>NC_138030.1:41186083-42466461 GCF_964106645.2 Podarcis pityusensis
CTTGTTTAGTGCAAATCTGGTATACCCTAACCTGAAAAACATGTCAAGTTTCAAAAAAGGGAGAAAATTATACTTAATGGACCTATGAGTGGGCAGATACATAGCGAGCCAATCAACACAATATACAAGAAGCTGGATGCCAATGTCAGTAAAATAAAAACTTGAGAGCTGCTTAAAATCTGAAATTATTATGGCAAGCAAGGTGGTGGTGGTGAAAATGATTGCTTATCAAATAAGTATATTTAAAGGTAAAAATAAACCTCAAGTAAAGCAATCTACTTTGCAAAAGACCCAGCAATGCCAAACACAAACAGTTACTGGCATGTTAGTCAACTTTGAAACCTGTTAATATTGGATAAAATCGTGTCACAAACATATATTTGAGAATCAGAAAGAGAGAGAGAGAGATGGAGACAGAGAGAATGAAATACTATTATTGCCTAAAAACTTGAATGGGTTAAAAAAATGATGATTAATTTTAAAATATAAAAACTTAAATTATTATTATTTATTAAATTGGTATACCACCCCATACACACAGGTATTTAGTTGAAAAATAACTAAATTATAAATACTAAGTTTCTCATAATCATCTAGTTTGACATTAAGTAATGAGGCTACAGGCATGCTCGTCCACCCTTGAATTTATCAACTAGCCTGGTTGCTCTAGGCAACAAGGAATTCCATGCAGGCAAGTGAGTGGGATGGCCAATGGTGGAAGAACTACTGTACATCTCCTTTGCCAAACCCAAGGAGCCTATTGAGGTTCTCTCTCTCTCTCTCTTTTTTTTTTTTTTTTGCAAACTCATAATTTGTGGTGGTTTAGTTACAGTGTTGTGTTAACTCTACAGTCAATCTCTAACCGCATGTCTTCTACCCAATAAAGATGGCTTTTATATGTAAATGAAAAACCAAGCTGATCGTTTCTCACTAATGGAGATTTACACTCCACCTACCAAACATAGGCACTTTATCTTCACCAGATGAAAATAAACTGCTTTAGTCTGCCCAATAACAATGAGTCCTGCTTTGATCTATCAGCCATAAGCACTTCATTTTTGTTTGCTACTCCCCCCTCCCACCGCCCCGTGAGGGTGCGGCTGGGCCAAGTGAAGCAGAAAGGAGCAATACTGGAAAGAAGAACTGAAGTCCACATTGTACGGGTGTGAAGGTTCCTACATTTCTATCCTTAGGATACAGTCATAAACACATTTACTTGAAGAAAGCCCCTTTGAAGTCAAGGCTACTTGCTTCTAAGTAAACATGCAGGATTGTGCTGTTAACCTTGCAAACTGTCATCTGCATAGTTTCAGAAAGTATCTATATGGAAATATTTTAAAGAGATTCTTTCTATTGGTAAAAGAAAAGAAAAACATGCAAAATGCATATTGTTTGACTATGGGAGGCAAGGCTTGGTTGCAAAACTGAAACAATAGTATAATTAATGCTCTGTTTCAGACATAGGGAAGTTGTTGTTCTCCAAACATTGTTGGACTCCAGTTCCCATCAGCCCCAGCTGATATGGACAGTGATCAGGGATGATGGGAGCTGGAGTCTAACATCCAGAGGGCTACATTTCCCCTATTCCTGCTTTAACTAGTTGTAAATGAACATGGTCTACTGGTCAGATCTGCATCACACTTTAGGAAATATGAGACGAAATATAAATGGGAAACTTGATTCAATGACAGTCTTTTCCTTGCTTATTTAAATAATTTGAATCGCCTTAGTTTAAATCAGTCCACCCTGTCTAAAATTAGCAACTGTATGCCAAGAGTGATGCTTAGCCATTGGTACCTTCAAACAACCTGCTGGATAAAGATATCTTTTAGACCCAAATGATGCAACTAACTATTTTGAAAAACAATGCAAGATATATATGATACCCCTGAACTGCTTTTCTGCAATGCACTCATTATTTAAAAATAATACAGCTAAATCCACCATTCTTGAATATAAATACTCAATTTAACACCAATAAAACATAATGGAAACGTTAATACATAGGACAGCACTGCTATTTAAAAATGTGGCTGGGGTAAAAAGGAAACACATTCAAATCATTTGAATACATTTGATGAACAACAAAGGTTATTAAAAGCTCATTCTTCCAGTATTTGCCCTGAAAAAAGTACTTAATAGAAGCTTAAAGGAAAGCTGACTATAGAATAAAATCGAGAGGTTTTGCATAAAAGCTGCTTTGCAATTCTTGTTATCAGCTGTTCCTTTGAAACACACAATCCTTTTAAAATGTCTTTTATAGTAGGGAAATCTGTATTCTCACATAGCAGGAGAAATAATTTATGGTAAATCATTTCACAAAGGAGAAGCAGTGGGAAATGACGTGGAATCTTTTATCAATGTTATCTTGCACCTTTTGAAAAAAGAGAGTATGCCTACAGTACAGGGAGAGGCTAGGGTCTGGGGAAAGAAATGAAGACTTGAAATGTTTCACATGAGGCAGAGATGCAAAGGACAGGCAGCATGAGGCTCTTGTACTTATTTATTTCATAAAATTTATACTCCGCTTGATTGTTAAAAACTCCAAGCGGTTGTACTCCCTGTCGCTTCCCAGCATCAATGTCACTCCAAAAGCTGTTGTGTGGACATTCTAAATCATGTGACTAACTTCATGTGGAGATGTCTTCTGAATCCAGTGGAAAGCCTACATTTCTCAGATCTTCCCCTGATGTGTGGTCAGGACTGGCAGGGGAAGCAACAGCTGGAGTGGAGCCAATGGGTGCTCTCCTACTTCACACAGTGTTAATTGCACAATTTAGAACTCCCACATGGAACTTCACAAGTAGTTTTGATAAGGATTTTATATGGCAATGGGACATGATTAAGAGAGCTACTTTTGTGGGACGGGGAGGGGGCATATTTAAGAGGCTGCAAATGATTCTCGCTCAATTTACAGCAGGCCAAGACCTCACACGTCAAAGGTTGGTTTTTATACAGGCGTGCATGGATTCTGAAATACTCTTGAATGCGGCTCCTATGTCCAGCTTGGCAGGGCACACCTCTCTCACCCCAGTTACACTGGCATCATGTTCTCACTTACCTTCATTCAGTGGAAGTGGTGACTCCCCCGTGGCAGGCTCACCTTCCCCAATCTGTGTCCTGCCACGCAGGTTGAATCTATAGCGTGATATGGGGTCCGTCCTCTGGAGTATAAACTTTGTCTGATTAGGAGAGAAGTTTTCCACCATTGTTCTGCCACTTTTGGATCCATTAACTGGAGAGAGAGGCAGGCTGTGTAGGCTTCAGTCTTGTTTTGAGAAACATGCTATGCTATGCATCTCACCATTTCTCAGTCTAGGCTTACACCTGACAAAAGCATTGGCTTTGTTTAAAATGGGTCATGTTCATTTTAGAGGACTTTTAAGCAAAAACGGCTGGGGAATGTTATGCATTCAAGAAGGAAGAACTTTAATTAAGCTAATTAAACTTTTAGCTCCCATGTAGGCCAAAGATAAAACACCATGTTAGTTTTGCAGGGGCTTTCAAGTCAGGGATTTGTTATGGTGGAGAGCTTTTGCACTAATTATTTGAGCAAAAACTACATTGTTCATCCATTTTCTAACAGTTAGGGGCAGGAGATTTTAGGAAGTTAGATGCATGCTTGTTCAAATTCTATCAAGGGGTGGGAAGGAGGTACATTTTCAGGTGCCACTGGCCATATTCTTGGAAATATCTTCTTATGTCAATAACATTTAACTAAAGAATCAAAATGATCAGTAAGAAAATTTGTCACATGTGTCTGGAAATTAGCCTGTTAGTGATTCCTATGAAATCCTCCTGCACTAAGATATGCAATTCACCTCCCAAAGAAATTCTAAATCCTGAATTCCTGATTTCCCCTCCACTGATTTATTAGTATTGTTTTTTCTAATTCCAGATAAATTAGATTCTAAATCCTGGTTAATAAAGAGACAACAAACAAAAACAAGCACAGGACATACAGGCTTGGTATCTAAGGGTGTATCCAATAAGAATGCCATTGGGGTGTTCAGGGTGTTCCCATTCCATAGTGATGGTTTCCAGGTTTGGTTGGCGGATTCGGAAATACCTTGGGGGGCTGGGTGCTTCAGGGAAAGATGGGTCCAAGAGAGAAAAGGGAAGAGGAAAAAGACGTATAAGGTAAGGTAACTTAGAAGGCAGACTGGTCAAGAGTATGCATATAGAAAAGTTTGAGTCTGGTGGCATGGAGAACTTGGTAGGAGCTGTATAAGATGCAGTTTCAGTGCAACACAATCATGCCTGCATATCCATTAACAGGAACCTATCCTACTGTTTCTTAGTTGTACAAATTTAGTCGTTGGTGCACATGTTGTGCTTCCTTCTGTGGGCTAAGCCGCTCCTATGAGCTTGTCTATTGCCAGATGCAGTTTTCATATAATTAAAAACCTACAGTTCTTACCCTTGCCTGGAACTGTACAGATAACCTAATATGTAAGTGGATTTCATCATTCTATCTCTTTGGGATGGTGCCTTCTTGGCCCATTTGCTTTCATCACAGCTAAAGTCCCTCACCATAACCAGCTCTGTTTCCTATGCTCAAAGCACACAAGGCTTATCTGAGCACAAATCACAACACTCAACTTTGAGCCACATTTTATCCATGATGCTTCATGCAACCAAAGCCAAGGCCATCTAAGTCCTATTGATGTTGATGTGAGAGTTGAGAGGTGGGGGCTCACAAGCAGGGTATTGCAGTATGCAGGAAGAGGCTGCTGGGGAAAGACCCTCTCCTGCCATGCCCTTCACGGGCAGGTATCTGGGTCAGAGAGTAAAAAAAGACAGCTTCACAAATGATGTCAAGAAAATTGCTTTTATAAAGGTAGTTTCCGCCCATGCTTCTTGAAAAGACTGCTTGGAAGGAAATTTCCTTGATAAAGGAGATTTGCTCAAAATGCATTAGGAACTGAATCATTTGTGAAGCTGTTTCTTTGTGTGGGTGTTTGGTCTTTTCCTACAGATGTTTTTAATCCTCCTTTGCCTGCTGCCTGGATGAGATCCACATATGTGTGGAACTGCTGACTGACCGGATGGATGCAGGGCTCTCACCTCCCTGCATTACAATGAAATGGAATGGATTTTTAAAATTCCTTTCCAATATGCAGCTGGTCAGAGTTTTATGCTGAAACTTCCAGGGCTTACCAGTATAATTCTATGCATAGCAAAAGATCATTTAGCAAGTAGGTAAGTATGGGACGCGGGTGGCGCTGTGGGTTAAACCACAGGGCCTAGGACTTGCCAATCGAAAGGTTGGCGGTTCGAATCCCCATGAAGGGGTGAGCTCCTGTTGCTCGGTCCCAGCTCCTGCCAACCTAGCAGTTTGAAAGCATGCCAAAGTGCAAGTAGATAAATAGGAAGGTAAATGGCGTTTCCGTGAGCTGCTCTGGTTCACCAGAAGCGGCTTAGTCATGCTGGCCACATGACCTGGAAGCTGTACGCCGGCTCCCTCGGGCAATAAAGCGAGATGAGCGCCGCAACCCCAGAGTCGGTCATGACTGGACCTAATGGTCAGGGGTCCCTTTACCTTTTAAGTACACTCAAGCAGTGGACCCAGTTCAAGCTTCTGTGTGATACATATAAATGCACAATTTGGCTCATTAGCAAGGCAGAAATCAGATTTCATTCAATCCAGTTACCAAAACCAGCAACAGCTGGGGGGGGACCCCAGGATTTCATTTTCTAAAAATTACAACTGGAATGAATTCTTGGAAGAATCTTCAAGAACAAAGATATCTGTCTGGTGTGCAATTCTGTGGTTTTAAGTATCTCTAGAATCATAAAGGCGCTGGTGCTTATCAGTCAAAGCATGGTCCATTAGAGTGATATGAGATGGCAACTGTAAACATTAAAGAAGCTTTCACTGCTAGTTATGAGAACTGATGAAAAGCTATTGATCTAGCTGTGAAAGCAAATACAGGCAGTACTCTCAATTCTACCATAAAATCTATCCTTGAGTATGTTAAGAATCAGATGGAATTTGTAGAGTTAGGTAGTAATTGCAACATAAAACCCTTCCATAGATCATACTGCCACGTGCGGCAATGGATCTCACGACTGCTCCAATTTTACAGAATAAAGCTAAGAGAGACTTGTCTGAGAATACATAAGAGGACAAACAGTAGAGCTAGAAATAAAGCCTGGTGTCAAAAGTCAGTGCATCGTGCTCTGCCCAACTCACCAATTTTCAGTTAGTTTCTTTGTGCATTCATTTGTCTATCATAATCTATTATGTATTATGAGTCTGAAGCTGGTGAAAAACAATCCCATAAATCAGAACAGCCTCAGTCCTTAGGGCTTCACTGTGTTGTCTTTTGCTTTGCTCCACACTGCAGGAGCACACAGTAATCTGGCATCTGAAGCCAGCCTAACTATTCATTTCAAGTGGAAAATCCTTTTTGAAGTCTTTATCAGGACCGATGACATAGAACCTAAGGAGCTCTAAGGCTCTCAATAAAACCGTGTTCTGTTCTACCTTCTTATTTCACACATAAAAGCATGGGATTCTGCCAAGCTGGGCCAATATTATGCAGAGACCTACCTCCTTCAGGCATTGTGAACTCCAGAGTTTCACTTCGAGGCCCATCTCCTCTCCCGTTGACTACAACCATCTCCAGTTTGTAGTTGCTGTAAGGAAACAGTCGGGACACTATGCCCCGTGTCCGGTCTCCAGTAAAACCCATAGACTGCTTTTTCTTAGAGACCCATAGATTCTTCAGCAAACTACTTTCTCTCCAGAAGTAGGCCTTCAAGAAACATGCAAGGTGAGTGATGTTTTTCCCATTTGAGTATTAACTGGATTTCAAGGACAAAGTCACTATGGATCTTCTTCCACGCAAGGATTAGTTTGATCTCACCAACCATTCCACAGGGGAGGAGGAAGTCAATACTGTTTATTGCTCATTTTACAGATGGGGAGACAGAGACATATGGAAGCTGACTCTTGGTCAAGACCATTTAGGCAGATTATGCAATGGCTAACAAAGAACTGCCCCCTCAGCAAAGACCAGGCTTCTAGGCTTCAAACTGCAGTCTTCCCTCATCTCTCACTGATTATTATTATTATTATTAGTAGTGGTAGTAGTAGTAGAATGAAATTTTAATTTGTCAAGAATCACTCATGGCCATATATATATACACATAACCAGACTCCAGTACAGAGGCAGAAACAAAACAAAAAAATACCCTATGAATGAAAATTCTCAGATCTGAGAAATGTGCAAATGCTTTAAATATATTTTATTTTATTATTTATTTTATTTATTAGATTTATATCCCACCCCTTATCCAAAGATCCCAGGGCAGTGATATAAATCAATTTTGAAAGAAAGTATTTTGCTGCTGATTTGTGTGAGGTTTTGCTTGTTTTCTGTTTGGTAAGACAGAAAACAGAGAGAGAGAGAAAAAAAACATGAACTTGAGGACAGAACATGTTTGGTTTTCTGGAGACATTTTTTATTATCCCTGAGCACAATCCTTGAATTCTGACTAGGCCGAAACAGAACTTTAGTGTATTGATTAATGACATGCTAAATACACACTGGGGATGACATAGAAGTCAGGGGAAACTGCTCTAGGAGCTGATTTTCTTAACCACATTAAAAACAGTTTGTTGGTTTTGTTTTATAAGCAGAAAGACCTCATAAGATAGCAGCTACTTGGAACTCTCTGTTTCTAACTGACTGAGCAATAACTGGATGTTCACAACTAGGGGAGCTTCCAGACAGGCTGCTCATTCAGAAAAAAATATACTGGTATGTTATCTCACTTTCTAGTGCAATTACTCTGTTACTTTTCTCACTGAAAAAGAAAAGTAATTGACAAGTGTTCTAGAAAGTATGGAGTAACAGCCACTATCCAGCAACCTTGTAGAACCTCCATACAAACATATCAGCATGAATGCTCAATGAACACCTGGTCTAGAAGTTCCCTAGAGATGTCTAGAATGTATAGTGTGTAATTTGGATATGATTGGCTAGGAAGGTATCTGATGTGTTGCCCTATGAATGATCAGAATGTTACATGGCTTCTAATGCTTATGGGAAGCACATTTTTACCGTCCAAATGGTAGAAAAATATCTCTCAATAGCACAACTTTAGAACATGAAATACAACAGGTTAAAAAAATGTGCCAGTCCATAAGAAGGGAGAATCTAAATTGTAATAAATGCAGAGATCAAATTTATTTTTTGCACATGAAATGAAGACTTTTTTTTTGCTTTCAATTCAAGGCTAAGTACAAACTCATGATTTTGAATCAGGAAGAAGCCAATTAACATTCAAATGATCAAAACAGGCTTTCTTCAAAATAGGGGATGAAGAATTGCTAAAATCAAACTTGGATTGGATTCCCTATTGAAAAAGAGCAATTAAAAAAATGCTTTGTCTCTCTGGTCTCCCTTCCTCATTCCCCCAGCCCTACCCCCCCCCCCCCCCCGCAAAGCAACCCTTCAAAACAAATCACATAATTATTTTTGGGGTGGATTCTTGGAGGAAACCACAATTGGCACACTAATTTAAAACTGCTTAAATTTCAAGGAAAAGGCTGGTCTCCTTGCCTAAGCTCTTTGAAGTGGGTGGAGGGGATATATACAACTGGTAATAATATTTTGGTTTCTGTATCTCAGCAATGCCCTTACATATCTGTACTTTATCACCCGCCCACCAACACAACTGCAAATACTTATTGTTTACATAATAATAGTCTTCAATGCCATTTAGCAATTTCTGGGTGTTTCATGTCATCTCCATTGTGTAAAAGACAATGTAACCATCAGTCATCATTAGTGTTGGGTGTTAGCCACATTAATGTGATTGGGTTTGGGTTTTGCTCACTCTGTATTCCTTAAGTTGTCCCTGGACGGTTTCCGGGTACACTCTACTCCATTGCAGGCTGATTGCTGTGCTGTTTACAACTTTGAGTCTAATATCAGTGGGAGCGGCCTTAGGATCTAAGTTGCCAAGAATAAAGCAAAGCAGATATTAAGCATACACAGAAATTTGAAGAAAATCCCCATTTCCCTCCCTAGTGCTGCAGTGGTTTACCCAAGAAAATCATGTAAACAGGAGGCTGCTCTTAAACATTGCTGCCATCATGTGGAGATATAAAGCAATTTCAAGTGCACATTTTTGACAAGCGTTTGCATGATGGCGGGATCCATTCTACTCTGGTGCCAGTTTCCTGTATTTCTCACATTTCTCTTTTCTGCCTACCTCACCAGTGCACTCACAATGTTACAGTGCCCTCATAGGTTTTCACAGTTCACCTGACAACAGAAAACTGCCAACTCTTGAGATTTATACAAATGCCTTTTAAATTCAGAGGTGTTTGATTCACAACAAATCAAGTTCATGCTGTACCCATAAAATCATTTACAATTGAAAGTCCCCACAAGCAGTAGTAAGCAATTTCAGATGGAGAAATGCCCATTTAAGAGGAGAACACCTCACAGCACAGGCAAGCAGCAGGTCTTAAATTTCAGCTTCAGAACTGTCTCTTTGAGAGAGATTTGCAGAATATTGATATGGCAAATATTTCCATAGGAACCGTTGAGGTACATTTCTTTATCCAGCAGTTGTTAACCCAGAGAAAAGTTACTCCTGTTGCAGGGAACAAGTGCAGAAACATTTTGTCCATAGCTTTAAGGAGAGTTGGTGGCCTGACAGAGACATATTTGACTCCAGGTGTTGTTGTGCTGCAACTCCCTTTACCCTTGACCATTAAAAGCACTGAGATGGGCCAATGCAGTCCAACAACACACCTGGAAGGTACCATGTTGGGTATCAGTGGTTTAGAAACTTGTTCCTTCTCTTGGCACTTCTGTTTAAACAGATATTACTGATTTTTGAAACAGTTCCAAAGCCCCCGCCCCCTACAAAACCTGTTTATAAGATAGAACAGTGGGAAAGTATACATGCCATGAACAACCAAGCTTGTTTCATATCACTCAGTGCCATAAAAACAAACAAACCCCACACAACCACTCTGCCCTAAGTAAAAGGCGGTATGTGATTAAAGAAGTTTCCAGGGAAGAGTTTGGCCTATTGAGTGCTTAGTCATCTACAACCAGAATTTGAAAATGTCTGCATTGTACTATTTACAGGAGTTATAAAGTTCTTTACTTTATCTCATTGGTAAAATAGATTCTACTTGTTGTTACTGCATCCACTGTAGCTTCTTATTGTTCAAAATACCAATGCAGATTATTGCCTTGCTTGTTATTCATTTCCTTTCCCCCCCTTTTTAAAAAAGCGCTTTCCTCTTTAAACAGCAAGGAAGCTACCCCAGCAGGATGAGAGGCTTCCTGGTAAGCAGGCTGGCTGGGCTACAGAGCAGATGGGAGGAAAAACCTGCTTATGTATTTTCCCATTCCCTGGGGACAGGATATGATGCTCAGGCCAATGAGGAGGGAAACAGCTGTTGCTGGAAAGTGTTTCCTGTGGCTGAACACCATGTGGTGGGGGACAGCTGATTTGCTCTTACTGCCCCTTCCTCCAGGGCTGGGTAGAGCACAGATAATAGAAAAAAGTGTAGATAACAAAAGACAAAACAAAATGAAAAAAGTCTACCACGCAACTGACTGGATGCAAGTTTACATACAATGTATCTGGATAGTTTGAGAACAGTATTTCAGTTTGCAGTGAACATAGGGCTGCCATATCTGGGAAATAGCATCCAAGCGGAATTTACAAAAAATGGAAAAAATGTGCAGGGAAAGCTGGGTATATGGCAACCCATTCTTTTTGGTGGTGAATTTCTTTAAAAATAGCTCAAAAACTTCAACTTTTTGGGGAGATTTTGAAAAAAACCCCCCAAAAAACTCAACAATTCCCCCCCCCCGAGCTCAACAACTTTTGTGTCCGGATTTTCACTTTTTGAAATATGACAACCCTAAGTGAACAGTTACATTTTAATTGGAAGAAAACCCAGATACCATGTTGTATTTCTTTCTGCAGACTACTAAGTTGAGGATGATGGCATTTCTTCATCCTCCCCCCTCCCTGCCCCCTTGTGAACTGCAGCCATGAAGGATATGCACAACTGAAAACATCATCAACAGAATCAGTTTACCCATTTTCTCACCTTCCCCACTGCAAATGGTTAATTAATTAACACAGCATTGATGTGTGAACTAGTTGCGATTTCTGGTGCAGCAAAATTTTACTATAAAATGGATTCCCCACTCCCATTTACACACTGTGACCTTACATACAACCTGGAAGGAAGGGTTGCTCTACTTATTAATAGGAATAGAAGTGAATTCTGTGATCGTTCAAGGTGATAAAACTTTGATAAGCAAGCACTTTTTGAGAGGCTGGCTACGCTGTCCTTGGTCCTGAAAAAACAAGTCATTCATAGTTGCTTGCAACTGTTAATTAGCTGTATTTTGCAAAGCAAGAAAGGAGAAGCCACAGTCCTTTTCTGTCACAGTCCTTTTCTTCCCATTGTATTGCAGCACTTTTTCTTTCTTACATCCCTCCTTTCCTACCTCATCTTCTCCCCTCCCCCACTTACTTTGCCTTTCTATTTCTTTGTTGTTGCAAGTTATTTTTTACATTGTTAATGTGTATCTATAAAAATTACACAGAAAAAATTCATTTTAAGAACAGCACGTGGAAGTGTATGACACCATTATTTGCCTTGCTTTGCTAGAGCCTTCTGAACACAATCCACAAGGTGATTTTGACCAAGAAGGCCTGTAAGAACCTAGAGCAGGCTTCCTCAACCTCGGCCTTCCAGATGTTTTGAGACTACAATTCCCATAATCCCTGACCACTGGTCCTGCTAGCTAGGGATCATGGGAGTTGTAGGCCAAAAACATCTGGAAGGCCGAGGTTGAGGAAGCCTGACCTAGAGTAAAGATGCTAACAAGATTGTGGCACGACACAGTAAAGAGGCAACCCCTAAAATCAACTGAGATTTCTTCATAAACCAGGTTTGTACATATTGACTTGACAAGCAGGGCATTCTAGATTGATCCCTCTCTCTTTACGCCCTGGTAGAACATAGTAGAATATACCTGACCTCCCTAGATACTCACCCAATTTTCAGGAGGCATTTGAACACCCTTTAACTTGGGTTGCCAATTAAAAAACAACCACTTCCTTCTGATTTTGATCACTAGATATCTACTTCTAAACCTTGTAACCCGACAGAGCCCTTGGCATGTGTTACACTGCTAATTCAAAGTGAATAATATATTTTTGAGAGTTGGCTTATTCAGCAATTCTTTTAGATGATTGCTGGAGAACCACAATGACCAAAACAAACATCACATATAGATTTAACTTCAATGCCTGGCAATCACTTTTGTGACTTGTAGACCTATCTGGCAGCTGCTGAAGGGCATAATTCACTTGGTGACTATTGATTTTGTTTTGGAATATGATTTCAGAACAGGGGGAGAGAATCTATGGCCCTCCAGATGTTGTTGGACTCCAATTCCCATCAGCCCCAGCCACCCAGCGTATGACCAATGTTGAAGGATTCAAGTTGTAGTCCAGCAACATTCTGAAGACCATAGGTTCTCCACCTCTGCTACAGAACATAGCAGCAGAGGATATGATTCATGTGTCACTTCTGAATTTTGTTATGGAATAATAAAAGGGGATTATAGTTTGAGGACTCAGGTGAATTTCTTATGTTCTTGAGAACATTGGGAATAATTCCAGCATGAAACTTTCTTTAAGAATCATAAACTGTGGGAGCTAAAATCAGGCAGAGAGCACCAGGCTGATGATCCAAGCACTGTAACTCTGATCTCACTGCATGGTTGTATCCTAGAGTCTACTGGTTCTCAGCATGTCTGGGACTGCCGCACAGATAAGTGGACACCTGTTTCCAAGCTGCCTTTAGCAATGATGCTGGCCATTGACCAAGACTCCCGTGTAGGTTTGTTTGTGAATAAAACCGCTACCATATGGTGTGTTAACAGTCCCTATTCCCTCCACCAACAGCATACTGCAAGGTACGAATGTTCAGAAGTCTCCGAAGCATTTAAGTCTACATGATCAATGCTTCCTCCTCCCTTTTAAAACACAGCAAAAGAATGAACCTCCTGTGGAGCAATAAATATATGAAATGAATAGGAGTAAAAGTTATGGAAGATGGATGCCTTTTAAAGGTGGAATGAAGCACTTCTACATTCCAGTGATTGTAATGGAAAAGGTTTAAGCCTGTGCTTAACTCTCCTGATGAAATCAGTGTAAAAGTGAATACGGATTTGAGCCCAAGTATCCACAATTTACATCCAACACTCTCTTGTATTTATCCATGTAACTTTTTATTTATATCCCCATTCACATGAATGTTATTTATCTACTTACTTACTTACTTACTTACTTACCTTTGTTAGCCAGACAATGAAGCTGGTGACTACAGCTGGTTCATATAACCTCTCCGAGTCTGTTCTAGACCCATAAGATGGAATAATATCTTTTTCTAACCTCAAAATGCTGAGGCAGCCTAGTAACTATATTGTCTGCTGCTGTTCTGCCTCTGATATAGTGTGTTATTCATGGTTGGCATGTTTTGTTGCTTTTCATGTGTGCTGTTAGTTTGCCTTGAATATTCTATTAATGCTTTAAATAAAGAAGATATGTGTGTGTTTTAAATAGATAAGAGATGGAAATATAAATCTTCAAGAAAAATGAGTTAATTTGAAGTTCATGGGCATGCAAGCTAAATGGTCTCTTGGGGCACTCCAGAGACCTCTGAAGTTTCTACATGTGTGTTTCATTCTCCAAAGTGCCTGGCACTGGAATTCAATGCCTCCTGTTAACAGAGCCAATCACATAAGATCTTGGATTGCAAGACCGCCAGTGGTGGAGCCTTTTTTGGTACCCCAAACTCTTTACATCTATGAGAATACTCACAATCTTCCCCCGAGTAGCCAATGACGGTCTCAGGTTCCATAGCAACCCCATAGTCATTTTTGGCCTGCACTTTGATCTCGTAGGGTGTATAGATGGGCGTCTGTGTGACAGTGAACTGGTTGGTGTCACCCTTTACCGTCCTGTTGTTCCAACTCTCCCGGGTGTCTCTTCTTCTCCATTTCACAATGTACTTGAGGTTGGGGCCGTAAACTTGGGTTGCATTTAGCGGCTTAAAGGATACACAAAAATTAAGAAATCCATTATTACTCTTGTTAATTTTGAACATCAGCTGCTATCCCTGCCACCTGAACAGTGTTTCTGTGACTCCAGAGGATACAGAATCATAGATGAATCTAAAAACAAACAGGACTAACAAGCCCATGGTGTCATAAGCTTTCATATGCTAGAGTCTACTTTATCAGATGCATGAAATGTTGCCCTCCATTGGCAGATTCTCCCTCCCTCCCTCTGTATGGGTGTTTTCAAGCTTTCCTCTTAGCCTTTATGGACTCTAGCCCACAAAAGCTTATACCCAAATATTCAGCCTGAGTATTTACTGTGTCACAGGACACTCTGTTTTCACTGCAGCAGACTTTTCTGTGAACTGCCCTGAGACCTCTGGGTATAGGGCGGTATATAAATTAAAATTCTAATAATAATAATAAATATCACTTTGGAGATAACAAATGCAAAATGCATCCAGATAACTGCACAGTTTCCAATTATATGAATTGCACCAGCAACAAGTATACACATGGAGAGTTATTTTCTTGGACTTGCTGCAGGAATATTTGGACTGTTTGGCTTTGAGATATTGGATTGTGCATGCCATTATTATTTTGGCATTGTAAAGATCATTTAAGTATTAGAAGGTGTTGAATTTTTTTTGTACATTATTGTCAATGAATTTTTGTAAACCACATGCAGAGTTATTTAGCTTGTGATAAAATTTATTGCAGCAAAGGCCATGGAATGCAAACCTTGTATGCAAGAAAAGAATGTGCTATAAACAATAGCCCCCATGTTAACTCACCGTCCAGGATATCACCATGTTATTTTTGGCTGTTCCTGCTCCTTTAACTCCTGTGGGGTTAATTTCTGGACCTGAAATAAATTAAAACATGAAATTTGTTTTAAAGCATTGAATGCTACAACACAGCTACTGCAAGCTTTTCTATACCCTGCAATATTGCTAAAGGAATAATCTTTTTTTTTCCCACATAGGAAGGCTAGAACACAAAGGGGAGACCCACATAAAGCCTCTGCCAAAAGGAAAGACCTATGCAATTGCTATGGTACTAAAAAAGCTATTTGCAAAGCAAACTTTTAAGGTTACTATGACACTGGTGGTGTCAGTTGTTTAAAAAGCGCTTAAAACAAAGATGGGGAAACTATGAAGGGACATTAACCCCCTCAAAAAAGTCAGTGTGGAGCAGCGGCTCATGCTGGTAAGGCTAGAGAGAAAGTGGTTACAGTGTACAGCACTACAGAGAATTCCCTCTGTGTATGCTACCCTTTCTCTCTCTCTCCTTCTGTGTTTCTATTAACACTGGCCTGAACTAATCAGCTGCAGAGGCTGCATGGAATTTGGTCAAGGGCTGCTTATGGCCCATGAGGTCATGTTTCCCACCACATATTTAAACAAAGGGTTATGAGTAAATTAAGATGCACAAGAGCCTTACAACAGAAACATGCCTTCTTTGATGTTTTGTACAAAAAAAATATCAAAATCCAGCCCATCATTTCCCTAATTTGAGAAAAGTATTTATTTGTGAGGTTCCCCTTGCACTCCATGCACATCTACAGTCCAAAATCTTAAACTTAAAATACCAAGCCAGTACATATCTGTTAGGATCTCTGACAAAAGCCCATTAGCCTAAAGATACTTGGTTGACTCAGAAAAAGCTCAGGGCTGCTTCGTACATTACATCAGGGATGGGAATTCTGTGGCCCTCCAGATATTGTTGGACTTGACTCACATCCTCCCTAACTATTGGTCATGCCGGCTAGGGCTGATGGAGGTTGCAGCTTAGCAGCATCTGAATGGCTGCAGATTCCCTATCTCTGCATGACATGGATAAGATGCACCAAAAATGTTTTTATGTGTACACATTAAATCTAATGTAATGGGACAACATGACAAACAGGTGCATGCATGTATTTCACAGGCACACTTTCCAGGGAACTGAGACTGGCCACTACTGCTTGATGAGCATACATAGTGACGAATATGGGCTACCTAAAAAGGTAACGCTTGACAGAATCCACATTCTTAGTGTCTCTCTCTTTTATCTGTCCTTGTTCTTGCGTACATTACAATTGCATAATTTTATGTAAGTGTTCTTTTCCTTTCAAATATACCCACCCACTCAAGTCAAATAGCACTTACGTGCCCCATTCGTATGGTATCGCTCAGAAGGCAAGCTGGGGTAACTGCTTCCTACTTCATTCACAGCTATTACTCGGAACTGATAGTTGACGTAGGGTGCAAGGCGCAGGATAGCAGAGTTCACGCTTCCTGGGTAACGGGAATGGTTGTGCCAACTTCCAGGCTGGAATCTATCCTCTTCAAATTCCACAATGTAATCTAGAAGAGCAGAGTGTGAAGGCTTGCTAAAGTTGCGACATAATTATCGGCCAGCTGACTTTTAGAAAGGAAACCAAACCAAAGCAACACGGTTCACCTGTAGGGTTTCAAAGTAGAGGAACAAGTGCTGACCTGTGATAGGGCTGTTGTTGTCGTCACCAGGAATCCACGTCAACCGCACACTCCTTTCAGCGAGGTCAGTTAGTTCAAGATCACGAGGACGTTCAGGACGTGCTACAGGCAAAAGAATGCATGTAAGGTGCAGGTGTCCCTCATGGGCTAGTCCACTCAAGAGCTGGTGCTTAATATCTTTGGGTATCATGACCACTGATTCTGGGACCTTGCAGCATGAAGCAGAGAGAAGTCCACTAAGGCCATTTCCTCAGAGGAAGAATAGCCAGTATTGCATTTGGGGACCTCTTGGACACAGAACACAGCCCTGCCTCCATTGATGGACTCAGATTAGGAATCAGCCTTGCAGAAGTCAAAGGCTACGAGATCAGTGAAGGCCCTTTAACAACTCAGCCAGCTCCTCTACACAGGTGAAACCAACCATGCAACAGGTCTTACCAGCCTTCAGTTGGCTTCTGGCCTCGGCTGGGACATCTTCATAAAGCTACCTTGGTAGGAGAGCACTTCAGCCAACAGGGCTCACTTAGAACTATCCAAGGTTCTGTTTTTCTCTACCCTCTTCATAAGAGGGCCCTAACAGTTAATCCACATTCTTTGCAATGTGCAGAGCTTTACAAAGAAGGAACATAAATACAATGAAGGGCAAAAGTCACCTTGCAAAAATAAAAAGGAGGGTGAGAAACACCTCCCATCACTTTTAGCATCAGCCCCCAAAATTCATCCATGCAGACTAATTAAAATATTCTTCCTTTGCAGTAGGGGGCAACATCAACAACAATTTGTGCAACAGAAATCAAGATCCCCTACCCCAATGAGGTCCAATTATCAGGGATATTTGTCATGAGGTTTGGGCCAGCCAAAGTTATTCAACTTTCAGAGGCACTTAAATTTCATACCAAAGTCATTGCAATGGTCAAGCAACAGTGAATGTAAAAATTAATAATAATCAAAGTGGTAAATGGATCAGTAGTGATTACCTTTGGGTAGGGTCATACGGTTAACAGAAGAAGGAGCTGCAAAAATAGATATTAGCTATTTAGATGGTTAGTTCAATTCTTAAGCACAACTTGTTGCAGGGATACAATGTGCAGTGGCTGTGCCAGGTTTCAAGAAGCCCTGGGCAAGATGACTTCCAGACCCTCCTCCACCACTGAAACACTTTGTCTTCCTCTACCAGGAGGCCCTAGTTGCTTCCCATCTTCTAAATGGTGAGAAGGGAATGGACAGAACCCTAGTTCTTTCTTTTGCTTGGAGGAGGGGAAAGAAAGGAACCTGTCTGTTACCTTCCTACAACCAGGAAAGTTTAAAAGGAGGTGAAAGAATGGAAAAAAGGTAAAGGGACCCCTGACCATTAGGTCCACTCATGACCAACTCTGGGGTTGCGGCGCTCATCTCGCTTTATGGGCCGAGGGAGCCGGCGTACAGCTTCCGGGTCATGTGGCCAGCATGACTAAGCCGCTTCTGGTGAACCAGACCAGTGCACGGAAACGCCGAAAGAATGGATATCCTCCCACAAATACAAAAATTAGAAGTAAAAAGGACTCATCCTCCCCATCCCTTAACAAGCAGCAGGAAAGCAAATTAAGTTCCCTTTCCTAGTCTTTTTTCAAAACTTTTTTTATAGAGGCTGATGGATGCTTTGGCTCCAACATACCTGACAATCTCTAAAAGAACATTTTGGAAAAAAGTTTGCTTAGTGGTGGCACTTCCTCCTCTTGGTGGTGGAAGCAGTCAACACTTTAAAAAAACAACAAAACAAAACAAAACAGCAGAGCAAACAAGCTGCTGCATTCAGAGCAAAGCTCTGGATAGTTTTATCTTTCTTTTTAATTTCTCAGAGTGTTTATGGAGCCCACATGAAGACCAGAGGCACCTGGGTGGGTACAACTGTCTAGAGCATTGCTCCAAAGGCAACTGTGCACCAAACCCTGCTGTAAGGGTTTCAAAAAAGAAGAGTCAGGGACTACCATGGTGGTGCCCTTTGGGAGCACAGGGCACTTACCTTACCCTAAATCAGGCCATTGCTCAGTTATGTCTGCACTGACTCACAGTGGCTCTCCAGGGTTTCTGGCAAGAGTCACTCCCTGGAGATGCCAGGGACTGAACCTGGAAGCTTCTGCATGCAAAGCAGATGCTCTACCATTGAGCTACAGTCCTTCCTCTTGCAGTTGTGTCCCATGGCCCAGCCCTATCAGCACCACTGACTACAAGGACCAGAGTACCGACCTACAGGGAACCAGACAGAGGGCCTTCTCAGTAGTGCGCCCACCCTGTGGAACGCCCTCCCATCAGATGTCAAAGAGATAAACAACTACCTGACATTCAGAAGACATCTTAAGGCAGCCCTGTTCAGGGAAGTTTTTGATATGTAATGCTGTACTGTTTTTAACACTTGATTGGGAGCCGCCCAGAGTGTCTGGGGAAACTCAGCCAGATGGGCGGGGTATAAATAAATTATTATTATTATTATTATTAGTAGTAGTAGTAGTAGTAGTAGTAGTAGTATCACTGAATTTTCTTGGAAGACAGGCCCTACCAGCACCACTGCTATGCTCCTAAATGTATTCCAGTTATCCTCAATGTTTCCCTAACTAGCTCACAGACAAGACCGAAACACAAAAAATGCAGAGTTGTTTAAAATGTTTGCTTAGGTGTCAGGGACTTCAACATCTGGACAAAACTCAAGTGTACTTCATTAACTTCAGATTAACCAAAGGCCTGTGGGCCCTGCCTGGTCACTTGCAACAAGGAATGGAAGGATCTGTCCATTTCATTTCTCTCAGTTTCTCATCTTTCCAATTTTAAATTCAGTTTCCCACATTTCTGCAGCATTTTGTGACTTTTTTTTTTAATCCTCATGAAAATTAGCTACAGTTAGCAAGGTGCCCTGGTTAATTTTCAGATATCTGCTCAGAAAGGCCACTGAAACCTTTTTGGGTAACCTTTTACTTTAAAGACAATACAGGGTGTTAGAAATTGTTAAGAGTAACATTCCAAATTCAAAGGAATTTGTTATTTGTTTCATGGCCATTGCACATGGTACCTGTATGTGTTACTCTACAACACAGGAGAACAGGTATTAAAATCTGTCAAAATAAGCTGTCAGTCCCCCCGTGGACCTCGTCTCAAGCTCTGTAAACTTAAAAGGAATATCAAGTTACCCAGAACAGTGAGATGGGCTCTGGCAGTGTCTCGATCTAATTCAGTGCTGGCAACACAGGTGTAATATCCTTGATCTTTTTCAGCCACTCCATATATCGTCAGGCCATCTTCTTCTTTCTTCATCCTTTCACAAAAGGAAAACATCAGAAATAAATATACACACAGTAAGAATAATCTGACCCCGCAGCTTGCTTCAAGCAATGGCAGGACCAGCTGTAACAGCTATCTTGTGTATGTTTATTCATTTTAATTATATTTAGTATACTTTTATGCTTCCCTGCATCTTATAATCTAAGGGCAGGTTACAAACAAAATGCAAACATAAGAGATAAAATATAAAATGATCTAGTACAACAATTTTACGTTCTGTAACATGGATGGGTAAGAAAACAGTCTCTGACCTCTGGTGACCAAATCTTTGTCTGCAATTGAAACCCCCTTTGCAATGCCCTTCCATGTAACTGGGTAAAGGTGTCCGTCCACTGGTGCAGAACTCTCATTGCACCCACTGAATGTGCAGGAGATGTACAGACAGCGGGATCCTCAACAGTGGTAGCCTTCAGAAAGCTCCAAAATATGGTGTTTTGTGGGTAGGCTGAGCTAGTCCTGGATCTGCTAGAGCTCAAGCTGGCCCTCCTGCTATAATTTACCAGCACTGGGCCATATCCAGGCCAGTTCCAGGCTGACCCAACAATTTCCATGCACCTCCACCTTCCAACCTGGCCAGTATGAGCAACCAGGCTAGAGATACGGCAGTAGCTCCACCTCTCTATCACACCCTGCTGCTGTCGTCTAGACTTTAGATTCTCCTGCCAAGCTTTTAATTTCCAGTAAGAGGTAAGAAACACACCCACTGTTATTTTCACACAGTCTGCTACTTCTGTTGTATGTCAGAGTAAGCAATATTAACTGCTGCATAGAGACACCACCCCAAGGAACAATATGGCAACAATTGGCCATTCCAAGTTTATTTATACTGTAAGACACTAATTAACAAATTACATGGAAATAATATTATTCAGTATGGTAGAAGAAGAGAGTGATTCTGGCTGGCTTTGGCAGCACAGCTACCTTATATAAAGTCAGACTATTTGTCCATCTACAGATGGGGGAACCTTTGGCCCTGCAGATGTTGTTGGATTCCAACTCCCATCAGCCCTAACCAGCTTGGCCAATGATCAGGGATGATGGGAGTTATAGTCCAACAACATCCAGAAGCCCATGGCTTTCTCATCCCTGATCTAGGTCAATATTGTCTACTCTGGTTGGCAACAGCTCTCGAGGGTCCTATCACTTATCACTTGATAATTTTACCTGGAGATGTCAGGGGCAGAACCTGGGACCTTAAAACTACAGTCCCCCTCCCTGGAGAAAAGACAGCAGTACAGCTTACCAAGATGGCAAAATGATTTATTCCTTCTTTGTGTCCTCTGGATACATAAAATGTTAACATCTTGAGAAACATACAACCTATGAAAACGAAGACAGCACAGACCTGCTTCCAAAGTACAGGGGGGAATCATCCTTGAGCCAGGTGACCGTAAGTCTCAGCGTGGGGTCATGCCTAACCCGACACATTAGATGAACTGTGGAACCCTTCTTTGGCACAGCATCCTTTGGCCCATCTATGATCCTCGTTAGATCTGTGAAGAGTTATACAGTTATAAATCGTAAGAATGTAATTTTGGGGACTGTGCGAGTAGTCAGTCGAAGTCTAGTGGATGAAACCACAGTCACTTTGGGCAATGAGAAATAATTTAGTCAGATTGCAGAGTTCCTACAGATTTCTAGCTGCAATTCTTTTCCATACCGATAACTACACGTTTAAGAGTGATAAATCCTGTAAATGTTCTTTTATTCCATAGCAATGCCAACTTTCAATACACATGGTGGTGGTATCTGAGACGTGTACTTTTGTGCTATGGATCGATTTGATAAATGGCTGTTTTAGAAAAGCAAGTTACTGTATTTTTCCGTGTATTGGAAAAAGACACAGAAAAATCATGTCAAAAAACTGGGGTTGTCCAATACACGGATAGTGGCATGGGGGGGGGGGAGAGATGTTGCGTGCAGGGAGCTATCTGGGGGCACTGGCTGGTGGCGCACAGTTTCTCCTGATGCCGCTGTGCATGGGAAGCACTCCCTGGATCGTTTCCCACGCACAGCGGCATGGGGGAAGGTGCCCTCCAGCCAACTGGCTGGCTGGCTGGAGCGCAACTTTCCTTGATGCTGTTGCGCACGGGAAACCATCTAGGCAGTGTTTCCTGCCCACAGCTGCATGGGCAGAGAGGCTCAACAACTTTGGGCCATCTCCCCTCATTTTCTTAAAATGGAGTCCCCCCAAATAGGGGGGAGTCTTATATATGGGGGCATCTAATAGACGGAAAAGTACGGTATATCACAAATTCCAGTGGCAGGAACTGACCTGGTTTGGATAAGCTGTTTTAAATATTTCAGGTTACAGATATGTACTTCTCCAATATATTCACTGAGTCCCACTCTGCGGTCCCTCCAGAGTTCTCAGCATCTGCTTAGGGAGCCCCCAAAGGCAAGGACGCCCAATGCTGACAGAGTGTGTGACAGAGTGTGTCCCCTTTCAGCTCACCGTCTCCATTCGTACCTCTTCTTTTATCCCACCCTGTCTCCTTACTCTCTATAATCTTTATATTTCCACCTCCTTCTCCTTTATTTCTATCTTTCCTTTACCCTACCCCCCTCCACTTAACGTATGTTGCAAGGATCTACTGATTAGGTGGTGAAACAGGGTCAAATGACAGATCCCTCCTGTCACTGGAGTGTGGTGCATGGTGTTGGGAGTCCATAGCATTCCCATCTCTGTGGCCAAAGCTAGATAGCCTCTGTATCTTCTCATAATGAAACAGGTAAGCAGGATGGGAAATGAACCAACTCACAGGCCTTTAGGAAATTGTTGCTTAGTGTTAGTTTGGGGAAGTCTATCAGCTATAACTCAACAAGTGACAGAGGCCCACAGTCCATTTATTTCAGGAACACTCAATCAGTCACATCATAGCATGTATTGCTGCTTTCCCTCCTGGTTATACTTAAAGCTACCTTAAGACCCACTGAAGAGCACAGCTATTTAACCTTATGAGCATGAACTAAATATAGCATTCTTGTCATCAAAGGGTACCCAAGATCTACATTATCTGGAGGATACTTGCTCTCTGCTTAAACAGAAGCCATCTTACCTTTTATTTCCAAACGAACCTGGTTCTGTGCTTTGCCCAGAAGATTGGTGGCCACACAGGTGTAAGTTCCTTGGTCTTCTTTCCGAGCCCTGATTATTTCCAAAGTCCCATTCTCGTGCACTATATAGTTGCCACCGTGCAGTGTGCTTCCCTGGCCATTCTTAAACCTCACAACAACACAAGAGAATGCTTTTAAGAGAGGGAAGCAGAATAAAGGTGCAGATTGACTTCCAAGTGTGGGTACAGGATTGCAGAGAAAGTGAGCAATCCTCTGCTCAGTAGGCAGGCGGTTGAGATACATCCAAGATACATTCCTTTATGGCCATTTATCAATGAATTGAAACACATTTGATTCTAATAGAAATTCAATTGATTTAAAAAAAGATTATCTTTCCCAAACAGATGCTATGGCTTAATAATAAAAATCGTTACCATCGTAATGTGGGGATTGGGGATCCAAAGAATGGACAGTCAAGACGAGTCCGGTTGTTTAGAATTACTTTGATCAGCTGATTACGAGGGGCAAGGATCCGAGGAATAACATCTTTAAAAGAGATAGATAGATAGATAGCCTATAAAGGTAGTCAGAAATTTTCATTTGTTTTACAGAATATATTTCATTTCTAGCTTTACATTTTTGTTTATTTGGCTTTTGCTTATTGTTTTCATAAATGGATTTTTGTCCTCAATCCATTCTAGATGGGATGTGTAACACAATTAGCTTTAGAACGGAATAAATATATTCCTTTTGCCTACCAGTAACTGCCTACACATATAAGTAAACTCCTTTGCCTTTCATTAGTTAGATCAGTTGGCATTCAAGGATGTTATGGTTTGCTAGGGAAAGAGAAATAATGATTTTCATGTTCACTTCAAAATAATGCGTTCAGTGACCCTCTATAATCTAAAGATGTCAAGAGCCCATTTGTCCATTCAATACTTACCCAGCACACTGACAAAGGCATTAGCCAGCAGGTACCCATGTTCATTAGAAGCATTGCATTGGTATACAGCACTGCTGCCACTTTGGATGTCCCGAAACATAACAGTGTCTCCCGTTACTTCACGGCTCGGGTTGGGAGTGGAACCTTTGAGAAAGACATAAACATAAGTGATACACAGTTTTTAGCATTGCCATTAATAGGGCTTGGCTAATCTGCCAATTTTGGTTTCTCCCCTTTTCTCGTTTTCCCAAGTCTTCCATTTTCCACATCAATTTGTGTCTTTTTTAAAGTCCTCATGAAAATTCACCAGAATTTAAGTGTGAATTTATTTTAATATACAGTATTGCATGTTTCTATGCAATTTTGCCCAATATACACATTTTTGCAAAGCTGAACATCTCAACATGGAAATGACTTCCTTTTCTGTGGTGCTTAAAGGCAGATCCCCATTATCATAATAGTTCACTATGGGAATAAATGAATTTGTTCAGAATTCTGTCTTCCCTTTAAAAGATTAGCATGACTGATGCTATGCACTGGCGGAGGAAGAGGAGTGAGGGGGAGCGCACCGCCCCTGGCAGCATGATCCCTGTGGGGTGCCAACACGGCTGTCCCCCTGCCTGCACTGGGAGCCACGCCCTGCAGGCAGCGTGCCATGCCCCCAGGACGCGTGCCACGCCCCTGGGATGTGCGCCGGGCCCACCCCCACCTGCTCTCCGCCCCACGGTGCTGGTGAAGCTCCGCCACTGATGCTATGTATGGTCATCAGTTAAGATCACATTTACTTGAAATTACAGCATTTTCTTCTCCACACCCATGAAATCAAGATACATTATAAGCCATTATCTTCTGTTCATAACAGGTTTGCTTACTTTCTATAGGTTCTCCATTCACCAGCCACTGGATGGAAGGCTTGGGGTTACCATTGGCTCGGCAAACCAGTCTCCCATCCTCACCAGGAGCCAAAATAAGATTCTCTGGTTCATCCAACCAGTAAGGAGCAGCTTTAGAACAAGAGAGTGAGAGACACACACCAAAGTGTATTATAGCTATCTCAGCAAAGCTCCTTTTGTGTTCTTTCAGCATAGGCTATACTGATTAGTATAGAAAAGTGACTGATAATCATCCTTCTGTACCATTTTTTTAAAACGCACCATCTCAAGAACAGCTGAACATGACCAGCATAGACATATACAGCAGACACGATAAGCCTGTGTCAATAACACTTAATAAAAATCCAGCAGCAGTAAGCAGCCATATTAATTTCCCACAAAGTATCAAAGCAAGGTTTTCAGGCATTGTGGGAAACTTAAGTGGCCACAAAGCACTGCCACCACCAGGCATGGCTGGGGGACTCTGTCCTAGGAGGGGCTGACTAAAGGGCACTTTGCCCATGATCCTCTCAAACGTGGAGCTTGCCTTGGTAGATTGTAGTTTTATGGGAGGAAACCAGCACTTTGGTATAGGTTATAAAACAATTAAGGTCAAAATTGATGTCACTGCTGGAAATGTTTGGTTATTATTACTAAGTGTTTTTTGTGGATATTACACCGCCAGGATAAGATACAGCTAGGGTTCTTCTTATATAACACAGGGAGGATTCACCTTACTGGTAGCAAAAGAGTACAGTGGTACCTCAGGTTACAAACACTTCGGGTTACAAACATTTTGGGTTACAGACTCCACTAACCCGGAAGTAGTACCTCGGATTAAGAACTTTGCCCCAGGATGAGAACAGAAATCGCACGGCAGTGGTGTGGCGGCGGCGGGAAACCCCATTAGCTAAAGTGGTATCACAGGTTAAGAACGGTTTCAGGTTAAGAACAGACCTCCGGAACGAATTAAGTTCGTAACCAGAGGTCCCACTGTACTGTTCTCATTCATGTAAATAAAAATTCTATTGTCTCTTTGCTGAAGTCAGTCTTTTTTCATATTGACAGGAACAGTAATGTTCTGGAGGCACAAATTAGATCAACCTGGGTTGAGGAAACATGCATCTCTCATAATGACAGAATGTTGTATAGGGGATGTATTCTCCCTAATGATATTAATGACTAGGTGTATTAAGTCTGAATGCTCATCTATGGAATAAATATTCCTAGGAACATATATCAAGCATGTGAGAAATAAGAGTTATCTTGAGTCCTTTCCCTTGACATCTGGTTTTCAGCATGCAGGTTTTTTTTTTTTAAAAAAAATAATAATGCAAGAACATTCCATCCTGAAATCTCCCACCTGCAGTCCAGTTTCAACACATAACCTTCAAGTAGTACAGTTTCAACCCATAACCTGCCGCTCGTGTTAATCAGAGAACGCTGTTATTGGGTGGCATATAAATGTGGCAGATAGATAAATAGCTCTTATTTCAGCAACAGGCTTCATGCAGTTTAAGAAAAATACTTCCTGAACATTTCCCATAAAACCAAGCCAGCAATGACAGGCTTATGCTCTCTTCTGCCAAGTACAAGGAAGATATATGAGCCACAAGCTTAGATGGCAGAGGATTTCAATAGTTTAGCTAGAAGGGTGTGTATGAATGAAATATTTCTTATCTTTGGTTGCTACAGAGGAAGATTTCCCAGGTTAGCCTGATCCCATCCTTCTAGGACAGAACACTCTGTTCTCCGTAAATCCCTCCCAGGTGCCTTTTGATTTGCTAATTGGCAAAGGAATAAGAATGGTATAGTAAATATGACGTACCCTTCACTCTCACCGAGATTGTGTGGCGGCTAGTTCCCACTTTGTTGGAAGCTAAGCAGAAGTATTCCCCAGAATCTTCCTCAGAAACATTGGCAATATGAAGAGCCTTGTTGAAGTTCTCCAGCTTGGTCCTGCCTGCTGGGAGATCACCTCCTTTCTTGTGCCACACGATGTCTGGTGTTGGGCTACAGGAAAGAGGAGAACAGGGTTTGACATGAAGCCTCTCCCAACATGAAATGTACACTATAAAGGAATTCCCTGCAGCCTAGCTTCTTAATTTAAAGCTGGGGTTCTCACTTAGCATTCTCTCAAAATCCCAGACAAGCACTGCCAAGGAGGTTGTGAGGATGTACCTTCACTGAAGAAAACCAACGATTTAATGCTTAAGAACATGCACGTACAAGATTCTGTGTTAAACCCCTGGTTTCTGTGGTAATAATATTTCAGGGAGCAGTTCATAGAAAGACTTTGGTCTGAGAGAGCCTTGTAAGCCATTGACACTTGAGAATAGACAATTATGGGTGGTATCCAACTAATGTGTGGTGTCAGTGCAAGGATTTATCTTTGTACAACAAAACTTTCCCCTTCTCTCCTTCCCCACTGCATACTCCCCCCCACTCTGTTCTGGAGGGGGAATCCCTGGGACAGATATGGGGTGGCATGGGGGAGGAGAAGGGGGAAGTGCCATTGCCCATCCTTGCACTGATGGCACCTGTTAGTTGTATAATAAATATTGAATCTGGCTTATGGGTCATGTAAATTGCTTGAATGAAGCTTCCTACTGATAATCACTATTTTGTAGTTACAGGAGTTAATGTTGGCAGTATAAACTGTGATAACTGATCTTTACTGGTAGATCACTGGACGCCTGTGGCAGATCACTGGCTCCCCCCCCCCCAAGAAGCTGAACAACTTTGGCTCCCCTAAAAAAAAAAGCTGAACAACTTTGACCTGAACCCCCCAAAACAGGGCTTTCCTTCCTGCCAGTTTATAACTGTGAGTAGATCACAGTCTCTTGGGGGTTGGCCACCCCCGCCATATATTATCCCTGTACTGCTCTTGAAAAGCTCTCATAACCATAGATATTACTGTTGATGTTAACAACAGTCAAGCCACATCCCATTAAAATGAATGGATTTTAGTTTCCCATTGGAGCCACGTTATTTCACATCCTTAAAGGAGATGCTATTTGCTAACACTCCAATAAGGAGGAATCAACAGTCAGCTGTGATTTTACCCCCATGAAAATCTGCAGGAAACATAAGATCTAGACCAGGAGGATAGAGACGTATGTGACACACCATGGTTCCCCTGATCCCAAGTGGTACGTACACTCCCGAGGCAATGCATTCCAGCAAGAGGTCCTCCCCTCTCAGCACCATCTGATTGCTTGAAGTCCCAATGGGGTACATGAAGCTGGGGTGCCTTTCTGTGATACCTCGGGCTGAAATCAGGACATAAGGGGGAAAAATACACACTTGTAAATCCTTCTTCTCTACAGAGTGACTGGAAATGAAAGACAACCAACAGCAGGAGACAGGATGTAAACATATCAAGAGGCACAGAAAATCAGAGTCTTTCCAACCCCACAGACTTGATGGGGAAGTCTCTGTAGAGGTTGAGGCAGATGCTGAAATGATAAATTGAAATGGAAATAACAGACAAGGGAAGGAAGGAGCAGGGAATGGCAAGAAGGAATGGTGATGTTCCAGACGGATCACTTTATTCATAGCAAGAACACGTCAATTTAAGTAAGATTTTGCATTTAACAATGTACATGCTTTGACTCTGAAAAGCAGCTCTTGTAAAATTATAGATTTCCATTTCTCTTCAAAATAAATTATTTCACTGCAGTCAATGGGCCTTGACAAGGATAAATGTAGCTGGACTGTTGTTTCTACTTGAGAGCAAATACAGAATGATTGTCATTTCTACATTATCAATTTCAGTCTGGTGAATTTGCTAGAACTAATTAGGGATGTTCTGGGGGAAGAAAAAATAAATGTGACAAACACAGAGTTTAGATCTTATGCACTAAATTACTTCTATCCTCTATAATTACTTTCTGCGATTTACCACTCCTGTATCTCTCAAAAATAGATTTATTTTGTAATGGACTAGTTTGGGTTACAAATGACTCCCGTACAAAATACACAAATTTTCTCTTCTGAACATAATAGTGTTGCCTACTAAGAAAAAGCGCATAAATTTCAGTTGGATAGGAATGAAAATAACATAGTAGCGAAATATTTCAATATCTACAGGGCCTCATAATCCAAGACCCTTCTTTGTGTGCCTCCTCCATGAGAGGTCTGGAGGGTGGCAATATGAGATATAATATTAAAATTAAAATTATTATTTGTTTTTTATACTACCCTTCATCTGTAGATTTCATGGCAGTTTGCAGCATAAAAATACAAGATAAAAGCAACAAATACATAATAAAAACAAGAAAAGAACAAACCAGCACCCTCCCCAGAATAGATGTAAATACAAGAAGGCTGCTCACATAGGATGTAAAAACACAGTACATAGACAGAGCTCTTTTCTGCACCAGGCAAGCAATAGTGCAACACAAGACATCTGCGCATTTAAATGAAAATTAACCCAGTAGCATGATGACATTACAATCTGTGCTAATGAATGGTGTCACAAGACATTATCACAATAATAATAACAACATAGTTATTCTGTGCTACTCAGTGTGGGGACATCACTTTCAGGAACTGGAGATTTCCATAGATGATGACACACACAGCCTGCAAAGAAGGGGAACAAACATTTAAGGCAAGATGACTGACAAGACAAGAACCATGGAAGTGTTAAAACACAGAAACCAAAAAAGTACATGGAAGACTGATAAAAAACCACCACAACAGTTTTCCATAAATGCATGAAAGAAGTCTGCAAAGGAAACAGACTAACCACATGCATAAAACATAGACGTGGGCAAAGGAGACGTGATAGGCTGAAAGCAACAGAGGCAACAACAACAAAAAAGCAGGTTATTTTCCAGCTTGATGAAGCCATGTTAACAGTGGTGTTAAATGAGGTAAATGTCTGGCATTAGCCAAGAGATATTCAAGGCTAAAAGAGGAAGCAAATTATGGACTGGAGCTACTGGACTAAGATAAATGGATGCTGCAATGTAAGACATGTACTGAATGAATTGGTTTAGACAAATATTTCTACTACACTGATGAAAACTCCACCCTGAACCAGCAGTTCAGCAAGAGGCTATGTTCTGTTTACGGGCATGGGTGCTGAAGATCTCTCATACGTATAGGCAGGAAAGGAATGTAGGGTCAATGATAAACGTCCGCAAAATTAAGTTCACCTGCAGGCTGAGCCTAAGGACTTCATTAGGAAAACCCGCAATTCAAACTTCCAGGCTTGTTCACAAGCCGCAGCAGCAACATATGAAATGACAATATATATGCAAGCATGTAGTTAATTAATTATTTGGTTAGCAGCATATCACTACAAAGTAAATAACTGATAGCAGTTACAAGACATATTTCAGATTGCTTCACTGACCACTTGCTTTGCATACAGACGAGACTTGGTTCAATCCCTGGCATCTCCAGGGATCTCTGGGAAAGACCCCTTTCTAAAGCCCTGGAGAGCACAGGGTCAGCCCAGGGAGTTCTAAGCTGGGTGGACCAATGGTCCACCTCAGTATAAGGCAGTTTCCTAAATTCCTATGTAATGGTTGCTATGCTTGGAATCTCTAATGTAAATCTCCAGTAACAAAATGTCCGCTCACAAACCAAAGCTTACAAAAAAAAAAAAGAGGCACAGTTCACCAGGAACATCTCTGGCATAAGCTTCTTTGAAACAAATGGGAATTTCACCAAGAACGAATGTTGCTGTTGTGCAACCCTTACTTATTTCCAAGGAGCCTGTGGAAGAGATGCTAACAGTTCATTATGCTGACCATCTTCAGATAGAACAGCTGTAGTGTGATCATTGACGCAAACACATAGAATATAATTGTCATGTACATGCAGGATGTGTCTTGGACAACTGGGATAATTTACTCTTTTAATCCTTTGAATATTAACACACCATTAAAACACCACCACCACCACCACCAGGTTGAAGTGCTTTTCCTCAAATGCTTGTGGAAGAGCCTGCACCTGTGGTATAACAGGTAGGTAGGTTCTAGAACAGTCCACATGCTTTTCTCCTTTTGCTAGAGGATGCACAAGTGGAACAGTATTTCACTTTTCTTGAGCAGCACTACAGTAGAATAAGACTGTCCTTCTATGAGCAGCAAACCCCTTCCACATGAGGAAGGGCACCATTGGAGCTAACACCTTCTTCCAGATGCAATTCAAATAATAAAATTGCACCACTGAGGCTGCTGAACCACTGCACAACTGAAGCTAGTCCTGTTTACCAACTGTGTCCCCCGCCTCTTTTTTTTTATCCCAGTGCAGTTGAGCAACATCAAACCACAGTGGTGGTCAACAAATTACAGGTCAACTCAGCTCCATGGCCATCTTAAGACCAAGGCACAAAGTAACATAGTATATCCAGCTCTAGGAAGAACTGCTCTGCTAGAAAATCCTGCCTCTGGCTTGTTTAAGGCCAGTGGTTACCATAATGATACAACACCAAGTTTACCGTAGGGTACTCATACTGCCACATAATCATAATATCTCTGCTCCAATCTCTTCTGCCCTGTGCACACAACACTTTTGTTTCTGTGAGCTCCCTGTGAATCTGTCCTGGTTGCTGAAACAGACCCTGTAACACTGAAATAATGGAGTTCAGCTGGGCACCAGCTTTGCATCTATCACACCATGCAGGAGGCGCAGAGTTGTGCATTTGACATAATCCCCTTAATCGGATTTACAAATGTGTAACAGGAAAAGATTATACATTACTAAATTTCAAGCTTCCGCCTTATTAATATGCTCCTAGGAGTAAAATTATTCTAAGAAAGCTAGAAAAGTAAGGAATAGAGTATGAACAATATCAAGGAACAAAGCTCCTAATTTAATTTTATATATTACAATTTATTTTAATAAAAAAATTACTTTTGATGGTGTAGCTCAAATATTTGATACTAGGTCAGCATTTTTCTGGATTAAAATGGAAACACTTCACTCTTACACCCAAAGACAGAGAGAGAAAGAGAGCACATTTCTCAATTAGTCCCCAGGTCAGGCAGCAGGCATCCTTCTTGGAACTGGAGGATAGCGCAGTTATTATCATTCCCAATGGTCTCGCCCTTCCCTAAGTCCAGTCACTCAGAGCTCAGGTATGGAACCATACTGTGTGGGAAACAGCAGTCGTTAAGATCTCCTGTGTGCCACTTCATAGGCTACATGAGGGAATCCTAGTGCATCCTTGGTCTCCCTTCAAATGATGGTACTGTCTAAATACTGGCACGGGGAAGGGAAAATCAGTACTACTGCATTGGGCCGGTACATTCCAATGAGCACTGAACAATAGAAGCATCTAACCAAGTGTCCTAACTTCAAGCTGCACCTTGGTTCAGTAGCGGCTGGTAGTGTGGTGTGAGCATGGCATCCCAATGCTGCCTGTCACTGCTGGTTACAGAGAGGGAGGGGACAAGGCAGTGGGGAGCTTGGCGCAGGAATGTCAGATTGGTGCGGTGCAATCACAGCATCAGAGCCAACCTCCCCTCTCAATTGACAGAAACACATGGCATTGGGAAGCCAGGCCAGTAATGCAGCCCCACTCACACTGCCCCACTATAGCTTTGGTCTCTCTCACTAGCATGTTATGCTACCTCCTCTAGGAATCACTGTTCCAGATATTTAGGTGTCTGCAAAAACATCCTCTATCGTGTCTCTCACCCACTTAGACTACAGTTCAATTCATACACACTGAGCTAATGTGAATTTCTTTTCCTCATATGAACCAGGCCTTGAGGAGTTCAGTGATTCACTGATGCAGCTGGGTGTAAAATTCTCTCTGTAGGAAAAAGCATCTCATGCCTAATTTTCAAACTTGAAGCTTGACCTGGACATTATCAGTGCCCCACAGTAGAGCTCAAAAAATGCACACACTTATGAGCTTAGGTGAGCCTTATTTAATATGAAAAAGAATGTTGACACAGCCATGAACAATGTTCAGATGCTATAGATGAGCTTTCAGGGTGTCACAGAGCCTGATAAGTACCAGTCCAATTTCTAGCGCTACTTCCTGATCTATTTGCCAGACTGGTGCTGGTTTGACTTTCTCCAACATCCATGCAAAAAATCTGGCCCTTTATGGAATCCATGCTGCAAGATGAAGCAATGGTCACCATCTTTGATAGCTTTGGAAGGTGATCTCGAAAAATTCACTGAGGTTCTGCCTACTGGTCATGATGCTCATACGCAACCTCCAGATTCAGAGGCAGCATGTAACTGAATACCAGTTGTTGGGGACTAAGAACATACAAACATGAACCTTGAAGGATCAGGCTAGAGGGAAGAATCGTGTTCTCAAAGTGGCCATCCAAATGCCTGTGGAAAGCACACAAACAGGACCTGTATGCAACAGCCCTCGGTCCACCTATGATTCCCAGCAACTGGTAATCAGAGGCATACTGCCTCTGACAGTGGAGGTGGAACATTAGGAGGGAGCTATAGCCTTCATGCCCTACTTATAGGTTTTCTGGAGGCATTTGGTTGGCCGCTTAGGGAACTGGGTGCTGGACTTTGGTCTGATCCAGCACAGATCTTATGTTCACATCAAAAATGTTCTTGGAAATTAAGCATGCTTTGTCAATTTTTCAGCCAGAGAGATTAAAGTAGGTCTGGCACAATAAAGATTTTCTATGCTAGGTGCACAACAACTACCTTCTTTTGCCATGGGAACGCTCGAGTCTGCATCATGTAACCATCACTATTCTTCAGTAAATTGTGGCTTCCTTTTCAACAGCTGTCCTCTATGGGCATCTCAAGGGCATCCCTGATTCTAATTAAAGGAACATTTCTTGTGACTCTTCCATTTACTTAGAACATACTGTGCTGCAGGCACTTTGCAGGGAGGGGCGAGGGTTAAAAGAAGAAGTTCTAAACACAAATGATTGATTTCAGTTAAACTTGCTTCCAAACATGAGAAGCAAGCTTGCTAGAGTAGTCCCATGGCAGTTTTTGCTACTACAAAACCAGCCTATCCATACTTTATATGGTAGTTATGTTCTTAAGACTTTTCACATTGTAGCATATTCTTCACTTCAAATCATCAGCCATGTTTTACGATACAAAATTTACATCCTTTATTCAGACACCATAGCATTACACTGTTTGATCTTTTAGATTTTACTCTGGCCAGTCTACATCCAGACAGCCCAATTAGAAGCTAATGAAGGAGTGCTAACAACCTTAATGGAAACAGTGTTCAAGTTTGGGCTGTTCTTCACTATTTATCCACTATATTTGTATACTGATTTTCAACAAAATTGGCTCTCAAAGCAGTTCAAAACAATAGTTGATCTACAGGCAGATACTATTCTCAAAATATAATTTAGAAGACTATTAAAAATCAATCCGAACTATTTATTTTTGTATTAAACTTTAATTCAGACAGGTGAGGTGGATTAAGGAAACAGGAAAAACCCTGTTGAGAAAGCTACACTTAACAAAATAACAAAGAAGACGACTATAGCAGACACCTAGCAAATGTAGCAGGATCGCTATCCTAAGCATAAGTATGGGCTCTGACTCTCAACTTGGACTAGTGGCACTGGAGATAGAGATGCTGTAAACTGATCAGCATCATGACCAAGCCCAAGCCAGAAACTCTTGGATCAGGGGCCCTTCAATCAATCAGGATATCTGGAGTTTTCAGCCGCCTGAGGAATTGACAGCCTCCATGTTAGGGGGCCTGTACACCCAAATTGGCCTGTCAATGTAAAAATGCAACACCAAAATCCAAAGGAAAAGAAAAAAGAAAGGTGGGATATAAATGTAATACAAACCAACCAACCAACCAACCAACCAGGAAGTAGGAAAATGCATGCTGCTCCATTTTAGAGTACTAAGTAAGAAGTATACACCCATGTCCCCAATAGATGGTTGGTGGTTCTAGCAACCTACAGAAATGGATTAATCTCAAGAGAATTAAAAAGGTAGGCTTGGAGTGGAAAACCTGTTCCACACAAAAGCAAGCGGCTGCTAAAGCCAGGTTTAGGAGGAGGATGGGGATAGGAAGATCCATGTTTTGCAACTCAGATTGCTTGATCAGAGAGGCAATCTGTCTCACTGCCTACAACAGAACAACTTCTTTCAAGCCTAATTTCAGAGAGGGGAGAGACGATGGTAGGGTACCCAATAGATAACAGGGTAAGCCTCTGAGGGCACACATGTGGCAACTGCGGAGCACACAGTCTCCAAACAATGAGAAAAGAAATCAAATGAAATGTACACAAAACACAAGTTGGATGGGGCAGAAATTGTTAGAATTCCTGCTCCATGATTGCAGTCATGGGATTTTTGTCTATCACATGATGGTATATGTTTTAACTCCACAAAATGGGAAGTGACGGAGACTGGGTGTTTGTGTTACTGTGTTCTGTGAAGTGGGACTATCGTCCTTTTTCTTTTTCTCTTTGTTGTCTGATGCTACAGAGAGCTAGATAGCTAGATAGGCACTTCCAAAGCAGAGAGATGCACAACTCTCAAATGTTTTTCTTTAAAATAAAAGCAAGTTCACAAACTATTATTTGCAACTAACTGAGATTATGCCTGTGTGCACAATTTATTTCACTATAAACTAATACACGTCCATTTCTAATCTATTGCAAACAAAAAGTACTTTGTTTCTATTTTCTGCAAACTCTCTTCCCCTTCCACTGAAGTTAATCCCCCTACAATTGTTTACATTATCACACCATTTGCACACAACTTTCAGTATACCGCAGAAGAATGATTCAGGGCCCCCTGGGAGCCAAGTGATTGTATATCTAAAGCACAATTTATAATTCAGGCTTCTCCTAGTGTTACATTCTCCTGAGGAAGTATTCTTCACTTAGACAAAGATGAAAGAACAAATAATCTTTGGAACATTACATACAAAATTACATAGATTATCAATCATGAAGGAAAAATCAAATGGTTTTTTATCATCGACTACTGACAATCATAAATATTATAGACATTTCTTTTAAATGGACTGAGGAAAAAGGCACATTATTTTTTATGTGTAGATCTCATCGTCTGTGTGTATTCAGTAAAACTTTGTTGGAGAGCTGTTGTCTTCGCAGCTAGGTATTGATCCGTGCTATCTAAACAACGAGGTTTAGATTAACAGAATTTGACTACCACATGTGATCTTTAAAAACTCAGACTGGACAGGGTAATTTTTAAAAACATATATACAGTACAAAAGTAATCCATTTAACACCACATGAATAAAGTGCAACATCACATGTATGAACTGATTTGAAGACATTACCAGCATCATTGCCAACAGCTACCATTAAATGGAGACACATTTCAGGTGCTACAGACTAAACAAGTGCAATTTGTGGAGTCCGAGTACTCAAGATGGGAGACATGTAAAATATATAGGAAAAGTTTAATATGTCCATGAAATTGCCTTGTTTTCACTGACCGACCAAAAAGTGTTATTAACACAATAGTAAGTCAGGTTAGGTACAGAGGAGTTAGAACGTGAAGTTCTCCAGAAGTCAGTATTGACTCACCACTGTATATGTCAGTGTGATTTCGAAAGGACGTTTCATTATGGGGATGCTCTGTAATAAACAAAAGAACGTGAGCGTACCAAAGGCAACAAAGCATGCACTGAGTAACAAAAGACGAAATGGAGAGGAGGTGTACAAAAGGAAAAGAACACACACACACACACAACAGAAATTATAAAAAAGCAAAAAGCAAAATAAAAAAAGAGGCAATGACATACACATAACATCCAAAAAAAACCTTCAACACAATTTGGAAAGAAACAAAGAACACAGCAACGGAAGGCAGCAATTGAAGAAGACGGCTTTTTTCTATGAAATGCAAAATTATGAACTAAAAAAACCCAACACGCATTAACACAAAATCAAATATGTTCAGATGCGTTCCAGAAACATATGGATTTTTAAGTTTGACTTTTAAAATGCCAGGAAATAATCAAAACATTTTAATTATTATTATCAATAACTTTGTTAACATCCAGCTCTACTTTTGGGAAGAACAATTAGTTTGTCATCAGATTTGTAAAAAGAAAAAAGATAAAGAATGCATTCCTAATATTTGTTCCAAGGGTACAAGATGGATTACTTTCAGCTTTAACAATGAAAAAAAAACAAGTTATAAAAGTATAAGATAAACAACTGGGGTTTTAATAGATCATGGAAGCATTATTAGAATGAACTGCCTTTCATCTTTTAAAAATGCAAAGCGATAAGCACATTAGAAATAATCCAATAGCAGCAGTAGGCTTGCAGATAAACCCACAAAAGTTACGGGACAGCATTTAAAAAAAATAACAACTGGATTACGACAATGCAGCTGAGCACCAGCATCCCGCAAAGCATGTCTTGGTATATATTATCCTCAAAATGGACACTTAGACCTGCTGAAGCACCCCAACTATTGTGCCCTCATTCCCCTCTTACAAGGTGGGTGTGTGGGAGACTACTTGTAAGTCTTCATTACTATAACACTGAAAATGGCATAAATGCAGAGAAACTTTAATGTACCTCACCGATGTCGCTCTCCAAACCCATACCACCCATTTCATGAAATTCCATGACTCCATTTAGGATTTACATAAGAAATTACATAAGAAAAAAATGGCCATATATTTTAAACCACCTTTATTAGTCTTAGATTTGCTAAAATTGTCAGGTTTAAGTCTGACAGCATACCACATCATACTAAAAACCATGTAGGTAAATAAGGACCTATGACACTTTGAAAAGCAAAGTACGTTTGAACACAAAAGCGACCACTTACATTAGGAAAAAATGAGGGTTTTTTAAAGGGGTAATCTGCTTTAATCTTAAACATTAAGGCTACACTCATGGGCTTTGTTTGCTCATCATGCTAACCCTTAAACTAGGGGTGGCTAAATTGTTGTCCTCTAGATATTATTAGACTACAACGTTCATCATCCCTGATGTCTCGACAAGCTGGCTGGGGATGAGAGTTGGAGTCTACAACGTCTGGAGAGCCACAGATTAGCAATCCCTTCCATAAACCATGTCTTACCATGGACAAACAGCACAATAACACACTCTGCCAGATCCTTCCCACTTCGTTCCACCTCTGTCAGGAGCAACAAACATGCCTCCTTGGAGCTGCCAAAACCTGTAATTGTGGCTTGTTTCCCCATAAGCAAACCACATCTGGAAACCAAGGTTTATTCTTGGCTTGCTGATCATTGTGCATTTAGAGAGAAACAAGCCACAAACCTGATTTGGACAACATGGTAAACCAAGGACTGTGGTTGTTCCTGCTCCTGCTAGGTGGTGGTGCAAAACAAAAATGATCTGGCAGTGTCCACGAGGATACTGTCTGTTCACAGGAAGCCATAGTTTATGGCTCACTGTGATGTGTGAAAAAGGCCACTAGTTTTTTAAGGATTAGGACAACCCAAGTCTATTTTGTCTAAACTAGGCTTGGTAAGAAGTAGAATGACTACTATTCTGTATTTCCAAAAGAAGATCAATGTCCTAATCCTCAACACATTTGGAAGTAAATACTACTGATTTCAAGTTAGTGTGTCTAGCATTACAGCCTCTTTACTTCCCTTTCAGATGAGAAAATTAATCATCATAGCAAAGCAATAACTTTTGTGGATTGAGCACTTATACAAAACAAAATACTGAACAAGTATCCAGATTTGAAACAAAAACAAATCACCGAACAACGTGCCACACAGAAAGGCAGTTCAGTTCCTTTGAACATAAGATGAAATCTATTTTACATACAGGAAGAAAGTGGTCCTCTATTGAAAGGGTCTCTAGGGAGGAAATGTGCACACAGTTTCCAAGTGAATATGTAAGAACAAGAAGGCTGGAGACATACAGTACTCTTAATGAGCCTTCCAAGGAGCCACTTGTAACCTAGGGGTCACTAGGTAAAGGGCAAAGACAACCATAGCATACAAATTAAGGGTTACCCATTACATACAACTTACTGCAAACTCTATTTGTCTAAACTGTTTAATATTTACATTTCTTAAGTGGTATCATAAAAACAGAAACTTAGCAACAACAAAGTCCAGGGAAAGAAAGGGTGGAAGATGCATTGTACAAGATATCTGAAGCAACTGTTGGGCAAAAGGAAGGGTACGGCGGAGGGCAGAAAATATCCAAGTGATAATTCTTTACGGTGTGGTGTTACAAGTAAACTTTTACCAGATGATCCACATGATCGTACAGGTCTTTTTAGGGACAGGCAGTCCTTCAGATAACCTAGTCCCAAGTTGTTCAAGGTTTTAGGTGTTAGTAACAAGATCTTGACATTCCTCTAGTTCCTTTGTTTCAACATTCTTCCCTTAGATCAATACGTGACAGGAGAAAACCTGCCTGCAGGGCCATCAATTAAGCATGGCTTCTAACACAGAAGGCAGTGAGCTGTGTTCAGAAGCTGGAAGAGCAGCAGGACTCCATCTACACTGCTGCATGGATCACTTCTGGGTAGGTGGGATCCATGCCACTTTTCAGTCACTTGACATCACTATGATGTCGTGACCCATTTTTCATTTGTAGTACAGCCGGTCTTGGGAAATGGCCAAATTGGGACCCATGCTGGGCCTAAATAGGCCTGCAGCCTGAATATTCCCCATGCCTGCTATATAGCATTAACACCAAGGTCTTGTTTTCCAGTCATGGAAAGCCATAATTAATGGCATGCCATGAGCTTTCCTCCTCTAGTGTGAGTGGATGCAACAAATTAAAACCCTCATTTTAATGTTATAGCTGAAACTGAGATTGCACTTTGTTTTGCTCAAACAAATCTGGAAGCTAAGAAGAAACCTTAACTTCAGATTGTGGTATGTTTGGGGCAAAACGAACCATGATCCCTGGTCTGGACATAATGCTAAGCCATGGCTCATGTAGTTTATTGTTTCCATTCATGCTAGGGAAGGAAAAGGGGAATGACTGTATCTCAGTGTAGAACATCTGCTTTGCATGCAGACGGCCTACGTTCAAACCCTGGCAGCTCCATTTAACAGATGACAGAAAAACCTCCTTCTCCCTGAGACCTTGAAGAGCTGCTGGCAGTTGGTAAACAATACTGATCTAGATGGACAAATAGATTGGATATAAAGTAGGTTCCTATTATCTTTCTGCCTGCAGAGGAATCTACTTCAGTGACACCTCCCAGCTTACCAGGTTCTGTACTCATTTCCCTCCATGACTAGAGTGTCCAGCACTGGAGATATCCAGCTGCTGCTTGACAACCCTTGCAAGGACAGAATCCAAGACAAATGCATCAATTGCCTCATAGTCTATCTAGCCCTGAAGGGAGAGATCTGGAAAGTTCCAAGTGTTTGCAACCTCACAATCAACTGCTAGCACAAAAACACATCTCTTCTGCTAGGGTTTCATGGCAGCAGTTTCAAAAGTAACAGAGGTTAAGGCTTAATGCCCTGAGAGAGAGGAAGAGAGGCCTAGGCAAGGCCAAAAGAGCATTGTGGTTCTTAACTTCAACTGACATGTCTCTAGGAATTAAGTACAAAAGGCCATATCCTCATACAGAGCTGATACGACAGACTAAGGAGTATGCATGCCTTCCTAAATGCCACTTAAAAACTGGGCTGATTAGTACCAATTGGCTGTAGTGATGACTAATGAAGGAAGGATCTGCAAACTTTGGTTTTCTCATTTTCCTATTCCTAAATTCAGTTCTCCAATTTTTTGCACCTATTGACAGATTTCTAGAGGAAATCCTCACAAAAATTGCCCAGCATCCTAACACATTTTTGCAAGCAATTTCCCTAATATAATGCATTTCTCTATATTATTTTGATGAATGTATTGATTTTTATGCACACTTCCCCCTAATATATACATTTTTGTAAACACTGTTGGTGAACTACATCACTAAATTCAGATGAGTGCAAATTTTGAGGGATGGTTGTGTTTCAGTCTTCATATTGTTTCAGAAAGTGCAAATTAGAGAGATTCAGCTTTAAATGCTAACTGAATTGAATTCCACACCATTCCTAGTGATAGCTGATGTCACTGAATTCAAACATCCCAATGAATATTTCAGTTCAGTTATATATTTCTCTTGTTATATTTGTATGTTTCCCAAGTCCATTAATCCTTGGTTTCCTTTTCTTAGAAACAAAGAAAACATTCGTCAAAGAAGCACACACCTCTTCTTTCTTACAGATGAATAGATTTAGTCCTTTATTATTGTTCTATGTTATTTGGCATCTAGTTGTGTAGCCACATTGAGAGGCTACTTTTGTAGGCTGGAGTTTATAGTAATCTTCTCCTCTACGCTCTCAAGACTGTAACACTTAATAGGGTCAGGAATGGCTCCAAACTTTCCTTCACTAAAATAGTGAGTGAGTAAGTAAGTAAGTAAATATACTCTAAATAAAATGAATGAGAAGTGAGATGTATCCCACCAGCAAGTCAGTGTCTTTCAATCATTTAAGATATTCCCTGTCCTAGAATTAGTATGCTGCCATCTCTCCTCCTTGCTCCTTTAATATATATCAATTTCATGAGAGGCAATTCAAATGTTCCAAGTTTGATATGGTCTGTTCAATTTGCAAATGTTGCTGCGGCAGCAAAACGATGTTGCAGTCAGTAGGGGGTTAAGAAGAATGTTAGTTTGTAGCCTGCTGATCTCTATTCCCCCCTCGCTTATTAAAATAGCAAGAATGAAATATAATCATGCTCTTCCCTCCATCCTTAGAGAAGATGCTCTTTGATGGGTTGAAACTGAGGTCATCCTGAAAGTAGGCAGAAGATGCCAATGCAGTTGCTTCCGCTCTGCAGGACATTCTACCCATGGAGACTGTTAGAGAATGCTTATTATTATCAATAATTCAGCCCTCTTCTGTGTGTCTTTTGGGTTGACTGTGGGTATGGCGCATGCTTCTGGCCTCCATGTTTTCATGTTCTCCCCACCCCATTTGGCATACAATGGTCTAAATAATTCAGATGTCATTGCAATCAGAGTGAAGCATGCCCTCAAAAGACATCCCCAGACCTAAGCAAGCAGTAATAAGAAGCTGGGCAAGAAGAAGAAAAGAAGAAGCAGGGGATGATTTTGACTTTAAGCTGGGGGACACACCTGTCACTGGAATAGAAGAACATTCAAATCAGTGAGGATTCAAATATAATAAATGAGAAAGTAAGCAGCAAGTTCACTTCGCTCTCTCCTTACACAGTTCCAAGTGCGACCTGTTGACTTCTATGGGGAATAGATCCATAGTTGATGCCATGCAAAGTGGGCTGGCAGTGATGTTTGCTGGTGTGCCCAGCGCCGCTTACCTCAAAGCATGCATCAGTGACATCCTGGGTGGACCAGAAATGCCCCGAGTGCCACTCATTGCACTAGAAGCAATAGGAGTGACTGACAACATGGCTTGGCTGAAGCTAAATACAATGCACACTGCTAATGCACATTTCCTTTATAAATTACTAAACATTCTGAGATGGTTAAAACTTTGGAAATACTGGACAAGGTTATATTGGCTCATTAAGGAGGGGGAATGTACACAGATCTTTTAAAACAAGAAAGTTTTTTTAAAAAATACATCACCACCACCACACAAACTCCAATAAGAGGCCACAGTAGGATATCTAAAATGATCCGACATGCCATAGAACACTCCATTAGCACAATTGGCCTACACATCGTTTTGTGAGCATTGTGGAACACTGTTCATGCAAACAGGGAAGGATGAACTAAAAAAATCAAACAAGTCATGTGAGCAACCTGATAGGTCTTTTAAAAAACGATCTCTTGAATTTACTTGCTGTTTGATCATAGATATCCAAGCATTTAGTAAATGACCCCTTTAAAATACTGGGTGACATTCAACTATGTTTTACTCGGAGTAGACCCATTGAAATTAATCTTCATGACTAAATTAGATCTATTAATTGCAATAGATGTGCTCTTCAGTTGAATCCAACCCAGTAACCAAACCAGAGAAAACAGCAGTATATCATTTAAAAAAGCACATACAAACAAGTCCTGCTGCCAGAATGCTTGCTATCTAAAATCTTAGATATTCAAACACAAAGAATTATATCCAAACCACGTTACAAAATGGCTGATTCAGATATCCAAACAGGTGGAGTTTGCCCACTTCCTTACTTGTTTGTGTTTTGCTGGTTGGCAGCAACTATTTTGGGCAGGAGAGAGTTTTCCCCTTTTTTTGGCTTTTGCTGATTGGCTGCAGCAGTTTTAGGCAGGAGGCATGGAGGGAGAAAGCATGGAATAGAAATGTTCCCATAGGAAAATAATGGAAATCATCAGCTTGTTATGCGAACACTCACCCAACAAACGATTTCTTGGGAACACACTGTATTCAGAAAGCAGGACCTGCGTGTATGTGAAAAATATGTGGACACATGCTAGAACCTGTTATGTTGATATGTCAGCTGATGTCTCTGATGTTTACATTCCTCACAGATAAATAAGACACTATATGCCCAATAAGTAGAGCTGGCTTCAAAATGCATTTTGAACCTCCAAAATTCGTGTAAGCTGTCTTCATCTTCTTGGAGGAAGGACAGAGCACCAATGTGTTAAATAAAGCATTTTCACACCTCTAAGAACATGTAGTAAAATACCCTCTCATAACTCAAGGAATGTTACAAAAACTGCCATGTTTGTAAGGAGATGGTTTCTCTGACTGTTGCCAGCACAGCAGGGATTGTGTTCATGAAGTTCCAGCCAAGCTGATCATAGTAAATACTTACTGGTCATGACTTTGAGGGTATAAGGATTTTTCTGCTGGATGGTGTGGGTGAAGGCAAAGCGAGCATTACAGCTGTAGTCAGTCAGGGCATCCTCCTGCATGACATTGGAGAAATACAAGTCACCATTCTGTCCTTGGGAGACACGCTTGTCTTGGTGGATTGACTCCATGGCTGTAAGAAAGAACAATAAATCTTATTGGAACTCACTGCTGTGCACCTTTGTAATGGATAGAACTAGCGGCAATTATCTACTAGCCCCAGCAACCTGGAAAATACATAAATTGATTACTTCCAGCTAGCCTTGGACAGCAGAACTCAATTCAAGACATTTCCGATAGTTCAAGCTAGGTACTTCAAATTCTTACTATGGGTGAAAAGCAACACAAAGAACCAGTTTTGCTTACTTGCTTAGTTAATAGAACTGTTATGCCACCTGCCAATAGGACAGTTTTCCACGCAGTTCCCCAAAGGATAATAAAAACAATAAAATCGTATCACAATATGAGTGTTCAGCGACACACATGAGAAAATCCACATAGCTCGCTGCTATAAAGACTAGTTACTTTGAAAATATGACCAGCCGACACAGTCAGTTTACCACATGCACATGCAGTCCACATGGAAAAGGAAATATTTAGATTGATAAGGTAGGTCTCAAATTTATTATGCAAACCAGCTCTTTCCAAGAGCTGCAGCCAGGGACATCCCAACAGCAGAGCAATGAGAGTAATAGCTTAGAACAGCATTTTTAAGGGCATTAAGGAAGCTCTGTGCAATATGAGAAGTGCATCTCAGAATCCTGTATGATACTTAATGAGATCCTGGGGTGAGCTCTGGAGGAGTATAACCCAGCTGAGGTCGTGGGCTATCTCTGGCTGAAGCTCCATCTTCTTTTGTATATTAACAAGCAGCAGATATTGAATGTACCACAACTAGATTCTTTTCATTTCAGTGTTGACAACATGAGAGTGTGGAAAGGCGGAAAAGGTCACTCCTTTGCAGTTGTGCCATAATACTACCGAGCCCCATGAATGGTCAGTATAGACAAGGGAAACAGTAGCATCACCGAGATCAGCCTAAACCATTACACTCATGTCCTGTTAGGGAACCCTCTTAGTTTCCAAGTACAGTTCTAGCCTGCTAGCCAGTGGGAAGACTTACAGCTGCTCATCCAGAAGATAGCCGGAGGCGGCAGTCCAGGAGGGGGATTGCATGCCAAGATAAGATGAGCACCTTCATGAACCTCTTGAATGTCTAAGTTTTCCTTTGGCCACAAGGGAGACTCTGCAAATAAAAATGTCACAAAAGAAATTACATGCATACATAAAGGTAAAGGTAAAGGGACCCCTGACCATTAGGTCCAGTTGTGGCCGACTCTGGGGTTGCGGCGCTCATCTCGCTTTATTGGCCGAGGGAGCCGGCGTACAGCTTCTGGGTCATGTGGCCAGCATGACTAAGCCGCTTCTGGCAAACCAGAGCAGTGCACGGAAACACCGTTTACCTTCCCGCTGGAGCGGTACCTATTTATCTACTTGCACTTTGACGTGCTTTCGAACTGCTAGGTTGGCAGGAGCAGGGACCGAGCAACGGGAGCTCACCCTGTCACGGGGATTCGAACTGCCGGCCTTCTGATCGGCAAGTCCTAGGCTCTGTGGTTTAACCCACAGCGCCATGTACATAAAGGTACATGGTGCTAATTTTTGAAACTGCTCCATAGAGCAGTCACCATCCCATTGTGTTTTCTGCACTTTATCTGGCTCTGCCGTCTAAAGCAGAGGTGGGGAACCTTTTCCATTCCAAGTGCTGCATAACCTTCTGGGAGCTGCATGTCAATGGTGGGTGGGACTAAAACCATAGTCACACCCCTTTCACACACAGGGATACATATCTTCTTCCCAACACAAGATCCATCCACATTATTTAACCCTCTTCCCCTTTTGTCAATATCAAAATTTATTCCAACTTTATACTAGCCTATACTTTACACTGCTCTGGCTTATGCAATATTAATTTTCTACGAAGATATCACTTAAATGCAGATTTTGGCTTTCTCAGAGAAACAACTGTGGAATAATTTAAGTTTTGAACTATCAAACCACTTTTGGTGTCCAGAAAAATTATGATTGTCAAGAATAAGATATATACTTCCTTGGTACCTAGCAGAGAGCCTCCTTCAGAATCTCACCCATGGATCACCCCTGAAAAATCCTAGTATAAAGGATGTGTTTGTTTTTTTAAAAAAAGTCAACCATTGAAGAAAGCGAGCAGAAACATCACTCTTGACCAATAAGGCAATTTGTGACTAACTTGGGAACAAGCAGGGAGGTAGTGACTTAGGTGTTATAAACAACAAATTACAGAAAGGCAACGAAGATAAAGCACTGATTCTCTGCGTTGCTGTGATGGAAGGTGACTTCTGCAATTTTGTAAAGTGGAACTTTGGACCGTGAACATAATCCGTTCCGGAAGACCGTTTGACTTCTGAAACGATCTGAGTTCTGAGGTGTGGCTTCCTATTGGCTGACAGCTGGTTTTTGCACAGCAGAAGCCACGTTGGACATTCGTATTCTGAGGAACGTTTGAAAACCGGAGCACTTACCTCCGGGTTTTCGGCATTCGAGAGCTGAAACATTCAAGAACAGAGTTGTTCGAGTTCTAGGTTCCACTGTATTAATTTTGAATGCTTTTTAGCTAGACACTGGAACTAGACTCTAACAGACTGCACATTAACAATTCTCAAATACAAAAAGCCCTTGCAAACACAAATGACACAGTGTATAAGGCTCTAAAATAATAAGGGTTCTAATAGTGTCATAATTATACTCACTTGAAACCTGTAGAAAGATTTTGTTGGAGATGGCTGTCCCCAAGTCATTCCGAGCAAAACACTGAAATTCCCCTTCATAATCTTCTGGCCTGCCACCACTACGGAAGTCAATATCCAGTGTACCTGATGACCAATGTCTCATGCTTACTCTTGGGTCCTTTGCAACATTGAAGAACTTTCCATTTCGCGTCCATAAAAATCTATAAAAATAGTTACATCAAAGAGACAATTACCTTCTTTGCACAGGAAGAGCTTTATCCAATACGGCATGATTTACATGTTATTTTGGATCCATTAACCCTTAATGCATTCATGAGTTGTATTTCTCTATTCTCCTATATTGGAGAAGCCTAATGCAAATATATTAGCATATTTTCCTTGTTGTTATTGGTATGGGAGAGGAAATAAAGTGGTCAAATAATTTACACAGAATAGCCATCAGGTGGCATTTGCAAGTCATTTTTTGCAAGGCATCCAGTTACCAGGGCTATAACAGAACTTTTATGATACAAACTCCTCTAAACTACTCCAGAGATAATTTGCTATGGGTATTCCTACAGTGGTCCAATACATGCAATTAAATGAATGACATCTGAGCCATTCAACAAAAAACCCTTGCATTTAAGAGACGGTGCATGCTTACACTCACCATGAAAGGCTGCCAGAATAGCAGTGCTATTCTGACCCACAGTCAGGTGTGGACTTAGCCATTGCTTTGATTATAAGCACCTGTTTGGTTATACCACTCTGAGCTCCACAATGAATGGGTGGAATTCAAACCTAACAAATAAATTAGAACTGCACTCACGTGGGAGTGGGGTTCCCTTTTGCTTCGCACTCAATGAAGATGTTGTCCCTCGGATCTACAATATAATCCTTCACAGACTGCTTTGTAATAGTAGGGGGTTGAGGCACTGTAAAGTATACGCAAGAGGGACAGAGAAAGAGAGAATAAATAGGAGGCAAAGGAAGACATTCTCACTTATTGCCATTTGAAACAGCAAATTAATAAGAGCAAGTGCTCTTTCCAACATTATCCATGCCTCTTGTTTTTTTGTTTTGTTTTACAAACAAAGACCCTTTACAAATTGAAGTATGAACTCCACAGTCCATATATTCTAAAGAAATGCAAGGTTGTCGTATTTGCAGCACATCATCAGTTCTCTATGCACTGTTTCTGCCTTCCTGCTTGTGAAAGGCAAGGAGCACAATCCACCGATGTTTCTAGCCTGCAAGCCCTATCAAAATGAAATGAGCTGAGCAAAGGCGATTTTCTCAGTGGCTTGCACCCAAGGTCAGATTAAAATGGAAGCAGCTATTGTTATTATAATTATTCATATCACACCATTCATCACAAGATCCATGGGCAGGTACTGATTAACTGAACTACAAAAACAGACAAAGCACATTAAAAGCAGAAATCACAGTTCAATAAAAAGCACATTCCATCTTTTCACACTACAATACAGAGAAGATGCTTTACATATTCAGAAAGCCCAGAGAAAGAGAAATATTTCCAACAGGCACAGAAGATGCACAATGGCGGTGCTAGCCACATCTCAGGTGGAGGATGTTCTATAGCCACGATGTCATTGCCAAAATTAGCTGTTGGATAAGACATAGACCCATGAATTTCAGTAGATGATGGTATTACAAGAGAGGCCCCAGAAAATCTCAGAGTATGGGCAGGTCATAGAGGGAGAGATGGTCCTACAGGAAACCAGGTCCTAAGGCATTCAGAACTTTTTATGTCAACACCATAACCTCAAATTGGGCTTGGTAGTAAATAGACAGCCAGTACAGATCGTTGTGATCCGATGCAATATAGTCTTGAGCAGTCAAAACCCATGAGTGGCTGTGATTTGCATCAGCAGCAATCTCTGAACAGTCTCCAAGGGCATCCCTACATAGAACACAACAGAAACAGCTATAGTAGGTGAACTGGCTACAGCTGGATAAAGGCATTCCATGCCAATGAGACTATTTGGGTCTCTTGTGGCATGGAACAATCAAGAACCTCCTTCCTCGACTCAAATACTTCCCTAAGACAGTGGCTTGTACAGATTATATTTTCAAGCCTCTACCTTCCTTTGTAGGTGAAAGTATTTTTCCTGATGCAAAGCCACACATTCGAACTCTTCACAGTTTAAATTGGAACACCATTTCCTCTGCACGACTGAATGGAGCTAGATCTTCTAACCCTTTGGAGCTGATTTGGGGAGGCCATGAGCTGCGCACAGTAGGAGGGGGAAATGTTCAATTGTGCAAGCGTAAATCCTTCTACTGGTGGGACACATTAGTTGGATACAGCCAAGAGTCTGGCAGCCTGACAGCATGGGCTAACAGCATGGACATTTTACACTTTCCCCCAGTATATGCATTTTTTAAAAAAAACATTGTTTGGTTGGACAACTACATTGCAAAATTCAGAAAAATATGGATTTTGAAGGATAGCTGTGTTTCAGTTTGAATATTGTTTTGAAAGTGTGAATTTGATAGATTTGGCTTTATATGCGAACTGAACTCAATTCTCCCCATCCTTAGTGATGGCTGACATCACTGAATTCAGACATCCAACAGACTTCCAAAGGGTTTGCTGTTACCACCAATCAGCTGATCAGTACTGACAGCGAGTCCCCTTGCACTTTTGACAGATGTGTAACTCCAATTTAAACCATAGTTTAATGAGACATATGAACTGGGCCAATGAGTGCCATTTCTGGCAAGCAACTTAAAGAGACTATTCCTCTTCTCTGCCCACATTTAAAGGCACACACTTCTTCCTGCAAAATCCATCCAAGGCTACTTGGCTGGATAACTTTCAGGTGTAAACTGGGACAAAAGACTAGCAATCTGCTGCAGAAAATGAGTTCTAGAAAAGCATGAGATGATTAGTGGTTACAGTCAGATGTACCAATGTTGGTCTGCATTTACTGTTGATCTGCCCCTTCTCCTGCAACCTGCTGAGTCGCAGCAACAATTTCCTTTCTGCATGCAGACAAGTCTTTGCAAGATCAAGTGCAACAACAGAGGCTGCAGAAATCAGCAAATAAATTTTTCAGTATCTAATATCAGTGCACAGGCACACTGATAGCAAAATACTGCATAACAGACTTGCCATTATGACTAGGTTATGTGACCAGACAAAGCCATACCTGGACCTACAAACTCTATATGCCAATGCCCCACAATGTGGTGCTCCCAAATTGCTTGATCTTCACATAATTATCATCTGATAATTCAAGTATGGGAAGAGAAGAATCAGGACAGGAAAGAAACAACCACAGAAAAACAAGAACATGCAGATGGAGTCAAGGAGGTCATCCCAAGAGAGTACCATACACCCACATCTGAATCCACACGTAATCTGCAAATATATGTAAGATGCCACAAAGTAAGTTCATCCACTTAGTAGGGTAGAGCTCAATAAGAAGGTCTGCCTCCTGGAATCACACCTGGAAAAGCTGTCACCAAAGCTACTATGATGAACCATCTCCATATGTATGCATATGACAGCAGAGAACTGGGATAGGTAAGCTGCAATGGAGCACTGCTGCTCTTACCAGTTGTGGTGTATTGGAGGGGGAACATGCGAATGCAGCTCAGTGATTCCCCCCCCCCCAAGTAGGAGTAATTATGTTATTGGCTTGGCTTGGTGTTAAGTCTAGCCTGCTGCCTTGGAACAAGCCACAGTATTCCATTTCTCCTGAGGTTTTCTCTCTCCAGTGACCATTATATAATATATTTTCAGACTGCCAATGGCTTTAATAAGCTTTCCTCCCTCACACACACTCCTCTACCTCACACCGAGTTGAAAAGGAAACCCAAACCACTCATAAGAATTGGGGGTGTTGGAGAAGAGGACTGTCTATATAGTTAAGTCAATATAAAAGCTTCATTCAAACGGTTTTGTATCTTACCTGTATTTGATGTTACCGTAGCAAGTACCATATACTAAAATAACAAAGTTTCCTTAGTTTGGTTAGAACAGGCTTCCTCAAACTCAGCCCTCCAGATGTTTTTTGGCCTACAACTCCCATGATCCCTAGTTAGCAGGACCAGTGGTCAGGGCTGATGGGAACTGTAGTCTCAAAACTTTTGGAGGGCCAAGTTTGAGGAAGCCTGGGTTAGAATATGATACAGCTTTTCTATGTTACCATCCAAGTGCTGAATATCAAGCTTCAAAAAGTAAGACTCCAGTGTTTAGTGCTATTAACCATGCAAGCAATGCCCATCCTATGGCCCTGTTTCACTTTGGGCTTCTTGGCTGTCTGCTATGCACATGGTTACTATGCACAGTGGTCCTGTGTTCTCTCTCCCCCCCCCCCCAAGACCTGGAGACAGCTGCTATGGAAAAAAAACAAGTCAGTAAGTAAGACTTACATGTATCTTGAATACTTGCTGTTAGTTCCAAGGTGTAAGCGTATTTTTAAAAAAGAAAGAGAGAGGAAGGGTTAGTCTAACACATTTTAGATCTAGTATGTATATATAGCTATCTAAAAAAGTTAAATTGAAAACTTAGCGTTTTAAGGATGGTAATGATTAGCTTATGTCTAGTACTCCGAGCTCCTGTAAAAAGTTACATAAAACATCAACAAAAGTGTAAAGAGAAATTCATAGGTTACAGTTAATGCCTCAAGACCACAAAAGCAATTCAACACTTTTAAGAGGTAGTTCCGTGCCACTCCAGATGGTTTTGGACCACTAGTCTCATCATCTCAGACCATTCATTGTACCAGCTGTGGCTGATGGGAGATGGGCTAGAGGGCCACAGGTTTATCTTCTTGTTTTAAAGGACGGACAAAAGCCTCAAACAAGATCAGTTTATTGAGAGTGGCTTAAGCATGTGAAAGACCAGGCTGAGGGTTAGCCCACAGGTTCAAAAATTCTTTCCATACGATGTGGCCAACACCATCCTCAGTTACATGTATGCCTCTGGTCCCTTGGAGAATTTAAAGTATGGCCTGCTTGTCAGTAGCTATTTCCACAATCACTGTAACATTTTTTTTGACACAACAATTAAAGTGGGAAGTTGTATATGGAGATACTAATGACACATGTTCCATACAGATAGGGAGACTTCATGAGGAATCACTTTGGTCCATGCGAACCAGACCAGACAGCATTAGATATTTGGAGCTAGCCTACTTGTAAGGTTAACCATGCCATTTAGACTTCCACAAATCATTTAAAAACTCTAAACAGCAACCATGAAGTGGGGGGGGGGGAGGATCAGGATTGGGAGCATGGAACCAACCCATTGTTTCCCTGCTATAGTCCCACTAAAAATAAAGAGTGTCTGTTCCCTCTCTCCCACTGAAACCAATGGCCAAAGAACCCCTTGGTTTATCTTTTGAATGGTTTCTACTTCTAACCTACATGAGTATGGTAAAGATGTGAAGTGTATCGCGCCTACTGTCCCTACAATGATGTTACTGGCCCCACCCTAAGAAGTCCGAACATTAGCTGAAATTTATTAGTTATTCCTATTCTTATCCTCTTCTTTTTTAAATCAATTACGGTACCCATCCATGAGATTGGTAATTATCTAATTCTATGGCTACTAAGTTTCCCTAGGAGTCTCCAGTTTCTGTAAGTATATCTGTTGGGTTCTCCCTCCATACATATTTGCCAACAGCTCCAAAATTCTAAAGATGGTGAAGCAAGGCTTTCTCGGGCAGAAATCTATATTTATCATCAGCCTCCTCTTAAGAATCCCTTTGTCTGAATGCAGATGATGCTCAAGTTTGATTCAATATATTTTCAGCTGCCTCTCCAACATCATCAAGGGGAAGTTTGCTGGCTAAACAACTCAGAATTCAAATCTGATACCCTGGCTTCACTGGTGGACATTTGCTCTAACTCACCCCTGCACCTGTAGAAACCACTAATCTCTTTGAAAGAGGGAGGGCTTGAGGGTCTGGGTTCAAAGGGAAAAGAGAGCTCATTTGTGTGGAGAGTCATCAATTTGCAAACTTATCATAAACCCAGAGCAGCTGTAGCTATTTATGCACCACCTGCTTGATTTAGTAAAACCTGAAACCTTTCAAGTTCACAAATAGGAGTGATGAATTAATTAGCTGAGCCTCTGCTACAAACAATGGGCAGGCACCAGAGGGCTAAAGGAGACAGAGCACTTTGCTGTGTTCAATAAAAGGAAGATTAAAAATCCAATTCCCCAGCAGCTTAGAGAAGGAAAAAGGGACTCTAGAGCCTGATGCATGCAAAAGGGAAAGAAAACCTTTGAAATGGGCCCAGCTGGGTGAGGCAGATGTATTGCAGATCTCTTAATGTTTTCCTTTGATTTGGGGCACCCCACTTTTCTGTATCATCCTATTACAAGGTCCTGTGTTGAGCAACACTGCTTTGAAGTAGGCAATACTTCAAAACATTTGTCAAACCATCTCACCAAAAGGATATGCACTGCATCCACCCCAATATCTGCTGCCTAGTAGGATTGCTCAGCTGTCCAAAAAGCACAAGTTGAAATGAAGTGAAAGTCTAAGCATAATTAGGATGTCCCAAGGATGTCCCAATGAGCTCTCTAGTAAACATATTTAAGACTGCAGCCTTTGAACTGAAAATGTTCCAGTTGATCACTTAGCTTTCTTTAGGGAAAGGGGTAGACTAGGGACACCACTTCATATACATTTTCAACACAGGCCAAGCGATGGCACGTGCATGTTACATAAGAGGCACAGGAGGATGGCATCTGAACATTGTATGTGTGACACATATTTATCATGCAACAGCCCCAACACAGCAAATGGAAAGCCGTAAAACTGACATAAACGGCATATAAAACTGTACTGCAGTTACATAACCTCCAACAAAGAGCTAATCTTATACATCTCCTGCCCCAAGCGGACTATTATTGGAATTAAGTGATAATAGACGGAAGGTGCTTTAGAAATGCAAAAGTTTGTTTAAAAGCAAGCAAGCTTTAGAACAAGTACTGAGTGTGCCTTTTTCTTTTCTTTTCTAAGGTCCTATTACACCCATTCTTCCATTCAAAGGGAGGGGGGAACCTGTTACCAGTAAGAAGTTCTCAATCTCTCTCTCTTTAGAAAGTACTTGTATTTGATTCGACTGCCCCTGTGTTCCTTTTCCGAGACTCGCCTATCAGAAGAAGTAGTGAGCTTTTTGATTAAGTGTAACCAGAAGCAATCAAAGCTTGTGCCCCAAATAAAATTATTAGCGCCCTCATCATGAAACTCAGTGTCAGATAGGCCTGGGGAGCCTTCACCTTTGCCCTTCCCTATGTTGTTGGACTACAATGCCCACCATCCCTGACAATTAGCCATGCTGTCAGAGGCTAATGGGAGTTAGAGTTCAATTACATTTGGAGGGTCATGGGTTCCCCACCCCTGAGTTAGACAATGCCAAAGAGACCTTTCAACAAAATCTGCATTATATTAAACCAACAAGGGACTAGCAGTGCAATCTGATGCAAGTTTGCTGAGAAGAAAGTTCCACTGTGTTCTCTCATAGGGAGGTGATCATAGCTAAGATTGTAGCCTAAGTGTCTTCATTCAGTACCCGGTCCCAGTGACTACAATTGTGTGATTGACTCTGAAACAATAAAATTCTCCTTTGGGGTGTTTGCTTAGCTCTGTTTGAGCTGAGATACTTTCTCTGCTAATGTAACAGAGCTTTGCCTATTATTATTATTATTATTATTATTATTATTATTATTTTATTAAATATTTTCTTTGGTTACCAAAATACATACGTTGTCTCAATTTTCATAAAGTCCTTTCTATAGATCAGACACATCCGATGTGAGACTTGAAAGTTGTATACAGTATAAGGTTGGGGAGAAGAGACATATGGAGAGAACTCCGTTTCTTTAACCCAGCTTCCTGCTAAAGCAGTTTTTGCTAATTCAGTTATCTTAAGCGTGGCCATGACACCCACTGCTAACTAATGCCAGGGTGGGTGCCCATGCTTAGAAATCTTCTTTTACATTTCCTGTGAAGAATAGGGATGTACAACAGATGCTTCCAACCAGTTTAAAACAACATTAAACAAAACTTCTATCAGGCTGCTAGGGGGGTGGCCTAAAGTCACATGATGCAGCAGGCTTGTTGAAATTTTGCTGAGCTTTGTGTTATTCATGCATAGTAAACAGAAGAAATAAGATACTGAAATGAACAATCATTAAATGCACCCAAGCCTCATGAATGCAAATAGTATTGCTTAGACTCGGAAACCAAAAGGCAAATATGTGTTCTTTCAAAATGTTTAACTATACATTTCCACTCAATATTCACAAAAACTCTGGTGAGTCATACCTCTTCAAATCTTTTTTCTTTTTATTTGTACTTTAAACATTTAAAATGTTTCAGTTAAAAACTTAAACATTTCAATGTTTCAGGTACAAACAACAACAACAACAACAATAATAATAATAATAATAATAATAATAAAAGATTTGAAGAGAGATGAATCACCAGAGTTTTAATGATTGTTGAAATTTCACAATAAGGATGCTGGGCAGGTGTAAATGTCTGTATACAATGTATACAGGAAATGTATACAAGGTCATATGTAAGAGGTCCTTATACCATCATGTAAACTGGTAAAGCATACATATAGACAAGCAAGCATATACTGTATATAAATTAGGGGAGATTCAGATCCCTTAGTCCAAATCTCAGGTAAAGGGTACTGACCACACCAGCTTTCCTGTTTCTGAGATGAGATGAAGGTGAGTTAGGAGCCTATTTGTATGCCAGGAATTCATGAGTCTCTACAAACCACCATATGAAAGTAGGATTAATTCAGTGTGATTTGAACTCAGAAAGTAAACCACAGTTAACAGGTTCAGCTACAACAGGATGCTAGTTATCACATGGTAAGGGCCAGATGTTCTTTTTGAATCATCCCCTTGAACCATAGGTCAGTAGTAAAACATGCAGATAGTCCCAGGTTGAGTCCTAGACATCTCCAGGGAGGGCTGAAACATTAGATAAACCGCTGTGAGTTACTGCACCCAATACTGGGATAGATGGACCAATGATTTGATTCCATATAAGGCAGCTGTCTATGTTCCTAGTAGGAGTCAAGATGAGAACATAAAGCAATCCCAGACAAGAGCTTCAAAGCTCCTGAGATCTACTTTTCTAGGTCAAATAATAAAAAGTATATTCAGTACATTGGTCTGAAAATGGCTTTTCCATTCGTATTGTGAAACGAGTTTGGGTGTTTTTTTCTCTTCACTGGAATAGTTTGGCAGCCATTCCACTAATAACCATTTAAAAACCAGCAGTAACAGCCATGCTAGTACAAAAAGAGAGATGATCTATTTACATGACCAAGAAGACTACAACCGAACATTATGGCCAGGCACCATTAGTTGCCTTTCTGGCTGGACAATCATAAACACATAATGAGCTAAAATGAAAATTAAACCATGCTCCCAACACATAGAAAACAGATTGGGCCATGGAATGAAACCATCAGGCAATATGGACATCTAAAATGTTCTTTGAATATGTCATGTGTTCTGGGTTCACTTTACATTCTGCGAATTTGCCTTTATATCTTTTGTGTCACCTCCTTACCCCCAAGCAGTTGAATATAAATATAAATATAGTCTAGTTCAAGTTACAGATTCTGTTTTTTTACCCAATTATGTGCTTCCAATGACATTTGTCATGAAAGCTTAACTATCTTCAGAAATCAAACAAAAAAAGTCAGGGCAAACATCCAGTCTTTTCTCTAACCAGGGCAGCTTTCCTCAGCCTTTTATTGGGACTACATTATGGCGTGCCCAATAGTCAGGGATGATGGGACTTGTAGCCCAGCAACATTTGAAGACCTCAGGTTGGGGACAGCTGTCCCAGAGATGGAACTGAGAAAGTAAATAAATAAATGAATAAACAATCAGTGGACTTACGATCCCGAGGGACTTCAATGGCTCTGATGAGGTGATGAAAGTATAAAGCGAGCACCACTCCCGTATAGGTTAGGAGATATCTTTGCATTACCATTTTGAATATTTGGCTAAGATCCTACGTCCCCAGTTTCCTCCAACAAGGCAAAGTGGTGTCTTACTACCGTAGTGCAGCAGGATAATATGATTTACTGTAAAAAGAAAAGAAAATGATTTAATGACATGCAACTAAGATTCATACATACTGTATTCATCTTTCTTAAAAAAATATTTGGAGGAAGACTGCAAAAGGCAAGCAAATTCCACATTTCATTTAGCCTTTTGTACCCTGGTAACTAAGAAGAGGGTCACACAAAGGATTAAGCCACTTTCCCCCTGACCTTTTCTACTCAGTTCTAATAGACTGGGTAAATACACACACTAGCTCTACATGACACCTTATTTTAGGCAACGGTTCTCAACTTGTGGGTCCCCAGATGTTGTTAGACTACAACTCCCATCACTCCTGAACTCTGGCCTTGCTAGCTAGGGGTGATGGGAGTTGTAGTTCAACAACACATTGGGACCCACAGGTTGAGAAAGGCTGTAGAGGAAAAAATAAATAAATCAAATGTTAAAATTCAGAATTGTAAATGTAGTTTATGCCCCAGATTCTTAAGATTTGTTACTCAATAATAGCTCTAGTGAGGTTTGTTAAGTTACTTGACTTGCGTTCAGGCACACATATTTTTCTCTTTCCTCTTTGCAACTAACACTCAACATTCTGTGGCTTCTGAGAATGCTCAGCCCTTTAAAAAACCAACATAAATATACTTTTTGTACTTCTACAAATCTTTTCCCCCAAACATGTTGCTATCTTCCTTTTGTTCCTGTTTCAGTTCTAGTCCTGTCAACAAACCCCAGTGGTGATTGCATTGCTATTAGAGGGAGTGATAAAGAGGGCTGACTTTGTAGACACACCCCCACCCCCACCCCCACCCATACATATACATATACATATACATATACATATACATATACATATACATATACATATACACACCCACACATATACCCACTCCCACCCCACAGTCTTACACACACAGTGAAAAGCATGCACCTCCTACCAATTGTGTCCTGTACCCTTGAGATGGTTGACAGTATACTGTAATTATTAACAATAGTACTGACTTCAGTATTCTGCAACAGCATATGCTACCAAGTCAATTGTCACTTCTGTATTTACTGAGAAAATGATGCTCAGATGCAACTTCTCTTGGTAAGGAAGCTTTCCACTTTTTAACTCAACTTTCCAGATAGCCTGAGATAGGAAAGGTGAAAAGGATTGCCTAGAGTAGGGGAGGGAATGGGGAGTGTTCAGAAAGAGACACAGCATCACTTTTCTTCTGCTTAACCTTCAACTTGTGTAGAAGTTTTGTTTGTATGTTCTGTCTTATCTCACTGGTGGCAGGGGTGTAGGAAAGGGGGGGGGCTGCCCCAGGTGCCCTCATGGAGGGGTGTGTGTGACAAATTATCAAGGAACAATTAGTGCCCTACTAGGGTGGTTCAAAAAAAACAAACTTTTTTTAAAATGCCTGCTCCGAAGGTCTTATCTTACTACACTAGGGATTATATAGCTATATATGAAATTTCATGCATATCAGTTAATATCTTGATCCTCCTCCATGAAAATAGCTGTTTACTTGGCCATTTTCCTATGTCGTGAAGGCTGAATTTTCAATTCAGTGGAGAAGGTCAAGATATTAACTGATATGCATGAAATTTCAGATATAGCTATATAATCCCCAGTTTAGTTAGATAAGACCTTTGGAGCAGGCATTTTTAAAAAAAGTTTTTTATGAACCACCCTACTGCCCTACCCTCCACTGGGCTTCCCGGGTCCTGGAAAGTCAGCCTATGTGAAGAAAATGAGACTAGGCTGAGTAGATTAGGTCTTGCCTTGCCTTCACCCCGCCCCCTGAACACAGCCGATTTTTCTTGATTTTACTGCTGTGGTTTTTTTTGTTTTGGTAAACCACTTTGCAGGTTTTTAAAAATAAATTTTATTAAATAAATAAACAATAAATATAAATAAAATAACACAAGTCAAAACACAATCCATCCTGTAGATTTAAGTATACGTCCATAGTCGCCTACTTATTATCAGAGGCCCAGAATCCGCATTCCTTTGTAAGAAAATATGAAATAACGTAAAACCATTTTTGCAGGCAATTTTTTTTTAAAAAAAAATCAATGTTTTTTTGGGGGGTGACAAGAAATTTTCCACACCAGGTACCACCTGACCTTCCCACGCCTCTGACTGGCGGAAATCAGCCATTGTCCACTTAGATCTTGGAAGTGACTTCTGTGTACACGCACAATGATACAGAACTTAGTGCTTTTTTAAATTCATGAAAATAACACTGCTTTTGTCAATGGGAAAGAGACTAGGTTAGAACAGCACAGACCAGTTTGTAAGACACAGACTGCATCTGTTCTACTGAAGTCTTATTCTGAAAGACTGAGATGCCCAGCCACCATCACTCTGGTGTTAGCATATTGAACTTCCCGGTACCTCTGAGAAAAGAGAGGAATGCTATTACCATAATCATGAAAAATGTGCAAGAAACTAGTGATATTAAATAATAGCTCAGAAATTCTTGCAGGGGTGCAGCTGCTACATGATTCAGAATGCTGCAGGTGGTGGTTTTTAAAAATGTTAAAACCTGCTTTCTTCTTGTCTCCTGAGAGCCAAATTTCAAGAAGGATCCAACACATGGTTCAGGCATGCAGTATCTTCTGCTCAAACAATAGTGCTTTAAGAGACTGAAGGAAAAAACAATAATAAAGAACTGGAAAATATTCCCTTGGTCATTAAAGATATGTCTGCCTGACAGCTTGCCATGTTCTTCCTTATTGCTATAAGATCTGCTCAGGAATTGAGTAGGTGCCCTGGGAAATCTCAGGCATCCTTTATCCTATACTCAAGTATTCTTTATACCCCTATACTCAAAGCAGAAAAGCTGTTTGCTGATCCCCTGCAAAGCATGATCACAGAACTAGAAAAAACAAGCTGAAGCACACTACGTGTGTGCACTGCACCAATTAGATATTCTGGAACACCACATTCATCTAATCCCCTAAATGAGAAATATAGGAAGCTGCCTTATACTGAGTTAGAGCTTTGGTCTATTTAGCTCATCATTGTTCACTGACTGACAATGGCTCTCTGATGAAACAATAGTAAATTGGTGGGTTCAGTGGCAGGCAGCAAAGGGAGGAAATGGGTGCAGGTGGTGCTGTGGGTTAAACCACAGAGTCTAGGGCTTGCCGATCAGAAGGTCGGTGGTTCGAATCCCCGCGACAGGATGAGCTCCCATTGCTCGGTCCCTGCTCCTGCCAACCTAGCAGTTTGAAAGCACATCAAAGTGCAAGTAGATAAATAGGTACCGCTCCAGCGGGAATGTAAATGGCGTTTCCGTGCGCTGCTCTGGTTTGCCAGAAGCGGCTTAGTCATGCTGGCCACATGACCCGGAAGCTGTACGTCGGCTCCCTCAACCAATAAAGCGAGATGAGCGCCGCAACCCCAGAGTCATCCGAACCTGGACCTAATGGTCAGGGGTCCCTTTACATTTACCGTACTTACAACAACATGCAACAATCTATTTCAGTGAGCAGTGCTCCTGTTCAGGATTCTAGCCAACCAGCCCTGTCTTCTATTGGGCATTGCCAACATTCACACATTCACTGAATTTCGGAAATTCAAGGTAACATATACACAATTATGGATCTACTTTTGAAGTAAATACAATCATACTTAATGAACATTATAAATTATAAATCATTTCACCAGCTAATATAATTCATTGTGTTGTTATCAAATTAAGTATCAAGTGCTTACATGCGGGGGATTCTAGACTTCATACGCTTTAAACTTAACTTCCAGTGCTAGATTGCTAATCTCTAACACAATGACTGAGTGAAATAACCAAGATGGTTACAAAACAGACATCCCATGACAATTTCAGGCTGAGAAACATTCTGACAAGTCTTGACTTAACACGCACGCCCGTCGCTCTGGTAATGTGAATTTAAAGGCAATACAAATGGGGATAAATCACTCAGTTTCAAAACACCAAAAACCTGCTTCACAAAACTACTACAATAACTCATCAGAGCTTGCCTCATCCCTGATTTACAGTTTATCTTGAACAGAGCTATAAATATCTGGCTTCCATTTAGACATGCAGACACATTTGCTCATATCTAAAATAAAAACAAAGCTGTATGAGAAAGCATCCTCAGACTTGTCTTTCTACTCTGTGTCCTTGTCAGAGTTTACAGTTGTTGCACATGGACAATGGTGCAAGAGGAAGCTATTGGTAAGGCAAGGAAACCCCAGTTTCATGAAATATAAATAAGCAGCAGCAGTTTTGGCTGCAGCTCATTAATGCAAATAGCAAATATAAGAACATGAAGGCATTATTGCACTGGTAATAGTTCATTTAAACAGCAATTTTGTCAAGGATGTTTTAAGAACATATTGAATAGTTTGGACTAAATTGGAGGAAACCCTTGATGACGATGTATACATACTGGCCCAAGGAGATGGTGATGAGTAATTAACAGACTGCCACTTGATATGCTCTTTTATATATATCAGAGCTTATCTTGTACAACAGGGAAAAATATATTCTACAGCTGCAGAGAATGGCAGATGATCTTCTCTTTGCTTCTGCAGTATGACCCATTGCTTAATTCACAATTATTCCCCACCACCTCTCCATAATATGCAGGGAAGGGACCAAGAAATGCCCTTATTGAATTTGGGTAATGACGTCTACATTCTCAGTCCTTCCCATGTACCAAAGAAGAGGAATTTAGCAAGGGAATAACACAGTTTTCCTGGGATAGTAAAAGTAGCACCAGCAGTTTACAAGCAAGATGATAGCCATGATTGCTGATTCATGGCCCTGTTGTATTTTAATTGAAGACAATAGCTGGACTAGGTGAAGAAAAAGCCTAGTTCCTGGAGAATAAATGAACAACTGTTTGCTGCTTACAAACATAACCAGAGAGGAATATGGACTTCAACATCAACAAGCAATAAAATATAGCCAAATATATAAGCACATTAAATCATTCCCAAGCATGCCTCTTATTCTGCTTGTAAACCACTAAAGCCTGCAAGTTCATTATGGAAAGAATTCAAGTTTCTAAGGCCTCATTAGATCACCTGGTTTAAAGACCATCTCACAACTGGAAGAATCCACCCTCATAACACATCAGTGACAGATTTTAGGCCCTCCCCCACTTCCTTCCTTAGCAGCCTAAGGCTCTGTTGTATTGTCTCTCTTCATTTCTCTGTGTATTCTGGGAGACGGGGGGGGGGGGAGAGACCTGGTTGCAGCAGGAGGGGGAGACTCCCTGGATTCTTCAGCAGCCTGCCTCATCCTGTCTCCTGGCCCCGCTCCTCTCCTGCCTCTGGGTCTGGACTGCTCTCTGCCTCAGTCTCTTCCTGCTCACTAAACACTGTTGCCTCTTCGGTGTCTAACAGCTCCTCCTCTCAGTCTGCTCCCTCTGACCAGGCATTGCCGTCCCACCACCAATCCCCTGGCTCTGAGCATTTTTCCCTTGAGGGATTCCCCAGCTAGTGCCTCCCACCACTTTTCTGCATGAAAACACACATTGCCGAAGGAATACGGGAACAGGGTGGTATGTAACAATAGTGTACCAGCAAATGTCTTCGTTATATGCAGGGGTCTTAGATGATGTTTGGTAAAACTGGGAGGCTTCCATCAGCCTGCCTTGGGCATCAGAGGAGGCAACCACACCAGATGTTTACAAGGCAGCACTTCCATGCCAGTAATGTAGTCTCTATGGTCAGCAGCTGTGACCACCGAAGGGCCCCTGTGTGCTCCTGCCGCCACCATAACCATAGTTAGGTGTGTTGAGTTGTACAGACAGAGAGAGCTGAGGAGCACAGTGGCACCCTTCCCCTCCCTCCAGGTCCTGCTGCACCCCTGTGAGTGGCCAGGCTGCCTGACATAGTGAGAAGCCATGATGGCTTTTCATGACAGTCCCAGCATTTTCAAGACAGTTGGAGGTACTATATAGGCATCATGACTTGTAGTCACTGATGGCCTTATCTGCCACAAACTTGTTATGTGTCAGGGGATTTGTACAACTGAACCCAGAGGCTCGAGGAAGCCAATGAGCTCCTATAGCAAGCTCATCCATTACAGCTTAGGCTTCTGAGCTAGGTAATCCGAGGCAGTACTCTATATAAGCAGGACTGCAGATCACAACCAACAACTGCATCTTTTCTTTTAATAATATACATTTTGACCACAATCCAGCAAAACTTTGTGTGTATGAGTGCAAGTCTCATTTGATGCCAAACTAGCACAGAATACCTCCACCACCACAAAAGGGGGTGCATTCTTTCCCCCCTTACAAAGAGTGTTCTGCTTTTAAACAATTTTTCTTTGCGGAAAGTATGTCTAAAAAACTATTTGAAAAGTTATGGATTGGGGAGAAGGTTAAATGCACAGAGGCAACTGAGCTAATGCTCTGTCTCCCAATCCAGCTGGGTACAGATAAGTGGTTGGGACAGGGCATGAAATGAATTCCAACACTTCGAATCCAAAATCAAAATTCATGAAAATTTGGCACAGCACTAGTCAAAACTTGCCAACCTTACTAGTTTTCAGACTCATAGAACTCATACAAGGAAGATATGGCAAGACAAAGGCTCATAGCACTTATCTATGGCGTGTGGCTTATGAATATATTTCCATGCAGCTTTTTTTCAGCCATGATCTACTCTTGGTTCCGTTTGCAAAATGTACTGTTAGGATCTGTTACAGATTAAGCCATGTCCTGCATATAATGCCTATCACTAAAATGCACGGGTAATTTACATATGGAAGCCGGCATCTCTCTCTCTCTCTCTCTCTGTTCCTTCAATCAGTGATATGCTAAATTCAGCATCTTATTCTGGGAATCCAACACTGCGCGCGTGCACTCACCCACCAGCAAATCCTCTCTGTTTGTCCCAATTTCACCAGTCAGATTAGAGATTAAGAGGGGTGTGATTTTTTTTAGCTTGTGATTCCCCAACGGATGTTCTAAAGATGTTTTCCCAGCTGTCGCCAAATATAAATATAACAAAAATAAAAACTTCATGACCATTACTCTCAGCTTCTAACACCTGATATACATGTTATCCAGTATTTCATTCTGTTGGACAGGTATGAAATGAGTCATTATTTGCAAAACAAATTTGGGAGAACAGTAAATTTTCTGAACTAATCGGCAATCCCCTTGTGACCCCTCCACAATCCTAGCTCTGACTGCATTAAAAAAAAAAGTTGAGAGATCAATTCCTGGAAAAATATAAAGTTTGGCGCTCACTGACAGAGCAACATAGGACCAAAGGACTAATTGCACATTAACACTAATGCATTCAATGGGGACCAGCAAATCAGCTTTCGGAGGGAGAAAATTAGAGCAGAGAAGTGGCAAAAAGGGAATCATAACCTATGCCCACCAGCTGTTTTCCCAAAGAAAAACCCCACATGGCTTTTTCAATTTGGAGTAAAAACACAGCTGGTAGTGAAAGGTTACCTGGCCCTCCTCCTGGTCTTCCACTCTAAATGACTTTCTCAATTTCCAAAGCTACTTTGAAAATGGTGCCAGGTGCTAGTAATATACTCAAAGAACCATCCAAAGTCCCTGTTGCCAAAGTTCTGAGGAGCGGTAAAGCCACCGCTGTATCTGCAGCTTGGCCATTCATGGTGGCAGGAGTGGAAGGTGCAGGGCAGATAGATAGATAGATTAGGCCTGATCGCTGCACAAGCTCCAGGCTGGCACAGCAACTAGGCCCAGATGGGGTTCAACGTTGGTAGGGTGTGACAGTGGCTTAGGACGCAGTGGTTCTCAAGCCAGCTCAACCCTGCCCCACTTTTGGAACACCATGTTTCAGGGCTTCCTGCTGGGCTCTGCTGAAAGGGATAGTGCTGGCGGATCGTCTACCAGCACTCATGTTCAGTGGGCAGAAGGGAGAAATTTGCACCAATGGAGTGACACTTCTATCACTCTGATGATGCTGGCTGGCAGAACACACACACACACACACACACACACACACAGAGTAAAGGTGTGTGTGGATTGCAGCCTCAAACAGTTCCCAAGAGTCAACTTGATGGTGTCTTGTGAAAAGCTAAGTAACAAAGGAGATAGACCATGGAAATTGATATACTGCATGGGAATTAGGAACTACATTAAGAAGGCAAGTCAGTTTCAAAATGAATGGTATTCACTGTATGATAAAAATGAAAGACAGAAGCTGTCAACCTACAGGCAATGCCATTCATATTTTTGCAGAAATGTTAACAGAGTAAACAAGATCCAAATGCAATCTCTCCAAATGTAAGAAATCTCAGTGCCTGACAGTTCCACTGACATCTTTTTATGAGCGGGCAACTCACCGTTTTCCTAGAAGCAATTTGCTGCCATACTTGTGCGAGTGGGTGGTTTGCAGTCAGGAGACACACACAGTGCTGTTTGCCCACAGCTGTACATCAGATCAGAACACAGCCCACGCTGTCCCGACCTTTTCTGTCCCTGAGACTGAGATTCCACCCACACTCTTACTAATGCAAAAGCGAAAGGGTTTAACAGAGAAACGCACAGAGATGCTGACAGTGATATAACTGTAATTTCTTAAATGCATGACTAATTCCCCCCCAGGTTTATCAGTAACAAGAACTTTATTTGTTGTCACCAAGCTAGCTTTGTAGATAAAAAGAATTGCATGTGGGTTCCAGGTAACAGGTGTTATAGTGGAGTTCCACTAGATGCTGGCTTCAAATGAGGGTGAAAATATATAGCCGTTTTAAGAAGTGCATAAACATAATGGCATTTTCCACACATAACACCATGTTTGAACATCCACAATCAATCCAAGAGACTAGCCATAGTCTGTTTTCTGGCAGCAAACCACCAGTGTGAAGCCATGAGCTGCTGCTGGCTAATAAACCATGGCTGGTCTTAACTATGGTGTAGTTTTACATCCAAACCACATAAGTCTTACTTACAAAGCATGGTTTGTTTGTCCACCCTACCTCAGACGTTTTTCAAGTTACAGGTGCATGAGGTAAGAGCAAGTGGAATAAAAACCAAGTGTGGGGAATCAAGCCATGTTTTGCTTGCTTGTTTGCACTCATGGTTTGTTTAACAAACCACAATTTAAAGGCTACCTGGTTATGGTATCTCTTTCAAAAGTTCCACATCTCGTGATTCAGCACAGGCCAAAAAATGCAAAAAAAATACAAAAAAAATTTCACACAAAAAATAAGAGTAAGGCCAAAATGGATAGTCTGTGCCGATGGGACAACTGGGGAGGTCAAAGGAGGTCTGTTAATATGCTTCAGATCCAGCTTTCCCTATCTCTAGTATAGGTCTGCCTCCTTATTTTGAGTCTACAATATTATGTAGTGAGTGTGCTGTTTTCTCAGGTTCTCTTCTATGTCTCAAGCCCTGACACTGCCCTTTTGCCATTTCAAAATGTCAAATATTTTTTAAAATACTCTAATTATTCATGTTAATATATGCCATTTTAGTCAAGTTTTCAGAGTCAAGGTACATTGACCCCTTTTATTATCACTGTGTTAAGTGGCTGCCTTCAGGCTACCCCAAGAGAGGGTCAGGGAGAAAGAAAGACAGAGTGATTTCACACAGCAGGCCAGCAAGCTGCTAAAAGCAAGCATGATGGGTACAGGCCAGATGCAGAATCAAACAAACCCTGAACAGAAATTTCACTGTGTTGTTTTATGCCTTGTGAAGATGCATATTACATGCTTCTTTGCATTTAGATTGCATATTGCAGTGCTTAATAGTATGTAATACTCCAGGATGAGAATTCAATCTTGCATCAATGTCTGATTGAAAAGGGCAGATAAAGAAGGATTAAGTATTGCCAGTCAAAAGCATTGCCAAAATAAAAATCTCTAGAATCAAGACTGAGCGGTAAAAATATCTTTATCTAGACAGGGCTATTTACACACACACTTACCATGTGTGTGTGCTAGGGTGGGAAGAGGGGGGTTGTCTTCATTAACACATCTCAAAGTACACATTTCAATTTTTTCTTCTGGAATCACTTGTTTTGTACAGTGAAAGTTATAATTACTAAACGAAAAGGCAAATAAGAAACCCAAAGATCTGTTTGGCGGTGCCAATGTTATAAAGCGCAACCACTGATCTATATTGCAATACCATCAGATATACTGGCAGAAAATCTCCCTGATCTCAGGCAAAGGCCTTTCTCATCTCTGCTAATAGTGATTAATTAGCTATGGTTGTCAGTGTTTGAACCTGCTCTAAATGCCCAGGGCAACTAACTTTTAAGCTGTCTACTCAAATGTTTTGTGGGAAGAGACCCAAAAGAGCAATGCCATGCCAGCTGTAGTTCCTAGTCATATATACATCATGAGGCATCCTTGTTATGTCACATTTTGTGGGTGAGGTTTCCTATCAGTAGAAAGTTGATACCCGTCTTGCTGTAGACAAAAATGATTCATGTCAACAGAGGGTGAATTTAAGTGGGGGGGGGGGTAAGAACAAACGAAAGAGTGGTATCCAGCTACGTAGATCCACTAGCAGAAGGACTTTCGGCTGTGAGAAGGAACTTCCCCTCACTCTCGTCTCCTCATGCACCCCCTAAATCTGTTCTCAGATCACACCATTGGCCCATTCAGTTCAGCATTTGCCCATGCTGGCTGGCAGCAGCTCTCCAGGTTTTCAGCAGGAACCTTCCACAGTCTTACCTGGAGATGCTAGTGGTTGAACCTGACTCAGGTACAGGATCTGTTCTGTAGAGCTTCTCAGGTTCAGTCCCTGGCAGCTCCAGGTAGGGCTAGGAAAGATCCCATGTATGAAACTCTGGAGAGTGCAGACAATACTGAGCTAGATAGACCAATGGTCCGACTCAGTATGAGGCAGCTCCCAATGTTCCTGTGATTATTTGCATACAGAGCATGTTTTCTACCACTGAACTATGTCTCTTCCCAAAGGGATCAAACACTATGTAGTTACTATTGCTTGACTTTGATTTTAAGACTTAGATATTTTTTGTATTACAATTTTATAACCCTTCCCACTATCTGTATGCCCTGAGGCACTAAGTCACCAAAGAACAGCTCAAAATTGGAATGTGTTGTTTATCACCAATATTTTCTGTTTAGAGAGTCCAGACATCCCCAGACTGAGTACTCCATCCTTTTTCCTTTTGTGTATATAACATATTGCATCTCCGCACACTTTAAGGCACACAGTTTATATTTAGCTTTAAATTAATTCATTTCCGGTATCTGTGTGAATAACTACTCTGCTATGTAAATGAGAATCTAAAAGTAAACTTCATCCAAGTACTAATTATAGTCACAATGAAAAATCACACAGTACTAAACTGCACCAATGTACAAAAATAGCCACAATTATCATGCTTTTAACAAACAGGAAGAATATGTGGCTTTTAAAATGCAGATGGTAAAATTGGGAAGCCCAGTTGATTTCCTAATTATCTCTTTATGCAGAGCTTTCACTTGTCACATAGTAGCCAACTAAATAAAGGCGTGATTTTGATCACCATTAATATAGGCCATAATAGGCCATAAACTATGGTTAGGAAAATTAGAGCTGGATGCTGGTTTATGCAGCTCAATCACTCTATACGTACTTCCTTCCTAGATGGGAGAAAGAAACTACAGAGCAGCTGACTTAGCATTATATGCAAACCAGCACATGGTTTGTTTCTTTCCAAACAAATCATGACCAGAAACCAAGGGCTGTTCTTGGCTTCCTTCTTGTGGTTTGTTTGGAGAGAAACAAACCATAAGTGATGTTTTGCCTGTAATTCTTTGCCTTATGGTTTTTGTCTCTGCTCTGGAAGAAGGGAAGGGATTGTTCACATATAGGCTGATTCTTCTATCTATGGTTATTGGGAACATGGTCATTGGGATTTTTAATTACCAAAGTTGTGGGAGAGCATTGCTGTTCTTTATTATCACCACAGTGGGGCAGACATAGTAAATACTGGCTCAAGTTCAACCTTGAAAATTATAGAAAAGGAGTAGCTAAGAAGTCTAGAGAACATTTATAAAAGTGAAAAAAGCACCAATGAAAAGCACAGAGGCGAAGATAAGAAGTGAGAGAGAAAATAATATTTCCTTGGCAAAATTAAAGAGATGAAATATCCCAGAACAGAGAACTGTTTTTAATCAGCCTTTCAGGAGTATCAGAGTACTTTTGGTAGCAATTAAGCATTTAAACTGTATTTACAATTTACAGAATGAACATAAAAATGCCAGTTGCTAATATCCCCAGGAAGACACTTTGTGATTCCTGCTTTATAGCTTTTAATCACATAATTACAAGTGATTCAGTAGTAAACTGTTCCTGTAGAGGTTTCTGCATCACATTTCAAAGAATACAGCAACTTGTTACTGGTTTATACAAGGTGAGGGATCAATTTAAAAGGATGTTAAAAATGTCATTTGTAGGAAGAACATTTTAGGGCCTACTTAGGATTACTTGTCATACAGCTTCCTTTCCTCATACATTTTCCCATAATACATGGCCTGGATTTCCTGGTTTCCATCTTTATAAGGAATCTGTTTTTCACTTTTGGCTGTTGTCATACATTATAAAAACTATCACAAATCCAGAAGACAACTGTAGTGGCTCTGATTCTACATCCTGTTCTGACAGTTCTCCTAATCTGTCCTGAATCACCTCAGTTTTATGACTGACTGGAACAAGCAGGATAACCAGGGTGGTTTCTTTTCCTTTATTTTTAAGTATGTATGAAACACAAAAGCTGGTTTTACTCTCTTACCTCTTTATGCCCTACACCATTCTTGAACATAAATGCCGGCAAAACAACCTTTATTCCAAAAGTCATTTACAGTATCCTCTCCAACCCTTTGGCTCCAAATGAAGGAAGTTCTGTGCCACAGGGAGCCTAACACAATTTATTCCTTTCCATCAGATGTCCTTCTAGCACACCAGTCTCTTGGGATACATTATCAATTAACTGCTCATTAAAATTTCATGCCTCAACCCTCTCCTCCTCCCCCCTCGCTATTTCCCTTCTACCAACACACTGACCAAGCTAAAGGATCTAAAGCCCATCTCAAGGCCCATCTGCAAAATAGAAAGATTCCCAATCAATGACCATTTCACAGAACCTTTGCACACACAGCCCCTGCATCTCCCACTGACAGCTTTTGTTTCCCCTCCTGCAAGGCTCTCCATCTGCCTCTTTGTGGAAGTGCCTCCTACAGTAATCCATATGTTGTAGCTGTCCATCAAAGAACCTGACCAAATGAAGAGGTCAGAGGAAAACCCAGTTCAGGAAGTCACAGGTCAAACAAACAAAGGAAGTCTCATTTCCATTCACTTGCTTTTTGAAAGCGGAGAATATGAGACAATCTCTGCATGTTTGTCTATTACTGGGATTGACTTGGATGACAGAGAGATGCTGCTTCTGTTTAGATTCCTACTGGGATCACGGCAAAAAGGTAAAGGACCTATGGACGGTTAAGTCCAGTCAAAGGTGAATATGGAGTGCTGCTCTCATCTTGCTTTTCAGGATGAGGGAGCTGGCGTTTGTCCACAGACAGCTTTCCAGGTCATGTGGCCAGCATGACTAAAACGCTTCTGGCGCAATGGAACACCGTGACAGAAACAAGAGCACATGGAAACACGTGAGAATGCTGGTGGCACTGTGGTCTAAACCACTGAGCCTCTTGGGCTTGCTGATCGGAAGGTCAGCGGTTCAAATCTGCCTGATGGTGGTAAGCTCCTGTTGTTCTGTCCCAGCTTCTGCCAACCTAGCAGTTCGAAAGTACACCAGTGCAAGTAGATAAGTACGGCTGCGGCAGGAAGACAAACGGCGTTTCCGTGCACTCTGGCACTCATCACAGTGTCTCACTGTGCCAGAAGCAGTTTAGTCATACTGGCCACATGACCCAGAGAGCTGTCTGTGGACAAATGCTAGCTACCTCGGCCTGAAAAACAAGATGAGTGCCACACCCCACAGTCGCCTTTGACTGGACTTAGCCGTCCAGGGGTCCTTTAACTTTTTTACCTTACTGGGATCACTCAAAGGAAAGAATAAATCAGGGATGGAGAGCCTGTGGCCCTCAAATGCTGTTGAACTCAACTGTCAACAGCCCTAAACCAGCATGGCCAATGGTCAGAGATGACGAGAGTTGAAGACCAGAAACATCAGGAAGGCCACAGGTTCTGCATCCCAGCCATAATGTGGTATCTTGAGTATAAACTACCTTCTTTGGATCTCTCATTTATATTAACAAGAATGCTTCATGATAGGTATGATATCTTTGTCATAAATGGACAATACTGAACATAAAATACATTTTATATCAGGTTGTTGTTGTTGTTGTTTGCCATAGTTGCAGAATAAATGACTGACAGCTGAAATCTGAAATTTATTTGATTATTTATTTGTTTAGCTTCAGGATATAATATCCCTCTTTTGTTACTTGCAAACAAGATGAGAGCCATGAACAAAATGTCTTCAGTTTGAAAGCTCTTCTGTTTACCAAGATCCTTATCCTTAGTAAAAACAGCTAATGGTTTTCTGTTAGGGCCTAGATTATATTTATTTTATAAAATTTATGCACCACTTGTTTGCTAAACAAACAACAACAAAACCCCTACTCCAAGCAGTTTTCAAAGAGAATAAAACAATAAAATTATCAATAAAAACCATAAAAAACAATTATTTAAAATATTTTAAAAATCAGCAATACACTAGAAGCAGATTAAAACATATATCAATATTTTTCATATCTGGGTAGGTTTGTCGAAACAAAGATGAAAAGCATCAGAGCCCTAAGGTCACTATTAATTCAGTCAACAATCTAAATCAACACTAGAAAAAGAAGAAGCAGATGGATGAAAACACTCATATTATAGAATTTGAAAATAAAATTATGGAAGAGAAGGAATTTATTTGGGACGGGCATAGTGTGCGTAGGTATCAACGCTGGAGAGCTAAAAAGCTACACAAAAAATCTGAGATACTGTTTGAGCAGTACTATATGTATATATTATATGCTGAGATACCCAGATGTTTATGGACAGACTGTACAACGATATATGGACCTCCTGCATTTGTCATTGTGTGATTGCGTTGATTTAGTCTCATAAAACACTGAATTAAACTCTGTTCTGTTTATTATATAAACAATTAGTTGCAACATATCATGACAGCTTCTCTGGTACAACTCAAACAAACTTCATCAAAAGTTAATTGCACATTCCAGAAGAGTTCAAGAGCCAGAAAGGAAGACAATAATACTTTCATTTAAATGCATAACTAAAAGTTGGGATCTTTTTTTGTTTTTGTCAGACCTTTTCTTTTAACTACTCAACACCCATTAAGGACCATTTTCAAGGGGGAAACATATATTTCTCACAGTCATTGATTCCAATCACCACAGCAATTTTCACAGTACACTGCACCCACCCCTCCTACTCTTTCTCTCCATCTTGCCTGATATGTCACGGATGAATATCCACTGGGAGGATCTTTTGAGTAGTTCACAGCCCTCAGGCTGTATGAATAAAATGCTGGTACTAAAATGGATGTTACAAAAAAGCATTATTATTAGATGGCTGGTTCAAAAACTGCACACAGACCAAACAATGAGATGTAAAAGGAACAAGCTATATATTAGGAAATTTGGAAAGGTGGCATGAGCTGGCCAGTTCCCAAACATCACCATTGAGCATTGCAAACTGACAAAATTATTGTGTGGGTTGTTGTTGTATTTTGTAAAAAAAATACCACCCAGAGACTGTGTGGACAAAATGATTCTTCCCAAGCCATTTCACTCCACCTTTTCAGAATAAGCACATGCCACAGCATATAAAATATAAACCACTTTGTGTTGCTATAGCAAAAGGCCAGAAGAGCAACAGCTGGCGTTGGAGCTCATCGTTCTAGAATCCAACAGTGCTAATAAACCAGTCATAGGCAAACTCAGCCCTCCAGATGTTTTGGGACTACAACTCCCACCATCCCTAGCTAACAGGACCAGTAGTCAGGGATGATGGGAATTGTAGTCCCAAAACATCTGGAGGGCCAAGTTTGCCTATGCTTGTAATAAACACTATAGAGATGGTATGTACAGCAAGAGCCAGTGTGATGCAGTGGTTAGAGTTTTGGACTAAGACTGGGAAGACTCAGTCTCCACTAAGCCCCTGGATCATTATCTCTCATGCCTAGCACACATTTGATGTTGTAATAGTTAGCATGGCCACAATGGCTGGGGCTGATGGGAGTTATAGTCCACAACACCTGGAGGGCTACAGGTTGATGAAGGCTATTGTAGTGTGCTATGAAGCTTCACAATTATAATGATAGCCTCCAACCCAACAAATTATGTTCTTGGCAGCTACTGGGGGCGACAAGGAGATTTGCAATGTGATGTAAGACATCTGTGCAGCAAGTCCTTTTGTCCTCTGGACTAGATTGAGTACATGCAGCAACTGGTAGTGGTTCTAAAGCAAAATCAGATAACCTGTGACCTTCCACATGTTGTTGAACTCCAACTTCCATCAGTCCACCCAGCATGGTCAGCAGTCAGGTAAAAAGCAGATTGGACTATGGGAAGGGATTTCACATTTTGGTCCTTGGAAAATATTTATTTATTTATTAACTGCAACATTCATCTCTCTCTCTCTCTCTCTCTCTCTCTCTCTCTCTCTCCTATCCCATGGGCTTCTCCAACAGTGCTTTCAAATGATGCCGTTCCGTAGAATAAAGAGATTCACCTCACTGCATGAAAAGGAAATCCCCACTATGCTGCCCAAGCTCCCCTTAGCCCTGCAAATAGTCAATGCAAATCAAGGAAGTGAACTGCACAGGAAGATAGAATATACATATGAGGTTGCTAACATGTGTGGAAACACCCTTCATCGCCTCTCCCTAAAGGCAGCAGCATCTGTCATTTTAAAATTAGCCGATTACTAATCTATAAATTCACATTTGGAATCGCTGCAGCAAGGTCTGGGTTTCTCTCTCCCAATCACATGTTATTTGGCTTCCATCTGTTCTACAGTTTCTCTTTCAAGGAAGGCACACAGGGGGCATTGGGATTTTGGTTGCTGATTTTTCACTTCTCCACCATGCAATTTACAAACCAGCGTCCAAGGAACCAGGGCATGGTACTTGCACACATAGAAACACATTTTGTGACACTTGCACATGCAAAACAGCCACAAGTTTTGCCTGCATGTTTCCCAACAGTATCTCAGAATCTTAGAAGACTTTCCCAAATACTACAAAAAGGTAGCAAATGTTGTCCATACTTTGGTGGCCTGTCTGGGCTACTGTAATGCACTGTATGTGGGGTTGTCCTTGAAGACAGTCTAGAAACTGAAGCTAGTGTAGAGTGAAGTGGCTAACCTGCTAATGGGGAAGCCTAATGGTGTCACCGGTTCTGAAAGTACTGCACTGGCTGCCAGTGAGATACAGAGCCAAATTCAAGGAGTTGGTACTAGCATATAAAGACCTAAATGGCTTGGGACCAAAGTACTGCTCCTGGCTGTCACCAATGGAAGCGAAAGCCTTGAAAAAGGTCAATATGGAGGTCAAATGGCCGAAATATTGGGAAATTTTGGAACAAGACGGAGATAGACTGAAATTGCAGAGTTTTGAAAAACTAAAAAACAAAGTGCGAGACTGGCTTCATTATTATCAAATAATGGAGGTATTTAAATTGGACAGGAAAATTGGCTTCCAGGTGGAAAGATCCAAATTAGAAACAGAATTGTTAGAACCCAATACTAAGAATTTGTCAAGAATGTATAACTTGCTGCTGAAATGGAATACTCAAGATGAAACGGTAAAATCGGCTATGATTAAATGGGCACAGGACGTTGGACATAACATTATGTTTGCTGACTGGGAACAGTTATGGACCACAGGTATGAAATTTACGGCATGTAATGCCTTAAGAGAGAATATTATGAAAATGATATACAGGTGGTACATAACCCCAGTCAAGCTTGCGAAAATCTATCACTTGCCCGATAACAAATGTTGGAAATGTAAAGAAATTGAAGGTACATTTTTTCACCTTTGGTGGACGTGCCCAAAGATTAAGGCTTTCTGGGAAATGATATATAATGAATTAAAAAAGGTATTTAAGTATACCTTCCCTAAGAAACCAGAGGCCTTTCTCCTGGGCATAGTGGGCCAAATGGTGTTAAAAAAGGATAGAACTTTCTTTATGTATGCAACAACAGCAGCAAGAATACTCATCGCAAAGTATTGGAAGACACAAGAACTTCCCACGCTGGAGGAATGGCAGATGAAACTTATGGACTATATGGAATTGGCGGAAATGACTGGTAGAATCCGTGACCAGGGAGAAGAGTCGATGGAGGAAGACTGGAAGAAATTCAAAGACTATCTTCAGAAACACTGCAAAATTAAGGAATGTTAGAGTGATGTTGGACTGAAAATAAGTGGTTTCCAGCTGCACAGGTTAAAGTTAAGGATAGATTAAGACTAAAGATTAAGATTAAAGAAGTTTAAAGAAATGGAAATTTGATTTTAAAAGGGAATACTTTAAAGTTACAGGATATTAAGACCAAGGATTAGGTTTAAAAAAGTTGTATATTTTAACATTTTATTAAATTAAAGATTGGGATTAAAAAAGTGGAAAAGAAACTGCTGGATAAATAATGTGGATTGGAATACAAAAGAGGGAGGTATGAGGAAGTCCAGAAAATAAGTAACTTAAAATTGGAAATGGAAAAGAGAGTTTGTTATTAATTGTTTTGTGTTTATATTGTTAAGTTTTGTATTGTTTTTTGTGTGTGTTGTTTTTCTTTTTTGTTTGTTTAAAACCTTAATAAAAAATTATTATAAAAAAAAAAACAAAGTACTGCTCCTGGCAAACCTGATTATCACTGCTTGCAAATGTTTTCTCCAGTCTTAGGTTGAATTCAGGACTATGGGTCAAAGAGCTCAAGCAACCATTGCATGTCCAAGGAGAAAGATGGGCCAACTTTCAGAGTCTTGCTCACTTGCTCTACTGCTTGGTCTGTGAATAGACTGTGTCACCTTAAAGAGCCCATTTAAGTTCCCATGCATTACAAACAAAATTATAAAGCTGATCTCTTTCACTCATGAGGCAATGAACATACAGTGGTACCTCGGGTTACATATGCTTCAGGTTACAGACTCCGCTAACCCAGAAATAGTACCTCGGGTTAAGAACTTTGCTTCACGATGAGAACAGAAATTGTGCTCCGGTGGCGCGGCGGCAGCAGGAGGGCCCATTAGCTAAAGTGGTGCTTCAAGTTAAGAACAGTTTCAGGTTAAGAACGGACCTCCGGAACGAATTAAGTACTTAACCCGAGGTACCACTGTATGAGGAAATGTGTGGTATAAAGGATATGGTATCCTAAGGGATTTCACCCAAGGGTCTGCACATGTCTGACACATTGCATATGGGACAATTTCTATGCCTTTCACAGTTCTTTAGAAATGAAAGTTTCAGCAGATGTAGTTTCTCACATCATAAGGCACCCAGGGCTGGAAGAAGCTGCAAGTGCAGAAATTCTCCCTTTGATACCCCCACCCCCATTAAACCAGAGCCTTGTGCTGTAAGCAATCTGACACGGCCATCTTCTATTTAAATTCTAACTCACAAACAGCTTGAATAATGATTTCCGAATTGCTAATATAGTGCTTCCTCTCGAATCCTGCTTTCTGTACTGCTTGGCTATCCTTCCTGGCTCATCTGCTTAAAGATGCTGAGCACATGGAACCGTAGCTAAGGTTAACATATGCAAACAAAGCACTGTCCTGAAAGGATGCAGATGGAACGCACTGAAGTATCCATTTGGCTGAATCCACCAAAGTAACTGGGCCAGTCTTCTCCTTTCTGCTCATTGTTTGTGATGCTAAATAATGGTGACCAGAGCATGGGTTACATTTCAATTTGTGTCTTGGTGGTGGCAGCAGCAGCAGCAGGAGGAGGAGGAGGAGGGGGAAAGCAAAACCAAGGTTGAATAGCTGTGAACTAATTCAGCCTCTCAGAGGCAGTGGCTCATGTGGCTGTCTGCAACAAATCCCTACAGCCAAAGATGCTCAGAGGCGGCAGAGGACAGAATCGCACAAAGCCCCCTAACCTTTCTCTGCATCCAATTAGAAATCAGAAAGATTAGAAAGCTGGCTGCACGGATCGTGCAGCATGTCAAGAAGAGACTGATGAAGGATAAGGATATTTAAGGACATGAACTGTCCTCATTTATTAAACCCAGAAGAAAAACCCACAATTTGTAATCAATGTGGGGGAGGGAGGGGGAAAATATTCTGCTGAGCCACCTCATGCTTACTGCCCTTGAAATTCAAAGCATGAAACATCTCCTTCTGCCAAGTCTACTCCAGCGTTGGAAGGAACTTTCAGAATTGGGAACAGTGTTGAATAAGAACACAAGAAAAGCCATGCTTCATCAGTCCAAAGGCTGATCTAGTCCAGTATTCTGTTCTCATAGTGTCCAAACAGATGACCACTAGTAGGACATTAGTACAACACCTTCTCTCCTACTAGGATGTATTTCCAGCAACTGGCAGTCAGTGGCATGATGCATTTGACACTGCAAGTAGTGCATAGTTATCGTGACTAGTATCCATTATAGCTGTTAAGTTGGCAGCCACCACTGCATCTTACAGTATCAAATTTCATAGTTCATGCACTGTGTGAAGAAGTACTTCCATTTGGCTGCTCTTGAATCTCCCACCATTCAGCATCAATGAAGGACTCACTGATGCTTCTAATATTCTGAGAGAGAGAGGAAAAAAAAATTTCTTTGCCCACCTGCTCCACATCACCCACAATCTTATATACTTCTGTCATGTTCCACATATTCCCATTCAGTTATTGAATATTATGAACTTTTCTCATTGCTGATTATCATGCAATCATCATGAGGATAGTATCCACTATTTTCCAAGTCTTCTGATGCATATAAGATTTACAAAGCTAGTCAGATTAGAGAGATCAAGGTTTAATTTTCTGATCCATTCCCCTCACAGAGAAATAAAGCTGTTTGCACTTCTCTGGCTTATAGCAGTGTTCTGAGAATAAATTCATCAAAGTTATAACCTGTGAAACAGGCATTAGATTAATTTGACACCTTAAAATGTTACACAGGCAGCGCTGGCTCTTCCAAACATATGAGCTAACATAAGCTGGCATCAGGGATGAACAAACAAAAGTTATGATGCAGAGGTTCAACTTAAATAAGCAGGAGGTCTCCTCTAGGTCCAATGCCACCTTCTCCAACCTGGTGGCTTTTAGATATTGTTGGATTACAACTCCCATCATCCCTTACTATTGGCTATGCCTCTGGAGATGGCTTGTCTAATGGTTCTAACACACCACAGGCCTTGTAGGGAGGGGGAATTCTCAGAATTATCTTAATAAAGTAGAATGTCTTACCTTAATACTGTGGTTCCGGGTGTTTGTTTAAATACTCTTGTCTTAGTCCCGGGTTAATACTGAACAGTCTATAGAACAAGAAAGAAATAAGAAAACTGAATACCCAGCTTGTAAACTGATAACAAACAAACTCTCATTCTGTCCATGAATGAAATAAGACAACGATCCACCACATCCACTGCCATACCTGCAGATGTAAAGGATGTAAAGATGTAAAGTATTGCTGACAATGTATTCCAAAACTCTGGCTAATCCCACTCAGTGATTTCATGTATATGTTAAACAGCATGCAGGATAAAATCAAACCCTAAGGAACCCCACATTGAAGGCTCCAAAGTGCCGAAGAGCAGTCCCCAAGCATCACTCACTAGAAATGACCTTCCAAGTAAGACTGGAACCACCGCAAAGCAGTGCCACCTGACTTGGACAACCACTCCAGAATGATACCGTGGTCAATGGTATCAAAAGCCATTGAGAAGTCAAGAAGAATTAACAAAGACATATTTCTCCTGTCTCTCTCCTGAGAAAATACAGGGCAACCAAAGCAGTTTCTCTGCAAAAACTAGGCCTAAACCCAAATTGAAATGTATCCAGAAAATCAGTTTCCTCCAAGAGCACCTGGATCTGGTCTTCAACCACCTGCTCAAGAACCTTGCCCAAGAAGAGTTGATTGGCCCTTAAGGTCTTCTCTTGGTGGTCACAAAGCCTCTGAGCTCCCTCACTTCTCACTTCCTTTTTGGTCATGAGGCGGTGAGGATGGTTACTTTGTTCTCCCTTGAAAGAGTGCATAGAACAGAAAGAGGAAATTGGAAGAATGACACCCTTTCCTACTTTGTCTTTCAGCTCTATGTGCTTCAATGGTCAAATTAATTCTACTAGATTTGACTTTTACACAGATCCCTTGGAAAAGGGAAGTGTGCATGCATGTGCTTTCTTTCTTTCTGTCTGTCTGTCTCTAAGGAAGAAGAGCTGATCAGGGTTGAGGTGCAGGGAAGAGATAAGTGATGAAAGGAGTAGCAACGACAGCACTCATTCAAAAATGAAGATGTGCCTAGGGGCCTAAATGTGTTGGCAACCTGTTATCTAAATCATGCAAAATGCCCAGTACAGTGGTACCTAGGGTTAAGTACCTAATTCTTTCCAGAGGTCCATACTTAACCTGAAACTGTTCTTAACCTGAAGCACCACTTTTAGCTAATGGGGCCTCCTGCTGCCGCTGCGCTGCTGGAGCACGATTTCTGTTCTCATCCTGAAGCAAAGTTCTTAACCTGAAGCACTATTTCTGGATTAGCGGGGTCTGTAACCTGAAGCGTATGTAACCTGAAGCGTATGTAACCCGAGGTGCCACTGTAGTAATGAACCCGCGTAGCTTTCTTGTGAGGATCAGTTATATGGCTATTTAATAAAACAAAGGTAAGAAGGAACCAACTTATAGGGGCCACCTTGTATCTACAATACTTATAGCAAGAAGCCTCCTGCCTAAGACCCTTCCGGTCTGAGTGTGAACTTTTTCCTCACTCAGCAGCTCTAGGGAGATTAATAATAATAATAAAATAGTCCCAAGTAATGCAAATTCTCATTTCCACTTCTATGAGGGGATTCATTGTCACTGCCTGTGTGAACTATTAGCTGTCAACTTTAATAATTATTAATTTATACATGCTAGCCACTTCATTTGACATCTGTGAGGGAAGCAATTCCATACAACAGCAAAGCCTTTAACCTGTGACTACACAATGCAAATGTCTCCTTTAGGCAGATTTGGTTTCACATATATACACAGCAACATTTTGTTTCTAAAATCGTTATAGGATTGAATTCTTTGGAGTCCTCATAATTTCTCATTTTGTGTCTGAATAATTAACTACAGGCAGGATCTCATATAACTTTTTTTTTGCTATCCAATAAAAGCTGACTAAATTCACATATTTTAGCTCAGTATATCAGCACAGTTTTATTAAAATAACATAAAAAACAATGGAAGAAGTAACAGTCTAGACACATACGGTTAAACATTGTTAAACACTTAAGCCATTCTTTACAAAACTGATTTCCATGTTCTAGCAATGCACAAAACTAAAATGCACATAAAATACCCATGTGGAGTGTTAGGGGAAGGGTAGTACCTCTGGTGTGGGATATATTGTGCTCCTTTGGTCCCCACCCTGCACTTAGCTCTCACCTGTAGCTCCTACAAGCTGCCAGCAGGCAACAGCAGCCACATCCTAGAAACGGGTTCAACTGGCCGGCTAAACCAGGTAAAGGTAGCTGATGGGTCTCAGATCCTCAGTGAGTTAGGGGTGTCCCTCCATGTGAAGGTAGGCTCTGACAGATTGAGCAGATGAGACCAATAGTTGGTCCAATGGTCAAGAACGTGGTGACTGCACATGCTGTATAGCAGCCTTTCTCAACCTGTGAGTCCCCAGATGTTGTTGAACTACAACTCCCATCACCCCGAGTTAGCAAGGCCAGAGCTCAGGGATGATGGGAGCTGTAGTCCAACAACATCTGGGGACCCACAGGTTGAGAACCACTGCTGTAGAGGGAAGTGAGGGGCAAATGGGGCTCATCAGCGTGGAAAGGTAGCCCATCTAGTAGGAAAACTTTGATCCTAAACCTCCACTGCCTTGCAGCTATCCTCATTCATGAGAAAGGCTTCAGGAGTAAATCCCAAGGAAAAGCATGTGCCCACTGCTTTGCTGCACATCTTCAGGAGAAGAAAAGGCTAATGAGTAAACCCTACAAAAACCCAGACTGGAGTTTCTAAGACAGTTGGATGGCACTTTTTACAGCTCCTGGTAACTCCTGGAGTCAAGCTGGTGCCAAATGTATTGCTCTGCTTTCCTTTGGACCACATTAGTGAGGTCGAGAGAAGGGTCTGGGCATCCAAGGATGCTCCATTATCTCAAGCTAGGGTAGAATATGCTTACACCCCTCAGCTAAAGATAGAAATGAGAAAATACAAGGTCAACAACTCTAATCTCAATATGTTTTCAGGCTGCAAGTCCCACAGACTGCACTGGAAGCAAGTTTTACTATGTAGATAGTGGGTTGTCCTAAACATTCCTAAATTATTCTGAGTCAGAAATGATGTCCTATCCAAGAAAATAAACAAATTCTGGGAAAGAGAAAAACAAGCAAACAGCATACTCATATTTTTTTTGAGCCTTAGGCAATAACAACGTCTGTTTCTTATGTCAATTTAGACTTGCAAAGCTTGGCTATATCTCAGTTCCAAAGCAGAGATGAGGCCTTGCCAATAGATGGGAGTTTGAAATTAAAGACTTTCAGCCCTTGCATGACCAGCTTTGTGAAGACCCCCTAGGTATAACTATATTCTGTGAAATCTGTCTCTCTTCAGATTTCAGTGTCAGAAGTTTCCCAAGCAGCAGATCTAGTAAATTTACAGCATTAACAGTGTAAAAATACAGTTGTCATACCTCAAGCAATACTGCTCTTCCACCAATTTTTCAGAAATGCAAAACAGTTTGTGTGAATAATAATCTATACTTAAAAATAAGGAAGTCTTTTCACAGAAGAGTAAAGTCACTGCAATGATTACATGGCAGTATGGTTACAAATGTCTGCTCATTCACTCCAGGAAGCTGTACTTATTTCAGGAAAAAAGCTAAGTATTTGAGTCTAGTCCAGAGGTACTATAGAATCCTAGCCAAGTTCAATATGGTTATTAAAGTTCTCTAGACATGTCTCAGTGCCACCCAGCACTGTGCACCCTTTTGAACAGGAAGATTAAATACACATTTAAGTTGCCCTCCTCTTCCCGATGTCCATTTTCCCAAAGCACATCTGGTTTCCATGTGCTGCAAAAATGCCTTTGACATTTCTTTTAAAACCCCAGGCCCTTCAAACAGCTGTGACAGACTAAAGGAGCACTGAATCTGACATTCTATCCTTCAGCTATCTGACGTGCAACCTTTAGATAACATTGCAAAGCGCAAACGTGGGTGTGGGGGGAATGAAACAATTAAGCGAAAACTCAGGGAGACAGGCAGAAGTGGTGAGAAAGCTACAAGAACTGGATCATCTACCTGGTTATTTTAAGAGCACAAGACTGCCTAGCAGCCTAATGCCCATTCCAGTTCCCCCTGCTTTTCTTCTCAGGACTGCCTTCAGATGTCACATGGGGGAGAAACACTAAAATAATCTCTGAACTTCTAGTAAGCAGGTCCATTTGTCCATCCTATTGGTTCAAACACCTTCTAAACTGTGAGGTACCACTGTGATGGCATGCCCCCTCACTCCCAAAGGCAATACACTAATACAGTGGTACCTTGAGTTACAAATGCCTCAGGTTACAAATGCTTCAGGTTACAAACTCCGCTAACCTGAAAGAGTTACCTCGAGCTGAGAACTCTGCTCCAGGATGAGAACATAAATCGTGTGCCAGCGGCGCAATGGCAGCAAGAGGCCCCATTAGCGAAAGCATGCCTCTAGTTAAGAACAGTTTCAGATTAAGAACGGACCTCCGGAACGAATTAAGTTTGTAACTAGAGGTAGCACTGTACATCAAAACAAGAAAATGGAGAAGCAGCCTGTGCTAAGGTATATGCTGCCTAGTCCCTTCATGATTCAACATATTGTGAAGGCCACTTTGGTTTAACCCATAGCCAACCATACTTTCCCCTTCCTTCAATATTCAAAAACCAACATAGACCCAGTGGCATCACTGTTTGGACCTTTGTTTCTGTAAATGCCACTTCTTCTGATTAGCTTCAGTCTTCTAATAAACTTACTGCTAGTGTACAGAAAACTCTATGATTCTGGACTAGGGTATCTTAGAAATCACATGTGCCCCTGCATCCCACCCTGGACTCTGAGATCTGTGAATGAAAATCTGTTCATGGTACCACATGTCCCCGTGGTAAAGGATGCTGTGATTCGAACAAACCAGTTCTCTGGAATCCTCTTCCCTTAAAAGTGTAGAAAGTCCCAACATTTCCAACATTTGTTGAAAACTTTTCTTTCCAGCCAAGGTAGTCTATTTTATTTCTCTAATTCTAAATTCTTGTTTTTTATGATTTAATACAATGTTATGTTCTCTATTGTGTTAAATATCTATCTCCATAAACCACTTGGGGATTCTCTGAATGCTGAGTGGTTTATAAATCCTAAAATAAGAAAAATAAAAAATAGTATTTTCTGTTAACACTTTTTCACTTTTAACTGCTATCTTCTGAAATCTCATATAATCAGGTTCATCAGCTTCAGTATACAGTAGTACCTCGGGTTACAGACACTTCAGGTTACAGATTCCGCTAACCCAGAAATATTACCTCGGGTTAAGAACTTTGCTTCAGGATGAGAACAGAAATCGTGCTCCGGCGGCATCAGGAGGCCCCATGAGCTAAAGTGGTACCTCAGGTTAAGAACAGTTTCACGTTAAGAACAGACCTCCAGAACGAATTTCCGGTAAGTTCTTAACCCGAGGTACCACTGTATCATCAAATAGTTTCTTTGGGATTGGATATACAACACTTTTTCATTTAGAGTTGCTTTCCTGAAATACACGTCCCCCTCCACAAATAAAATGCACATTCTTGTAAGCATTTCTTGAACCAAAGCTGCTCTGCAAAATTTGAAAAGATATGTGATCTATCTGCATTCTGATCCGCGTCCAGGACTGGTGAATTGGGTTAGTTCAGTTTGAGATACAGCCCAAACCAATTTCTCTTCCATCCCTAGTATGCTCATCTGATGGTGAAACCAACTTCAAGCATATACTATTTGGGACATTAAAACAATTGTCTTTTGATATAGACATGTGCTGTTCCACAATCTCCGTCCCTCCCATCTTGCTTGAGAGTGACACTGTTTACACTCCCTCCTCAAATATATTTAAATAGTAGCATGAACAGAATGAACCATTGAGCTCACAGGGCGGGGACATACACACACTGGACTGTTTGTTTACTTGAATGTTTAATTCATGGATGTTTGTGGTGCTTCATTCTTTAAAAATTGTGAAACAATTTTGCAAAGATTCAGGTTGGTGACTTAGCAGATCTCTCTCATAATAATGTGTGTGTGTTAACATTTGTGATTTAAAGGTGGACTCTTGATCCAAAGTTATGGTAAGAAAGACCTACTCACTCAGATGCTTCTGAACACTAAGAATGTAGAGCATAAACTCTGGTCTTTCAGTTTATGCATACCACTCCTCTCACAGTTTCCTTTACCAAGTCTCAATTTCAACATTATTTACACCATACACAGACTTCTGGGAAGAGAAATACATACCAGCATCCCTTATCTATTCCATTTTCTCCTAATATCATTCCTTACTTAGCATCATAAAACAGTTAATCTTCCTCACTGCCAAATAGCAGGTTGTTTTCTTCAAAGTCTCTGACTTTTGGGAACTGAATATTTTCTCACTATTTATTTGCATCCTGGTAACACAGAAAGGGTTTTCAACACATCCCATCCCACCCCATCTGGTTTTTGAATCCCATCCAACCAGTTTAATTACTGTTAATTGGCTCAAGCGATTGGCATTAGCTTAACAAAGTAGGCACAAGTGGCTTTTCTCTCCTGTGGGATCAAACGACTGTAGTGTTGAACTATATATCTTGCCACAACATATAAATACAGGGATAAGTTTACTGGATGGATTTCAGGCCCATTGATCTCTGTATCTTCTCTCTGATGGTAGAAAATGCTTCAGAGAAGGCCCAGCAGATCAACCAAAGATGGCACTCTCATGTTTTGCCCAGCAACCATGAGTGTTTAATATGCTTTTCAAGGTACCTGAAAAAAGGGAGAGGCCAAAAACTGAGATGGTTTTCTTAGAAGAGCCAAGTATTTCAACATACAAAAGAGTAAAAAAAAATATTCATTGCTATGCATAGATTCTCTCATTTAAATGTTGCCTTGCAATCTGAGGAGAACATTTGGTGGCAAGGCAGCTCCCGGGTCCACTCAGCACATCTGCCATCATTATCATCAAGTATGACAAATGCTTCAGAGAAATTCTGTGGCACGTATAAGTGTGAAAATGGTAGCAAAAACAACTGGCTTGTGCAGCAAAAGGGGACACAGTGGGGGGTGCTGGCTGGAAACAATAATCAAGTCTCACCAACACAGTTCCTGCAGGCACCAGCATGCCCACCAGTTCCTCCTATGGCACTCACAAAATGTCTCAGTACATATCTCCTTAAGAATCTAACACATGAATGATTGTTTGCTCTTCCTGTTCAGTTCCAGTTTGCACTGGCTCAGCCTCTCCTGTATTAATCAAAAACACTTCCTTAAACATGCCCACATGTAATTGGATACCAGGACTAGACATCCACCCTCCCATCCATTCTGAAGAGATGCAAAGAGCTTCTATTTGTGAGGAAGCACAATGATGGCTGATATAGCTGTGTTTCCTCCCATTGGTGGTGGTGGGTGATAAGATGCCCATGCCATTGTGAGGCCCTGACTCTTTTCCTGTGCTGTCATGTATGGCAGCCTTTTTGCCACCCAGCTCCCAACAGCAACCATTTTTGTGACTGGCTTCTACAGCACTTTCTCAAAATTCTAAATGTGTCCTCTGGCCTAAAAAGGCATCTCAGGTTGCACTGTGGGATGGGTTTGCTGCTGCCAGGGAAAGGATGCTGATGCCCTGGTGGGGTGCTACCTGACAAGGCTGGCTTATCAGACAAAAACATGGAGTGGGGCAGGATCACTTACATCAACCATAAGGGCTGGCTGGTTGGCCCTTGCAGAAGCCGGACTACTGACTCAGGCAGCATTCCACCTGAATGGCTTAGATGTCCTGGTTGTGGGGGCCCTCCCTCTTTTTGCTAATAGAGTTCACCCAGGGACTTCCAGCACATAAAACACACACTGTTCCACGAGACCAGACCCTCCTGCAGCCCCAGTACTTCTGGCATCTTTTACTGGATCCCGAAACTGAAGGTGTGGAGACATGTATACCCCATGATGTGTCTGAAGCCTATCTGTTGCTGCAGTTAAGAGGTTAGGAACTGTTCTGTGACACTTACAGCGTGGGTTTGAGTTCTGGAAGCTGTGTCTGCTGTCCGCAGCATAATATGTGGATTGGGGGGTTGGGGTTGGTAAGGTATGCAAAAGATGAGCAGGAGCATTTGTCTCTATTATTCTGGTGGCCTTCCTATCAACTCCTCAGGTGGGTCACAAACACTTATCCCAAGAGGGACAACTGTATTTTCTGTAGACATCTTGCCATGGAAGCTACATGAGTTGCATAGGCTCTCCCCACTCCTGCTTTTCTTTCTTCATCCCCCTTAAGGAGATTTGAACCCCTGTCAACAAGAATACCCAGGGCCTGGCTGAACAGTGTTCTTGTCGGCTGGGCCATGGGTCTGATTGAGTAGCAGCTCTCTAGCATGGTTTTATGATGATGCAGAAATATTACTGGGTGTGTTTGTCCCCATCACTGTGGCTAGTCAACATCGCCAGCACTGTCCCAGATTGGCTGCCACTAGCAAGCTTTGTTTCCATGGGTGCAGTGAGCAACTCTACAATCCTATAATTATTTATTTTCTGTTTGTGTGTTTTCCCCTTCCACTCCTGTTCTGGCAACATGCACAGGACAAGGTGGACTTTCCACCAGCAGAATGCCAGCGTTATCGCTTCCCTCCCCAGCATAATTAGAATAATCAGCATAATTAGGTTTGCCCTGCCTTTTACTAACAGCATGTTCTCCTGCATGCCAAGTTTTTCCTGTTAATCTGCCCAGAAACTGGAGCTTCCAAGTGACACACTTGGGGAAAGGAGAACGAGAAACCTGACCTTTATGTGAGTGCCAACATGGAAACGGAGTTCTTTTGAATAAAAAACTTTCTTAAGCATTAAACTTTAAAAGTCATTGTAAGCACCACATTTATTAAATATGAGAAACCATTTTTTTCCAAGCATGCAAAGTTATACCTTGTTGCCATCTCCTGTTTATGGTATGTTTAGTAATTCTCAGACCAGTCACAGATGGATTCCCATTTAATTTGTTACAGTTTCATAAACAAAAGAGATTGAACTTTTGCATCAGTCCTACTAACAAAGCTTTTTTATTAGCAAATAAATGACAGATCAACTCTGCTTGCTTAAGAGCTAGGGTTGAATTGCTGCTGGCTGTGACTCCTCATTTAATACATGTTCTTCCATATATGCTGCAAGTCAAACATGCACCCTGGTACCAACTACCTAATGTGAGGCTTTTTAATGGCCATTCTGCTCATTTTATGCAAGGTAATACGGTGTGCCATAAAACCACCAATTCTTTTAGCTAATTTATCAAGGGGTCTTTAACCAATAGATGGATTAATGCAAATGATGTTCAAACAATATGGGCTTTTTCCTAGGAGCACATCACACAGACTAGTTATTGCTTAATTACTTTTAACCACACCTGGGCCCAAACCAAGCTACTTAGAGTAGAATGAGATGCACATCAGTTATTTAAAATTATAACTATAAAAATTATAAAGTAAACCAGAATAAATTAATATTTTGAAATTATAGAAAATATAGGGAATTTTAAAAATGGTAATCATCAACATCTTCTACAAAAGCTTAAAGCAGATGTGGAGAGCCTGTAGCCTCCAGCTTTTGTTGGACTAGAACTCCCATCATCCTTGACTAGGGGTCAGCAAACTTTTTCAGCAGGGGGCTGGTCGTCTGTCCCTCAAACCTTGTAGGGGGCCGGACTATATTTTGAGGAAAAAATGAAAAATGCCCCACAAATATCCCAGAGATGCATTTTAAATAAAAGCACACATTCTACTCATGTAAAAACATGCTGAATCCTGGACCATCCATGGGCTGGATTGAGAAGGCAATTGGGCTGAATCTGGCCCCCGGGCCTTAGTTTGCCTACCCATGTCCTTGACCATTGACCATACTTGCTGAAACTGAAGGGAGTTGAAATCAATATAAGAACTTCTTGTTTCACTGAGCTCCGGACTTGGTGCCAGTTTCTTGCTGAAAGGTTCCTTGGCTGTTATTTGCCCCCAGATGTGCTTTTCAATGCAAATTGAATTTTCAGGGGCCATTAGCAGCTGGTGGGGAGTATTTTTGTCAGGAAAACAGCATAAAGCTCCAATCCAGATCAACAGCACACTCTGGACTGGGCAGCCCTGGCTGTTTTTTAACCAAAACATAAATGGTGAGTTTGTCTGCTTTTTAAAAAGCATATTTATCACACCGTGCAATCTGGCCCTTAACAAGCGTTGCTAATTATGGAAAAAGTGATGAAATTCAGTTGTTACTATAGAATACTAGATCATTTTGCTTTAGAAAATGTGTCTGGCATTATTGTCTGGCATTATTTAGTGGATTATAAACAAATTATATGCTTGTTACTGGAGGCCAACATTTTTTTTTCTTATCTACATAAACATTTCCATACTTTGCAGAAGATATATAAAGTTTCCGTTTGGCTAAAACCAATTATTGGAGGGCAGGTGGGTGGGAACTCAAGAATTTTCTATTGAGCATTTTAAGTGGGGTGTCACGTGACAGCTGGATGCCAAACAGTTGCACAGACTCCCTCATTCTCAAACATGCATAAAATTCTAATAATATCTGCAGACAAGAGGAGCTAGGCAGAATGAAAAGTCAAAGAACAATTCATGTATTCATACCCCAGCTCTTTGTTGCTTTAATCTTTTTCTGCTGGGAGAAATGTGTTATATTCCTTAGAAACATGGTTCTCAAATCTCTTGCTGCCTTATTGTCTCAGTGTTTGATGGGAAAGGAGCCCCACTGAAATCAATTGAATAATTTATTTTCTAACATATATACAAAGAACTGCAACCTTAGTCAGTGTATCACAAATAATGATATAACCCCACACCCTTAAGGTCCCGGAAGTCAAATGTGTGTCCAACACTGCTCAAATGGCTCTCTGAAAATATACAGTGGTTCGGCAAAGCCAAATGCAATCTTAGACGCTGCAGCTTACAAATCATTTCTTTCATCGCAGCAGAACTTTAGTGCAGGAACCTGATAGAAATATATAATTTTTAAAGAGATCCTGATAAGATGAAACAGACTTTCCCTTAGAAAGGGAAATATGGCTGATTTGAACGATTTGCCATGGACGTCTCCAGGAAAAAGAGTTCTAAGTAGGAAGAACATTACTGTACTCATGTCATGCTTGTCGACTTCCCCTAACTAGCTAGTTGGAGAACAGCATGATGAACTATATGGGTCATTGGTCAGCTCTCAATGATGAGCCACCATCATGTGGTACTTTTTAAAGCATCCTCCCTCTAATACTGGAGTGCACGTCAACTTTCAATTTTTGTTTTAAAGAAGCAAACAGAAGTATTTGTTAGTATTCATTTTATTTTTATCCCACCCATCCCCCAAGATGCTCAGTATACATGGATTGTCTCCATTTTATTCTCATGACAAACCTGTAAATTATGCTGAAAGTGTGTGTGCATATAGCGTAATGTCTTGGTGAGCATCATGATTCAGCAGGGATCTGAACTTAGATCTTCTGGGTCTAAGTACAACACATTAGACCACACTTGCTCACTATGACTATTGCCTTACAGGCAAATTTCTGCCCCACCGCTGGCCTACTATTAACCAATCATTACATTTGGACTGAATATCACCCAGATTTCTTTTAATATAGACTTGTCTGTCTTTTCAATAAAGACTAAAATGTGTCTGGCACATACTCTGAATCCTTGTCTGGGTAACCTATGAGCAAACAAGGGACCGTGGCCAAGAAAGGGAAAGGCTGGGAGTTAATTTCAGTTTACCAGATTAGTGCGGTTAAATCCACCAGCATATTCCTCTTGACCTGCTTTCACCTTGAATTGTGATATAGGTCATCATGCCTATTTAAAACCATTTGCATCCCTTGAGGGGATGGCCTAAAGACCTAATAAATGTACTGAAGCAGAGCCTGCCACAGAAAAACAGTGAGTTCAGCTCATCTTTCAAGGCCAGCAAATAAATGCTCCTTCTGGGCATATGGGGGATGACAAAGAAAGGGCTGATGCTAATCTTGTTTGTAGTTGCGCACACTGGTACAGCTCCTTCTCCCAATGGAGGAGTCCTCCTTACTTACACTACCAATTACAGTCATATGCTGGCTATCAAACATGATGATGCTTCCCAGGTTCAATTCCCGGCTTTTCCAAGTTGAGCTAGGAAAGACACATGTCTGAGACGCTGGATAGCTACTGCCATTCACTGTGTGGACAATAATGAGCCAGGTGAACCAATAATTTGACAAGGCACTTCCTATATTCTTGTTCCAAATGGGGAAATGTTAGGCTCTCTAAAAGCGCATCTTTTTGCATACTGAGCTTCACAGTTATTCTGAGAAATCAATCCTCATATCTGGTCAGATAGTAATGCAAATGACTAAACAAAACCTTCAATATGCTATATTATTGTTAAACTTGGACATTTGAGTTTTAGTTCAGTCGGCTAGATAGTAATCCCAAGAAATCACCTACAGCAAAAAGTTGAGTGCACCAGAGGAAGGGACAATTCATGTGTTTGAGTCAGCAATGTGGCTTCTTGGACATAGTTTTGTTTTCAGTCAATACTCAAAAGTCAAATGGAAATCCAAAATACTAATCAAACGCACTCCCTACAATTATATATGATCCATCCCTGCTTTCATTCATTCATTCATTCATTCATTCAAAATATCTATGCTCCACTTTATAGCCCCTAGAGCAGCCATGACCAAACTTGGCCCTCCAGATGTTTTGGTACTACAACTCCCATCATCCCTAGCTAAAGGGATCAGTGGTCAGGGATGCTAGGAACTGTAGTCCCTAAACATCTGGAGGGCCAAGTTTGGCCATGCCTGCCCTAGAAGCTCTCAAAGTGACTTACAAAAGATCTCCACAATATAATAAAATCAATGTAGTATCAGAAACAGAAATATTGTTGGTGTCCATATGGTGCCAGGATCCTGCCCTCATCCTGCCCACTACCCACTAGGCAAACCCACTGAACTCTTCTGAGGCAAGGGAGTGGGGCCAAGCAGCTGGAACTTGCTTAGCCCATGATGGAGGCAAATATTATCTCAAGTGCCAAATCACAGTCTGAACTTCTGACAGATAAACTAGAAGATGCTAACTGAAGATATTAGTTAGGGAATAGTATTTTAAAGCAACACTGCTACAGTCAGAGTTACAAGGTAAACCGCTAGATCAGAGGACTTATTACATGATCAACATTTCAGTAGAGATACTTTTTATTGTAACTAAAGAATGCCCTAAAACCCCTGAAAACCCATGACTTTGAACATTTAAATAGTTTTTTTTAATGAACCTTTTATGAGGCTACCGAGATTTTTATTCTTTTGGGATTGGCAAAAGACTCCCATCGCCAATGAATCAGATCATGCTTTGCAAAAATAAAAAAAATAAAAATTACACAGTCCTCCATAATAGCAACACAATCCATTTGTTACAATCCATGGGGAGCAAGGCAGTTTCTTGTATCCATAACAACCTGCATTTATGCACAGGGATTCCCTAGTGAATTGAATGATCAAAAATTATTCATGAAAAGTATGTGTGATTCTTGCCTCCGGTAATGCATAGAAATTGCCAAGCAGGGCTTCCACCTCCCCCTCTTCCACCCACATCACACAGAGTGTTGCCTTCTTCAATCGTAGCAGCCCCCTCCTCCTAGCTAAATAGAGATATTTACTCCTTGCATTCAAGTAACAGGAAAGTCAGAGCTGAAACTGTAGGCATGGCTCATGTCTTGCGTTGTTTGACAGTCACTGCTTCAAAATCCAGCCTCTCACTTGGAAGAGAGCAACAAGCCAAAATGCAATCCTAGGGAGTAATAACCAGCTTAACCTCACTTAATAACTACTGCAATCACTGCATACCAGAGGTCACACTTTATCTTCCTGGTTCAGATTGGACTGCTGATCTTAAAACACTCTGAACTACTAGCTTGCTCCTTGCTCTACTGAGCACAGAAATATATTATCTTTAGAGACTCAGCCTCAGGTATGGAGAGACATTTCAGGAAACCAAATAGTATAACTGGGCTACTATGACTGAGATATTAATAGGGACTCTGAGTTCCGTGCACATTTTCAAGTAGATCTCATTATGCTCTTTCGCAAGCTTTAATCAAGCTTAATGCTTTCATTTTCATGGAGATTAGGGCTATGGAGTTTCATTTACTAAGAGAAAGTAAACAATAGACTCCCTGAGGTATAGAAGCACAGACTGGCAGAAAAAAGAGAGGACCCAACTCATCACTTCAGCCCCTTCAGCATTAGGGTACTTTTCATGACTTTCATGTCCACCAACATTAAGGTTCTCATAGCCAATGTTTTAGGACATTAGAAAAACAATTAAAGCAGGAAGAGGGTGGCACATGATGAATACGTGATGCTCTCTGTGGGGTCTTTGGCAAATCACTGCCCTAAGTGTTGCTCTTGGTCTAAGTAAGGGTATGAACTGTGATGCACTGTGCGGTGAACACAACTGAGCATACAATTAAGCAGACCTCAATATGGGGATCCTTTCCCAGGCATACGGACAAGTTTCCTTCAAATCAATGTCAGCCATATAACTACTAACTGCTTGATACATTTTACATGAGATATTCAACTCAGTTCAAGAATAGAAGACTGACAGGTGTCCTTGCTAAAAGTTCATATTTAAATTCACATTTTAAGTCCCCAGATGCCCTGGGTGTAACCAGCTATTTCTCATCTCTAGCAGAGATAGTGCAATTGTTTAAAACTTAATTTAATCTTTTCTAGGTCAGGAATTGTTATTGATGCCAGCCAAGCTAGTGTTTTGTATTCTTAAAATTGAATTATGTGGAATCTGCATGGTAAATCAAAGTTGACCTTCTACTTTTAGTAGAAAGCACTGGATAGACAAACATTTGAAAGAAATGCAACATGAATGTGGCATTCTCTTTGCACAGGCGTCCTCTTTTCAGAGATCAAATTAACGAGACCATACACAATGACTTTAGCTACAATTAAACCTATGCCTTCAAAATGATTGCTCTTGGTCTTTGTCATCATACACACTGCTTAGTATTTACTGTATTTACAATGAACAATTTGTAAGGTTATAATCTATAAATCTATAACATAAGAATAGACATCTTGCAGTACTTGATATAGTGGGAATAAACTCTTTTCATCAGCAAGAATAAAATTACTCTTTTCTCAAGGAGACGTGAAGCTGAGCAAAAATTCAGGTTCTGACGGAGTTTTCAAACAGCAACAAGTCAAACTTACCTTGCTATGGGGAGTGAAACAGTAAACTCTGCTATCATGCAGCTTCTCTAAAGTTTCACCGATTTCAATAGGAGGCTCACAAAAAGGTAGTCAAAGTACATGGCAGCAGTGCTTGGTGGACTGGGCATTTAACTATCCTGCCCTCCTGACCTGGTCAATATTACTTGCTCCTCAATCGGATCTGGGGGTGGGTTAAATGTTTCCAGGAAGGGGTTACCCTTTGTTGAGGCCAAGGCAGCCCAAACCAGAATGCTCTTCCCAGGGAAGTCCCAGGGAAGCACCAATGTTTCAGTGCCAGGTAAAGACCTATTTGTTTTCCTGGCCATTTGGGAAACAGTGATGATATATTGTACTATATTGTTACATTTGTTTTTAATATGTATTTGTGTGTTTTTTAATGGATGTTAATTGCTATAGGACTTTTTATATTGGGAAGCAACATGCAGATTTAATAAACTGCATTAACTAAACTAATTGCCACTGACTTTGGTGACTCCATCAAGTACCTCTCCTGTGAAGAGCCCACCTTCCATCAGGTCACCTGTCTGAGGAAAGAACTGCATCACAGAAGCAACTCTAACTTCTATCTGCCATGCCCCAGACATTGCCACCAGTTCTGCTCCCAGATCTGATTGAGAGCAGTTACACTCCCATACAGGCAGAGCTATATAACTGTAGGACTACATGCCTGTGTAATAACAGCTATAACTAGATGAACTAGTGCCCAAGCTTATAGAATCTTAAGAGTTGGAAGGGACCCGAGGGCCATCGAGTCCAAACCACTGCGATGCAAGAATTTCAGCTAAAGCATCCATGAAAGATGGCTTGTGTTTTTCTCCCTCACCTCCCCACCTATCCCCTTTTCATTTTGTGTCATGTCTTTTTGGATTCTAAGCCTGAGAACAGGGACAGTCTTACTACTGTTTTTCATATGCCATCCTGGAAGCATGTTTGACTGAAGAGTGAGTTATAAATGCTTCAAATAAATATTCCAAGCTCACAACTACAAGTGATATCTAAAGCTTGTAAAGGTCAAAATCTAGTTCTAATTAATCAGAATATGCACAACATATGAAAGAACAGCTGCTCTTTAGGAGGACAGATCTGTATTAAATAAGCACAATATCCTCTCTCTTCAAATGGTAACACGTTTAACACACAATATTCTTTTCAAATTCTTGAATACACTTTTATCTTTATTTTGCTTGATCTACAGTTACTTTGAATTTTGGACAACTCTGCTATTCAGGCAAAAAAAGAACCCCTTCACTGAAGATATAAATTCAGACAGACATTGGCTGTGTACACTTTACTGGCTTAAAATGAAGCAAGGTTGTTTTTTCTCACTGCATTTCAAGTCAAATTTGCTTGCTGCTGTACATATCAGCATGGGTTCATATGCACTGAAGTCACCCATACCAATGGGTAGAGACTGGGTGATGGCGTCTTCACCTGATGGTACTGTCTGGTTGGTTTCCCTGCCCTGCCTCTGCCCCCAGAAATCCAGATGGAAAGGAAGTCTTCACAAATGGACACACCTGGGATTCCATGCAACTTGAATAAGGAAACCGTGCTCACGTTGGATTGAAGGAAACCACATAAAAACACAGTATTGTACAAGAAACTACAGTATAACTCTGGATCTTAGGTAATATGTGTACATGAATTCAAAAACAAGCAGTGGAAATGCACTGCAGCCAGAGTAAACAGTAATGTGTACACAGCCAATAACTTCCTTTTCTAAACACAGATTTATGATGACACTGTCTCAATAAGCAGGTCTGTGATGCTGAGAAAAGACTGGAGGGGAAAGAATTAAGGCAACAATATTTCCAAGTCTTCTTCCTTCTGTCTGCAACTTGCCCACACTGGTTTGGGTGGGAAAGAAAACATGCAGAGGAAAGAATCAGGCAATGCTGCCTAATTTGTAATTGAACCTTAATTAGATGAGGCATATGTGACTTAATGCTTCTCTCCATGCACAAAAATTTCCTGCATGTAGAAAACTGAGCTGCCAGGAAGGCTCTAGCTGCACTTTCTCCCAGAAATACTAGTTTTCCATATGCAGGAATGTTCAGTTAAGGTAACCTTTCCACCCCTGCTCCAATTAACAAACACAGTTCCTTTGGGGGGGGGGGACTTCAGGTTCACATGGCTTGAAAGAAACAGAATAAACATGATTCCATGCCAGGTGCCTTGATAAGCTTCATTTATCTTGGTGCAAACTGCAATGTGCACCATTGCCACTAAAATCCATCATGGATTATGTCTAACAATGATATTTAGCCAAAACAATTAGGAATGGGAGATTCTAGCTCAGACTCAAAAGAACAACAAAGAACGGACATCAACGCCATGTCTCACTCTTGAGTATTAAAAGGTACCTGGCTGTCCAACATCAGAAACTGAAAGTTGGCAGCTGGACTAGATGACTCTTGGTCTCATTCTTTAAAGCCATGTGTACTTGCTCTTTAGCCAGAAGGGTTCCCAGAACAGCTTACAAAGATCAGACGTAAGACATGTCCAATGTATAGCAAGACATGTAAAGCATGCCAGGCCATACCTAATTATCTTCTATCTTCTAAGCCTGAAGGCAAAGAGGTGTACTACTTTCAATGTACTAACATTCACTGCTCTTCAGTCCTAGGAAACAGGTCCATTGTTGGGGAAGCAGTGAGGGGAACCGAGTCCTGAGTCCTTTGTTCTGGACCCTCAATCTCCAGTCCCTTCTCCTGTTTAAAAAATAGATCATTTTTAAAAATTTTGGGTGGGATTCACCTAACCAGCCATGTTAGAAGAAGCCCTGTGCAAGGAATTCCACATATGCAATGGGGCTTTCCCCTCTCTTCACCCAGCGTGTCCCCTGAAATTAGCTATAGGGGTTTTGGGAGAACCCCCAGAACAGTGTGCAGGGGAGGAAAGGAATATCCTTTCATCTGGCAATCTGGAATGTTTGTGCAGATGGAATGATGGGAACAGCATGGCATTGAATCCCACACTTTGTTTACAGGGTGACTGAGAACATTACAAAACACAGCGCCGTTGAGATCCCAGTCACAATGTGCCCAGAGGCACCTGTGCTAATATATACACAAGAAGCAGTTCTTGCCAACAGACTGCAGGTGTGGTGGAGGGCCCAATCCACATACAGTGTACAGAGCCCAGAATATCCTGTTGGCACCCCCTATCTCAGAGTAAGCCCTGATAGCCAGAGTTCTGTGGTTAAGTAACATGCCTGCCAGGAAACCTCCATGTGCTTCATTACCCCATGACTGGGCCCACATGTTCACACCTGGCTCCTTGGCTCTTGAATACCAGAAAGGCTCCTGCAAACCATGCAAAGAGGCCAAGAAAAGGAACTGAAAGAAACCTTCCTCCCGATGTCAAAAGATACAAGTGCTCTAATGTAGCATTGCTGGATGGATCCAAGCCTTAGCTTAGAAGCTTGAGTTATGTCCTGGCACTAGGACCTAGAACACGATCCTTGAGTTGCTGTGCTTGGAGCTATAGCTAACAGGGTCAGGCAGTAAGACACAAGCACTGAATGGTTTGAAGAATAATTACCACCCAAGCTCTTTTGTACTATTTTATAAAATGTGCTCACAGCACCTCTGATCCCAGTGGTCCAATCAGCACTTCTTATTAACACCTTCTGAAAATCCCATTTCCTTTCCTTCTGCACTTGCAGAAGTTACACATGAATGGTTCATTAATGAAATGGGCAAGGGAAACTGCCATGTACTTCACCTACTCCCCCACACCATATCTAACTCCTTTCGCTTAAGGTACGATTAATAGTTCATATTGCCTTTGCTCCAATCAGAGACATGAAACCAAAGTATAATTGGAGACCGCTTTCAAAACAATGGCATTGTGACATGCAATTATTATTTGGGGAATGTGTTGGATGGCAGTGAATCTCAATGAAAAGTAAAGTTTGTCACTTGCACAGGTTAAAAAAATTAATCAGACCAAAACGCAGCAACTTTCAAATTGCTTTGCCCAGTTAGTGTCTCAGTTTGGGGCAGCATGCCTCAATCCTTTTATGAAGATTTAAGATTATTTCTAAAACTTTCTATACACTGAGCAACTCAGTTCTATGAACTGCTTTTACTTGTTGGTTTATTGGTGTAGAGAGACAGTCAAGAGACTTACAGCCTGCATCAAACACAAAATATAAAACAATAAAATATAATTAAAATAGAGAATAGAGATAGCAGGTAGAAAAAAGTAACCCTAACTGTTTAACAAGAACCTACAAGTGTAGGGGCTGATTTAGAGCTTTCCCACTTCAGTAATCAGCTGACAGGACAAGTTACTCCATGAATGTTTCATCCATGTCAAACCCAGAATTTTCTGCCAATGTCCTCAGTTTCTCTTTTGCAAGCCCTTTATGATACAGTGGTACCTCAGGTTAAGAACTTAATTCATTCTGGAGGTCGGTTCTTAACCTGAAACTGTTCTTAACATGCAGTACCACTTTAGCTCATGGGGCCTCCCGCTACCGCTGTGTGATTTCTGTTCTCATCCTGAAGTAAAGTTCTTAACCCAAGGTACTATTTCTGGGTTAGCACAGTGTAACCTGAAGTGTCTGTAACCTGAAGCATCTGTAACCCGAGGTACCACTGTATAACAGAGCATTTAGATATGCTGTCTCCCATCTACAAACATGTTTATTCTGCTTTCAAGGTTCAGATTTAAACAACTGTTTGCAAGGGGAAGAATCGAAAAAGATGGCTGGAAGGACATGGAACAGAGAAAAAGGGAAGATTCAAACAGGAAGGGAGTGGCAGCTGGTGGAAAGTCATAGCCCAGGCTGTGCTTACAAAAAAAGAATAAATATTAAAGTGAGATGCATTCTGAAGTGTTGGGGTAGCCCATCCCATTTCACCATCTGAGGCAAAATGGAAATTGCCGCTTCCTGGCCCCGCCCACCACCACCCACTTCCACTGCTGAGCTCCAGCACTCACCCAACTTGGCAGAAGCTGGAGCACTCCTCCAGGTGTTGGCACTCGCTTGGCTTCTCTGCCTGGGGCGGGGGGGGGGGAGATGAGCAGCAATGTCGTACACCAGAACGCCTCCCTCTTGGTGGCAGAAGCAAGTGGGGTGGGCAGGCACTTCACCCTGTGTCATGGGAGGGCCGGCTTTGCTGAAGTGGTAACAAACCTAGGATGGCTGGGTATACTGACTTTCTGAGCTGACCCTTACCAACCCTAAGAAACCTAAAATTTGTTCTCCTAGCTGTAGGAGCAGTCAACACCCATTACAATGCACTGGAACTAGTAGCTCTTGCTTGGCACAGTCATGACATACATTATGAAAGAAAGAACAGCATGCAAGAACCCATTTTCAGGAGGCATCAAATTAAGATATTCAACATTTGACTAGTTTTTCTGGAGGAAATGGGACCCGTTGTATTCAATGCACAGCTGTTGCTAGAACAGTTCTAGCTAGGCTTGCCAGATGTCCTAGGGCTCAGATCCTGAGACACAGGGAGCAAAGCCTGGGAGCTAAGGGGTGGCACCTGTCAGAACAGATGGCAAAACCCAGAGGCAATTGCTGATTAAGAGATTTCATGTCCCCCCCCCCTTTGGCTGATCTCTATCTAGCGCGAAATGAATTGCCCTATTCCCTATGTGTTTTCAAGATAGATTTGTTATGCCTCTCAGTCACTCGCTCCCCAAAGAGAAAAGTCCCATGTTTCTCGTGTGTGTGTGTTTTATTGTGATGCATCATCATCACCTTTCTTTCTTTGTTTCTTTCTCTCTTTCTTTGCCACCCATCTGACTGGGTTGCCCCAGCCACTCTGGGTGGCTTCCAACAAATTAAAACACAGTAAGACATCAAAACTAAAAACTTCCATATACAGAGCTGCCTTTCTTTCATCCCCCCCCCCCTCCATTTATACCCAACCAACAGGCTGACAATAGGTAAACAAAAATGTTTTTTCCTGGGGTCTAAAAGAAAGCAGGATGCGCTCCAAGAGTGTCAAACAAAAACACAGAAAGGCCCTTTCTCTTGCTGCTACTTACTTCTCCTCTGGTAAGGATGACATTGGGAAAGACTTCAGCAAATGACCTAAGGGCACGGGCAGATTGCTATGGGAAAGGCACTTCTTAAGGTAGAATAAAAGATAGTAGCTAGATTCTACCTGCTGGGATAGATACAACTATTTTGAAATGTACTGCACAACTGCACGTTTATCAGTAGCATCCATTTATTGAGTAGGGAGAAGTTAATAATACACCTGCCCTAGGAAGAGTAAAAAAAAACCAGCTTACCTTCCATTATACTCCTGTTTTCTTACATATGGATCATCATATCAAGTAACCAACAGACAGCGGTCTGAGGTGAACCCAAGTTAGACTTCCTGTATAGTTTTCAATCACACAGACTCTGATCCATATAGTTTGGAAGAAAGACTTGGCACAAAGCTTCCTACTCATTTCCATGACCCTTTGCCTCAAAACTGCTTTGATCCTATCCAGTCATGTGGGTTTTCTGAGAAGTTTTGAATCTGAGAAAATTATGAAGACGTTTCTGCTGCCCTGAATTTATTGGGCTTCTGCTGGACTAAAATTGATTGGGGTCTGCTTTAACGTGCTTACCTTAAAAAGAAAAAAGGGGGGGAGTATGATGTATATGTATCAAGTTTTATTTTATGTTTTGGCAATAACATATAATTGAAGTATTGCATGGGGGAATCCATAAAATGCACTTACTTGTGTGATTTAAATATAGTCAATAAGTGCATAGCTTCTCTTAGAAAGTATTTTATTAGAATACTTAAATATGGTTTGACAAGCTTACATTTCTTTACATTTTTTTTTAAAATATGAAGGCAACGAAAATGTTAAGGCACTTATTTGAGCCCATCCAAAAAACTACCCTTATTTACACAGGCAAGCATGCTCTCCTAAGAACAGTCACCTGAAGAAGTTAATTATAACTTTGAAGCTGCCTACTTTGACTGCTATTGTACCCATTCATTACATTACTTATTCATTTTATGAAACCACACATTTTTAGAAATGGGAAATTTCCTGCCTCTCATTACTGATCACCTCTATTGTTGTTACAAAGCAGAAGGATGCCAACATGTTCGATTCTTTGAAGAAACCTGCCATCATTCAGAAATATTTATCCACTCAAAACATTTATAGCCTGCCTTTCTTTTTAAAAGCTCAGGGAAGCTTATAATACAGTAAAAAAAGGCCAAAGTTACAAGAATACAAGAGTAGCAGAATACAAAAAGGCAGGCAGACTACAAGATTCTAGGGACTCCCATCAGCTCTGAGTGTTTTTTAATTATGGGGGGTGGGGAGAGCCCAGGCTGCATATCTTTTTTATAGGAAGGGTAACATATTCAGAGTTCAGTAAAATCTTCCTTTTTAAAGCAAAGTATTCAGGTATAGAGGAGGAAAGTGGACAATCCCCTGCCCCCATACCTCATCTTGCATTGTTTTCTAAAAATGTAGCGGGGGGGGGGAATTCTATAAGTGTTCTAGCTCTGAGGTTTGCATCTGCATTCCCTTAAATCAGTATTTTAACCACTGTACCTCTAAAGATATATTGCCATTTCTACCATGACTGGAAAATCAAAGTCACACAACAATCAAATTATTTCTGCTTTCCCCATCAGATAACAAAGGCCCAATGCATTTCTCCCCTATCTGCCAGCAGAACTTTGAATTTAGATAGGTGCATGTGAAGACACGCAATAAATCAACGAGAGATTCAAGGACAAGAACACGAGGGAGAGGGAGGGACACATATGGATTAATTTTATTGACAGTGCTAGAGCACAGTGCAATGCTAGCAACCACAGAAAAAGCAAAGGAGCTAAAATGAAATTATTGCCATAAAACAAAATCAGAAATCATGCTGTCATTTGGTTTCCTCAAGCAATGCTAAAGACACAGCTGCATTAGAAAACTCCAGCTCTAATCTTTTGTTTAGACTGGATGAGAGGCCACAACCCAATATTTCAGTGCTCCCTTCTTGAGGATGCTGGCATAGAGGTACTGGACCAACCAACTGCTCACTTACTCTTCTACACCATTTCATCTTATAGCACCTGTTCAAATCTAATCTACATCTCAAAGAATTTGGTATCAAATCAGCAGACCAGCCTACCTTTGTCACCTTTCACAATTAAGCCATTTCTCCTCCTCTTTCTCTCTTCCCTGCCAGGGCTATTCAATTGTCTTTCAGTCACTTTTATCCCAAAAGTGATGGTCCTCCAGGCGAGGCAAGGAATAATTCAGTCATGATTTCTAAGACGACCAAGGAAACCTCCAAGCTGCTCAGGTGGGTGAAAAATGCTGCTCCTTACTGTTTCCAAGGAAGCAGACCTCTGGCCTTCAGATGCTGTAAAAACCGAGCAGACTTTTTCCAGGGTCAAATATAGATGTAATGCAACTGCTGCTGGGAAGGGAAAAAATCACTCTCTGCTCACCATCCCTCCTCCTCTGTGGCTTACATAGAGGCTCATTATCTCAAGCCCACCAAACCTTCAAGTGCCACAGCAAATGAGAGAGCACACCAGGCCACGTATTAACATCTATTGCACACTCTCCTTGTTTAGTCCTCCCCTCCCTCTCTGTGGAGTTCCCTCGTGAATAATGCAGGAGTTGTAGTCCAAGACACTGCCCACTCTATGCTTCTCTCAGAGTCAGCTGAAAACAGGCTCAAGTGCCAGCTAGGGCCAGTCCCCATGTTCTGCACAGTGCAAGCCAGAGATCCTTGTACGGCAGCCTATTTTCTCTTGTTCCAAAAGATGCCGTCTCCTTTTTGTACCAGCTCTGTTTATGAAGCTAAGGAATCATAGAGGACAGAAAACATGATGCAGAAGTTAAACTATGAGGTGGCGGGTCTCGTTTTCATAAACCTCAGGAAGGCCTCTCAAAAGTAAGCAGAGCTGTGCCATAAAACAAGGCCCTTTGATCATCACTGCATAATACTGTGACGAGGGCTCTGAGCCCCCACCCAGGAGAATATATGAGAGGTTCACTAGACTAGTTCTCGTGAGACATTTCTGTCTTCTCTGCTCTTCCAGAAGAGGGAGCTGTACTGCTGTCCCCGTTTCAAGAAAACCGATTACTGGATTGGCCATAAACTCTTCTATTGGTCGTTATTCATCCAGAGATGCTCGTTTTGAGTGGTTCTTCTCTCAGTGATTTGAACCTGTGACCACACGGGAAGTTTTTACCATGGAGAGGCAGCCACATACAAATGCCAAACTGGCCACCATTTTGTTGCTGCTGTGTTTTTGTTATGGAACCACTGCAATTTTTGTAGCAGCAGGCAATAGAGGAGGTTGAGTTTTCTCCTAGTCTCCACTACCAGATGCTGGCAAGTTACAGTACTAAGTACATCATCTATGGACATGCAAATCAAAATCTACATACAGATTGTTTCATGTTCTTCCTTTCAGAAAGCTGTTCTGGAGAGCCTTTACAGGATTAGTTTACACTGGCAGAGAACACACACTGCTTTTGCTATAATATATTCACAATTATAGCTCAGTTGGTTAGAGTGTGGTGCTGATAACGCCATGGTTGCAGGTTTGATCAAGGTTGCAACTATGGGACAGCTGTATATTCTTGCATTGCAGGGCATGGCCCTAGGTGATCCTCACATTCCCTTCCAACTCTTCAATTCTATGATTCTATGATATAGCTTCTGCAGGTTGTCTGGAGTACAGTAGCTATAAAAGCAGCAAATGTTGGTTCTAAAGTATAATGAGTTCCCTAAAACCTTAATGCAGCTTTTGGCGACCAAAATCTAAGCTGCTTGCACCCAGCTGATGGATTTTCTAGCTCCCAACCCATGCAGGTAGGTGTGACTCATATTCCAGACAAACGTGTACAGCTTCCCATCACAACATGCATCACTACTTACCACTGACTCTCAGACAATTAGAACTCTTAAAGAGTTACTGTTATAGCATTGACTGCAACATTATAGTGGCCCTTTAACTCCTTTAAAGAGTCCACTGTCTTGCTCACACATTGGGGAAAGGCCTGTGCCTAAGTTTCCCAACAGGGTTTAAAACAAAAAAGTGTAAATGTAAGCACTAACCGCCTGATGCTATGAAAGCTTATTTCAAAGGCAGCCCACTGAGTTCAATAGGGCTTAGGCACAATTAAAACGTGCAAGGCTGCTGACTAAAACTGCAAGCAAATGCAAACATGCTGGGGTCCAAGAGATCCTGGGCATGGACACATAGGAAAAGACTCATCCAGTTGCTTGCAGTACTTCTCTGCACTGGAGCTGTTCTGCTGAATCACTTACTGCATTGCTGGCAAAGCTGATAGGGGAATATTCTGAGAGCATTGCAGTGCTCCAGCCCTAGGACACTCTGCACAGCCAAGCTGGCTAAGTGTTTTAAGTCATACAGCATTGCAAAACAGTGGAGGCTTTAAGAGACAATGAAAGGATAATTGCTTCACAGCAGGAGCAAATATAGCCCAAACAGGACTGCCCCTCGGTTATAGTTGGCAGCTTTTCAAACACTTAAATGTTTGTGCACTGACCCAGGACCAACTGCCAAAAAAAAAAAAAAAAAAAGGAAACCTTTCCCCTGGCACTGAGGTCAGCATACTGAGCAAGTGCAGTAATAGCAATATCCACTAACCTCAATTTGGAATGGGTTAGGTCTCTACAAGTCTCTCTTTTAGAATTCTTGGGGAAAGCACAGGCTTTTCCCAAGGATTTCCCCAAACTCAGGAAAATCCAGCCTGGGAGACTTCATCCAAAATTGCAACCCCTCTTGTTCATCAGTTTCCCTCCTCTGCTACCTTTTCTACACTGATGTGGTGGACCGGGGTGGTGGTGGGGGGGACAGAGACTGGCAGCTAAGAGGGTTTTTACAAGCAAAGGGTACTCTTTAAGTATCCAGTGCTGTAATTAAGGTTTCTATGCATGTTCCTCTACTGTGAACATGATCTCTTAAATTACCATTATCTATTCTGGTCAGCCCTGAGTGCTCACTGGAAGGACAGATCGTGAAGCTGAGGCTCCAATACTCTGGCCACCTCATGAGAAGAGAAAACTCCCTGGAAAAGATCTTTATGTTGGGAAAGATGGAGGGCACAAGGAGAAGGGGACAACAGAGGACGAGATGGTTGGACAGTGTTCTCAAAGCTACCAGCATGAGTTTGACCAAACTGCGGGAGGCAGTGGAAGACAGGAGTGCCTGGCGTGCTCTGGTCCACGGGGTCACGAAGAGTCGGACATGACTAAACAACAACAACAACATTCTGGTCAGTATGTCAAGAAGATTCTCACCCCCTTAAAAAAATGGTATGCTGCTTATGTATGGAGACAAATTCCAGAAATAAGTGGGGGGGGGATGGAAACAGGTGCATGTGAGGGACATGAAGATGCAATGAGCATCACAAAGTTGAAAGGATCTTTGACCCCCACCACCACCACCACACACAGACTCCAATCCAGAATCTGCAGTGCAGGATGCAACTATAGAACCCATCAGAGATGACCATCCATAGAATTAAAATCATTTTGAAGTGGGGTTGGGGAAAGGACCAGAACTCTGCAGGCACTTCACTCTACCACACCCACCAAACTTGATGGGCTGCATGTGCGTCTGTGTCTGCATGTAAGCCAGTTGCTAAGATCACATAACACTTTTGTACTATCACAAAACTGAAACCCATCCCCAAACAAGAAGCTGAATTATTAAGTGGTGCTACCATGAGTAGGAAACGGGTTTAAACACCTCCACACACACACTTCAGTGATGTCCCAAAGTAAACCACTTCATATATAAAACATGGGACATCTTTTCCTTCATTTTCAAACCCCAGGTTTGGCAGGAGGGGAGGCTATTCCTCCTCAGTCATTTCAAAATATAGCTGATATGTACCGGTATTTATGCGTATGTATTTATATCTTTCCTAATAACAAAAGTTGTCTTGGTAATGTATGTGTGGGAACATTATTTACCTCCTTCTCGGGATCAAGAGGTCTCTGTCTTTTTCAGTTTGGGATAACAGGGTGAAGGGCATGGTTTGGAATAACAGACTTTGCCACGACTCTTTATATACCTGAGGCAATGGTCTCAGTGATGGATGAGAGAGTTGAGGATGAGTGGAAGAAGAATGATAAACCCACTCCTTCTCACCATCACTTCTATGCAGAGAGTCCAGCTTGTCTGTTGGGGGAATGGATGAGAGGGATAGTTGTGAGCAGGATAAGGAAAGGACTGGACTTCTCCATCCCTCCTTCCTTCTTGAAACTTCATCTCGTTAGTTCTATAGCTTACACTGAAAATTACACACTAAAAGTCTTCTCCCTCCTTTTTTACACTGGATTCCATTTGGTGTAAGCATGCTGCATGGTTTTTGTGTACATACCACAACACACCACGCATCAAGCAAAAGAGCTGTGCTTACATGTGGCAGGAAGCCATGTCCCAACAAGTGTACCTTCTGCATGCACATGTAGGAGACAACACAGGGATGAATTTGCCACATAGCTTGGGTAAAGTTTTTCCCAACAAAGAATGAAAAAATAGACTTGTATGCAGCAGCCCTTAGGGGTATGCTCTATATTCTTCAACAAATCAATATATATTAATTGCATGCAAAGATTAAAGCTTGGAACTAGAGAGATAGTCTGGGGTTCTTCTCCATAGGCTTCTTAGAGGTTGATAGAACACTCATCATGGTGAGCACGGCAACAGAATTGTGGGTTCCATACATTAATGGTATAGCTGGAATGTAACAGAGGTAACCGACTGTGCCATTACAATTCTAACACAATTTTGTAACAGGAGTCATTATCAAGGTGACAGCACTATAGGAGTTACAACTGTGCCCTACCACTGTATCCAAACCACATAGTGACACCAGATGTCAGTCCAAAAGTTTCTGTAGCAAACAAGCAAGGGCAGATTTAGCTAGTGCTTTTGTCCTGGATGAATCTGAAGGAAAATCAAAATAAGCATGATACAGATGGGGGGTGGCGGTGGTGGAAGGGAACTCAGACAGCAAAGTAAGCATATTCCCTAATAAGGAAGTCCAGGAGCAAAAGGTTACAATGGGGTCAACACAGACAATGAGAACCTGTCACTTCCCATCTGTATCTATGGAAACCAGCAAGAGGCTAGAAACAGAGCTGACAAAATTATTGATTGTGCAAAATTACATTCAGCCACATGTGACATTTAAACCTTGGTGCTTAGGTGCCCAATACAAGCGAAGTAAGAAAGCCTCTTTTAAATGCTTCCAGTCTGTATTTATATATAGGCAGTCAATGGTTAGCACGTACTTATTGCAGGGATATTTTTAAGATCAGGCAAAGTTCTGAGGAGGAAGGGAGCACACATGTAATCTTGCCTGCCTTGAATATTGTCAAAAGGAAAATATGTGTATTTCAACCAGAATGCAGTTACCACAGTTCCTCTGTACTGTAAGTAACAATTATGTGAAAGGGACAAAAGCAAAGCAAGTAAGCAATAAAGAATTCAGTGTCAATCAAAGCTGTGGGGGTGGAAAAATATGTTGAACTCCCAAGTGTCATCTTAAACATGTTGGTAATCAGCATCTAATTATCAGATGCATAGGGCTAAACAGTTTTCAGAAGCACCAGCATCACATTTCTATGTGCAGATGGCTTTGATCTCAACTGAGCAATTCACACAGACATGGTGATGGACCTCTTCAGGATACAAATTTCAAAGTTAAGGGGCAGACTTCTAACATCCCTGTGTTGCTCATCACTGCAGAGAAGGCTATTTCAAAAGTACAGCCTGGGCTGATTGCAATGACTGTGACATTTTAAAGGCTCCTGAAATTTAATTAAGACAGCTGACAGGGCCTGAGTGGGCCCTCAATTTGGTAGTAGTAATGGGCCTGCGGGTGCCAACCTGGGCCGCATCCAGAATTGCCACTGTGAAGTTGTCTGGACCCCTGCCTAGCACTGCTGCATCCAGCCCCACACCTCAAATATTCTAACCCTGGAGGGTGATGTTGGCAGCACCTCTGGAAGCCAAGCACCGGCTTAGCTCTGATCCATTACAGCTAGCCACAATTTGAAATTACCCCAAATAAAATGCTTGACATCAATGTTAAACACTGCATTTTGAGAAATTTTAGACTGGTCCAGAAGTGCCACCCTTCAGGGGAGCAAGTGCAGCATTGTGCCCCAATGCAATGGTGAGTATTAGCAGCCGTGTCAGATGAGCAGCAGTGTCAGGTAAGGGCCCCATGGCAGAAGGAAGTAATGTCAAACTCAGTAGGCCTTGCCAGCATGTCTGGGGTATGACTGTTGTCCAAATATGCCAAGTCCTGCAGCTGTGCCTGATTTTAATGGATGAAGGTTTCAATAGGTGAAAAAAAGCCATTCTGACCTAGTAGACTTGCATAGTTTTGAACCATTAGCACTTACAGAATAGATTTACTGCTTACAATATACTGTAGATACAAAATACACTTACAAAATAGATTTAACATCCCAACGCAGAACCAAAAAGGTTAAACTAGAATAACTAATATAACATGGAAAGAAGAAAAGGGTCGGCTGAAATATATAGGTAGGTTTTAAGGAACACAAAATACAAAGGAGGTTAAAAAGAAGAGAATGTCTATGTGTGTGTGTTCAAAATATTTTAATTGAAAGTTTTCAACATAAGATAAGAAACAATAAAAACCAGTCTAACCTAAAAAAAGAAAAAGGATAAAGAAGAGCGAAAATAAGAGAGAATAAAAAAGAAATAAAAAGGGGGTATAAATTTAAATATAAATATATGGTTCAGTCTCAACTGCTTTGTTAATGTATCCAAACGGACTAGATCATCTTCAAATCTCTTGTGAAGAGTGAAAATAAAGAGATTTTCAGATTTGCATTAGCTTGTCATGTTTGCTGAACCCACGCTGCACAAGTCTGCAAGTTTATTATACTCTTAATTATTTGAAGTCAGGATTACTCGATGTCCTAGAACTTTCTCAGACTGCGGGGTGGGGAGAAGAGTACTTCCCTTTATGTACTGGGATGTGGTGGGGGGACTGGAAGAATGAACTGCCGTGCAAGGCAACACATTTGCCTGACATTTTGAAGCATCTGTTCAGAATCAGTAGGAAGCACATGCCTCATGCACATACCAGCTTACACCAAATCAGACCCATCAGTTCAGTAGACGGTTCCCACAGGTGCAAAGTTACCTCCCTAGCAACCTATAAAATGCTGCCAAAAAAAAGTGGGCTAAAGTTATTAGGCAGAAAACCTCAACATTGTACAACGCTTAGAAAGGACTCTCATTTAGGCTACAGAATTGTCCCAAGTTCAGGTATGGCAGAACCAATTTGGAAAGCAGCAGAAACCAAGGTGAAAGTCAAACACACCACCCTAATCTCAGAAGGTAAAGAGCACCCAGGTTATTCAAGAAACTGGCACACAATTAACAGGAAACCAATATATCACCTTAAATGAGACATAAGAATTTATTTGTATAATTCTCTGTGTGTTTAGGTGCTCTAAGCTGCCTTGTAGAAAGGCAGGGGATTAATTTTAATTTTAAAAAGTTCTCCAAGGTAGATATTCACATTTATAAGGCATCAAAAGAAAGAACCAATGGCAAAGTACAATGATATCCATGTTCATTTTTTTAAATAGAGGAAGAAGCACATATCTTCTTTTTCCAAGCATCTCCTCCAAGATGGATCACAGGAATAGAAAGAATTTTTAGCATGCTCCTTCATACTTGTCCCAACCAGGGTTTCTCCAGATGAATAGGGGCAATTAGTTCCTATTCCAGGATTAGGAATAGAGTGCCAGAGGTGCCAGGTATGCAACTGTACCCATTGTTACTTTTGAAGGCCAGAATTTCAGAACTAGAAAAGAAGGTCAACAGTTTTAGAAATCTGCTTCTATTATGCTATGCTTTTTTCTGCCTGAACAACAAATAGCATCAATAGTGGCATCAATAGCCAGCTCTTCCGCAGATCTCTGGACATAGCAATTTCCCACGGAATGCAGAGTGATCGAAGTCATTCTTTCAGAATGTATTACATAATAGAGAAAGACTCAGAGGTAGCAAGGCTGTGATAAAGCCATGGGTGTGGTGGATGGAAAATGTGCTGCTGCAACCATGGAAATTGTTGCTGGCTATATCATTGAAAGTCTCAAATTCATGCTTAGGTTTCTTTACAATATCATAAGCATGTACCGGACTGACGACAAATGTTTGATGGCTGTTTCCATGCAGGGGAACAAGCAGTGCTCTGCAGAAGAGTCAAAGAGCACAAGGCTATGAATGTTTATTCAGAAGTAAGTGCCATTGTGTTCAATGGGGCCTACTTCCAGGTAAGGATCCACAGGGCTGCACTTGACTTTCCAATTAACACCCACTTGAGATGTACTTATTCCAAATCCTGAAAGATCAAGTCCCAAAGTATCACTCATATGGATTAGGATGTAGCATCCAACAGAATGAAGGGAGATAAAGACCAATTCTCTGGACTTAAAAGTAATTACTGGAATCTTTTACTTTCAAGACATCTGCTTGTTGGCTTTGATAGTGTGTAATCTCTTTCATTGTTAGTATGCTGAATGCATCAATTAAGTCCTATGGTTTCTTACTAGCCCAATATAAGGCTTAGTACAGCATCCTGACCCTGTAGCTAAGGTTTCCAGTTCCATCAGGGTGGGATCAGTGGAAAAGGTTCTTTCAAAGCAACAGTAGATGCTCCATTTTATAGAAGCCAGTGGTTAAACTAGTGTGATATTGAAGTTTGAGAGCTTAATCTGCTTCTCCAGAAACTTGTTCTTTCACCCCTCCAGGATATCACTGGTTTTGGCAGTAGCAACAATTCCTTTTCTTTTCTTTTTTAGCAAGAGACACAGTGCTGGGATGGATAGAGGCACTTCCTGGGATATCAGTCATTTGATGAGTGGAGATGGGGAATAAGCTCCCTCCTCAGCTGATCTGCACAGATTCTAATGATTCTCAAAAGCCAGCCAAAGAGCCCCTCCAAAATGCCCAGGTTTTAGCAAGTCTCCAAAGGATGTTAGATTATAATTGGCTACCCTCTGCTTACTCTAGAAAGGAATGACTTTCTGCTCTTTGATGACTTCCAGTCTGAAGAATGGGTCTCATAGGTCTTCAACACTTCATAGAGGTATTGCAAAGGAAATATTAAAAACATAAGTGAAGTGGATTCCAGTAACATTGAAATGTTGACCTTTATCCAGACATTCATTAGCGCATAAAGTCAGATCTTACAAAGCATCACCGGCTGACCATCTAAGAGACCTCAACAGTCACCACCACCACCATGGCTTTCGTCTATGAAATAACTAAAAGGTGAGTGTGGCCACCGATTTTTCTCCATTCTTGTTTTATAACTTATTGAATCACTTCTAATTCCACCTTTCTTTTGCATTCCTATTGGTACTTGATACACTAGAATGTACAGAGGTTTTCTGCCTCATCCATTCAGCTTCATGTCAACACAGTGACAAAGCAATCTAAAATATTGTGACATCACAAAAATGATTTCAGCTAAGGTCAAAACACAGGCAGAATGATCACAAGCAGGAAGGGTCATTTAGCCTGCAGAAGAGTGTTTGCCTAGCCTTAATCCTCATGATTAGGAAAAGTATGAATAGAGACTTGCAAATGAAACCACTGAATTACAGTTCTTCAAGAGGTTCAAAGCTATCACCTGTGGACTGAATGGGGACAAAGGATTTTTATCGTGCTACATGAGTCAATTGGCTTATCACTGCAGGGAAGTCTGTGCTATCACCAACTGTCTTTCTATGTGTGAATGGCCACTGTTAATAACGTTAATTATGTACACCTGTACTTTTCTGCATGTAATTTCCCCCTTCCAAACCACACACAAATGCACACAACTGCATGCATCACACATATATACTATACACTTGTAGCTCAGATTCACACTTCAAACACCTGATGAACTAGACTGTAGACCATGAATGCTTGGGCCACAAAAATAAGGTGTTCATCTTGTTATTTTCAAAATAATGTTTTGCAGATCTTGCACACCTCTCTCAGGCATCTTTTACACCCAAAGTGCCATAGAAAAGAGACATTGTATCCAAACAGGAGAGCCTTTGTTGAACTATGGGCGGAAATCCAGGTATTTGGCAGAGAAAGTACACTTTCTTGTTTACTGAACAAAACATCCAAGTCTTTCCATTTCCAGTTAAGAAAGACCTTCTAAATGGTACTACCATCCCTTTCTTTCTTTAGTGCAAAGTAAAAGAATGGCACTGTCTGCCTCAGCCGGTCTGAGCATTGCCATCCATGACACAGCACTTCTGGCACTGTCACGATACATTTGCAGGTGGCCTTAGGGAGAAATTTCACAATTTGTACGGGGAGAAACTAAACTGACCCTCTGCAATTTATAGATCTTAATACCATTATATATGTTAGCAAGAGCACTAGTATCTCCCCAAACCAAGGCTGCTACATCCCCCACCCACACCGCAAGTCCCTCCCACCCACAGTGTCCCTTGGCTGCAACAGATGCAAGTGGTTCTGTCACACAGGGTGCTGAGCTGAGGGAGTGTAAAATTGAGAAGATCCATCATTAAGAAGATCCATTTCGGGGTGCTAAATTTTGGCCTCACACAGGATGCCATAATATGAAAGATTACCAAAGTCTGCCACTGGCTGCATTTGCCTAAAGCCATCCTAGCCTCCACTCAAGGAAACCAACCATCTCTTACAGGATAAGCAACAGGAACTTCCCTCTTCAGAAGCAGTATGACTCTAAATACCAGGTGCTGGGGACAAACAGCAGAGAATGCAGTTGCCCTTGTAAGCTTTCCAGAGGCACCTCAATGGGCATGACCATGAACCAGGAAGCTGCTCTAGACTGGGACAAATGACTTGTCGAAGACCACAAGCTGAGTACAAGGCGGAGGTGGAACCTTATGCTCAATAAAGCCCACAAATAATCCCCTCTACCCAAAATTCTTCTCTCCTCAAAAATTCATTGGCCATCAGATTCCTCTAAGTTAAATTACTGCAACATGTGATACGTGGGCTGCCTCTGAAAATGGTTCAGAAATGTCAGTTGGTGTAGAATTCAGTAGCTAGGTTGCTCACTGGGGCAAGATGGTTTGAGCATATAATACCAATCCTGGCCCAACTGAACAGGCTGCCAATTAGTTTCTGGGCCTAATTCAAAGTGCTGGTTTTGACCTATAAAGCATTAAATGACTCAGGGCTGCAATACCTCAAGGATCGCTTTCCCCCATATGAACTGATCTGCACCCTGAGATCACAGTCTGATGTCCTTCTTCATGTGCCTCCTCCACGAGGTCTGGAGGGTAGCAACATAAAAATGGACCTTTTCTGCAATGGCTCCCCACTTGTGGAATGCCCTCTGCAGGGAGGCTCTCCATCTACATATCTTTAGGCGCCAGGCAAAAACATTCCTATTTGGCCTTTGGCTCATTAAACAATCTGAACTGTGGGGTTATTGTCTTTGTTTATTACTATATTCTGAATTTTTAAAATATATTGTAAGCAGGTCTGTGATTCCTGGATGAAGGATTGTATACAATTTAATTAATTAATAATAATAATCCCCTCTAAATCAATTCCTCTTTAATTTCCACAAAATATTCCTTTCCCCTGTGCCTTCTCACTTTCCCCTCATCTCATTCATGAGTACCTAGAGCTCTCCTTCAGTGCAACCCAACCACATGCAACAATAGTCTGATCTCAGTTGCCCAGCTTCCAGCTGAAAGGCATAGGATCTGATAGCAAGCGAGGCATGAGACTTCAAAAGGGTAGCCACTGTCCAATCAGCAGCCAGCCAACATGCCACTTAGTTCAGTCAGCCTCCCTTTCAGAACACCTCCACCTAGCAACCCCAAAGATGATAATCTTTCACTGCAGGGGTAGAAGGAAGGTGAACCTTAAGAATCACTTTCTGTGCTCCTTTGCTGGACCATCAGATCCTAAAATGCAAAGCAAAAGGACCAAACAAGGGCAAGGGAAGATGGTGATTTGACATGGTATTGTCAAGGTTCAGCCCTCCCCAGACCAAGGCAACAGGACCCCACCCCCTCAGCAGATCTCTACTGCCAATAACCCTGAAGATCTGTTGGATCTGCATATCCCTGCCTAAGGGCTAGAGGTCCCTGCCTCAGGCCCTTGGGATTCTGACTGGCTCCCAGACCCTCTTCCATCTACCCCAGACTCACAGAAGCAAAGGAGATGGTGAGCCAGGCAGAAGCTTCAGATACACCGCTGGCTGGCTGCATGTGAGGCTTCTCAGGACAAGAGGGGAGTGCTTGGAAGCATTTGCCTGGATCAGGGCCAGGAATGGGCAGAACCTCCAGCTCTTCTGTAAGCTTCCAAGCTGAGCAGATTCATTGCTAAAGTGTCAGCCTTCCTGACCTGAGGAATATAGATGGGAGGGCTTGCTGGCATGTTAACTTGCTGGAAACCACAGGAAGGGAGAGTGCTCCTGCGCTCGTGTTCTGCTCCCTAGTTTCCCACAGGCATCTGGTTGGCCACTGTGGGGAGGATCAGAACTGCTTACATTTCGTTCATCTCCTGTCCATATATACTAACCACTCTTCTCTGTGTTAATGAGGGCCCCACACCTGCACTGTATACACAGAGGGGCTCTGCAGCAAATATATGACCACTGAGACATAGCCAGCAACTGAGGATGTGGCCCTACTTCCCCATGTAGTCAGTAGATGTATGCAGGCAGAACATCTGAACAGTCCAAAGGTCTTAGGAGAATAAGTTGCTTGTCTATAGGTAGTTTCACAGCTCTAATGCCAAACCAAGGATTTTTCAAACTTGAGGATGGTGGAGTTAGAGAGGACAGAGCCATAATGTGCCTCTTACCTTATAAAAACGGGTTGCTCACGTGTTGGGTGACCAGAAGAACTGGCAGGAAGCCACAGAGCCCATCTTCCATGGCTTCTGACCCAATTCCAGTCAGCAGAGCTCAGAAGGCACTTGGGGAATGTTACTGTTTGATAGTTTGTGGCCAATAACTTGGTGATCTCAGCCTAGTGATGGTCAACATCACTACATCATAAAATGTGTTGTCACAATTGATGCTGTGGTTAGTGCTCTCAGAGGCCCAGAATTCAGAAAGATTCCAGTTAAACTATCATTTACCCAAAGGGGAAAAGTCACCTTTAGTTATGGAAATAGCCTAGGCTTCCCATGTCATGTTTACTTAATAGAGCTGGTGGAGGTGGGGTGGGGTCATTGCTAAGAAGGCAATGCTTGTACTGGCATGCTTTCCAACTGCTAGGTTGGCAGAAGCTGGGACAGAGCAATGGGACCTCACTCTATTGTGTGGATTCAAACTGCCAACCTTCTAATCAGCAAGCCCAAGAGACTCAGTGGTTTAGACCACAACGCCACTCGCATTCCTACAGGGATAATGTACATACTGTATTTTTTGCACCATAACACTCACTTTTTTCCTCCTAGAAAGTAGGGGAAAATGTCTGTGCGTGTTATGGAGGGAATGCCTACGGGTGGCGGGGGGGATCTGCTGCAGTTGTGAGCAGAGGATCCATGGTTCCCCTTCCTTCCCTCCTCTGTGGCTCACTTTGAAACAGAAAAAGCGGGAGAAGAGCCGCTGAGTGGGGAGGAGAGAGGGACAGAGAGCCTGCTTCTTTAAAGGAGCAAAGCGGGAGAGGAGGGGAGCCGCTTACACGAGTGTAAGCGGCTCCTGTCCGGTTGGTTCCTTTAAAGCAAGCAGGCTTTCTGTCCCTCCTCCCCACTCAGCTCGCTACATAGCAGCAAAGTTTTTCAGCTCGCTAAGCCAGGGATGAGCGGGGAGGAGGGAGAAAAGCAGAGCCTGCTTGCTTTAAAGGAGCAAAGTGGGAGAGGAGAGGAGCCTTCTCCCCTTATACCCCTCTTCTTCATTATTAGCAGCATCCTTCTCCACACACCCCACACGTGCTGCTTCTCCCCTTAAACCCCTCTTCTGCATTATTAGCAGCATCCTTCTCCACACACCCCAGGCATGTTCCTTCTCCCCTTAAACCCCTCTCCTGCATTATTAGCAGCATCCTTCTCTACACACCCCACGCGTGCTCCTTGTCCCTTGAGTGCTTTTCCTTCCCTCCCCACTTAAAAGGTGGTTACAAAGCACAGATCCACATAGATCCTCAGGATTTTTGCACTGGGTCACCCCAAATTCACCATCAGATCACATAGCATGTCCATGGCTACATCTTGCACCAAAAAAATCACGCACCCACTGTTGCCTGGGGCCGCAGTGGTGCAAAAACTTGGTTACAAAGCATGGATCCACGTGGATCCTCAGGATTTTTGCATTGGGCTACTCCAAACTCACTGTCAGATCACATGTCTGTGGCCACAGCATGAACCACAAAATCATACATCCACTGTTTCGTTTAGAATATTTTTTTTCTTGTTTTCCTTCTCTAAAAACTACGTGCATGTTATAGAGCGAAAAATACGGTACATTAACCTTTTTATCACATGCTATTACCATTGTGTGTGTGTTTAGTTATATATGTGAGAATATATGAAGAAAGACCAAACAGACTTTTGCTGAAGGTTAATTGCTGTAATTGCTGAGGGTTAATTGCCAAAGAAGACAGGAGAGAGATAAAAGACTCAAGGATTAGAGGTGCAATGCCTCTGAATACCAGTTACTTGAGAATATGAGTGGGTAGTGGGCCTTTGTGCTCATGTCATGCAAATGGACTTTTCATGTACATCTGGCTGGCAACTGTAAGAACAGAGTTCTGGGCTAGATAAACTTCTGTTCTGATCCAACAGGACTATTCTTCTGTTCTTACATAGTATAGAGAAGTTTTAAATGTTTGATGTTTTACTGTGTTTGATGTTTTAATTCACTGGAACCTGCCCAGAGTGGCTGGAGCAACCCAGTCAGATGGGTGGCATATAAATTATTATTATTATGACCTTAATTTCAAGATATGTTAGCCTATCCATGCTATTTATTGAGTCTTGTCTGGGAAAAAGGCAGGGTATAATATAAATATAAAATATAATAATTTATCCAACCCATATTAACCACAGTACCTGAGGAGCTTGGTATGTCTTTCCTCAACTGAGGCACAGAAAAACTGTGTAATTTGCTGTGGGAATTTATCAAGTAGGGTATTTAGCTGAGCCAGCAAAGCCCTAGGCCTTAAAATGTCTGACTCACCTTTCTCAATGAACAAGATGGACTGGATTGTTCCACTGCAGTGAGACAGAATACTTATGCTAATTTTCAAACATCCCCAATGGGGTGAAAAATGAAAGGGATCAGGAAAAAGATAGTTTGTCTGAAAGACAAAGCATTATAGAACCTCAAGACTAGTCACCACTTATTAAGTAGTGAACATTATCTTCCATGGCATACTCCTAGATTTAACAAAAAGAAAATGGAAACGATTATTACTTTCCTTCACTACCCCATCCTAGACCTCTGAGTGCAACCTAAATTTAAAGCAACACTCAAGAAAGTTACATTCTCATAGGGCACAACAATGCTAAGTTATTTGTGACCATGTTTTAAGTGGGGTGATGCAAAAGATTTTCAGATGTGGAGCACAATAAGCATTTGGTCTGTCAAAGAAAGAGTTTGCAATTTGCTCTATTATGTAACCCACTGTACTTCCTCTAAGAACACTGAATTCTTTACATTTGAGGTGAAATCAAATGGCAAACATCCTTTCAAACTACCAAAACGATTACACAATGCTTCAACATCCTCAAGAAAAACACAATTGCTATTTAAGTCCATGCAGCTAGCTACATTAAGGCTCAGCTACCAAATGTGATCTGACAGGGTGATATTTGCAATGCAATTAACTGCCTTCAAGAATACCATGCACCTTATTGTTAATTATATGTTTGTGAAATACTACAGTCTTACTTAAAGACTATCTTTCACTTTGGCTTTGTTGGCTGGTTCCTTCAGCAAGTCGCTGTTCTGAACATCACCGCTCATCACAATAGCTTTGAAATTCAGAAGAAATTCACTATATGCTTCACAGCTTTACAGTAACAACAAAATTTTACTTCTATAATATATGTAATCCAATTGGGCAAAGATAACAAGAATTTTAATAATTAATAATAATAATAATAGTAATAGTAATAGAATTGTCTAGTAGCACCTTATAGACCAACTAGAAGTCTGCTAGGAGGAGGAGAGAGAAATTGGGCAAACTGCCTTCCCATAAACAAGTTCAGAGAGCACAAAACATTCAGAGTCAGGTATTGTACTATTTATGTAGTGCCATGCACATAAATTACAATACGTCCTGGAACATTTCCCCCCCCTATAACATCTATAATACACAATACATGTTTTGTTCTTTAATAGGCCTCCTGAAATATTGCCTCTGGTGTTTTGGGTTTTTTTAGAGCAAACATAAGGAGATAAGAAACAAGGTTGTTCTCAAAGCAGAAGGGTGATTCATACCTTTGTGAAAAGTGAATGAATGGCCCTGCTTGACAATTCCAGGAAGAAAAGCTAAAGCGCCATCCAGGACTAGCAGTGCTGAAATCTTTGTAACAGCACTTCATAAAGGACTGTAGTAGCAGAACAACCGTGGGGCATGCTCCTGCTATGTACTTAACCAGAGCCATTTATATGAGAGAACTTCAGGGACTTCACAGGCACAATCATAGGTAGACAGGAAGCTGCCTTATACCAGATCAGATTATTTGCTTGGCTAGCCCAGTACTGCTGACTATCACTGGCAACAGTTCTCCAAGGTCTCAGGTAGAGGTCTTTGCCAATACCAGCTACCTAAGAGTTTCTGAGATCTCCAGCCCAGAAAGTATGTGCTCTACCACTGAGTTATGACCCTTCCCCCATGGGTGCCTATTACAAAGGCCCATTTCTCTGCCTGCTATAGACATCTGTGTGTATGTCACAAGAACTTGAGTACAAAAGCCAATGAGCTCACAACAAGCACACTTGTTACTGGGCCTGTTGCAAATCTGAAAGCAAGACAATTTAAGCAATGGCATGAGAGTACAGTTCAGCATACAGACTGATCTTTATCATAGCAGAGCCATGCTGCACCACTGAGAACATTAGCAGCTCTCATGACTTTTCACAAAGAGAGTAGTGTAATTACAACATTAGGTGCTGGTGGTACCATATATAACAGAGAGGTACAGCCTGACTAAGCGCCAGTCATCTCTGTTACTATCAGTAGAACGAAGTCAACACTATTAACGCACTACATTAATGTCAGCTACACAATAAAACCTAATAGAGCACACTGCCAGCTTATGCAGGTTGTACCTACAGATTTTTAAAAGCTAAGCTAGCATCAACACCAATGTTTATTCAAAAGTGGGCCTATGTTCTAGCTATGCAAATATGTGAAAGGTAGAAGGGGTGCCTAATGGATTTACGCTGCTGCCTGTGCTCCAAAGGACAGGTTACTTAGAATTATTTTAATTACACTTGAATGACACAGGCTCTTGGAAATGAAACTAGAAAGAAGCACTCTCAGAGGATTCAGCACCCTGGACAGTTAATAAGACTAGTGTTGCCCTTTCCCAAGAGCCCTAATATTTCAAGGTAAAAAGGTGGCTTTAGATAATAGGTATTTCTCACTTGGCAAGGCTATTTTCCACATCAGCATAGGGATCTCCCACTCCACTCAAATGCAGAAAGGGCCACACATCTGCGTCATCATACTTCTGCACAACAAAGCCAGTCAGGGGGAATGTTTATTTATTGCTTGCACTGCAAAATTGTCTTAACCCTCTTCATAAAAATCTAGGAGGATTTAAGTGTATAACTGCAAGATTCTTGAAAGCAGTACCATCTGAATGTTACTGTTATGTTTTCAAAAGACATTTCCCTTTGGAGAAAGCTCGGGAAAGATGTTTTCCCCTGGAAAGCTTTGGAACATCAATTCACTATATACATTGAGAATCATGTTAAATCCCTTAACATCCAAAGCTTATCTTCTCTTCATTATGGCTCTTGTCCAAATGAAATCCAAAGCATCCTTTCTGTGTCAAGTCATGGGGTCTTTTCATTCAGAACAGCAAGCAGAGGATCAGCTTTCTCTAAAACCAAAACCAGCATATTTGTGTTGCTGAATATGCAGCAACTACATTGCCTTTGGTAGCACTTGGCTATGTATCAATTCTCTATGCATACATTGCTGCCCAGAGTGTTCTGAAAGATGGGTGGGATATAAAATGATGAAATACATAAGATTGCCTGCAGGCTACATTTGAGCTCTATTCAAATCACAACATGATACTGAAGGTGTCACAGACACAGGAATTGGCCTAGTTGAACCAACACTTGATTAGAGAGAAGTAATACAATGAATATTAAGTGGTATGATTCTACAACTCAGACTAGCTGTCTACATAAATATAATCAAGATGGTAGTATTTGACTAATGGGGTGGGGGTGGGGGGGATAGGGAAGAATCCTCCAGGTGCAAAAGGCTGTGCTTATTGAGTCCAATGTATTCTGATTACAGTACATTCTTCAAGGGCGCTCTTAAGCAAAACCAACTTGAGTCTGTGGTCCCCAACTCTATTGCAAATGACTGGAAAAAATTGAGCTCAACGCATTTATTTATTCACTTCTCCATTAGTTGGTACCTTTGCATTTTATTTTTTTTATTTGATGCAACACCAAGGATGCAATACCAAGCAAGCACATGTCTGCATTTGTCTATATTCATAGGACCCTCTCCCCACATATAAACCTCCTAGTTTAAGATCTGCTTTGAGGCTTGCAGAAGATTACATGGGTGGTGACTGGACATGTGACTGGAATTGTATGGAGCACCTCCGCAGGCAAATCAATGAAGCACCAACATTCTTAAAGGAAGACAGTTTCCATCTTTCAAAAAATTTCCTAAGATTTTAAAGGGTGATGTGTGGTTTTGTTGCTTTTATCTTGTTGATCATATAGGAGGTTTTTAAACTGCTCTGTTGACTCCGATACCTGCTGCTGCTTTGGCTCTGTTGATTTCATTTGTTTTATTATTTGGGTGGCTTCTATTATAGGCAGCTCTGAATATTTTTAACAGAGAAAAGTGACACATTAATAATTCTGAATTAAATTAATTGGGATATATGGGGTGTTAGGAGAGGGGTAGTACCTCTGGTGGGGGACATGTAGTGCTCCTTCTGGGGTAGTTTGTCCACCTTTGGTCCCCACCCTGCACTCAGCAATCACCTAGAAGTGATTGCGACAGCAGCCACACCACAGAACCAACTTCAACTGGCTGGCTAAACCAGGTGAGGATAGCTGATGGGTCTCAAATCATCCATGAGTTAAGGACCTCCCCTGCATATGAAGACAGGCTCTGGCAGATTGAGCAGACGAGACCAACAATCAAGAAGGCAGTTTCTGCCTGTTCAGTAGAGAGGACAGATAGGGCTTGTCAACCTGGTATCCCATCCATAAGAAGGAAAACACTGACCCTAAATCTCCACTGCCTTGCAGAATATCTTTGGGAGAAGAAAACGCCAAGGAGTAAACTCTACACAAACTGGGAGTTGAGTCCCTAAGACAGCTGGATGGTGCCGTGTATGCCTCCTTCCAGCAACTCCTGCAGCCAAGCTGGCGCTAATCGTATTGCTCTGCTTTCCTTTGGACCAAATCAGTGAGGCTGAGAAGGCAGGGTCTTATAATCTAAGCACCCCAGGATCTCCATACACAGAGCCCTGGGCTTGCGCCCCAGGGGAGGTCACTTCAATGCCGCTAATGCAGTGATTTGACTTCACCTCCAGAGGTGCACTCCACTGTCTCTCGAGACAGATGCCAACAACAGATGCATTTTGATATACCCAATGGACTTCCCTGAATTCCCTCTGTTACAATTATAGAAATAAGGTGGGTCCTAAAATATAGAACTTAAGTGTCGAAAGTCAGGGCAAAAAGGTGTAACACAGATCTGTATGCATAGGAAAGCTGCAGACTGAGGTACCACTGTATAATGTATAATTGTGTTTCCTTAAGCAACACTGGGAACTGTAGTTTTTATAGAGGCATTGATAATTCTGTTGGAGAGTCCTCCTAGATTTCAAGAGTAGGTTGGGGTCGCTATTACAACTGCATTTGCAGTTGCACCCTAGGTACACCAAGCATGTTTATAGTATAGTTTACTGAATGTTAAAATGAATTATACATGGGATAGTTTGGGGGTGGAAATCTTTCACTGAATTAGCATGGGATATGCTTGCAGTTCAGGAAGGCACTGAAATAGCTTTAAAACATACAAGCAAACTGACGCCCTTACCTTAAATGCCGGTACAGGGCATTCAAAGCACAGCAGATGCCGATTGACAGTAAGTCAGAGAAAATGCCTGCAGAAGTTGAGATAAAGGAGAAGGAGGATAGAGAAGTATCAACCCTTCAATCTTGAATATATAGTTGGTAGCTGCTTCACATGGGCCATTTCTTACTACACATGTGAAAATGAATATGGGAAGAGGAAGCAAAAACCCTGGTATCTATTTTGACAGGTATGCACACATGTAGAGCTGATGGCAAAAGACATACAGTCCCCTGCCATCATTCCCCTACCTCCCCATTCCACTTGCTGTTTAATTACACACCTACCTCTCAAAGCTCGTATACAAAGCTTACTCAGAGAGTAAGCATACCAGAATTACTGTGCATTTTCCTGCTTCCTGTTCCTCCCTTGCCTCCTGAGATCCTTCAATAAGCTGTTTCAGAAGGGAATTAAAAAACACAATATCTTGTACAGCACTTAATAAAATTCAATGTGCTTAATAAGCTCATATTAAAAGGTAATAAAGGAATAACTGCCCCGCAGTGTGCTATCCTATGAGCTTGTTGCAATCCCTACATCTGTTCTCCAATCTCACTCATTCCACACCTGCAAGCAACAAGAAAACCTTTTGCTTGAGTTAGTCACTTTCCAACATTACCATTTACAGGATTTCAGGAAGCAACTGGGTTAGTATACATGCAGCCACTGAATAGTGAGGCCACTGCGGTTCAGGAAGAGGTTGATTTCTGAGGCTTCTGTGCTTTTAGCCTTTTCATTTCAGCCTTTAGCCTAAACAAGAGGAGGCAGAGAACTCAAAACATGATAGTCTAGTTATGCTTTCTTGTAAAATTGATGCCAATATTAAAGTCAAACTATTTTGCATTATAAACACTGCTTGAGGTATATGCTTCCATCACACACATTTCTTAAAGTTTAAATATTTCATTTAGACAGAAATGTTCCTTCACTTACTTGGGAGAGAGCCTTTTAATAAATATGGGGAACTACACAGAACCTCGTGAGCTTCTGATTACTCCACATCTCTGGGGTTCAGTTTTTGAGATTAAAATCATACACCCAAGACTATAGTCCCAAAATTCAGTTGTGAATTCCAGGACCAAAGCTGCTTCTCATGAATCACCTTTAAAAATATTCACCTGAATCATTCATCCCATGGTATTCCTATTCATAAGGCTTTTAATCTCCTGCTTATTATCTTCTTAACTATGCACAGTAATCCCTATAAGAGGTCTGATACTGTAAAAGCCTCATTTTTATTTAACCCATTCCTTCATAACATTTGATTCCTTCAATCTCAATAAAAGTATTCAATTAGCATAGCAATGACAGCAAATAAGCCCACTCTGAAAGTGCTTCCAGGAGGACTCATACAACCATCCCAAATGATTGAGAGAAAGAACTGGAAACGGGTAAAAGGATGCAATTAAGTATTTATAGTTTTACAGTTAAGTTCTATATGATTATTGTTAAATAAAAAAATTAATTGACAGTTACACACGAGTTACTAGGGAAATGAGCAAACCTATAGCCCTTGATGGTTCGCTTTAAATACTATTACTAATCACACTATTTCCAACATGATAAATAAAGGAACTAATGAGCTTTGATAAGATACTGTCTCACTGACTGCTTTCATATTGCAGTGCTTTTATGTTCTTGTTTTAATTTGTTTTATTGCAATTTGAACTTTTGGAAGCTGCTCTGGAGACGTGTTGAAGGGTTAGGGGTGGGGAAGGAATGGTCTACCTGTGGGTTCTGACAGGCTGTTTTAGTGGGAATTAACATGGGGGGGGGGTGGCAGATCTTAATAAAATACAATACCCAAGGAAATTTAGGGAACAGGAAAGGCTGTGTACACACTATACCTTTAAAACACATTCTGTTGCTCAAAGAATTCTGGGCACCGTAGTTTACCCCTCACAGGGTTACAATTCCCAGCAACCCTTACAGTGCCCAGAATTCTTCAAGCAAAATGTGTTTTGAATGTGCTTTAAACAGTGTGCAAACGGCCTAAGCATCCATGCCCAAAGGACAAGACAAGGATAAGACCTGCTAGTTTTTTGTTTTCATTCTGATAAACAGATTGTTTTGATGAAGCCTATAATCCTAAAAACACATACCTGAGAGTACATCCCTTTGTATTCATTGGGGCTTGCTTCCAAGCAGACACACACAGGCTTGCACTGTAATTCTGGCAGCAAGAATTAGGCCAACTAGGTGCTTTTTTTGATATGGCACTGGCACCGTAGAACTTTGTTTATGTATTAGGGGGCCTCCCCTTTGCCCAGAAGCAGAACAAATCAAGATTAGCCCAGCTTAAAAGAAAACCCCAACTAAGTGCAAAACAAAAGATAACAGGTGGATATGACAGACAGACAGGCGGAGCAGGAGACAATGCCCATCAGAACACTAGGCAATGATCTCAGCACTGCAGCTGCCTAACTGCTGTCAAGTGAACAGATCCGCTGTAGGGGACCTGTTAAGCAAGGATGGATGTGAAACTCTCTAATTAAAGCCCAGACCATGCAATTTGATCTGCCCAGTTATCCTGTTTGTGAATATGCAAACGTAGAAATACACACACTCCACATAGAAACCACAGTAGTTGCAGCAGGTATTGTGAACAAGAGAATGGATTAGTCGTTAAAATCACAGAACGTAGGAGCCCCCCTGCGACTAAATTAAAAAAAAATAAAATATAATCAGTTCTGACTCTTTAAAAGAAGTCTTAAGGAGCCAGGGTCTAAAAACCACAGAGTTCAGTGAAACAAATTAGATTTGCGCCTTGGTGAACAGATATTAAAACACACATTAGCTTCTGCAGAGAGAGCATGAGCTGCTCACCAGGCAAAGGACACAGCTGAGTCAGTGAAAATGAGAATGTGTGGCACAGAGAATGAGCCAGTTCATCAAGTCAGTTGCATGATGCCAGCCTGCAGCAATGAAATATAGCACAGAATATCCAGGCAGCACCTCTGTGAGTATATCAAATTGCTGCTATCATGTTTTTAAAGATCCATGAAGGGGCAAACGTTGAATATTAGTTTAGAGATAGCTGCCTGACAGGGTAATGGGGCTTTTAGTCTCCTTCTACACATTCTAGCAGGGCTTTAATTACTGCATAGCAGATAGAAATACTAACAGATGCAGCTTTCCTACATCTCAATCTTAGGAAAGTCTACACACTCTAAATTTCTGACTACCATATTTAACAGCAGAAGAGCATTACTACAAAAGAGGTGGCCTTCCTGGTAGGAATGGTGGCATCTGGAACTTTTCTAGACCTACCTCAAGTTTCTTCTGTAGAGATAAGTGTAAAAGTGATGTAACGCACACAGTCACAGACCCTCCAAGTGTCCCTATTTTCCAAGAATGTCCCTGATTTAGAGAAGCCTTCCTGGTTTCTGATTTGATCCTGAAATGTCCCACTTTTCCTTAGGATGTCCCTATTTTCATTGGAGAAATGTTGTGGGGTATGGAGTTATCCGATTCCCAAGCCATCTGAAGGGAAGCTTTTTTAAAATGTTTAATGATTTATTATGTTTTTATATATGTTGAAAGCTGCCCTGAGTGGCTGGGTCAACCCAGTAAGATGTGTGGGGTATAAATGGTAAAATAATCATTATGGACTACTTAATTGGAGAAATGTTGGAGGTTATGCAGTCAATGTAGCCACTGATATAAGTAAAAAAAAGTGATCCTTTTCCCTTATGGGGTATCCAATAGCCCATATAGAGTCCTTTTGTAGGTTCTCTATCAGTAGGAGAAAATAATAGAGACCAACCAGAGAATACTGAGAAGCAAAGCAGCTAGTAAGCCTGTTCTTTATTGACTGTTGCAACAGGGTGCTCCCCCACATGCAGGAGAGAGGAGAAAGACCTCAATCAATGGCGCACAAGGACTTATATATCCATTTTGCAATTCCCTGCCCTGGAGCTCAAGACCACCCCTCCATACATCATACATACATCACAGAAAAGGCGGTCTACAACAGAAATTTGAATGTTGTTGTTTTCCTGTCTGCCAGGTTATATGATAATGCCTTATCTAAGTGCCTATTCTGGTAGTCTGGCCATTCCTTTGAGATGGTAATTACTTAATTCCTGAGACAATGGGAAGGTTTTTTTCATTTCTTCCCTCCTTGCAGAGAAACATTTGGTCAGTTTGGGAGTTAAAATGGTTTCAGGACTGCCCTCCTGTGCTGCCTCAGACATGTGGTCCATATATCTATGTACGTGTTTGCTTGGTACATCCATGAACATTTATTATACATCTAAGACCTTAAAATTCTTATAACACCATTCAGCTGGGGGGTGTCAGAAAGTTGCTTCCTCACACTCCACACACTTGCTTCCTATAGAGCAGGGACGTCCAACTCCCAAAAGACTGCGATCTACTCACAGAATAAAAAACTGGCAGTGATCTACCCCTTTTGGGGGGTTCAGGTCAAAGTTGTTGAGCTTTTTTAGGTAAGAAAGTCGTGTTTTTGAGACGAAAATGTCAAAACTGAGTAATGGGAAAGGGGAAAAGTCGCTCACCTAAAGTTCGCTAACAAAACAATCTACCTAACAGCAAAAATTCCATCTTCCGTTCCAACGTTTATGTGAAAAAGAAGGACGGGGCGAGCAGGCGGGGTCAGATGCTCTTATGCCACCGCAAAGGAAAAGGAGACCGCAATCAACCAGAACCTTCCGGGGATCAGTCAGTTGATCCCGATTGACCTGTTGGACATCCCTGCTATAGAGGAACTTACACATTTAACTCATACATTATAGACAAGTTTTCCATACACAGATTGAAGAAAGCAGAATCACATAATGATTCTTCCAGATAATAAACCCTGGCTTGTTTCAATAAACTACTTATTTCAATAAACTGCTGTTAAGATCAACCACAGTTTAGAATTTGGATGCAACACTAAAACTGTGATTAACTGAAAAAGGAAACGAAAGTTTTCGATCTCTTCCTCATGCCCATGTTGGAGGATGGGATGGGAGGGTGAGTAGCCACGCGGACCCAAAGCTCATGGAGATCACAATGAACAGTATGCAGTTACATCCATAACAGGCCTCAAGCTGGTAAGCTGAAGCTCTTACTACACATGTCTACTAGTCCATCTGAGGTGATGCAGGGGACGATATATGGTAATTCACATGCACACTGCTCTACAAATACAGTGGTCGTTTAGGTTCAGATTATAATAATAATTGTGATCAGAACTGATCTCCTGTATTGTTAAAAGGGAAAAGAGAAGGGCAAAAGTTCAGACATCCAAGCAACCCCTCTCTCAGGCAGTCCCTGTAGCAAATCCTCTTACATTAATACCAATTAAATAGTTTACCTAAATGGAAGTAGAGTGAGAACAATGAGGTGGTATACATTTGAGGACTGTAGGGACACCTCTGTTTATGTGTGGAGCAACTTGCTTCATAAGAACATAGGGTGATCTTATATCAGGTCTGCCTGTTGGTCCAGCTGACCTAACAATGTCTCCTCTGACCAGCATCAGCTCTCCAGGGTTTCTGATGTCCTACCTCTTGCTTTCTGATCCTTTCTAACTTGAGATGCCAAGAATTATGACCTAGGACCTTCTGCACACAAAGCATGTTCTCTATCATTGAGCTGTGGCTTCTCTCTTCATATTGTCCTGCAGAGTTTGAAGATACTTTCAAACATAATAGGTCTTTCTGTTCAGCACAAACACAAACATGCAGAAGAAAGTGTCCATGGGGAGGCTATCTTGGAGTCAAGCAGCTCCAAGTGGGATCCCCGGCCATGCTCAAAATGCAAGAATAATATATCCCTACTTTACATTTAAAGGCTGTGAGACATTCTGAAACAACAGAATATGCAATCTGAAGCAGCTACCAAAATGCACTGTGTTTTTTCCCTAAAGTCACCCTATATAATTTTCAGGCACGCTCAACAACCTGAATTTCTGCTTAGCCAAATGTTCTTGTTCCCCAGGCCATGTGTATTTTAAAAAGAAAGAAAAAGAGGCTGTCCTGTACTGTTCTATAATGGAGCACTATATACTGCAATTACTTTAGATAAATATAGGACGACAGAGTCCCACATTCTAGAATCTAGAGCATGAAAAAGCCTTAAGATAAATAAAATGGATTTCCTGCCATAGTGCCCCTGCTATCACATTCTATCAGTCCCAGGGAACACCAAACACAACAGGCAAATCAGGCTTCTTAAACTTTAGGAGGTGCTCTGCCTCCGTTGATTATTAGAGTCAGAAGCCATTTCTTTCTATTGCCAGTAATGCTTTCTTTAGTGCACTTCATTTTCATGGGAACATGAAGAGACGGCAGTTGGTATTTATTTATTTAGAAATGATTAGCTACGGTAAGTTTGATTAGCACCAAGACATTTTGAGGAATCAGAGCAATCATGCTGGCAATCAATTTAGCTGTCTGCTTAATGGATAGGTATTTTAGGGTAACCTGGTTAAGAAAAAAAATTAAGAGAAGCGCCGGCTTCTCAATCAAGAGATTTTTATTTTGTCTTCTTGCCAGGAGCACATAGGAAACAGAATCCTTGCTGGTTTTGCCCTAAAAGACCCAAAAGGTACCCAAAGAAGTGAGCAAGCTTCTATTCCTCTTACGCATCATCTTGATATAGTTCTCCTCCCAAGAAAGAGAGAGAGAAATCATGTCAGCCCAAAGCAAAAGGCACAGTCTATCAAAAGTTAAGCAGAAAGTTAGCCCTTGCATACTTCAGTTACAGGCTTGTCCTCATCACAACCTTTAAGATCAACTGTCAGGGCCTTTTTTTTACTATTACCCACGTTTCAAGTTCAAATAACAAGGTGTTTGAAAAAGATTCTTGGAGACTGCTGAATAACTGCAATAGTCACATAAAGGTCCAAGTCTGAGCTGGAAGGATTACCTCCAAGATGAAGAATAAGTCCTTTAGTGTGGTGTATTTACTGCGAGAATAATGGATCAGGCTGCTAGCAGCATATTGCAGGTGTAAGTTGTAGGCATAGGCAAGTCTGCAAAACATCTGGAAGATGCACTCTCATACAGCCAAAATGGAGCAGGCAAATCTCCCGAAGTCCATGAGACTACTTGCAAGTAAATTCGCACGGTTGAATCATACACACACACACATATACACAGTATATATTTATAGGAATAAAACACATTCCAAAAGGGGAAAAAAATATGCTACACAGGCTAGACAGGTTTCATCACCAATGGTCTTATTTTCACAGACATCATGTTTGCCACTGCAAACATCCTTTTAAAATGTGAGCACAACCTCTTAGCTAATTCTACCCACGTAAAGACTTAGGATGATTGCAAGATATTGTTCTTTCATATGGGTTCTGTCTAGGTCCCCAAATCCAATTTCGGTAAGGAGGTAGAGACCCAGGAAAAAAATAGTCAGTGTGTTGGTCTAAACATACATTCATCCTGGATCTTCATATGCATAAAGTTGGCCAAAAGGTTGGGGAGTTATTGATGTACTATTTTCAGAGTCGCACCCTAAAAAGGGTAGTTTTAGTTTCTAGGTAACAAATATTTTAATTGAACGTGCCATTTCATACTTGAGGCTATAAACACTGAAATAAATGCATTTCAGTGGGAGAGTTAAACATGTGTTTAACTGTCTCCCATAAAAAATCAATGGGGACTTTAAAATGTTCGATGTTAACACATAGCTGTAATGAATAGCAGCACTGGGTATTGATCAGTGTTCAGTAAGACACAATAAGCACCTATCCCTAAAACCTAAAATGTGACTGAATCAGTGGGGAAGACCCTTTCATTTTGAAAAGTAAAAAATACATAAATATCAAAATAATCCTCTCTCAACTACTGGCAGTATTTTCCAAGCATACGTTTCAGCTAATATTGTAAACACACTTTCTGTGTCATAAACGTTATTAAGACATTGAGAGGAGCAGCTAAATCGAAAGAAGAACAATCTAAAGTCACACTTAGATGAAGTTAAGAGCTGCCTATTGGGGTCCAAAGGATTCCCACACCATGCCAGTACTGGTTAAAGTGAAAGAAGATGCTGAAGGCTGATAATTCAGCAACTAGATCTTGCACTTCCTGAAGACGATAATGGGACTGAAGAGCCTAACATGCTGGGAGAAGAAAAAGTACAAATGATTCAGCACTTTCACCTCCTTGATCAATACCAACTAGGCTGACTCAAATTGCCTATGCACAGCTCACTTCTTTTAAAATATGTCCACAACTCTGATCCTAACATCTCATGATGAACATGGCTTTTAATATACAGCATATATTTGCCTCACCCCACCCCAGAAAATATTGTTGTAGCTGCCACACCAAAGCAAATCCCTGTATTCTAGCATCCTATTCCTATCAGAAATGAGTACCACATGCTCCAGAAAGATGTTCTGCCCTCCCATTTTTAAAGCCAACTGATAGGCAAAGGGACAGGTTTCCATAAATTCCCAGGGGCCCCTTTAGGTCTGGAATTATGGGGCTTGAGGTTCTTGCTTGTTTTCCAACTGTGCAGGCAAGATCTCTCAAGCAACCAACACATATACACGTCACTGCTATCTGTACCACACCTGAGCCTGTAGATACATAGGCAAAATTGAAAAGAAAGAAATTGCATCAAACACTGGCCTTGATGCTTCTGAGTAGGTAGGAAAGGGGGGGGTGCTAGTTCAGAGTTCTAGACTGAGCATCTATAAGCTGTCATGTATCCAACACATTTTAGTCAGTTCTCCTTTTTTGTAGCTTTAAATCAAAGTGAACCGAAAGACCCGAGACAGAACAAAAAGAGGAAGAATGGCCATTCAATGTATCTGCAGCTTTGTCCTGAAAGGGAGACATCTGCATCTGTATTCCAAGGGTCTTCCTACCTGGAAAATTCACAGCATCAAGGCCTACTGAGCATCAGACCACAATTCTTCATATATGACAGGGAGCTGAATTGCACAGAGCTTCCTCACGTCTGAGGGTTTGGGGATGTCTCTTCCCAGCCTCCTTGCCAGCAATAAATAAATAAATCAGCCAGAAATGTCAAATATCTCCCCCACCCAATAGAAACCAGGCCAAATTTCAAGAGGCTGGGTCACATCATTCTCTCCTTTACCCGCAATTGCAGGATACTGGAGCTTGTAGTTGCCTCAAGAGTATACCCCCCCCCCCTCCAAAGCAACTCCAGATGCCCTGCTGAGGGGCAAGGGGGCTCATGAGGAGCAGAAACTGCTTGGCAAAGTGCACAGCCAATGCATGACAGGCAAGACGCGGGTCTGCAGTAAGACCAGCAGCGGAGGCCAAGAAGAGCCTTTGGGGTCTGCAGTGGGGCGAGGTGTGTGTTGGGGGGGGGGATGAGCTGGTGGAGCCAGGACAGGAGATCAGGACGTTTGGTAGGGCAAAGGTGGAAGCTGCATCCCTTTCCTGGCTCTCTCCCTGCTTGCTTAGCTGCTGCATGACCGGAGCCGCCACCTCCTGATGCCCTAAGCTGGGGATGCGAAAGATGCCTCCATCGATCTCCCCGCCTGGGGCCGCAGCTGCCCGATGCAGCCACCTCCGTGGAGAAAGCGCGGCCGCCTTACCTGGCCAGCCGCCGCCGCCGCCCGGGCTGAGTCCCCTGCCTGTTTCCCTGCCGGCAAGGCCAGGCTCACAGCTGCCTCATCGCCGCCCAGATACACTTCGCTGCTGCTCCGCACCTGCCGCCGGGCTACAAGACCTCTCCGCCGGTGCCCCCGCCGCCGCCGCCTCCTCCCCGCACAGCTCCCATCCTTCTGCAGCGCCTTCTCGCTCAGACTCCCGCATTAGGGCAGAGACCATCGGGCGCGCGGCCGGGGGACCACGTGCGCGCCCCCGGGAGGAGCGGTGGCGGGAGTGCGCGCCAGGGCCCAGGAGCGCGCCTCCTCCTCGTTGTCTGCCGCCGCCGCCGCTGCTTCCACCTCCTGCAAACAGTGAAAGCAGGCAGGCGACGCGCCACGCGGAGATTCCCCTTACTGGTCCCTCTCTCTCTTTCTTTCTTTCTTCCTCCTCCAGCAATTAAAGGAGTGGCGTGTCGGTCGATAACAGGCGCGAGGCAGGGAGGAGGCGGGTGCTAATTAAGAGGGAGGAGGTGATGGATTACCCGACAGAGGAGGCAAGGGGAGAAAGTGAGAGAAGTCATTAGCCAGGGGTCTTGAGTGGGGACGATGGGTTAATAGAGGAATAGGGAAGGAGGAATGATCAAAAGCAAATGGCACCAGGTAAAGCCTCTAATAAATAATGTCGCCTCTTAGTTGCAGCAGGGGAAGCCGACAAACAGCCTTGGGACACCTGAAAGGCATTTTTATTCTAGCATATGCTTTCCTGGACTGAGCCACTCAGCTGATGCCATAATGAGATGCAGTAGTCTTTGAGGTACCCCAGATTCTGTGTTGTAATAAAGAAGGAGTAACTAATGTAAAGCAGGGGAAAATTACACGTGGGACTGGCACAAAAAGCAAGTATTTTCCAAAGGTCGGTTTATGTTACTTGGATGCCACAAAGGCAACGAAGAGTTTTGTGGCAGCTTAAATTTATTATAGCGTAATTTTTCATGGACGGAAAGAAAGCTTGTCGGGTAGTGTGTTGAATGGGTGGGACAATGGTCGAATTCACTTTCCACCATCATTGTCTGATAATGCACATACAGTGGTGCCCTGCAAGACGAATGCCTCGCAAGATGAAAAACTCGCTAGACGAAAGAGTTTTCCCTTTTTTGAGTCATTCCGCAAGACGAATTTCCCTATGGGCTTGCTTCGCAAGACAAAACGTCTTGCGAGTTCTTGCGAGTTTGTTTCCTTTTTCTTAAAGCCGCTAAGCCGTTAATAGCCGCTAAGCCGCTAATAGCCGTGCTTCGCAAGACGAAAAAACTGCAAGACGAAGAGACTCGCGGAACGGATTAATTTCGTCTTGCGAGGCACCACTGTACACCCGTGACATTACAAGTACCTCTAAGCCTCTTTTCAACTATTCGAAGGGTTGTTGATGCAGGATAGAAAGTGGACATTAATAGCTGCTTTTAAGAGAATGGACACTCCAGCTCATAGAAGCTTTACCATTGAATAACAGATGTGGAAAGTGGTGGGAAGGGGCAGGAGGAACCAACAATGTGAACATCATTTATTGTATAGAAAGGGTGGTGGACATGTAAAAAGGTAAAAGAATATTGGGAAATTATTTATAATGAGTTGGAAAAAATGTTTAAAATTACCTTCCCCAAAAGACCAGAGTCCTTTTTATTGGGGATAACCCAAACAGAAATTCCTAGGTGCCAGAAAGGCTTATTTATTTATGCAGCAACAGTGGCCTGTGTTTTGTTAGCCCAAAAATGGAAAATGAGTGAGAGACTAAGAGGATTGGCAACTTAAGATGTTAGAATATGCAGAACTTGCAGGTTTAACACATAGAATAAGAGAGCCAGAAGAACATGTATTTAAAGAAGAGTGGAAACATTTATTGAATGTATGGGAAATAATAGGACACAACTGAAAACGCTGGCAGCATTAAGATAAATTTAAAAGTGTAATTAATGTTTGAATGGTGTAAAAATGGAAAACTGACTTGAATGATTATAGTAAAATATGCAGGAATGGAAGATAAATAAAAAGAACCATGGAAAGAGAAGGGAAGTCACTGGATATCAGTAAGTTTGTAAAATGTTTAATTGAAAAATAATGTAAAAATTATACATGTAAAACAATGTTAACATCACTTATGAATATTGGGGTTGCTTGCTGCTCTGTATTTCAAGCTGCAGCTCCACAAAATGGGCTCTTCCCACTTTTCCTCCATGTGTTTGTATCGAATTGGTACATTTCATTGATCATTTTGACTTGCAATCCAAATTGGCAGAGCAATCCAAACCCTCCATTGTGTGGGTTGAGTGGGTATGGATTGAGCTGAGGTGTTCCTCTGCCCAGTTTTATGGGTCTCTACCACCCTCCCTCTGCAGAGTAACACCAGCAACACTCTGCTGGCATAGACCTCCCACTTCTACCTGCCAAGCAGATGGGTGGAAATGGTGGTAGTTAGTCCCCTGCTGGCAGTAGCCAGTAGAAAGGCTCTAGGCTGGTACAGTAATCTGCCTGGAAAATAATGTGCAGTCTGTGACCCGAAATACTGCCACACTAATCACTTCTGGAAACAGGCTGTCCTTGGAATTATAGTAGTTTAAATAGAGATGAGTCAAACTTGCCCAGAAATGCCACTAGAGAGACATGAAAAGGCTACCATATGGGGAATTAGGTCTTGTGGTGATAAAGAATGACCTGCGGACCATCCGTTAAGTGTCCAAGAACTTGTGAGGCAAAAGTATTTTTTTAAGTAGTACTCACGTTATATGTGATGCTAACACACCCTCTTTCAGGAACACAAAAGGAGAAGGTCTGGAGGTGCCTCAAACAGTAGTCCATCTGTAGCTGTGACATCTGAATAACTATGACATCAAATGAAAAAAATGGCAGAATAAAATGCAGATTTTTGAAATGTGGAAGAATGTAAAACCAATTTAAGAAAGCTTTCAGACTGAGCATTGTGGATACTAAATAATAGAAATGCTCTTGGATGTGAGATATTTTTTAAACACTTCCAGTATTCTGAGTGTGATGGTGTATTATTTAAAGAATATGAGTAGGTGGGGTAAATCCCAACTAAGGTACCAGGAAAAGGAGGATAAACCTTGCTACTGCTTGATGGTTTTCCTGCTTTGTGATGTTTATGATGAATTATTTTGACAATGTAATGTTCTCTTTAATGTACCATTATTTCATTTTAATAGGAATGCATCACTGCCCTGGGACCTTCCAGTGTAATGTTGATCACAGTAGTTCTAAATAAATAAATGAAAGTTATAAATAAACATCGAAAAAAGGCTTTGTAAGAGTTCAATATTGCAGAATGTTTGAAACCTGTTCTTAGGATGATCTGGTCTAAAAGTATCACCAAAGGTACTTTTTCTGTGCACAAAAACATGCCCTCATATGGTGAAATCTGAGACTCCGCATGTCCTCAATTATTATCCAAAAGGCATTCAAACACAGCTCCTGTTATATGGGAATATATTCAAGAGAATATTCACCATGCAGAAATTTTAGGAAAAACAATGAATTTGTCACATCAAATTAAGTACCAAATTGAGTGAGATTCAGTTAAGGAAATTAATCAATTAATGAAAGGAAAAGTTGACTTTTAAAAGGAAATTCAAAAAGGAGTCAGAGATGGAAAAGGTGGTTAATAAACCCATTTGTATTCCAATAGCTCCTAGCCTCCTACATAAAACAGCATACATACTTACGATTCAGAATTACAGATCAGGCTATAATCTAATCAAGTAAAAGAAGATGGATTTAGTTCCATTGATCTCAGTGGGACTAAATCATCTTAAATTCAAGTACTTCACTGTATCTTAGATGAAGTTTGCATAGTTTGCCAGAAAATATTTTGAAAATTACATATAGGAGCCTCAGGGAGCAATTCTGAGCAGAATCACAGGGATAAGCAATTTTGGATTCAGTGAATCTCTGGCTCAGCTGGCTGGTTATCAGCTCAGCTGAGCTACACCACCATAACTACCTCATCCCAGCTCAGCTGGGGTACACACATGCTGAGTGTGTGTGTAGCAACTTCCTGTGCTTAGGATTTTTGTCAATCATCAGCTGCTTGGTCTCAGATAAATTTATTTATAAGCAAGTTCCACTATGTTCAATGGACTTTACTTTCTAGTAAAGCATTAAGGACTGTAGTCTCAGCTGTCTAATGTTTTGGATTCATTCAAGCTAAGTGTTATGTACTGAAGTTCTCACCCTGGGCCAGCAGGGTGATACTGTAGATAGTTATGCAAATGAAGGATCGAAAAGTAACGTTCAGTGATTGGATAGTTTTAGAACGTTGCAACAGTTACAATTGTTCTGTAGCTCTATATAAGCAGGCTGACTGAGCTCCTCAGTTAGTTCTGTTCCAGCTTACAAAATAAAGAGCTGCTTTGGAGAAAGCGCTGTGTTGTCTGCTATGTCAACCCACAACTTAACACTGGCGACGAGGATGGGATCGATGGACATCAGAGCACAGCCAGATGCGGCCATCCTCTGAACTGAGCTGAATCACTGAGCTGAATCACAGAGCAAAATCACTGAGCAAAATCACTGGACAGAACCAATTCAGAGCTGACTGTTCTGGCTAGAGCACTGTGTTCCATCCATCGCCCTTCACGCTGGCATCGGAATCATGGCTTCACTTGTGCCTCTACCGCCGTTTGCGCCAGCCTCTGAATCATGGAACTCCTACCTCGCTCGGTTCGACTGCTACCTCCAAGCCAACGAGCTGACAGCAGTATCACAGGAACGGAAGCGGGGCCTATTCCTCAGCCTCTGTGGGCCTGAGGTGTTTGAGACGGCTCGAGCATTGGTTGCGCCTGAAGCAGTCCAGGCAACGCCATGGGACACGATCCAAGAGAAGCTCCGCAACCACTACGCGCCAAAGCCGTCCAAGATTGCTGCCCGCCATGCGTTCTACCACCGGAACCAGGCAGAGGGGGAGGCAATCAACAACTACACCACCGCCCTGCGACAGGCTGCAATGCACTGTGAGTTCCGAGACTTAGACGATGCCCTGATGGATCGAATCGTCTGCAGGGTCCGGGACATCCATCTGCAACGGCATCTCCTCGCCAAGCCAGACCTCACGCTACAGAAAGCCATTGAGGAGGCTGTGGCCTCAGAAGCTGCTGAACGCTCCGCCCAGGAGATCCGCAAGTCCAGCAGCCCGCGTCTTGCTAGGAAGCCAGTTCCAGTGCATCACGAAGAGGCCAGCAATGATGAGGCATCCTCCAGTGAAGACGATGACGTGCACCAGACAAAGCGGGAGCGCAGGAAGTTCCAACAGAGGTCCAAGGGCCAACCGGAATGTGCCGGCTGCGGAGGCAACCATTCCCGTGCCAAGTGTCGATTCAGAGACACCATCTGTCGGACGTGTTCCAGAAGGGGCCACATCGCTAAGGTTTGCCGATCGGCTCCGTCTGACACCCCCCCTTCATCGACTCACAAGTCCAAGTCTTCACTCCAGTCTGCCAAGGAAAGCTGTTTCGTTCTCACCAACTGCCGCTGCCCGTCTGGAACCACGATTGGCCAAACCGACTCGCCTACGCGACGCAAGCTGAACGTCACAGTGCTCATTGAAGGAGCTCCATGTGACATGGAGATCGACACCAGGTCTGCCCTGTCCATCGTGTCTTGGAGCACCATCAAAAGACTGGTACCCAGAGTGTCCAAAAGGCAACTCGACTCTCACCGCGTACACCTGAGAGACTACCAGGGAAACGACATTCCCATGGTAGGCGTTGGCCGGTTCCGGATCGCCTTCAAGGATTTTTCGGGCCTGCTCCGGCTGGTGGTGGTCAAAGGTCAGCGGCCAAGCCTCCTAGGGCTAGACTGGTTTGATGCCCTCGGCCTGGAAGTCACCGGCATCAACTGCATCTCTAACGCAGAGACTGAGGGTCTGGTCAAAGACTTTGCTGAGGTTTTTGACGGCACTTTGGGGCAATATACAGGTACGCCCATCTCCTTTAGCCTTGATCCACAAGTCGCCCCCATCAAGCTAAAGCCACGCCGGGTTCCCTTTGCTCTCAAGGCTAAGGTGGACGAACAACTGGACAAGCTGATCGCCCAAGGAGTTTTGGAGCCGGTTGACCACACCAAGTGGGAAACCCCCATCGTCACGCCTGTCAAGCCAGACGGGTCGGTGAGAATCTGTGCTGACTACAAGTGCACTATCAACAAGGCACTTCAGCAGCATGCTTATCCAGTTCCTGTTGTCCAACACCTGCTGCATTCCCTGGGTGAGGGTAAGGTCTTCGCTAAGCTGGACCTTGCCCAAGCCTATCAACAACTGCCCGTCGATGATGCCACTGCTGAAGCCCAGACATCGTCACCCACCAAGGGGCATTCTGTTGCCGCCGGTTGCAGTTCGGGGTGAGTGTGGCTCCTGGCATCTTCCAAAGCCTTATGGAGCGTCTCCTGCAAGGGCTTCCGGGTGTGGTACCATATTTTGATGACGTCTTGGTGTCCGCAGACTCACACCAGCAGCTGTTCGAGCGCCTCCGTGCCGTGCTAACCAGATTCCAAGAGGCCGGGCTCAAGGTAAAGAGGGAGAAGTGCCAGATCGCCGTTCCACAGGTAGAGTTCCTGGGCTACCTTATCGACGCCTCCGGCCTTCACCCGACCACATCCAAGATCCACGCTATCCAGCAGGCCCCCATCCCAAAGAACAAGACGGAGTTGCAGGCGTTCCTGGGGCTGCTGAACTTTTATAACATGTTCCTGCCCCACAAAGCCACGGTGGCTGAGCCTCTTCACCCACTCCTCAGCACAAAGACGCCTTGGTCCTGGGGTCATCGGGAGACGGCAGCCTTCAATGCGGTCAAGGCTCTCCTTTCATCGGACCGTGTGCTGGTACAGTACAGTGAATCCAGGCCGCTGGTCCTTGCCTGCGACGCCTCACCTTTTGGCATCGGCGCTGTCCTTAGTCACCGTTTTCCAGACGGAAGAGAAGCACCGCTCGCCTACTTTTCTAGGACGCTATCTCCGATGGAACGGAATTACAGCCAGCTCGACAAGGAGGCACTGGCACTTGTGGCTGGAGTGAAGAGGTTCCATGAATACCTCTATGGCAGGACTTTTGACCTCATCACTGACCACAAGCCGCTCCTGGGCCTCCTCGCCGGTGATCGTCCAACTCCACCGGTCCTCTCGCCACGCATGCTGCGATGGACTGTTTTCCTGGCTGCCTACCACTACCGGCTCGTCCATCGCCCGGGGAAATCGATGGGCCATGCCGACACCCTCAGCCGTTGCCCTCTTCCAGCGTTTGTGGAAGACCCGGCTCCAGCTTCATCGCTCCTCCTGATTGAGGATCTTCCAGCAGCGCCTGTATCGGCTGCCACTGTGGCCTCCACATCTGCCCAGGATCGCACCATCAGCTGTGTGCTCAACTGGGTGTGGAGGGGGTGGCCACAAGGGCCTTTTGCATCGGAGTTCCAGCCCTTTGCAACCAGACAACATGAACTCTCGGCTCATCGCGGCTGTCTGCTGTGGGGAGACCGCATCGTGATTCCCCAAAGACTCCGTCAACACATCCTGGAGGCACGCTGGCCACCCGGGAATTGTCAAAATGAAGGCGTTGGCTTGGTGTTACGTCTGGTGGCCTAACATGGACGATGCCATCACTGCCTGGGTGTCCAAATGTCAAGCGTGCCAAGAATCGAGGCCTGTACCACTGGCAGCTAAGGGACACACCTGGGAGATGCCAAAGACACCCTGGTCGAGGGTGCACATCGATCTGGCCGGCCCCTTTCACGGCCGGACCTTTAGGGTAGTGGTGGACGCCTATTCCAAATGGCTGGTGGTGGCCCTGATGCCCTCCACCACTACCAAGGCCGTCATCCGGGTGCTGCGAGGCCTGTTTGCGACACATGGGTATCCTGATGTGCTTGTCTCCGACAACGGACCGCAGTTCACGTCAGGCACTTTTGAGCGGTATCTTTTGGGACTGGGCATCCGCCATGCCCTAACGGCACCATTTCATCCATCCAGCAACAGGCAAGCGGAGAGAATGGTGCGCTCGGCAAAAGAGGCACTGGCGCGCCTGGACCAGCGAGACTGGCACGAGCGGGTCGCCGAATACTAGTTCGTGCAACACATCACCCCTCCTGCGGCCACAGGGCGGAGTCCTGCTGAACTGCTTATGGGCCGCCGCCTCAGGTTACCACTCGACCGGCTGCACCCGGACTTTGCCGTGGCCGAACCCCCAGGCTGTGCCAATGCGCCACGGTCATTTGTTCCAGGAAACCAGGTCTTTGCCCGGAACTATGTGGGGGACATTCCTTGGGTGCCAGCCACAGTAGTGGGAGTCACTGGACCTCGTTCGTACCAGGTGGCACTCGAAGACGGACACTTGTGGCGCCGGCACATAGACCAGCTTAGGCGCAGGGTTGGGGACTTGGACACTACCGTGGTGCCCCCAACTGCACTTGTGGCTCCAGAAGAGACACTTACAGATGGCGAGGCTCCACCTACACCTCCCTCGCAAACTGCCAGCGTGGAGCCGAACCAAGCCGCTTCAGAGGGTCTGCCAGACTTACCACAGGCTCAGACCACTCCACTTGCGGAGGCTCCACCCAGAACAGCGGATCCAGGGGATTTGGTTTCAACGCCACCTAGGGTCACACCACAGCCTCAGCAAGAATTGTGTGGCCCCCCCGGACTTGGCTACCAGTCCCCAGCGGTCTGGCAGAGTTTCCAAGCCCCCAACTTATTTAAAGGACTATGTTGTTGGACATGTATCACTGTTGGTCTAAGTATGGGAAATGTAACCGATATGCTTTTGTGCCTAATTGAACCATTACGTGTAGTGCTGTATATAAGGAAACCATTACGATTGTAACTAACGCCTTATCTCGGTGAGGAGGGGTGTTATGTACTGAAGTTCTCACCCTGGGCCAGCAGGGTGATACTGTAGATAGTTATGCAAATGAAGGATTGAAAAATGACGTTCAGTGATTGGATAGTTTTAGAACGTTGCAACAGTTATAATTGTTCTGTAGCTCTATATAAGCAGGCTGACTGAGCTCCTCAGTTAGTTCTGTTCCAGCTTACAAAATAAAGAGCTGCTTTGGAGAAATCGCTGTGTTGTCTGCTATGTCAACCCACAACTTAACACTAAGGATGTGTTTAGTTACCTTCCCAAATATTTATTGTTTACAGCTACACAGCACCAGTCTGCAAAGCAAACTAAGGGATTGGTTTTATCAAACCCTCACAACATATTAACAAGCCTACAACCCATTGTTATTGCTTGCTATATATCAAATAATGTTCATAAATATGGGATATGATTCTAAGGTTGGCTTGGAAATTTTGAGTCAACTAATATAATAATTTACATGGTTTTCTTCATGACTGCCCAGATGTATTGGACTTCATAAATCCTGTTAGTGAGCAGATTTTAGTAGAGAACCAAATTATTTGAATACTGCAACTGCTTGTACTATATTTGACAAGGCAAGTACAGTGTGATTTTGTGTGTGTGTCCCTTTCAACTATGTCCCATCTGTGACCTTTCATTTACAACGAAAGCCAAAACTCAACTGAAAGAAAAACACACTTAAGCTTTCTAATTTCATTGGTCTTAAGTCCATCATTGGATTGTTGCCAAGGTGCTTGGGCCAAGATTTTTGTTACAGCAGAAATTCAACAACCGTCAAATGAATTCTACAGCGGCAGTGGTTGCTGGGAAATAAGAAGCAAAGATATCAACTGAATTACTAAATAAACATTCCATTTCATATATCATATCTTCAAATATCTTATCAACTTCACAGAGATACAAATAATTCTTCCCCCCTCCCCGGATACTTGACTGGTGAGTGCTGCAAAAACAATAAAGGGCCATCAACATGATATTCTCTAGATGTTGTTCAACCACAAGTCCAATCAGCCCCAACCATCATGGCCAAAGGCCAGGGATGATGGGAAATGTGGTCCAACCATCTGGCTTACCCTGATATAATTGATCACTTTGGACCAGTGCTAATAACATTTTGTATCCAATGAGAATGGCTTCTGAGGTTATTCACGTAGTTTCATTTGGTTAAATCCATAGAAAAGTTTTTGTCAATACAGATCTTCAATGTAACAGTCAAAAGACTGACTCTTGACAAGCCAAAGATCCACTTCTAAAACATAAGACAAGCCCACTAGATCATCTAGTCCAGCATCCTGTTTTTACAGCAGCCAAGCAGATGCCTATGGGAAGCCTGTAAACGACATGAGAGCAACAGCAAAAGATGATGTTCAAATGAAGATATCCAGGGATATTTTGACAAAAATGTTAGAACTTGTACTCTCACAAATATATGATAATGAATCCCACGAATTAAAATGTTACAACTAGATGTATATTAGGCACAGAAGAGGACACTTTCACCAGATAAGGTTTTTATAATGCTCTTGCGGGGAACAAATTAGTCGTCTTTTGGTGGAATTTGCTCACCTGGCTTCACTTTGATGAAGAAAATGCTGTCCCTATCCCATAAGAATCACTCTTGTCAGTCACAGGCACATTATTTGTACACTGCTTTTTGTATACAGTATATTCAAAACAGTTCACAACAAACATAGACAAAAGCCGCAAACAAAATATTATAAATACACTAATTAGCTCTTTATAAAAGACAATTTCAAAGAGTTTAAAAATTTACAGTATACATAATTTTCAAAACCATATAAACAGCAAAATACTGAGGATTATATTTTCTCCTTAAGTTTGGGAAAACATTGCCCTCAGCTTGGGGAGAGCCAAGTTCAAATCCCCACTTGGCCATGAAACTCACCGGGTCACCTTAGACCGATCGCTCTCTTTCAACCTCGTCTACCTCACTTTGTAGTGAGGATAAAATGGCCATGAGGCAGGGAGAACCCAGAACCCCCTGTGCTTATTGGAAGAAAGGCAGGATAAACGTAATAAATAAAATATCAAAGCAAATCATTCACAGTTCTTTACTAACATAAAGAGTGATACTCTCTGACCTAGGAATCATGCTGGCTTCTACTCCTTAGGAGTCACGGTAAACAAGCTGTCATGTTACCACACTATTCTCTTCACAGTAATAAAAGTGATTTGTTACATACAATATATTTGGAGATCATAATCTGATGTAGTAGGCAGTCATGGGTAGAGAGTCTAAATCCATGCCAAGGATGTGGTCATGGCACTATGACCCATAAACTAGTTGCAGATTTCCAGGAATGGAGCCCAACACAAGTTCTGTCATGTTAGCTGCTATTTGACCCTGGCAACAAGGAGAGCCAGGTTTTGGTGTCTAGCTGTTCTCACAAAACAATCAATCACAAGCCTGGCTGGCTGTTTCAAAATAATGTTTTGGTTTAAATGTGGGCGTTTGTATTGGAGGGGAAACAAAACAATGATACACAGGGCTAAATGACAGCCCCGCAGTCCAAAATCTCTCCCAAATTCTCCACAGTTGCATTAGGGATCCGGCCTTCAAAATGCCCACCTTTTCCTGGAACCGCCTCTAGAAAGTGTTGTCCCTGCAGGATTACTACTAATTTGGTGTATGTAGGCTCTTCTGTCTGAGGGCCAGCCATTTCTGGTGAACCTGGGGGCAATGCTCGTTGGATTTTAGAGAATGAGCTTTTATTTGAGGTATTTTGTGTCCCTAAAATGTTATTGGCAGACACAGAGCTGGACTTCACTTGTGTTCTTGATTAGGCATAATGTTCCAATCTGGGCCTACTAAACTAGTTTTCTCTACCTGTCAAAGATAAGGTGGGGGGCGGGGATCTTACTGCTGCCCCTTCTTACCATGAGGGTCTGGTTAGGCAGAGGTGGCATTGTGGTGGCCAGGTCTGCAATGGTCGCTTCTGTTTTTTGCTGGGTTGGAGGACATGATTGAGTACAAAGTGAGTGATGCATCTCAATAGACTGCGAGTTAAAATTGTGAGGCAGTGTAAAGTGGTAGCACAAGTATTTGGGAACATTATCCTACTGCTTTTTGCTACCCTTCAGAGCTTTCCCTGGAGTCATCCAGGCCCACTTTTCCTAGCCTAAACTGGAACTAATATATTATCTCTCTCCTCTCCTTGTAAATGCTAGCCTCCTTGGGCCTGTCATTTCTTGAAGGGTTACAGAAACACCATGCTCAAAAGAAACAACAAAACTTGAGGCAGTTGAAGCAGAAATAATTCTGGAGTACAGACGGGCAGGCATTCAAGACTCAGGATAAAAACAGGCAAGAAAGAGTCTCAAGAAATACAATAGCAAGGAAAGAATAACCAGGCCGGTAAAGCCAGCAGACCACCACCAAATGCAAGCTTGAATATGAATGTCAGCTGACTTGGGGGGGAAATGATATATCTGTATTATTTTTTGCTTTTGTCCAGTTGCTAGAAACAGAACAATACTGCTTACCCCCTCCCTCCCCATTTTGTTTTTATTTTGAAACAAGACACCTTAGTTGATAAACCTTTGTGCTTGATTCTCCAGCTCTAGACACACCCCAAACTGCTGCGATCTAGACTGAATCTACCCCTGCCCTGAAAAGGACACCAACCCAAGGCCCAGGCCTCAGACAGGTACCAGTTTCCTATATAAACAAAAAACAAGGAGCTGACAGTGCTGCTTCTAACTACTAGAAGCATCCTAGATTTCCCAGGATGTTGAAAACAACCCTGTCTCACATACATAGTTTTAATCATATATTCCAGGGACCAGGGCAGTCCTACCAAACATACTACACTGGAATAAGAGATTTTAAAATTGCAGTCTGCTTAGACGCATTCAGTAAGACTATTTGTTCAAAGGAAACATTTTAATAGGGCATGGCCTAGTGATACTGAAACACAAACAAGAGATAATAGGGTCAACACTAAATGTAGTAACTGCTATAGAAACCTATTGCATGTAATAAACACATTTTTTAAAAAGAATATTCCCAATACCTGACTCAAACTGATGAATTTTAAGTCTAAACTGGAAATAAAGGGGGAAAGCCAAACGTGGAATTGGATTTACTGTCATGATGCATTAAGTTAAATAAAGAGCAGAAGGAGCAGTATCTTAAGTATGTGAGTCTTACCCATTTAATCCCCCATCATTGGATTAGAACACTCTACAAATAATAATCCGATAAAAATATGTCTTTATATGAGGGTTTTTATGATACCAGAGTATTAATATTTTCAAAGAAGATGAGGAGGGGGAAAGGCTAATTGGTTTTCGCCTTTCGTGATGTTAACCATCTACATCAGACTGACTTTCTTTGGCCCAAGGACCACATTTACCCTTGGCCAACTTTCCAATGACCACATGGCAGTAGTCAGTGTGTCCAAAAGTGGGTATGGACACCATTTCTCCATAAGCTCTTCACTGTCAAATATGACTTGTTGCATGTTACCTGTCAAATGCTCAATACCATTGTGTACTCTTATTATATATTATTATTTATGGTGTTCATATCCTGCTCTTCTTCTGTAGGAGCCCATTGTCATATACTGCAAAATATCAAATATTTTTCCAGGTATAAAATATTGAAAACAAATATGATTGGGTGTATAACAGAGATATAAAATACACCCCATGAAAGTTTGGTTAATATTTAACTACACAAAGGATAATTTTGAGAAGAATGTCAAAGAGCAAATATATTTCAGTTCTAGTCTATTGGATCAACAGAAAAGTGAAAGTGATTCTGGGATATGCTATAAATGTTATTTTTTTAAAAGCAGCTGATGAATAAGTAGATATGTTTTAACAGCTATTATAATATTACATCACCAAAAGTCTTGGAAAAATTAAATGTTCCTCCCCAAAGAACTCCCCAGGGTGATTTATATACTGTACAAGAAATACAGTAGCCATATTTCACAATGTGCTTGATACAGGGCCATGCATCTGTTAAATGATCATTGCTCCTTTTTAAAAGATTATTAGCGTGTTCTGTTCATATTCAGTTTAGATTGAATACTATCTCAATACTATGTTCAAAAACAAAATGAAATTACAATTTATAAAGCCATTCTGATTGTCATTATTTTGATAGATGCCTCTTGAAAATTAAACTTCATATGTACAAGGAGTTGCTGTTCTTCAGCTTTCAGCCACGTTCCCACCAGGCATCTAAAAACTGGACTATGGTGACTGCAGCTCGACTAGAACACGCATATGTAACTACATGTACATCACCATAGTTCACAGTCATTTAATGATTAGGTATAATAACAGTGCTGGTAAACTACATTTTTTCTAGTTATCTTTCACCAAAATAACACAATCATTACTGTTTAATTAAATTAAGCCATTAAACTACAATTCTTACGTTACACCACTTAAATGAAAATTATTACATTGCATTCCTCATTGAACATAATCCAATTTAAAACAAAAAACTTTCCCACTGCAGTTCCCCCTGAGAAGGGCACTGCCTGCTGGAGCAGAGGTGCTACAGCAGCTGACAGAACCAGCCAGTGTAGCGACTAAAAACCCACCCTGTCAGTTTCCCCAGTGCTCCTGATTATGTTCAGCAGCAGATGTCCCCACTCGGATTCAGGTTTCAAATCCCTATGGAAAAGTCCAAATTAGGGGTAAGAGGATCAGAGACTGGGCAATTCATTATTTTACACCCGGGTGGCATTAAAATGTGTGGGTGTAGTATTGTTAGCAGAAGAGTTTGACAGGTGTGAGAATTTGATAGCTTAGCTACTGAAAACAGCACCCGATTGCATCTCCCAGTACGTTGCCGAGCACAATTCAAAGTGTTGGTGCTGACCTTTAAAGCCCTAAACGGCCTTGGCCCAGTATACCTGAAGGAGCGTCTCCACTCCCATCATTCAGCCCAGACACTGAGGTCCAGCTCTGAGGGCCTTCTGCCAGTAACCTCGCTGCGAGAAGTGAAGCTACAGGGAATTAGGCAGATCCTTCTCAGTAGTGGCGCCTGCCCTGTGGAACGCCCTCCCATCAGATGTCAAGGAAATAAACAACTATCTGACTTTTAGAAGACATCTGAAGGCAGCCCTGTTTAGAGAAGTTTTTAATGTTTGATGTTTTATCACATTATTATTATTATTAATCTGTTGGGAACCGCCCAGAGTGGCTGGGGAAACCCAGCCAGATGGGTGGGGTATGAATTATTATTATTATTATTATTATTATTATTATTATTATTATCTGGACACCCACCTGTGTCTTCAGCCAAGAGATCTGATGGACTTGATTTTAAAATGATGATTTAAAAGTTACCATAATATTTGAAATAGCATGGTCATCAGAAAAACCTATAGGAAGGAAAATCTGATAAGGTAAGTTATTATGTGGGCTTCATGGAGCCAGGAACCCTGATCCAACTGACAGAATCCATTGTGTGTGACTTGCAGGGTCAATAATGGGGGTGAAACTGGATCCACATGCACTTCCAAGTGTGGTTGCAGTCTATACCTCACCATATTGTTCCACCATCATTCCAGAGTGGCATCTCCTCCCCTGCAAAAAGAAGAAAAAATGCACAGAGGGTTTTGTTTATTTAAATTAAAAACATATAAATGCACTTTCGTGGAAAAATAATAAGGTGGTGTACAGCATGAGAATATAATGCTACAATAAAAAAATCAGTACAAGCATAGCAGATCAGTAAAATTAGTTGGTTAAGAAAATGAACATTTATTGGATTGAGATGTACAGCACCCATACTTCAAGGTGCATTTCAATTACACTCTTCAAAGAAGGAATAATACACATGTAGAAGTCTGGTTTCTCTCACAGATTTCCTTAGTTGAATAACAAAAAGTTAGTTTATGCCTCGCACTTCTCTCTGGGCAGCTCCTAGTCAGAGGGATTTGTGGATAGATCCCAAAGGCAGCCCAAGAGAGTTCTAAAAGCCAGAAAGAGAGAGAGAGGAAGTAAGTAATTATTTTGGAGACAAGACCTATGACAAGAGTAATAGGAAGAAAGAGCCAATATCTTAAGATCAGTGGTTGATAAATAAAACATGTTGTTCTCCAACTGGATCACTGTTGTCTCCTATTCCAGACTGAGCTGCTGGAGTAGGCCACAAAGCTACATAATGCTTGTGTCTGGGAGTCTGATCAAAACTTAGCAGGCGGTGGATAAAATGACTGACGAGATCAACAACAGGTGTCTTGTAAGAAACTTCCTCACACCGAGTCAGAGCAATGGCCCACCTAGCTCAGTATTGACTGAACACTGTCAGCAGCTCTCCAGAGTTCCAGACAGGGAAGCTTTCCCAGCCCTAACTGCAGACACCAGGAATTAAAACCGAGACCTTAGCTCTGCAAAGCACCAACGTTCAGTGTAAGGAAGTCGGGGAGGGAGGGGAAGAAGGAAAACAGATTTCATCTGCTCATTTTTTCTCCTGCTCCAAGATATGTTTTCCTCCAGGAGTTTCCACATAAGGGGGCAGATCTACAAGTTATATCCAATTCTGTGGTTATTTATTTATTTATGTGTTTATATTTTAAAAAACTTTTACAAATTTTTGCAGCTGCCAGTGCTGCAAGCTGAAGGGGAAGATTGGCATGGGGAGGGAGGCTCCTCTTTAAAATGGCATGAGGGGAGAAGATTAAGAATTGTTTCTACTCTCCACATCAGCCGTCTGCTTCATACTGCAGCGTCAAATTGAACAACACCCATATATAAGTCACAGGAGTATGAAGTTGCACTCTCAATATTTTAAACCCAGAGGAACATGTTCTATTTAATGCATAAAAAAAACCACCTTGCAAATTAGGAGTAAAATATGCAATTTTTCTTCGGCAGGACGCAAGTTCTGCAGTTACTTTTTCTATTAAAAATAGAGCCCATTAGATACAAGTCCCTGCATTTTTAAGTAAAGCCCCTGTATTTTAAGGAAAATTCAGTAGCATTTCAAACATGTGACTAGCAGAGCAAGGGTACAGTTAGCCAAAGCAGTTGCAATTTAATCAGGTGTTCACGTTATTTGCTGAATTACTGACAAAGGCGTAGTTGACTGAACCAAGCTTATGGCTTTGAAGAGTTCATTCTCATGGCACAGCCTTTGAATTAATTTTTTCGTCCATGTGACCTTTTGCTTCATCAATATTCATGCATTCACTTGTTATCTTAGAGGAGAAAATGTCATTTTAGGAAATAAAATCCAAGAAGCACAGAGTACCAATAGGTCAACAGCATGCTTATGCCTAATGAACCGCACACAGTGCTGCAGATGTAAAAATTAAGAATCTCTCACAAATGGTTTCTAAGACAAGGTGCTGAAGCCTCAGCAGCAATGCAAGGATTGTGTCCAGAGCCTCAGCTATGAATCTGGTTCAGATCTGGACTGAGTAAGGTGGGGATTTTTATTTCCACCATGGGAGCCTCCTTAACCCAAAGGCCCATAAGCACAGCCACCTGCTACAAGGCAGGATCCGCTACCCATTATCCAGGAGATCAAGCCTGACAAAGAAGAGAACATGAGCTCTACAGAAAGGTACTGATAGAATAAATAGCCCCTGCTAAATCATCTACTTCTGCTTCATTGACTATGCAAAAGCCTTTGACTGTGTCGACCACAGCAAACTATGGCAAGTTCTTAAAGAAATGGGAGTGCCTGATCACCTCATCTGTCTCCTGAGAAATCTCTATGTGGGACAAGAAGCTACAGTTAGAACTGGATATGGAACAACCGATTGGTTCAAAATTGGGAAAGGAATACGGCAAGGCTGTATATTGTCTCCCCGCTTATTTAACTTATATGCAGAATTCATCATGCGAAAGGCTGGGCTGGATGAATCCCAAGCCGAAATTAAGATGGCCGGAAGAAATATCAACAACCTCAGATATGCAGATGACACAACCTTGATGGCAGAAAGTGAGGAGGAATTAAAGAACCTTCTAATGAGGGTGAAAGAGGAGAGCACAAAATATGGTCTGAAGCTCAACATCAAAAAAAACGAAGATCATGGCCACTGGGCCCATCATCTCCTGGCAAATAGAAGGGGAAGAAATGGAGGCAGTGAGAGATTTTACTTTCTTGGGCTCCATGATCACTGCAGATGGTGACAGCAGTCACGAAATTAAAAGACGCCTGCTCCTTGGGAGAAAGGCGATGACAAACCTAGACAGCATCCTAAAAAGAAGAGACATCACCTTGCCAACAAAGAATTGGAAGTGACCCTGAGGATCATCTAGTCCAGCAGTTCTCAACCTGTGGGCCCCCAGATGTTGTTGGACTTCAACTCCCATCATCCCTGAGCTCTGGCCTTGCTAGCTAGGGGTGATGGGAGTTGTAGTTCAACAACATCTGGGGGCCCACAGGTTGAGAAAGGCTGATCTAGTCCAACCCCCAGGTGTTGGACTAGTGCAGGACTATGCAGCCATCCCATACAAGGACTGAACCTGCAGCTTTGGCATTATCAGTACCATACTCTAACCAACTGAGCTAGACATGGGTCAGTCCAAAGGTCCATCCAGTATCCTCTTCTTACACTGGCCAACCAGCTGCATGTGGGAATCCAGCAAGCATTTGTGATTCCCAGAAACTGGTATATGATTGTGAAGGTAGAACAAAACCATTATCGACCTCCCATAGGCATCGGGTTGGCCCCTGTGAGAACAGAATGCCAGATTAGATGGACTTTTGGCCTGATCCATCAGGGTTCTTATTATGTGCTTATTTTCTTAGATATATGTGCCTGAAATGTGTTTGCAAAATGTCAGTGGTTCAGAGGACAAAGTTAGTGCATCCTGCATTCATTTTCTACTGCCCCTTCTTTATCCATATAATGTTCACATTAATAGACAGATATCAGGTATATGACATACATTTTAAGCTCGCCAGGATTTTTTTGAAAGCCGGTGAACCCCTGAGGCTCTGAAGTCCCTTGGGATCCATAGTGGGAGGACGGAAGCACTCTCACTAATTAATTTCTTTGCCCATTGTTACAAGCCAGATGGATACAGAGCCTAATGTTTATCTCAGAAAATGCTGTTTGTGAGTCGCTTTGCGATGAAATAAGACACATGGACACAAGTATTTTAGGTTAATGGGCTAACAAAGGCCACAACTTTATTGGTTACAGAATGTGAGTGGTATTGGCTTAGGCACTGGATCCAAACAGACTGTACTTGAATCCTGCCCACTCTGCAGGGAGTCACACAAGGGAGATTAACCCCACTCAATGGACTAGAATGTGGTCTAAACCCCCCTTTAAATCCATATCAACGAAAAGAAAAGAACTCACACTGAAACTCACCTACAGGTGGTACCTAACACCAAGGAAACTAGCGCTAATACACCCAGGAACCTCACCAAAATGCTGGAGAGGGTGCACCTCCACAGGCACATACCTCCACATGTGGTGGGAGTGTCCCAAAATCCAACTATTCTGGACAACAGCCATACAAGAAATATGTAAAATAACTAAGCAAGTAATAGACATCACCCCAGAATTGGCCCTACTAAACATCTTCCAAGACAACAATGCCCATTTACACCACAAAGAACTCATAACCCACCTGCTCTCAGCAGCCAGAAACACCATAACCAGACACTGGAGAGACCTGTCAGGAGTAAGCATGGACCAATGGTACCAAATAGTATGGGAAACAGCCCTACTAGAAAAATTAACTAATAAACTGAAACTGACACGGGGACAAACAGAAGAAGACGCCTTCACCCCGGTATGGCTCCCCTTTATCACATACACAGCCCAACAGGACAATGACAATAATCCACCAACAGCATACAAATCAATATGGCTAACCTGATCCAAAACACCCACCCACCTCACTCACACACGAAAACAAAGATCACCACAGCCAATCACAAGCAAACAATCACACCCTAGGCCAACCCCAACCTCTCTCACCACCAAAGGAACACAAGTGAACAACACAAGCAACGCTGACACCAAACTCTACATACATTAAACATAATAGAAACACCGCCACCCGACCCCACCCCCATTCATCTTCCCTCTCTCCACGCCCCCTTTCTTTTTTCTTTCTTTTTTCTTCTCCCCCTAATGCCTCAACAAATGAAACGGATTGGTAAAAATGTTACATGAAAAAAAAAATACGAGGCACTACACTTCTGTAAAACAAGAAAATCCTTAATAAAATAAAAAATAATAATAAAAAACAACCTGTAGGGGAAGCTTGTTGATGCAAATCAACTGGAAGCTTTCCCCTAGAGTCACAGAGGGTATCGTGCCATGGCCCTAGCCACCACTTGGGCAGGCACCATGACCACCAGATTCCTTTAACAGAATACCCATCAAGGGGAGGGGTAGGTGATGGCCACAACCTCCCCTCCAACACGCAACAAAGCCTAACTGCCAAACCTTACAAAGTTGTGACGATTTGCTACAAGGTAGGTGAAAAACCAACTGGCTGGTGCCAATCTGCCAAGTGGAAAAAATTCCTACCAGGCCCCTTGAATAGGCAACCAACTGAGGTCCATAGCAAGGTCAAGTACTGAAGCAAAACCTAGAGGGAGGGCAGGCAGGTGATCCGAGGAAGCAGGAACAAAACAAGGAAAAGCTCATGGGCCTGCGGCCGTTTAAATGCAGCTAAACTACGCCCCTCACCCAGCCGGATTGCCTGGCTGGGGGACATGACGCGGGCCCAGGACTTCAGTGACGCAGGGGGCCCGGCCCCGCCGCCCCGTGAGCATGGGAAGTGATTCCTGCTCACAACCCCTCCCCTCGAGGAAGAGGAGAGGCTATACTATAAGGCTCATAGTGGGATCTAACTACTATGATTCAGTGGATACCCCTTCCTCGCTGGTTTATTTCCTGTTGCATTGCAAGACCTCATTCAACTGTGCGTCTATCATTTGTGAGACTGAAAGGTGGTGCTCTTGCTGAATTCCTTAATATAGGAGGCCATAGGATGCAATGCATGCATGGCAGGAGCATGGCATGATATATATGAGCTAGTGTGGCATAGTGGTCAGAGTGTCGGACCAGGACCTGGGGGACCAGGGTTCAAATCTCCACTCAACCATGAAGCGCACTGGGGGACCTTAGACCAGTCACTGCCTCTCAGCCTAACCCACCTCACAGGGTTGTTGTGGGGAATAAATGAGGAGGGAGAGAACCATGTAAGATATATTGAGCTCCTTGGAGAAAAGGGGGGCTATAAATACAATCCATCAACTAACTAACTAACTAACTAACTAACTAACTAACTAACTAACCAAATATAGTGAACAGAACCAGAGGCTTTCATTAAGATCTGTCTCCCTATACCCCAATGGCTTCCTCTCCACACCCAAGTGAACCAGAAATCTAGGAACCTCAGGGGTTTTTTCTCATAAGAAAGGCATGCCTAGTCTAGCATCTGGTTCTCACAGTGGCCAGCTAGATCATTCCTGTCTCCTGTACCATGACATCACTTCCCGTCTTGCCCATTTTTTGTTATTCTTCAAAGGAAGGAAGGAAATTCCCCATAGGAATTAGTGGACTTTATTAGCCAGGCAGGCGGTCCCTGGAGGATAGGAGGATGAGACAATCCCTCCTTTACTGGAAGTAGTGATTGGCAATGAAATATTTCATGGGGAAGATGGAGCCACTTGCTTCTCTGAGAGATCAATTAAGTACATATAAATAATGTCATTGACTGTGTGCCCCAATGGAGCAATAGTTTCCTTCAATCAGCTAGGGACCATCCATACATTATGTCATGCATCAATGTTTGGAAATGTAGGATGCTGTCTTGCTCAGACTGGACTAGTCTCACAACAGAAACTCTCTAGGGTTTCAAAGGAGGAGTTTTTCTGAGCCCTACCTGGCAGTGCCAGAGGCCTCTGCATGTAAAACCTGTGTCCTCCCACTGAACTATAGCCCCACCTGCGTTGCAAAGGTGGTAGCAATGTTGCTGTGCCAAAAAACAAGGCTTGGATAATGGTTAAAACAGCAAGTCCCCACACCTACACCACGTTTGATATCCCCCAAAAGGATTTCTCAAAATGAGGAAAGGCCAACAATGCAGTTCAACAGAAAATAGGACATTTTAGGACAAAACCTCTAACTTCAGATCTACAGTACTGGAATCTAAATTGTCTAAGACTCTCCAGGAAATTGATGTTGGAATTTAAGTGGAAAATCAGATGTAAACATTGCCCCAAAAGTAAAGGAAATCCTTGTACCATTATACAGATCTGTGCTTTGGTCACATTTATAAAGTTCTAGTTGTTGGAAAAGGTGCAGAAAAGGGCTGGTCAAGGGTAGCAGCTCTTTCCCAGTGAGGAATATCTAAAATGTTTGCTAAGGGCAGAAAAATGTAAATAAAGGAGAGATATTATAGATATTTATAAAGTTATAAAGAGTATGGAGAGAGGGCAGCTGCGAATACGCTCGTATTGTTGATTCTATTTGTTGTACTCTGTTGCCATCTGTTGTCAGACTCTTGATATAGTATATTTTCCTTCTGTGTGTATATTTCCCCCTTTACTTTTTTACCTCCACCCTGTTTCACTGGAGTGCCAAAATAAGCGCTCGCTGCAGTGAAGTTCATAAAACTGCTTCATCCCTGGAGAAGGGCACTAAAGTAAATAAACTGGGCTGTTTTACTGTTCCACCAACCTCCAAGACACACTTTTAAATAAATGGTCCCCTCCTGCAATAAATTGCTATATAAATGAGCACAGGAAGCTGTGTTATACTGAGTCAGACCACTGGTCCATCTTGTTCAATATTGTCTACTCTGACTGGCAGCAGATCTCTAAGATTTCAGGAAGGAGTGTCTCCAAACCCTGCATGGAGATGCCAATGGGGATTAAACCAGGGACTTTCTGCTTGCAAGACAGATGCTCTACCACTGAGCTACGACCTTTCAGCTACTACCTGAAGGAGCGTCTCCACTCCCATCGTTCAGCCCAGACACTGAGGTCCAGTACCGAGGGCCTTCTGGCAGTTCCCTCATTGTGAGAAGTGAGGTTACAGGGAACCAGACAGAGGGCCTTCTCGGTAGTGGTGCCCGCCCTGTGGAACGTCCTCCCTTCAGATGTGAAGGAAATAAGCAGCTATCTTCTTTTTAAAAGACATCTGAAGGCAGCCCTAATTAGGGAAGTTTAATGCTGTATTGTTTTTAACGCTTGATTGGAAGCCGCCCAGAGTGGCTGGGGAAACTTAGCCAGATGGCTGGGGTATAAATAATAAATTATTATTATTATTATTATTATTATTATTATTATTATTATTTCAGGTGATTTAAAAAAAAACAAAAATAACATCTTCTGATTCAGCACTCCCTCATGGGACGTCTTCAAGCAAAAGTTGGATAACCATCAATTAGAGATGCTGTTTGTCTGAATTCTTTGCACCAAACATAGTTTGAACTATATGGCCTATCCTGCAATGCTCCCTCTTCCATCTCAATGATTCTATTAACTTTCTATTATTTTTATCTAGCATGTGCTGAAACCTTCCAATAATACCTTGTTATTTTATAAAATACTGCTGCACAGCCCAAAGCTTCTCCTATGACTCATTTTTGACTGGACATGTTATCTAAAATTTTAATGGCAGTCTAAAAGATCAAAAGCGGAAAACTTTTTAAAATAAACTTGCAAGTTCAACTCGAAGATCAGTGTTACAGTGTGTGTGAATGCTAGTATCTTGGGAAAAGCTTCATTAGTTCTCTGCTACATCATAGGGGAATACTTTGCCAGTGTCTTGATACCGTTATGGAAAATGATAATGTTTCACTTAAGACATCCCACATCTCTTCAGCCCTCTCAGGGAGGGAGCAGTTCAGAGGTTAGAGGAGGCTTCAAATCTAGTACATTGTACAGTACTAGCAAACGTAGTACAATTAATCTGGCTTGCTTGCTATGGCTACTTCCATTTTACTGCTTGAACTACATTTGGAAAGCCAAAAAACCTCCACAAATTCAGTCATATTGCTATTTATGTACACTTCATGTTAACAAAATGGTGAAGAAAGGCATCTGTCTATAGCAGGAATGGGAAATCTGTAGTTCTCTAGATGTTGTTGAACTCTTTATCATCCCCAGCCAAAAGTCAGGGACGATGGAAGTTATAGCCCAACAACATCTGCAGGACCACAAGTCCCTCAACCCTTCCTTAAGTCATCCTTTGCCTTACTATATTTTGTTTCATCATTCTGCTTCTTTAAAATAAATTGGTACTTTTATTTAATACATCCACATTTTATGCCAGGCATTGCATCCATTGTTAAATGCTCTCTTGATATAGGCTCTCTATTGAGGGTTGTCTAATTCCCTGATATAATTAAGTATAACTTGATGGCAGCAATTAAGACATGTTCCTTCTTATCAAGTTAAGACAATGTAAAGGATACCGGTGCAAATTCAACAGGGGGAAAGTGTGAAGCTGGTAAAGAAGAGAGTTTAAAAGACCCATTATATTTGCACTTTTATCTCCGTTTCCTTTGTGACAGAGGGAATCTGTGTATCCTGGACTCCTGGATAATGTTAGGGATCCCAAAGAATCAAACCATGCCCCAAACCCAATCTGAGAATGAGAAATTCTGCAGGTTACCAAGAAGAAAAAGTAATCAACACTTGACTGTACTGTTTTCTGCCCCAAAAGACAAGTGCACTTTCTTGTAAGTAAAGAAGTGATTATTTATTATCACAGACTCAGCATTGTGGGAAGAGAAGCATATAGTCCAGATGTTTTTACAAGGTAAAGGGAAGTCATAAAAAGACCAATTCAGAATCAAGGTCAAGTTTCAGATGCCCAAGTTCAGTAAACAGGTTTCAAGACTACATGTGAGCTGTGAAGTTGCTCAAAGTACCTCCCTGCTAAGCTTTGAAGCAGAAGTGGAGAATGCCCAGCTACTCGTCACTGCAGGAATTCATGGCCTGAGGACAGGCACTCTGCCCAGGGAGAGCCTGCCTCTCCCTGGGAGACATTGCCAGATCCACCTTCTCATTCTCATTCTCTGGCAGGGATACAACCACCAAATTCTCAAATGGCCCCCTCTCATCTGTGGGTGTTTTGTTGTTGTTGTTGTTGTTTCTGCCTTATATAACGCACTAATGGAACCTCTGTAATACCTGCTTATTTAGAGACATTGAAAGTTATTGGGAGTCATTCGTACACCTCTATTTATTTCAACTACTACAAATCAATGGGATGCAGTGGTTGGTCTGGGAGCACAAATCCTGTAAGAGTTATGAGGTTTCTGATGTGTGGATGTGATCAGTACCTGGATGGGAAGCTGCTAGGAGCCCACATAAACCATTCTGGGCTTCCTAAAGGATACACGTAAATCAGGGAAGAGCAACTTGTCGCCCTCCGGATGTTAGACTCCAAGTCCCATCAGCCCCACCTAGCATAGCAACATCTGGAGGGCCACAGGTTCCTAACCCTTGATATACATCACCACCACCATCCATAGTACACTGACTCGTCTCCCAAGTACAACAGCTGAAGAACCAACTTTCTATTTTGTAAATAATGTTATTGAATTATGTGATAGGTTGTAGCCACTAGGTAGCAGTAGAACATCAGTGTTGAATATAATGTAACTTTAATTTACTCTGAAATCTGGGGGAAAGTGATGGAAAAGGGGGAATGGGAAATGTGTTGGATGCAAGAATCAATAGAATTATTCATTTCTAGATGCCTACTCCATGGTTACCACAGGCATCTTTGATCTTGTTTGGGTGTCATTGTACTGGGCATATTTCTAGGTGTGGAACAAGGTATTTTAAAATTGAAGTTTCATATTCAAGGCCAGGTTGGCAATCTAGACTTGGCAGTGATGTGGCGAAGCCAATATCAGTTGTCATATTTTGTGCACACTCTGCCATGGTTTCCTATGCTTGTGCCAGGATGTGGAAGGCTGTGGTCTTGACAAATAGTGGAGCATTGACAAGTTTGGCCACCATGTAAATAAATAAATAAATAAATAAATAAATAAATAAAGGCTTAATCATGGACCACACCAACATTGAAGGTAAAAGTTTATTATGACATTAGTCATGCTATATCTGCAGACATCTAATTCCCTCAGCATTGTGGTCCTCTTTTGAAATGAGTATTCCCCTCCAAACATCCCTTCTACTGATGCTGCCAAAATCATTACAGTTGTGTAATATTTTTGTCAAAGTACATTCTTGGTTCAACTGTGTTGCTATTGAATACTTCAATCATGCATTGACTTATTGACGTTTAGAAGGAATTTGCTCGAGCCAAATGAAACTCGCAAATTATGGGAAATGAGCATGATTCTGTGTGCATGCTGTAAAAATATCTTCACCACAGAAAGAATTTTTATTCCTCTAATATGTGCATAATTATTGTCTACACTAGATAGTAATAAGTAAGGTTCCTGTGGTTTTCACAAGTTATGTGTTTACCTTCTCTCATCGTATATTGTTGTACTGATGGATATTTTTATTATTTCTATCTATAGTCATGGTTTTCAGCCTTTTTGAGTCCACGGCTCTTTTGACCAAATACATTTTTATGTGGCCACCCCTGTGGGGCTCAGGAGCCCAGTTATGTCACCCCTTGCCTGTAGAGCCGGTAGCCTCTCACCCTTTTGTGAACATGCTCCCTTGTGGAGTGTTCCCTCAGCCTCCTCTCCTCATCTCTCTCCTTGGGAGTCATCCAAGCAGCTGTTGCTGCCACCCGTGGTTTCTGAACTGCCCCACCCCTGCCCCAAAGAGAGGTGCCTCCTCACACTGCCCCACAGGGACCTGGGCTGGTGGACTGGCTGGCTGGGCTCCTTCACCTGCTTGCTTGCTTACTCCAAGGCTGCCTCAGCTCCTGGCAACCAGCACCCCCTGGCCAGCCCCAGAGGCACCATTTGCCTGGGGCACTTGTAGCCAGGGCTCCTGCAACAAACAGCTGTGCAAGCCTTTGGAAGGCAGAGACACAAGAGGGCATCAGAGGAGGAAGGGAAGGGAAGGGGGACAGAGGCCAGTGTTGCCCGCGGCACCCCTGACCATCATTCAAGGCACCCCAGGGTGCCACGGTACACAGGTTGAAAACCACTGCTGAAAACGTTGGCAGCATTAAGGTAAATTCAACAGTGTTTATAAATTTTGATGGATGTAATAATGGAATACTGAATGGTTTAGTTTATGTAAAATATGCAGGAATTTATGTTATGTAATATGAACCATGGAAAGAGAAGAAGGGAAGTCATCGATATTTTAAGGTTGTTTAAATGAATATTCGAAATTGTAAAACAGGGGAAAATATTCTCCCTCTCGGTATTAGTAGTAGGGGACAGCTAATAAAGTGTTGGAAATTTCAAGACAGACAAAAGAAAATACTTCTTCACATAGTGCATAGTTTAAATATGGAATTTGCTCCCACAAGATGGAGTGAGGGTCACCAATCTGGATAGTTTTAAAAGAGGACAAGGCTATCAATAGCAACTAGCCACAAAGGCTATGTTTTCCTTGCACTTTCAGAGTCCGAATGCCAGCGGCTAGGAACTGCAGGTGGGCAGAACATGGTTGCACCCAGATCCTGCTTGCAGGCTACCCATGTGCATCTGGTTGGTCACTGTGAGAACAGAATGTTGGACTACATGGACCTTTAGCCAGATCCAGCAGGGCTCTTTTTATGCTCTTACACTATAAAATGTTAATAATAATAATAATAGTAATAATAATAATAATAATAATAATAATAATAATATGCAATGATATTTCATCAACTCGGGTAGGCAGAAGCATACCCACGTAGGCCAAGGTGCTCACAACAGGTCTATGGCATCTGTCACACTCTAGATGGTCATTTATTTGGGGTGGGGGCTGATTTGCAGGGCTCTCAACTTTGACCCTGAAGTCCAGCCCTAGCTAGACCACTGCTTCTGAATTAATTTCTTCTTGACTCTGTTAACCAGAAGAAATTGGTTTTAGTAATTACAGGTATACCCCACTCCCTATACTGGCTATGAGGTAAGGCAGTGGTGCTTACCTGACCTCTTGGCAATGGGGGCACTGCTGTTTACTGGATGGGAGAGTAGAAGGGCCAAGGAAAGGAAGGCTGGCACTGTGCAAAGTCTCATCTGCTGCTGCTCATACCTTTTTTTGCTTCATAGAACTCCAGGTGTGCACATAGAGTTTCCAGGTGAGTCTTCTATCTGGGCATTGATCAGATCCAAACCTTATTAGCTGCAGCAAGGTTGCTGCCTCATGTGCCTTCAGATCATGTCCTGAACAGATTAAGTGTCTGGCTTTCAATTGATTTCATCAATTAATTAATCACTTACAGACACAGGTTTTTCCTCCCCCCCCCCCAAACCACAATAAGATAGTTGGAAGCAGGTTGCAAGCCACTTCTGTTAATGATTTTGTGACATAGAATGCTCTTGGCATTAAAGTCCAGGTGGCACCTTCCAGAAGGCCACAAATCCAAGTTTGTGGAAGAAGCTGATTTCAAAGCAAACAAATAAAAATCACATCTTGCTATATCTAGAAACTAAGTTGCTACCACATACATATTTTGAAAAGTCAGGCTTCTGCAATTTCTTTTCCCTGGAAACGTTATTGATTGTGGTCTGTAGGTGGCAGAAACTTTCTGCAATAAATGTGCTCCGATTTCTTTGACAGAAAAGCACTGTTGGTTACCATTTTGATAACACTAGCTCTATAGAAAGGAACACTGACCCCAAGATTTCCATGGGAGCCAGCTGACACAAATATATTCCGGGAAATAGCAGGAGAGTACATAACAGGATTCTGCCTCCCCCTCCCTGACTGCCTGACAATACAACTCCCAAAGCATCAAGGAATCAAAAGCGGCAAGAAATCCAAGCCTCAGTCAGCTCATGATGATTTTTGACATCTTCACCAGAGGCTTCTTGGAGGCTATGAAAACAAGCTGCTACTTCACCAGATCTTAACCCTTTTGACCCTCACATGTAAAAATACAGAGGGTGGCAAGAAGCCAAACCCCAGGAGCTTTGCTAGTTTCTTAAAAGACATGGTGCACAGACCTATGGCATAGATTAACATAAAATTTGCATGTACTCATTTAAATGTAGGAATTTAATTTTAGGAGGCTTGTTAGGCTCCAGATGTCCCCTACAATATGTAGAGATGCAAATTTAGATGAATCTCATAGGGCAGAAAACCAAGACCGTCTGTCTGGCCTTAATCTGAGCTATGGGCCATGTGCACTGCACGTGGTCTGGGCTCTCCATTTCATCTCACAATCTTTTGGCAAGAACTTGTGAATATATTGAAACTAAAACAAGTGCCTCTGGTCAGATTAAGGTGGCAGCATGTCTGCAGACTCTCACTGGCCCTGCATTTTATAGTGCACCTAGTCAAAGCAAAGAATAATTTGAATAGTTTTAATGGGCAAAGGAGCAGGAGATCTTGGACTCAGCACAAAGGACCCATGGTTTGGCAACAAACACCTTAGCCAACTTGATAATGGGTCCCAAGGTCCCAGTCAGGTCATGCTGATCCCTTGCATCTTCAGGAAGGCCTACTGGGAGGGTAAGCAATGGCAGACAAGTTGCTATTTCATCAGACCTCAGGCTTTTGAAATAGAATGTGTAGGTTTTATGAGCGTGGTGTTTCAACTTCAGTTGGATCATTTAACCCTGAACTTGAACACCAAAAGTTTATTCTGTTATCTTGGTCCTCAAGAGGCAAATGCTACACTGTGATCCCTGTGTGCAGCAGTTAAACGGGTAATCAAGCATCCAGTGGAGAATTCTGTCATAAATATACATAGCAAGCCTCACTGAGTTCTCAAAGGAAATGTCCCTCTTTTCTTCCTGGGCTCATAAAACATTGGTGCAGGAGCTGGGGTTTGACCTTCAAATGGAAAATTTGTCAACTCATGAGCTGGAAATTGAAAGAGGAAGCAGCTGGACATTTAAAATCCAAGGCAATGTTTTAAAATAAAACATAATAACCACTCAGAATGCCACGTGACCCCCTAAAAAGCTGGCACACAGGCAGTGAATTTGAAAGAGGTGGGGGAAGCTCACAAGAAGGCATGAAGGGAAAGTGAAACAAATAAGTATTAGGGTTCATCCACACTTTCACCTGCCCTGTATTTTGATCATATTGTGAACTGATTAAATCCTCCAAATCCAATAGCTTTTCCTTTCCATGGCTAAGCCTTATGAAAATCTGACCTTTCCGACTGAATTGAAGCTTGGTTAAGCAACATCTGGCTTTGGATTTTCCACACATCTGGTAAGATCTGATTCAGCAGGTAAAATGGGATTTTCGCAATGAGACCCTGGGGAATTAATCTTGGACCCAGGGGAATTAATTGGTACATATTACGGGTGGTGCTGTGGTCTAAACCACAGAGCCTAGGGCTTGCTGATTGGAAGGTTGGCAGTTCGAATCCCCGCGTTGGGGTGAGCGCCTGTTGTTTGGTCCCAGCTCCTGCCAACCTAGCAGTTTGAAAGCACGTCAAGTGCTTGGCAGGGGGTTGGACTCGATGGCCCTTGTGGTCTCTTCTAACTCTATGATTCTATGATTCTAAGTAGATAAATAGGTACTGCTCCGGGGGGAAGGTAAAGGGTGTTTCCATGCGCTGCTCTGGTTTGCCAGAGGCGGCTTAGTCATGCTGGCCACATGACCCAGAAGCTGTCTGCAGACAAACACCGGCTCCCTTGGGCTATAGAGCGAGATGAGCGCGCAACCCCAGAGTCATCCATGGCTGGACCTAACGGTCAGGGGTACCTTTATCTTTACAATCAAAACATGGGTCAAGTGAAAGTGTGGTTGAGTCCTGAGTAGCAAAGAGAATGTGATCAAGCTGAAAGACAAAGGACCCCTAGTTAGGGGGAAGTAACTATTCTTTCACAGTCCTTTATTCAAAGTGGCCATACCCTTCCAACCATGGAGCCTCTTTCCTTAATGCTGGGACAGAACCTTAGTAGTAGTCAAAATGCTCCTCTCTCTGGCTGGTGCCCGTTCCAGGGCTCTGTTTCTTTTTAACAATCCATGATGTTCAAATTGAACAGGTCTAGAAAAGGCAGCAGATTTGGCTGGGGGATAACACGGAAAGCAACGAGGTGGAGAGGTTGGGATTGAAGAAAGCTCTTCTTGTAACAAAATGTTGCTGCTGTTTCAAAGCCTGTACTTTATTTTTCTATCTTGTAAAATCCGCGTTCTTAAGGAGAAGTGGCAGCAGGCTGGAAAATCTCTGATTGAAATTGCAGAATCAAATAGTTTTCGCTGTTTGCATGAGTGTGTCGGAGTGCACACACAAAGGAGGCCTCTTTATGTTCTGAATGGGAATGCTAGAACATAATTTCACATCAGTATGTGCAAGCATAGGGCTACTTCATGTCGCTGGTATGCACATGGCCTGTGCGTGCATTGTTGGTGGGACAAGACTAGCCAATGTGACCCTGCAATCTCGTAATTCATGTTTCCAAGGAATGTGTAAATCCTTCTAATACCTGCTCTCTGCTATAAAAGGGATAGCTGCAGGGTTAGTTCTAGAACTGGCAACCCCACCTGACTCCATGCAACTATACATAACACAAGCCAATCATGTGTCATCCAGGCCAAATTGTTTAATTCTATATGAGTTGATTAGCCCACACATGAAGATTATGTCCAAAACTCCTCATAACATTTTCAGGGTACTGTTAGAGTTGGTACTAACATACCAAATTGGAAATGGGGTGAGATTGTAGGGTTTGCGAAGAACATAATCCTTATGGCCACATGTCAGGACTGAAGGATGTAATACCAGAATTAAAAAAATAAGGCTGTGCTGTTGGCATTATTTGCCCATTCAGGGTCACTCTGTGGATGTTCAAATGCACACTGTGCTTAAGTCGATTTTCTTTCTGAACTGTTTCCTGTCAGGTGAGAAAGGCTTTTGCTTATGCTCAGATGCACTCAGCCCAAAAACAAAAATTGGTGACTCTGGAGGGCATCTTTTAAATCAGGTGTGGGCAAACCGATTAGGGCCCAAGGGGCTACATGTCAGTGGTGTGTGGAGGCAGAGCCACATATAAAGGTGCTTGAAATGAACTAATTCAGAATAAAGACCACCCTGCTTCAATTTCCCCCATAGCTATCTCAGATTAGAGTTCTCAACCCTGTGGAGGTTTACTCAGAAGTATCGGTAAGCCCCACTAGGAGTGTCACATGCTAGACTGAAGAGTGAAGGCACTTGAGTGTGATAGCACTGGGTTGAGGAACTCTGTTTCACTGATAACCAGGCAGGTGTTTTCCACTTGATGCTTTAGATATTTACATAATGCTTTTATTCAGGCTTGTGTCAGGTGAATTATTACTAATTTTGCCTGTAACTGACATCGCATATAATGAAGACATTTTAGATGCTGTTTTAATATTGTTTTGATGTATTTGTTATGTGTTGTGTGTATTTTACTCACTGCTTGAATATTCTTTATGAACAAAACAGTTATACATTCTTATATAAATTAGAACTAAATAAGTATGCAGATGATTGTTTTTAAGTAGAGCAGACCAATGCAGTTACTAAACTGGAAATCAAGCAAAAGTAATCTCTCTCTCTCTCTCTCTCTCTCTCTCTCTCTCTCTCTCTTTATACACACACAGCAGAAGCCTACCAATTTGTTCTCAGACAGCTGGGAGGGAAACTTATTTTCCCCAAACCATAAAACTAGAAAAAAGTTTTTAAAAATAGCAAGCAAAAAACCAGTTTATTTTATCAAATAAAATGCTGCCCTTTCCAATTGTTCTGAAATTACACAGAAAGTGAGGCAGAGAGGGGAACTCTTTTAAAAGCTGGGGAAAATCAGGAGGAAATTAATACAAAGGAAGGAACCCTGGTGGGATGGAAGAACAGAAGCAACTTTAGGTGACACCGGGGGCTGCATAAAACACATTCTAGGCCTCATGTAGCTCTGTGGGCACTTAGCAAATCTACTCTCCCAACTTAGTGGCCTGAAGTTTGGCAAACATCATCCCTAAGATATTATGCCTGCAAATTTCACCCAATTCTACCCCCCCCCACCACACATAGCAATTTCTGTTTTAAAAACCCACAAACCCTCAGCCCTTAGAAGGCTCATCTGCTCCATTTTTGTCTCAGATGTGGCAGTCTTCATTGCCTCAAAAGGGGCTGCTATCCTTGCAAATTTCATCCAATTCTGCACATACACACAGAGAAAGATATAGATATATAGCTATCTGTTGAGTTCTCCAAAGCAACTATCTACTTCAGACTTGAGCCAAGCAGGAATTGCCCAGAGTGGTCTGAAACAAAGCAACCCACAATCTGAAGTGCCAAATGAAATATTTTTATGTACATACAGTTAGAAGCAGTCCTCGCCTTGATATATGGTGGAGCTTATTGGACATAATTTTCCCACACCAGTTCAGACAATTTGGCATAGGCTACACAGGACAGGGCTTTAAGCGGGGTAAGATGCAATGGGGATGCCATTCCACTTCTTTTCAGGTGGACAAACCTGCATCTGGCCTAGCCATCCTGCTTCCTCCCGCCCCCCCCCCTTGGGCACTGACCTGTGGTACGCATGGTTGCACTGAATCAGCACACCATACCCCGATACAACCTTTACCATCCCCAGCCCTGGCACTCATGGCCTCTGAACTGATTAAAAGCGGCAGGCCGATTGTCTCTGGGCAAAGAGTACCATTTCCTTTCTCCTCGCACAAATAGGAGCTTTCACACCTCATTGAATTAGTGGCTGTTGTTTGATGGCAGAGCTCCGGAGCCTGAAGAGGCCTTGATGGATTAGATGCTGCCAGAGACAATGCTGACAATCAGGTCCCGGGCTTTGTTTTATTCCTTATATTCTCTCTTCTTTATTTTATTCCTTACTTTTAATGACTAATGTGGCCCTTAACGCTTTCCAAATTCCAGATTGCGCAAGGTGTGTTAAACTGCCCGTGCTTCCATTATTGCTGTTTATTATTCACGGCAGAACAAGGCCCAGACAGCAAATTGCTTTGCTGATCCTGTGAAGAGAATCGATTCTCATACTCTTAGTATACTTGACATATTTATCACTGGACTGGGGTAATGGAGAACATCACACTTGGACTGTTAGTAATATTGGTCTGTGTAGGGAACCCACTTGGGTTTAGGCTTCTGTTTTTTGGCACAGAGGCTCCCCAAATATAATCAAAAGAGAGGCAATCATCTTGTCCAAGGAAAGATGGAAGAACTGCAGCACAATAATTCTATGTTACACGCTTTCCTGTTGGGCATCAGTACCCAATAAAACTTTGCTTGGTTTAACCTGCACTTGAAAAAAACCCCAGGATACTTTTATGATTATGAATACTTGTGTGAATTGCTAAGAGCCAACAGCTGTCTTAGGAAGGATCGCCCATTAGGTTAAGTTAGCATTGGGCCACCAAGAAACAATCTTGTCATGTTGTCATGCGCCGGAGAAAGAAAGAGAGAGGTTTTTTTAAAACCTGCATTCTTGCTATACAGAGAAGACTGTTGACACTCACAAAGCCCAGTATGTTAACAGTGTACTGGAGAAAAATTCAGGGCAGCTGGCATCACCCTTTTTATACTCAGGTGACCTATATTCCTGAGGATCCTAGAGTTCATGGTTAAGCAGACATACTGGTGTGCACACTTTTCTTTTAAAGTTCTGGTGGCTTTTCAATTCAGTCCCCTGTTTTGGAGCAGCGCCTTTTCAAATGACCAAAGGCTTTGTGGCATTTATGGAAGAACTTCTGAACACATGTCAGAAAGATTGGGGGTGGGGGACAACCTCACCAGCACACTTTATCCCACTGTTTTCTGTGAGAGAAACTTATGCACATTTCTAGGTCATCAGTGTGCTAGACAATACACAGACCAAAAAAAGAAGTGTCTCCATGTCCATTCAGAAGACCTCCAGCTTATATTAGATGACCAAGCAAAGTATGTGGGTAGAGTACTGGGTTGTCAGATAGTAAGAGAGGATCAGACGAGTTGAAACAAGGGTGACTCAGATCTAAAATGGCAATGCATTGATATTCCAAAGGACCTAGGCCTTGATATAGTTTTACCAGTCCATGGTCAATTCTGATTGACACAAGTGCTTCTAAGTTTTCACCTGGATGCTCAAAGGTCTTGTCTTTACACCCAGCAAAAATGTCACCAAGCCCACTAGAAATCAGCAGCATTCCATGGCAACAACCCGCAGAACAGAGGCATTCTAAAAACTGCAGCTAAGGCAAAGCTTAATGCATTTCAGGTTATGATGCAGCCCTTCCTCTGCTGACAGGTTTAAACAAAGGTCAATATTTTATTAAGCAGGAAAATAAGAGCCGTAGACACCTTCCTCTTGTCTCCCTGGTTCCTGTCACTGCTTTTGCCACTAGAGAGTTCAAAGCACCCAGCGAGCAGGAGAAAATAAGAAGAGGAAAGAAATGTAAATGAAAACCAGTTTGGAAAGGAGGCGATGCTCTGTTAATGGATCGGACTGTGTGCTGGCAACATGGCCATCCCAGCACTACAAATCAGCCAGCGTAACCCACCCACTGGGAACTTCTGCTACAAACTCTTAATGAAACATTACAGAGAATAACAGATCATAAAGCTGTGGTGTGCACACAGATCATTAATGCATAAGGGCAGCTGATGCATACACAAGGAGACAAGCAACAAACAGAGTCTGAGGATGGACTAACTTGCTTGGGCAAGCCTCAGCTCTCTCTCCCTCCCTCCTCTCTCCTTCGTTATTATTATGAGTGGAAATAGCAGTTGCAAAACAGTAATCAATCATGTATAACTGGAAGCTAAGTGTTACTACTAAAGAATTAATTTACGGAGTGTGTATTTGAGCATCTTTTTTCAACCCTTGCAGTTGTGAAGTCATGAGCCATAGATTTGCAGTTCTGGATCCCCAGGAACATCCGAGGCAGCAGATTATCTAAACCAGCACTGCAAACACTTGATCACGTGAGTACCAGTATTGTAAAACTGGTGCTTGTGACAACTGAAACCACAATGCACAGTTTGCGCTCCAGATAGATAGATTCTGCTGGTCCCTGGGCAGATTTGATCACGCAAAGGCTGCCTTTAGTTATTAAATCACACACCGGTGACTGGACAACAAGCTGTTGTTTGGGTGGGTAACAGCCACAAAGAAGTGAAGAATAACCAGGCAAGCAATTAGCAAATGACAAAATATGGAAGCTGACAGGAAAAGCTAATCTAGAGGCAGCTGGTAACCATGGAATTGAAGCAACGTGGCACAGTGTCTTATTTATTTATCTGTTTATACCTGCATTTGCTAAGCACCATAAAGAAATCAAAATAAGATACATGAGCCCTGCCACCAGGCATTCGAAGGAAGCAGAGTTGAGGGCAAAGGGAGAGAAGTGAAATGGTTTGGACAGTAGTACCAGATTATTATTATTTTTAAGGGATTGAGTTATTTATAGCATTTATATCTGTTTGAGGCCAGGCTGGTCTCTTGCTGGTGGCGATCTTGTTAGGATGGACATATGGAGGTGGAACAACAACCTAGGGCTCGTCCACACTTTAGCTTGTCCTGTGCATAGAAAACATGGGTCCAAGTGGTTTTCCGCTTCTCCTGCACTTTCTAGGCATGGGTCTGAGCTATTTTGCCTTTGCCCCACTGCTTTCCCCCAAGAAAACCCACTCTTCAGCACTAAAGCAGAACAAATGGCAACTCGTGGAAAACAAAATTGCCATTTGTTCCGTCTGATTCAGTGCTAAACTGCGGGTTTTCTTGGGGAAAAGCAGCGGGGCAAATGGAAGTGTGTCCCTCATGGCCCTTAGACCCTGGGCTCATGTCAGGAGCCAGAGTGCCTTTCCCCGTCCCCCCGCAGTCAGAGGCAAACTGACAATTAGAACACAGTCCTGGCAGAAACAGGGAAGCTCCTTGCCGCTGGCTGCATATCAAATTATCCTTCATCATTTATTTGGTAAATTTATATTCCTCTTTTCAGTTAGGAGTCTTCAAAGCAGCTAACAAAGATTTATAAAATCAAAAGGGATACACCAATAACCACAAGCTCACAGAACAAGCAGTCCCACAAAGGCAGCAGCCAGCTTCAGGTGTTCATTTCCACAGGACGGATGGTTTCATTTGGCCATGTGGTGAGGAGGGGACCATCCAACTGGAGACGGCCTGATATTGTTGTTGTCCCCCTCCCTCATTTTTTCAGTATCTAATTATATCTGAATCGATATTGCTGCCCTATAAGTGGTTCCCCAAAACAAATGCAAGATCCAGTGTGGTGTAGTAGTTAGAGTGCTGGGCTGGGACCTAAGCGACCAGGGTTTGAATCCCCACTTGACCATGAAGGCTCAGTGGGTGACCTTGGGCCAGTCACTGCCCTTCAGCCTAGCCTACCACACAGGGCTGTTGTGAGGAGATGAATGTATGCCACCCTGAGCTCCTCAGAGATAAGGTGGTCTATAAATGTAATAAATAAATAAATAAATAAATAAGAAAGAAAAAACTATTTTTAAAAAACTGCAAACACAGTTAAGTCACAGATTCATATACTGACATACCATCTGAACCTAATCACTAAGCACTTGACAACACTCCTATCCATCCCTGCCATTCATGAGCATGGTAGATCAGCTTATTTGCTTTCCTGTTGATGATAGCAAGTTAATTGCACACACACTGCAGAAGCTGCCGGCTCCGTTGGATTTTCTGTGTCACTCATTACAAGACAGTTTAAAATAATGTGGCTTGGTGGCTGGGTCCAGAAAAGCATGGAATCCATTACAGGAGATTTTTATTTTATTTTACTTTATTTCACCCAATACCTTGGGGGTTTAGAGCTTCATCTGTGTGTTACTTCCTCCAAATGGAAAAACAGAATAAATGCATATTTGAAGTAATAAAAGCCCTTTCGTACCCCAACCGAGTACAAATTAACAATTACTAGTGCTGTCTAATGCTTTTCTGCCCGAACATTTTCATTTAACAGCCGTTCTTTTATCTTCAATGCTCCAGTTATTTTTCCCCTCCAAGATATTTATTGTTAGGCTGCTGCTGTTTTGTTTTATTTTCCTTTTTTTCCAATTTAGCAGCAGGAGGAAAAGATTTCATCCTGTTTGTTGTGCAGGGAGAGAGAAAGAGAGGGAGAGAGGAGAAACCAATTTTATCCTCATGTACAGGTTACATTGCCCTGCAACTATAAAGAGGAATATGCTCTGGAGCTAAGCTCCATGAACTGTTTTGTGGCCCTTCAGAACCGGGCAATCTCTGGCTGAATTAGCAGTCAGGTTGCTAGCTTTTGAGTTCTACAGTTCTGGTCCCAGAAAGTGGGTAGCTAGACAGCAGAGTCCTTTAGCCTCTGGCAGCTGGGGATGAAGATGCTATACATGGAAGTAAGCATGAGAGGAACCCCTGTTGCTCTGACTCCCCCATTTCCATTCTCCTCTCTAACATGAAAGGTTGGTACAATAGCCACAGACCAGAAAAAGAAAAGAAATGGAGGCATCAGAGCAACAAGGATTGCTGTCATGCTCACCTCCTGCTGCTTCTCTTGCTTACACAACACATTGCCACTACACTGGAGCTGTGTTTGTGATGGGTGTATAAATTGTACGCTGGAGTACTGACTCCTCCTCTAGATGTCTACCAGAGACCTGAATCAGCCGGATCATAGCTGGAAGACAGACAAGTTGGCCATGCATTTGCAAAACAGCAAAGAGAAAATGCTGAGAGTCTCTGAGCCTCGGACAATTCCCAAATGGATTCAGAAAGAAAGCATGATAGGGCTATAAACACAACACATTAATGGCCCTCAGGCCGCCTCAACTTTGAGGTTGTGTTCAGCACCTCTCCCCTTTGCCACTAGGTGGTGACATGAGGTAAGGGACAAATCTTGATCTTTGCAGCACATCTGGACCAACAGTTAATTAATTTGGCAAAAACTGTGCTTGGCTTTTCTCTGTTTTAAAAGCTGAGAAGGAGATACATCTCACAAACTTGAGCAGGGATGCACAGGATAATAATATCTAAGTCTGACATCACATGATTTTTCTGGCATCCACTTTGCTACATGAACTTTCCTAGGGACCTGCTTACATATTATGGCCACCTGGGAGCCAAAAGGAACCTACTTGACCTAACTATCTATTCTAGGTGCTGTTGCCACTGGGATATGTTCTGTTTAAAGGGCCAGGCTTTCTCATCCTTGCTGCCTTGCAGTCCATCACTACTCAGTTACTTCTAGCTGGGTGGAGACTGAGCAGTCCTTTGGATGAGGACAATAGCTCCTATAGGGCTTCTGCTTGAAAGGTGCTACCCCAGGGGGTTCTCACTTGATCACCTGTGGGTGACTGGGTCCTAAATGGAAGTCAAGGTTTGTACCCGATGCCTTTGCCATATGCATCATCAGGCCTCATGGCTCTCTGATAATTTTGGGCACCTATTCTTCTGAATTAGTGGTCATGTCACTGCTTAAAGTTGGGATAATGATCCCCTCTTTCTCTTCCACACCCATATCCTCAGCATCCTGAAGAAGCTTACATAACAGGGACTGTGGGAAATTTAATTTCCTCAGGGTGCTTGATGTCTGCTCAGGCAAAGGCCAACATGTGGTAAGAAGGAAGGGAAAGGGAGGAGAGATACACCTGCCATTGTTAAATCTGCTGCACCCATAAAGAAAAGGGGGGCAATAAGTAAATGGATGTAGGTGAGTAATTGAACTGGACATGGGAGAGAGAGATAAGAGTTCTTCTCTGGGTAAGATTACAAACTGAGCCAGAGGGGAACTTTGCCATAATTGTATGGGTTTGTACTGCTCACCTTGGGTCAAAGGCAGGCATTAGGATTTCCTGAAGTTTATATTCAGAGCCAAAACATATTATGAACCTCAGTGAGATCACTAGTTCTCGAACAAGATTGTTCTGACTCTAAAAACAGAAGGAACAACACTGCCTTCTTCAGAACATCCTAAAAGTTAAACTTTGGTTTTTACCCATGTTTTATCTCCTGCTACAGCCCATGACTTATTGTATGGAATAGAAATTGTTTATGTATATTATATTAATGTTTATTTATATTTTATAATTTTACCTGTTGTAAATTTCCTAAGCATGGTGCTGCAGCAGAAAGGTGGGGTATGAATATTTTAAGTTAATAAATACCTCCACATTCTCATTTAGTTTTTATAAAGGCCCAATTGAATCCCAACCCTGGGCCCTTTATGCACACTTATGCATGGCTGTCATCACGTTTAAAACAGATCCCTACTTCCTCCTTGTTTAGAATTAGCATGCTGGTGCAGTATGCATCTATGCCATGATTTCCTGGTATACACAGGAATCACCAACCCACCTTGTGAGCAAAAAGCCCGCACCTAACCTCATATTGAAAACATTTTTTGACATGCCCAGGCGAAGGGATGTCGCTCAGTGACAGAGCATCTGCTTTGCATGCAGGAGGTCTGCAGTTCAATCCCTGGCATCTTCAAGTAGGACCAGAAGAGATCCCTGCCTGAAACCCCGGAGAGATGCTGCCAGTTAATGTAGACAGTATTGAGCTAGATGGACCAGTGATTTGACTCAGCATAAGGCAGCTTCACATGTCCCTCTGTTATATTTAAACCAAGCATGATAGTTGGTCCCATCTGTTTGAGAATGACCCTTGTAGCTGTCCTCTAGCTATGCTAATGAGGAATTATAGGCTCTTTTCAGCCTTTGTGGACAATGCCACAAAGACAGGGAACACAAATTATTTTTTTAGAAGTGCTTTTTTAAAATTTGAGACTATCTGTTATGGTTAGTGTGCTGCTGCCTTCACAAAAGGGCAGAACCCAGAGCTCCAATAGCAGGGACTGAACTGTACAAAGACGTCTTGCTGTTTATCTGGGTAAGCTATTCAGCTTTCCCATTAGGGATGGCACTGAAAACCATATATGAATGAGTACTGCTGCCCCTTGGACTACAGATGTCTCTGCATGAAACATCAACAGCAAATGGCTTTGTGAATATCCTCAAACTGAGCATTCACTCCCATCAGGAACAGCAAACAGTTGCTGGGCTGCAAATCCATTCGGATCTTGCAGTGAAAGGAAGCTATTCTTCGGCGTGAAAGGCGTCAGGGAAGAAGGGAATGTCAATATTAGCCTTTCTTTTATGAAAAAGAATCTTCCTATGCAAATGTCAGGCGTATGCTTCAACCTGCCAAAGTCCTAGCACAGCACAATGGCCTTTATAGCTTGGGAGCCAATCCAAGAGACCTGCCTGCTGCAGTGGCAAGGGAACCCTGGAAATGAGGCGGCCATAGCATTTCCCTCACAGTTGTGTGTGTCACTGGTTTTGTGAAGATGAATGGGACTAAGGAGACGTGTGGAGGAAAATGAGGGGTGTAGGACTTGTAAGCGCACACGACAAGAATGAATTAGCGAGATCAAAATGTAATGGATCAGGAGGCCTGGAGTTGGTCCTTGATGGATGTAATTGTCATGGATGTAATTGTCCATTATTAAAAACCTCCCTAATGAGAGGCATACATTTTTTTAAAAAACCTGTAGTTAGGACTAGGGGGATGGTGCAGAATGCCTCAGATTTGACAGCCTGTGGTGTCTTTGGCTGTCTTGCAGAATTCACGTTTGAAATGGGTAGGAAGCCAAGCCTCTCTTGGCAAGCCACATCTCCGGTTCTCCTAAACCTGTAGTGCCAGAGGGACTACAGTATTTACAACACAGCTTGTCAATGGAAAAGAAACCCAACATGAAGTGAGAGAAGAGAGACTTTGTGCTGGCCATTATGCAATGGCTTTTTACACCTTCCTAGCTTGACTCTCCAGCCCTAGGAGCCTTCATAAAGGCGCTGTTTCCAGAGAAAGAACTGTGAGGGGAGAGAGACTTTGTCATCATGGCGTCACTGGTTTTACCTGTGCTGCCCCACCACCAGCCCAAGGAACCTTCAGAAGGGAGGTTGCCATGGACATTATGGACATTATGTATATGTGTGCCTTTTAATGAACTGGATAGAGTGAAAGATTGTGAGTCATGGGGGTGGGGAGAGTGTTGTATGGATGTGGCAGTGCTTGATTTATTTTTTGGTTGCTATTTTCTTAATGTTGTTGGTGTTGCTTTATAGTTTATGAATGCTGCAGTACTTTGTGAATCCTATAATATGACATGTGCTGCAATTGTGCTGTTTAGCTTATTTTTTTATATGTTTTGTGAGGGTGCTTTATGGGTTGCCATTGCTTTACCGACGATTTGTGCTGTATTTGTGATGTTCTACTTTGCTCTACTTATTCATTGTTTGTAAGCTGCTTTGTGATTCGTTTGAATGGAAAGCAGCATAGAAATATAATGAATCACATCAACCCAGGTAGGCAGAATGCATCTGTTGTCTACTATTAGCCATGATGGCTCTACTCTGCATCTATGGTTTGAGGTGACAATGCTTTTGAATACCACTTGCTGGAAACCACAGGAGGGCAGAGTGCTCTTGTGCTTGAATCCTGCTTGCTGGTTTCCCATAGGCAGAAATTGTGAGAACAAGATCCTGGACTAGATGAGCCACTGACCTGATCCAACAGGAACTTCTTATGTATCTCAGGGTCGTGGGTTTGAGCGCCATGTGGTTGAAATATTCCTGCATAGCAGGGAGTTGGGCTAGAATGATCCTGGTCCCTTCCAGCTCTACAATTCTATGATTCTCAGGATAGGTTTTGCAGGAAATGTGGTCACATGGAGAAGCCTTAGGCTTCAGGATGTGACACTAATAGATGCCTATGTTCTTGAACATTACAGATGAAGTGGTTGCTTAGCAGAATAAAATGCTTAGGATCAGATGATTTACAAGACCCTGTATTTTATCTCAGTAGTAAATACCTAATTCAGGGATGGGCTCTCCAGATGTTGTTGGACTCCATCAGCCCCAGTCAGCATGGCCAATGGTCAGGGATGGATGGGAGTTGTGGGCCAGCAACATCTGGAAGACCACAGGTTCCCCGTCCCTGACCTAATTGATCACAGGTGTTGTTTGTTGTTAGAGAAGAGTTGAGATGCTTAAATGAATAACCCAGCATTTTCCAGCAGCAGCAGCAGCAGCATTGTCTGTGCTCAAGGCATGAAAGCACACAGCAGACAACTGATCCCACAGTGATGTGTGGCCACTGTTTAGGAACAAATAGATAATAAACAATAAAGGGAGCAGACTTCCTAGCATTTTCCTCTTTTGGCTTATCAGTGTATTTGTTAACAGTTTTCACTGCTCACCGAATTGGATAAACTTGTAACAATCTCCTGAAACTAATTAAGAAACAGCTTAACCCAATTCAGAGTATTTTAATGGGCTTTCTACTGCATGCATATGTTTCCAACTCCAAGCTCAGTGCAGGATATTCCAATGAAGATGAAATATTGTGCAGCTATAACTAGCAGACCCCAAGTTTAGCACATTGTTTTTCAGAGGGAGAGAATGACAGCTCAGATCAGTCTTGCCTGCCAGCCCTCTTTGTGGGCAAAAGCCTTCGGTGAAAGCTGATGATGTCCATCCCCAGTGATGTTACTGAAGTAACTGAGTGGCATATATTCAGGAGTTAACTTGCAACCACTGAAAAAGAAATCCTGTCTCTAACGTCTGGTGAGATAGGCCTAAAATAAATCTTCAAATACAAAGAAAAGAAGCCACCCTATTTGCATGTTTTTGCATAATTTTGCTGGAGTTGCTCACAGAGTACACTTTCCTCTCGCAGTAGGAGCAGTATCCAGGTTCTCTTTGATCAGAGTCTTCAGATTGTCAATAAAGCACAGCATCAAGGCACAAGTGCCGAGGGACTTGTGGCACAGAGGAACACCCGCCCTTGAATAAATCTTGCTTCCCAGATCCCCTGCAAAGAGCTCACAGCTGCAATTTGGTGGAAAAATATGTTGCACCACCTGTTTTTCCATAGCCTGCACCTGCCACAAACAGCATGCATTGCACCAGACATTAAAGACCATGGTTGTAAGCTTCTGACCTTCCCAATAATTCAGTCCTCACATCCCCTCCAGCTTTCAACTGAGGAGAATAAGCTAGTCTTACACTGTGGGAACAAGGAGGCGGGGTTTGACTGTGATAATGAAAAAGCCAAATGTAACTTCTAAAGGAGCTGGCGGCAGGCTGCACTTCAAAATGTGTTTCCTTACCCTCCAAGAAGCATAAGCAATACATGAGCATATTTCCATTGCACACAGCTTCTTATTCCCCCAATGCTTGTTGTTTTCAGATTTTACTGTTTAATTTTTTATTAAAATTTCTTCAACCTACAACATCAAGGCGATCCTTTAATCCCTACTCCCCTTAACACATATATGCATATAGTCTTTCATATCTCGCACATAAAATCACATGCACATTTTTGACAACAAGCTGTCAGCTATAATTCCAGTGGCAATTCAGTGACTGCACATTCGGGGGTTCATGTCTCACGTTATTTTAGGTGCATGAGCAGTGCTTTTTTTTCTTAAAAAAGAGGTGCCAGAACTCACCATTTACACCTCCCTTATTCTCTTATAATGGCAATGGCACCCACCTGAGACGTGCCAGAACCGAGTTCCAGTAAGTTCCAGCTGGAAAAGATCCCTCTGCATGAGGCAGGGAAGAAGCACCCACCCACTGACATCTCCATCTACCTCAAAAGTTGTCTTTCTGCCCAGTTCTCTGGGTTTTCTGGGGTCCCATGCACCTCCTAACTGTTAGGGGGAAGGACCAGTGGCAAGTAGTACACAGTCCCAGTCAGGCAGAAATCAAGATCTGGAGCAGCAAGCAAAGATCAGAGGAGCTAGAGGCAGGTAAGTAAGTTACCTCTCATAGAATTGTTGTGGGGATAAAGTGGGGGGGGCATGCACATGGCCCCAAGCCCTTTGGAGAAAGGATGGGACAATATAGGTCAGAGGTGGCTAAACCTTACGATATTCCAGATGTTAATATTCCAGATGTTAATAATTATGTTAATAATAATAATATAATAATAAATTTTTATTTATACCTCGCCCTTCCTGGTTCAGGAAACCGGGCTCAGGGCGGCTAACAACAAATTTAAAATACTTAATTGATGCTACCAAAAAAAAAAAAAAAACAGCATAAAATACGATATAAAACGTAAATAACAATAAAATCAAAAATCAATTTAGGGGGGAAATCCATCCAATAAACATCAGGTGATCACCAGGGCTAGCTGGCTAATTTAGTCCCACTTGGGCCAGCGAGGAGACCAGGGGAGAACCAGCTGTGGGATCCCAGAGCGGGCAATCTTCACAAAAAGGGGAGGGGGGAAGGAAGGGGAACAAAAGATCAGGCCAGGTTCAAATTGAAAGCCAGGCGGAATAGTTCTGTCTTACAGGCCCTGCGGAAGGAAGTTAAATATTGCAGGGCCCTGGTCTTATGGGACAGAGCATTCCACCAGGTCGGAGCCATCACTGAGAAGGCCCTGGCCCTGGTGGAGGATAATCTAACTTCCTTATGGCCCAGGACCTCTAAACTATGATTATTCATGGACCTTAAGGTCCTTTGTGGGGCATACCAGGAGAGGCGGTCCCGTAATGATGGACTCCATCTCCCATCAACTCCAGTCACCTTGGCCAACTGTCAGGGATGATATGAGCTGTAACCCAGCAACTTTTGGTGGGCCACAGGTTGGCTGCCCTTGGCTCTTACAATAATAAACTTTCAATTGTGAAGAGAAAGCACAGTTGAGAGATGGCTCAGAATCCACACAAAGTGCCAGGTTATTATGGCTAGTTATGTTAATGGTGTGGTTCTAAGTAGACCCTCGTGAGCATTTTTACAGTAACCTCGCTCCTCTCCCTGGGGGACATTTTATTCCCTCAGAAGTGCCACATAGCAGGCTTGGAGATTTAATGCTGTGCAATCAATGGCAGGACTGGGAGCAAATGGATTCCATTGAGAAAGCAGGAGATGTTGTCTCAGTTAATAAGATAACAATTTAACATCTTTCCCTCCCTGCTTTTTCCTTACTCCCCACTTTAAACAGACTACCAAATATTCAGAGTTGCCTTTAAGTAATTTAGTGGAAAGACTGCTATGATTTCAAATTCCCATCTGCCCTGCTTCCCATCCAGCGATGTTTCTTGTCACCAGCTAACAGCATTTAAAATATTTACAGCCCTGCCTTTGCCCTGGGGAAGGATCCAAATAAATCATGTTTGCCGACCATAAATCAAAAATTAATCTCCCGAAAGCGCGATGCCTGTCCGATCCCTCAAATAACAAGCAGCAGAATTTATCAAGTAAATTGGTGCTGGTGTCTCACTGGTGCCACTGTGGGGTGTAATGGATGGGGCGAAAGGGCAGGAGGCACAGCCAAACCAAGGTGCTTAGACGGTAAGAGAAAAAATGGACAGGCATGGAAATTAGCATCATTAAAATGCCACCTTACATCTTTGCCAGCGTAACCTTCATTCATCTCCCTCCTTTCAGGGAGTCGTTTTTCACCATTCTCCATTCCCATTCCCGATCCTTCCTCTTTGAAATATTTGTCTTTACTTTGGTTTAAAGGACAGCAGCTCAGCAAACAAAAAAAATCTCTCTGTCCCATATGTTAACGACCATTTTCAATATGCATTGTTGAGAAGGGGAGAAACTACGCCAGCTCAGTGGGATGTGTTTCAAAATTCTTTCAGTCAGGCCAATCTCAGTGCATTGTGGGACTTGTAGTTCCAGCCTTGTTTCCTTCTCCTAAGTCTTCTCCTAAACCAGTTCCCGGGATGTAATGTGTCAACTCAGCAAGTGTGCCCAAGTTGAAAAGGTGTGTGTGTGTGTGATATATAAAATTAAAATAAAGAAAATCAAAATTAGAAACAGAATTGTTAGAACCCAAAACTAAGAATTTGTCAAGAATGTATAACTTGCTGTTGAAATGGAATACTCAGGATGAAACGGTGAAATCTGCTATGATTAAATGGGCACAAGATGTTGGACATAATATTATGTTTGCTGACTGGGAACAGTTATGGACCACAGGTATGAAGTTTACGGCATGTAATGCCTTAAGAGAGAATATTATGAAAATGATATACAGGTGGTACATGACCCCAGTCAAGCTTGCAAAAATCTATCATTTGCCTGATAATAAATGTTGGAAATGTAAAGAAACTGAAGGTACATTCTTTCACCTTTGGTGGACGTGCCCAAGGATTAAGGCTTTCTGGGAGATGATTTATAATGAAATAAAAAAGGTATTTAAATATACCTTTCTGAAGAAACCAGAGGCCTTTCTTCTGGGCATTGTCGGCCAATTGGTGCCAAAGAAGGACAGAACCTTTTTTATGTATGCAGCAAGAATACTCATCGCAAAGTATTGGAAGACACAAGATCTACCCACTCTGGTAGAATGGCAGATGAAGGTGATTGACTACATGGAATTGGCGGAAATGACTGGCAGAATCCGAGACCAGGGAGAAGAGTCAGTGAAAGAAGACTGGATGAAATTTAAAGACTATTTACAGAAATATTGTAAAATTAATGAATCTTAGAAGGATGTTGGATAGAAACTAAGAGGTTTTTAGCTGTAATGCTTTAAGAGATATGAAAAAAGGTTTCCAATTGGGTAAAAGTTTAATGGTAAGGATTTGCTGAACTAACAAACTGAACTGGAATACAAAAAAGGGAGGTATGAGGAGGTCCGGGGAAATAAGTGTAGGGAAGATAGGTTATGGAAAATTAATGTCTTTTTAACTGTTTTATTTTGTATGTTTCTTTTTTATTCTTTACTTTTTGTTATATTTTTAAAACTTTATTCTTTTTTCTGTATTTTGTATTTCTTGTATTTTTTGAAACTTTAATAAATATCATTTAAAAAATAAAATTAAATTAAATTAAAATAGTTCTTGATACAACATGCCCACTTAAAACTACTCTTCTCCACAGAAGGTGTGGAATGTGTTGTGATTGTTTTCCCACTGGATATGGACATCCAACATGTTGGTGACTGGAAATCACATATATAAATATCAGACTTCATCAGCTTTGTGCTGACAGTTTTTGTTTCCTTTTACTATAATTTCCATCAGCCCCATCCAGCATGTCCAATGGCCAGGGAAATGGTAGTCCAATACATCTCAGGGCACTAGGCTGCCAAAACCATACCAGACCTGCTTAGCTTTGCAAATGTGCTTGTAGTTTTATTGCTGCACGACTAGGAGCCTAGGCTGCTCTGGCTAACCTTTCTGCCAATTTTGATGTTCAGGCTAGAAATGTTGATTTGAAAGCCATATGCAGAATACAGGAGGGGTGGGGGCTTTACTTTGCAGTCTGTCTGTAATGAGCCTATATGTTTCCAGATACAGCCTCTGTCCCAGGTGGACCATGAGACAGCCTGAAGTACTAACAGGTACTTAGTGATAATAGCTCCTGTGATATTAAGATCATCAGCCATTATGATCCATGCAACTGGCCTCATATACAATGCAGGGCTAACCAGAGGGAGACATCTGCCAGTTTTTTGCGGCAAGTTGTCATTTAGGTGGTCCCCAATAAAAATCTGCATCCAGTCACTCCGGAGTTAGCATAAGAATCTGAGTCCGCCTCTGCATGCTGCTTATTGGAATGGGTGATGAAGCACAGGAGAGGTGTAGGCATGGGCAGTTCTTTTACAGTACTTGACCTAACGATAATCACTGCCTTGAACTAGGATTATTAGTCTTTCACTTCGCTGAGTGTCTTGATAGACTCACACAGAGCAACTCTTGACAGTACGACCCTGCTCTGTCAGTCAGCGTAGGCCGGTTTATAAGCCTGATGAAGCCATTTGATTGAGCCAGCCAGCATTTCCCTTTAATCATTCTGCCTTGGGTACTATTAGTAAAAAGAAAGTAAAAAGTCCAGATTTAAAGGACTTTAAAGTTCACTAATAGGGTGGGTTTGTGTTCTACTTTAAGAAGTTCTCTTTTGGAAGTGCTGCCAGAAAACAATTCTCCATGTGAAGGAGTCCTCTATCTGAAAGGCTACCTGGTCCAAGTTTTGGTTTAAAGAAAGAAAATCAACCCATAACACATGCCTGCAGGCTTGTTTTTATACAAACTGAAATGCAAATAACTAAATTAGTTGTAATTCATATCTTTAATTTGTCTGATGGTGGTTTGTGTGTGAACATACTTATTGCAGAGTAAGGGCATCCTGTTTTGATTTAGCTTAATAGTCTGAAAGCATTGGCTATAATTAACATAAAAGGGAGTCTTCATTGAAGCTGCCGGGTTCTGGCAGTCTTTGCCGTTCTTTCTAGCTATACAGCTCTCAAAATGTTAAGATCTGTCAATATCCGAACAAAGAGTCCCTTTCAGGCTGGATGGCACTGTGGGTCAATTTGTTTGCATACATGTGGAGCCGAACCATATACCCCCATTTTTGCAAGGAGAAAAATCCCAATTCTGCACAATTTAGGCAAATTTGCAGAAATGAGTTAACAGTTTATCCTAGTTGCTATGTGTAGGGTGTTTGCAATGTTAAATAAGTTGGCATTGATCCTGGGAACAAAAGGAAAGGAAGAATGAAAAAAAAATATCATGTTGAGAGCTCATGTATATATAAGAAACAGGCAGAAAGACCAGAGAGCAGGGATTTCCAGTTTGTGTGCCAGCACACATTACTGTGTCATCATGACAGAGTGTGCTTTCAAAATGAAGCTGGATACATTACCACCCTCTATCCATTGGAGTGAAAGGCATTGTGGATCACTGGCTACCCCTTCCCTCCATTTTATAACTAGTCATTACTTCCAGGAGGGAGCAGGGATATCATGGGATCCCCCAGTGCACCCTATACTACATTTGAGAAGTTGAGTAGAGGGATACAAGGAACTTCAAAATTTCCCTTCAAACAGGGCCAACTTTGTGGACCAACTTTGACAGGTGTCATCTTACATCATTGGGACACCATCAGCTGCAAAGGGGCTCACTCCCACCACTGACCGGTTGACCCCAGGTAGCAGAAGCTTTAGGTACACTGGAAGCAGTAAGTAGCAGAGCAGAAAGGGAATGCAACGGAATGCTCTTTAAGAACCAGAATGGTGATGGCAACTGTCGGAGCACTAGGGTAATTGATGGGCCCTACTCCCGTGGCAAATGAAATAATTGGTAGTGTCATGGGTTTGCAGGGGGCAAGGATCCTCTAAACTTCCTGGGTGCCAGGTTCTCCCCATAATTTCTGAAATTAGTAAATGTAGGTTTTGAAGTCAAGTCAGCTTTCTCAGGAGTAAGTGCCTGGAACCCCTGGAATCTCACACCACTTGGAGACTGGAGTGGCATGGAACAATATTAATGTAGAGGAAAGATGAGGCCAACTTACTATTCTATGACTGTTAGCTGATCCCAATAAATTTGGTATTAAGCTATGTACTTACACATAGCATAGTATTTACAAATATAAACATAAAGAGCTTATACTGAATCAGATCACTGATCCATATAACCAGAATAGGATTGTCTACTCTGAGAGGCTGTGGATCTCCAAAGTCTTAGGCAGCAGTCCCTTTTGAGCTCTGCTACCCAACATCCTTTTGATTGGAGAAGCAAGGGATTGAACCTGGATGCAAATGAAAAGCAAGTGCTCTACCAGTGAGCTACACAGCTAATTGGAATTGCCTTCCAAGTCATATGGTACATGGGGTATATCATATTTAATTACTTCCTGTATGATATATTGAGCCACCATTGTGTTTCCACAGAAAAATGACTCAGATATCCATTTTTAGCAGACTGAACTAGATGGAGGTGGCCTTTTGCAATGGCACTGAGCAGAACTTTGCCCTATGATTTTCAGAGACGTACTTACTGTAATGAAGGCAAACAATGACAATAAGTTGTTCACTTCAGATAAAGAAAAGCTTGTACATAAACAAAACCTATGCTTAATAGCAGCATGAAGTGCAGTGATGCAGGGAAATGGAACAACAATATTATTGTAATGAGCCTATTTTTAAATTTTTCAAATCTTCAACCTGCAGAGTTTTTCCTTCGATTCTAGTCTCATTCTAATACCAACTCTCTGGGAAATGCCAATGTCTTCTTGGGTAATGTTGCTTAGGAGCTGATTTCCCAAAGAAAGAATGACCTCAGGAAGGAGAAGCAAGAAAAATGGATGAAATGGGTTTGCAATTCCTGAGTTTGTCAGAAAGCAAAGAGCTAAAATTGGTGCCTGCTGCCTGACATGCAGAAAGGATCCCGAGGCTGCAGCACAATTACTCTTCAAAATACATTGATGTTTATCCTGTAGCAATCTTCTATAATTACTCTGACAGTACCTGACAGCCCCATGCCATCAGCTGAAGGAACAAAGTCAGAGCCAGCTGATGTGTTGATGTTGCTGGATTGCTGCTGTCTGCTTGATTCTGCCCCCCCCCCATCTAAAAGTATCTTTCTACAAATTTCTAATTTGTTTACTACTTCTTTTTTGGTGGTGAGTCTGAGCCGAGATTTTGATTTTATTTCTTTTGGCATGTGGATTTGGAGTTTGAATAAGGAACTAGATGTCACATACAAGGGTGGGATTTTTCTGCTTTCACTCTTGCTCATATACTATGGAATATAATTATCACGCAGACCTGGGGAGATCTTGTTCCAGTTGAATTTCCACTTTGCCAAGTGCCCAGCACTTCCTGATGTGTGAAATGTACAGGACCATTCATATCCTTGTTATCTGCGAGAATTTTACAGCAATCCAAGTTTTTAGTGTGTTGAGAACATGATGCTGCATGTTCAGAGCAATAATTCCAGTGTGAAGTAGCGGACAGACTTCTGGATTGACTGGGGACTTCTCAAGAGACCTTGTTCAACTCCCCACTCCATGACATTAATCATAGAATCATAGAGTTGGAAGAGACCACAAGGGCCATCGAGTCCAACCCCCTGCCAAGCAGGAAACACCATCAGAGCACTCCTGACATATGGTTGTCAAGCCTCTGCTTAAAGACCTCCAAAGAAGGAGACTCCACCACACTCTTTGGCAGCAAATTCCACTGTCGAACAGCTCTTACTGTCAGGAAGTTCTTCCTAATGTTTAGGTGGAATCTTCTTTCTTGTAGTTTGGATCCATTGCTCCGTGTCCGCTTCTCTGGAGCAGCAGAAAACAACCTTTCTCCCTCCTCTATGTGACATCCTTTTATATATTTGAACATGGCTATCATATCACCCCTTAACCTCCTCTTCTCCAGGCTAAACATGCCCAGCTCCCTTAGCCGATCCTCATAAGGCATCGTTTCCAGGCCTTTGACCATTTTGGTTGCCCTCCTCTGGACACGTTCCAGTTTGTCAGTGTCCTTCTTGAACTGTGGTGCCCAGAACTGGACACAGTACTCCAGGTGAGGTCTGACCAGAGCAGAATACAGTGGCACTATTACTTCCCTTGATCTAGATGCTATACTCCTATTGATGCAGCCCAGAATTGCATTGGCTTTTTTAGCTGCCGCGTCACACTGTTGGCTCATGTCAAGTTTGTGGTCAACCAAGACTCCTAGATCCTTTTCACATGTACTGCTCTCAAGCCAGGTGTCCCCCATCTTGTATTTCTGCCTCTCATTTTTTTTGCCCAAGTGCAATACTTTACATTTCTGCCTGTTAAAATTCATCTTGTTTGTTTTGGCCCAGTTCTCTAATCTGTCAAGGTCGTTTTGAAGTGTGATCCTGTCCTCTGGGGTGTTAGCCACCCCTCCCAGTTTGGTGTCATCTGCAAATTTGATCAGGATGCCCTTGAGTCCATCATCCAAGTCGTTGATAAAGATGTTGAATAAGACCGGGCCCAAGACAGAACCCTGTGGCACCCCACTAGTCACTCTTCTCCAGGATGAAGAGGAACCATTGATGAGACCCTTTGGGTTCGGTCAGTCAGCCAGTTACAAATCCACTGAGTGGTAGCATAGTCAAGACCGCATTTTACCAGCTTCTTTACAAGAATATCATGGGGCACCTTGTCAAATGCCTTGCTGAAATCAAGGTAGGCTACATCCACTGCGTTCCCTTCATCTACCAGGCTTGTAATTCTGTCAAAAAACGAGATCAGGTTAGTCTGACATGACTTATTTTTCAGAAATCCATGCTGACTATTGGTGATCACAGCATTCCTTTCTAGGTGCTCACAGACTGTTTGCTTAATGATCTGCTCCAGAATCTTCCCTGGTATTGATGTCAGACTGACTGGGCGGTAATTATTTGGGTCCTCTCTTTTCCCCTTTTTGAAAATAGGGACAACATTTGCCCTCCTCCAGTCTGCCGGGACTTCGCCTGTTCTCCAGGAATTCTCAAAGATGACTGCCAGTGGTTCTGAGATCACATCTGCCAGTTCTTTTAATACTCTTGGATGCAGTTCATCTGGCCCTGGAGACTTGAATACATCTAAACAAGCCAAGTATTCTTGTACTATCTCCTTAGTTATTCTGTGTTTCCTCTGCTGAATCATTTGCTCCAAATTCTTCAGGTCGGGCATTGTTTTCTTTATCGGAGAAGACTGAGGCAAAGAAGGCATTGAGGAGTTCAGCCCTTTCTGTGTCCCCTGTTTGCATTTCACCATCTTCTCCTCTGAGTGACCCCACTGTTTCTTTGTTCTTCCTTTTGCTACGAACATACCCATAAAAGCCTTTTTTGTTGCTTTTAACCTCTCTAGCAAGCCTGAGTTCATTCTGTGCTTTAGCTTTTCTGACTTTGTGTCTACACGTGCTGGCTATTTGTTTGAATTCCTCTTTGGTGGTTTCCCCACATTAAGAAAGTGCCCTTGCACATGTTGCTATATTTCAGCCTAAGCTACATCACAGGGCTGTTATGAGCATAAAGGGGATAGCCCTGGGTGTGCTGCCTATCCTTGGAAGAAAGGTGGAATGCAAATGTGTTGGTTTTTTTGGTTTTTTTAAGTACTGACATATTTTATTTCCAATAATTTGACCCTACATTATGTAGTGAATTGCCAATTGTTTTTCAAACTATGCATCAAAACTTGGTTAACTGCTAGAAGAACTGATCATGCACATTTTGAACAGTGGCTATTGGAATCCAGATTCAGGCTTGAATTCTGAATCTGTATACATTATGGGGCCACTCCGGTGAAGTCCAGCTTCCACAGCCAAAGCTGGTGTCTATCGGCTCAGCTCCAGTGAAGTTTACAAATCTAGGTCAGTAAAAATCAGCTAAGCATCAGTCCCTCTTTCTCCCTCCTCTTGCAATTTTAAATGCATCGAATCTGTGCATGTGAACCATGCTGTGCAATGACATGACTGCTTGCTATGCTTGTCAAATGTCACCTACACTATTTTTTTTTTTTAAAAAAAACCATCCATACTCTATATTCAATGACACTAACAAATCTGCTGAAAGGAAACAAGTGGGCTGAATTGTTAGAGTTGTATGCAGGGCAGGTACACCAGGTAAGTGCAGGGTAGGCAGAGATAGTCTGTAAGAAGCATCTCCCTTCATTAGGTTGACATTCATTTCCACCTCTTTCTCGCACATAGGGGCTAAAGTGCAAATGTATTACGTGCCCCAGCCTCAGGTTTCCCTTCTGTATCCAAGGTGATTTGAGGAGTGTGATATTTTCAATTTTCTTCTTTGTTCTCCAAAGCTCCCTTCCTTTGCTGAGTGGAGTTGATGTCAGTTTCCTTTGCTTCCTTTTGTCACCTTCGTCTTCTTCATCTTCCTCACTTGCCATTGCCCTTTCCCTTCTCCAAATAACTTTGTATTGCTTTCATGGTGCCAGCTGGATGCTGATGTTGGTTTCTGCTTTCCTTCACTGTGCAGCGAAAGGGCTTGTCACGAGACAGGTGTTTACATTCCACAGTCTGTACTGTTGGAGTTTCTCACGGGAAAGGGAGGCTGGATGTGACGTACACTGGTTTCCTGTTTTTCACTTTGTGATTCTCTCCGAGCTGTCAGGGAGAGAGGATGCATTTCTGCTCCGGCAGAGGCAAGATGTCTTTCTGTAATATACCAGCTTTGAACTGTAAATAAAGCAATATAGAGTATGCAGCACGTACTCCTCATCCTTCCGCTGGGCACGAGACTCTGCTTTAAATCAACACGTGGTTATGGGCCCAGAGGTCGAATCGGAGTGCCGGCAAAGGATCGGAATGCAGAGGGACAGGTCGGATCGGAATCTGCTCTGCGCGTAAAAGTGATTGATGAGGTATGTGCTACTGCTCCGGGCAGCCTGCCAGCTTCTAGTTTTACTTTAACAAGCTGCATAATATGGCTCTTGCTGAAGGTGGAGATGTGCGTTTACATCTGATGGAGATGCAAAATCTGAGACATGAGCTGCAACAGAGAGGACTCAACTTTCCAGAGGCTGTGTATTCTTTCATGATACTACAATCTTTGGGTTCAGGTTGGGAGTCTGTTGCAACCCAGATTGCTGTGCAACCAACTGCTCAGCTGACAGTGGACTTTGTTACTGCCGTGATTCAAAATGAAGCAGATCGCCGGGGTGCTAGCTGCATGGGCAAGGGGGAGTCTTCACAGACGTCATCCCATACTGCAGTGGAACCACCAGATGGCGCCAAAGCTTTGAAGGCAGTGAAATGCTACTCGTGTGGACGTCTAGGCCATATGAAGAGGGAATGCAGATATCCCAGGGCCAAGACAGAGCAGCGCAGCGAAAGCTCATCGCGCGGAAAAGGCCGAGGCAAAGGCAATGGTCCGGTGTCTAGGACAACGCAGCACAAGGCTATGGTTTCACGCTTCACTCCAAAGGTTGCAGAGGTCCAGAAGACGTCTAGATCTTTCTTCGTTGTTGATTCAGCGGCGACCCACCACATGTGCAACGATAAGAGACTGTTTGTGTCTTTTACACCGCAGGAAGGTGCGATTCACCAGGCGGATGACCACACTATTCCCAGTAAAGGCTACGGAACTGTTGTTCTTCACAGTTTGGACTTATCGATACAGAATGTGCTTTACGTGCCAGACGCCAAACATAATCTGCTCAGCGTTGGACAGCTGAATGAGCGGAACATTGACGTGTCATTCAAGAACAAGAAGTGCATCATCACAAAGAAAAATGATTATGTATTGCATGCTGAATATGTTGATCGTTTGTTTGTTTTGTATTATGATGATGTTGAAAAGGATGACACTTGTTGCATTGCAGGTTCTAACAAAAGTTTGCATGCAGAATGTATTCACGATTTTCATAGAAAATTTGGTCATTTGCATTTTGAGGCAGTATCTAAAATGCCTGCCTTGGTTGAAGGTATGACTATTAAACCCTGCAGGTACCACAGGTACCCTGCAGGTAGGCAAGCTACAGAACCATACCAGGTTGTTCATGCTGATTTAGTTGGACCACTAGCGCCCTCTTTGGGTGGAAATAGATACTTCATGGTTCTCATTGATGCATTTTCTAGATATATTTTTGTGTACAATCTCAAGCAGAAATCAGAGGCTTTTCCTAGGTTCAAGGAATTCTGTGCTTGGTTGGAAAATGTGCATGGTAAGAAGATAAAGACTCTTTTCAGTGATCGCGGGGGAGAATTCACTTCTCAGCAGTTTGAAGCTTTTCTGACTGAGAAAGGAATTCAACACGATTTGTCTAGTCCTCGCTCGCCATGGCAGAATGGACTTGCGGAACGGGCAAATCAGACATTGCTTCAAGGGTTAAAAACCTTGCTGCATGATGCCAATCTTCCAGAGAGTTATTGGGCCGAATCTCTCTCGTGTTTTGTTTACAGTTACAATCGCAGGTTATCTTCAGCGATTGGTTGTACCCCCTATGAGAAGATGTTTGGCAAGAAGCCATACATCAAACACATGAAGATTTTTGGTTCTGACATGTGGGTTCACTCACCACAAAACTCCAAGTTAGACAAGCGTGGATTGCATGGTATCTTTCTAGGTTATCAGAAAGGGTCTTACAGAATAATGATGACTGACTCTAAGACAATTAAGCTCACGAGAAGTGTTGAGTACAATGCAAAGTGGGGGGAGAATGTGGGAATTTTCCAATGTTATCCTGATGACGGTGATGAGACTGAGGATAGTCAAGAGCAACCACAACAACCCACACCCACTAATGAAAGTTCTGAGTCTGAATCTGAAACTGAATCGGGTGATTCAGAGGATTTCAAGAGTGCGAAAGCCTCTATGCGACCCTCTGAAAGCTCTGATCAAGAATTGGAGGAACCATTGTTCACAGTAGGTCGTTTTTCTCCTAAGAAGGAAGAGGAGAGTGTTGAAGACTTAAGGCTAATTCGTAGGTCACAGAGAGCCACAAAAGGCAGACCTCCAAAGAGATTTGCTGATGAGTTTGCTACGATAGCAGTAACAGCTGTTAAAAGCTCCAAGAAGGTATTTGAACCTTCAAGTTTCCAAGAAATCCAGGGTTTGGATTCAAAGGAAGCTGAGCCATGGTTAAATGCCATGAAGGCTGAGCTTGATTCCTTAGAAAGGAACAAAACATGGGAGCTAGTTCCAGTAGTTCCAGGAATGAAACTGCTTGGAAGCAAATGGGTCTTCAAAGCGAAGACAGATCAAAATGGCAAGATAGTCAGACACAAAGCCAGATTGGTAGCCAGAGGTTTTGCACAGGTACCAGGTGAAGACTATCACGAGACCTACTCACCGACAGTGAGATATGAAAGCATTAGGCTTATGCTCAAGCTAGCTGCAGAGGAAAATCTACACATTAGTCACCATGATATTAATACAGCTTTTCTGTACGGATCTCTAGATGAATCACTTTATATGCTTCCACCTGATGGCGTACAGGTAAAACAGGGATTTGTTTGTGCTCTGAAGAAATCCCTTTATGGTCTCAAACAAAGTGCACGGTGTTGGCACACAAAACTCACTGAAGTATTGTTTTCTCTAGGTTTTCAGCAAGGAAAAGCTGATCCATGTGTATTTGTCAAAGAGGAGGGGCAAAAGAAACTGTACTGTTTGTTTTATGTTGATGATTTATTATTCTTTTGGAAAGATGTCGCAATGTACAATAACGCCCTAGCTCAACTGAAAGAGCACTTTGACATGAAAGATCTTGGTGAGGTAAACAACTACCTATCTCTGGAAATAGAGAGAGATCAAGATGGTAACATTCTAGTACACCAGTCACAGAAAATTGCTGATGTGTTAAGCAAACTAAATCTGATGGATGCTAACCCTGTAGACACACCGATGACAACAGGTTATCAGGTAGATGACACTGAAGAAGCATTTTCTGACACTACACTGTACAGAAGTGTGCTAGGCAAGCTAAACTTCATTGCCAGATGTTCAAGACCAGACATTGCTGTTAGCTGTAATTTGCTAAGCAGACAAGTCAACAATCCTAGTGTCAAGGATTGGAAAGCTCTGAAACGCATAGCGCGGTATTTGAAAGGCACTATGCATTACAGACTGAGATTTAACAATCAGAAGTCTGGTGGTCTTGAGATATTTGCAGATGCAAGTTTTGGAAGTGACACTACAGACAGGAAAAGTACGTCTGGAGTTTGCTACATGTACAATCAAGGTCTGTTTGATTGGTCATGCAAGAAGCAAACAACAGTTAGCTTAAGTACTTGTGAAGCCGAACTGAATGCACTGTCTTATTCACTTAAGGATTGTGAATGGTTAGTACAATTGTGCAAAGATATGAAAATTCCTGTCAAATGTCCAATCCAGGTTTACCAGGACAACAAAGCATGTTTGGCTTTGCTGAAGTCTGAAGGTTGTAAGCAAAGCACAAAGCACTTGCAATTAAAGTTGCAGCATGCTAGGGAATGTATTCAGAAGGGACTCGTAACGGTGTCCTATATGCCAGGTAATGAAATTCCTGCTGATGTATTGTCCAAGATTGTATCAAGGGATCAACACTGTACCTATGTGCAGAAGTTGGGTTTGTACTGATATTGTACGAACACGCTGCCCAGTGATGTTCACAGAAAGGGGGAGGATGTTGGTTTCTGCTTTCCTTCACTGTGCAGCGAAAGGGCTTGTCACGAGACAGGTGTTTACATTCCACAGTCTGTACTGTTGGAGTTTCTCACGGGAAAGGGAGGCTGGATGTGACGTACACTGGTTTCCTGTTTTTCACTTTGTGATTCTCTCCGAGCTGTCAGGGAGAGAGGATGCATTTCTGCTCCGGCAGAGGCAAGATGTCTTTCTGTAATATACCAGCTTTGAACTGTAAATAAAGCAATATAGAGTATGCAGCACGTACTCCTCATCCTTCCGCTGGGCACGAGACTCTGCTTTAAATCAACAGCTCCATCACTTTAGATAACCCTGGCTTACAGGCAATTTTAACTTTGTACAGGAGGCTGGTTCCTACACACATCCACACAGCCCTCTCTATCCTCTACCCAGGCAAGCAAAATGCAATAGGAGAGTTCAAGGACACATTCCAGCTAGGCCAAATCACCCAAGGATGGTGCAAAACAGGGCTGGTGAAGGGGCTGGACTGGGAAGAGAGGATGGTAAGTGGTTTGGGAAGGGGAACAGGTAAATAGACTTGGATGGCTGCCTTTCACCCCTGGTTCTGAGGTTCCCCACTGCTGCTCCATTGTCATGTTTCTTCAGTGTCCATGCTGAGCAAGAGGCTGGGGCTGGGCAGGGTACCAGTGAAGTCAGGCTGAACAGCTGCACGGTCAGAGCCAGCCCAACACTCCCACCTGTGCACTCATGCTATTCTAACCTCATTAGCATCCCAAGCCCATCCAGGTAAGCTGCAGCAACACTGATGTTGAGAAGGCAGCTCTATGGCCCCCACCTGACAGGCCACTATTTCATATATATAATATCTTATTGCCTATTCATACATTTTCATTATTTATTTATTTTTGTTTTTTTAAATAATTTTTATTAAAGTTTTGAACAACAAAGAAAGAAAAGAAAAACATACACAATACAAATAACAAAAACACACACACAAAAAAAACAAGATTCAACAATAAAAGAACAAAAAACATAGCAATTAAAAACAATATCTCTTTTCCATTTCCGTTTTTTAGTTACTTATTTTCTGGACTTCCTCATACCCCCCTCTTTTGTATTCCAATCCAAATTGTTTGTCCAGCAATTTCTTTTCCACTTTTTTAATCCCAATCTTTAGCTTTAATAAGATATTGAAATATATAACTTCAACTTCTTTAAACCTGATCTTTGGTCTTAGTATCATATAACGTTAAAATTTTCCCTCTTAATGTCAAATTTCCATTTCTTTAAACATCTTTAATCCTAATCTTTAATCTTAGTCTATCATTAACTTTAACCTGTACAGCTGGAAACCGCTTATTTTCAGTCCAACATCACTCTAACATTCTTTAATTTTGCAATGTTTTTGAAGATAGTCTTTGAATTTCTTCCAATCTTCCTCCATCGACTCTTCTCCCTGGTCACGGATTCTACCAGTCATTTCCGCCAATTCCATATAGTCCATAAGTTTCATCTGCCATTCCTCCAGCGTGGGAAGTTCTTGTGTCTTCCAATACTTTGCGATGAGTATTCTTGCTGCTGTTGTTGCATACATAAAGAAAGTTCTATCCTTTTTTAACACCATTTGCCGACTATGCCCAGGAGAAAGGCCTCTGGTTTCTTAGGGAAGGTATACTTAAATACCTTTTTTAATTCATTATATATCATTTCCCAGAAAGCCTTAATCTTTGGGCACGTCCACCAAAGGTGAAAAAATGTACCTTCAGTTTCTTTACATTTCCAACATTTGTTATCGGGCAAGTGATAGATTTTTGCAAGCTTGACTGGGGTTATGTACCACCTGTATATCATTTTCATAATATTCTCTCTTAAGGCATTACATGCCGTAAATTTCATACCTGTGGTCCATAACTGTTCCCAGTCAGCAAACATAATATTATGTCCAACGTCCTGTGCCCATTTAATCATAGTCGATTTTACCATTTCATCCTGAGTATTCCATTTCAGCAGCAAGTTGTACATTCTTGACAAATTCTTAGTTTTGGGTTCTAACAATTCTGTTTCTAATTTGGATCTTTCCACCTGGAAGCCAATTTTCCTGTCCAATTTAAATGCCTCCATTATCTGATAATAATGAAGCCAGTCTCGCACTTTGTTTTTTAGTTTTTCAAAACTCTGCAATTTCAGTCTATCTCCGTCTTGTTCCAAAATTTCCCAATATTTCGGCCATTTGGCCTCCATATTGACCTTTTTCTTTTTTTTTTTTAATATATATTTATTCAAGTTTTTCAATACATAAACATATTTAAACAAATAACATTAATTATTTGACATCTTTTCATCATTGCTTTGGACTCCCCCACGCCTCCCGCACACACCTGCATCGTTAAAGAATTGTTTCCAAACAAATTATCATTTTGTTCGTAATCTTGAATTTGATCATTAACATATAGTTTAAACTTAAATCTTATTTAGTGGTAGACAATTACTTCTACTCTGACATCCTAATCAACATTCGGCCAAATTACAATACTTTTGCAGATAAATCTTGAACTTCTTCCAGTCTTCTTCCATCCTCTCTTCTCCCAAGTCTCGAATTCTGCCGGTCATCTCGGCTAGTTGCATATAGTCCATCAGCTGCATCTGCCATTCTTCCAACGTAGGTAGATTTTGAGTTTTCCAGTTCTTAGCAATCAATATCCTTGCTGCTGTTGTTGCGTACATGAAAAATGTTCTGTCCTTCTTTAACACACTCTGGCCGACAATGCCCAAGAGGAAGGCCTCCGGTTTCTTGGTAAAGGTGTACCTAAACACCTTTTTTAACTCATTATATATCATCTCCCAAAAGGCCTTCACTCTCGGGCAAGTCCACCAGAGGTGAAAAAAGGTTCCTTCATTTTCCTTACATTTCCAACATTTATTATCAGACGAATGGTATATTTTGGCCAATTTAACTGGGGTCATGTACCATCTATATATCATTTTCATTACATTTTCCTTCAAAGCATTACATGCAGTGAAGTTCAGCCCAGAGGTCCATAACCTTTCCCAGTCTTCAAACATAATATTATGCCCAATATCCTGTGCCCATTTTATCATAACCGATTTGACCATTTCGTCTTGTGTGTTCCATTTCAGCAACAAATTATACATCTTTGAAAGTACTTTAGTCTTAGGTTCTAACAGTTCAGTTTCCAGCTTTGACTTCTCCACCTGGAATCCTAACTTTTTGTCATTTTTAAATACTTCTTTAATCTGAGCGTAGTGTAACCAGTCCCGCACTTTATCTTTCATTTTCTCTAAACTCTGCAATCTCCAATTGTTACCATCTCTTTCTAATATCTCCCAATATTTTGGCCAGTTGGCCTCCATATTGGCTCTTTTTCGGGCCTTAGCCTCTAGGGGTGACAGCCACCTCGGAGTTTTATTCTCCAATAAGTCTTTGTATCTTATCCAGACATTAAATACTGCTTTCCTGACAATATGGTTCTTAAAGGCCTTGTTTGTCTTAACCTTGTCATACCATAAATATGCATGCCATCCAAATGCATTATTAAAACCTTCTAAATCTAATACATCCGTATCTTCAAGAAGTAGCCAATCTTTTAGCCAGCAGAAAGCTGCCGCTTCGTAATACAGCTTTAGGTCTGGCAGGGCAAAGCCCCCTCTTTCTTTTGCATCCGTTAATATCTTAAACTTAATTCTGGGCTTTTTGCCCTGCCAGACAAACTTAGAAATATCTTTCTGCCACTTCCGGAAACACTCTGTCTTGTCTACAATCTGTAGTGTCTGAAACAAAAATAACATTTTTGGCAATACATTCATCTTGATGGCAGCTATTCGGCCTAACAAAGAAAGTTTTAATCTTGACCAACTATCCAAGTCTCTCTTAATTTCTAACCAACATTTTTCATAGTTATCTTTAAATAAACTCAGATTTCTTGCTGTTATGTTTACCCCTAGGTATTTCACTTTCTTGACCACCGTTAACTCTGTCTCCCTCTGAAACCGTTCCGACTCAGTATCTGTCAAATTTTTCCCCAATACCTTGGTTTTTTGTTTATTTAATTTAAATCCCGCCACTCGACCAAAGTTTTGAATCAGTTGTAATACTCTTTTCGTACTAGATTCCGGCTCCTGTAATGTCAAAACTAGGTCATCTGCAAACGCTTTAAGTTTATATTGTTTCGCTCCGACCTGGATCCCTTCCACCAGCCGGTCCCCTCTAATCATATTCAGGAGCACTTCCAGAACCGAGATAAATAATAGTGGGGAAATCGGACAGCCTTGTCGTGTACCTTTTTCAATTTTGAACTCTTCTGTAACCACATTGTTAACTATCAGTTTAGCCTTTTGTTCTGAGTATATTGCCTCAATCCCATTCTCAAACCCCCGTCCCACTCCCATTTCTTTTAAATTCCCTTTCATAAATTTCCAGGATATGTTGTCAAAGGCCTTCTCCGCATCTATAAAGATTAAAACTGCTTTAGTATTTATGTTTGTTTGCAAAAGTTCCAATATATCTATGATGTTCCTTGTATTAGCATACATTTGTCTGCCTGGGAGAAAGCCTGCCTGGTCTTTATGAATTACTTCATTTAGAACTTTCTTAAATCTACGTGCCAAAACATCTGCAAATATTTTGTAATCCACATTTAAAAGGGAAATGGGACGGTAGTTCTTTAATTGTGTCTTTTCACTTTCCGATTTTGGTATCAATGTGATAAAAGCTTCTTTCCATGATTCCGGCGCCTTCTTCCCCTCCATAATTTCATTGCTGACCTCCAACAATGGTTGTATCAAGTAGTCTTTCAATGTCTTATAGTAGATGGAGGTCAGCCCATCTGGCCCTGGCGATTTGCCCTGTTTCATGTTCTGGATGGCCTGCTCAATCTCTTGTCGTGTTATTTTACCATTCAAAATTGTTTTGTTTTCTTCTGACAGCTTTGCTAATCCATTTTTCTCCAAAAATTGTTTAATCTCAATTTCATCTTGTGGCCCTTGAGTATATAACTTTTTAAAATATTTCTGAAAACACTTTCTGATCTCTCCAGGGTTCTGAATGCTTCTTCCTTCAATCTCTAGGTTTGTTACCGTATTTAGTTTTTGTCTCTTCTTCAACTGCCAAGCTAGCAGTTTTCCACATTTGTTAGCCGATTCAAAAGTTTTTTGCTTCATTATTTTAATCTTCCATTCTATTTCCTGGTTTATCAATTTAGAATATTGTGCTTGATAAAGTTTAATTTCTCGTAGAATCGGCTGAGACTTTGGGTTAGATCTTAACTTCTTCTCTAGCTCTTTAATTTTTTCCAAAATTTTGTCCTTCCTTTCATTCTGTGATCTTTTCTTTATGGTGTTCTGTTGTATCAGGAACCCTCTCATCACAGCTTTACTTGCGTCCCATATGGTTCTTTTTTCCACCCTGGTGTTCATATTAACCTCAAAATAGTCCTTTAGAGTTTTTTGGGCCTTCTTTACAATCTCTTGGTCTCTAAACAGGCCATCATTCATCTTCCATCTAAAGGAGCCGGTTGGGATCAGTGTCATATCCATTCTCAGTGCATTGTGGTCGGAGCATGTCTTTGGGCAGATTTCCACCTTTCTAATCTTGGGTGCCAGACTTCTAGTTATCCATATTTGGTCGATTCTTGTCCAAGTCAGTTGGGCTTCAGAGAAGAATGTTCCTTCTCTTCCCAGGGGGTTTCTCACTCTCCAAATATCAATCCAGTCCATATTGTCAGTCATTTCAAAAAAGGTCTTTGGCAGTCTTCCCTCTTTAGTAACATTTTGATTCTGTGACTTATCCATATTGGTTGATACGACTCCATTCATGTCTCCCATCATGATGATGTTGTTGTAATCCAGATAATCCAGCATAGTCTCATGCAACTTCTTATAAAAATCCGATTTTCCTTCATTTGGGGCATAAATTCCTAATATTAAAATTTTTTCTCCTTGATGTTGTATTTCTATTGCCAAAATTCTTCCATTTTCATCTTTAAACAGAAATTTAGGTGAAAGGCTCTCTTTTGCATAAATCACCTTTTTCAAGGCTTTCGCTTCCATTGGTGACAGCCACCTTGGGGTTTTGTTTTCTAGCAAATCCTTATATCTTAACCAAACATTAAATAGCGCTTTCCTGACAATGTGGTTTCTAAATGCTTTATGCGCTTTGACCTTATCATACCATAGATATGCATGCCATCCAAATACATTATTAAAACCTTCCAAGTCCAGAATGTCAGTGTTTTCAAGAAGTAGCCATTCTTTCAACCAGCAAAAAGCTGCTGATTCATAGTAAAGTTTGAGGTCTGGCAGGGCAAATCCACCTCTTTCCTTTGCATCTGTTAATATTTTAAATTTTATTCTAGGCTTCTTGCCCTGCCAGACAACTTTAGAAATATCTTTCTGCCACCTCTTGAAACAATCCATTTTGTCCACAATCTGCAAAGTTTGGAACAAAAACAACATTCTAGGCAATACATTCATTTTTATCGCAGCAATACGGCCCAGCAGTGAAAGATTCAAATTTGACCAAATTTCTAAATCTTTTTTCACTTCAGACCAGCATTTTTCATAGTTATCTTTAAATAAGTTCCCATTTTTTGCTGTCATGTTAATCCCCAAATATTTAACTTTCTTAACCACTGTTAAGCCTGTCTCATTCTGAAACCTCTCTCTTTCAATCGGTGTTAAATTTTTCTCTAAAACCTTGGTTTTTGACTTATTCAATTTAAATCCTGCCACTTGACCAAATTCTTGAATCAGTTCTAAAACCCTTTTAGTACTAGATTCTGGCTCCTGTAACGTCAATACTAAGTCATCTGCAAACGCTCTCAATTTGTACTGTTTAGTTCCGACCTGTATACCTTTAACCGACTGGTCCCTTCTAATCATATTCAGCAAAACCTCCAGGACCGAAATAAAAAGAAGTGGGGAACTTGGGCAACCTTGTCGTGTCCCTTTTTCACATATATTTTCAATATCTGTCACCTTTCCATAATTTAGTGTGATTTAGGGGCTTGCATGCATGAGCCATATTGAGGGTTGTCCCTACCATCAGGCAGAGTGTGGCAAGCACCTCAGGTAGCATTCTACTCTGTTGCAAGACAGAAATGTGTTTGCATGTCCTGCACTCACTAAACTAGCCTGCTGCCCGCTGGTGCCTGCAGGACATTATCTCATTGCTAGTGTTCAGCTGCCAGTCTAGTCAGCTTTTGTATGTGGAATGGAGGTGTGGGGGGGTCTTATTATTTGTCTCAGATAGCAAAATATCCCGGGCTGGCCCTGGTCATATTTTTTTTTTGGGGGGGGGGGGTTGGAAGTGCCTTATATATTTTGAAAGCCCAACTACCTGATGTTTCATGCTCTCTCATGTCTCATTTGGTGGGTTAAGTTTTCTGAAAGAGCAGTTTGCTACAATTTGTCCTGTCAGCCTTCAGGGGGAATAGCAGTAGCTAATTTCAAGCAGCCCTGAGGATTTCTCAGCAAAGAAGGTAGAGGCCCTGGGACTCATCTATACAGCAAAATGAATTCAAATGAAGTGCAAATGTGAATTTAAAACTTAAGTAAACGCCTGCATGTTAAAACTTTAATCTCTGAATAATAATATTTGTCTTCTGGGGAGCAGAGTTAAGAAGGCAACAGAAAGAGACACTTGATTTCACTTGTGTGAGCCCAGAGAGATTTCGTCTGGGTTGTGAAATTGGGTTAAATTGACATGGAACATCTCGCTATACAGGCAGACAATTCTTCCTTCATTCTCACAGGACGTACTGGACATAGGCCTTAGGTGGTTTACTTTCCACATGCAGCATGACAACTCAAGCTGCTTTGAGTGTCTCATGTGATGTTTGTGGGTACAGAAGAATGTTGCTAATGTGGGACAGAAAGCAGAAGTGAACCATTCTGCAATCAGATCTACATTTTAGCTAATGTAGGGCTTGCCTGCATTCACATTCTAGAAATAAGGAAAGCATACCCCCCCATTGTCTTGTTTTAAATGGGACATCCGTAAACACAGAAGCCAATCCCAGCTTCGGTTTGCATCCTAGAATGTCCCAGTTTTCGGAGAGCTCTGGTGCTCCAGACCAAAAGAAGCTCACTCTGGTGTGAGTCAGCACTGGAGCGCCAGACCGGAAGGTGCTCTGGTACGGCCCTGCTAAATTAGCAACGGAGCGCCTTCCGTTCCAGTGCTGTGACCCTTGTCAGCAGGGCACGCCAAAGTGCCGAGGGTCCAGGGCTCTGGCCAACCCTGCAGGGTTTGAAGGAAAACAAATATGAATTGGCCCCACCCCATAGTTTGACTAATCACACCTAGGAGTGGCTAAGAGCTAGATGGATTCATAGATCTTTTTTAAAAAGTATAGACTCACAGACACTGGTCAGCTTCCATTTTGACTTTAAATGTTCATTTTTGAATTCTAAGAAGTACATAGAGGCAAGAAGTGGACAGGGAGCGTGCCAGCCCATAATGGTGCCCAGCTGAGAGGTGCTGGAACTGTGCTACAGCACACTCTAGCTGAAAAAAAGCACTGCTGGTATTATTATTTTTTAAATCAAAACAATCTCTCTAAACTTGCAGTTAATTTTGGCCCAGTAAGGCATATTGTCTTGTTTGCTTTGACTGCTGGAGATGAAAGTGGGATTAGGAGCTATGGGACTTTGAGCTTCATGTACTCTAGATACAAAGGAATACAGAGATGTTGACAGATACTCTCCCTGGCAAGTGGGTCATGTGGTGTTGCAGGATATAAAGCAATCAACTGTACAAGATGTAATGGGGTCCTCACCAGCCAAAGAAACCCAGCAGCTTTTATATTAGCTATTCCATCAATTGTTCCAAGTTTGGGGCTTGCTTCTTTGCCGAAGAAGGGGGAGAGATAAAATGCAAACTGAAGGGACAATGTCTTACGGTCTCAACACCTACAGTGAAAGTTAGCAAGTGAGCTCAGTCCCAAGATCAAACCGGCAATTGGCTTAAGGCTATCGCACGCCTCTTTGATACACAGCACATTTCTCACACTAAGCAGGGCCAGATCTTGTCACTGCTAGTCAGAGAAACCTAGAGTGATGGAGCAAGTAGCTGTGGGTTTAATCACCAGCGGAAGTTGTTCCTGCCGGGCTGGGACTGAGCCTACTGGTACCTCCCAGAGGTATAGTAAGAAAAGACACCGGTAGTGCAAGGAATCTTTGGCGAAAGTAATGTGTCACACACACCCAACAGCTGTTATTAATACTGTTTTATCAACTAAACCCTTGCACATGATATGTCGTGCCGAACGCTACCCAACCGCTTTGCTAGATTGGAGGTTTATTAATAGTAAGTGAAGATGCTGCTTTGGTTGCAGTACAGCCTTCGCAGAATCAGGTGTCTGGCTGACAATAAGCTGTTCTGCACCTACTTGTTTGTGCTGTCAGGTTACTGTCTCGGGCATAACTAAAATAACACAGCAAACTATTCTTTGATCTGTGCTCTTCTTCTACAAAGACAAGAGAGCACAGAACACTGCACATTGGGTGCAATCTAGAAGCACCCAGGAGCGCAAGAAATGTCATAGAGCCCATGTGCTCTCATAATACTAGAACTTCAGAGCATTCCGTGAAGCTGAATGTTGGAAGATTCACAACAGACAAAAGAAAGTACTTCTTCACACAGTACCTACTAAACTTGGAATCCACTCCCATGAGAGGTAGCAATGGCCACCAACTTGGATGGCTTTAAAACAGGATTAAACCAGTTCATGGAAGATGATGGCTATTAGCCACAGTAGCTATGCTCTCTTGTCATTGTTGGAGGCAATGTGTCTCTGAATACCAGTCATCAGGAACGGAAGGAGGGGAAGCGTCTGTTGCACTCACGTTCTTTATCTGCTACTCTTATCTGCTATTCTAGGGTTGCCATATCTTGAAGAGCAAAAAAGAGGACAGCCAGAGCCACTGCCAGCCCAAGCCGAGGAAAAAGGGGTGTGTGCCTCTTTCCCAAGCTTGGGCTGGCAGCAGTTGTGGTGTGAAGAGCAGCCTGAGCCCAAACCCGAAAAACCCAGACATTTCTTTTAAAATTTAAAAATCTGCCCAGATTGGCATGTTGGCTCCCCAAAAGAGGACATGTCCTGGTTTTCCTGGGGATATGGCAACCCTAGCTATTCTTTATCTGCTGGTCTAACAATATACCCGTAATCTGACTATCACAAATCCTTCCCACATCCCAGCCTACAGCCTTCTTAGAATGTTCTTTTTGCAGTTGTGTAAGGACGTGGTATTTCTAGGAATGAGTTGAATTTATCATGGTGAAACTATGTGAGTAATACGGTCCATGTGTGTATTGTGGAGCAGACCTGTATGCTGCTTTGTGTGCGTGGCTGGCGAAGGCCTCTGAGATTACGCATGCATATTTGACACATCCTTCTGTTTTGCAAAGCTGTGAGATAGCTACGTGAATCCCACTCTTCAGAGCTCCAACCCACAAAGAAAGAAACAGCACGCTAAACCAGCAAATATGATAAATGTTGTGTACTACTATCATCACACCTTATAGATGCTGCTCGTGGTTGGAGAATTAACAGAACAACTCTGGTTTTATGCAGTGTTGCATTGCCAGTGTGCGTAATTAAGCTTCTTGACAGGCAACCCCCCCCCCCCCCCCGGTTCAGTAAGTGGAATGCTTATTTCACAGCGCTGCTTTTGGAGCTGCTGTGAACTTTCAGGCAAAGAAAACCATTGTGAAGGAAATGCAGCTGTTTTAACAGTAGGTGCAGGAAGTGTGCCTGGGGGTTGGCAATGCAACGTTGTGTAGAGATAATGCTGGCTCAAAGAAGCTCTTCTACCAATGGCAGCATGCAAAAGCTGCTGTAAAATTCCTGTAATGCACAATAACTGTGCATTTTCTAGCTTCACTTGTAATTTGACTGTTGCGGCTATGAGAAATGATCTCTGATGGCTAGAATGGTTAAAAATGGGGGGGGGGGGAGAGAGAGAGAGATTGTCATTATACTTCTATTCCAAATGGATATTCAGATGACATAGGAACAGAGGAAGCTGCCTTCCTAGCCCATCTAGCTCAGTTTTATCTATATTGGCTGACAGTGGCTCTCAAGGGTCTCAGGCAGCAGGTATCTTCCACACGTATGTGGAGATGCGAGGGATTAAAACTGGGGCCTTCTACATGCAGGGCAGGGCTCTACCACTACCCTGCAGCCCTTCCTTCGGGCAGCTTCCTTCTTCGCTGGAAGCTGCAGCACACAACCAGCAATGTGGTATGTATCCTGTGGAAAATATTGGCTTTAATACCAAATAATAATAACATTGGGACATATCTGCCTCTTCTAAAAGCAGCAGGCCAACCATCTAGTTGATGTGATCTGCTGTCACCCCACCCTGTTGTCCATCAGGTCAGGTCAGACTGGGCTGGAGCATCCTGTCTACTGGAAGGACTGGAGGTAACAAAAGTTCATTCCTTACCACCACTAGTTTAAAGGTAAAGGTAAAGGGACCCCTGACCATTAGGTCCAGTCGTGACTGACTCTGGGGTTGTGGTGCTCATCTCGCTTTATTGGCCAAGGGAGCTGGCGTTTGTCCGCAGACAGCTTCCGGGTCATGTGGCCAGCATGACTAAGCTGCTTCTGGCGAACCAGAGCAGCACACGGAAACACCGTTTACCTTCCCGCCAGAGCGGTACCTATTTATCTACTTGCACTTTGATGTGCTTTCGAGCTGCTAGGTTGGCAGAAGCTGGGACCGAACAACGGGAGCTCACCCCGTTGCGGGGATTCGAACCGCCGACCTTCTGATCGGCAAGTCCTAGGCTCTGTGGTTTAACCCACAGTGCCACCCGCGTCCCACACCACTAGTTTAGGCATGCATATTCATCAGTGGTTAACTGCAATTTCAAGGAATTGCTTTTTTCAATGCACAAATGGGCCATCACAGATAAAACACCATAGAAGGAACTTCTGTATTACGTAACATCACCTCAAAAGCAATGATTTGTCAGTGGAGTCGATTCACATATACAGCAGCCAGCCAGCCATCAAGTGCTGGATATTCATGTCTTAACCAGACCCCCCAGAAAGGCCCTGCTCTTTGATCTTCTGTCTCCAATTCCATTCCTGTCCCTACTTATAAAGAGCCAGATTTGGAGAAATTAAGTGTGGTCAGGCTATGCATTCCAATGAAAGAAACAGGCTGTCTCTATGGAAGTGAATGACGCCTTATTAAATATCAGGCCTGCGGAATGGAGATGAACATTTATTACTTTGGGGGCAAATAAATACAACCAATTCAGATTAATACAAATGAAACAGTAGCCTCCCCTGGAGCGTTAACATGATGGGCTTGTTTTTATTACTAGTCCTTTTATTCCCTTCCCCAGCAGCCTCTAAAAGCAGGGAGGGGGAAAAAAAACACTTTGAAGGAAAAAAGCTGTTCCTGCATTTTCTGCCTGGCGACATGGCTATTTCTGCATTGTCACAAAAAACAAGCACTTGCATTAAAAAAAAATGGTGGGGGGGGGGGAGAAGGGGAGAATGCCGAATGATTAGTTACTGTTAATTAAGGAATTAAGAGGCTTTGTTGTTGCATTTTTCAGACATGGATAAGACAAGGCACACATCTGTTGCATCTGACTTTGTAACAGGGGGAGCAGGAAGATAAGGGAGAAGATAAAGCTATATAATGCAAATGGTATAAGGAAAGCCATTCTCAGGCTGGATTTGCATATCATGCCTGGAAATCTGATGAACAGTCGCAAAATGGTGGTATGTGCTTAACCCTTCCCTCCCTTGGAGTTCCCTTCCCCAGCTGCTTTTCCTCATGAAGAATAGTAAATAAATAAATAATAATAATAATAATAATAATAATAATAATAATAACAACAGCAGCTTGGGTGGTGGGTGAGAAGAAGTGGTTGCAGAGGGGAAGTGCTGGGTGGGGGGACATTAAATGTTTAGCAAAGCCTCACACCCACCACCTGTCTGTTTCAAATACAGTATACCTTTTCCCTTCTACTTTGCAGCTGCTTGGTTGAGACCCCAGTTCCCATAACTGAGGCTGCAATCAGGCAGCACTTTGTTTCTTTACCTAATTTTTTTTACCTTTTAGACATAAAGCTACTACTGGAAATCTAGTGGAATCTAGTGGCAGTTTCGTGCTATTCTCCCTGTTTATTGTTTGCAGAAAAGAAACAATTTGCAACTTTTGTAACTCAGAAAAACATTGGAGATTTTGCATTGTAATTTCACAACATAAAATTCGGGTCACTATCCTGGCATACCCATTCTTAAGGAAATCAGCCCTGAGTGCTCACTGGAAGGACAGATCCTGAAGCTGAGGCTCCAATACTTTGGCCACCTCATGAGAAGAGAAGACTCCCCAGAAAAGACCCTTATGTTGGGAAAGATTGAGGGCATAAGGAGAAGGGGACGACAGAGGACGAGATGGTTGGATAGTGTTCTCGAAGCTACCAGCATGAGTTTGATCAAACTGCGGGAGGCAGTGGAAGACAGGAGTTCCTGGCGTGCTCTAGTCCATGGGGTCACGAAGAGTCGAACACGACTAAACGACTAAACAACAACAACAACAATCCTGGCATACAGTTCTTTCTCACCATTTAAAATTTAGCACAGCATGGCAGCATATTGATCAAAAACCACAGTTCCATAAGACAACAGGTACTTCAGTGTTAAAGGAATATTAGAAATAAGGACAGAAGTCCTAGCACAATAAACCCCATGTCTGAAGGCAGCCCGAGTCACAGCCAGTCATACAATTCTGCTCTCACACTGGACATAATTGGGCCAATGGCACTCATTATGTCACAGGACATTAGCAAAATCCAAATGGAGAAGTGAATTCTTTCTAAATCAAAGGGACCCAAACAAATCGGATGTTTCTAGCTTTCTGAGGAGCATGTTTCATTCTTCTATACCAAGTTTGAGGAATCTTTGGCCCTCCATACATTGCTGAACTACAACTCCCATCAGCCCCAGCAAACATGGCCAATGGCCAGGGATAATGGGTGTTGTAGTTCAGCAACATCTGACCTGCCAAAGATTCCCCACACCTGTTCTAGAGCTAGATAATCTAAACAACCTGCCACAGGACAGATTTAAAATGCAATGCCTCTGGTCCTTTTCGTTTCTGTTGGTTAAAGCACTGAATAATCCATAAGTTTCATCTTATTCCTTTCTACTTTTAATGGAACTCTCTTGCATAGGTTTTCAGTTGTTTTGAAAAGCCACAGAAGAACATCCAGCCTCACACTGCCAAAACAGCTTCAGCTTTTGAGAGCAATGGGTCATATCTTCTGTTGCCACCAACCAGCATTGTTTCCTTGAGGCCAGTGATTTTACACCAGCTAATCATCTGGTCCAAAATCCCTCTAGAGTAGTTCAGAGAAATGGACTTCATAGTCTTGATAGCTCCATGTTTCCCTTAGTCAGGCGCTGAGAGATATGTGAAAGGCACACAGTTTCTTAGAACTTTGATGGAATAACACAGTTACTAGTAATTGGTATTCATAAAGGATGGGCTGCTGTATTCCCAGGTCAACGGCTGAGAAACTGATTTGAGTCAGGTACATAGCAACTGTGTATTTTCTGCTTATTATTTCTAACAATCCAAGTTTATTCCACCCTCAATCTGTTATGTAAAATAACTTCAGAAGCAGTCTTTCAGTGAGCAAAGGAGGTGGGGGAAAGGCTTTTATCAAGAGTAAAAATGCTAAGTTTAAATTCTAGTTTTCGTCCTAGGAACTTACACTCTTAACTATCAGGTGGGGTCCTGCACCCTTCTGTGGTTCATAGTGAAGACAGTCCAATTTTTTTGGGTGTGGAAATGAGGTGTCCATATTCTTGATATCAGTGGTGTTAATGCCACACAAAATGGCTGCTATGGGTAGGAAAAAAAGGTGCTGATACTCTATACCAGTGAGTATATTCACAAAAAAGCACTGGCAACGTCATATTGTAATTTGGAAACTGAAGGACTTACATGCGGGTGACACATATACAACTTCCATATATTAATGTATGAACAAAGTAGACACATTGGTTCTGACTGAACTCTAGTAATGTGCAACTAATCAGGCACAGCAACCAACGGGTCCTGGATAGAGATGTGCGTCCCCATCTACACCGAAAGACATATCCAACCAGTTCAGAGAGACCCAGATGAGCATGCAATGCACTGATCCAGAAGTGCATCTGTGCAGATTCCTGCTTCTGAGTACGGCATTCCCTCGCTACTATATCTTTAATATTTATGTTTAAAAATGGGGTAGGTGAGGTTCCCTTGCTGAAATTGCCCTTCTCTGCACAACAATTAAAGGCAGACCAGCCTTGTCCCATTCTGCAGCCCTAGAAGTACCTGAATTATTTGTTCTGTATGTAGGAAAAAGCCTAATACCAAATCAGCCAGTTGGTCCACCTAGGTCAGTATTGCCTACACTAACTGGCAGCAGCTATCCAGGAATTCAGGACAGAGGTGCCGGGAACAAAACCTTTGACCTTTTGCATGCAAACCAGGGGCCCTGATAGTGCTTTTTCTGGGGGGACACAGGGGTACACAAACCCCTAAACATTTTGTGAATCAAAGTTTGGCCTCATTGAGGGGCAGTATTTCAATATCAGTAGGAAAATGAGAGTACCTCTAAACATTTTTTTAAAGGAAAAAAGCACTGCTGCTACTGAAATACGGTCTTTCCCCCACATGATTGATAAGCTGCAGCCTAATCATATTTGTTGCCTCCAGGGAGCTGTCCATGCATTACTGTGCCAGGTTCAAGGTTCTTGCATTAATTTATGAGGCCCTTAACAACATGGGTCCAGATAATTTTAAGAATCACCTGATCCCTTATATCTTAGCCTGAGTTATCTGGAGGAGCCTTTGTTGGTGGCTCCCCATGACTCAGACACATGGCTCCTAACTGCATTCCATGCATTTGTTCCAAACCTGTGGAACACCCTCCCAACTGAGATTAGGCAGTCACCCTACTTGCTGAACTTCAGGTGCATGGCTAAGGCTTTCTCGTTCCAGCAGGCATTTTAAGGCTGTGTTCAGGTTGATGGTAATTTTGTTGTTTTATTGTCTCATTTTCTGTAAAAAAATGCAAATGATGAAGCAGTATATAATTTTTTTAAAAAAAATAAACTATTTTCTGTTCCTGTTTTCAGGGTGACTTGGTTTGTGCTGTATAAGACATACCTCCTGCACTTTTAATGCATTATATAGATCAGGCACGCCCAACAGGTAGACTGTGATCTACCAGTAGATCAGTGGACGTTTGTGGTAGATCACTGGTAGATTAGTGACGCCTTGCAAAGAAACTCAACAACTTTGGCTCCCCTAAGAAAAAGCTCAAGAACTTTGACCTGAACTCCCCAAAATGGGGTAGATCACTGCCAGTTTTTAACTCTGTGAGTAGATCGCAGTCTCTTGGGAGTTGGCCACCCCTGATATAGATTATGCAATTCTGGACATAGGCAGTTGGGAAAGATGTACTTGTCAAAAATTCCCCTTTTATACAATTATTAAAGCTGCAGGAGCCCTGGCCACTACTGAATCTGCTCTCTCAGACATACACACTGATAGTACCTTGCTCCTTTCCCTGGTGTCTGTTACTTCAGGAGATGGAAATGTACTAGGTTTATGAGCTGCAGAATAAATTCATTGCCACATCCGTTATATTTCTCGATGCCGCTTGGCGCACACACAGCCCTTAAGCTTTCTTCTCCCCAGTGAAGGTGTCTGTGTCCATTTCATTAATAATACTCTGCACTCACAGTGCACTGCATATTTATTGTCAGTGAGTGCAAGCTTGAGCTAATTAGCAAAGTTAATTAGTGCTGTACTGCAAAGCCCAGAATATGCAGGAAAGGACGTGTATCTGAGAGAGAGAATAAGAGACAGGGAGAGTGAAAGATAAAAGGCCTATAAAAATAGGAGCTGGCTTGTTCTCCCTTATTTATGTGTGACATGGAATTGAATATCAGCAGCTAGAGACAGGCTCCCCACCTGGGGATCTGACGCAGACCTTCAGGGGAAACATCTATTACACAGACAAATCCTTTCACTCTCTTCTCTCTCCATCAAAGGAGTGAGCATTCCTGCTGGGAGCCCAGAAGAATACTTCATTCTACTCCACATTAACCAGGCTATACCCAAACAGAATGCTCTTTTCCAGGACTAATTGCTAAAAATGTGTGTTGGGGCTCAAGGTAGACTGGAAGACATACCCTTTGGAATCCAGCCTCCTGTTCACAATCTATATCTTTGTGTGTACACATGAATGTTCACATACATGCATGGGCAAATTACTATGATATTTCATCAGTGAGGTAAAGTTGTTTTGCATTGCTCAGAAGAAGCATGATGTTACTTATTATTACTGCATGTACTGCTGGTCCAGTGGACTCTAGCACTGATCTAAGTTAAGGATCAAGTCCCTGGCAAATTCTCTTTCCTTAACAACACCCTTCCCTTTCCTCTTTTCCACTTTCCACCAATACTATGTATATAACCATGAGAAATTCACATGGCAGAGAAAGGTGTTGCAAATGAATGGAGGTATTAATCAAAAGAACAACAACAACAAATAATATACTCAGCACCTAATGATGACTGCTCTTGATAGATGCACGAGACCTTCAGAATATGTATTTGCTGTTACTGGACACAGGTGGCAATCCTAAGCATACTCACCAGAGGGTAAGTGCCATTAGAGACATTGGATTTTGCTTTTGAGTAAACGTTCATAGGGTTGCTCTGCGAGCAGTTTTGGTACATGCATATTATCATGTTGAGCAGCAAGAACTGTACCACAACAGGAGTGCTACATCACCCCCACCCAGCAAAGCTCATGTGCCTTTAGCAGATGTATGACTGAGCAGGGAAACATTTTGCCAACATGAAGGTGCATAGAAGGGAAACCACACCTGTTGAATTTCTGCCTGCCAGGCAGCTGTTAAGGGTACCTAGAAGTAGGTGGCTGGCGAGCCTATTTAACAGCTCCTAACTCAAAGAGGCACCTATGCTTGATGGTCAGGTGCGTGCGCGTGTTGACAAACCCATATTCTTTAGTTACATTTGTACAGTAGTAAGAGAAGTTGCACTGCCAGGAGGTAAGCCAGGTCACTTTGCAATGTGAAGCAAGGGTTTGGGAGGATTACCACACAGGCTATTGCCCAGGCCTTCGATTTCAAGTGCATCACTGTAGTGAATCAGCTATGCAAGTGGCTTGACTTCACAAAATCAATGAATCCACAATACTTTTTGACAGATCACGAAGGGATTAACTCTCACAGTGTTGCTATGGATGGGAATAGGCTTGTGAGTCCCCAAACAATTTTACTTGGTGGCATTGGTCTTGTATTACATGCTCCTTGATTCTGACAGAAAATTGCAGTCCTGAGCATGTGAAGAAGAAGAGGAAGAGGAAGAGGAAGAGGAAGAGGAAGAGGAAGAGGAAGAGGAGTTTGCATTTGATATCCCAATTTATCACTATCCCAAGGAGTCTCAAAGCAGCTAACATTCTCCTTTCCCTTCCTCCCCCACAACAAACACTCTGTGAGGTGAGTGGGGCTGAGAGACTTCAGAGAAGTGTGACTAGCCCAAGGTCACCCAGCAGCTGCATGTGGAGGAGCGGGGAAGTGAACCCAGTTCACCAGATTACGAATCCACCGCTCTTAACCACTACACCACACTACCATCATTTCAGCATGTGGAGCAGAGCTGTGAGGCAGTGAGCTGGTCTCTCTCCCACTAACACAATGTAACAGGATAGCTTTGCATGCAAAGGGAGGATATATGTCTAAACATACAGCATCTCAATGTTTGCAAGCTTTCCTGGTGGGGACTTGCAACTCCCCCACCCAGCACTTTAATTTTAAATACTGTACTCACTAGCAATACTTAGAAAAAATTGAGATGGTTTGTGAGCCAAGCAAACAGCAGTTCACCTCTTCCTAATTACAGTTTACCAAGGTTCGTATTCCAAGCCAAAGAATCATGAAGCTTGGCAACATTTTCCAAAATAGACATACCTTCTGAAGTCGCTATAAATACAGTGTAGCTAGACTACACTTAGCAGTAGATTGGAATCAGCTACAGTGATGGGTCCTTAAACTTCATTAGAGCTGCCAAAAGCTGTATGTAAGAAATACACTACATTGTTGTTGTGCCTGTTATTTTCTAGTTATCCCCTAAACAAGGGTATGGTAATCTATGGGCCTCTGGATGTGTCTGGCTACAACTTCTATCATTCCTGAGCTTGGGCCAAGTTGGCTGGGGCTGATGGGAACTGGAGTCCAGCAACATATGAAGAGCCACAGGTCCCCCATTCCTGCCTAAAACATTTCAGAGCAGGCAAACTGAGAATTCTGGAGAGAGTGTGAAAGAGAGAGATCTTAAAACCATTCCCTAATAAAGACTGCAATAGAGCAGTTCCTGGCTCACAAACACACTTTCCCTCCCCTAGGGAAAAGCCATTTGCCTTTAGCTTGGTGCAGAGTACACTATTTAAGAAGGTCTTTAATTCCCCCTCCTTCCAGGAGATCAAACATATATTTTGCCTCAGGCCTATGCCTCATCTGTAGGAAGTTTGCCTTATTCCCCTCCCTAGGCATTGCTAACTTAAAGGATTCCTGCAATGTTTTCTAGCCAGAGTTTGACAGGTTTTCTTAAGGTGGGAAACAGCAAGGCTAATGCACTGGTTTTGGGTTGAGTCTCTCTCCAAAGTGGGGCCCTCAGGCAGGCAATGCACGGCCATCTTGTGTTTTTTAAAGAAGAGTTTTGATCCTAAATGACAGTGTTTATCTCTTGCTCCCTTTCCTTGGCTTGCCGCTCTCCCAAAAAGCTCCATCAGCAGATGCCTCTGAATAGAATGAAGCTTTTGCTAGTTTCTTGTGGCAGCATTTCTGCAAATAAGCATTGAAAATACAGAGCTGGGAACCTGCCAAGCCTGAGATTCTGGCCATTTTAATTTCAGGAGAGTTGTCTGCTTCCTCCTCTTGCTTTTAGAGCCTTTATATGTTGTTTAAAGAACACCCCTTTGGCAAACGGAAAGAAGCATGGCAGCTTCAGGCTGTAAATGAAAGATAAGCAGGAGCACTAATACATCTTTGGAGAGAGGGTGGTTTCTTTGCTGTAAACTGGCATAGCTTCCCAGACCAAGTCAATACAGTACAGTGGAGATGATTTGATCTGGGGGTAGATTTGGCCCTTGCTGTATTACGAATTGCTTCCTGGCCTTCATGACTACACTGTTTGTGCAATTCATGCCTTGCTTGCTTAGTCCTCCCTAACCAAATACTAGCCTGGAAGTGTGAGTACATAGAGCCGGAATTCTATGGAACTTTGAGCCTGTGGAACACACTGGACAAGCTACTTGCACATATATATTGAATTGCTTTGCAGACCAGAGTAGAGTATTGGTCAAATATATACTATGGAAGTTACAGTCATAACAAAGCAAAGAGTATGGGAAAGGGAAAACCAACTCCATTTTAGAGATGAGTAACTTGGGTGCAGGCAGATTAAAGCTCACGCTTTTAACCCCCTCAGAGCTAAAGTAGAGACACTGGGAAATATGTGGCAGGATTTCCCGCTTTCTGTAATGAACTGGCAGGATGACAGAGAGGAGGAAGAGGATCCCGGCAAATGGTGTAGCTGGGACTGGGACAAGCTGGGAAGGGGGAAGTAAGTACTCACTGGGTGATGGAGGATGGCAAGGGGATGATGGTCAGTACACAGGAACCAGAGCAGCAGGACCCATCACCAGAGCCAGAGGGACCCCTGTCTCCATCAACACAAGGCATAGGGAGCAGCGGTAGAAGTGCTCTAGGAGTCTGAGGCAGGCAAGGGTTCACAGCCCAGTTCTCTAGCTGACCAGGTGGAGCTCGCTAACTCTGGGATGAGGGGTGTGATTCCTCAGCTGGAGTAGGCTTGGAGCAGGTGAGGGTCACTTGCCTCATCAAGCCCAGATGCAGGTAAAGTACAAAAGGAAAGCAGAGCCGAGGTGTTTTATCTGCTCAGCTGCCCATGTTGATGGGCCTTGGATTCTCCTAGACCTCTATGGGCTGTATCCTGACTGGTGGACTGCTTACTTGGATTGGCCCTGGACTGTGTTTCCTGATCTTTGGACTTTAGATTTTGGACTTTGATTGTGTAGGTAGACCCCTGGACTTTGAACTTTGGACTTGACATACTGACTTGCTGCCAGGTAGGCCAGGGGTTCCAGAAACTCACTCTTTCTTTCTTTCTTTCTTTCTTTCTTTCTTTCTTTCTTTCAAGTTCAAATCAGTTAACAAGTATGTACATTGAAAAGGGCAACGATGGTGAAAAATTGGGTGTTTATTTGACCCTTTCCACCAGACCATTTTACCAATATAAATTGCCTCCCTCCCCAAAAACTGGTGTTCCACAGGAGAAAATAGAAAGGCATCATACAAAAACCAGTAAGTTTTCCACAGGGTGCAGATAGGTGGTTTGGAAAATGTGTGAATTAGATCAGGAAGAAACAGTGCAGGGGAGAAGCTTAAATACAGGCCATCATATTTGCCTTCTTCCCTGACTTCATTTGCGCACTCCCCTCCCCCCCCCCCAGCTGCTTTAAACAATAACAAATAACAGCAGTACCCATGGGAGATCCAGTTATGGATCTCTTAGCCACTCATCACATTTGACCCTCAAATCTCATGTAAACACCCAAATATTTGTGTATTAGGAGCTCAGCACAGTTGGGAAATGGGACATATTTAAAAATGCCACAAAGTAATTGTTCATGCTTACATACCTGTGGAAGCATCAAAACTAAAATGAAAGGCAAGTCAAAAGCCAAAGCAATGGCCTATCTGAAAGGTCACAATTTCCCCACAAATGTCAAGAGAGCCCATTTTTAGAGAACATGTGGGGTGCTGAAGCCCATGCTTGAGAACAAGTCCCCAAACCAAATACTAGTCTTGGTACATAACTGCATTGAACTAGATTCCCGTAAAATGTGGAGGCTGTGGCTAGGTCCCATGACCTCTATCCAGAAGCTGGGCTGTTCAGAGGATAGTGGTTACTGGGACAAAAGCAATTTTTCCATTTAATACAGGCTTTTTGTGAGTCACAGTCAACTTGACCTGATCCTCAAGGATCCTCATGATCCTTTTTGCAGGGTGGGGAGGGGAACGTTATTTATTATCTACAGAAAAACAGTTCCCCAGTGCAAGGAGACTTCCATGCATCACTCCTAGAATAATTAAAATTCTCCTTAGCACCAAACCCTATTGATTAGCCAAAGGGCTTCTGATGGAAGTGGAAGAGCCCAGCGTGAAGCAATCCTACTGCCCGCTGTGCTGATCTCTGCCAGACGTGCATCTGATGCCTTTTCATTATTGTTTGCCAATGATTTGTTTCCCCCCACAAAGCTACAGCTCCCTTCAGAAGTGTCTGGCGATATTGCAGGGCCCTGGGAACTTCTCAGGGGCATTTTGGGGAAGGTGAAACTAGGAATAGAAGAGAATTTCATTTGGTCTGTATTTTAAAGTGAACTAAATCTCCTGGGCTAGTTCATGAATTATGACATTGCCATCCAGATTTCACACTTTTTGGAAATTTACAGTGCAATTCTTGACTCAAGAAGCAATCTCTATTTTAGGATAAAATGCAATTAAAATGCATACATGGGTATATAATACATATTTAAATACATATCTTGTGATTAAGTATTTAAACGTATATGTAAATATGGATTTAGAAAAAGCTGCACAGGCTCAGCATTTGGAGTACAACTGGTCTAAATTTAACTCCTGGGGCAACCAGGACAGCCATCCAGCACAGACCACTGCAAGCTTTAACCAGTTCTTTCCACCTTCCACCAAAACTCTTGCGTCCCAGTAACCAGGCATGGCTATAGAGGGGAATGAAAAAGTCTGGAGCTGTGAAGTGGCTTCTTGACATTATCTAGAAATGGGATGAATCTGCATTTCACCAAATTTCTCTGGGGGAAGGAGAAGTTCTCCAACACATTCTCAAGGGCAGAGCTCACCATGAACCAGCAGCTCGGTAGCTCGGCTTCTTTCTTTTTACCTACAGTTGTGGGTTTTGTTTTGTTTTGCTGCTGCTGTAAACGGCAACAGCAGCAACTATCTTGGCAGCTTGGCCTCCATTTTGCATCTTCCACAATATCCCAGACCTAGTGTCATAATACAGCATTGTAGGTGGGGAGGGGGGAGAGAAATGTTCTCTCCCTGTTTGCTTCTCACTACTCCTGCCATAGGGATGTGGGTGGCACTGTGGGTTAAACCACAGAGCCTAGGACTTGCCAATCAGACAGTCAGCGGTTCGAATCCCCGTGATGGGGTGAGCTCCTGTTGCTCAGTCCCCGCTCCTGCCAACCTAGCAGTTTGAAAGCACATCAAAGTGCAAGTAGATAAATAGGTACCGCTCCGGTGGGAAGGTAAATGGCGTTTCCGTGCGCTGCTTTGGTTCGCCAGAAGCGGCTTAGTCATGCTGGCCACATGACCCAGAAGCTGTACGCCGGCTCCCTCGGCCAATAAAGCGAAATGAGCGCGCAACCCCAGAGTCGGTCACGACTGGACCTAATGGTCGGGGGTCCTTTACCTTACTCCTGTACTGAAGGTACATTCTTTCACCTTTGGTGGACGTGCCCAAGGATTAAGGCTTTCTGGGAGATGATTTATAATGAAATGAAAAGGGTATTTAAATATACCTTCTTGAAGAAACCAGAGACCTTTCTCCTGGGCATGGTCGGCCAAACGGTGTCAAAGAAGGGTAGAATTTTCTTTATGTATGCCACAACAGCAGCAAGAATACTTATTGCAAAGTATTGGAAGACACAAGATTTACCCACTCTGGAAGAATGGCAGATGAAAGTGATGGACTATATGGAATTGGCGGAAATGACTGGCAGAATCCGAGACCAGGGAGAAGAGTTGGTGGAAGAAGATTGGAAGAAATTTAAAGACTATTTACAGAAATACTGCAAAATTAATGAATGTTAGAATGATGTCAGAATGAAATTAAGTGGTCTTAGCAACAATGTAAAGTTATAATATGTTAAGTTAAAGGATTAAGATAAAAACAAAGAGGGAAAGGAATTGCTGAATTAACTAATAGAACTGGAATACAAAAAAGGGAGGTGTGAGGAAGTCAGGGAAGTAAGGAAATGAAATGTAAGTTATGGAAAGATCGATGTGTTTTTCTTTTAAGTGTTTTTAATCTTTTTTTCTGTATTTTGTATTTTGTATTTCTTTTTATTTTTCTTTTCTTTTTTATCTATGTAATTTTTTTCTTTGAAACTTTAATAAATATCATTAAAAAACAACAACAAATAATTTCCGGTTTGGCTAATAATTCTGTCTTCCTTTTTGCAACCATGCATCCTTTTACTTTTTTGGTCATCTTCTTAAAGGCAGCAGTGCTAATGACAATCAAAACACTTCCTTAGCAGTTGTGTGTGGCTCTGCAGAGGACTCTTATCTGAAGCAAGCGAGTCCCATTTTGACTGTCTCCCTTTGCCCAGCTTGAATGTCAGGCTAGGTGAAGATCCTTTGGCTGTTCTCTTCAGAGGACGTGTTTAAAAGCATCCCTGCAGACATGCACTTCCCTGCCCTGACTGGAGCAGACTAACCCAGCTTTCTCCTACTGGAACAAACAGTTCACTCAGTGAAAATTACAAAGTGTTCCAATTTCATATATGGTTACTGACCTGGAAATTGATTGTTCCCCTACGAATGAGAATTTCTCATGTAGGTGGTATCACTGACAAGTCCCAAAAACCTGGACTGCTGCAGAGAGAGGAGGGAGGGAAAATATTTGCCCAGAGTATGCTGTAAGGGTCATTGATAAGAAACTCAATTTGGTTCCCATCTTAATCAAGAGTAATAAATATTAATACAAAATGCTTACAAGGCTCCATTAGCCTCCAAAGCACTTTACCATGCTGATTGTGCTGATTAGTCCTCAGCACTTACAAGGCAAGTGAATAGCATAAAACTTTGATCTCTCTTTTGCAGACAAAGAACTGGAAGTGTCAGAGTTTAAAGACACCACCATCCTGGTTGGCTAGTTTGTACACATGAAAGGCTCTGCTCCACTCCCTCCCCCTCCAACAATAGGGTGGCCAGGTGGAAAAGAGAACAGGGGGCCTGCAGGTTTAATATCTGTGGTGAATGAGACTTTCACCTATTGAAATTCCCTCTTCCTACACAAGCATTAAAGCTGCAGGAGTCCTGTCTTGTTTTAAATCCATTTACCCTTCCTCAAAGGGACGTGGGTGGTGCTGTGGTCTAAACCACTGAGCCTCTTGGGCTTGCTGATCAGAAGGTCGGCGGTTTGAATCTCCGCGACGGGGTGAGCTCCTGTTGCTCTGTCCCTGCTCCTGCCAACCTAGCAGTTCGAAAGCACGTCAAAGTGCAAGTAGTGCACTTTGTGCACTGCTCCAGCAGAAATGGTAAATGGCATTTCCGTGCACAGCTCTGGTTCACCAGAAGCGGCTTAGTCCTGCTGGCCACATGACCTGTATGCCGGCTCCCTCGGCCAGTAAAGTGAGATGAGCGCTGCAACCCCAGAGTCATCCACGACTACCTAACAGTCAGAGGTCCCTTTACCTTTTTACCCTTTCTCAAAACATATCAGGAGTTGACCCAAGTATTGAGTCCCTAGGCTGCTGATGGAAACCTGAATTCCTATTTATGCAGACAGCTGTATCCTTCTGAAAATGTTCCACACCCTCCAGCATATGTTACAGGGAATGAACACACACATGTGTGCACACGCGCGCGCACACACACACACACACACACACACACACTGCACCTAGGGATAGATAAACATTTCAAGTTCAGTTTCTCTTGGTTTCCTGTTTTTCTAACTTTCACTTCAGTTGGCCACATTTCTACATCAGTTTCCAGATTTTTTCATATAAAGTCCTAAAAACACCCCCCACTAGCATTTTAGTGTCCCTTTCTCCTAATATACACGTTTGTAGGCAATTATGCTTTTCATAGGCATCTCTCTCAGTAGCAGTCCTGCCTTGAGATGTTAGGAACTGATCCTGGGACTATCTACATGTGCTCTACCACTGAGCTATGGCAGAAAAGGTAACGTGCAAACCGGACAGTAGTTGCTGCCATTGTATCCAGCTGCTGCAGACTGCATCGAAACCTAGAGATAGAGACGCCTCTCCAATTTGCATGTTACAATAGCAACAGTAGATGCAACAATATTAACTTTGACGTGAATTTCCCTACAATGCACAAATCATGTCAGCATATTTTTCAAACTCATTATAACTAGCCAAGTGACAAGAGTTAATTGCCAAGTAAGGCAGACTGTATTTTGTCAAACAGCTACACCTGGGCACACCAGGAGAACATAGGTCTTGTTTCTAATTGATGTATACAGAGGGGCTCTGTTGAACATTAGGGGTTCATTTCAAAAATGTACTAAAAGAAGACCACTATTTGAGATCCTATAGAAAACTTTCTCTGAAATTCTGGTCCCTCTAACTGCTGGGGTTTTTTATGCTTGAGTTTTCCTGTTTCTGTAACTAAAGTGGTTCCATTGCATATGATGGAGTGACATTGCTTGACACTGGCTGGGGCTTTGGCCAAAATTGGTCATTTTGCTAAAGGAGCCTTTGCTGTCTTGTATAATTGCTATATATGACTCCATGAATTAGGAAACAGCCTTTCACCCCCCATGCCAGCCTTCTGCTAAACAGTAGGCAAACATTAAATTCTACTCTGCAAAGTTCCTTGCTTTACTGCTCTGCAGCACCACTATAATAATTAAATACTGTTTAGGACAGCTTTATACTTCAACAGTGTATGTGTCCCTAGCAGAGAATTCACATTTAAATACAAGAGAAGCCACTGTTTGGCTTTCAATATATTGCCTTCATTTTAGGAACACCGATGAATAAAGCTTGGGATGGAGGAGAAATTTGATTCAGTTCATATTTCAAGGTGAAGCCACCTAATTCACACTTTCTGAACCAAAACAAAGCCATTATTCAAAACCCACACCTCTACAAATTTTGCACTGCAGCTCCCTTGCCTATGTGTTTAAAATGTATATACTAGCATAAAATTTGCACTGAAATGCATGCATTAATGAGGATATCACACATAATTCATTAAGTTAGGGAAATTTGCTTTGCAGAAATCTGCATATCAGGCAAGTTTGCATACAAACATGTGTATATTAGGGGAAATTCACACTAAAATCTGGTGATTCCCCCCCCTTAAAATAAAATATTAAACTTATGTGACGAACTGAACATTTGAAAAATAAGAAACAGAGAAACCAGAATTGCCAGCAAGTAAGCTCTGTGGGTTAAACCACAGAGCCTAGGACTTGTCAATCAGAAGGTTGGCGGTTCGAATCCCCGCGACGGGGTGAGCTCCCGTTGCTCGGTCCCTGCTTCTGCCAACCTAGCAGTTCAAAAGCACACCAAAGTGCAAGTAGATAAATAGGTACCGCTCTGGCAGGAAGGTAAACAGCGTTTCCGTGCGCTGCTCTGGTTCGCCAGAAGCGGCTTAGTCATGCTGGCCACATGACCTGGAAGCTGTACGCCGGCTACCTTGGCCAATAAAGCGAGATGAGCGCCGTAACCCCAGAGTCGGCCACAACTGGACCTAATGGTCAGGGGTCCCTTTACCCTTTACCTTAAGGCAACCAGCTAGGAGGATGGTTATAAGAAAGGATGTCCACAGAACCCAGTTGTCATGCTTTGTTTGTACCACCTTTCATTCGCTTCCCAGTTCTTCCCCTCTTCTATTGCTTCCCTCCCACTCCAAAACCCCTGGGTGTTTTGGAGCCTTGCACAGGTGCAAAGCTAGCAGAGTCATTATTATCCCTTGGCACCACATTGCGAAATAGTTTTTATTAAAGATTTTCTTGAATTACAAAAGAATGTGCAATGTCTCTCCTAAATACGTACACTTATTAGGAAATAAGCTCCATTGAGCATGGTGGGACTTTGATCTGAGCAATCTTGCATGGGATTCTGCTGTGTCCTCTTTCACATGGGCTGTTGAGAACTGGAGCCTGAACGCGACAACACTTGCATTCAATCCTTTCCTATCGTACTGCATTCTGAGTCGGTACACTCAGAATAGCTGCAATCTTTTGCCACAGCAACCATTTCTGTTGTGCCACTGGCTCAGAGACTGGTGGGCAAGACATCCAGCAGGTGCAGCATTCTTCTAGTGTTTTGGGAGCAAGGAGGTGGAAGATGCACATGTTCTGTGAGGGGAAGCCACTGAATTTATATTGAAAACCACTGGCACCAACTGTTTCAACTAATGTAACTTGACAACATGTCCGTCAATAGCCCAGCTTCAGTAAAACTGGATAGGGTTCAATTTGGCTGGGATTAAAACTTCACATTGACACTGCATTAGAGGAGCTGTGCAGGGAGCTGGATTGAAGACGGTCCTAAAGATTGAAAGAGTATGGGAACTCAATGGAAGGGCAGCTGGGAAGAAAGAGACAGATGATTCTGTCAGAGGTTTACTGGATTTTTGCAGTGGATTCCAAACTTAGATTGGTATCTCCTTGTCTCTAATACCAGGTTCTAGAGATGATTTTTGAATGATGTGGGGTGGAATTCAGAAGCATACCCACTCATAAAACTAGGTGGGGTTTTTGTAGTTTTATGAGAGACATTTTGGAAGTTGAGTGGAGTGGAGAAGCAGAATATAGAACAATTGGTGAAATGGTTGGAAGAATAAATATTTTTAACAGGCCTGCGGCCACATAAGAAAGGATTAATTGATTGATAAATAATTTGTGGGATAGGATCAACAGGAAAATCATTTCCCCCATTTTGACTATTGGAAAATAGCGTTAGCATATTGCCCCAGGGACACAACTATTGCCACAGGTGCCAGCGCCCTGGGTGCCCGAGCACCCACACAATTCCCCATGAAGTCCCAGAGTTGTGGGGCCAAGCTGGCACTCCTGGCTATTGTACGAGTTCCCTGGCATGGTGGATTCAGTATTTGAACTGGGACAAGATTAGCACCAATGGAGCCTATGTCTGTGGAAATCACTTCCAGGAGTGGAGTGCAGGCAGAGCAGTGTTGCTCGCCCGTCTTCCCAGCTTTGAGCATTGCTGCTGGTTATCAAAGGTGTGGGGAACTCAGTGTGAGTGGGCGTCAAGAGCATCAGATTGGCTGTACAGGCATCTTGCAGACCTTCCTGCTCTTTGCCTCTCCCCTCTTGGTAACCAGCAGCGACGCTCAGCATTGGGAATCCAGGTTAGCAGTGCAGTCCATTCAGCCGGTGCTGCCCTCTTCCCTTAGAAGTGAAACAAACCGCAATGTTGCAGTGTTTTGACATGCGTTGAAAACTTTTCTCCCAAGCCTCCCCAAATCAGCCTATTTATTTCTGCCTTTTTCATTCCTGTTGGTTTGTGTTTTTTTATACTGTTTTATGACCCACATTATGTTTTATAGTCCATTCTTGTACTTCACTTTTTATGATGGTTTATATTGTTCAGCTGTATTGTATTTTGTGTATTTGATTGCCAGGTGGAGCTGACTTTTACCAGAGATTGTAAGCAGCTTTATAGAGGAGCTTTCCCAAAAGGTAGGGGTATAATTTTCTATGGATAACTATTTGTTTCATCATGAATATGGTATGAAACAGTTTCCTAAGGTAACTATGCTTTGTTTCGCCATGTGACTAAAAGCAACCTTCCCTTTGGAGAAACCTGAAGGTCATTGTTAAACTATGGAACTCAGTCCCTCAGGAAGCAATGATGGCCTCAGACAGCCTCAAAAATGGATTAGACAAATAATAAGGCTGTTGATGGCTACTAGCCATAATGGCTATACTCTGTAGTTGGAGGCAGTAATGCAGGCACCCTCAAACTTGGCCCTCCAGATGTTTTGGGACTACAATTCCCAACATCCCTGATGACTGGTCCTGTTACCTAGGGATGATGGGAGTTGTAGTCCTGAAACATCTGGAGGGTCAAGTTTGGGGATGCCTGCAGTAATGCTTCTGAATACTAGTTGCTGGAAGCTTCAGGAGGGGAGAAGGCTCTTGTGCTTGGGTTTTGTGTGGGTTTCTCACAGGCATCTAGTTGATCACTGTGAAAACAGGACGCTGGACTGCATGAGCCATTGGCCTAACCCAGCAGGCTCTTGTTATATACTTACAATACTGCCTTTTCTCCCAGAGTTTGCTTCCCCTTCAGGTGTTCTCTTGAACCCCCACTGGAGGTCATATCAGCATCCTAATGTTTGTATAGTGGCAAGTTGCTCTGTATGGGATGCAGTCTGCCTCTTCTCCAAGCTGACAGCTGCAGTATCTAAAGGAGGTAATGCTCTTCTGTACTTGCTCGGTTTTCTCTTTCCCACCTCTGTCTATCATCCCGCGTTATCCGATCAATACATCCTTGCAGCCGGAAATGGCTGATTAGCACTAAAAGTAGAGGCAGCAAGCAGAAATCCTCCCTAGAGAAATTACCAAGAGTGGCAAAGATAAGGTCTAAGGACCCTCGGTTCATTGAGATAATGTCTTTTTCTTCTTCCATTGGGCATGTGTATAGGAGCTGATTGATGCAGGTACATAATGTTTTTCCAGACGAAATGGGGGTTGAGAGGAAGGCAAGTTACAGCCATAATGTATAAAAATGGTGAGTCCCCATCTCCCCTCCTCCCTGCTCTTCTCCCATCTCCATAGACATTACCTGGGTTTAACTTTGTAAAAAAAAACTTCATTTTTTAAAAAACAACAACAACAATCAAGCAGTGTATAAATGTTATGAAATAAATAAATTTGATTCAGGTCTCAGCTCAGAACCTGTTCACAAGAGCTCATCTCTGGACCATGTAAAGAAACCCAAAGAGAAAAAGTCTATCTGGGCATATGAAGAGTGCATTTCTCCCTCCACTTGAGCAACCACTGACTGGTCCATGTGTCTGAGATTGCAGGGCAATTCTAGATCAGAGATACTGGATTCTAGGTGGGTTGCAGTCCATCCCTTGGCATCTCTCTTTTTAGACATCAGCTTTTGTGTCATCTACCCCTTAAGAATACTCCGAAAAATGTAAAGTGTGAATGCAAATAGCATTTTTTTAAAAACCAAAACAGAACACACAAGCTCAACAGAAAGCCCAGAGATTTGGCAGGCCCTTCTTGAATGTTGGTAACAAACTTGGGTTTATTGCTGTGTGAAGCAGCCTTAAGTGAGTCCTGGGTGCAGCAGAACTACTCATCACCCAAAGCAGTGCCGTTCTCGTCTCCCAGGCAACCAGTTTATAATTCTTTCTCTGAGCAGTTGCAAAGGAGGAAGATAAGATACGGCTCATGTTCAGTGGCAATCAGATGGTGTCCAGCTACCTATCGGCCATAACTGGATGTTTCTGCTATTAATTTTAAACTGAGAAATGGGGGGGGGGGGCAATTTGTTTCTTCAGAGGGTTTATGAAATGGCAGCTTCATAAGTCTAAAAGTTAACAAGGTTCCACTCTCCAAGTGCACGTCTCTTATGCCTGTCCTTGGTAAGCGGTTCATTTCTCAGTGTCTGGGTGCTCATGCGCACATGCTGGATTATACATTATATAAGGACTATCCAATTATCTATGACCAATGGGTTGTGAGTGGCTTAGCAAAGAAAATCCCCATGTACCACAGAGTAGGTGTCAGTCAGTTCTGAAGATGCCAAATATCTCATGACGTTGGCGCCTTGGTTAAAGGGTTTTTCTTGAATGAGCTGATCCTTGCAAGTTCACATCAAAGGGCATGTGAGCTCTGTGTTGAATCACATCCAGGTTACCTGCCCTTCTTGTCCATTAAACAGGCTCTCTGTTCTGTCAGTGTTCATATCAATGGGCTGGATGCAACTCTCTCTCTCTCTTCCTCCACCCCCGTCCAGTAAATACATAGTTGCACAATGCTCTGCTTATTTGTTGTTTGAGGTGCCGATGTCTTCTCTCAATATATTGCTTCTGTTGTGGAGAAATCCTATTTTCTGACAGTGGGGCCAATCATTCTTAAGCCAACTGAAGCTAATACAACAGAGCCATGATTGTTACCCATGGTATATATGCATACTTATTCTCGTTTTCCTTGTCTCTGGTCCAGCACATTCAGCAGGTTTTTGAAGTACTACAAATACTTGCAAAAAATATAATGGGGAAGAAAAAAGTATCATGAAATATAATGGCTCAACACTCTGGAAAACAACAAAAACAGGCAAAAAAGCCAATGTTTCTCTCTGAGGCTGTTCAAAGTGTACTGTCTTGGAAAATGCAATTCTTCCCCAAGATTGTGATGGCATTGTCTTGTGGAATAGGTTCTGCAAGTGGTACCTATTTGGTATTGCTTAAACCAGCCATTGACAACCTGGTGTTCTCCAGATGTTTTAGACTACAACTCCCATCAGCCCCCATGGCCATGCTGGACAAGGCTGATGAGAGTTACACTTCCTCCCTCACAGAGATGAGCAGATGTGACCTAGCTGAGTCCAGGAACAGACCTCCTTGGTCTTTTTTTTTTTTTTTAAAATGATATTTATTAAGATTTTCAAAAATACAGAAAGTAAAGATTAAAGTACATTCAAAGCCTTATTTTCATACATCCACTTTCCGGGACTCCCCCCTTCCCCCACCCCTACCATATTCCCCTTTCATATTATTGGCTCCACAAGCTCTCAGTTCTAATTAAAACTTAATTTGTTTAGACCATTATTCGAATTTAAAATTTATACACTCCTCATCAATACCCTTAATAAAAGACAAAAGTTCTCTCCCCAGGGCCCACCCCATTTTCATTCCACAATTTCCCTTTTTTTAAAGATAAGGACACCCCACACAATAGAAATATAAGAAATAAGAAATAAAAATATAATAGGTGAAAAAGAGCCAGTTCAGAAAAAAAAAAGTTAACAAGCCTTTGGATTTTAGTTCTCCCCCCCCTGTCCCCGGTTTAATTTCCCCCTGACCACCAAACCATGTTATCTGCCTGGAATTCTTAAAGTCCATAAATCACCTATTTCCCCCAACTCCTTGCTGGCTTTTTCTTTTTATAATTATTTTTTAAGACATTTAACTTCAAATCTTTAATAAAACTCCCCCCATTGTTCTTTCCAAGTTGTAGTCCAATTTCCTCTTGTTCCGCTGCTGAAACGTTCTAATTCAGAAGTTTAGTAACTCTGCAGGGATTATTGTTATTCAGGAACAAAAACTTGCGTTCAGTCCCTTCCTTTCTTCAATAGAAAATTCTATTGTCTCCTTTAACTGAACACCCTGTAGACAAAATATTATTTCCGTTTTGCAGCTTTCCCAGAAGATAACCAGTCCTGTAAAATTCCAATGGTATTTTTCCACTTACAACCATCTTTGTAATGTCCCGAAACTCCTCTAGGGGGATTGTTGTAACTTTGTTTTCTCTAATCCAAAAGTCCGATTGTTATCCATGTTTTCGCCATTTTGTATCCAAGTTTTAACGGGTTATAGCAAATTGTAACAAATTTAACCAGCAAAGTTCTCATAATAAAATCCTCTCTGCTTTCCGACTTTGACAGCTACTTTGACAGCTGTCAAAATCTCCGACTCTCTTCACCAGGCTCTCTCTTCAATCACCCCGGTTCCCGGGGGGGGGGTCACGTTTCCCTTCTCCCTCAATTCTTCCTCCAGCACAGTTCTTGTAGTTCCCCATCGTGGAATTCTTAGTTTTTATCAGCAATATAAATCTTTTTGGACCTTGGCTTCCCCGTCCTTGTTTTGGAAGGTTTACAGTAGGGAGGGGGACTGACTTCCTTTTTGGATCCCCCCCCCGCTCGTGTCCTATCCGAAAAAAAAATTTTTTTTTTCTCCTTTTGAACCCGGTTTCCAAGTTACTCACGGGTTGTTGTTAAGAAGTCCGAATTTTCAATAGAAGAAGTCAGCGCTCTCCGCCGGATGGCATGCGGCTGCGCTCGGCAGGGATAGCAGAGGACTCAAAGCACCACGCTTCTCCCCGGCACCCGATCCGTAGCCTTTAAAAAGGCTCCTTCACGAGTCGGGAGGGCGCTAGCGGTGCCAGCCGAGTCTCCATGTCCACGGCCTCCGTGGCCGTGGTTTTTGAGGGTCCCCGCATCGCCGGTGCGGTAGGACCCAGCCCCTGCCGAGCAGGCTCCCTCCGGAGCTCGGAGGGAGTCCGCCATTCGGCGATGGCGCCAACCCGGAAGTCCCAGACCTCCTTGGTCTTAACCCTTTCATGAGCTAACTAGCACTTAGGCATACTTACGTTTGACTGCAATTTCCCCCACACATCACAATACACTGCCAGTGTGAACACACCTTTGCTCAATGTACACCTAGCCGCATGCTGAGAACCTTGTGATTGCCCATTATATTTTGCTGTTGATATATTTGGCAGTAAACACTATATTCTGTTCCTGATAGCGGCAAATCTACCAGTATTCTAACTGGAAACTGGCCCACTGTTCTCGTGTTTTTTGCTGTAGGAGTAGACATAATGTTCTAAATTGATCTAAGCAATTTAAATGTTGCAAGACCCTAGTACAAAGATCATGCTCTTGAAGCAATCCTAATTGCACCACAAAAGCATTTCCATTTGGCCTTAGTTTGCTGTTTGCCTAGCATAATGGTTCATTCAGCCTTGGATGTTAGACTCCACTGGCCTGTGGTTTGGCACAGATACAGCATCACATCTACCAAGTTAAAGACCAGTCAGGAGCCTATATTTTCAAAGCTAGCTTCCACCTATTGGATGCCATGTATGGGGAGGATCAGACAAAGGCACCAGAGTTATATAGTAAAAGGAAAGTTATAACACAGAGAAGAGAGACTCCTGCAATTATTGACACACAATGGAGAATGTATTTCCAACCCAGCCACCCTGCCAGGGTCCCTATTTACTATATATAACTCATCCTCTTTGTTTATAATGCGAAGCATCTGAAGACCCAAATGCAACTTATCAAAGAGTCGGCGTGCTTGAGTATTCCAAATGGGTTCTGCCTGGCCACACATAAATTGTCAGGGTAGAACTGTTACTGATAAAACACTCAGCATAGCTATAATTTGTGGGTTGCTAAGAGCAGGAGCCTTTTTATTCAGAGATGATGGCTGTGCTGCCTGTCAGAGGGAAAGTTCATTTTCCCCAGATTAGTAAATAAAGCCATTAAGAGCAAGACAGATCATGAGTTTTATTCTGGATTAGATCCTTAGCCAATATAAATCAGAGTGACAGTGCTGAAATCTATGGAGATGTACTTATGCTAGCACATAATGAGGATCCAGCTTTGATCATTTCTATGCAGGCTTGACTTTTGCCCAAGTCACTAGACCCAGCAAACAAACTCTAGCTTGCCCTTTACAGTAATGATGGTGGGTAATGAAGGGACAACAACAATTAGCAATCAATTATTTAACCAACATAAAAGCCAGGCAAGTAAAACAGTTCCATTTTGCAAGTGTTATAAGTAATGTGGGTGTTGGGGAGAAACCAAACCCGTCCAATTTAGTTTATAGTTGTGCTGGAATCCAATTAGTAAATGAATGCAATCAGTTGAACCTTCTGAAAAATGCCACTAATTAATAGTGTCATTGGGTCACGCACTGAGGTCAAGGAGGCAGCACAGCAATTGCACTGGTCAGTCACATGCATAAAAGCAATGAATCCAGCGAGGCATTTAAGAGGATGACCTTTGTTCAAAATAAAGGATAAGTCACCACCTGTTGTCAAACAGGAGGCTGAATAAGAGTGAGTGCTCCATTGGACTGTGGCCTTAAATACGTGAGAGTCAGAGGGGCGTAACAGATAGAATGTTAAACTCTGATTTAGGAGAGCTGGGTGCAAAATCCTGCTCAGTCATGGAACAGACATACTAAAGACTTGGGCAGCCACCACTTCTTGGTGCATTCTGAGCTCTTTGGGGGAAAGGCAAGATGCAAATGCAAATCAAAGGATTTCCAGTTTACATTCATAAATTGTCACTGGTATTCATAGCTTGTCCCATTCACATATAAGGTGGAGTAGGATACAAGTCTTGCTTTAAGAGTAAAAGTAGCATACTTGAGAGGGACAAGGCAATGACACATTATGTTTTTCTCTTCCAAATTTTTTTATGAGAAACAGCACGATGAACAAATAAAGGCTGCTCTGGGGAATCGTGTTCAGAGCAAACCCCAGGAGGAGTACTATGAAACTGCTTTTTTCTTTCTTTTTTAAGTATTGATTCAAATGCTGGTCTTTTGGGAAAGAATATTTGAATTTGTGCTTGTGCAGCAGGTTTGAAATATTGTGGTGTTTGGATATCTAGTTCATCAGAAAGATTAATTTATTCAGAGCTCCAGGGTTTAGAACAGGGGTGGGCAGCCTCAGGGCCAGAGATGGCCCTCCATGCAATTTAATGTGACCCTCTGTCTAATTTCATGTGGGTGGCAAGGAGGAGGGGAAGAGGAGACAGAAAGAGAGGGGGGGAGTGAAGAAAGACAGAGGGATGAAAGAAAAACAGAAATATAGAGCAGGGAACAATTTTCAGCCCAAGGACTGTGATCTCTTTTGAGCGAGTTTCCAAGGGTTACGTGGCAGTGGTGGGTGTGGCTAGGGGCAAAAGTGGGTGTTGCAATGAATTAAAATTTATCTTTGTACAGTGGGCTAGTTACCACCCACAGCATTATACCAAAGAGGCATTATCAGAGCTCAAGGGCATATTCTTTTCCAGGCAAAAATGCTTGGGGTGCAAAGCAGGGTCAATGAGAGATGTGACCTGTGGAGAGGGACCGTGGCCTGGGAAGAGTTCCAAGGGCCAGGCAGAGAGGCCCAGAGGGCCACATTGGGGCCCGAGACTCCCCGCCCATACCCCAAGAGATTGACAGTTCTAGGACACTTAGGATGGAATAGTCAGAGGTATAGCATTTCTGTAGGTGAGTGATGTCAGGTAATAGTATTGTCTGAGCTGAGCTCATGTGGTGTCAACACTAAGTTTATAGACCCAGATGTTTCCAATGCTCTTGGGTCAGACGGCCATCTCTGTTACAACAACTGATAAATCAGAGACACTGTGATTCAAATTGAAGTGCTTTGCAACTAGTTTTTCCATTTTTCCAATCAAGGTTGTGGACTTATGGTTCCTAAAAAGTGTGCGTAGATCAGTTGTTGATTTACCCATGAACTGAGTGGCATTCTGGGCATTTGCACTCATTGAAATAAACTACATTGCACGGCCCACAAGTGATGTTTTGTTTGATATAATAAATTATGCCAGTCATAGTGCTTTTGAAGGTAACTGTCTGCATGAGATAAACACAGGCAATACAGTGTTTTGAGTCATGAGGATGTGATCTAGGATTGCTGATTGGTGGCTTCAGTATAACTTTCACTAATAGTCTCCATAGATTGGAGACTGGCAGAATGCTATAACAGGAGGCTTGCTGATTGCTTGAGCAAGATGTTCTGAATTTGCTAGTAATGGGTAGCTTTCTCTGATTGCCGGGTGATACCTAGGAGATGTTGGATAGAAATCTACTAAACACAGAATAAGGTGGTTTTTGTTGACTGATACATCACTTTCATGGAGAACATGTTTTCAGGTAAAATGCTTTCCTGGTAGATGTTGTATTAACATGTAGAGGATATCCTCTGTGCAGATGGTGTTCTTCAGGTTAACTGGTTCTTTGATCGTTTTCTTTGTTGCTGCAGATGACTTTGATTCGAGCTGTGGATAATGCTTCTCTTCATATGTCTGGAATGTCTGTATTTCCACTCTAGATAGCTGTGGGCATCAGTGCATTTGTTGTTGTGATCAGTGACTTTTTTTGTTGTTTCTGGTGGTAGGGCTCAAGGAAAGGGATGGATGGCTTATCGGTGGTGTTACCAAACGCAAACTTGAAAGAGGGATATATACAGTTGGTGATATCACAAAGTCATCAGCAACATATCACTGCCATATAAGTGGTTTACAAATAGGCTCTTTCAGGATGCCTTGTTCAAGTTTCCCCACAAACAGCTTTGCATAAAATGGAGTCAAGCAGGTGCCCGCAGACAGCTGTATCCTGTATTCGTAGGCAGTGTTGTCCATTGAATGTAAAGTTATTACAAGCAGGGATCTGCTGTAGCTAAAGTGATGATAACCTATGTTCTGATGTTTATTTTAAAGACTGAATCCCATCATTATCATGTATATTGGGGTAAAGAGATCTGACAGACAATTTTCTTATCAGTCTTGCTCCTGGAGGGTTTTATATGTTACCAAGTGCACAAAGCCAGCCACCCTAGACACAACCATTCTTCTGGAAACAATACAACAACCGAAAGGATCTCTCTTGCTGTCTCTGTATTGACTTAAAATTACAAAATATGGTACAAAATCTCCCACTACATATTAAGGGCACTAATTGTTTATCAGAATCAAGTCTTTGAATAAACAGTTTGACAACAATATTATACTCACATTAGCTGGCATGTTGCTTTACACCAGGGATGGGAAACCTCAAGTCTGCTTGTGTGCGTGCAAATTCAGCCCTCCAGGTCTCTCTGTCTTGCTCTCTGGACTTTTCCCAGGCCATACCCCTCACTGGCCTTGCTTACACCTCCTTTAGTATTTTTTGCTGATTGGAATTTATTCTTGAACCCTTAAAAATCCTCTTGCTTGTTTGAATGGAAGATAGAGAGGGATGTTTGATTACAGGCATCTCCCCAGTTCTCTGAAGGTGGTATTCTGGGTCAAAGTGAATGTCAGCAGAATGTGCCTAAGCCCAGCCTGCCCTATTCCACCCCACCATTCTGCCCCCATTCCTCCCTCTCCCATGTCAGTTGGATGTGCCAAAAATGGTTGCCGCTTGTATGTGTAGAAACAAGTCATTGGAAAGGTAATTTAACATGTGTTGCTCTGCCTACATTTGCTTCTGGCCCGTGGCCCCTGGGAGGCTGTTGAAAATGGAATGCAGCCTTCTGGTTGAACAGTGTCCCTATCCAGCTGTACGTTACTGCATTTCAGTGGGCTAATGTCATAAGCACATATTGTCTACGTGCAATTCTCAGAGTGGCAGCAATTTCCTGGTAGATCAGAATCCTAATTACCGGTACACATGTGATTGTTGCACAGAATCAGCAAATGATAAGTAACTAAGTTGTGGATCCATTAGTTGGCATGGAAAGAACGTGTTAGTTTTGGTTATTATTTGGTAATAATAAAAGATTTCCCTGAATGCCTAGATCCAGATTTGGGGCAAGTACTCCCTGATAATAGAGTCCCAGCAGAGATTTTAAATCACAAAACATGCAGCAAAGTAAAGCATCGAACTATAGGCTGTTAGACTATCCCATTTTAAATCGCTTCCAATGCTTCCCCTTTAGCTTAGAAAAGACCACAGAGTTTGGCAAGTTAAAAATGGTTTACTTACAACCTCTTCAAAGGTCAGGTTTGTGTGCTTTTCCATACAGCATCAAACACAGGCAGTAACACCTAGTTTCAAAATTTGGTGAAATGTTTCTAAACACATGGTCTAGGCTTGGCGTGATCAGTCCAAATGTCCTTTCTGGTCAGATTCACATGGTGGAAGAGAGTGAACAGAGACCTTTGCTTAACCCTTCATCCCAAGGTGAGAAGGCATGACCAAGCTGACTTTGGCAAATTAGCTTACTCTATGGTCTTAACCCCTTTGTGCATTAACTAGAGCTAAGCATGCTGGTTATTTGAGGCTGATATCCCATCCGAGTGATAGTAAACACATCTAGAATATTGAAGAAGCCTTGCTGTTGAGAAAGAACACTTCAAAGAAGTTCAAATATCACCCAGTATGAATCTTTTGCTGTAAAATGTATGTATTGATGCTTGTATTGCTTTTATTTTGATTTCCACTTTATCTTCCTTTTTCTGGGTATTTAAAAAAAATCATTTAAATACGGTGTTTCAATTCTTCACTCCTAATTTAAATTAAGACTGCTTCAGTGTTGGAAATAACTCAAGTCTTCTTTGAGCTAAATTTTTCTCTTATGTTCAATTTTTATTTTATTTTTGACATTTGAACACAAAATTGGTAAGTTAATTTGGTATTAACTTTTTTGCTGGCACTTTTGGGCTGCTGGGTTAGGAACAATAAAGGGATGATTTGGTTGTAGCAGAATCCTTAAGAAAAATATAAGATGAAAGAGCAGAACATCACACCTCTTTTGCAGTTTATTTCCTAGCAGTAAGTAAGGTATGACAAACATAGCATGCATACTATTTATACATAGTATAAAGTATCTTATTCATTCTAGCAGGGGGGCAGTAACTGCAGCTGATCCCAAGCAGCCAGAATCCTGTTTCAATGGTAACTGTTTATAGCACTGGATATGCAATAGTTCATTAAAACCTATTAATGTATAGCCAATATATATTTATATGGACTGTATAATATATTTAATGATGTTTTAACCAGGATTTATCTGACTGACTGAACCCAAATGGACCTTGAATTTCATCACCCCATTTGCAGGCAGCAAAGTTTGGGACAGTATTGCTCTGTCTTTTCAGTAGAGGTGCAAAATTCCAGGGCTGTGCAGAGCACCCTCTCTGCCCCTGATTCAGAGTCCTGGATTGTCCATGACCTGAGGAACATCCAGCCTGGCAGGGATAACGTTTAATAATTAAGCATATGGTGGGGAGAGGAACAGTGGAAGGAGAAGCTGCATCTGATCTCACCCTCCAGACCCAGAGTAGGAAGGATCAATGCCTCTGGAGAAGGCCATTGAGAAGGAACAACCAACAGCCCACAGGACCAAATGCTCTACTCACCAGCAGCCTTCCTGCTTGATGCCTCACCCCTGCCAGTCCTAGGTAGCTCCAGGTGGTCCAACCTAACCCAGGGTGATCCAGGGCTGTCTCAACCTGACTTGGCCTGAACTTGGATCCTTGGCCCCCAACTGAACCAATTCAGTCCAGGCTTTGGTTGAATCTAGTGCACATCCCTACAAAATTCAGAATTGGAATCAGGGGGTGATTCACCCTTAGCACTGCAGTCGTGGTAGGTGTCTTCTTGCCTCAGCTATAGGCAGCACCAGAGTTCTTCTTTCATTGGCCCAGCTGCCATTTTGTTTCTGCCAACTTTATTTATTTGTGTATTTACAGCATAGATTATAGGCTGCCCAATAACACGGGTCTCTAGACAACTCACAACCAATTTAGATGCTTTAGAAAGGGATTAGACAAATGAATGAAGGAGAAGTCTATTGATGGCTACTAGCTATTATGGCTATGCTCTGCTTCCATGCAGTTGTGCTTCTGAATGCTGGTTGATGGAAACTGCAGGAGGGCAGAGTGCTCTTGTGCCCAGGTCCAGCTGAGTTGAATGAGGCCAAGATCCTCTCACTCCATCATTCTTTGTAAAAATCAAAACCAACAGGCACTAGAAATGTGTCACTGACTGGGCCAACGGCAGAGCACAACCTATGCTCTTTGCCTTCCTCATATATTATATATAGTAAAATTTATTTATTCATTTAAAACTTTTATTAGCTGCTTGCACTTCAGCCAAAGCTCTCAGAGCAACATTAAGAATAAAATGACTAACAGTAAAACACATTAGAACACAGCAGCAATCAACTTCCAGGGTAATATAAAACTCAGCAAATTAAAAGACCTGGCCAAATAAAAGGTTTTCACCTGGCAGCAACCGAAAAATAGACAAACCTCATTGAGAAGGGCATTCCAAAGGTGATACCTGAGAAGACCTGGTTTCTTGTTCTTATTTTGAATGGAGGAGAAGGACACTCAGAGCAGGGGAAGCATCATAGCTCAGTGGTAGAGCATCTTCTTTGAATTCACAAGGTTCCAGGTTCAATCCCTGGCATCTCCTGGTAGGGCCTGGAGAGCCATTGCCAGTGAGTGTGGACAATACTGACCTAGATGGACGAGTAATAATCTGGTACAAGGCAGCTTCTTATGTTCCTATACATACATGCAAATTGTGGCTGTCATTTGGGGACCTCTGGGCAAATTTCCATGGAACATGACTGGTTCTCACAAGCACTGTGCCCAGCCACCCTAAAAGCAAAGTTGTTGTTGCCTTAAAAAATTAAGTTTAAGAGGTCCAGCACACACACACACACACACACACACACACACACACACACACACACACCGAAGTCCCCTGGGCCAACCCTTACCAGTGCTCCTAACTGGCAACATGTGACTACCATGGAAATGTTTTCCTGTATCCAGGATCCCATTTAGGGATGATAGTGCTGGGCAGGTAGTATCTGCCATCTGTGTTTCAAACCACAAGTTTTCCAGCAGCTCCTATAACTCTGGCCAGCTCACTGGCTTTGCACAGAAAGACACTATTTTTGTAGAAAAAATTACAAGAGGTTTGCATGCAAATGGCATGCATTTCTTTGCTTTAAAATAAGGGTTGTGGGGTTCACATGTAACACTAAACCAAGGTTTGGCATTATGAGGATCAGCCATTCAAACACCCTTCTCCTCCAGGGTGGCTGTGAAGAAGGTATTGGAAGCTTCTGCTTCAGTTTTATAATAACCACAGTTTAGTGTTGTGATCAAAGCTGAACTGTGGTTTATCTTAACTGTGATTTGCTCAAACGATCTAGATTCTTACAGCACAGTTGGAAGTTGGCTTGTTTCAGCAAACCATTGGCAAGATCAGCCACAGTTTCTTGGGTCAGATGACATGGCAAGTTAATTTTAAAAAATTAAGGAAAAGGTTCAAAAATCCCCATGGCTGCACTTTGCCTAGATTCATTCTTACAATGCTAAACTGTTTCAGCATTGCATCTGAACTTATTATTATGAGGAAGAAGCTCTGCATCACATCACAACAAATGTTATCTGACTATACTTTTAACTTTTGCAATTTAATCTTGTTTGGGTATTTCAAGTTTGCTGAGGTTCACTCCCTGCCACGCCGCACCCCCCCCCCTAAAATCTGACTTTTGACGACATCTTACATTGGAGAGGGAGGGGATGGAGTGTGTGTGTGTGTGTGTGTGTGTGTGTGTGTGTGTGTTCATGCTGGATATTAGAAACAGTGGTGATATACTTCAGTGTTATAACTACTGTCAAAAATGGTCATGTCTATGAAGCCACAGGGACATTGCTTTTCACAGTTCTAATGGTTTTGCCTGCAAAGGTCCTATAATCATAAAGGGGCTATGTAAGTAGCAGGGGTCAAGATTAAAGGAATAGCAGCATTAATGGAGAAAACACCAGGACAGGCACTAACTAAATATTATAGGCACCTTCTGAGGAATTACTAGGCGTGCTCAACCTTGTGATTTCTGCCACTTACTTGCCGAAAGCGCAGCCCTTCCGACGCCACCCGTCAGCTGTCACGCCTTGCAGCGTTTGTCAGCTCATGTCACCAGTAGCAGCAGCTGCCGGACGACATTTTCCCCTAGCTTTCTTTCCTGCTTCGAACTCTAGCCACTGAAAGAGACAAAATTTACATTTCCAATTCACGGGCAATCCAGTCCATTAGGTTTAACAAGTGAATGAACTTCATATGTAACCTACAGCAAGCATCAGCTCGGTGGCTATTCATTTTAACTGATTGCCTCGTTCGCTACATCCAGGAGCCGCTGGCGTGGCCATGGCAACTGGTTTTGCTTAAATGCAGCTGAACAGTGGAGTTAATTTTAGATTAGATGAGGAGGAGGCTGGGAAGCTAAGGGGAAGCTACAGCAATGGCTTTCCCTCCTTCAAGGAGTGGATTCTCTGTCTGCCGGCTTATTTGCAGATGGTTGTACACCGGTACTGTGATCTGAAGCTGGAGACATGCATTCATACTGCCATATTACAGATCACAGCTATATTGCAGGCACATGTTCTTGCAACGCACACTCCTGCAGGGTTATACAACCACCAATATCTGGGCATTATAGAAGTGAAACAGACTCAGATCCAGAGAGAGCGACAGGCGGAAGTGTCAGTTTCAGTTTCTCATTTTTCCAGCCTTACGTTTTGTTCACCACATCAGTTTTGCTCCCCACCCCCAAAGTCCTCTTGAAAATTCATCAGCATTCTGTAATGTGATTTTCACCTAATACAGTGGTACCTCGGGTTACAGACGCTTCAGGTTACAGACTCCGCTAACCCAGAAATAGTACCTCAGGTTAAGAACTTTGCTTTAGGATGAGAACAGAAATCGCACGGCGGCAGCGGGAAGCCCCATTAGCTAAAGTGGTGCCTTAGGTTAAGAACGGTTTCAGGTTAAGAACGGACCTCCAGAATGAATTAAGTACTTAACCCGAGGTACCACTGTACACATGTTTTTGTATGCAGTTTTACCTGATATTAACCTTTTGCAAATATAATCCATGTTTATATGTGGTTTCCACCAATGTATGCATTTTATGCACATGCTGTTTTGTGTTCAAACCTTGGTTAGATAGCTACATTGAAAAATATGAAGTGCCATTTTTGAAGGATGTCTGTCTTGTGATCCACAAATTGTTACACGAAGTATGAACTAGGTAGTTTCACTAACTGAAGTTCTGCCCCACCCTTATCCAGTGGCCCCATATACATGAGCACAAAATCACAGGCTGAAAGTTGGGTAACAGTTTGGGCAGATGAGAACTGTGGCAATCTGTGTTATTAATCCACCCAGCAAATTACTGGTTAATTCCTCTGTCTCTCAAATCTGAATCCATGGTAAAGAGAAAGTAAAGTGGGCTTTGCAAGTTGAGTCCCTGATTTGGGCCCCTGGGCTCCCCCCCCCCCCCGCCCTCGTTGACTTTTTAGAAGGAAAACATAATGGAACCAACAAAGCAGGCTTTCTGCTAGCTGTGTAAACACACAGTTCTCATTCTCCAGGGCCCTCCAAGTAGGCGTTGTCCCAGAACGTGCAGCAATACTGTTTTACTGTTCCGTTTCTCAGAACTGTTCAATACTCCATAATCACCACCAATTGTATTTTTAATAGATTTTAATTAAAAAAGAAAAAAGAAAGCAATGACAAAACAGGCAATAATAACAACCAATATTTCTTCTACATTCCACAGTATCAAAAAATCAAAGATCACTAAAGTTTACAGTTGAAGAGTGATTTTTCTTTGTTTTTCTTTCTCTCCCTCTCTTTAACATTAAACAATAAATATTGATTTAGATGCACTTGTCTTCTATGTATTATTTTTGCTGAGCTAACAATACATGGAAACAATTTTTCTAGAAAGAGCAGGTCATATGCCTCTTTCTGAAATTTCATCCATTACTAAAGGTTCCCACATTTTATCATGCCAACCTGTAAAAGGCAGCAAATGAAGGTCTAGTCTAGTCGCAATTCAGCATCTGTTGTTGTTGTTGTTCACACAGTTTCTATATCTAAACATCCTAGCAACACTGTAGATTCTACAGTGTAACCACTAAATGAATAAAAGATAACTGTGGGATACTTAGGAGGGCTTCCCACATGTCTAATAGGATGCAATAGCTCACAACTGAGTCAATAAACTGGTGTATCCAGGTTCAGAATCTTCTGATTTGGGGACATAACCAACCAAGCTGACAATATGTCCACCCAACCATGGTTGGAACATTGTTCATTAATATTTTGCAACTTTGCTGGAGTGTGCTCCTTGTTGTTACCACAGGGGAGATTTCTCTTTTAAAAAAATTTGAGGAAGATTCAAGTTGTGTTGAAGACTGTGATGGACCATACCTGCCTCTATTTCTCCTCTGGGGAAAAGACCTGGAACCATTTGACAGCATAAAGAGATGGTTGTGGTGGGATTTTTAATTTTTTTTTGCCGTACGTACTTGAGGCCTCAGTAAGTTGTAGAATATTGATGTGCCCCCTTCTGACTGAGTCACTTAGTGATCTGATTTTTAACGCAGCCAGATTCCAATTAGTTTTGCACAAATGCTAGTCTTGAATCAAATTACTCCATTGTAGGTATTGGTACCAAGGGACCACTTCTCTCTCAATTCTAGTTAGACTTTGAGGAAAAACCTACAGTCCTTCATTACATCTTTAAATCTCAGTGCCTTACTCTTGCTCTATAACTTAAAATAGTTTTATGTACAACTGGAATTTAATTGAACGCATTGTGAGAGAAACTTTGAGGTAGAAAGAGTATGAGGGCAATGAGGTAATGTGAGGGGGTTATACTAGCCTGGATAAGCTGTGGGAGTCAGAGAAACTGGGCCACCAAATGTCTTGAAACCTGGGCTGAGGTACCGTATTTTTTGCTCTATAAGACTCACTTTTTCCCTCCTAAAAAGTAAGGGGAAATGTGTGTGCGTCTTATGGAGCGAATGCAGGCTGCGCAGCTATCCCAGAAGCCAGAACAGCAAGAGGGATTGCTGCTTTCACTGCGCAGCGATCCCTCTTGCTGTTCTGGCTTCTGAGATTCAGAATATTTTTTTTCTTGTTTTCCTCCTCCCAAAACTAGGTGCGTCTTGTGGTCTGGTGCGTCTTATAGAGCGAAAAATACAGTAAATTGTGTGGTAGGATTGTTTGAGATGAACTATATCTTATTACACCACAGGCAGGTTATATAAGCCCAAGTCATGATACTGCCCCCAATTCCTTAATGTAGAACTGTCTCTATTAACAGTGAACTGCCCCACTGAACATGACTCTTATTCCAAAGATGTAGCCAACAGATGTTGTTTGGCTCCAACTCCTATCAGCCCCAGCCAGCACAGTCAGTGCTTGGGGATTCTGGGAGTTGTAGTAATCCCCACAATGTTTGGCAGGAAGGGTCACCACTGCAACTTGACCTCCTGCAACTTGACCTCCTACCAGAAGGGTGGGAGGGAGGGAGGATGTTGGTGTTGTGTGGGTGCACTGGTGGGAGTATCAGATTGGCTCCACAAGGGTTCCTGCACAGCACTGACATCCTTGCTGCCTCACCTTTCGCCCTTCCAGTAACTGGAAGTGACAATGCTGCTGGCAATTCAGGTGTACAGCATTGCTGTTCTATGCTGGGCACTGTAATTCAGCAATATTTGGAGGGCCAAGGATTCCTCATGCCTGTGGTAAGGGATCTCCCTCAGACCCCTTTTCTGCCATTTCTTGAACAAGGTGGTGGGGGAATGGCGAGAGAGAGAGAGAGAGAGAGAGAGAGAGAGAGAGAGAGAGAAGAGCTCAATATTCATGTAAGTCCAGAGTTGAAGGTATTGACTTTAGACAAGCATACCAGTGCATTGAAGCTCCCTGAGGCAGCTCTGCTGAAATAGCTCATTTGTTAACTCCAGCTCCAGAGCCATGAATGCCTTTGCTGTTCTAGTGTTCTCAAATGTCAAAATCTGTGGTATCAGAAGTGCTCACCTGCTATGCCACTTCTACACAGAGCCACCAGTTCACTTTCATCCTGACCTCCTGAGATTCTAGTTCTGAGAAGTTCACCTTGCCACCTCCCCATTCTACCATTTCTCCTGATTCTGCACATGCAAATCTCTAACAGATGTCTCCTACTGGCACTTGAGTTTTGCATTTTGCCCAGCATTTCCAGAGGCAGAGGTCTCTGCAAACCAAGACGGCAGTGTGGTGTAATGGTTAGGGTGTTGAACTAGAATTGGAGACAGCCAGATCCAAATCTCCATTCAACCTTGAAGCTCAGAGGGTAACTTTGGTCTACTATCTCTCAGCTGAACCTACCTCACAGGGTTGTTGTGAGGATAAATGAAGGGGAGAGGAAGGGATAAATGTAATATTTAAACAAATGTAAACAGGGGGCAAAAGCACTCAGGTACGGATCACAGGAGGGACAGTGAGGGATGTGACCTGGGGGATTGTGGTATGCAGCCTATGAGTGCAAGGCTCTCCACATCTGCTTTTATAGGCTAGTAAGTGTCTTTCACTGCCAACTGCTCTTCTTAAAGAATTCAGAATTTGAAGAGGAAAAGTTGGAGGTTTTTAAAAGACGCCCGCTAAACCTATGAAATGTGCTGTAGAGACAAATCTGTACTGTCAAAAGAGTGAGTTATATCCCCCTTGCAAACACAAATACATTCCCATTTTTGTTGAATCAAGGATTTATTAGATGTTTGCTGATCCTTTATCCTGTGTCACATGATTATTGGAGGGGGCCTGCCCTTAGAAATTGCTTAGGAAACTACTAGCTGCCTGTGAAATGCTTTGTGCTGGAGAAGATTTGATGGACTGGTGGCCCCTTTAAACTCTGGGTTAATACAGAACAGGGACTTGTGGTGTTAGATTTTTCCGTGTGCTCTGGTCAACATTTTGTACTCTTATTTTCAGCATTAGCTTGGAAACAGGCTGTGCTCAGTTGCTGCAAGTAAACATCTTCCAGACTGTACTATCTGGATAAGAACTGACATTAGACAGGGTTGGGGAGCTTGAAATTATTGTCGTTTTCCCTTGTTTCTCAGTATGTGTTCTGTAATTATAAGGATTTTATTTTTTTTAAAGTAAGTATCCTCTAAATCTCAGGTGGTCAATTTGTGGCCCTCCAGGTATTGTTGGACTACAACTCCCATAAGCCCTGACCATCTGCCATGCTGACAGGAACTGATGGGATTGGTAGTCCAACAACATCTTGAGGGAACCATGTTGGCTACCCAGGCTCTGTCACAGCCTAATTTTCAGGAAAAGCCCTGTTTCCATTTGTAATCAATCAAGGGAAGTTCTTGAAAAAAGTTTTGCCTCTTTCTTCAACAGGTCCCACTGAGTTCATTGGGGCAATGTTGGGGTGCTTCTCCATGGCCTGCTGTGATGCCATGTTTCTTCATCAACCATGTGGCAACCATCAAAATAGGGCCAAAGAACCGGTGGAGGGTGCAGATGAATGGCTTTGTGATAGGTTGATCTCTGGTCAGTTTCAGCAACACAAAAGCAGTCAAGTCTGCTTGAGAAAGATAAACTGAGCTCATCTGCCCCCCCCCCCGACTCCAGATTCCTCCTTGCTTTTGCTTTCCTATGCACTGCCCCTTGCCCGATTATTTTCACTCTGCTCTCCCCCCAACCACCTTTCTGTCTCTTCTTTCCTCATATCCACCTTTATGCCTGCCTGCATAAGAACTTCAAAACAGATAAAAGTCATCAGCATCCTCTCCAGCAATTACTGCTGAAGATGCTTAGAAAGCTCCACCCCCCACCCTGAATTCCAGTGACTACAGGCTCTCTTGGATGGAGTTTTCTTTTCTTTTTAATGGATGCAGTGAAACCTATTGAGATTGATTAGCCAACATTGTGATTTGTAATTTTGCTTAATGCTATTAAAGGAAGGCATTGACCGCTCGTGCAAGAGAGCTTGGATGGATGCCAGGATTTTGCATAATGAATTCAGAGGATTAATCTCATTAGTTTTCCCCCTCCTCCCCCTCTTGTTGCTACCCTTCTGAAGGCAAAGCACAGACTCAAACCAACAAAACAGCCTGATGCTGACTGGATTGCATCTGATATCTCAGAGACCCATCCCTCCTGCACTGTCAGATAACAGTATGACTCAGTGCACAGTGATAAGTGAAGAGAACAATGGCAAGACTATTTGAGAGTCTGGGTGTGCAATTCAAAAGCCTCCAGCAGCTGAAACGTTCAGAACAAAAGAAAATCATGCTCTTATATAGATCTGTTACCTACAAATGGGTATGCAGGCATGTAGGTAGATACAAGTGCATAAATTGGGGCCACACAGCAGCAACACTGACAAGCACAAGTGGTCATTAGGTGATCCCTTATAATAAAAAGAAGGTTATGACAATACGGGAAATGGCTTTGTAATCATCACAGCTCCAAGTGTGGGTGGCTCCAGGATGTTGGAGACCAATGTTTATTATGGATGGATGTCATCCTACCCTGTGAGTCATGCTCATATGGTTGAAGTTCAAGTGAAAGAACAGGCTGCTATACAAAAATGATACTGTGACCGTCCATTGTTTAATGGGAAAACCGCTGGCCAAGGCTGAAGAAGTAGCTGTAACTTCTTGGAGACGTGTGAGGGAGGTCAGCTTGGGCTTGAGAATCTTTTCGTATCTGGACCAAACCATCAAAATAATAACAATGCAAAGAGCTCACAGACGGTATACAAAAGAGGAAGATTTAGGGCTGTGAGAGTAGCTGTCTCTATGCAGCAGTCTCCCTAAATCCTGTATTTCTCCACTATGAGATTATGGAGTTCTGAATGCACATTGGAGGTAAATATTCAGTGCAACCTTATAGATGTCTGCTCACAAGTAAGTCCCATTCAATGAGGCTTTCTCTCAGGTAGGGATGGGGGGAGAAATTTGGTTCCACTTACATTTTAATGCAGACCTACTCCATTCACACTTCTGAAAACAATATGTGAACCAAAACACAGCTACCTTTCAGAATTCACACTTTTCTGAATGCTGCAGTGCTGTTCTCTAACCAAAACAAGTGTTCAAAATGCATATATTAGGGGGAAATGTAGATAAGAATGCATAAATGAAGAGAACATAACATAACAAAATGCAGATGAATTTCTATGGGGACTCTCTTTTTAAAAATCACAAACTGGTGCAGGAATAGGATGAACTGAACTTAAAACTGGAAATAATGAGAAATGGAATGGAGGGGTGGAAATCAGAGATTTATTAACTGCTGCTTCTGTGTAAGTGGGTATAAGATTGTACCCAGCCTTAGATTACAACTTTGTAATCTTTGTAGAGTTGAAAGTGACCACAGGGATCAACTTGTCCAACCCCTTGAAATGCAGGAATCTTTTGCCCAACATGGGACTCAAACTAATGACTCTGAGATTTAGAGTCTCATGATCTACCAACTGAGCTATCCCCCAGTTCATGCTGCTGAAACCGTATTGGAGCCTTGGGAGCTGGATGAGTGCTGTGTGTGATAATGAGCTCCTGAAACCCAACCAAGCTGAAGCGTGGACATGCCCGTGAAACACAGACAGGTTCTCTGGTCTGTATTTGTTGAGCTGGTCAGAGGCCAGTGCACTCTCACAGCGGGGACTTTGGGAGTGCTGTAGCTAAGGTCATGCCTCTGTGGTTAGCTGACAAAGCCCAGCCAAGTCACGGTCTTCCGTGGCATATGCTTGCACAGTTCACCTCCCTGCCACTATATGAACAGTTTGGAGGATGCTCATGAGGTTGGATTTCCCTGGGTGCCCAAGGGGCAGGCTGGCGCTTGCAGGCATGGGTGAGAACAAGCTGAAGCTGCATGGAAGGCTTCCCTTGCACTGAGACAATGTGACAGCCTCGTCCCATTAGTGGCACTTCATTCAGCTGTTACAGTGTCATATCCCATTAGTATTTGTTGTCGTCTGTGGGAGGAGAGAGTGACTAATGCAAAATGGCTCTGGGAACATTTGAGTGAGAAAACAGAGGAGACTGATACTAGCGAGAGTCTCTCCTGTTAGAAATTTGCTGCCTGGATAGTTAAACCTGTTTCACTAGATATCAGGAGAAAGGAACAGTTCAGTAATGGCAAATTCAGGCTAGTCCACAGTTTTTCAGGCTGGTTTTTTTCCCCTTCAGATGCCTTTAAAAGTCTTACAATTGAAGAATATGTGGCTGTATATTGGCTCCCGGTATATTTCCGAGGACAATTCAAAGTGTTGGTGCTGACCTTTAAAGCCCTAAACTGCCTCGGCCCAGTATACCTGAAGAAGCGTCTCCATCCCCATTGTTCTGCCCGGACACTGAGGTCCAGCGCCAAGGGCCTTCTGGCCGTCCCCTCACTGCGAGAAGTGAGATTACAGGGAACCAGGCAGAGGGCCTTCTCAATAGTGGTGCCTGCCCTGTGGAACACCCTCCCATCAGATGTCAAGGAAATAAAATACTATCTGGCATTTAGAAGACATCTGAAGGCAGCCCTGTTTAGGGAAGTTTTTAATGTTTGATGTTTTATCATGTTTTTAATATTCTGTTGGGAGCCGCCCAGAGTGGCTGGGGAAGAAGAGAAGAGAAGAAGAGTTTGGATTTGATATCCCGCTTTATCACTACCCTAAGGAGTCTCAAAGCGGCAAACAACCTCCTTTCCCTTCCTCCCCTACAACAAACACTCTGTGAGGTGAGTGAGGCTGAGAGACTTCAGAGAAGTGTGACTAACCCAAGGTCACCCAGCAGTTGCATGTGGAGGAGCAGGAACACGAACCCAGTTCACCAGATTACGAGTCCACTGCTCTTAACCACACCACACTGGAAACCCAGCCAGATGGGCGGGGTATAAATAACAACTTCTTCTTCTTCTTCTTCTTCTTCTTCTTCTTCTTCTTCTTCTTCTTCCTTTAGCTGCTGATGTGGTTTGCCCAAGATGCCCCCATCTCCGGTCACTGGTGTTGCTACATATTTCCTGGAGGGGGGTAGAGCAGGGTAATGGATTTCTTCTCCCATTTTTTAATTGCAAAATGGCACTACTAAAGGACCTTAATATGGAAGCAACCTCCATTCTTCTTACAACTGTGCTAGGATGACCTGTCCTTGAATCTAGTCCTGGAGCATACCCTGCTGATCACACTAGGTCATAAAACTATGCTCCTAATGCTTATACCAGACCTGGTCAACCCAGAGACTTCATATTGACTGCCAGTTACAGTTTTGCACACTCCTGCATTCTTCTAAAGCCTAAGCTCTTCTAAAGCCTAATACTCTTGGGTACCTTACTAAGCATGGTCTCATCTTTAAGCCATGCAATTCCTGGTGAAAGGCCTGGAGTCCCAGACAGAAGTGATAGACTTCCATGTGACAGGAGCTTTTTGTCTCCAGATAAGCATTTTAAACAATTGCTATAGGACATCAGATATACACTCTATCCAACCAACGAAATACTTTGCAATCTCAGTCATAAATGTTGCATTGGCAAGGTTGGGAAAGTCTGAATTTTATAAGTGCACAAAATTGAAGTAGCTTCTTTATGGAGAAAGAGCAAGGAAAGTGAATCCATGTTTCCTAAGTTCCCACCAGACAGCAAAATCAAAGGATGGCGTTGTGACTGCCTGTTTTGCACTCAACGAGATAGGTGAACACTGTGAAAGGGTTGGTTTGAGCTGCCCAGGTCCCCATTGTTTATGTTTTAGGAAAGAGCTTCTGTTTCTCTAGCTGTTCAGAGAGCATAACTATCAGGCAGTTCTCCTTCTGCCGCATGCCATTCAATCATGTCCTTTGGCAAAGCATCTCAACCTACACATGCCACCTGCAGACAGCATCATGTTACTTTCACATAATTACATGTGACAAACTTCAGCGTTACATCCTATAAATATTTATAAAGCCAAGACACAGTGAAGACAAACAAGAAAATGCTTCATGCTGAAAATGGAAACAGAGGAGGGGCATTAGCGAAGGACAGATCTTTCCGTATGGAGATATGGGCAAGTGCCAGGTGACACATGAGGTCACTTCTGGTCCCTCTCAGATGTCATATCAAGCTTAATGAGACCAGAAGGCTTCCTTCACTTTCAGCTATATCTCAGTCCGTATACCTTGCATTAATATTCAGCTTCTTTTTATTGATATTTCTCTGTGGGTTTCTGGACCTTCCACTGACATGGACTGAAAAATACGTTTTATTTCATGTATGCCTATGAAGGCAGCCCTATATTGGGAAGTTTTAATGTCTGATGTTTTATTGTGTTTTTCTATCTTGCTGGAAACCACTAAGAGTGGCTGGGGCAAGCCAGTCAGATGCAGTAGTAGTAGTAGTAGTAGTAGTAGTAGTAGTAGTAGTATGCTCCTTTTCTATAAATCTGCCTCTCCCACAGCTTAGGGTTGGCGTTGCCAACTTTTTGGGGCCAGTGGGCACATTTGAAACAGCAAAAGCTATATTGAGTAGCAAGATGGGCAGCCAATTCCCTATTCCCCAAATACATTCAGAAAAACATTGCAAAAATTAAGCATTTGAACTTACACTATTTTTTTGTACAGCACATAAAGTAGGCCTGACTGATGAGCAATCCATCACTTAGCCACAAGTACATCTGGTATTTTGTGGCTAAGTGATGGATTGGTCATAACTCATTCTAAGTGCCACATATTATACCTTCAGAAACTGAGTTGTTAGTTCAAGGCAGAGATTTCTAGCTATTGCTGACTCAAAAGGGCCATGTTTCAATCCTTGGTGTGCTTGTCAGATACTGTCTGTCACAGCATTATAGGACACCAGCCATAAAGCTACAGACATTTGACTCTTTCTTGCTCTATAATAAACACAGGTCACATTTACAATGAACTGTTCAAAGCTTGTGGCTCAATATTGCCTTGGGGAAAATTTATTTCTCCCCCAGGGTTCCTATATCTTGACCATCCCAGGAACCAACCAATAGAAAGAGACATCCACAGAACAGGCTGATAGCCCTACTGAGAAGACTTTGCTTCCTAAGTCACCCATCATCCAAATGTCACCTTTTAAGGTTCAACATAGATGTGAGCACCCAGAGAAAATACTGCTATACTACTTTTTCAAGCTGTTTCTTTAAGTGGAATGAGGTGTTTTTGAATTTAAATAATTCTCTTTTCAAGCTCCTGAAGAAGGAGTTTTTCACTCTGAAATGCCTTGAGCTACAATAAAGAGTTTTGCATCACTGGGCACTGAAGCCTGTTCTCCTTTTTGTCTTATCCTGCTTTCATCACTATACCAGTCAGTTCCAGAGGTGTTGCTGGAGTGCCTATTTTAGAAAAACCAGAACATTATCCTTTAAATGGGATCTTTTCCACCTGAGAGGTGGAGCAAGTATTTTTGCTCTCAGAGCTCCTCCAGATGACCTAACAACAACAACAACAACAACAACAACAACAACAACAACAACAACAACATTTCTACCCCACCCATCTGGCTGGGTTTCCCCAGAAACTCTGGGTGACTTACAGCAGATCTAAAAACATACTAAAAACATCAAGCATTTTTAAAAAAACCAGTATTCATCCTGATTTGATTGCACAAAACTTATGCTGATGTTAGACTATGCCCACTCTTTATTGAGCATTTATCATGATGTGATTGCAGGAAAGCTATATGACAACAAGCATTCATATTGACTTGCTTGTAGGGCTTTTATATGTCTTCCCATTAATCATCCATTCATTCCTCACTTTTCAGTGAATTTCCCCATCACTTTTCTAACCACAAAAGTCCATTGGGGAAAAAATGGATTTGTTGTGCTAGAGCACTTTAATTGACATTAGTTCCACAAACCTAAATGTGTGCTTAAACAAATCATACTAATGGTGTGGAGGCACCTCAGTAGACAGCTAACTATTTTGGCTTTATCTGAGAATCAGGTCAGATTACTGATTCGTTCACTAGTTAGCTATCCTTAGTTTGAACTACATTGTGTGCTGTCCATGGTGCTGAAGGCATACCTATCACCCTAGAGTCCTTCTTTGCACTGTGTGTTCCCTGAAGTTGCCCTGAAGTCTCATGATATATCTATAGCAGGAACATAAGGTATCTTCATGAGTGATGGTGCCTTCTCTTGTTAAATTGTGAGGTTTGGAATGCTAAAAGAGGTTTGGGCCCAATTCACAATAGGCTTAATTAATCACCAGATCTCCCCACCCTTCCATTTCCTGAACATACCAAGGGTATGTTCATGAGGTTGATGATGGGAGAAGATTTATAGCAGCACAAAACTGAGTGATGGGAAGTATGTGAAATATAATGCCTTACATGTGAGACCTCCACTGCTATAAGTACCCCACTCAAACTATGTTCCCCAGTAAGTTTGTGAAAGAGCTTGCAGTGTTGGGGAGCTCCTTATGCTCGGTTTAGAGCAGGTCCAATTTAAAAGAATGAAGCCCAAATTAAAGACTTGAGTCAGACTCATCTGAGACAGAACCGTTATGAACTGTTCCTCTCCATGGCGCTAATCACACCATTGGCCAATAGCTCCTTCTTGGACTAGAATAGGAGACTGTGTGTGATAGTAGAGAGTTCCAGGGGAGAAAGGGCATTTTTAACCACCACCTTCACCTCTTCTTAATGTAGCTCTTTGCAGTTGCTGATGACCTTCTAAGTCACCTCGACAGCCAAAGAAGGGCTACAAACTTCCTTCCTACACATGAGAGTAGGAAAGGGACACAAATTAGATTCCTCTGGGGACAACAGACTCACCCCTTTCAGAAGCACTTACTGCCACTGCTGCCCTCAATTCAGCTTTGTGGGCTGGGAGCAAATTGAATCAAATGTCAAGATTGAATTAGACATTGATTAATTTGCCAGTCTACAAATGCTGAACGTAGAGATTCAAATTCAGAAAGCTTTGAATTGAAATGTTTGCAGATGTCTTTAGCGTTTCAAAAAGTTAATCCTCAAAATATGAAGATTATTTTGAAACTTACGGTAAGTTGCCTCATATTTTCAATGCTAAAAGATCTTCTACATACTGAACTGTTTAATTTTTGATGTCATATGTTCAGAAGACTGCACATTATGTGAATGATAAGAACATGGGGTTTTCACATACAAAAGTCCTTCAATTCTATTAAGCATTATTTGTTTGTGTGACAAAGGGAGAAGAGCAGGTGTAAATAAAACCCTTAAAAAGTCAGATTGCACCAAAGCTACCTTTGTGCTTTGAATAAATGTCCTTGCGAACATTTTCACATTCAGCCTGCATTAGACCATTTGTATGCCCACACCTAAAATGTGCATGTTCAGGAAATTGGATGATTGTGCAATGAAAAATAAAGGTTAGGAGCCAGTTGTGTAGATGTGCTGCCAACGGGACATTGATTAACTGGCACTTTTCATCCACTGAGATGGTAATCCACTAATTGCTCCATCTCTCTTAGAGGCACAGGACCAGACTAGGTGGAGTTAAAATTTCCAAGCTTTTGCCTCATATCAAAGGTAAATACAGTGACCCTTCATTTAGAAAGCATTATGCTGTTCTCGTGCAGCAAGTAGCAGTCCAAAGAGGACACCTACAGACTGGATCATTGCTGCTTTACATAGAACCATGTACAAAGATTAATGGTGCTAGTGAACAGTGTGGTCCCTCACTTGGTTAGGTAGCTTTGCAGCAAGAAACAACTTCACCTGAGAGTTCTGGTTTGTTCCCACCCTCCACCCCTCCAAAAAGGGAGGGAAGGTTAATAATAATATACTCTTAACAATAGCAACAACAATTTCATTGTTATAGTACCCTTGGTGTCCATTGTGCTTTACAGAATAACAAGTAAAAATGGCAGGCCTGTGCCCCAAGAAGCTTAACAATGTAAATATCCACTCACTTGCTTGAGGGTTGGGCAGCAGTAGCTGCATGACAGGACGCTGCCACCATTTTGCAGCTTCTGTGTGCTGGGCTCCAAGGGCCAATGGGAGAAGTTCAGGTCGGCCTTAGGTTTACTTTTAGTTGGAGATGAGAAATAAGCGGTTAAGTGCAAGGTTTCAGAGAAAGCTGATCTTTGAAGGAAAAGATAGAGGTTATAGGCCAGGCATAGGCAAAACTCGGCCCTCCAGATGTTTTGGGACTACAACTCCCATCATCCCTGACCACTGGTTCTGTTAGCTAGGGATGATGGGAGTTGTAGTCCCAAAACATCTGGAGGGCTGAATTTGCCTATGCCTGTTATAGGTATTCCAGGAGAGAGGTCCCAACATAAGGGGCAGAAAGGAAGGAATTATTCTAATGTTTCCTGGATCTGTGTTCAGCTGCGGATGGCAGATCTGGGTGGTGTTTATAGACACAGACAGTCTATGAAGAAGAAAGATAAGGCTGAATTTTAACTTCATTTAGGGCAGGAATGGGGAAACTGCAGCCCTCCAGATCTTTCTGGACTACAACCCATCATCCCTGAAGATTGGGCATGCTGGATGAGACCAATGGGATTTGGAGTCTTACAACATCTGGAAGAACACAAGTTTCCCACCCCTGATTTATGGAGGTCACATTTGACAGGAATCCATAAGAACATGGATCAGGCCAATAGCACATTTAGTCCAGCATTCTATTCTCTTAGTGGCCAACCAAATGCCTATTTGTATTTGTTTAAAAAGCCGGATTTGAGCACAAGAGCGCTCTCCCCTTCTGCAGTTTCCAGCAACTGGTACTCAGAAGCACTGCTCTCTCCAAATGTGGAAGTAGAGCATAGCCATCATGGCTAGTAGCCATCAATAGCCTTCTCCTCTATGAATTTGCCTAATTCTGTTTTAAGTCTCTCTAAGTTGGTGGCCAGCACTGCCTCCTGTGGCAGCAAGTTCCACGGTTCAACAACGTGCGGCATGAAGAAGAGCTTTCTTTTAACTGTCCTGAAACTTCCAGCATTCAGCTGCATTGGATGTTCATAAGTTATGTGTATAAATTTTATGCCCCCACCCCTTTTTTGGGTATGTGTGTGTGAAGTGTTCCTAATTCTTGACAGTATGTACAGTACGTGGCTTGCTTAAAATAAAAACTAGAGAAATAAAAACAGGTAGCGCTGATCTGTGGATGAAGAGTTTGTCCCCGTCCCGCCCCCAGTCAGCTAGGAAGAGTTTGCTGCTGTTTCCTTTCCACCACTGATCTATTTTATAGTAAGAAGCAATTTGCTGGTTATACAAACAAACAAGCCAGAAATCTCAGTTGAAGAACTTCCGTCACTTTTCTGAATTCAGAGAGGTGGAGGAGGATTCTCTACTGGGGGTGCTGAATGTCAAAAGGGGAACCACCCCCTTATGCATTCAAAGAAAGCTGGCATGCTTTACTCAAGCTGTGTTAGGTCTGTAGTTCAACCAAACCTTGAGGTAGCATTTTACCCACCAACATGTTTAGAAATAATCGATGCTTTAATGCTGCCAAATGAGCTCTTGTTCATTTTGATATGCTTCAGAGCTGACCATGGCACTAAATTAGCATCTAGTTAAACATCCCTCGGGGCAAGAGAAGATCAATCAGTTGGGAAGGAGCATTGTGCAGGCAATATATCAGCTAGAAAATGTCAAAATGAAAAGTGGAAGGGAAATGAATAGGAATTTCCCCCTCCCCTCAGGTTCGGTGTAACATTCATATTTCTGATGCCCTTGACAAACCAGTGAGTGCATGTCTGCAGCCTGAGTTGTTTGGTCTAGCTTCCTTGGATCAGTTTCCCAGCAAATTGTGCTGTGCTGTTATCATCCCTTAAGATATGGTATCACAAAAGGCTTTGTTCTCTCCCCCCCCCACCTGCCCTCTCCACTACTGTGCTTGTTCAGATGTAATTGTTCATGCTTCACCTTTCCTCCCGCCTGGAAACCAATGTCCCTACTGTGGAAGGACGTGTGGATCCAGAATTGGCCTCCACAGTCACTTACAGACCCATTGTTAAAACCGTGTTTATGGAAGACAATCTTACTCAGCTAAGAGTGATCGCCAAAGAAGAAGATGTCTCCTTCATTTGATGCTACTGAGGAAGTATCTTCCCAGTTTGCCTCAGGGGGGAAAGGTCTAACATTCCAAAGGCATGATGTGCTCAGATATGCAGCTTACTGTGTAGTCTGCATACAGTACTGCCAGATTCAATATGGGTCAAGCCTTGTGTGCCTTGAGAGAAAGGAGGATTTTGGCACCCAATTTCTCCTTTCACAGAACAACAGTGGTGAGAGAAGATGTACGCACTGAATTTCATAACTAACAGTGCAATCTGCCTCCCCCATAGTACTGGACACCCAATGAAACTGCATGTTGGAAGATTCCAGGACAGATTACAGAAAGCATTTCTTTATGTGGCATATACTTAAACTAGGGAACTCAGCCCTACAGGAGGCAGTGGTGGCCACCAACATGGATGGCTTTAAAAGAGGATGAGACAAATTCATGGAAAATAAGGCTTCTGAATACCAGTTGCTGGAAAACCACAGGAGGGGAGAGTGCACTTGTGTTTGGGTCCTGCTAATAGGCTTCCCATGGGTATCTGGGTGGCCACTCTGAGAACAGGGTGGTGGATTAGATGGGCCATTGGCAGTCAATATTTGAAAGTTTCTTGCTCTTGACATCATATGAGGTCAATCATGGGAAAGGTCAGCATGGTTTCCTCATCTCATAGGCCACATTCAGAGGCCAGGTAGACCAAATTAGGCCAGAGGTTCTCCACCACTGATTTATGGCACCATGCATTTGAGATGTTGGTACCCCAACCCACTTGTCAACGTGGCTCATGGAGGGTTGGTCACTTTTAGATCCTGGTCCAAAGTGGTTTCCCCAACCCGTCCCAATCTAAATTGTTGTCCCCTCTTTTCAGAGAGCTACTTGTGATGAACCAAATTTGAAAATAACTTTCATGGCTCAGAGCCTCTCTTAATGGACCAGTTCTCTCCATCTGCTACTGCGGGCTGGGCAAATCCTTTCACAGAGAGCAGGCATTGGCAGTGATGGATATTCTGTTTGGAAAGAGAAGTTTAACCCCTTCCATCCAGATGTTAGAATCAGTGCTCTTATTTAAATTTCAGTTTGGTTTGGGGTTTTTTGCAGCACTCCGTCCCAAGGGAAATCAGACAGTCTGCCTTCTTACCTGCTTTCAGGAAATATGTAAAGGCTTTTGGGCAATAGTCTTATGAAGTGTTGTTTTTTGGTTTTTTACAATGCTGATTTTAACTGCTATCTGTAATATAGTGTTGTTTTGGATAGTTTTAATGCAATTTTATTATTGGGAGTAGACCTGGTGTGCCTTTATTGAAATCCAGGTGTGTTGATGGTGACCTTTAAAGCTCTAAATGGCCGGGGCCCAGGATAACTTAGGAACGCCCTTCTCCCACACCAGCCTGCTTCAGATCCAACAGAGGGAACCTTCTCTGTGTCCTCCTGACCAAGGCTAGCCCAAGACACTTTGGCACCTAAGCTGAACCATGAAATGGTGCCCACCTCCCCACTAGGGAAGGAGTGAGAGAAGATCTACTTTGGGATCTCATGTGTGGGCTGGCCCAGGTCCTGACTATGATGGAGGCTCACCTAATGGAGACAAGAAAAGCAACCATTTGTGTGTGTGTCTCCCAACTTGCAGTGCGTAAATGAAAATGGAGCTGCTGGGACAATCTAGCCCCCTCCATTCAGCATCCAATATAAATAGGTTACACAGAAGGATTTTCTTGTCAATGTATCCTTTCATCTGACATGCTGACTATTTAAGTGCTCCTCCCACAGAGCCATGGTAATTATTGTACTGTATGTGCTTAGATAATTACACACCAGCTTCCATCCCATTGGGGGGGGGGACAAGTTAATTCCTTTGGGAGCATTGATGCGCACTGGAACATCCTTTGTCAGCCAAAAGGAAGGTGCTCAAACTTTGCTCAGTCCAAGGAACATAGATTGTAGTTCCTGAATGGAAATATATGAGTAGCCTAAGCTAAATTCAATGTATTACTTTTAAGTGAATAAAAATCCTAACTGGCCTAGAACCAGATTACTTGAATGTCCCTTGTCCCTTATTCATTGGCCAGATCATTGTGATCACCTAAGAAAGCCCTCCTAAGTGTTCCATACTTATCGCATGTGCCTTTTAGTGCGTATGTGAACGAAGGCTTTTAGCATTGTGAGTGGCACCAGAACTTGGAACACCGTTCTCACTGAAATCAGACAGACACCTCCAATTTTGACATTTATCACCTGTTGAAAACATTTCTGTTTTTTTAGAGAATTAATTTGATGCAGTGTCATTTGGTCTGTATTTCATGATTTTTTTAAAAATTATGTGATGTTTTAATGATTGTATACTACTGCGATATTTGTTTTAAGAATTGGTGGTTTCTAAATACTTTTATAAAATAATTTGAATAAACTTGCCTTCCCTCTCTGTGGGATGCTTCAAAAAATGTAAGTGAGTGGCTTGATCCATCCATGAAGAAGGAAACTGACTGAGATTGGAAAGGGAATAGGATGGTTATCTTTTTTAAAGAACATAATTTTTATTAACAGGCCAATCAAATCACATTATTTCCAAATCACATTAGTTCCAAATTATACAGCCAGGTTTTTAAATTTTGTTGGGGGTACCCATACTTCAAGCTCCGAACGGGGGTCCAAGCATCACTTCTATTGCTGCTTTAATTAAACAGTTCTATCCAGTTCTGTCCAGATAGTCTCTTTATTACTTTCTTCATCTTCTTGTTGTTGTTGTCATATATTCCTTTCTTTGCAATCTCTGATAATCTTCACAAGCGGGTTGAATACAAACTTCCTCTGTGTGGGTTTTACACTCTCCAAAAGTCATATCTCATAGGGACAGCTGCCATTCCACACCTCCTTAAAAAATTTATCCTCAGTCTGTCCTTTAATTTTCCCAGGCTTGCCAAATATCTCACAGAGGGCTCTGCCAGGTTTAGATCACATTCCAATCATCATTCACATTCCGATGAGCCTGGTCCTCCTCCCCCCATCTTTCTTAGACAAGCCTGTCTTGCGAGATGCCATTTAAAACTGCATCATAAAATTTTCCACCGTTCTCCGATATTTACCAGTCCTCTCTTTGATCAGTAATTCACCCCACACAGTTCTTGAATTCCTGCTTGTGATTAATAAAATGCAATGAATCTTCTTTCTTTGGGGTGGAGGGTTATTAATACTCACATAAGGCAAAGAAAAGAAAAGATTTTTTCCTCCACCCCCCTTCTTCACTCCAAACATACCAGTCTCTTAATGGTGATTCATCACTTGATTTATTTGTCCCGCCCGTCGCTCCGGTCCCAGAGATCCATTAATCAGCAGTCTTATCTCCTGAACTTCACTTGATGTATGTGCTTTAGCTTCTTTCCAATTATATATTTCCAATTATATTTTCGAGCTAAAGCGAACCAGCACGCGCTAATTGGAGACAGCGTCAGGAAGAGCCGACCTCGCCGAGGGCTTGTGCCAAGTGACCGGCACCCCCTTCTTTCGAATCCAGGGGTGCATTATGGACACCGCTGGCAAAGCAGTCCCCCCCATCTCCTTGGGGGGGGCAGGAAGACTGCATACTTCCCATAGCAGCCTCTTAATTACCTCGTGTGGGTCGGAGAGATGCTATTGTCGGCCATCTTCCAATGCGCCACCTGGTGGCCCCCCCGGGAATAGGATGGTTATCATTCCTCCTCTTCTCTGTATCTTTAGTTATCTTTGGGAGAGGAGGTGAGTTTATTTGTGCTGTCAGTGAGAACTGGTTGATTCAGCATTGTTATTGCTGGAACAGAGGTGGCTAACCTCTGTCCTTCTACCCAGATGTTGCTGGACTTCCATCAGCCCCAGTCAGCACGGTCAATAGCCAAGGATGTTTGGAGTTGTAGTCTAGCACCATCTTGGAGGGTCACGGATTCCCCATAGATTACTGCTTTAGAAGGTCATTCAAGACCTGGCTTTTTTGGAAGGCACTCCACGTAATGGAAATAGACTGAGGTGGTGGCTGTTCATTGCTATTTTAAGTGCTGTCCCTGGCTGTGAGTGATTATATCAGGTTTGCTTTTTGATACCCTTGTCATTATTGTGAATTTTAATCTGCTGGTATATCCATGGGATTTTGTTTTGTAAGCCACCTTGAAGGCCTTGATGTATTACATAGTATGAGGGCAGATATTGTGGTGGCTTTTTTTTTTTAATATTACCATTAGCATTATTGAAATCAGATAACCTCCCTCTGCATGCGAAAGAACATTGTGACCTCCAGTTCACACAAAGAGAACTAAAACTAAGACAGTGATCCTGTACTCACTCACCTGGGACTAAGGCTGCAATCCTATGCTCACTTACCAAGGAGTAAGCACATTGAACTCAACTGAACTTACTTCCAAGTAGACATATATAGGATTGCATTCTAAAAATGAAATAGAATCCAAATGTACTTTATTTAACTAGATATATCAGCCTACCAATGAAAAAGCAGAAATAAAGAAAATTGAAATTGATGAGAGTCTTGCTCCTATCACAGGAAGACTCCCAATTGTAGCTCTCATTTGGTGTTCTTTTAATGCACACCTACATGTCAACTGAAAGTAAGTTCTGTTGTTTGCAATGGGGCTTGTGCCCAAGTAAGTGTGCATAGGGCAAGCTAAATCACTGGCATGACTTTACTAGTGTTTTGAATCTGTTATAATGCAGCACACATCTCTGGGCTAACTGGCTCCTATTCTGGTGGAAATGACTGCCCTGCCCTTGGAAAACCTCAGAACTCTCCCCCTCCCCCCTTGTCTGGCAAACTACAATAAATATACCAAGTACAGGGACCCTAGTTTTCAATCTTTATGAATGCTTCCCCAAAATGCAGTGCAGAGGTACACAACAGTACAAAATTTCACTATGTAGCCAGCATAACATAAAACACAAACAAAATGCTGAGCTCTTGTTGAAGCATAATCACGATCTACCGCAAATCAAAACAGATTTCAGTGAATATATTCCAATTATCCAGGGGCTCCTTCCCTCATTTTCAGTTCCCTACCACTTCTGATTAGCATATTGATGATTATAGAGACAAGATATTTAAGAGGCTAGTATTAGAGGTGAAAGGAATCCACAAATCCCCCAGTTCTCCTCATAACCATCCTCTGCAGATTTTAATGTCGAACATCCATCAGATATTTGGTACTCAGTGTTGGAATGTTATGTCCAATGCTATTTGGGCTGCAGTCCCAATACAAGTTTCTCTGGGAATCAGTTACCTTGAGGCAACTGAGAATGCAAATAAGGAGACGGGGGGGGGGGAGTTTGTAAGAGGAGCAGAGATGTTCCTTCATCATCTCTATTCATTATGCAGTTAGTTCCATTTGGGTGCTATGATTTGTTTTCTGGTCATAGCTGGCATGAAGTGTGGGCAGGTAAGGAGTCATGGCATATTCCAATTGGCAAGCACTCATAGGCATATTTGTGATGTTGTTGCTGGTAACTTGTTTGGCTGTCCAGTGGTGTTTGTGTATGTAACAAATAACCACCATTTTGCAAAAAAGGCATCTGTGAGTTCTTCTTTCCTTGGAGGGGCACGGGTATTTTGTTTGGTGTGGTTTTTTTCCAGCTGTGGCCAGTTCCCGCACATTCTTGTACCACAGATCCATTGTCTGTGGATTCCTCCATGTTTGAGCAATGGCCACCAATAAGCCACGGAACTGCTTTTGATGGGCTAAATGTTGCTGTGGGTCGATGCGAAGAGGCAACCACGTTTGGGGTTGGTGCCCTAGCTGGGTTGCAGTGCAGCCGGAGGAGCAATGTGCAGAGCTCTTATTCATCTGGGTTTGTGAAAGCAAAGGAAACATCTTGGAAAATTGTTTCTGTCTTGTTCCCTCAAAGTGTTTTGTAATGAGGCTTGCAAGCCATGAAAATTTCAATACTACAATGATTCTGCCCTCTCATTTCTCACAGTGTGTCTCTGTGAATTAACTGCCTGAATACCTAACGACAGCTGAGCCTAAAAGAACCTCATGAATGCATGATAGGTTGTCTGTCCTGAAAGTCCTGGACTTTCCCAGTGTCTGGAGGAAGGAGACAGACCACCGTTTTAAAGGAAGGGGGTATGACAGAGGCATTTCCACCCATGTTAGGGATAAAACTGAAAGAAGGAAAGGGGTTTCTTTTATAGAAAATAATTTGCTCTGGCGAAAGTGATTTTCTGTTACCAGCCAGGCACAGAAGTATGATTTCTGCTCATATCAGGGGTCAACAAACTTTTTCAGCAGGGGGCCGGTCCACTGTCCCCCAGACCTTGTGGGGGCTGAACTATATTTTGAAGGGGGGGGAAAGAATGAATTCCTATGCCCCACAAATAACCCAGAGATGCATTTTAAATAAAAGCACACATTCTACTCATGTAAAAACATGCTGATTCCCGGACCATCTGTGGGCCGGATTTAGAAGGCGATTGGGCTGGATCTGGCCCCCAGGCCTTAGCTTGCCTACCCATGGCTCATATGCATCCACATTTTAAATGAGACCCCATTTGCACTCTACATTTAAAGCAGTATTTTACCACTGTAAACAGGCTTGACTTCCCCCAAAGAATCCTGGGAGCTGTAGTTTTTGCCTGATGCTTGGGTGGGGATGGCTGTGCAGCTTTGCATGTAGTGCCTCTTTTAGAGCATCTGGGGCATTGCAGTTTGAAGAACTGCAAAAAAAAAGAAACCTCTGCAAACCTAGTTTGACCAAAGAACGGGGATGGGACAAGAAGAAGAAAAAGATCATGTGTTGTGTAATAGCAGCTCTACAATGCTCCTTTCAAGTCTTTGAAAAGCTATTGTCTGTACCGAGTTCTAGTGGGACTGTGTGTGTGTTTTGGGAGGTCTGTGTGCTCTAACCACGTGAAACTAAAGACAAGTGTGTCTGATGCCTTCCTGCAGGCTATTTACGCAGCCCTGATTGATTCCTTGCAACCTGTAATTATTTTAGCTGCATTTGTTTTCATGCTGTGCGCTCGTTTCACTCCCAGTCAGATGAATGCTTATTTCTATGCTGTTAAAGCCACTTTGGTTATGGGGGGAGTGAAAGAGCCACCCATCCTCTTTGTACGCCTCAGCAGGCAACAGATGCTCATACCCCAGGGAGCACGTTTTAGCAGGAGTAGATTTTATTTTGTTGTTCTCCCCTCTTGTTTCCTCCTTCCCCAACTGTTCTTCTCCTGCCTGTCCTCTCAGGCCACATCTGCACTATACATTTAAAGCAGTATCATACTACTTTATACAATCATGGCTTCCCCCAAAGAACCCTGGGAATGTTTGTTATGAATGCTAACTTTCATGGGCGGAGGCACCAGCTTCTCCAGAGGATCAGGAGGCCCGACGTGATGTTGCACGATGTCTTGACATCATGCGCGTGATGTCACACGTGCGACGGTCTCTGAATATTGAGGGGGCCCTTCCCCCATAAAAAAATATATTTGGGGAGCCAGAACTGCCTTGGCCCCTAGGAGTTGGTGCCCATGTTCATGGGAGAAGTTTAAGCAGGGGTGGGGCACCGTTCCTTAGAGATGCATCAGTTGTGTCCTGCATTGCAGATGCACATCTCCAAACCACTGAAAGTGAGATAACAGGCAAAATTGGCTCTGTTAGAATTCTGCAATTTGGAGAATGGAGAAGGTAGATGTCACCACTTTGAATTTGCTCTTCAGGCCTTGCTACATTTGTGTATATAGTGCATTTTCCCTGGCAAGATAAAACAGAGATGCATTTGTTTCTTCCCGGGACATTTTAACTCAGTGTGCCATGGCTAATTCCTCCAGGAGTGCCTGTAGATATGCAGTGCAGAGAAGGTGGCTCTATGAGATAACAGCCCTGTTCCTGCTTTTCTGGCTGTTGTGGTCTGTTGAGCCAGGAAAGTCGCCTGCCAGATTTCCTACCTTTTATTCCCATCATGATGGCAAAGGCACTTTTCCAGTCTCTTGCTCTGTGCCAGGCATTTCACCAGAGCCAGGGCGGAAGGTCAGGATCAAGGAGGGAAGATGCCAGCTATATTTGAATGACTCCCCAAAGATGGATTGTTCAGGAATGTATGTCAGCCTGTACATCTGTATCTGAGATCACAAAAGTGGACTATGCTTAGTTTGCACATAAGGCACAGGGCAATTGATTTTGTGGTATATATCAGTGTGTGTTTATGCATACACAGATTCAGAGCACATGAGTGTACAGATTTGTATCCAATGTTGGCTAATAGTAATGTCATAATAAAGAAATAAATGCTAGTAATGCATAATTTTTTAAACGATTACAAAATGCTCTCTACATAACTTTAAAAAATAACTAAGTAATAACTGCTAATATGTGCAAATTTTATGGTTGTGGAATATTTGTGGAATGTGGTTTGAATATAGTGCCTTTTCTTGTAGGAAAGGTATGGCAGCCCGTTGATCATTTTGGGTTGTCCTTTCTGCACTTCTGCCAGTTTTATGATATCCTTCCAGTGAGATGGGATGACAAAACCTGAACACAGCCATTCCAAATGCAGCATTATAGATTTTCATAAAGGTGTTGTGATACTGGTGTATTAAGCCCTGACTGCAACTCTGCAAAGCCTCTGGAAGCAGACTGGTGCATTGACTTGCTAAATGTGTGGCAAATTGCAATCTAGGCTTCTGGTAAACCAATCAGAAAACTGTTTCGCTGCAGACCTAACTCCATTGCAAATTGAGTCAACCCACCTGTCAGAATGCTAAAATATTTGCACGAATTGTCCCTGACTCTGCATGTGTGAGTGAGTATATCTTTTTAGTAAATGGATGAGCAAGTTTTTGACAGTGTATGTGTGCGTACCAAGGGCACCTCATTACTGTCCTTTAGGCAGAAAGTTCAATCATTTTTCTTCTGTGCCTTTTAAATGGTTTAAAATGAAGCTGCTGAGCTTTGTTGTTGTTCTTTTAATTATGCTATTATTTTATTGTCTTCATTTCAAATTATATTTGTTGCATATCATCTTGGATATGTGTGTTTGTCTTTTTAAGGGAAAGGGAATTAAATATGTTATATCAATAAATAAATACTTCCCCACCTCAATGCATGTGAATGTTGGTGATGATAACTGTATATCTCCGTTTCTATAGTGTGTCCAATCAATGTAATGATGTATGGAGTGGGGGGAAAGGAGAGGAGGAAAGAGGTGTCAGAATATATTCAAGTGTTTCATCTCCTGCCAAGACACATTAAATAGGGAGATTTTCCATCCTCAGCACACTTTGATGCCCCACGGAGAGCTTTCAGCAGACATATTTGGACTGGTATAAAAGAGTAGTGATGGTTAATGTTATGCTTTGGCAATACTGAGCTGGCCTAACAGACCTAGAAAATCTTTTTGGACTGAACAAAGTGGCTTCTGGTTCTCTCACCTGGTTGGAATCTCTCTTCTCAAACTCTGTGGGTAGGATCCAGACTAAATTAGTAGAGCTAAGCTCCCACTGAAATCACTGAAACCTCCCTTAGTCATGACTAACTTCTCAAATGAATTTCAGCAGAGCAACTAATTTAGGCTGCAATCCAAATCCAGGTGGGGCTTAACAGAATGATGGGGCCACTGCTAGCCCAGAGCAGAAGGTAGTAGGAAGAGGAAATCAATCATTGCAACAGCCTAAAGATTATGCAGTGGTTGGGCCCAGATCAGGGCTGATGCTGCCATGTGATGTTAGCGGGGCAGACTTGAACTCCAGTTGATCCCAACCCAGCTCAGCACCTCCCCATCCCAGGAAATTCCCTTTCAGGGCTTCCCATAGGCTACCACTGCCAGCAGGTCCACCAGCGCATTCGTCCAGCATCACTTCACAGATGGAAGCCAGTGATCCTGGGTGGAGAGAAACACCTTCACTATATCCAGTGTGGTAGAGTGGCAGGATTGTCAGACTAGGACCTGGAAGACCAGGGTTCAAACCCACTCGGCTTTGAAGCTCACTAGGTGACCTTCAGCCAGTCACTAGACTCAGCTATACAGCTGCAAATAATTTAAGTGTGTTGTAAAGTGCAGTGTGCAAATGTGACACTAGATGGCGATAGTGAGCTATGGCAAATTCAATCTATTTTTTTCCAAATGTTTTTTTTTAAAAAAATATTTTCACAGTTTTTTTTATATGTGTGTTGATTCTATCACTGTCTCTCAGCCTAACTTGCATCATGGGGTTTTCGTGAGGATAAAACGGGGAGGAGGAGAACTTTGCATCAGCTTGAACTTCTTTGTGGAAAGGGGGAATACAAATGTAATTTTAAAATTAATACTCATCCATCCCCTGACTCTGCCCCAGGTTTGGATTGCAGCGCCCTTCTGGATCTAACTCAAACATTTTGGTTACTACCATACCAACATGTTTATTCTGAGATCAACTTTTGCGCTGGATCTGATATCACAGAGGTCAGGGGATGACCTTGCTTCAGGAGGGGGAGATCAGATGGAGTAGCCTTTCTGCAGGAGGTGGGTGGCTGCTCCAAGTTTGAACCTAACTATAAGCAATTTGCTTGTGCCCAGCAGGTCCTCTCCACCCCCAGCTACTGGCTTGCTCTTTCTTTCGGGGCCTCTGCTGTAGTTCTATCTAGAGAGAAATCCTACATCTCAGCGAATCCAGGCAGCTCGGAAAAGCAGAGCCATAAATCAGGGTGCTGAGCAGCCTGCTCAGCGATGACAGGCCCACCCGGCATTTCTGCAGGGTCTCAGCCATTTGTAGGGAGCCCTGACAGATGGTGATAAATAGCTCTGGGAACTGGTTGCCCCCACCACTGCAAAGAAGCTTACCTGGCAATCATATTCCCCTCATTTTGAGGCTGCAGCCTTGCTAAGGGAGGAGGCTCTGTAGATGGGGCTTGGTAACCAAGGCTATTATGTTAACAGGTGATGGAATTCTGATTTCCCCTGCAAGCTTTGAGATTTTTGCAATTCAGAAAGAGGCCAAGGTTGTCGTTAGAGTTCCTCCGTAGCAATCATTGTGATAATGGAAATAATACAGGGGCAGCCCCAGAAGAGAGGAAGCCATAGACATACATGGAACATTCAGCTGAAAGATTGAAAGCTCTTTTGTACTCGGGATCCTTTCAACTATAAAGGTTTGCGTTGGCTTTACTTTTGAGGATGCAGTCAGTGCGCCATTTGCAAAAGATGAGATGGCTAGGCCTGAAACCTGCTTGAAGCTGATGTGCACAGACATGGAATCTAGATGTATGAGATCTGACTAGTCACTCATTGATGATGGACTGGCACTCTGCACATGTGCAGATGGCATCCTTGTATGTGTTTAGTATTATAACATCACAGGTTCCCCAGAACGGAGCATTGGAATTGAAAACTGGTTCTGTGAGGTGAGTTCTGTCTCAAATGGGAGTGCCAGCTATGTGGTGATGATAGTGATGTTTATATGAAGACATCCTGTGGGCAGAGAGAGACAAGGGTAGCAGGGAGTTAGAATTCTCTACATCCACTGCGAGGATGTGATGCTGGCCTAGATGAGCTCCTGGCCTGATCCTTCAGGGCTTTTCTTATGTTCTTATTGCTGTTTCAGAAAAAGATGAGTGCTGAGTCTTCACGACAACCCTGGCTCTGAGTTTAGCCTAAGGAAAGTCAGAAGAAACGCAGAGTGTTGGAGCCTGTCCCCATTTTGGTACCAGCTTTAGTTCTCCACATTCTATAATTTTACACACACCCTCCCAAAAAGAAAAGAAAAGCCTCATCTAAGGCTGTGTTCACATTCCTATTTATTGTGCACTCACGGGATTCCCAGGGTTTTTACACAACATTATCCAAAAGGCATATGTATCCTGTGCTTCGCTATAAATTACTATAGTTTGATGCATCGTTTCTCAAACCAGCTTCACACTGATTAGAGTCCTTAAGCCATTCCTAATTCATCTCTAGCCAAGGTGTGAACAGCTTTGCATTGGGCAAAGACATCCCAAATGCCTCCCAGTGTGTACACAAACAGAAATGAATCTCACACTGATGGAGCTGTGCTGATAGGGGGAAAGAGCTGTGAAATGCACTGGGTTGGTTGGAACAACTTCACTGCATTCTAAGGCTGCAATATGAACACACCCAAAGTGATCAGATGCAAAGGAGGATAAGGCTTCTGTATCCTTAATAATTGTACAGAAGGTGGAATCTACCTACCAAAAGCTTCTCTTCTATACAGCTCTTAAAGATATGGGAGCCCAGTGTGGCCATCCTAGGCTAGCATTATGTCATGAACACTGACTCTTCACAGCACCCAAATTTATTTTGGTCATACATTTGCCTTTCTTTTTTTAAAAAAATATTTTTTATTGCGTTTTTTCCAGATAGAGATACAAAGTCAGATATACAAAGAAATAACAAAGGAGAAAAAAGAAAAGAAAAAAAAGTCATCTTTTCAAAACACTTTTCCATAACCAACCGGACTTCCCCGCATCTCCCTCACCGTGCATTCTTTACAATAAAATTTTTCAGCAAATTATAACCTTATTTCGTGTATTCTTTTGCTCTTTCAGATAGTTATAATTTATGTTTAAAATACTTATTATCTATTTACACTAAAAACATATATAATATTATTTTAAACATTTAATCCTTTCATTCATATAACTTAGCTTACCATACCTTAATCTTATTGCTGGAGCTAGATTTCCCTAGTCATGCGAATTCTTAACATTCATATAACTTATAAATTTTTTGTAAATAATCTTTATATTTTTTCCAATCCTCCTCCATTGCTTCTTCTCCCAAATCTCGGATCCTGCCAGTCATTTCGGCCAGCTCCATATAGTCCATCAATTGCGTCTGCCACTCTTCCAGTGTGGGTAAATCCTGAGTCTTCCAGTATTTTGCGATGAGAATTCTTGCTGCTGTAGTTGCGTACATAAAAAAAGTTTTATCCTTCTTTAACACCTTCTGGCCGACGATGCCCAGGAGGAAGGCCTCTGGTTTCTTGGGAAAGGTGTACTTAAACACCTTTTTTAACTCATTGTAGATCATTTCCCAGAAAACCTTCACTTTTGGGCAAGTCCACCAGAGGTGAAAGAATGTCCCTTCAGCCTCCTTACACTTCCAACATTTATTATCAGACAAATGATATATCTTAGCCAGCTTGACTGGGGTCATGTACCACCTGTATATCATTTTCATAATATTTTCTTTCAAGGCATTACATGCCGTGAATTTCATGTCAGTGGTCCATAACCTTTCCCAGTCTTCAAACATAATGTTGTACCCAATGTCCTGAGCCCATTTTATCATTGCTGATTTAACTGTCTCATCCTGAGTGTTCCATTTAAGCAGTAAGTTATACATTCTCGAAAGTACCTTGGTCTTTGGTTCCAACAATTCTGTCTCTAATTTCGATTTTTCCACCTGGAAACCTCTTTTTCTATCCACCTTAAAAACCTCTTGAATTTGAGCATAATGAAGCCAATTTTGCACCTTATTCTTTAATTTCTCATAACTCTGCAGCCTCCAAGTTTCTCCAACTTTTTCTATAATTTCCCCATATTTCAACCAACCAACCTCCATATTGGGTTTTTTCCAGGCCTTAGCCTCTGCTGGTGATAGCCACCTCGGAGTCTTACCTTCTAGTAAGTCCTTATATTTTGTCCAGACCATAAATATTGATTTTCTGACAATATGATTTTTGAACATTTTATGAACCTTTGCCTTGTCGTACCACAAATATGCATGCCAACCAAAAGCATTGTCAAACCCTTCCAGATCTAGGACATCGGTGTTCTCAAGAAGTAACCAATCCTTCATCCAGCAGAAGGCCGCAGCTTCATAATATAATCTCAGGTCCGGCAGGGCAAACCCCCCTCTTTCTTTCGACATACATTTGCCTTTCTAATTCCATGTGACTAAAAACAGACCCCAATGCTATTCACCATGCTAGCCAAATAAACAAGGGGACATGAACAGTATCATCACATGCGGCAAGAGATACCAGCGTTTCTGGATATGGGCTCTGGGACAGCCAGAAATCTAGTCAGCCGCTTTCTCCTCCATCATTGCATAGCCATAGAATGAAAAGCTGCATTTCTTCCTGCCTATTATGCAGATGGTTAAAGACTCCAAGCCTCTGTAAGGAAAAAGGTGGCTGCCCCGAGTTGACAGCATCTGTGCAAGGAAGCACAACCAGAGGGCACTCGCCCCATCAATCTTGATTGGATCATTCATCATTCCACAATATGTTTATTTCCTTGGGAGCAGCAGGCTGATCTGGTCTTTTTCTTGGGCCTGCATTAGTGACCTCCTTCCAGCCCCTGTCAGAGACTGCAGAGATGCTCTAGGCAGTGGTATCAGGTGCCTGAGCATGGCTAATTCAACAGATGGGCTCTGGCAGCCCGAGTTCCACCTGACTCCCCCCACCTTCCCTCCATCCTTGCCTTTCTCTCTGCCGTTGTTTAACTAGGTGTGATAGGCTGTGGAAACTGACAATGGAATTACCTGGAACTGCAGACTCTGTCAGTCTTTATTAAGCCCATAGCCAGAAAGTAAAATGGTTCAACAGATGCAGTTTGGCAGCCTGTGTTATGACAAGAGGGCTGCATTAGGAAACTCACACACCCACAAATCAAATGCAGGTTCCCAGTGTGAATAAGCTATTTAATCAAGATTCACTGACCTATTGAGATAATTGGAGATAGTGGGTATGCATGGAGTCTAGGTTGGGGTCAGCAACTGGAACCAACCACGACTCTCCTGCAGTTATCAAGCTAGGTCGCAAGAGCAGAAACCCTGTGGCAGCAGCAGTGCTTTCTGGAAAGTGAGGGCAGGATGGAACCTGAGCATGGCTATTCCTTTCCAACCCTATTCTTTAAAAAATTGGAAGGTCATTTTGAACTCACAGTTGTTCCTTTGAATCTACAGATGATGTCAGTTGTGGGCACATAGGTGTGGTTTGGGGAAAATGTCATTGTGGGCCTAATTGGGATCAAACTGGAGATTCCCCACCCATGATCTATACTAACTGGTAGCAGCTCTCTAGGGTTTCATGTAGGGAATCTTTCAAAATACCCCAACACACCATGTCATGATGCTCACTTCATTCCCAGGTGCACTGTGTTGTTGTTTTAAAATGGCTGCCACATTGGCAACTAGGAGTGGCTATAATTAGAGGCGAGGATGAGAGCCAATATACCTGGACTGAAAGGCTTAGAATTTAATTACCACTTGCCCATAAAGTTCACTGGGTGGCCATGGGCTGATCATTCTCTCAACCCCTTTTAGGGTTTCTGTCATGATAAAGATAGGGGTGAGGGGAGCCATGTACACAGCCCTGAACTCCTTGCAGAAAGGTCAAGTTATGAATAGGACAGGCAGTGGAAAGGATGTAAATGTGCTTGAGCATCCACAGACCTTAGCGACCTGTGGTGGAACATTGTTGCATCTGCTTGTGGGAAAGAGCTGCTACTTCATGCTGTGCTCTTTGCCATTTAACAACAAGAGCACGCCACTGTCTTCAACAGCTCTCTGGTTAAGCAGCTAAAGATGAAGTAACTGTCATACTTTCTGCTCTTAAACTGCAGGGCCTCCTAAAGTATCTACCAAAGGCAGGTAGGGGGGACAGCCCAGTGATGCAATATCTTTTTATCTGACCTGGGACTTCAGAAAACTGGCTTCCTTCTACAGCACCTGGTCCCTTGCTTTGAAGTTGGTGGAAGATGATAGATTATTTTCCAGTTTGACTGAATTTTAATGCCTGTGAAATTAAACCTTCCCCGATATAATGAGTGCAAATAAGAGTCACTTTGTAAAATGTAAGGTACTTTTTCTGAAATTTGCACTGCCCATATTGCTTCAGGCAGACCTGAAATTAGGGGTGTAATAAGTGGCTGTAATCTTGAGATGATGACATCTACCCTTGTAAAAAAATGTTAAAAATCAAGTCTTGTACCCAATTATTGAAAGGAAGGGATAGTAAGAAAGAGAAGCCATCACAGGAAGTATTATGGCATGATGTATGTGGTGAATATTTGAGCAACAAACTGGTGATGCCTCATAAAAAGCTGAGGAAACCTCCAACCATCTTTTGGCCCATGCGTATGGAGAGAACTCATTTGCTATCTGACCTTTTCGTGAGGACACTGAATCTTCTAGATGAAGAAGAAATGGTGGCGGTGGCAGCAGTGGCAGCAGCCCCCATGTGAGGATTGCGGTGGCGGCAGCAGCAGCGGCCCCTATGTGGGGAGCACAGCAGCGGCCCTGTGGGCGGGTCACTCTGCCCTGTGGGTGGGACGCCCCGCCCCCGCCACACCAGGTACCAGAAGAGCTAGCTACACCCCTAGGGAGGTTATGCCAGGTGTTATTATAATTCAGTGTTAAAGTTTGATGTGCTTTCTTATGGTTTTGTAGGCAATTTGTTGGAACATAATTTACATGAAAGTATAATTGTTTGTTATCTGCAAAATGTCACAAGGATAGGTGTAGGGATTAGGGAGGCATGACCGAAAAACAGTATCTGAGATGTTAAGAATGATTATTTTGTTTCCTAATCAATCTGCATCAAAAATCACAGAAATGGAAACAGCTTCTGAAATATGTTCTTTGTATTTCACTCCCCAAAGCATGGTGACTGGAAGTGAAAGGAGAATCGTTATCTGGTTGGAAGCTAGAACCCCTCTCCTCTGTACCTGGGGAAAGGTTACAAGACTGAATCAGAAAAAAACAATTTAGAAGCTCTCCTGAGGCCCTAAGGTTGTTCCAAAACAACCCTGAATGCCAAGGTGGTCTGAGTAGCTCTGAAGCAGGGGTACTTCCCTGGGCTTCCTCATCAAAGACAAATGCACAGCTCTAGAAAAGATGTATTTGTGTATTTCTATGCCTTCCTCTAGGAAGCATTTCATTTTGTCATTTCCCAACAATGTGAGTGCTGGAAAAGTGTGATTTCTCTGCAGTGACAACACTTCCAATGGGAACATCACTTGGATTGTATGTTCCAGTGCATGCACACAGAGGGAAAAGGAGGCCATGGCCACCAGCCTTGCCCTCTCCTCTTTCTAGAGCTCATGACCATGGAGACAGTGCTTACTGACATACAGTTTGCATGCCTGTAGGCCCTATCAGAAGTTTTGCTGAATGTATAGGAGAGGCATGGTCAGCAGATACAAACTCACTCCATCTTCTGCATGTGTTCATTGTAATATTTTCACAGGTCTTGAAAATGCTGCAGACTCCAAGGTCTGAGCATTCCGTAGGAAAGGGTCCTCAATTAGGCATGTATGAAGCCTTGATGATTATCAAGCCTTGATGGGAACTGTAGTTTGTTAAGGATGCTGACCTCACAGAGCTTCAACTTCCATCAGCCTTAACATACTGCAGTACCCAGCATTCTCCAGAACTGTTAAAGTGGTATGATATTGCTTTACATGTATGCTGTGGGTGTGACCTTACTGATAATTTTTGCTAATTTTCTTGAAACGGTTTCCAGTAAATTCAAAACAATTCCCTCAAAATCTCTAGAGAGTTTACCAAAGAAAGAACCTGAACACATTCACTTCAACTTTTCCTTTATTTAATTCCATTGATACCTTAAGGGCATGCAGAACATCCCTGTCTCCCTCCTGAGAATTTCTGTTAGTTTTATCAATAGGACCATATTGGCTCCAACTGACTTTTCTTTAAATGCTCCATCTAAAGAGGAACCTTCACAACTGCTTTGGATTTAGCTTGCGGTGGCATTTCTGTGGCAACACTACACTCAATTAACCCAGGGAGGTTGCTGTCGGTACTCTGCCTAGCTTTTGAAGCATGAATTGTCCTCAGAGCAAACAAGATAATGAGATATTCCTTCTCTTAACCATATTTGGGTTTGAACCTGGTAAAAGTTCAGCACGGCTGCAACAAAATTGTTTTGCTTCTGGACCATGCCTATTTTCTCTCTCTCTTTATATCATTTTACTGCAGTTATGAGTTATTGCAAATATAAATAATGCTTCCAGGGGAACACAAACAACAAATGCTTGAGACAGCCAGCTGAAATATCGGCAAGAAAAAATGGGACCGTTCCTGAATAAATATGAAGTTAAAGAGAGGAGTAGTAGGGTACAATGGAAAAAGGGTTGCAGGAACCACCAGGGAGACCCAAAGAGAAAACATTGCTCTTGAGTTGGTTTTCTAGTGCAGTGGTCACGTGTCTGTCTGTCTGAAGGGTTGTCCAGTCAAAGACCAGTTAAAATATAAAGAAGCATAAGAAGGGAGAACAGAAAGCTCCAAGTTCTCCATTAACAGTTAGCACCTGGACAGCAGACTGAGCAGAAACACACTCTTCCCCAGAATAGTGTGATGTGTTGCATCTCTGAACCCAAGTGTTCTCCAAAGCCATGCTTGGACATGTATTTATTTTTGGCCAGCAGTGGATGCTTTCTGCCTTGCAACCTTTTTTGTTGAACTGGAACTGCTCTAGGCTCTGGGAAAGTGGAACACATAAAAAGATGGGTGGGATTTAACAGTAATTGCTATCCATTGGCACTAGAGCCACTTGCTTCTGAGTTCTCTGCCCCCTGGGCATTTTGGTGAAAGAATAGCAGTGATTCCACGTATCATGTAGCTTGAGTAGCAATGAGGAGTTGCATCCAATGCTACTCCTCAGAATAGACCCATTGGAATTAATGGGCCTAAATTAATTGTGTTCATTAATTTCAATGGATCTAGTAGAACTATTACTGGATACAACAACCCAGTGAGTTTATAGTTCAGACTGAAGTTACTGTTGTGGAAACATCTTTCACACAGATACTACCTCAGAGAGGGCATGTTATCAATGTTCTACAGCTTTCTCACAAGATCTTGCTGGAAGCCAGTGCTGCTTCTCTGACAGTGGTGGAATGGGTGAGGTGCCCACAGGGATTTTGCCTCTTGGGCATTTAATGCCCAAGGTGGCTGCCTCACCAGCCTCATGGGCAGGCTTCATGTCATAACCATATCCACTGGCCAGGGAAGTGTAGATGCGGCATTTAGGACCCCATTCCATTGTTCACATCAATCAGATAGGTCATATCTTCTGGTAGGATATCTTCTGGTGCATGGAGGAAAGGGCTACTAGACATGATGGTTTTGTTCAGCCTCCACAGTTGGAGGCAGCAATGCTTCTGAATACCAGTGCTCTTGTGCTTGCAGGTCCTGCTTGTGGGTTTCCCACAGGCATCTGGTTGGCCATTGCAAGAACAGGATGTTGAACTAGATGGACCATTGACCTCATGTTCTTCTGTTCTTATTCCAACCTGCAGGAGCAACCCTCATTCTTATCTTTCCAGAACCCTTTTCCTACTTGTATGAACTGTTTTGGGGATTAACTGGATCAATTACCTATTGAAACCCTTTCGTATGGAGTGTGAGCAGTGTTTGGCACGTGAATCTTGGTTAAGATTCTTGAATCTTCATTTGTTGCAGTCACAGACACAGATGCTTGTCGGTAAGAAAATAAGAAAGTAGTTCATTGTAGTAAGTACATAATTTGGATAGAAGTTTCTCATTCTAGTCTAACTAGTCCAGAAAATAACAAAGTCAGTCATGTTTGCTCCTTTATTCTCCCAAAAGATATCTCCAAGGTGACTTTGCATCTTGAGGACTGAGAGAGAAGTGTGAGGAGGAGAGGGACGTTGTAAAACAAGATGCAACCTGAGAATATCAGTCTAAACCTCAGAGAGAGAGGTCGGCTCAAGAGTTTAACGTTACAAGGATAGTCTGGGAATCTGGAGGTTCCTAACTCTATCTTTCTTGACCTGTGCAAATACCTCTTCTGCAAGCTAACTTGCACCCAAACTTCCATCATATAAATTGTCATATAAATTGCTTTAGGGGAAGGACTAAGCTCCTTATTACTATGCTCCTTATCCTGGCTATAATCCAGCTGAATATTTTAGCTTGGTTGGATCTCCTTTTTAAAGAAGGAAGCCACAAAATCAAGGAGGTACATGAGAAAAAAACATTGGTGGGGAGAAGTGGGAGGGGGAATATCAATAATTCATGACTTGCAAAGTTCCCAAGAAAATGGCGGCCAGGGAAGGAAAGAGAAGAGTCAAAACTTAATAAGACATTAAGACAACAGACTCATTAAGTAGTCATTAGTCTCTGTCAAGAGCTGCTTTAATTAACAAATGCCAGGAACTGCAATCCTTCCTTGCTGCTGCTGTATGGGAAAAAAAACCATTGTGGCCACCTGAATGCAGCTAATTAAATGCCATTTAAATCTCCCCAAAAGCTGGCAAGGGGATCCTGCTGCTCTGCCAGCTTCCCCTGCTCACTTCGGAAGTTGCCTCATTTTTCATAGTTTTCCCGAGAGGAACAGGACAGTGGGCTTGTCGCTTCTTGGAAAACAATTGCAAGGGAAGGCTAAGTGGTACTTCACCTTTAAAAAAATAAAGGTTGCAATCCTATACCCTGCTTATCTTGGAATTAGTCTCACTGGGCTCCATATGTCAGATAAGACATGTAAGGGGGTTGTCGTATATGTCATTTAATTCAACGTCTGAGCCCAATGCCTGTGCCAAGTCAAAGAGCAACTGGTGGGGGCCTCTCTGCCCCAGGACAATTCACACAGAGATGCTATGTCAAGGAAGGACTTTGGGGATACAAAGCTAAGCTGTTTGCTTGTCATTGTCATTAGCTTCTAGCCTACCCGTGTCTATGCAGATCTCAGGATTTCATCATCTATGCACCTGATTTAATCTCTTTAGCACACACACATTCAGGAAATGTGTCTTGCAGTAGCATAAGAAAAGCCCAAGCGTGCTGGATCCAGCCAAATGCCCATCTAATCCTCCATCCTGTTCTCACAGTGGCCTACCAGGTGCCTGGAGGAAGCCTCCAAGCAGCACCTGAGTCCAGCAGTGCTCTCCCCACTTGTGATTCCTGGCAACTGCTACATAGAAGCATATTGCCCCTGACACTGAAGTATTATAAATTAGTTTCCACTGGGAGTCTGCAGCACAGTAAGAAACTAGGACTGCCCGTTGACTAGTAAGAAAACAAAACAAGAACAAGAACAGTTCAGCACAAAACAGAACTCTGGGCCAGTTGCCAGGAATTTATGTGCAGAAGCCAGAAATTTGGACTGGCTGACAGCAATATTTTTTCCTTAGTAAATCCAGAATCTCTTGCTCACTCGCTCTTTCTGAGAAAAAGCAAAAGCATTTTTACTTGGTTTGCCACCTGTGTAGCCCACAGATGTGTATGGAGGAGTCATGGACCACAGCCGAGGGTGACCAAACTGGAGATGCACATGACTGATTCCACTGAAGCTTCCTTCACCCTACAGGCCTTGTGGAATGGAGGAAGGCAGGATAGCCAAAGATCAGAAGAAAAAAGAGGATGGAATGGCCATCCAATATGACAACAGCAGAACCCTTTCTTTGCAGCGCCCCTTTCCATACATGCTAGGACTAAGCCTTAGCTGAGCTGCTCCCACTCCCAACTTCACCACTGGTATGCTTTGTTAGTGATATCACAGGCACTGCCCAATAGGTGCTGTCCATCAGAGAAATGGATGACTTTTTTCCTTTTCTGGCAATTCTAGACCATCAAATATCAAAACAAAACTGCACCAGGACTCAGATGCGGAGGAGGCAATGCACGAGTCATTCCTGTGGTTTAAAGGACTCTTTCATTCTTTCCCCTCCTGCCCTGAAGATGCTATGGCAAGAAGCCAGCCAATGCAACCTCTGCTGCAGGGAACACTCCTGGGAGGAATTAACAGCCGAATATTAGTTGCAGGCAAAGAACTTAATTAGCAGATTCAACAGAGATTCCAATTAAAGAAAATAACAGCAGCAAGCACAGTGTGCTTGCCTCATGACTTTCCCAGAGACACTGAACGGGAACAGCAGCTCTGATCCAGGGTTCTGAAAGGCCTCTGATAAGAGGCCATAATGCCAGGCAGGAAAGAAAAACTAATGGGATTACTGAGGTTGGGGCTAGCAATGTTCCGAGCCAGGGGTAATGGTTAATGAAGGATCTGTTTTGCTTAGGAAGGCAGCAGCTGAAGGGCTGGTGAAGTGCGAGACTGGAGGATTGCTGTCATCTCTGCTGGGAAGAATGTGGAACCATTTTTTAAACAACAGCTGAACCCCACACTTAAAATCACTGCAAGCAATGCATTCCATGTCTAGATTGTCTAAATGGAGGCTGGCAATTTTGCAGACAAGGCTTTGCTTTCATGAATGTATCTCAGAATTCATGTTTCTACTGTTGGAGGAATACAGCAATCTGCTTTCAACATAATCTGCTGCTTTCAATATAACAGAGTCATTGTGTTGTAGTGTGTTAAGAGAACTGGACTAGAACCTGGGAGACCAGGGTTCAAATCTCCACTAAGTCATGAGGCTCACTGGGTGGTCTTCGGCCAGCGACTGTCTCACATCCTAACCTACCTCACATGGTTGTTGTGATAATAAAATTGAGAGGATAACATTGAGAAGGAGAGAACCATGTATGCTACCTCAAACTTTCTGGAGGAAAGGTGAGAGAGAAATGAATAGAACAACAACTTATTTTAATAAAGTGTGCAATTTGCTAAAAGGTGAAATATTTTAATCTGGATTTCATGATTATTGAACTTTATAATTTGTAATTCCGTGATATTACTTTACAATTTTGAACATATTTAATTGAAGCACAATCCTTGGATCCAAACGGCAGAATCTTCCTGCTTGCGTCAGAGATGATCTAGCTAACATCTTCAGAAGGAAAGTCATTTGTGTCCAGATGTCAGTCACAACCATTCATTGTGAATTTTAGCTTGGTCCCATCCTTGGGTAGAAGGTGTTCCTTACCCAATGCATCATTGTCATGGAGGCCATGTCTAGAAAGCAGCTGGCTTTAGGAATCTGGTTTGCTGATTGTTAAAGTTTCTAAGTATGCTTATTTAGCAAACTGAGTTGGAGATGAACTCATAAGACTGGTGAACACTGTGAGCTAGATAATTTCATATATATACCAAACCAGGTAATTTCAAATCATGACACCAAATTTTTAGTGAAATTTAGATGAAGCTCATCTACCTCAATATTTCTAGAGGATACATTTTCTCATTGCTACAGGTGTAGCTCACATGGTCACCTCCAGTTGTGGGTGGACTCCAATTTCCATTAGGCCCAGTCAATGGCCAGGAGTGATGAGAGCTGTGGTCAGGAAACATGTGGAGATCACCACACTGGCTATCCCAATGTGGGCAATAATAAAGTTGATCTATTCTCCTTCACTCTCAGCTTCCAGCAGTCTAACATAAATAGCTCAGTTGGTGGAACATGACACTCTGAATCTCAGAGTTGTTGGTTTGAGCCCCATGTTGGGCAAAATATTCCTGCATTGCAGAGGTTTGGACTAGATGACCCTCGTTGTTCCTTCCATCTCTACAATTCTATTATTTCTTTAGAGATCATATATTTAGCCTTTCTCCTCAAAGATGCAGAGTTTCAAACAATCATGCGGCTTGTGTCTGTGACAAAGGTGACAGAGCTATCAAAGGAACCAAACGTACCCAGTGAATTAAAATGTATTTAAGATTTTTTTTTAAAAAAAGTATTGCGATGTCAGATCCCACATGAAGCATAATCAGAAATATTTTTCTAAAGTTATTCGATTAACAATAGATAGATCAATATGCAAGTAGAACACAGGAAGCATTGACAGGAAGGAATGTGACTAACTGAAGTCATATTAGCCAATCAATCAGTGTCTACAGGGTTATTTGCATAATTGCCTTTCATCAAGGTGGTGAAAGGAGGGGTGTTGAACTGATTATTCACATCTTCAGGAAAAAAGAACAGCTGAGTCTGAAAAGTTTGATCTGAAACAAGATTGGCAAGCTGAGTTGGTTTAATAATAAAAAAAAAACCAAGATGGTTGCAGAGCTGCTTTAAAGTCCTGGAATCTTTCTCGCTCAACTGATAGAGCATGAGAATATTTATCTCAGGGTGAAGCCCTATGCTGAGCAAAGGATTTCTTTATCACAGGGGGTTGGACTAGATGAACCTAATGGTCCCTTCCAGCTCTGCTATTCGATGATTCTAAGATCCCATCAGTAAAATGGAAGATGCTTATCTTTCAGTATGGACTTCTATTTCTCTTTTGAAATTGCAAGCCCTTTCGGAGATTTTTACTGCGTATTTGCACAACACATTAGCACTGGCACAATTATCTTTGCCCACGCCGATTTCAGATGTACGCTACACTCATGTGGAGAATAATAAGGAGCCACACCTTCCCCCCTCACACACACCAGGAGAGAAGCAGCTTCTTCCAGTATCCAACAGCCACACATTTCTGTGTCCTGCTCTCACCAGCAGTCCCTGTGCTCATGATCAGTAAGAGGGAAATGGCAGAAGTAAAGGGAGAGATTGGGAGAGAGAGTTGTACCTCATAAAGGCTGCTTTCCCCTCCTGTAGTTTATTTGCACAAATCAGTGTGTTCAGCTGCAAGGGCCAGCACTAAAATCAGGGATCCTATTATTGTATTGTTAGGAGCAAGCAATGCCTGGAGGCTTTCATATGGAAATGAAGAGGCAAAAACCTTGCAGGGTTTTAAGATAGGTGTGTGCATGCTTAGGGGAAAGAATATGGACTATATTGCTATGGCAACTTAAACACCACTAATCGCTCTCTCTTGCTTCCAAACTTTTCCTTGAACAGTGAGATAAATGACACAAACACAGCAAATGAGACAATGGAAGTACAATAAAGAATGCGGGAAACAGTAACACTGGCTCTCTCTTTTATTCTGCTTTCCCTATCTCTGCCTAAAAACTCCAGCCCCGATATTTTGCTTTCAGTCTCTTCTGTCTTTTTTCTTTCTGTATTCTCAGCAGATTTACAGGGCAGATGGGTGCAGAACAACATCAAGCCGTGCCTTGCACTGTCTCCATTTCAGGGGAAAGGGCACTAGAGAAGTTGGCCAGGAGAAACACTTACCTAAGTTGAAAGGGAGGCACTAAGAATCACAAAAAATGAGACTTCCCCATCCAAACCATAATGAAATTCCTCATTAAGGGTGCACATAGTCTGTGGTATTTGCATTTGAGTTTCCAGTATTTTCATTTGTGTATTATGAACAGGGAGTTAAATCCTGTTGCATCGGCTGAACTGGTGTGTGCAGCCGACACATAATTGAACTCCAACCCTGCCCATCAGCTCATCACCCTTCCATTGGAGTAAAGTCAGATGATTGACTGGTGGGTGTGGATTTGAAGGGGAAAAGGGTATTGGGGGACAAATTGGAACCTCTGGTGGGTCAGCGTTGGCCCACAGGAATGGAGGTTTACCACTCCTGGGGGCAGAGGCACATTCACAATTAAACCACTGTTTTAAGACAAACTGTGGCTAATTGTGATGAGACTGAATGAGGCCAAGGAGAGTATTTTGGTTCCCTCAGAGCCCTACCCCTGATACCTTCAGTTTGCTTACTGGGAATCTCCTGTTTATCAAAATACAGGACCTGCCATGACTCTGATATCAAACACACACAGTTTAAAAACACACACAATCTGACAGGGATAGAACTCCTGTTAATTAAGTTCTGTGTTGTATTTTTGTTTTAATGCTAGTCTTCTTTGTTTTTATGTTGTACATCACTTAGAGATTTTTCAAACATTAAGTGGTTTATACATGCTTTAAAATAAGTAGATGGCAAGTCCTCTCTTCCCTGGTACGGTGGTCAGATTCACACAGTATTAACAATTGCTATATAAGCTGATAAGAGAAAACAGAGGTCATTAGTTGTCATAGTGCCTTGCCTCCTATCCCTTGCAACTTGCAATGAGAAAGTTACATGGGCATAAGCCTGAAATCCTGAGGGGCACACCAGGAGAGCAAATTTCATTCAAAAATTGCTGCCTCCAGAGAGCTTGCACAAGGTCACAATGGAAAAGCACATATGGGAACTGAGATCCCCCTAAAATCCAGTGCAACGGTCACATTTTGACCACATTTCAGCACCATGGACCTCTTTAGCAGCTCAAGTGTTTGGACTTCATAAAGTAATACTGAGACCCACTTTCAAAAATGATCTTATAAGAAAGCGTTATTAATATTATTTCACGCCCTTTCCCTCAAGCAATCCTAGAAATTTTACAGCAGCTTTTGAAGAGTCAGTTTCTTGTGAGAGGAGATTCTGTTGTTACTAATCAAATGTACAGGTTTATACTCAGCAGCCAGAATAGATTCTAGAAACATCCTGAAAGATTCTCAGAGTTCAGAATGCCCCCGGAAACAAAAACCAATCAGGCAAGAGCACCTTTTCAACTATTCTCTGTAGATGTTTGTTCCAGATAAAGTCTATCGATTCCAGGTACAATAGGATGTTCTTGTTGCAGCAAATTGCCTGCTTATTGTCCCTCAAAATGGGCACAGTCTTCTATGCCAGCCTTCCTCAACCTGGTGCAAGAGGTTGCAAGATATCTACAACGCTCAACATTGCTGACCATTGACCATGCTGGCTGGGGATGATGGGAATTATAGTCTAGAACACCTGGTGGGCACTAGGTTGGGGAAGGTGGCATTGTGACCAAGAGAGAAAACAAGGCATGATAGAAAACCTAATGAATAATTGTTAGGCAGGGCAAAGACTCTGGGACGTGAGGTGTCAATCTGCACTTGTGTATCCTATCTTGCATTTTGCTTGTTGTATCAGAAATACTGTGTTATATGGCCTTAAAGCGTGTCCTTAATAAGATTTGATATATTTAACGAGATTTTTAAAAATTGTCTGAGGAAGGCTACATGGAGTGGTTTACTTGGGTTTTGATGTCGTGTTTATGATCTCCCAAGAGTTTCCTAGCCTTACACCCAAAGGGAGAGCTTGAGCAAGCAGTAAGGAGGAGAAGCAGCAGCAGCAGCAGCAGCAGCAAAAGTCTGCTGTCCATCCTTTCCATTTTGCAGATGAAAAGCAAGTGGCCAATGGCAGGGGGGATGAAAAGGAGGACCTTGGAAGCATCGTGCCCAAGGAGTCCCCAAAACCTGGAGCTTGCACTGTTAACAATGGTCCGATCCTGAAGAGGTATGCACAGCACAGCAGCCAGAAGGTGGAACGGTTCAAAGGTTCCACCCAGACCAGGGAAAGGCTGCAGCTCAGTGGTAGAACATCTGCTTGGGAGCAGAAGGTCTGAGGTTCAATCCCTGGAATCTACAGGTAGGGTGGGACTGTCCCTTCTGAAGCTCTGGAATGTCACTGCCTGTTAGTTTAGACCAGTGTTTCACAAACTTGGGTCTCTAGTTGTTTTTGGACTACAACTCACATCATCCCTAGCTAGCAAAACGAGTGGTCAAGGATGCTGGGAACTGTAGTCCAAAAGCAGCTGGAGACCCAAGTTTGGGAAACACTGGTAAACAATACTGAGCTAGGAAATTGTTACAGGAATCTACTTCGACTCGACAGATCGCTGAAGAAGCTAAGGAAAAAGCAGTTGCTGTAGAGGAGAAGATACCAGTCATACACAGGCAACTTGAGGATCATAGGTCGACGCTTTCTATGATTGAATTGAAGGAGAAACAAACGAACTTGAGGATCAGGGCTGTGCCTGAATTAGAGAAGGACAGTCTGACTGACTTTCTTATGCAGGAATTTGCAGACTTTTGGGATTTAGATTTGGAGAAGGAAGAATTTAAGATAGTGAGTGCTTTTAGGCTTGGAAGAGGGGGGGCAGAAGAGCAGGGTGAGAGACTGCTTGATTACCCTCCGAACAAAAGAGGAGAGAGACAAAATTTTGAGCCTGCACTTTCAGAAGACCTTGGAAATACATCAGTCAAGAGTGGAGATTTTTAAAGATATTCCGAAATACCTTTTGGATCTTAGGTCCAACTACGGTGACTTGGTTGCCCTGTTGAGAAGCAATAGAATCATTTTTAGGTGGGAATTCCCCCAAGGTCTATCCTTTAGCCTTAAAGGAAGAAAGATAAAAATAAGATCAGTGGACGACAAAGAAAGATTTTTGAAAGACCACGGAGAAGACTTGCAGAAAGAATCTGGAGAAGAGCTAAGTGCATTGGACAGAGAACCGACAGATAGAAGACCAAAACAAAACGCATCGGACAAAGGACTGTTAAAAAGAGGAATACTAGATATAGCTACATTACCCTTTGGATTGGACTGCTCAGAGAAAGTGATAACAACACCACTGACAGAACAAGAACAAACACTTGGTGCAGTTGGAGGAAAAGCAGAGTAATTACATCATGGCTTTGCACCTTTTAAGCTGGAATACTAATGATTTGAACTCCCCTCAAAAAAGGAAAAGAGTCTTTCATTTATTAAAAAAGGAACAATTGGACTTGATTTGTTTACAGGAAACACATGTGGTAAGGCTACACAGAAAAGTATTGATTAACAAAAGACTGGGTCAAGAGTTTATTTCATCGGACAAAGTAAAAAAAAGGGGAGTAGTGATCTACGCAAAGGAAAGCCTATCACTGAAATTTATATTTAAAGACGACCAAGGAAGATTCGTGGCAATTGAAATTCAACTACAAGGAGAGAAATTCTTGATAGTAGGAGTTTATGCACCAAATGAGGGGAAATCAGATTTTAAAAAAAAGTTGCATGAGACTTTGATGGACTATTTGGATTACAATGTGATCATGATGGGGGACATGAATGGAGTGGTATCCACAAATATGGACAAGGCACAGAGACAGGTAGTTACTAAGGACGGTAGGCTACCGAAAACCTTTTTTGAGATGACTGACAATTTGGATTTAGTTGATATTTGGAGAACAAAGAACCCCTTGGGCAGAGAGGGAACTTTCTTTTCTGAAGCCAAAATGACATGGACAAGAATTGACCAAATTTGGGTAACTAGAGGACTGGCTCCAAAGACAAGAAAAGTGGAAATTTGCCCTAAAACCTGCTCCGACCATAATGCTGTAAAGATGGAGATGAAACTAACACCAATTGGCTCTTTCAGATGGAGGATGAATGACACCTTGTTTAGGGATGAAGAAGTGATCAAGAAGGCCCAAAAAACTTTGAGAGATTATTTTGAGATTAATATGAACACTATTGTTGAAAAAAGAGTAATCTGGGACGCAAGTAAAGCGGTCATGAGAGGGTTCCTGATACAACAGAATGCAATAAAGAAGAGAACCCAAAATGAGAAGAAAGATAAAATTCTGGAGAAAATAAAGGAAGGTGAGAAGAAATTGAGAGCAAAACCAAAGTCGCAAGAGATTTTGAGAGAAATAAGTTACATCAAGTACAATACATGAAAATGATTAATCAGGAAATAGAATGGAAAATTAAACAGACGAGACAAAAGACTTTTGAGTCGGCTAATAAATGTGGGAAGTTGCTGGCCTGGCAAATGAAAAAAAGACAAAAACTTAATACTGTTACAAATTTGGAAGTGGAAAGAAAGAATATACAGAACCCAGTGGAGATTAGAAATTGTTTCCAGAGGTATTTTAAACAACTATATACACAAGGGCCACAGAAAGAAATCGACATAGATCGATTTTTGAAAATAAATGGACTACAAAAAATCTCTCAAGAAAACAAGCTAATGTTGAATTACAAAATAACTGAACAGGAGGTAGAAGGTGCCATCCAAAATATGCAATTGGGTAAATCTCCAGGACCGGATGGCTTAACTTCAAGATACTATAGATCTCTGAAAAGTTGGATAATACAACCACTAAAGGAAGTCTGTAATGAAATTTTGGAAGGGAAAAAAGCACCAGAGTCGTGGAAGGAGGCGTACATCACACTTATACTGAAAATTGAGTCTGAGAAGACACAGCTTAAGAATTACCGCCCCATATCTCTGCTTAATGTGGATTATAAAATTTTTGCAGATATTTTGGCTAAAAGATTAAAAAAAGTATTAGTGGAAGAGATACATAAAGATCAAGCAGGCTTTCTCCCTGGCAGACACTTGTCTGATAATACGAGAAACATAATTAACATTTTGGAGATATTACAAGTGAGCATTAATACCAAGGCAGTTTGATATTTGTGGACGCGGAGAAAGCTTTTGACAACATTTCCTGGAGTTTTATGCAGAAGAACCTACAGGGGATGGGGGTTGGTCAAGGTTTTGGAAATGGTATAAGTGCAATATATTCTGAACAAAAGGCCAAACTAATTGTTAACAATGTGGTGACGGAGGAATTTAAGATAGAGAAAGGGACACGACAAGGTTGCCCAATTTCCCCATTGCTTTTTTGTCCTGGAGGTTCTTTTAAATATGATTAGAAGGGACCAATTGGTCAAGGGTATACAAGTCGGAGCTAAACAGTATAAATTGAAAGCATTTGCAGATGACTTAGTATTGACATTACAGGAGCCAGAATCTAGTACCAAAAGAGTAATAGAACTGATTCAAGAATTTGGTCAGGTTGCAGGATGTAAGTTGAATAAGTTAAAAACTAAGGTTTTAGAGAAAAATTTAACAGCGATTGAGAGAGAGAGGTTTCAGAAGGAGACAGGATTAACACTGGTTAAGAAAGTGAAATATTTGGGGGTTAACATGACTGCTAAAAATGTGAATTTATTTAAGGATAACTATGAAAAATGTTGGACTGAAGTGAAAAAAGACTTAGAAATATGGTTAAATTTGAAGCTTTCACTGCTAGGCCGTATCGCTGTGATAAACATGAATGTATTGCCAAGAATGTTGTTTTTGTTCCAAATACTGCAAATTTTGGACAAAATGGACTGTTTCAAGAAGTGGCAGAGAGATATTTCCAGATTTGTCTGGCAGGGCAAGAAGCCCAGAATAAAATTAAAAATAGTAACGGATGCAAAAGAAAGAGGTGGATTTGCCCTGCCAGACCTTAAACTTTACTATGAATCAGCCGCATTTTGTTGGCTGAGAGAATGGCTGCTTCTTGAAAACACAGACATTTTGGATTTAGAAGGTTTCAACAATGTATTTGGGTGGCATGCATATTTGTGGTATGATAAGGTCAAAGCACATAAAGCATTTAAAAACCATATTTTCAGGAAAGCATTGTTTAAAGCCCAGGGTTCTCTCTGATTGTTTAGAAATACACAATCGCTTTGAGGTCCTCTCCCCTAGCATGGAAGATGAAAAGCAGACTCCATTTGAGGATCTCTCCCTCATTACAGTCGATCAGGTATATGAAGACGAGCAGCAAAGTCAGTCCTCAGGGAATGTGCAGGCGACCTTGGAACGGACAGCTCACGGAAGAACCCCGACCAAACCTAAGAGGAGGCATGTAGTGGTGATAGGGGATTCCCTACTGAGGGGAACAGAAGCAGTGATCTGTGGGCCTGAAAAGATGTCTCGGGAAGTGTGCTGTCTCCCCGGGGCTAAGATCCAAGATGTAACTGAATGACTGCAAGGAATCATAAAACCCACTGACAAATACCCCTTCCTCTTGGTTCATGTGGGAACCAATGACACTGCAAGCAATAGCCTCCAGAAGATCAAAAGAGACTACGAGGCTCTGGGCAGGAAATTGAAGCAATTAAATGCACAAATTGTCATCTCATCTGTCCTCCCAGTTGAACGACGTGGCCCAGGGAGAGAGGGAAAAATAGTGGAAGTGAACGGCTGGCTTCGCAAATGGTGTAAACAGGAACAGTTTGGATTCTTAGATCACGGACTGCAGTTTCTTGAAGATGGACTTCTGGCAAGCGATGGGCTGCACCTCACAACGGTTGGGAGAAATGTTTTTGCCAAAAATCTCAGAAACCTCATCAGGAGGGCTTTAAACTGACTAATGTGGGGGAGGGAGACAGTGCTCCTGAAGGTAGGAGTCTATCAATTGATGAAGATGATCATCAAATGTCATAGACCAAATGGAGCAAACAGCACGCAGACCTAGTGGTGGCAGGAAAAAATCCTTAAATAAGAGACACGGGGGAATGATTAATGGACTTCAATGTCTGTACACTAATGCGCAAAGCATGGGAAATAAACAAGATGAGCTTAAGCTCTTGGTACAGCAAACTAAATATGACATAATAGGCATCACTGAAACCTGGTGGGATAAGTCCCACGATTGGAATGTAATAATGGAGGGATACAATCTATTTCAGAGAAACAGACCAGACAAGAAAGGAGGAGGAGTGGCATTATATGTCAGGGATGTGTATACCTGTGAAGAGATCCAAGATTTAGAACCTCAAAGCCAAAGTGAGAGCATTTGGGTCAAAATTAAGTGAGAGAAGAATAACAGTGACCTCATTGTGGGAGTTTACTATAGATCCCCAAGCCACACGGAGGACATAGATGATGCCTTCCTGGAACAGATGGCCAAGCATGCAAAAGGAAGGGAGATAGTAGTAATGGGGGACTTCAATTACCCGGATATTTGTTGGATGTCAAACTCAGCCAAGAGCATAAGGTCAAACAGATTCCTCACTGGCCTTGCAGACAACTTCATTGTCCAGAAAGTGGGAGAAGCAACAAGAGGAACAGCCATTTTAGATCTGGTCCTAACCAATGTTGATGACCTGGTTAGTGGGGTAGAAGTGGAAGGATCATTAGGCGCGAGTGATCATGCTCTTCTGAAGTTTACTATACAGCGGAAAGGAGCAGCCAAGCATACTAGGACTCAATTTCTTGACTTTAAGAAAGCCGACTTCATAAAACTTAGGGAAGTGCTGGGTGAGATCCCATGGACAGTAATACTAAAAGGAAAGGGAGTTCATGATGGCTGGGAGTTTGTTAAGAGGGAGATAGTAAAAGCACAACTTCAGGCAATACCAATGAGATGGAAACATGGAAGGTGCCTAAAGAAGCCAGGGTGGCTATCTAAAGAACTTTTAACTGAGTTAAGATTTAAAAAGGATGTGTACAAAAAATGGAAAAGGGGGGAAACCACCAAAGAGGAATTCAAACAAATAGCCAGCACGTGTAGACACAAAGTTAGAAAAGCTAAAGCACAGAATGAACTCAGGCTTGCTAGAGAGGTTAAAAGCAACAAAAAAGGCTTTTATGGGTATGTTCGTAGCAAAAGGAAGAACAAAGAAACAGTGGGGTCACTCAGAGGAGAAGATGGTGAAATGCAAAGAGGGGACACAGAAAGGGCTGAACTTCTCAATGCCTTCTTTGCCTCAGTCTTCTCCGATAAAGAAAACAATGCCCGACCTGAAGAATTTGGAGCAAATGATTCAGCAAAGGAAACACAGCCCAGAATAACTAAGGAGATAGTACAAGAATACTTGGCTAGTTTAGATGTATTCAAGTCTCCAGGGCCAGATGAACTGCATCCAAGAGTATTAAAAGAACTGGCAGATGTGATCTCAGAACCACTGGCAGTCATCTTTGAGAATTCCTGGAGAACAAACAGGCGAAGTCCCGGCAGACTGGAGGAGGGCAAATGTTGTCCCTATTTTCAAAAAGGGGAAAAGAGAGGACCCAAATAATTACCGCCTAGTCAGTCTGACATCAATACCAGGGAAGATTCTGGAGCAGATCATTAAGCAAACAGTCTGTGAGCACCTAGAAAGGAATGCTGTGATCACCAATAGTCAGCATGGATTTCTGAAAAATAAGTCATGTCAGACTAACCTGATCTCGTTTTTTGACAGAATTAGATGGTAGATGAAGGTAGATGAAGGGAACACAGTGGATGTAGCCTACCTTGATTTCAGCAAGGCATTTGACAAGGTGTCCCATGATATTCTTGTAAAGAAGCTGGTAAAATGCGGTCTTGACTATGCTACCACTCAGTGGATTTGTAACTGGCTGACTGACCGAACCCAAAGGGTGCTCATCAATGCTTCCTCTTCATCCTGGAGAAGAGTGACTAGTGGGGTGCCACAGGGTTCTGTCTTGGGCCCGGTCTTATTCAACATCTTTATCAACGACTTGGATGATGGTCTCAAGGGCATCCTGATCAAATTTGCAGATGACACCAAACTGGGAGGGGTGGCTAACACCCCAGAGGACAGGATCACACTTCAAAACGACCTTGACAGATTAGAGAACTGGGCAAAAACAAACAAGATGAATTTTAACAGGGAGAAATGTAAAGTATTGCACTTGGGCAAAAAAAATGAGAGGCACAAATACAAGATGGGGGACACCTGGCTTGAGAGCAGTACATGTGAAAAGGATCTAGGAGTCTTGATTGACCACAAACTTGACATGAGCCAACAGTGTGACGCGGCAGCTAAAAAAGCCAATGCAGTTCTGGGCTGCATCAATAGGAGTATAGCATCTAGATCAAGGGAAGTAATAGTGCCACTGTATTCTGCTCTGGTCAGACCTCACTTGGAGTACTGTGTCCAGTTCTGGGCACCACAGTTCAAGAAGGACACTGACAAACTGGAACGTGTCCAGAGGAGGGCACCCAAAATGGTCAAAGGCCTGCAAACGATGCCTTATGAGGAACGGCTAAGGGAGCTGGGCATGTTTAGCCTGGAGAAGAGGAGGTTAAGGGCTGATATGATAGCCATGTTCAAATAGATAAAAGGATGTCACATAGAGGAGGGAGAAAGGTTGTTTTCTGCTGCTCCAGAGAAGTGGACACGGAGCAATGGATCCAAACTACAAGAAAGAAGATTCCACCTAAACATTAGGAAGAACTTCCTGACAGTAAGAGCTGTTTGACAGTGGAATTTGCTGCCAAGGAGTGTGGTGGAGTCTCCTTCTTTGGAGGTCTTTAAGCAGAGGCTTGACAACCATATGTCAGGAGTGCTCTGATGGTGTTTCCTGCTTGGCAGGGGGTTGGACTCGATGGCCCTTGTGGTCTCTTCCAACTCTATGATTCTATGATTCTATGATTCTAATGTCTGGACAAGATATAAGGATCTACTTGAAAATAAAACTCCAAGGTGGCTGTCACCGATGGAAGCGAAGGCTCAGAAAAAGCTCAATATGGAGGCCAAATGGCCAAAATATTGGGAAATTCTGGAACAAGAGGGAGATAAATTGAAATTGCAGAGATTTGAAAAATTAAAAAATAAAGTGCGAGATTGGCTTCACTATTATCAAATAATGGAGGCATACAATTTGGACAAGAAAATTGGCTTCCAGGTGGAAAAATCAAAATTGGAAACAGAACTGTTAGATCCTAAAGTTAAGAATTTGTCAAGAATGTATAACTTGCTGTTGAAATGGAATACTCAAGATGAAACAGTGAAATCTGTTATGATTAAATGGGCACAAGATGTTGGACATAACATTATGATGGTTGACTGGGAACAGTTATGGACCACAGGTATGAAGTTCATGGCATGTAATGCCTTAAGAGAGAATATTATGAAAATGATATACAGGTGGTACATTTATCATTTGCCTGATAATAAATGCTGGAAATGCAAAGAAACTGAAGGTACATTCTTTCACCTTTGGTGGACGTGCCCAAGGATTAAGGCTTTCTGGGAGATGATCTATAACGAAATGAAAAAGGTATTTAAATATACCTTCCTGAAGAAACCAGAGGCCTTTCTCCTGGGCATTGTCGGCCAATTGGTGCCAAAGAAGGATAGAACTTTCTTTATGTATGCCACAACAGCAGCAAGAATTCTTATTGCAAAGTACTGGAAGACACAAGATCTACCCACCCTGGAAGAATGGCAGATGAAGGTGATGGACTATATGGAACTGGCGGAAATGACTGGCAAAATCCGAGACCAGGGAGAAGAGTCGGTGGAAGAAGACTGGAAGAAATTTAAAGACTATCTACAGAAATACTGTAAAATTAATGAATGTTAGAATGATGTTGGATTGAAGCTAAGGGGTTTTTAGCAGCAATGTTATAAGGAGTATGTAAAAATGGGCTGTTAACAGATGAGAATATACAGTTATTACATATTAAGACAAAGGTTTAAGACAAAAACAAAGAGGGAAAGGATTTGCTGAATTAACTTACTGAACTGGAATACAAAAAAGGGGAGGCGTGAGGAGGTCAGGGAAACAAGTGAGTGAAAGACAAGATATGGAAAGATTGATTTATTTTTAATTGTTTTTACTTTTTTTGTATTTTGTACTCTTTTTTTCTTTTTTTCACTCTTTTTTTCTTTTTCTTACTATTGTAACTTCTACTTTTATTTCTGAAATTTTAATAAATATCTTTTTTTTAAAAAAAACACCAATACTGAGCTAGATGGACACAGTATAAGTCAGCTTGCCTATGATCTTATTTGACCCAAAGGCTGTTCCACTTAATGAGTAACAAGATTTGTGCTTTATAAGAAGAAGAAGAAAAGCAGGGACAGGGACATATCACAAGAGCCAGTAAGTATTGTGCCTCTTCTTTATTTGACTATCAGCAGCATATTGTACACACGCAAAAAGTCCAGCCTGGTTTTGCCCTAAGGCTGCAATCCAGCAGGAAGATAATGCAGGCTTACATCCCACTGATTTCTGGGAACTTGGATGGCACAGAACTTGTGTGTCGCCGAAATGAGCTCAGCCCAATAAAAATGACCGTGTCCTCCTTCCCTCCTCCAAAAGCGAGTGGACTTGATTTCCACAGCAGCCCTTTAATTGAATTTGGATCTGACAATAAAATCATAAAAAATTGACTCTTTAAAGGAAGGCACTTGAGCTATGAATATATCAGGCAGTGTAATCACATTAAAAAAACAAACAAAACACTAACATTGTGCTCTTATAAAGAGTTTATTCCCCCCCTGCGCCAGTTGCCTGCCCATAAAATTGACGAGGGGAAGGGGAGGGATGTAAAATTTCTGCAATGCAAAAAGTCTCCTTTAAAACACACACACACAAGCCCAGTTGTTGCACCGAGCTTGTGCCTGGAGCTATATTTTCATATCAGCAGTGGCTCCTTCAGCTCCTCTTCACCCCCTATTACTTCTCCACTCACCAGGTGGCTGTAAAGAAACAGAGAAGGTGGGGGGCTTCTCACCATCCTCCAGGCTACCGGTGGCAGAAGGGGGGGGGGTGCCTAGCCCCTTTCGGATTCATCTAACTGTGGCTGTCCCTGTATTTTATAGCCAAGGCCCTGATTTATGGCAAGCTTTTATGGTTGCTGTAAAACAGCCTCAAAGTAACAAAATAAAGTAGCTGTATGGGAACATTCTCTCTCTCTCTGCCCCACCACTCCCACCACTGCCAATTCCCTGCTTCCTAGTCTGCCTGTTTACAACGGCGACTGAGCTCTGGCATCAGATAATGTCATAAGAAGTAGTTCCCTACCCAGCGCTGCTTTGCTGCTCATTAATCATCACGGCCAAGGTAAAGTGAATAACCAACTTGTCCTAGGATATGGTCTCGAGGCACATGAAATCAAGCATCTCCTCTTCCCCCACCCCGCACTGTTGTGTCTCTCCTGTGAATTCCTTCATTCTGCTGTAAGTTTGCATATCAGCGGCAAATGCCCCATTGGAAATCCCAACGGTGGTGGTTTCGCTGGAATGCAGAAGCCTGTTTTTCAGCTGCTTCACAACTTACCACCAGGAAGTGGCACCCATATCCTTGAACTGTGGTGGCAAAGGATGCTATTCTCTCTCTCTCTCTCTCTCTCTCTCTCTCTCTCTCTCTCTCTCTCACACACACACACACACACACACACACACACCATGTGGCAATTGAACACAGAGCAGTGCAGAATGTCTCAACCGGCTTGTTTCTCTCTGCAGATCAGGATAGAAAGATATATGGCAGCACTGTCTCAACGCTGTCAGCTCTGATGGCAGCTTCAGAGGCCCACCATTCCCCAAAGTGCCATGAAGCAGCAGAGCAATATGAATTCTTTATCAGCAATCATCAAGAAGAGTTAGACTTCTGTGTTAGGTGATCATGAACTTTAGCAAGCATGTGCAGTTGGGGAGAGGCACAAGGCAGTCTGGACTGTCCTTTAAGAAACCAGAAGACCTCTCTGGACGCATCTACATGCTATGAGGACCATGAGCCGCTTGATGAAAAGAGGATCCCACTGCTGAGTTCTCGTCTCTGTAATGTGTCATTCAGGGACCCTTCCATCCCATTAGTGTCAAGGAGTCTTGGAAAAACGAGTGTGTATTCATGACAATTAGGCAAAAGAACTCAACAGCTTCTGTTGGCAGGTGCAGGAGGCGGTAAATTGGTGTTTCTCCCCCGGCGTACTACTTGCCTCTGCTGGATGGCCCACATGCCTAGAGAAGCTTGCCACTTCCACCCTCCCTGCCTCCCTCTAGGAAGGACTGGCAGGGATGTCCTTCCCTCAGAGCAAGGCATTCTGGATGGAGAAATTGTGAAAGTGCCTGTGGTTGCCTAACACTGGGCGGTGGGAGTTTAAAGTTGCAAAGTAAGCTGGGGGGGACATTAGGGGCCCCAGGACAGACCATGGACAGCTCTGTACTCCAGACAATTATAAATAGTGGCAGAACTCATGGGCATCCAATGAAGAAAGTACCGTATTTTTCGCTCCATAAGACGCGCTTTTTCCTCCTAAAAAGTAAGGGGAAATGTCTGTGTGTCTTATGGAGCGAATGTGTGGTCCCTGGAGCTGAATTGCCCAGGGGCAAAAAGCAGATCGTGTTTTTTTAAAAAAAAAGAAAGAGGGAAGGGGGTGTTAAAACAAAGCCCCTGAGCAGCTGATCGGCAAGCAATCGGGAGGGAGATAAGGGACTCTAGCGATAAAGGAGGCTGCCTGGGAGGGGGGAGGTAAAGACAGTGAACTTGCAAGGAGAGGAGACAGGAATACTAAAGCAAGCAATGAGGAGAGAAACTCACCGTCAAATCACATATCATGTCTGTGGCAACAGCATGAACCACAAAAATCATACATCCATTGTTTGGTTCAGAATATTTTTTTCTTGTTTTCCTCCTCTAAAAACTAGGTGCGTCTTATGGTCAGGTGCGTCTTATGGAGCGAAAAATACGGCACTTCTTAAGCTATGGGACTTGCTCCCATGGGAGGCAGTGATAGCCACCAACATAGATTACTTTAGAAGAGGATTAGACAAATCTATGAAGGTTAATGATGGCTACTAGCCAGGATGGCCACTATCTGCCTCCACAGGTGGAGGCAGCAGTGCTCCTGAATTCTGGTTGCTGGAAACCACAGGAGAGGAGAGGGCTCTTGTGCTCAAATCCTGCTTCTGGGTTTCCTACAGGAATCTGGTTGGCTGCTGTGAAAACAGGATGCTGGACTAGATGGGCCATTGGTTTGATCCAACAGGCTCTTTATGTTCTTAATTGCTGTGGGGCCCAGGAGGAACAGCTAGTAAGTAGCCTGTTGCCAAGGTCCCCAACATCTACTCCTTGGGGCAGTTGCCCTACTCTGCCTAATAGCCAAGAAGGCTTACCTGGTGGCAAATTTAAAGAAAGAGATATGGTTATTTTACCATGGGCCCTGTCCTTGAATTACTAGTCTCTTGAGTAGTACAGAAAAACAAATGCAGCATGTGAACCTGTAACAAACTAGGATAGTCCCACAAGAGCTCTTATTTGTGTATTCCAAAGCTGGAGAGCATTCCTTACTGGCTCTCAAACTGCTTCCGTCTGATTCTTCATTGCACTGTGTAAGTTACTACCCAGCTACACTTGCAGGCAGTGCAAAATGACAGAGGCCCTCTGTGTAGCGAGCCAGTAGCACGTTCATATGGCCATCCCCAAAGCCCTTGTTAAATCTAAAGTTCCAGCTCCATGGAGCAGTTTATTGGACTATTAAGGTGAAGCCCTAGTGGAACTGATGCTGGGTAGAAGTAAGTGTGAAGGATCTAGGAAGCAAGGAAGAAAGGGGCGGCCTCCAAAGAGAAAAAACAAAGGGGGAAGAGGAGGATGTGGGCACAGCAGGCCTTTAAAAGTATCTGTTTACTGAGATTGATTGAAGCGAGTCTCTTGAGCCTGGGCAGCCCAGCCCTGACAGTATTTTACACAACCCATTTTTCTCAGTGTCACTGCCAAGGGAGGCAGGCTTATCGACCTTTGCTTAAAACCAGCCACACTGGGAGCCCTGGATGCCAGGGGTAAAGTATGGCAGCTCCGCCTGGGGCATGAAGGTGACCATAATTCAGGAGTGTGCAGGGCGTGTGTGACTTATGACTCTGTCCTACCAAAGTGACAAGCCTGCAATCATTTACTCAGTGCTGCTGGTAGGTGATTCGGTTTATTCTTCACAGGGGAGAAGGAGGGGAGATTAGGCCTTGCTTGAGCTGGAAACGGACTCTCTCTCTCTGTCTCTCTCTCTGTCTCTCTCTCCTTTTTGCAGCCGTTTCGTTTTATTATCCTCTCCCTCCAACCTGCTACTTCTTCTTATTTCATTAAATCAATAAAAAAGAAAACCATAAAAAGATTTCTGCATGCGAATAGCAATGAGGTTGTCTTTGGGATGGTTTAAAAGCTTCTGGCTTTGTTTTTCTCGTCCTGCCTTGAGCTTGCATTTGGGACAGCCACAATTCCCAGGAAAATGCCTGCAAGAGGCTGGATAAAGAAAAGCTGGGCTGATGCACTCTCTGAATAAATAAACACCCACCCACCCACCCACCCACCCACACACACACACACACACACCCTGCACCTAATCTCAGGTGGATATACTGTTATTCAAAGGGTTTATGCACTATTTGAATGGTTTTCCAGCTTTCAGGGAAGGAGCTAAATGGCATTTGTGCTCCAATCCCAGGGTGTGCCAGGCTGGTTCTGATGGAAGGATGTCAGTCTATTTTTGAATCCTGCTGATGAATGGAGCTAGGAGCATCTGCAGCATCAGACAGGGGAAACGCACATGTTTCTGTGCATTAAAATAGACATAAGAGATGGAGCAGACAGCAAGGGCTGTGAGTCACTAGGGTTGCCCTTTTAGCACATATTTTTGGAATCTTTCGAAAAAGGTAGAGAACCACAAGCTTCTCCTTGACTTGAACCTTGTGAACTCACAAAACTTAATAGTTGTTTGGGCAAAAGTAGTTGAAAAAGATTGATGATGATGATGATGATGATGTATTATTTCACCGAAAAACTGGGCTGAAAGCCTGTGTACCTTAAATGGATGGAAAGCTAGCCTAGGATTTTAGTAGTTTGGTTTATTGTATGGCTTGGAACAAATCACTCACTGAGTCATACAATTGTTGAGTTGGAAGGGACTCCAAGGGTTATCTAGTCTAAGCCCCTGCAATGCAGGAATTACAGCTAAAGAACCTCTGGCGCATGACCGTCCAACCTCTGTTTAAAAATCTCCAGTGAAGGAGAATCCACCACCTTTCAAGGCAGTCTGTTCCACTTGTCAGAAATTTATTCCTAATGTTTAGTCAGAATCTCTGTTGTTATTATTTGAATCCATTGTTTTGGGTCCTTCAGATATTTGAAGATAGTTATCATATCACTTCTCAGTCTTCTCTTCTCCAGGTTAAACATGCCCAACTCCCTTAACTGATAATTGAGGGTTCCCACTGTCTCACAGCCTCAGTTCTGGGGGTAATAGTGGTCACCTTCACATCCTGTTTGGAGAATGAATAAATAAAGACAGTAAAGTATTTTGTACATTATGAATGCATGCATCAAAGCATGATATCGGATACCATTTCACATTGTCTTAAAACAATGTCAGCGCAGGGGGAAAGCTCATGTACCATTGCATACATGAGTTTTTCTGTATGGGTACATTCTCAGGGAAGCCTCAAATGGCTACCACTTCCCAGCTTGTGTATTCTATGTGTGCATGAAAAGAACAGCCCACATTTATTTATGGAACATTTAAACTGCACTTCATCAAAATAGATCCAAGAGCAGTTTGCAAACACTAAACAAACAAACATAACTAAAATTATTAAACCTACAGTGACACAACCAACATTTCTAAAAACCCTTACAACAGCAAGACAATAAAGTAGCAGCAGCAGTTCATAATAAACCCAGGATTTGGACATTTCAATTAAATTCCACCAAAGCCCCGGGTAATCATGTCTTAAACTGGCACCGGAAGTCCAGAAATGTAGCGTCTGTCTGTGCTCTCCAGAGAGAAAGAGAATTCCATAGTCAAGGTGTCACAACAGAGAAGACATGGGACGCGGGTGGAACTGTGGTCTAAACCACTGAGCCTCTTGGGCTTGCTGATCAGAAGGTCAGCGGTTCAAATCCCCGCGACAGAGTGAGCTCCCGTTGCTCTGTCCAGCTCCTGCCAACCTAGCAGTTCAAAAGCGTGTCACTGTAAGTAGATAAATAGGTACCTCTGCGGCAGGAAGGTAAACGGCATTTCTGTGCACTCTGGTTTCCGTCATGGTGTTCCATTGCACCAGAAGCGGTTTAGTCGTGCTGGCCACATGACCCAGAAAGTTGTCTGCAGACAAATGCTGACTCCCTCGGCCTGAAAGCGAGATGAGTGCCACAACCCCATAGTCGCCTTTGACTGGACTTAACCGTCCAGGGATCCTTTACCATTACCTTTTTACCTTTACAGAGAAGACCCTATACCACGTCACTGCATGTAGCTGTCTCTGCTGGTGGGGTAAAAAAGGTCTTCCCTGCTGAACTCAGGAACTGGGTCAGCTAGTACAGTATGTTTGATCATGTGATAATCCATGCATGAGTTGCACATTAACTCCTACACAGAGTTGTCTTTCATGCCAAAATTTTGTAACATGGAAAGCATTCCCAGGGCAGTAATAGGACCTATTCATGGTCATTTAGGAAGCCTCTGGACCCCTATTCAACCACAACATCCCATCAGGATTCAAAGAATATTTCTTAAGCAGCCACACTTTTCTTTTTTTAAAAAAATAATAATAATATTTATTAATAGTTTCAGAATTACAGGAAAAAAGGAAAAAATTAAAAAACAACACTACAATACATAAAAAAAAAGAAGAAAGCAAAACATAAAAAGCAGCCACACTTTTCTGGGGGCAAACACAATGATCCGAACATTGGCAAACTCAGATATATGTACGATACTGCCCAAGGCCTTGATTTTTTTTTTTTTTTTAGCTGCTGTTGTAGCAGGATAATCTTTTAACCCTTTGTTCTTAGAGAATAGGTTCTGGATGATTTCACCCTGGTAAAAGCACAAGAATCGCTGAAGTAGCAGAGAAAATAAATTAGCGCCGTCTCAGCTAAAATCACACCCAATTTAAACCTGGATCAGAGTGTGCTTGTCCATGCAGAGATAGCATCTCAGAAATGACATGCATTAGTCATTTGCTGCTGTTAGCAGTCTGAATACACACCACATTTGTTCTCTTGAAAGCAGTGCATTTGCCTCCCAGTCCGGCTGAAAGGCTGAAAGCTTCCCCCCACCTCCATGTTTAATGCAGTGGCTGCCTGTTGCATGTGGGAGCAGATGGGCAATGATGAAAAGAGGTCCATATTCCAGTGCTTCCAATTGTATTTGCAATGCTGCAGGCAATTGCAACACATTTTGAATTAACTGAATCATATACTCCACTACTTTTACAGGACCCTAAACATTGCATTACCTGCATACTACACAACTCCTTGAGTTAGTGCAAGTTTACACAGAGCTATGTTTTGTGAGATCAAATGATGTATTTTCTCTGCACCAACTGCATTGTGGTGTTTGCAGTGAACACTTCTTAATTCTTCAACATAGGCGCAAATCAATATTTGGCATAACATAGTTCAGCCCATAAGAGGTTTTCTGTGACATGCAAAGTCAAGGCTTGTGTGCAGGACAAATTATTCAGATGACTCATTTGTAAGAGATTGGTGATTCAGCCTCTAGAAGAACTATTATTCTGATTGAACAGATGAGGAACAGTGGCACAGAATAATATTAAATGATATGGCTGTGAGCATTGAACTGCCCTAAGGTTTCCAGGCATCTCGTATTCAAAACCACCTTCTGGCCCACCTACGCAGAGTAAACCACATGGCACCAGAGGGCTTCTTTGGGCTTTCCATGTCATGGTGAGAAACAAAACCATTTTCTCTCTGAAAAAATCCTGTCACCAGGTCTGTACATATCCTTACATACATACATAATTATATTTGCATGTGACCTTTCCACAGTTAAAACCATGCTCAAGACGGCTTACAACATGGTGGTGGTAGTGGGAACATAATTAGAAACATAGCAAAAGTAGTCGCTGCAAAATGATGGGTAAATTTACTGATTCACTGTAAGTATAACATTACACATTTCCCACTGCAAACTGATGGGGTAGTGCTAGGGGGAAATAGTGCAGGTCAAAAGCCATTAAGAACTAAGTTGTATTAAGTCTATACCATATTTTGACTTGATTGGCAGAGATGTCCCAAGTGGATTACTCTTAGATGCAAATGACTGTTATTTAAGTTACCAGAAGGACAGTGCCAATCAGGAGGAAGATTTTGTTCTTACTAGGGCTAATGAAGACTAAATAGAGACTTGTGCTAGCAGTTGGCAAATACTACAGGTATATACTGTAATTAGGTCATTAGCATACACCTAGAGTTCATGCACTCTTCAATCACTTGAGTACCAGTAATTTTTTCCCATCAGTCTGTGTCAAGGCAGGTTTCCTCTATGCACTGGCAAAAAGTCCACACTTTTTGTACAGTTATCTGCTGAGCAAAACAGAAGGAATCTGAAATATACTCAGAGTCGCAAAGTGATTTCATGCTCTTTATTCAGCTCATAGTGGTGAGGAGGAATGAATAAATGTCCCCTCACAGTATCTGCTTTATATACATTATTTACACAATGGGCTGCACATGATTGGCTAATTCTGGAATTCTACTGTAAGCCAATCAGGTTGTGGATTCACTTCTATCTGGAGCAGGATTGGGTGGTTCCTGCCAACCAATCATACTGCTGCATTGTTCTAGGACCAATCAGACTGCTGCATTCTGAATCCTATTGTTCTAGGACCAATCAGACTGCTGCCTTTTGGATCCTATTGTTCTAGGACCAATCAGACTGCTACAGTTTGGATCCTATTCAACTCAGTACATAACACCCCTCCCCTCTAAGTTCCAGTCCTGCCCGGGAGGTCGCATTCATAGTCCTCAAGGTATGCCGGCGGCCTACGTGTGCGTTGTGGCCTGGGGTGTTCCCTGGTCCGGGCTCCGGGTTCTGGCTCGTGTTCCAAGGATGCTGGCTGTGATGCGGCTGTTTGGTCTGGTGCAACCGGCTCGCTCAGTCGTGGTTCTGGTTCCGGTGTCCTTTCGGCCTCACGGGTCCTCTCTGTATTTACTGATTCTGCCTCTCCTGCTGGCCCCTCCTGCTCTATGGGCCTCACTGCCCCGCTGTTCCCTTGGGACTCCTCTGACCTGTCCTCCTCCTGGTTTTCTCCCGGGAATCGTCGCCGTATCTGGTCGCAGTGGCGGCGCCAGCATTGCCCCCCATCCGTTAGCACCTCGTACGACACGGGGCCAGTGACCCTGGTGATTGTGGCGGGTACCCATGCTGGGCCTGCCCCAAAATTCTTTGCGTACACTGGGTCCTGGGCCTCGAAGGTCCGGGGGTTCCTGCCTTCCCCCACCACTATCTCATCCTGAGCTCTATCGGGGTGAAGGCGGTCCAATCTGATTGCAAGGCGCCGACCCATTAGTAGTTCAGCGGGGCTCCGGCCAGTCGTTGAGCTGGGGGTGCTGTGCTGTGCTAGAAGGAATGTGGCAAGGCGGTACTCCCAGTCCCCTTGCGTCATGCGGCGAAGGGTGTCCTTGGTGGTCCGCACCATGCGTTCTGCTTGGCCATTGGTGGCAGGGTGGAACGGCGCCGAACGGATGTGGCGGATGGCGTTCTGCGCTGTGAAGGTTTGGAATTCTCCTGACGTAAATGCAGTCCCGTTGTCTGAGACGAGAGTGTCAGGGAGCCCGTGGGTTGCAAACAGCCTGCGTAGTACCCGGATGGCTGCGGACGTGGAAGTGGACGGTACCAGTGCGACTTCCAGCCATTTGGTGTAGGAGTCCACCACTATGAAGAATGTTTTCCCCTGAAAGGGGCCAGCGAAATCCACATGCAGGCGTGACCATGGTGCTCGGGCGGACTCCCAGGACTGGACTGGGGCCCTTGGGGGATCTGGGCGGGATTCTTGGCAGGCCTGGCAGTGTTTGACCCAGGCCTCTATCTCTCCATCGATCCCCGGCCACCACACATAACTCCTGGCAAGGGCCTTCATTCTTACTACCCCTGGATGTGTCTCGTGTAGGGCTGTGAGGACCCTTTTGCAGAGGGGCTGGGGAACAACGACTCTGCTTCCCCATAACAGGCACCCCTTGTGGGCCGACAGTTCATGTTTGCGGGTTGTGTAGCCGGCGAATTCTGGCCCGGGGCTGCTGCTGGGCCATCCCTTCCACACCCAGTCCAGGACCCGGGAGATGACCCTATCTTTCTTGGAATGGTGTGCAACTTCTTGTGCCTGAATGGGGCGGTCGGGAAGCAGCTCCAGGCTCATAACCTCTTGTGCAGGTGCTGGGTCAGGGCCTGTTTCCGGTAGTGGTAGCCTGCTGAGGGCGTCCGCATGGCCCATCGCCTTCCCAGGTCGGTGAATCAGTGCATACTGGTAGCTGGCAAGGAAAATTGACCACCTGAGGACGCGAGGAGACAGCACTTGGGGGGTCTGCTTTTCGGGGGCAAACAAGCCAAGCAACGGCTTGTGGTCAGTCACCACGGTGAAGGGCCGCCCGTACAAGAAATCATGGAATTTTTTTACTCCCTTTACGATTGCCAGACCCTCCTTGTCGATTTGCGAGTAGTTCCGCTCGGTTGTGTTGAGTGTCTGGGAAAAGTACGCCACCGGTACCTCTCTTCCATCCGGGAGTTGGTGCCCCAGGACAGCTCCAATGCCATAGGGTGAGGCGTCGCATGCTAGCACCACCGGCAGCCTCTCGTCGAAGTGTGCCAAGACCGAGTTTGAGACAAGCAAGTCCTTGACTGCCTGGAATGCGGCCTCCTGGCGCTGGCCCCACACCCAAGGGGCCCGCTTGTCCAGGAGTCTGTGTAGGGGCTCCGCTACCGCCGCCTTGTGGGGAAGGAAGGAATGGTAAAAGTTCAATAGCCCCAAGAAGGCCTGAAGTTCAGTCTTGCTCTTGGGCGCTGGGGCATCACAAATGGCCCGTACCTTGTCCCCAGTCGGGTGGACCCCTTCTGCGTCCACCATAAATCCCAGAAAGTCCACCTGAGGCACTCCTAGTAGACATTTTTCCCGCTTCACCTTGAGACCCGCCGTCTGGAAACGGTGCAGAACGGTGCGGAGGCGGTCCTCAAACTCCTCTGGTGTGGGGCCGGCAATCAACACATCATCGAAGAAGGGGGTGACGCCAGGAATCCCTTTAAGGAGAGAGTCCATTATATTCTGGAATATGCCTGGTGCCACGCTGACACCGAATTGCAGCCGCTTTACCCTGAACGCTCCTCTGTGCGTCACAATCGTCTGTGCCTCTGCTGTGGCCTCATCTACTGGCAGCTGTTGATATGCTTGGGCCAAGTCCAGCTTGCCAAAAATTTTCGACCCAGCCAGGGTGGCAAGGACATGGCTGACCACTGGCACTGGGTATGCGTGGGCCGTGAGGGCCTTGTTTATGGTACATTTGTAGTCTGCGCAGATGCGGACCGAACCATTAGGCTTGACGGGTGTGACGATTGGGGTTTCCCAGGGAGCATTAGGCACCGGCTCCAGCACTCCTTGCTCTACGAGTCGGTCCAATTCCTCGTCTATACGGGGTTTCAAGGCGAACGGGACCCGGCGGGCCTTGAGCCTGACCGGTCGTACTGCGGGGTCAAGCTGTAGCGCAATGGGGGGGCCCGTATACTGTCCCAATTTCCCATCGAAAACCCCTGGAAATTCCTTGCATATGGCGTCCACGTCCACTTGTAAGCTAGTGTGGTTCACCCCGGTGACAGCTAGCCCCAGTGGTCCAAACCATGCCAAACCCAGTAAGCTAATGTAGGGGCCCTTGACCACAAGCAAGTCCAGTTGCCGCGTCCGCCCTCGGTATTGCACCCTGAAGGTCCCCACCCCCATTGTGGGGACCTTACGTTTCTGGAAGTCCCGGAGGGTGAATGGGGCCGGCCTGAGTTTGGGACCCCCAGTGGGACACAGTTTCCTTAAGGTCCTTGCCGAGATTATGGATAGAGTTGAACCCGTGTCAAGCTCCATGCGGCATGGGGCCCCCTCTATCTGTACCTCTACATAAATTTTCTCTACGTTGGGGTGGGGCAACTGGTATACCTGGAAGTCCGTGAGCTCCGTCGAGTTGCCTTGGTGCGTTGGGCCCCGGGACCTGGGGCTCTTGGATTGGTCATCTGATGCCTGGTGTCGGGTGGGCCGAGCCCGACACACCCGGGCGATGTGTCCCGATTTTCTGCACTGCCTGCACTCTGCGTTGCGGAAACGGCAGGTCCTCCTCTCGTGACTCTCCCCGCAGCTTGCGCAGTTCCCTCCTTCTCGTCGAGGCAGCTGTGGTCTGTGCGCTGCTTGAGTGCGCTGCTGTACTCGGTGCACCTCCTCCCTGTCGGATCCTGAGTCGTCGGTGAGGTCTTCATGGTGGACCCTCGGTTGGGATGGCAGGCTCGGCCGTGCCTCTTGGGTCGACCTCTCGGCAGCTTCTGTTGCCAGGGCCTCCTCCAGAGCGACCTGGAACGTTAGGTCCTTCTTAGCGTAGAGGCGTCGTTGCAGCTTCTCATCCTTCAGGCCACCGACGAGGCGGTCACGAAGCATGTTCTCCAGCTCTGAGAAGTTGCAGAACCGGGCGGCTTGGCGGAGAGAGGTCACAAACCCAGTTATGGTTTCCCCAGGGGCTTGCCGCTTTGCGTAGAAGGCATTTCGACGAGCCACCACTGAGGGCTGCGGCGAAAAGTGCCCCTTCAGCTGTTCCATTATTGTTTTGTATGGAACAGTAGCGACGTCTTCAGGCGCAAGGAGAGCCCGGGCGATTTCAAACGTCTCCTCTCCGCAGACGCTGAAGAATATCGCCCTCTTCTTGGCGTCTTCTTCGTCGGTGACCCCTTTGGCTTCTAGGAGGAAGGTGAAACGGGAGGCGTACGCTTCCCAGTCTCCAGATGCTGGGTTGAATGGCGAGAAGCTGCTGTTGGCTGCCATTCTGAGTTCCTTGTGCCCCGGAGCTGAAGCCTGGATACACGGTGCGAGGCAGCGGTGCGGCAGTTGGCGGTGCTGCGGTGCTGTGTGTGGCAGTCAGCTCAGCGGGATCCCACCTTCGTCGCCAGTGAAATATACTCAGAGTCGCAAAGTGATTTCATGCTCTTTATTCAGCTCATAGTGGTGAGGAGGAATGAATAAATGTCCCCTCACAGTATCTGCTTTATATACATTATTTACACAATGGGCTGCACATGATTGGCTAATTCTGGAATTCTACTGTAAGCCAATCAGGTTGTGGATTCACTTCTATCTGGAGCAGGATTGGGTGGTTCCTGCCAACCAATCATACTGCTGCATTGTTCTAGGACCAATCAGACTGCTGCATTCTGAATCCTATTGTTCTAGGACCAATCAGACTGCTGCCTTTTGGATCCTATTGTTCTAGGACCAATCAGACTGCTACAGTTTGGATCCTATTCAACTCAGTACATAACAGAATCACACAGTTCCAGGGCATGAGCAGAATTCCAGCTGAGCTCCTTGATAACAATCCTTATGAACAATCTTCATGACATGACATGGCAAAGAGCAAAGATGTGAAATGAAGATTCTAAGTGCAAATTTCTCAAGTACCAGTACAGAGAGATTCATACACCAAGAAGGAACAGGACTATGAAGCGAGACCTTTCTTTTAATAAATATAGGGTTAATAAATGGAAACTGAGATCAGAAATCAACTCAAATATTAAATTACAGAGTGTTTACAAAAGTTCCAACTCTGGGCTATAGGACTTCTTTGGGGAAATGATGATGATTTAAGGATATAATCCAAGCATTTCCAAACCGTTGCTAATATTGTAATAGATATTGATGAAGTCCTTTGCAGTTCATCTGCGTCCAGCTCTCTGTATGAGGTTTGTTCACCCAGCTGTGTTTGAAAAAAAGGTCACCACCAAGCCAGTGACACTTCATCAATAGAGTTTGGCTTCAGAAAACAGAGCCTTTGGCAACATTCATTGGATGGCCCCCAGTGCTATTCCATTTTTTGAATCCTCTGTGGTTCACAGCAGCTGCTGGTCGTGGCAAGAGAATTGTGTACAGGGGCAATGGGAAAGACTGCAAGGACTAGATTTGTTGCACAAGACCAAAACACCTCCCCATCTGGCCTAGGACATTTGTTCTAATACTGTTTCTGGTTATTTGGAAGAAAATAATAAATACTTTTTAAAAACAACAACACCAAAGTTCATGGACAGGTGGGGTTTAAATGGAAGAAGCAAATAAATAAACTATGAATTAAAGAGTTGTGTGTGCATGTGTTTATTCTATGGGTCAATGAGGCACTATGGGTGTGTGCAGCTATGAATTAAAAGCATCTCTCTAGGGGTTTTCTGATTCCTTCAAGGGCCGCATGTGGATTTTAGTGAGGTTCTGGGTATTCTGAAACACATGAAACCCTTCATTATATGGGTTCTGCAATAATCCCCCTCATGCCCACCTTCCTGATATCAGCAAAGGTCACTTCTGGCTGTTTCAGAGGACATCCAGGTTTCTGTGAAAGCAGGTTTAGCCAAGTGCACAATACTGAATGGCTTAAACAATTGCTGTTCATGTTCATTGTATTATCCAGACCTTGAACACCCAGGTGTATAATGTGACATACATAAAGGTCCACTACATGGTTCTTCTGCATGAATTGAGAGAACCTGATTCTTTCCGGAGCAGTTCCAGACTCATGAGAATTCATAGTACTTGTTTATCTGAATCATAACAAAACACAGGGGATATTAGCCTTCCAGAGTCCTTCTTCGGTGACTCAATCTGTATCCTTAAGTGCATTGGTTTTTCAACCTGTGCAATGAGGAAAGTGACGCTTGTCACAGCAGTGTGCACTGAACTTCTATGAATGTTCTACAGTCATTTTGAAACATTACCCCATAGCTGTGTGAGGTTTCTTAATGTCTTTCTGCTGGAAGATGTTCAAGGTGGTGTATAACAAGAATATAGTGAAAAACAAATGAACCAAAACTCCTCCTTAGAATACAAAGTAGAACAGCCACAAACAGTCAGCCACAAAAGCAAAGGACTTTGATGAGCTGGCTGCTCTATTCCCCAGGGCAACGTTGTTTTGGTCCAACCATCTGAAGATAAGGGTTTGGCAAGGCTCCCATAGCCCTATGGCCATTGAAAAATCCAGGAAACTCTTAAATCATGTGGTGGCACACAAATTGCGTATATGTATGGCCATGTGATTCTGCATGCTGACATCCGGTTCAGCAAGTTGTCTGTGTTTCATGATGAAGGTGTTCACCTTTCAGATCTCAGCAATGATATTTGGCTGGCCGACATCATCAGAAGCCTTAGGAATTGGTTGCAGCTGTGAGGGCATTGGCGGCGAGTCTCTTTTGGCTCGGGTGGCGGTTAGGCATTAGAATTAGTTTGTGTATTTGAGGGCAGAGTGTGGCCATCACCTACCCCTCCACTTTATGGGTATTCCAGTAAAGGAATCCGGCGGTTGTGGATCCTCTCCGATGCCCTTGCTGGTGGCTAGGGCCATGGCACGACCCCTGGTGACATCAGGGGGAGCTTTCAGATGTATTTGCATCAACAGGCTCCTCCCACTGGTGGTTAACCCTTGTTAGACTCACCCCTCCCTGAGGGGGTGGAGTCACGCTCTGTTGTTTTATCCAATGCCTAAGCCAATACCTCTCACATGCTGTAATCAATAAAGTTGCGGCCTTTTTTAGCCCATTAACCTAATATACTGTGTCTATGTGTCTTTCTTATCCCCAAGCAGGTAGCAGGTCCTTGAATCACAAAAGCAGCCCTGGTATACCGGAGGTCTAAGAGTGAAGAAAGAAGGCAAATGATGGCTAAAGCACAAGTGGCAACAGATGTGTGGTGAAGCTAACCAATCATGAGTGAGAGCACCAAATTGTGCCTATTGCATGACAGTGAGGGCAGCAAAGAAGACCCACTTCTTTGCTTCCATTGCATCTTCAAGTAGCCACTCTGGAGACTTTTTTGCATTGTCCAGGATCTGGTAATATCTACTCCAAGAAATGGAGTTTTAGACATTTTGGAAGCCCACCATTACCTGTTTGCAAGGTACTTGGAGGTGAGGTCAGTTGCCTCTATTTGGCAATCTTGGCACCACATCCACATTCACTGCAGTCTGCTCTCTAGTGAGGGGTCCATCACAATATCTGCTGCTACATCATGGCATCAGTTTCAGTTGATGCAGCCTGATGATGTGGCCAATGTAGTTGCAATGATGTGGCCAATTGTGTTCTTTTGCCCCTTGCCCCTCTTGGGTACCACATGGTATCATCATGTCCCCAGTGCTATTTATCATCCACATGAAGCTGTGGGGAGTAATCATTAGGAAATTTGGGAGGTGTGTCATCATTTTGCCCAGTGCTGCACAGCTTCAATGGCCATGGCTCCTCCTCTCTCATGCTCACCTGCTATTGATGCTATGCCACACTCGGCTCAGTGGTTTGGCCTCCTCTGCCCCCTCCATATGGGGGGGGGGCTGAGCCCCCTGCTAAGGAATATTGAGGGGGCTGATGACACCTCCACTCCCTAGAGTTATAGAATATAGACAGCGCACCTGTCTATATTACATTATCTAAGCATTGAAAGACTGTGAAGGACCACAGACTAAAGGTGTTTCCAGGCAAAGTGTAAATGGTACGAGGCACTTCTGGAGCACAGGATTTACTTGTTATTGGGCCAAGTTTGCTTTCTCTCAATTTCCTCAGATACTAAGCTGTCAGCCTGCCTGGAGGGCAGAGACCATGGACAATAGTCCATGCCTTTGGGGTAATGCATTACTGCAATGCTTTCTGTGCTGAGCCGGCTTTGAACAAAGTCTGAGAGTTGAGCTTCTGCAAGCTCTTGCAACCCTCCTCCTCTTTGGCATGGGGAAGTGGGAACATCTTCAACCAGTTTTATAGCAGCTCACTGGTTGTGACCTGTCCCCAAGTGAATTAGTGAGCCTGTAGTGCAGAATAAGAGATTTCACCCAAATCTTCCCAGTGTTCCTAGCCCTAAGCGTTGCAGTGTTGTCTTTCCAAATAATACTTTGATGCTGTTGGTAGCAAGTGAAGAGTTAAGTCTTTTTATAACTTTGGGAGGTTTATTGCCCAGGGAAGCACGAGTCTGGTAAGTACTAATTCAACTGGACATAATATGAGCAGATGTTTTGCAAGGAATCCCTCTACCCCTCCCCGGCTGCAGCTCTCAGCAGGGTACATGTGGGCAGCTATTACAGCTGGTTGAACTGGGTGTTGTTGTTTAGGGAAAAATAACAAAATCTTTTCTCTGAAATGCTCCCACTGTTTGTGACCCCTCTGCACTAGCCACCTCTTCTTTTCCAGGGTATTTCTATGACATAGACACTCAGAAGGCTCAGCAAAGCACCCATATCATTATCCAAATTCAGGTTGCACCATTATAGTTGATAGGGGGGTCTTGTGCCATAAACCCACTTCCTCCCAATATTGGGCTTATTCAAGAGGGAAAGTGGCAGGAAAATGGAAATGTGGGATAACAGTTGTGTTGAAGCACATATAGCATCCCCACAGACAAATCTGAATGAATGCTCTTTAAATAGCCAATATTCTATAATATCTCTGCAAACAAATCAGGTTGAATGATCAATAAACAGCTTACCTGGGTGCAGCCATAGAGACTAGTAAACCGGTAAGTGCATGTTGACTGACAGCTAGCTAATCTTTCCAAAGGATTTTATGATGCTCTCCTGGTCACCACACTCCATAGCTGAGCACTGGAGTTCAGTGAGGTACTTGTTTGGCAGTCTCTCCACATGATGGTGGCTAGTTCACTGCAGAACTGGTGGAAGCTACAAGTGGAATGGGGAGATGCCGGGGGGGGACACTGAGGTGGGGGCTGCATATAATGCAGCTGAGGGCTGCATGTGACTCACAGGGCCATGGCTTCCCCACCTCTGGTACAAACTGGTGCAAGCCACTTCAAACACTTATAACTGCTGGTGGTATATTTTGAACTGTTGATTACCTGGGACCCATGATAAATGATGGTTGCTGCATATCCTTGAAGCTTCCCATTGTGTTTCCTGAACTGGTACCCCCTTCTGTTTTGTCATATTTAGAAATGTCAATATGCTTTTACTGGCCAGATGGCAATAATATCCCCAGTCAGTCCAATTTTAGAGATGGGAGGAAGGACCCTCCCAAATGTGCTCCAGGTTGTTTTGGCAAACTGCAGAGCATGTGAGTTGCCATCAGCTAAAAGTGCCCAGGATGAGTACATGTTATGTTAAATGCATAGTGTGCAATGTTGTCAGAGTGTTTTCTTTTTGGTGGTGGGGAGGAGAGATACTGAGTTCTCTGATTTCATCGGACCACAATGAATTCACTGCTAATTCCTCAGAGTGGCTGGGGAAACCCAGCCAGATGGGCAGGGTACAAGTAATAAAATGATGATGATGATAATCATGCACTATTACTGCATCACTAGTATGTAGCAGAATATACCTGCAACAACAAAAACCAGCCCAGTCTGGAGGGGCCCTGAAAGAACTGGTTTAATTGATAATGTTCTTAAAGAGAGAGCAAGAGAGAGAAAGATGGAAGACTGTGATCCACGCGACGGTCACCTCCAGACTGGATTATTGTAACTCGCTCTACGTGGGGCTGCCCTTGAGACTGACCCAGAAACTCCAGCGGGTGCAGAATGCTGCAGCGAGACTCCTTACGAGGTCTTCGCTGCGAGATCACATTCACCCGGTGCTATACCAGCTGCACTGGCTCCCGGTGGAGTACAGGATCAGGTTTAAGGTGCTGGTTTTAACCTTTAAAGCTCTATACAGCCTAGGACCCTCGTACCTACGGGACCGCCTCTCCTGGTATGCCCCACAGAGAAACTTACGGTCTTCAAATAAAATCATATTGAAGGTCCCAGGCCACAGAGAAGTTAGGCTTGCCTCAACCAGAGCCTGGGCTTTCTCGGCCGTGGCTCCGATCTGGTGGAACACTCTGTCACAAGAGACCAGGGCCCTGCGGGACTTGACATCTTTCCGCAGGGCCTGCAAGACAGAGCTGTTCCACCAGGCCTTTGGCCAGGGCACAGCCTGACTCCCTCCTTCGGCAATCTTTGCGGAGCTCTGGCCCAATGGTTGCCAGTGGCTTGAATTAATTAATTTTATAATGAATGATTTTAGAGTGTTGTTTGTGCTGTACTTTTGTACTGTTTTATTGTTGTTAGCCGCCCTGAGCCCGGCTTCGGCTGGGGAGGGCGGGATATAAATAAAATTTATTATTATTATTATTATTATTATTATTAAGACTGCCAGTTGTACTTCACAGCCTTACATCCATCCAGGTGAAATGGGGAAAATGCAGCCTTTTTTTGGTGGGGGGGCATGGGGGACTGGATATCTGCACAGCACAGTTTCTGCTGCTGAAGTTGACAAAACTGCAGAGGATTGGGGAAACAAAAGAAGCAACAGATAAAGCGGGTGGGGTGGGGGGAAGAGAGAGAGAGAGGAGGGAACAGTGCCTGAAGGAGGTGGCAATACATGAAAAGCTATAGAATTAACAGCTTTGGCAACTTACATAACAGACCTTGTGATGGGATTAAGGGGAAGCTGTACAGTTCCACTTCTTTTCAGCAGGTTTTAAAGTGTATTTTAATTGAATGTAGTCCTGGAGAAGGTGCTGTATTGACTGTGCTCGGATAAAAGAGACCTCTTTTTCATCCCCTGGAGGGGTCAGAGCAGCAGAGGACAAGCCTTTCAGAAAAACATTTGTCATGGGACTAAAAGGAACCCACACGCCAATAAGACAAATTGCTAGTCCCAAGACAGGCCTAAGGTGTCCTTGATATGCACCTATCCAGCCCTCTTTGAGATCCTTAATGGAATCACAGAATGGGAAGGAGCAGGCCATGTACCAGCCAGGTGAGGAAGGCAGAAGGAAGGTCTTCAATGGTCAGCTGGGATGTCATGCCAGGGAATGAATTTAGGAATTTCCACATACAGTACAAGGCATGTACTCTGCCTCTGGTGTCTCACCTAACCTTTACCAGTCCTTTATTCTAAGGCTGTATCTCCGCATGTGGATTTGCATGCTGTGGTCTTCTCCTTTCTGGCATCTGCTTGCATTAGAGATTGCATCTTGCATAAGAGCTTATAGGATTGGCCCAGAATGGTGCTGGAATGCGGTTAACAAACACTTAAGTAATTCCTGACAGCAATGTTCTGCATGCTACCATTTTCCCCAGGAGAGCACCAACACCTTTAAGCATTGCTATAGCTCAGCAAGAGCTTGTTAACTCTTGGGAGGCTTCAGAAGTACATGTTCTGTGTTTCCAGTTTAGAACTTCCCTTCTGAGAATTTTCCAAGGATGTCCCTGATTTAGAGAAGCCATCCCAGTTTCTGATTTGATCCTTAGGATATGCCTATTTTCATTGGAGAAATGTTGAAGGGTATGGAGTTCTCTGACTCCCGAGCTATTTGAAGGCAATCCTGTATTGGGAAGTTTAATTATTGTTTAATGCTTTATTATATTTTTATATCTGTTGGAAGCTGCCTAGAGTGGCTGGGGCAACCCAGTAAGATGTGTGGGGTATAAATAGTAAAATTATCATTATGGAATGGGGCATCCCTATTTTCATTGGATAAATGTTGGAGGGTATGCCTTCGCTGTTAATCTCCTTCCAAGCTCTGCCTCCTTTTAAAGTATGCCATGATGTAGTTTTAAAAAGAAGTGGGGAACTTGCATTTTCATACCAATAGGCTACATTCCCTTCTAGGCAACTTTCCAGACGACACTTGCAAGTGGTGGGTGGGGCAATGAATGCAATTTTTTCTTTTTACAATAGGCTAGTTTTACCCACACTCACATGTTCCTTTCTGTTTTCTCTCCTCCATCCAAGCAAGCACAAGGCATTATCAGAGTTCAGGGTCACAACCAGGCACAAATACTTCAGAGGAGTTTAACATAGCTAGTGAAGCAGGTGGCTGGGGCATAGGGATGAGTGAACCTCTCAATTTCCATTTCTCATTTTTCCAGTCTTAAGTCCAATTTTCTACCTTCCCACATCAGCTAAAAGCCCTCTTGAAAACTCACCAGCCTTTTAGTGGAGGTTAATCCCAATACAAACATGTCAATATGCTGTTTTCAGTAATATATGTGTCTTTGACAGATACCTAACCCTGGTATACTTGGCTGGAGAGCTGCACTACAAAATTCAGGGAAGTGTGAATGTGAAGGGCATCTGCGTTTCAATTCTCCTGTTGTTTCAGAGAGTGTGAATTAGATAGGCTTGGCTTTAAATGCAAACTGAATCAAAACCCTCCCCTAACCCTTCCTGGGAGAGGCCATGTGGCTGAGGCGTAGGTGTAGCCCAGAACAAATTCTGAGGGCCAGATAAAAAAGACCTGGTCACATTCGGCCCCTGGGTGTGAGGCTCCTCACCCTGCCTTGATAGAACCCCTGCTATATCAGATTGTTGGAGAGGCGTGCCAAGGGAACTGCCGATATTTGTGCATGCTTTGCTCTGGTATACTGATGCTGTTAGATACAAATGCACTTGTGCTACAATGCCAGGAATGGTGCCTGCCGCCTTGTATTCATTCTCAAGGAATCCTGTGTAACACGAGGGGACAGTAGAGTCAGAGGGGGTGGGTATGGAGAGGGAGATGAATGCACTACACTGACAAGAAGGCATAGCTGGGTGTAGGATGTGGTGATATCTGCAGCAGCAGAAGCATTCGCTTCCCGCATTTGCAGCTCCTGTGACACAGAAGGAATGGCTGTCCCATCACCACATTGATTTCAGTAGCTAACCTTTCATTAAGATTCAGAATTTTATGTTAACTCGAGGAGGTCCTTCCCACTGAGGCGTCAAAACAATGCCCAATTAATCACGGGCAATTTGTGGATTTGTGTCACATTGCTATGAAAAAGTTATTTTGGGAAATATGGATGAACAGATTTTGTTGTCATGCTCAGGATATAACTCTGGAACATAATAATCCCATGTGTCAGACTGCCTGAATATCTAGACATTTGATGATGATGGCACCTAGAAACCTGAATTCTGTATTTAGCCCTTGTATTAATCATACAGTAGACCAATTGAGATAGAGCGAAGTTAAGAAATCCATTTATTTCATTCCTTGATCAGCTGGCCGCTCCTGCTGGGAACTTGGAGCAACAGAGGTGCTGTCAAACACCTGGCAGAGAACACTAACTGGGCTGCACTTGGTTCAGTGGATCTGAGTTAGGTTCAGTTTTGGTTGGCCTGAGTTAGGATCAGTGGAGTAGCAAAACAGGAACAAAGGGCAAGTGGAGTGTCGCTCTGGGACTTATTTCAGAGCAGAAGCCATCACATCATCTGCCAAACCACCAGAGTAATTGATGGACTTTCCTTGCTCTGGCAAGTGAATGTAGCAATAATGAGGCTTTCAACTTTTACTATTGTTTGTGACAAATTAGCATGGATGGAAAACGAGGAAAATAATAAAGCAGAGGCACGATGCTTCATTTGTTTCATGGGGTTAATATTTCATGCTAGCAGTTTGAATAGTCACACTCCTTTGCAAGATTGTTTGCATTTCTAATTACAAACGAAGGGTTGCATTTCAGCTGGCTGGAGATCTTTGGATAGCGCTCAATACGTTTTACAAGTTGAACCGCAATCTGAAGGAAGCATCACCGAATTCAATGGAGCATGGGATTGCAGGCACATGGCTAATCAGGGATGGGAACCAAGGTCTTCCCAGCCAAATTCCAGCATGCTAACCACTACATTGCACTTTGCCAGGTCGCTGTTCTGTGACTGTCGAAGATCAATGCAGCTGTCTGCATTTTTGGATTTGCCTTGCGGGTGTGGGCTATGGAGGCTGTCATGATGAGCTCCTGCATTTCAGAATTCACCCATGTGTCACTGGTTAGGATCTTCTATTTCCCAACAACACTCCCTCAGCATAGGAAGCTGGACCAAATGGCCTTCAAGTCTTCTTTATACAATGCAACTCTAGGATGTAATTTTGTGACTCAAAAGAAGAAATGCATGCCTCCTGATTCAGAGCCCTGTGTATGATCTGATGCACTCATGCAGCTCCTGTGCAAGCAGCAGGCACCCTTCTATTGCCATAAATGGGGAAGGCGATGGAGTCAGAGGGTCTGCTCTGCTCTCTCACTCTCTATCTCTTTTTGCCAACAGGCATTTGCCAAAGATTGCAGGACTGGGTGCCTGTTTACCAAAGAAAAAAATAAAACGACAAAAGCCCCCAAACAAACACATGCCAAACTATTCACATTTAAAATGCTAGAGCAGTGCTATTATAAAGTACAGTACTGACAGTCCAAAAGTTAGATCAGGACACAGGGAAAAGATGGAATTTCTCCTTTGCCCCTCCTCCCAAGAATAGATGTTTATGATATTTAGTTCTTCGTGGGATGAAAGGGGGGAAAGTAAAGCAATACTTAAGTTTTGATGAGCACCGATAGGTATGATAATGTAAATCCTGTAGTAAGCAGTTTAGTGTGCTAAAGAAAATCAGCAGAAACTGTTAGCTTCTCTGAGTGTGTGTTCAAATTTAAAACTATTTTCAGTTTCTGCCATGAGCAAAAGCTTTTTTATTCTTACTACTTTTAGAACTTGGATTGTTCTGTGCTATAGTGGTCACAGAGGATTTCCACTAGAGGGAGCTTTTTGCTACAGTAAATGGCTCTTTCTTCTGCTGCACAAGTTACCATCCTTCTTTACTAGTCTAGCAGCTCACAGAGTCTCCATGCTGATGATACTATAATAGAATTTTAAAAATCTGTAGTGATTTGAAAATGGTTCAGATATTACTGCTGGTGTCCTGAATATTCCTCCTGCCGAGGACACTTACATACATGGTGGAACTGGATGATCTGAATGTCTGCACCTCTCTGACTCCCCACCCGCAGCTTCTGTACTTAGGGAAGATACAAATGAGCTGGTATTGGCATTCTTGTTTCTTTTTCCAGGACAATGCACTTTGAGGTGAACGGGAAATGGAGGCTGACTTATGAGTGAGCTCAGATCACAGTTGGGTGCACCACTCCAAACTGTTTGCAAGTGAATTGACCCAATTGCACTCCCAGTGGCTGGCTGGGTCACATGTGATGTCCTCACACAATCCATGCACCATAAACAAAGTGCAGTGTGAGGTTGTTGAGGTACTTGGAAATTAATTGATTAGGGTGGATACATGGCCTACACAGGACAGACCTCTATTCGAAGGGTTGCCCAAGGATAGTCCTCAGATGACTATCTGAAGGAGACCTTTATTTGAAGGGTTGTCTGGTCCAAGTTCAATGAGCACCTGGGCAGCCAACACACAGAGGTCACCTAGGCTGCATCCATAGGTAAGGTAAAGGGACCCCTGACCATTAGGTCCAATCGTGACCAACTCTGGGGTTGCAGCTCTCATCTCGCTTTATTGGCCGAGGGAACCGGCGTACAGCTTCTGGGTCATGTGGCCAGCATGACTAAGCTGCTTCTGGCAAACCAGAGCAGCGCACAGAAACGCCGTTTACCTTCCCACCAGAGCGGTACCTATTTATCTACTTGCACTTTGATGTGCTTTCGAACTGCTAGGTGGGCAGGAGCAGGGACCGAGCAACGGGAGCTCACCGCATCACGAGGATTTGAACCGCCGACCTTCTGATCGGCAAGCCCTAGGCTCAGTGGTTTAACCCACAGTGCCACCCGTGTCCCTCAGGCTACATCCATACAACCTGTTTATTGAGCCTTCATCCTGATTTCTTTGCAGGGAGGTTAAAAGATGACAGCAATTTATTTAGCATTCATTCTTATCTGCTTGTGGGGAGGTTAGATGATGTTGCGACCAACAGGTGTCATCCTGCACTCTTCAGTGCTTTTCCCCATCACGTTCCGTATTGTGAAAAGTCCAATCTTTTGGGGAAGGCAGTGGAAAAGCTCCAAATCAACTTTAATTGTGCAACCTGAATTTGCTGGCAATATGAATTGAATCTCACCCCAAAACAGTGACCCTCTGGAAGCAAGCCTGATCAGGTGCATTTCTATTTAAATTATAGTAATTACTTCTAAATTTGTACCTACATACAAAAATGTGCACGTACAATTTGTATGAAAATCTACACACCCACCCTTTGTCTCTCCTTGTTGGCAGTGAGTAAGTGGCCACCCTAACAGTGGTTAGTAACATCTTCAGCTTGGAGACAGCTTGCACGTCTTATCACTGGAGAGATTCAAAAACTCCACTCTGGAGGTTAAAAAGCATAGAAATCTGAGTTGATGTGCTTTTCGTTGTGTTTGCCCTGCATCTCTGATTGCCTGAAACTGTTTTTACAGTTAAGAATGCACACAAAAACATGAAGTAAAAGCATGGGAAGAGTCAACCCCCCCCCCACCATTTAATGGCCTTGAAGAGGGTGGGGCACCTATTCTTATTGCAGGGACCACAGCTTGAACACCTCCCCACAATCACAGATGGCTAATGGTGTACTACTCAGAAGTATGCCCCAGTGAGTTCAATGGGGGCTCTTCCCAAGCAAGTGCTTATAGGGTTGTAGCCTAAAGGCTCTTCTCCACACAGAGGTGTGCTGAATTTATTGACACTTCAACAGCCTGGACTGCATTGGCTTCTTCTGTAGAATGTACACGTCAGTAAAGGGCCAAATTGGACTGGACAGCCACAGATTCATGTGTTGAACCCTGGATCAACTGAAATCAGGTAGAAAGTGAGAGGTAGGAAAAGATTTTAAAGCCAAAGGGGAAGAGGAAGGGCAGGTGAGATCGGAGGACTAGTTATGCATCATTAGAAAGCAGGGGTTTTGGGAGGTAATATTTTCACATTCCAAAGAATATGGACAGATGGAAATTTAGAAGCAATTAGTATAATTTAAGCAGAAATACATCTCACCATAGCAGGGAAGACTTAAATCGGACCCCTGCTTTCTACATAATTACAGCTAGTCTGGATTTAAACACACAGATCTGCTGCCAGCAAATTAGTTTGGCCCTGACTTCTCCAAACCTAAGAATGCTTAATGGAATGTTTAGTGTCACAATGAATCTGGTGGTGCTTATTATGGAATAGTAAAGTTGCAGCATAAACACGTCCAACAGCTTTTACTTTCTGGATAAACAAAAGTTGCGCAAAGGTGTGTGAGCGCAAAGCATTTGGGTCTCAGAGTGATGGATTTGGGGAGAAGCAGAAAACAGTTGCTGTACTTCAAAGGATGTACAAGCACACTTCTTATATATTATCTACCTTAACACAGCTTAAACAAAACAATTAAATAATATTTATATAAAGAGAGAGAGAAATGCAAGGATAAAATTAGCTGTTTTGATTTCCTTAACACTAAACAGTTTTGCTTACTTAATACATCACCTAAAAGTCCACTGGAAGTGCCTTTACTAGAATGCTAGCTTTTGTAGATGTTAGTCTCTATGCAAAAGATGTTCTTATCAACAACATCTTCCTGCATCTGAATTTCATCGTGGTGTAGTTGGGTATTTTTCTGTCCCGGACTTAATGGTCTGATGGGGTGGGGCCCTCTTGAGATGTAACCACCCCAATCTGTGAGCAGTGTGAAATTCCAGAGCTCCAGGTGCTTACCCAGGGTTCGTGTTTCCTTTGAAACATGAGGCACGGTGGAGACTGTGGTGTCTTTATCATATATGACTTATTTACACATATATACAACCTGAGCCTATGATGGAGGGGCTCACATCATTACACTCCAAGCAGTTCTTGCTTCTTCCATGGCCGCAGTCTTGAATGCCAGCAGATATCTACCATGGCCCTGTCTCCCACTGCTCCAGCTTGCTGCATTTTACAGACTTCCCCTTTTCTCTCCCAGTTCACATCCCAGCCAACTGCAATCCTAAATCACATTCTTTCCATCTCTAGCCTTTATCCTGCTAACTAACCCAGAGTTGAGGGGAGAAGCCCTTTTCCCTTGCTGACTGGCACAGACTTTGCCTTCTAAATGGCTCATCGTCTTGCCTTTTGTTCTCCACAATGACTCTTCTCCCAGGCAATTTCCTGAATGGAAAACTGGTTTGGCTTGTATTTTAACACTTTGCTAAATCCAGCATCTGGCAGCCCATGCTATTACTCCAAGAATTTTTTTAACTCCGACACCCATTAGACGCAATAAATTAGGGGAGAATTTGGAACCCATGAGTTTAGGGGAGTCGGGGCACCCACAAACTCACAACCAATGCATTACAGTACTGTGTATGACTTATTTCAACATGTGGAAGCCAGCCCTACTATAGCCCCATCAGCTTATTCTGCCAAGTGGAGTCCTGGATGTCTATACCACTCTTCATCTGAGGATCACAGGGTGGTTTATGAAATAAAAAGCTTTCTGCTCTGTTGTAAGTTGAATTCTGAAGAATCCTAGGGTGCCTGTGTGCATTTTCTCCTATTTTTTTGGAGTAAAGCTTGGAAGCATTGTTGTTGTTGTTGTTGTTGTTGTTGTTGTTGTTTAGTCGTTTAGTCGTGTCCAAATCTTCATGACCCCATGGACCAGAGCATGCCAGGCACTCCTGTCTTCCACTGCCTCCCGCAGTTTGGTCAAACTCATGCTGATAGCTTTGAGAACACTATCCAACCATCTCGTCCTCTGTCGTCCCCTTCTCCTTGTGCCCTCAATCTTTCTCAACATCAGGGTCTTTTCCAGGGAATCTTCTCTTCTCATGAGGTGGCCAAAGTATTGGAGTCTCAGCTTCAGGATCTCTCCTTCCAGATCACTCAGCTTCAGGATCTGTCCTTCCAGAGCACTCAAATGTAAACAAAGATTAGAAAGACAAGGGCTTCCAATGCCTACCTTTCTAGTTTATTTTCCTTATTTTAAAATCTCCTTATTTTAAATCAGTCCCTTAATTGGTCTCAAGATTGAGTCGGGATGTTTGAATAGCAGGAAGATAATAGTCCTTGAACCTCTGTCTGCTTATTAAAAACATGAGATCAAGGTATGCTTGAAGGGCTTGCTGACAGAAACAGAAGTGCTTCCATTTATTCTTACATCTCTTCGGTGCTTGAGAGCTTGCTTGAAACAGGCTTCCATCTGAAACCCAGCAAGCAGCCCAATCCTTTTCTGAGTGCTTAGAACAGCACAGAGGTGAGGGGTCACCTTAGTGCAAATCAGCTCAGCGTAGCTGCAAGGTGATAATGACCTTCCATCCCAAATGGGTTCAGTGGAAGTTACTGTTAGAAAAGGCACTAATCAGTCTGCAGGAAAGGGGTAAACAGAGGCTACACCCACACCTGAGAATTAGCTGGAGTCACACAGCAATAGCCAGGCTAGTCCAGAGGCAAGAATTCAAGATGATATTGAGTGAATAATAGAAGGTGGAGAAAAGAAATAGGTGTGAGGCTCAGTAGAGCAGGGACAGACAGACAGACAGGACTAATCAGAAACCTGCTCCGAAAACCCCTTGCTGGCAAAAACTCTCTCAGGATTTTATATAGGTATAAAGTGCATCAACTCCAGCCAATTAAGAGCAAAGGGTGTGAAGCAAAGGCAGACACTGTGTTACTGACAAATCCACCAAAGGGAGAATTGGATTTAAAATTCTCAGTTCCATCAAAATGGAACAGAATTTTTGGTGGTATTCAACTAACTTTTATTCAGAGTACACCCACTGAAACTAATGACCATGTTTAACTTAGGTCCATTGATTTCAATGGTTCCACTCTGGGTAAAGGTTAGTGGACTACAATTTGCAGAATACACTTAGCAAAACCCACCTCACTTTAGTCGTATGTGCTACATGCTCATCCAAGGAGTGTTTTCTAGTGCCATGGCAACAAGCATTATGAATTCTTGCAATATCATCATTCTCATCGTATTAATCCTTGTGTGCCACCAGGCCACTCCTTGTCAAATCTCAGAACAACCTTTTCATGACAAGTCCTGCTTAAAATTGTGAGCACATATTCCCAAATCCACTAGAATGGCTAAATACCTACACCGTTTGAATACAACCCCCATGCTGCAGTGCAGCCTTGAAGAAAATATTCCATGATAATGACTAAGCATTAATGCATTGATGTGAGAGTACAAACACCATGGTGGATTTCAGCCACAGGTAAAATTACATGCACCAAAAATATCTAGAGACTTGAATTAAAGTGAATGCAGTGAAGAACAGAAGCCTACATAGAACCACTCAGATTTTGATTTGGGCAACTGATTTTCCTTGAGAATCCATGAGGGGTTAGAATCTAGGAAAATACACTTTCTAATGAAGTACATTTCACACATACCTGATTATGCTAGCATGTATTCGCCTCACAAACACTGAAACTGAGAGTTATGTGCACAACTTTCTGTCCCAGCACAGATTGACTTTCCGATCCAGGATTGCTATATGTGTGCAGATTATGGTTTCCCACATCTTGGAAAACCTTTGCATTATAATAGATCAGGCATATGCAAACTTCAGTCTTCCAGATGTTTGGGACTACAATTCCCATCACCCCTGACCACTGGTCCTGTTAGCTAGGGATGTTGGGAATTGTAGTCCCAAACATCTGGAAGGCCGGAGTTTGCCTATGCCTGTACAGTGGTACCTCGGGTTACAGATGCTTAAGGTTACAGACTCCCCTAACCCAGAAATAGTACCCCGGGTTAAGAACTTTGCTTCAGGATGAGAACAGAAATTGTGAGGAGGCGGCGAGGTGGCAGTGGAAGGCCCCATTAGCTAAAGTGGTACCTCAGGTTAAGAACAGTTTCAGGTTAAGAACAGACCTCCAGAATGAATTAAGTTCTTAACCTGAGGTACCACTGTAATAGATCATGTGCTCAGTTGCAATATAGACATGTGAATGACATGCTAAGCCCAGCTCAACACTCTAAAATATTTTGCTAGATCTATCTGTGCTGGATCCCCCTCCTCATCAGTTCTGATGAGTTCATGAGCAGAAGGATCCAATTGTCATTGCTCAGATTGGAGGCATGGCAGATCATGTGCCCCTTCTCCAATCTGTCACTGACAAGGTTGCTCATTCCAGGACCAGCCACTTACCGTAGGACTCCTCCAAACTTCCACTTGTCCCACTGCTTTCTCCCAGAGAAATCCAATCTTTACTGCTGAATTGCAGCTTCCAAGCACTGTTTAGATCTGCTATAACCAATTTTATTTTTAAAAACCTAAGCTGGGTGGTGGGACTTGCCACCTTCCCCATTCCAAAACCTATCTCTGTACCAACAAACTAGCTTCTAACAGCCAGCTCTCATAAAGAAGCATCAACTGTCTATGGAAGAACAGGAATACACTTTTGTCTGATTCCAGTCTATGATCAACTCTTGCTTTAGGGCAAAGTCATAGCAACAAACCTTTTCGCAATAATCCAACACAACACCCTCCAGCAACAAGAGTGCCCTGTCCATCCCTTGCAAAATTAAGACATTTGGAATTTTAGAATAAGAGCTCATGGCAGACCCCTTGAATTCCACGCATAAAAATATGCAAACATTGATTTTCTCTGGCCCAGAACTGTGATGCAAGGTAGCCCGGGACACACAACCATTCCTGTGCATCTCCAGGCCAATGGGCTCATTTCATTGTTTCTCAGTGAGATTTCCATTTGGAAAACCCATCCATCTTTGGGAAAGCATTTCAGTAAAACACATGCCTTGAACAGAACTAAGCTAAGCTAAAATGTTGAGTCCCAGGCTTACATTCATTCTGACCAAGTGCAGCAGCAGCCATTTAAACTGAGCTCATGGGCCTTATCAGGCACAAGGAGTACTTTGCTGCAGCACTGCCAACAAAATCAGGTCATTGCATTCATCCCCCCCAACCCTCTAACATACATGTGTTCTTTCTCTTTCCTCTCTAGTTCACTGCCCTCGGGCATATTGTTAGGAAGGAGACCAAGTCACCATCTAAAATCTAATGTGCAAAGAAGGCAAAACAAGAAATGAGTGCCTATTCTTGGTCACCGTTGGTGCTCCCAGGAGCCCCAAAACTGTTGTGACCCCATCAACTTTGACTGAGAGAACAGTGCACTGTAGGCAGCACAGGTTTAAGGCTTGGGGGGGGCGGTTCAGATGAAGTGAGACCCCATTCCTCTGGAAGCTTGGTGGGCTTATCAGACTGTGGAGGCAATGCTCTGTACAGCACTTGGCAGCTGTGTCCAGCCACACTTTTAATTTCCCACAGTGCCCCAGACTGACACTGTCAGGGGCACTGTCAAAAATTAAAGGGCTGGCTAGATCCTTCCTGACAATGCTTGGAATTCCAAGTCAGGAACTTTTAATAGAGGTGCAGGGTGGACCATAATAGTGGGTTCTGCCAAACTGCTTGGGCCCTGGCAGCTGACCAATGATGCCACATGCTGATGCCAGCCAGCTCTGATTGTGGGTCATACCCTGAAATTGGCTGCTGCACCTTCCCATTTTGCCTCAGGTGGAGGAACAGGATGGGCTGCCCCTGCCGCTTGCGTAGATTTGATTATTTGGTGAACCAGGGTGTGCACAGAATAGAATTTGAGCAAGAGTGCTTATTGGCGCCTTCATAAAGCTGATTTGAGAGAAAGCTTAGAAGGACAGCTAAAAACAGACTCAACGCCAATGCTGTCAAAATTGTGTCAGCCTTTGTGGTGCAGCTGACTCTGAGATGGAGGTGACAGCCCAGCATTTCTCAGCTGGCGGTTTCTTCCACCTTCCTCGTATGTCGAGTCCCACAGTTTGCAAAATAGCTTCTCAACAAAAGCCATGGTTAGGGCATCAGCGGTCTTTTGGATCTCAATGAATATTTAGCTATAAGGAAAGGGAATTGATCTTCACCACCACCCCACTGCTTGCTGTGAACTCTCATGGGCCTTCAAGAGGGTGAAGAGCTTCAAACTCTGATGTTATCTCTATTTATAGGCATAAGATTTAGGGCTGCCTTTGCCAAACAAGTGCCATCTTAGATATTTTGGACTACAACTCCCATCAGCCCTAGTCAATGGGAGTTGTAGTCCTAACCATCTGGAGGGCACGAAGTAGGCAAAGCCTGATTCAAAGTACTGGATGCCATGCTATGGTACAGGATGTCAGGTGCTCAATGTCTAAGCTTAAGCTTTTGCTGACTCCGACTCTGGCAATGATAGTGTCTCTGGAAGAAAAGGCAGGCTTTTCAACACCCATGGGGCAAGCAGTGGGTCCCAACCTGAATCAGCAGCCCATGTGGTAAAAGGTATCAATTCAATGAGTGACATAGGAGATTTTTTAGCAGATGCTGAAATGCAATCTGTCATGGATGCTTTAGTTGAGATTCTTGCATTGTAGGGGGTTGGACTAGAACCCTCAGGACACCTTTCAACTCTACAGTTCTATGATTCTAAGTCCTAAGTACCCAATGTAGACAGCACACTCAATGAACTATAATATTGTTTTAGGATAACAGGATTCTTTCTAGGTCTCTCCAGTATGGTAGCTAGCTCTCTGTGTTATGTCATTATAGTGAAAGGGCCAGAATTAAATCCATAGATATTTGAAACTGGTGTACAGGAGAGTTAGCAGGAAGCAGATCTTCTGAATCAGCTATATCATAGCTGGGGAAGGTTGGTGTTTTATTCAGTTTTACTGTAATGTGATTTTTAAATGTTTCAATGTTTTATGCTGTAAGCTGCCCAGATAGCTTTCTATAACGAGTCAACCTATAAATAGCATAATGAATAAATGAAGCATGTGGTTTTGAGCTTAGGTTGGCTGCTGAGACACATTTTCTTCCTTTAACGTGAGATTCTCTTTTTCCTCTTTCTTGGACAGCAGCCTGAGCTGCTCCATTTCCTCTGCTTCAGTGTGTGCACACGGGTTCTCTAATGCGAAGGGCACACTAACCTGCATCACACAGTACACAGGAATGGGCCTCTCTTGTTGACGTTTCCCTGTAGAACTCCTGGTACTGTCTTGCAGCAAAGAAACATAAGGCTTCTCCTACTCCATGCGTGGGGCACTTGGGTCCCTCTCTGTCTAGCCCTTGAGACCTATCCCTTGCTGGCCATGCTTCAAGGTTTCCTCAGGGGTTATAGGGTAGGGAGCATGCAACTGGTCTGTTTCTGGACACAATTCAAAGTGCTCATTATAACCTATAAAGCCCTGCATGACTGAGGTCCAAGCTATCTGAAAGACCATATTCTGTCCTACAATCTGCCCAGGTTCTGAGGGAGGAGACCCTTTGCTCAGTCCTGCCACCCTCATAGCTATGCTTGGTAGAGATGCAGGAGAGGGCCTTCTCAGTGGCTGCTCCCAGACTTTGGATCTCCTTCCCTAGAGAAGTTAGACAGGCTCCCTCCTTGTTATCCTTTCTTATACCAACAGACTTTTGGGAACGGACTGCTTTTAAGGGAAGGGCTGGCACCATGCTGGTTTTAGTGTAGTTATCTGTATGTTTTTAATAGTTCTTTTAAATTTGTATATAGTTTTAATTCTATTAATGTTTAATCATTTGTAATTATTTTATTTTCTCTGTTTTTAGCTGTTCGTATTTTATCTGTAAGCTGCCTTGAGTCCCTGATAAGGAAAAAGGTGGGTTATTAATTACTATTAATATTAATATTGTTAATTTCCCCCTGATTGGATTGTGTCCTTGAAAATGCTTCTTGCTTTAGAAAGAACCTCTTCACACAGCGTATAGTTAACTTATGGAACTTGCTCCCACATAGAGGCAGCAACGTACATGGCTTTAAAAGAGGATTAGACAAATTCATAGAGGAGAGAACCATCAAAGACTACTAGCCAAGATGACTGTAATATGTACATTTGGAGGCAGCAATGCTGCTGAATACCAGTTGCTGGAGACCACAGGAAAGGAGAGGGCTCTTGTGCCTGAATCCTTCTTGTGGGTTTTCTCCAGGCATGTGGTTGGCCACTGTGAGAACAGGACGCTGGAGTAGATGTGTTTGTGGCCTGATCCATCAGGCTCTTCTTGCAGTGTGGTGTAGTGGTTAAGAGCAGTAGACTCGTAATCTGGGGAACCGGGTTCGCGTCTCTGCTCCTCCACATGCAGCTGCTGGGTGACCTTGGGCTAGTCACACTTCTCTGAAGTCTCTCAGCCCCACTCACCTCACAGAGTGTGTGTTGTGGGGGAGGAAGGGAAAGGAGAATGTTAGCTGCTTTGAGACTCCTTAGGGTAGTGATAAAGCGAGATATCAAATCCAAACTCTTCTTCTTATGCTTGCCTGGACGGAGCATTTTTGAAACTGATTCTCTTAGCAGGGGTGAAATGAGGCTTTATTTCACCCAGGTCAAAGACAAAGTTTGGCACACACACCCATGTGCATTTGTGTGCACGCGCACACACAGGCTGGGAGCCTCAATGGCGTCCCTCTGGAGGCTTCACTTGGGGCAAAAAACCTGGCTCCACCCCCAACCCCCATAGGTACGGCTCTGTCTTCAGCACTTTTCAAACGGATTTCCCCCCACCCCTTTTTGTCATTGTCACCTCCTTATTATTGCTACTCAGGAGGAATTTTTAAAACATTCCTGTTCATCCAGCATTTGGTAGTTGAAATAGACTGTTCCTGGAAACCTTGAAATGGTTGGTTGTGAGCAGTGCTTTTTATTTTTTAGGGGGGAAAGGCATCCGTACTCACCATGAAGTTGTTACAGTAAGTGCCACATTCTTAACATGGGGGGGGGGGGTTTGCCGGTACTGCATACCTTTGAGGACCCCCAGATAAAAGCACTGGTTGTGAGGATCTTGGGACTGTGTTTAATTTTCTTTTTAAGAAAGTCTTAATGTTTTAATTTATATTGTTTTATGGCTTTGTTGCTTGTCAGAATAGAAATTTTATTAATAATATTAGGCATAGGAGTTGTAACAACAGTGGCTCCTTGGTGGTTGCTCCCCATTTGTGAAATGCCCTCCCTGGTGAAGTGCTTCTGTCTCCCTCATTATTGACTTTCAGCAGAAAGACATTCCTGTTTACTCAGTGATTTGATGGGTTATAGGCAAGACTGGCCATGGCAACCTTGAATTCACCAACTGTGAGGGTATGTGATTGCTTTAGATGTTTTTCAATGTTCTAAACATTTTAAATATGTTCATTTTATTTTACTTTGCCTTGTTTTAACGTTTCCACATCTGCCGCCCTGGGCTCCTTTGTTGGTGAAAGGCAGCATACAAAAGTAATAAATAAAAGCAAGTTCTGGCTCTCCTGCCTTGATCTCCTCCCCGCTGGGGTACTTGTGGGCTCCCTTACTCTACGGCGGCGCACGCCTGGGCACGATCTCTGGCAACTTCCACCCGAACGCCCAGAGATGGCAGCCTTTGCCTGGAGACAGCTGCTCTCCTGAAGCCTGGGCTCTGGCTGCCAGCAGCCTGCTCTGCTAGGGCGTCCCCACCATCACCGCTGCCTCTTGCCACGCAGGCAGGGTCCCTCTCCCGGGTTGTTTACCACAGCGAGCCGGCTGGTGCCTCAGGAGTTAAGTGGCAAAGCAGGCAGGAGCTGATTCAGGTGGGTGGCACATTGCAGTGACAAGACTCCAGCTAGAGGGAAGGAGGGAGGGAGGGAGTCTAGAGGGAGAGGAGGCGGAGGAGGAGGAGGGAGGTGTACACGGTGGTGGCGGCGGCGGCGGAGAGGAAAGGAGAGAGAGATCGCAAATAAGATGTAAGAGGGGGAAAGGAAAGAGGATCTTTCTCCCCGCCGCTTCCCCAACAACTAGCTGGAAAGGAGAGAGCGAGAGCGCGCGCAGGGAACGAGGAAGGAGGGAGCCTCGGAGGCAGAGCCCTCTCCTGCCATCCTCTCCGTCCGGGTGGGGGAGTCTGGGCAAGCTCCCGAGCTTCGTCTGGGCCCCAGAACCGCACCGCCCCCCACTTGCCGCCGCCAGCCTCCTTGTGTCTGCCAACTCCAGGGATCCGTCTGAGCCAGATGTGCGTGCCTCGATGGCAGGGAGCAGCAGCTAAGAGGAGAGGAGAGATCCAAGGGTAAGTTGAGCTCCTTGTCCTTTACCCGTGGCGGGGGCATTGGAGGGGGATGGCAGGTGTGGGGGGGTGCTTCTCAGGGGCCAACGGGGAGGAAGGTTTGATTTGACGGACACCCTCTCTGGGTGGGTTTCGCCCGCGCGCGCTCTCCTGTTCTGGGAGAGGCAGAAGCGAGGAAGGGGGTTCGCGCGGGGATGAAGCCGCTGCCGTGTCGCTCTCGTGTCTCGGATGCTCTGGTTTTGGGTGCGGGAAGCGGATAAGAAAGTCAAGGCTGGAGGGAGACGGACTAGGTGGGAAAGAGGAGGGCGCTAACCGACTGCGAACTTTCGATCCGGATTTCGCGCCCGGTGGCGGCGTAGATCCGGAGTCGATCCTCTGGAATCCGAGCGGGCGTTCTGATCCAGGTGTGTCCGAGTCTCTCTTTCTCTCACACACATGCACATACACACACACTTATCCAAGGAGATGGTGAGGAGGCCAAACTCTGGTCTTGGCGAATGCTATCAGCGCAGAAACCCCTCGTCCGAATGGGGAGAGGTTGACTTGGGTGTTCAATCCGGAGTGGCTCCCATGGAGGGGGTGGTCCCCGTGTGGGGTGGTAGGAGGAGGTTGACACCGGTCGTCTACATGTAGTCACAGGATTCAGCCTCCACTCCCCTGGCGGAGAGGCTGAGGCTCGCTTGGCCCCGCGCATTTCACCCCGACGAACCTTAGGCTCTCAAGAGGTTGCCTGGGCTCTGGCCGTCTAGCCTAGCAGTCTCCATCCTGCGATGGTGCCATAAAAGAAAAGGGCTCTGATTACAAACATCATAATACCCAGGAAGAGCTGATCGAGAGAGTGAAGTGTGCGTGTATGTGTTTGTGAGAGAGAGATGGGTGGTGGTGGAACAGGAACTTGGTGCATTAGGAAGCTACATTGGCTTCTGCAGACAAGCCAAAGAATCACCTTCGCTCACCATTGCCAACAGCCCCCTAAAGCCTCCTGCAATAACCCGGCGATGGCTGTCTGTCGTCATCCCAGAGAGAGAGAGCCAGGCTAGCCTGCGAGGAAGCGAGCGAGGAAGGCGGTGGGGCTCTGCCGAAGAGTTGCTGGCGGAACAAGTGCAGGCGTTGGAGGGGGCTGTGCTTGCTTCTGCTCCTTCCTTCCCTTCCTTGCGTGTGCCTGAGGAGCAATACAGCCCTGCCGAACCGTTTCCCTGTTGTAGTTATGGCATATTCTACCCACACGTGAAGAGACTCTGTTCAGCCCCCCCGCCCCGCCCCGCTCCCCTTTCCCCCTGCAATCCTGCTTCTGATCTGCAACCCATCTTGGGAAAGCAGTGTATCCCTGTGGCGAGGCAAAGGGAGTTTTTCCAACGGGAGCTTTCGTCACATGAAATAGATCTGTAAATAATTTGTATTTCTTTCACTTCTGTGTTAGATCATGCAGTTAGATTAGATCATGGCTCTGAAGCAAACCTTCCCTAGTAATGGAGTAGAAGCTCTCTCTAAGGGGAAGGCGGGGGACATTGGAAAAGGAGGGATATTTTTTACAGTGAGCATCAGGAAGTCTGTGCGTGCATAGTTCCCCTCATAGCAATCAGATCACTTGCCCCCTTTCTTTCTTTCTTTCTTTCTTTCTTTCTTTCTTTCTTTCCAGATGCATGGACCTGTATCTTTCATTCTCTCATCCTTTGCCTAAGGCTGTGTGCACGCTATACTTTTAAAGTGCATTCAGCGCACATCCCCTCAAAGACTCCTGGGCTCTGTAGTTTGTTAAGGGTTGCTGGGGATCGCAACTCTGCGAGGGGTAATTTTTTGAGGGGGAGAATGTGTTCTAAAGGTGTACGCACAGCTAACTCTCTCTACAAAATCTCAGTGTCAAAAGGCGTGTGTTGCAGGGCTACCGAAGGGTCCTCCCCCTTGCCTCCAATGCAAGGCTCCTGGCACAATGATGCTCTTCTGTCGAAAGGGAGTGTGTTTCTCCTCAGCAGTAGCCGATCCTTTACAAGCTGTTGCTGAAAAAGTGAAGGAATTTGACCTGTGTTAGCTTTCCTTATTAGTACCTCTAATGTGTGTGCACGCTGTGGAGGGGGATTTGCACACAGAAAGGACGCCCAAATGACTTGCCCTTCATTTTGTATTTCCTGTGTAACACTGGCAGGTGGAACTTACATAGCTCCACTAGGGTGAGATGTATGACCACACATGTCACCTTGGGGGGGGGGGGGGGAGAAGTGCATAAAGCAGGAGCGCAAGTCAGTCACACTTCCTTTCCTCCCCCGCTTCTGTTAAATGCCCAAAGTTGCTCTTGGGTCTTGATCTGTATGGGTGCTCTGCATGCTCAGCCCTCTCCTCACTAGGCTCTCAGAGTCTCGGATGTGCTCTTGGAAGGAAACCATAATCAGATGGCTTGGGTGGCCACTGCTTATTGCCAGCCAGAGGGAGATTCAGCTCCAAAAGGTTGCCCTTCGCTCTTCTACTAGGAGGTACCTGTGGCTTGCTGTCAGAATATCTGGATATCTTGAAAAAGAAGAGTCTTGGTCCCAGGAGGTGGGCAAGTAGATATCTTAGGGACTCAAAGTAAGGCAAGTGAGGAAACGGACCTGGAGGTATGCTGAATTTTCTGTGATGACTCTATTTCCCTTATTTAAGCAACAGTCGAGCTGCTGTTTGCCCTTGAGATCAAGGGACTTCTGTGCTCCGCTGAGCATCCGGCAAGAAGGCAGGCACGTAGAAGCGCTTTGCTAAGTAAGCAGGGCTAATGCTGCAGTTTGTCCTTCCTTCATCAAGTGGAACAAATTCCATTCTAATTCCATTCCTCCCTGTAGGAGGAAACTCCAGAGTGACTTCCCTCCCTGAATATGAATACTGGGAACCCAGTGCAGAGAACACACCTAGCTGTGGCCTCAGGAGTTTCCACTGGCAAAATGGCCCAGTGATTGTAAAACAGCCTTTCCCCATAGAGCTCCTGCCAGGAGTTCTCTCTGCACATCTCCCCTGTTTGTGGGTCAAGAGGTCTTCTCACCACCAAACGAACCTCTTGCCTCCATTCTCCAGCCTCATGATAATACACTGCAGTGTTCCTTGACCTGGTGTCGCTGTTCACCTTGGGGAAAACCACCCTCTTTTAGCTGACCTAGTTCCGCGCTACTCCATAGCCTTACATCTTAAATAGTGACACTTACACTAGTTCAGCATCAGTGTTAAAAGCAAGTGAAAAACTGTCGTTGCTTTGCATTGATACAAAATGACTCCACATGAAGTTTCTGTGCTGACAAAATTTATGGAGCAGGAGAAGCCAGGTAGCAGCAGGGCAGCTGAGTTTCTCAGATCTCTCTACCTTTATATGTGTTGCCTACATATATTATGCATGCTACACCCGTCCAAATTCTGGTAAATGTTGGCATGCATGTGCGATTGTTAATAGAGAGAGAGAATGGGAAATGTTAAGTTTCTCCAAATTTTGGCAATAACATATATGCTGGATTTAAAGCAACCTGGGAAGAAAATTGAAAGATTTCATTACATTTTGGTAGTGCAACGTTCCAAGAGAATATTAGAGACAACATGAACCACTGTTGTTGCCATTGTGCGAGTTATTGAGTTTCACTGTATTTAGCTTCAAGCAAAAACAAAACTGAATTGTTGTGTTGTTGGGCCCAAGGACTCAAGGAAGCAATGAAGCTGTCATGACATCTTCTGTTGGACCAGTTTTGAAATTCTGAAAGACTGACTAGCTCTGGGCAATGTAATTTACTAAAGCTGTTCCACCAGCTTCTAATATCTAGTATTTGTATAACACACCTCTGAGTGTCCAAGCACCTCACATACATTTCCTCCAGCAATTTTTGCAACAACCCTAAGTGGCAGATCAGAATTGTTACCATGAGTTCAATGAAACATGAGAATGGCATCTATGTGTGTACATTTTGGCAGTGAATGTGGCACCGACTTACCAGAACCTAGATGCTGGGGGATATCCTAGTGGGTTCTAGAACTTTCTTCTATGCCTGCACATACTCAAAGGCCTCGCTGCAATGTACACATCAACAATGTCATTATCACATGGCCTTTATTACATGCTAGGGGGATTAGTGAATGAGGCCACTGCAGCCTGGGTTATGAATCTGCATATATGCTTTGAAATCAGTGCAGTCCAACCTAGCAGGTTTTGCACATATGATAGAAAGACTGTGAGGCTGTTCTAGAATTCAAGAAATTTTGGAATCCAGCCTGGAAGTTTGTTGCAAAACAGATTTTAAAATCTGCCTCCTCCAAAACCAAGTACCAAGTATACTATTCATCTCCACGTGCTAGTCTACAGACCTCCAAATACCCAGAGCAAAGGTTCATTCTTAGCTTCATGAATTTCTTCACATATGTTTTAGGCTACTTGGTTGGATTTGTTGTTTGTTTGTTTTGGTGTTACCATGTTGGATTTTGTGAATGAGAAAGGTGATGGATTTTATTGGTTGGAGTTTCTTTTAGTGGGAGCAGTCATAGAGTACAAGCTTAAGGCTAATGCCTAAGTATTCACTCCTGTCCAAAGTAGAGTTATATGCTGCTTGAAAGATTCTCTTCAGCTGAGGCTGGCTCAGTAAAAGGTGACACCTTTCCGTCCTACATAATCTTACATAGAGCTTCCGCCTGAGCCTGGTGAAAAGGTTTTCCGCTGAATTCATTCATGTGATAAAAGGCTTTTTTGAAGGAAAAAGAAAGAAAAAGAAAAGAAATAAATATCTTCTCTCTTTGTTCTTCTTATCTCATCCTATAGCAGCACAGTTATATTACAGAAACAAGAGGAGTGCTGAGTCCATTCAGGGATGTGAGCTGTGATACATCATAATGTCTTATGAACTGGAGTCTCAGATCCTGATGTGAGAAAAGGGGATTGTTGATGCAAGTATTATTCACGTCTGTAGCTGCATTTGCATAAGAGCTGCACACATTTAGATGTGATTAATGCATTGCAGAAGGTTGGAGTAGATTTAACTTTGGGGTCCTTTCCAACTCTACAGTTCTGTGATTCTATGACATATTATAACTGTGTATACTGATAGTGTATACCTGCTCAGCCCACTGGCCTAGCCCCCAATATGTTTCACCATAACCATCAAGAGACATAATGTTCATACACAAAAAGTGGAGTCCCCTACCTCACATACAGAATTTATGCGAACAAAGTTTGTTACACACACACAAGCTATGCTGAATGTGCAAGGTCCCCCATTCTTCTTCCTGTATGCTCAGTGTACATAATTGTAATGTGTGCACAGGACTTTTAGTCAGGGCTGGCCCTACCATTAGTCAGAGTGGCATGATGACTTCAGGTGGCAGATGCTGAGGGATAGGAAATGGGAGCAAGGTATTGGTGGACAAGACAGTTTATGCCACATGGCATTTCCTGACCTTCTAAGCTGCCCTGTTGCCCTCATGAACATTGGAGGAGTTTGTCCTGTTGCCAGTGTTGAAGGACGGTTCACCCACTAGCCCCAGCAGCTTTTGCACATGGTGCCATTTTGTCTCTTGCCTTGGGTAGCAAAATGTCTTGGGTGGCCCAGTTTTGGCTTTAGTGTGATTTATGTTATGTAATGAAATCTTTGTTTCTCTTAATCAAAACAAGACCATAGATGGTGATAAGGGTAACAGGTATCTAACCCCTGCCTTTTACAGCTATGCCTATGATATCAGAAAATATGCCAATTAGTTTCCTTAGGATCACCTTAACTAAACTGTTTCTTCCTGGGAAGTGTCTTCTCAAAATATTTTTCCCCATAAGTGTTTTTCCTTCTGTTATGGTCTGTTCTCAGATGTATCAATACAACAAGGTCTGTCTTATGTTCTACTCTTATTTCTGTTCTCACATCAAAGGCTTCCTGGGATAAACTGTTCCTTCCTGCTCTTTGATGTGTTTATTTCCAAAGACTGTTTCATGCAGAGCAACTGGTTGTGTTATGACATTTATTTTTATACACATCTGCATGTCTGTGCCAACCACCTTGAATGGTTAGACAAGATTCTTCATAAAAGATAGATCTGAAGACACCAGAGAGGCATCTTCAGCGAGTTTGGTATTAAATGAATGAAGAGCTATATGGAGTTTTCAATTATTGCTTCCAGACTGATTGTCATTCTGTTAACATTATAATGCCAGACTACAATTTATTACAACCGGACTTTGCTTTCCAGTGGCTCAAATATCTTCTCTGCTAGAAAATTATTCTCAAAATATTGTACCTATGCAAGCACATGTCCTATTACAACAGCTTATGGCACACGTTAGGTCACAGCCACACTTTAACAGTCATGGAGATTCCCAAGGACTGTTGTTTGTTAGGGCTGCTGGGAATTGTAGCTCTGTGAGGTCAACATTTTTCACAAACTCCAGCTCCCAGGATTCTTTGGGGAAAGTTATTCTCCTGTACTGGTGTGATCCTATAAGAAATTACTCACTCTTGGTTCCTCTTCAACCCATTTTGGCATAAGCAATTGAAACAAGGGGTAGAGTCTCTCAGAAACAAGGGGTAGAGTCTCTCAGAAGCAGAGCCAAGAGGGTTTGGCCAGCCATGAATTAGTATCCAGTAACTCAAGCTCAGAACTCTCCTATTTATTAACCACCCTTGGTTGATTTTTCAAGCTTTCAATAATCTGAGGCCATGAATAAATAACCTGTTGCAGGGTAGCCACAAGTTTTTCAAAATGTGTTTTCTGTGCTGTTAGTAAATCTAGAAATCACTAACCTCCTTCTTAATCCAGATTGCCATTCAGGTCGATGAAAGTAAAAAGTGAACTAATTGCTACACAAAGACTCCAGATCTATGATAGTGTCTCATCAAGTCAAAAGCTTCAAATGTGGTTTGGAAAGTCAGCTGCAACCTGAACTTTTTTCATATGCCATGGGATCATATTATCCATCACACACAACCAGAGATACATGTCAGTTCAAGGTGACAAAATAAATGTAGTTGACTGATGAGGCAGACATGGTCCAATAATAGATGGAGAAATAATCTGGGAATCATAGAATCATAGAGTTGGAAGAGACCACAAGGGCCATCGAGTCCAACCCCCTGCCAAGCAAGAAACACCATCAGAGCACTCCTGACATAAGGTTGTCAAGCCTCTGCTTAAAGACCTCCAAAGAAGGAAACTCCACCACACTCCTTGGCAGCAAATTCCACTGTCGAACAGCTCTTACTGTCAGGAAGTTCTTCCTAATGTTTAGGTGGAATCTTCTTTCTTGTAGTTTGGATCCATTGCTCCATGTCCACTTCTCTGGGGCAGCAGAAAACAACCTTTCTCCCTCCTCTATGTGACATCCTTTTATATATTTGAACATGGCTATCATATCACCCCTTAACCGCCTCTTCTCCAGGCTAAACATGCCCAGCTCCCTTAGCCGTTCCTCATAAGGCATCGTTTGCAGGCCTTTGACCATTTTGGTTGCCCTCCTCTGGACACGTTCCAGTTTGTCAGTGTCCTTCTTGAACTGTGGTGCCCAGAACTGGACACAGTACTCCAGGTGAGGTCTGACCAGAGCAGAATACAGTGGCACTATTACTTCCCTTGATCTAGATGCTATACTCCTATTGATGCGGCCCAGAATTGCATTGGCTTTTTTAGCTGCCGCGTCACACTGTTAGCTCATGTCAAGTTTGTGGTCAACCAAGACTCCTAGATCCTTTTCACATGTACTGCTCTCAAGCCAGGTGTCCCCCATCTTGTATTTGTGCCTCTCATTTTTTTTGCCCAAGTGCAATACTTTACATTTCTCCCTGTTAAAATTCATCTTGTTTGTTTTGGCCCAGTTCTCTAATCTGTCAAGGTCGTTTTGAAGTGTGATCCTGTCCTCTGGGGTGTTAGCCACCCCTCCCAGTTTGGTGTCATCTGCAAATTTGATCAGGATGCCCTTGAGTCCATCATCCAAGTCGTTGATAAAGATGTTGAATAAGACCGGGCCCAAGACAGAACCCTGTGGCACCCCACTAGTCACTCTTCTCCAAGATGAAGAGGAACCATTGTCCTCTGAAGGCTCATCCAGACTTCTGCTTGTCCTGCTTCCTTCTCCCAGGGAAACCAATCTTTACCACTGAATCAGGGCAAACATCAATTGGGTTTGATGTTTAAAGAGCAGGTTTTCCCATGGAAAATGGTGGGGAAAATAGACAAGTGCTTGGACCTGTGTTTTCTGGGCATGGCAGGGGTGAAACTAGGCTTTATTTCACCTGGGTCAAAGACCCAGTTTGGCACACCTCCCATGCACATTTGCACATGGGCACGCATAGGGGGGGGAGGGAGAGGTTGGGAGCCTCAATAGCACCCCTCTGGAGGCTTCACCCAGGGCAAAAAAACAAAACCCCTGGCTAAACAACACCACCCCCGCCCCTAGTAGCTATGGCTCTGGGCACGGGACAAGCAGAATTGTGAATGAGCCCTAAATTGCAAAGTACCTCCAACTTCGGCAGCAGCAGAATCTTGCTGTGATATCCTGTGATATCCAGAGGCTTCTTCTGTTCTCGTGAGATAAAAGGTCTGCTGCAGGTCCGGCACCTGAATTATCTGCATAGGAAGTAGAAGAGGAATTATGAGAACAAGGGGATATGGCTGGGAGTCATGAAATGAGCATAGGAAAGGGGATAAAGTTCAGTAGCTATTCTGGAAGAGCAGCTTGACAGTCAGATCTGTTAGCCCTATAATAACCTCCTTCTGCTTCCTGCATTTGAAACTAGGTTGGACACAACTGATTCTTAGCTGGAGGGTGTAGACCTCAGCCAGGATAACTTGGTTGCTTGCTGAAACATTGAATTTAGAGGAATCGCCATCAAATTACACTATGCAGTCCTGTCCAAACTTGGGATTTTGTCTAAGGCATTTTACAGGGCAGTCCTAGATTGATGTGTATAGGATTTCACCATCATTTTTTTTATAAAGTGTGGTGTTTTCTGTTTCTTTTTAAAAAAAAAACAACCAGTATTTTTATTTTTGAGAACATAATTTGGATGCTTCATACAATATGATGTTGGAGAATTTCAGTTCTAAAAACATTGTGGTAGTGATTGTAGAGAAAACCTGAAAGTATTCTGGAGGAATGAATATGGGAGTTCCAACCCTGCCCCCTCCAATCAAATGTGACTTTCTGATAGAATTTTTTCCTGTAGGAATTACTGATCACCTGTAGCTGTCACCAGGAATGGCAGTGATTTTATGAGGTAATCCTAGAATCTTCAAAACTAATGAGAAACTTGGCACAATCTGGAGAATTAGAATGTTTTGCACATTTATTTATCTTAATGGGTTTGGGCCCAGTCTCGTACGTTGTAAAATGCCACCATTTGTAACTAATTGTCACCAGACATATTTGATTTGGTTGTATAATTGATTCTACCAGTGGTAATGCTACTATAGAAAGATACAGAAGTTATAACACTTCATTATACAATCATTACTGATTCTATATATTATTCAGTTTTCCAGGCAATAAGAGTTGTTCTGCAACCAACCTCATAGAAGCAGAAGGTATTTCATAACTAAAAACTTGCTATCATTTGTGGAGCTCAGGGAACAGTTGGCATAGCAGGTAGCAACTGATGCTATTTTGTCTGCGCAGATACAATGATTTTTGTAATCACATATAAGTTGTTGGAACAAACATCCAGCCACATTAACAGGCATCCGTTTTTTATAAGTCTCTCATTGAATTGTTAACTTGGGAAATAATATTGCAAGAGAAATTGTGAAGGCCAACAATTTGAGGTCAAAAAGAGCTGGAAGGGTGGAAAAGTTCCTGAACAACATGGCTACTGGCCAAGAATTTAACTGGATTTTACTTTACACAAGAGGCATACCTGTCTACTGGAAGTTTGAAATGACTGAGAGATGATGGATTGCTCCATAATTTCCTTGGGGCACAAAGCTGGCAAAAGTCAGTTACTGCTTTGGTAAACACTTAGATTGTTTGAGCAGATATCCTCCTATCTGAAAGGATGTTATCCTACATCTCCACCTCTCTGCTTCTTGGTCTGTCTAGCTAGTGATGCTATACTTTTCTAGTCTTACCACTGAAAGCTAATCAAGGGTCGACAATATGCCTATCAGGAAGAAATTTTAAACAACACAAAATTTGCCCCAATATCCAGTTGTTTATGGTAAAGGTAGCTCTCTTCTATTAACAGCAAATTGAAAAAAATCTACAGTCTCTTAAATGCTACGACTGTGTTGTGAAAAATCTGGAAATTGCAGAAAGAATTAAATTGAGAAACATCTTTAAGAGATTGGCAACTAACACTTATGTATTTTTCACTCTATAAGACGCACTTTTTCCCTTCTAAAAAGTAAGGAGAAATTGTGTGTGCGTCTTATGGAGCGATTGCAGGCTGCGCAGCTAAGCCCAAAGCCAGAACAGGGAGACGGAGCGCTGCACAGCGCTCCGTCTCAAAGTTCTAGCTTGGGGATGGCTGCGCAAAGCCTCCGCAGGGCAGCAGGGTGAAGGCACCCTGCTGCCCTGCGGAGGCTTCAAAGGCTGTCCCTGAAGCCAGAAAAGCAAGAGGCTATCCCAGACGCCAGATCCCTCTTGCTGTTCTGGCTTCTGGGGTTCAGAATTTTTTTTTCTTCTTATTTCCTCCCCCCCAAACTAGGTGCATCCTATAGAGTGAAAAATACGTTATTTTGGATAAAAAGGTTGTTATTTGTCCATAGCTAAAATTCTGACAATCAGTTCCTTTGTATAGTTTTCTTTATTGCAAAATATGATTAGCATTTCTGTATTTTTTATATATATTTTTAATACACACAGTCTTGTGCCAAGTCTGTGATGTTTTAAAGTACCCTGAATTAGTCCCTTCACATCAGAAGCAAGCCTCTGGTCTTCATTATCAAAGACTATAGACTAGGGATGGACAAATCTGCCAATTTCTCAATTTTTTTAACTTCGGTTCTTCACATTGCCATGTCATTTTTGTGGAATTCCCACAAAAATAAGGCCCTCGTGAAAATTCATTAGCATTTTAGTGTGAATTTCTTGTAAAATATACAAATTTGGCATTATTTCACATTATTTCAATACACATTATTTCAAAGTATATTTCCCTAATATAGTGTATTTTGTATGTCATGTGTATGAGTTTTAGGCACATTTTATCTAGTATATGTGTTTTTTGTACACATCACTTGGCCAGAGAACTGCTTTGCAACATTTGAAGGAGTGCAGATTTCAAAGGATGATTATATTTCAGTCTGCATATTGTTTCAGAAAGTGTGCATTAGTAAATTCATCTTTAATTACAATTAGTAAATTCATCTTTAATTTCTTCCCTAATCCCATCATACATCCTGGACTGGCTTTCGAGCTATATGAATGGATACTTAAAAACAACTGATACTCAGGAAATCCTGTCGTTCAATTGCACTTTACTGTGTGTCTGTATACCAGATCCTCAGCTGGTGTATATCCGTTTGTCTCCAGCCAATCTTCTTGGTATTGCTGGTTTAGATCACATGAGGATTTGGCCTATAGATACCTGGGGCCTTCCTACTGGGGCTTACTAATTAATTCCCTACATGTAGGCGCTTGCTGCAGCCAATTGCTTTTGCAATCTAGTCCTTGCACCTGGGAGCACAATGGAGATCTGTGTCTCGCTTGGACTCTCTTTGCAATGAGGTGTGAGCCACTGGCGTGCTGATTGATGATATCTTCTTCTGACTCTTTCTATGAGCAAGATGTGCCAGCCACTTTCTCTTATTCTGTTGTGTGGCCTCCTGCAAATGAAATTATTGTTTCCTGGGAAATATATTCCCTTTCTCTTTTTTTCTGGAAATTACCAGTCCCCCACCACCTGAAAAGAAAAACACCCAAAAGATTTCTTCTTCTATCAGAACACCAAGTTTTTGCATCAAAAACCTGGAGACAAAAACAAAATTGCACCATGCTTTTTGAAATCAAGGCTGGTGCTACAATTTAAGGTAGTGACTCAAACCACCCAGTCCTACTCCTGTGTAAACCTCATTTTGTCGTACAGGAGCAGTATCTGGTGAGATGGGGTGTGCTATCTTTCTGGGTGATATTCTTTTAAATGAGTTATGTTGCAGCTCTGGGATAGCTCAGTCAGTAGAGCATGAGACTCTTAATCTCAGGGTCCTGGGTTTGAGCCTCACCTTGGGCAAAAAAATCCTGTATTGCAGGTTGTTGGACTAGATGACCTGAATGACACCTCCCAACTATGATTCTATGATCTATGAACTATTAGGGAGACAAATGTCTGTTTATTTCCTTAGGCACTGGAGTTCACTGAGTCATGAATCATTAAGAACACAAAAGAGGCCTGCTAGATCAGATAAAAAATCTGATCCAGTCCAATATCTTATTCTCACAAGGCTAACCAGAAGCCTATTGAAAGCCCACAAGCAGGGTATGAGTACAACAGCATTCTCCCCACTTGTGATACCCAGCAACTGGTATGTACATGAATCATCTCATTACATTTATTCCTTACCTTTCTTCCATCACAGAACTCAGGGCAGTATACATGGTATCCCTACATGGTCTTCCATGCAAGCAATGGCCAGACTCAGACCTCATAAATTTTAGGGAGGTGGCTGCGCCATGTATCTTCAATCTACTATCTGGAAAGGAGTGTGTGCTCCAGCAGTTGTTCTATGCATCCTTCTCTGTCTCTCTTCCCTGTTGTAGGTAAAAATGGGATCAGGCTATCTATAGCAGACCAGAAGACAAGAGCAGATAAACTAATCATTGGGGCCAAGAGGCAAGTGACATGGTCCTTACATAATACAGTATCTCACTGCCCCAAAATTACTATGGTCTGAAAAAGAGACATTAGGTGACAACCGTGTTCCCCAGGACCCAGTACAGCAACTGGTGGACAGAATCATAGGCAGTATCTGCTGTTGGGGAGGGAAAGGAGTTGTCTGGCAATGGGATGCTTTGGTGTGTTATAGAGTCCTTCCACTCTGAACTAAGGTCATTTTGCCCTAGCAGATTGCTTCATCAATATTTTAATATAAGATTTGTATGCTTCCTTTCTGCCAAATGGCATTTAAGGAGGCTCAACAAAACACCAAATTTCCTATGAATGGATCAGCCATACCATTTAGTGAACCATCAGTCAAAGCAGTTTGGACCTGAAGTGGGGATGGACAAACCAGCCTCTTTCCATTCCATGTCAGGTTCACAGGCACTCAGTCTTAGGTCAGTTCCTGCTGGTTTTGCATATTTTTAAAAGAAAAATGTATGGCAGTTATCATTTAAACTGTTTGCTTTTTGAACACATGGTAGATATGCTTTGTAGGTATTCTTTCCCCCAAATATGCATTTTGGTATGCTTTCCAATGTATTTCCCTCTAAAATACACATTTCTCCCATAAAATACACATTACTGTATCCATATTTTTTTTAACCAAAGCTGCATTTAGAGGAGTGCATAATCTAGTTAATAGCTGTGTTCCAATCCACACATAAGTCTGGGACCAATAAATTAGTTCAGTTCACTTCAAAATGTGGACCAAATGAATTTCTCCTCCATTCCATCAAATGGCTAGCTTGAAGTCAATTGTTGTGCACACAGCTCCTATAATGCAATCCAACCCTACCCTGCTGTTCAGGTAGCAGTCAGTCACACAGCAACATTTAACCTATGTCATTTAATTCCCTGTTATTTTTATATTTACATGACTTGAAAGCCTTATCAGCGTAACTCAATCACTGCTTGAAAGAGCAACCATACATTCTACAAGAAACTCTGCTGTGACCTTCAATAGTTGCACCAGTCCTGCTGGCGACATCCCCACCTCACTTGCCCACCTCCCCTTTCCTGTGCTGAAGGCCAATTGGAACTTAGCTTGTGCCTCCCAAGCCTCTTGTATTTCCTCCCCATAAGCCATGGGAAATGAGAAGTAGGTGAAGGAGAGCTGTTTAAGAGCCTGAAGCAGTTCCAGGGCATCAATCAGTTTATAGGCAGTGAAATATACGTGCAGGTCTGGAGGTTGTTGATGGGGTAGAGTATTTTGCGATAAATATATTTATTGCAGGTTGTGTAAAAGGCTGTTCCAATGAGTGGTTTTTAGTAAGGCAATAAATGGTCAAGAAAATTGCTCCGATTGCATCTCAGCACATCTCAGGCACTGAAGCTAAATGGGGGTCTGTTCAAGCCCCTTTGCTTTGTCAGAGGGGAAAGGCAGTGGGCGAGAGGGAGCAAAGTCCTGTGACTTCTGTTCATGCAAGGTGGAACACTTGCTATTTGGGGGGAGTAGAGTGGCGGAATCCTTTGGCTTGAGATACGCTGCTTGTGCATATATGATGAGATTGCTCCTTCCGTTAAGAAGCAGGATTGCACTGAACAGGTCATGATAGCTGGGAGAGGCAGAAGGAAACTGCTCAAGGTCATGCACAAAATACAATGAGCAAGTCTCACACTGGGTGACCCAGGCAGAAGGGAGGATCTGCAAAGGAACAGAAGGAGCATGTTGTGTGCAGGAAGTGGATTAGGGGGAGGGTTTCGACCATGAATGCCAAGAAGACAAGCTTGTCCATGGACACCTCAACTACATTTGCACATGCACTTATGGCATGTTCTAGTCACAGAAGTTGACCTTTCTGAATAAGGCGGGGAAGTAACATGTTGGTAGGTGTTGCATTTCTGGTGAGATGCGCTGCTGATGCTGAAGTGGTTCAGAATAAAAAATGGTGATGATGAAAAGGGCTATTTCCCCATGTCCTGGTTGCAGGCTTCTTGTAGGCATCTGATTGGCTGCAGTTGGAAGCAGGATGCTTGGTTAGATGGGCCTGTGGTTTGATCCAGCTCTTCATACATTCTTATAAGAGCACAGAACAGAACTGTACAGATCCTTCCTTCTGACAAAAGCTAGAATAACTTTTTTTGTTGTTCCTTCCATTTCATTCCATTTGGTTGTACAGTCTTAATGCACATGCAACCATTTATATGCAAAGCTGGAGATATTGCTTCAATGTAATAAAATGTTTTCCGGCACATGTATGCCATCTTGAGTGAAGAATATACATCTCCATTTTGCCATGCATATACATGCTCAGAAGCTGCAGCCAGTCTTAGCTTATGGCTGAATGAGCGGAAATTCATTACGGTTAAATATTTTTTAAAGAGATCTTCTAAATAGCAAAATGAATACAATTTGGCTCTGGAGTTCTGTTTTGAGTTTTATGCTCGTAAAACCTCTCATTTAGTTTTAGTAGAAGGAATCTGTGAATTTAAAGAAATGCTCTTTCCCCGAAAGATTTTAAAATTTACTATCATGCCTATCCAGAGGGCAATCCTCGCTCACTACTGGACCATCTTTCCTACCAACGATGCGCTGACTTCTAGACAGGGATAATGGTACCAGAAGCATGAGAGACCCCATATAATTTACTTGTAATGAATTATTCAGGAGTTCTACTTGGTATTAATGCCAGCTTTCCCCTCCAGCACCTTCTGAGTCTAAAATGCTTGGAATATCAACTGACCCCATAGAGACTCTAGTGATTCCTATTAGAATTAATAACCTTTTTCTGCTCCATTATAAAGTCATATTTAGTAGAGAATATCACTGGGTATAATTTCCCCCTCCAAGATTACACTTTATCAAGGACGCCTAGTTATATCAGGCTGGCTTTGTTCTTCCCCTTTCATTTTCATCAAATCTGAGTTGAATCAGTCCTAAAAGTTCAAAGACAAGACAAGAAATTGTTCTATTCTCCAGAGGATCGCCTGTGCTTCTGTGAAATTCAGTGGTACTTACTTGATTTTAATACTCTTAATTGCTGATAAATTATTTTTAAAGCCAGAGAACTATTCCTGATTCACCATCTAATATCCCCAGGTCTTCCATTGTTTTGCTCTGAAAACCAGGAAACAGTCATATATTTTTGAAAAGCCTAGATTTTCATCTTTTATTCCACATCCCTTTGTGCTGACCAACATACAGGAGAATATTAAGATGGAAATACATTCCCAGGTGGTGGTTCATTGTGCCCATTTGTTCCTACTACTTATGAATAAGTAAAATTGAATGCAAAATGCAGCTTTGTAACTAAAAATAGATGTGTTTAAAATTATTTATTAAAGCTAAATACACATTGACCAACCACTGCTAACTGCTTCATGAAGTAGGATCTAATTAAATCACTTCAAAGAGATAGGATCCTTCACATCTAAGAGAAGATGGCATTGACTCTTTATGTTAAGTCTATATTATCCCATTGTCTATTTTCATCTGTAATACTTACGGAGAAAGATAAATGAAAGCTCAGCATAAAAAAAGGAAGGAGCTTTTTTCAAACTTCAACTGACCATTTCCCCCTGATGTGTCAACCAGGGTAAGTTGGAAAATCATGTCCTGTAACTACTTGGCTTTTTAACCACGATCTCCCTGGGCAGAAGCTTCTGTAACTGTTGTGGAGAGAGAGTGGAGAAAGGGTTAGTAGCAGGAGTGAAGGCACCTGGGACAGATGCTCTACTGTGCCACTACTGACTTAGCAAATTAGAGCATAAAAGGCAATTGCTCTCATAAATGTTCCAGTATTCTTGAGAATTCTAGGGAGACTATCCAGATTTGTAGGCTGGAGAATTACTTTATTAGCAAACATCCCATTTTGAATATTGAACTAATGGAAATCAAATTATTAAATTAACAAATATTGAATGACCAATTCTGAGAAGCTCTGAAGGTACATTTTAAAACTGGGCATGAATCTACTGTGGAAAAAGTATAATGTTCAAATGCTCTTTTTTACTCTCCTTTTCTGCTTCAGAAGGTAAATCTGAAGACTTTCTGTCCATGACCTCTTCTCAAAAAGTTTCAGTAGCAAGGAGGCATGTGTTCTGTGTGTGTTAGTAGGGGATGCCTGCTGAGAATTCACATAAAATGTGGGGGTTGACATAATAATGACTGCAATAGTATAACTGTGTGTACTGTGACCATTGTCGTTTTCTAACCCCAACAGCTGCAATCCAAAACACATTTATTAATTACATTTGGAAATTCCATTAAAATTATTGGGGACCTAAAAGGTAAAGGTAAAGTGACCCCTGACCATTAGGTCCAATCGTGACCAACTCTGGGGTTGTGGCGCTCATCCCGCTTTATTGGCTGAGGGAGCCAGCGTACAGCAGCCAGCATGACTAAGCCGCTTCCGGCGAATCAGAGCAGTGCACGGAAACGCCGTTTACCTTCCCGCTGGAGCAGTATCTATTTATCTATTTGCATTTTGACGTGCTTTTGAACTGCTAGGTTGGCAGGAGCTGGGACAGAGCAATGGGAGCTCACCCCGTCGCGGGGATTCGACAAAGCAAATACATCTCAAAGTTGCTGCAAACACTGTATTCATAATGAACATTTGCTTGCCTAGCAGCCTTGCTTAAGCAAACCTTTGTGTTAAATCAGGGCTGGCCAAGTTGCTTCATTACATGAGGCAAAGGGCAAGATGGTGCTCCCAATTCACAGAAGCTGAAGAGACCAGCTGCCAAATCTAAGTTCAGCACTGGCAAGAGGACAGCGCCCTTCACTGCACCTGATGCCAGCAGGCTAGATATGGGAAGGCTAGATATGGGAAGGCAGGGCAGATTGCAAGGCACACACAACCCATTCCTCCAAGACCTTACAACTGCTCCCTGTCCTCCACCATCTACCACCTGAAGCAGCCAGCTCACTCTGCCTAATGCTGGGGCTGGCCCAGTGCTACTTTTATGCACGGTCACCTAAATTCATCTTCATGCACACAGCAATAATGAACATCTGCCATCTCCCCAGTCTGGTGGCAGATTGCCACTAAGAGAAAAATGGCTAGGGAGAAGTGATTTGGCAAGGTAGCAATGTGAGTAGGAGAAGGGTTCGGCTCCCCCATCATTTGCCCATGCTTTACCTAAATATCCTCCTACCATAAGAACATAAAAGGACCTGCTGGATCAGACCAATGGCCCATCTAGTCCAGCATCCTGTTTTCACAGTGGCCATTCAGATGCCTATGAGAAGCCTGCAAGCTAGCAACAGCATTCCACCCACGTGTGATTCTCAGAAACTGCTATTCAGAGGTATAATGCCTTTTGGCAGTGCAGGCAAAATCCTCATCCTTAATAGCAGAAGTGGGAAACCTTCCCCCCCCCCCCAGTCAGAGGGCCACATTCCCTCTATGTTCCTTTCAATGTTGGGTGGGGGCCAGGGACAAAAAGTGTGTGGAGCTATGATGTCAGCCTAACTGTTGTTCAATTGGTTGCATTCAAGCCATGCAACCGCCAGAAGTTTCTGTACACACACATGCACACACACCTCCATCTAGATGAGCAAGAGGCATCATTGCAGTTCAATGACACATTCTTTCCAGGTGCAAGGACTTGAGGAGGGCGAGGGGCAGGGCAACATGGGAGCTTAGCCTGGGAAAGTCCTGAAGGCCAGACAGAGAAGTCTGAGAGCCCCACCCTTCATTTTATTAAGATTCTTACACACGGATCCAAGGAGACATTTGTGAACATTATAATGTCTGCAGCAGCAAGCCAGGCAGTGAAGCTGACATTTAGCTAGCTTTCTTGGTAGAGAAATAGCTGCTGTGTCCCTGGCCCCTTTCAAGGAATTGCAAGCCAGTTCCTGAGTCAGCGCCTCAGCGATGCTGCCAGTTTTAATGGACTCTCCCTCTGACACCATCCTAAGCCTGAGCTGCTCCCAATGCCTGTTGTTGCAAACTGTGTCTAGATTACCCGAGAGTGTCATATTCCAGAGCTGAGATCTTCTGCTGCACCTTCTTTTTCATTAAGCTCCTATTTAAATGAGACAAAATGGATTTCTGTGATACTATCTAGGCATCTTTTTGGCATTTCATTTTTTTCGTTGCCTCCTGGTTTATTTGTAGCGAGTGCACACACACACACACACATCCTCCACAGATAAATCCCCCATCACCAGCTTGATTGCATTTGTCCTTTTCTGTTTGGCAAGTGCTGAATTTCCTCCTGTGCCATTTCCCCTTTTAAATGGAAGTTAAATTAACAGGACCTGTTTATGTTTAAAGGCGATAACTTATCATACCCCAAGTCTCCCTCTTTCTCCCTCTCTGATTATGCACCGGCACCAGCAAAACACTACCTCTGCCATGTGAAAAATGGTGCCCATTACTTTGCTGCTGATACAAAGCAGCAGGAGGGCTGAGGATTGTGCTTCCAGGGAGGTCTATGGAAATCAATTATGCTTAAAAAAGAAGAAGTTGAAAATGGAGCAGTAGATTTGGAAAGCAACTGAAAGAGGAACGAATGGCACTGAATAATGATAATAGATTCCCCCCCCCCCAATTTCTGGTAAAAGCTTCTCTCTTCCCTCACCTCCTAGTACTTCAGTATCTTGTTGCATGCTGCTCCTAGTGTGGCATAATTTTACCACCGGTCCCAACCACAAATTGAAATACATTTGCAATGGGGAAGGGCCATGGCTCAGTCACAGAGCACCTGCTTTGCATGCAGGACGTCCCAAGTTCAATCCCTGGCACCTCTGGGTTGGCCCTGGCAAGAACCTTGTCTGAAATTCTGGGGAGCTGTTGCCAGTCAGCGCAGACAATACTGAGCTAGATGGGCCAATGGTCCAGTATAAGGCAGTTTCCTGTGTTCCTCTTTGCAGGTGAGTCCTGGGCTCTCAAACTGTAGGATGGATCCCCTAGAAGGGCATGAGATAATTACAAGTGAGAGGGTGTGATTCTGGGAGTCAGTGGCAGCTATTGCGACAGTTGTACACGGTGATTCCTCCCTCTTGGAAGCTTGCTCTCTCTTCCTTACTTAAAGTTGAGCTTGGCAGAGCAGAACCTCTGTATACAGCAGATATGGAGGGAGAAGCTCAGTCCCTATGCTTCCGGCAGGGCTGGCCCTACTATTAGGCAGATTAATGCAGCTGCCGCAGGTGGCAATTTATTGCAGGGGAGGCTCCACTTATGGGCAGATTGAGACATAACCCTGCCAAGATTCTGAACCCCCCAAAACTTCCCAAGCCATGGTCTAGTCCAGGGGTCAGCAATTTTTTTCAGCAGGGCGCCAGTCCACTGTCTCTCAGACCTTGTGGAGGGCCCGACTATATTTTGAAAAAAATAATGAACAAATTCCTATGCCCCACAAATAACCCAGAAATGCATTTTAAATAAAAGGATACATTCTACTCATGTAAAAACACGCTGATTCCCAGGCCATCCGTGGGCTGGATTTAGAAGACGATTGGGCCGGATCCAGCCCCCAAGCCTTAGTTTGCCTACCCATGGTCTAGTCTTTGCCTAACACCCACAATGATATCAGTGCATTTCCAGTGACTGAGAGGCTTCTGTCCATCTGCTTAGCCAGTCATAAAAATCACTAGCAGTGGATTCCTACTCTGCCTCCAAAGAGAGGAAACAGTTAAACAAAAACCCCAAGCATAGAATGATTGAGGAGGCGGGGTGTGTGAGAGAGAGAGATTTCTGTCTTGTTCTCCCTGCTTTTCTGGCTCTTAGAAGCAATGTTCAGGCAGGAGGGGTCTTGTGTGATCTCCACTGGAACGGAGTTCCATAAAATTGGGCCAACCATACTGAATGCATGGCTCCTGGTGGATACAAGCTGTGCATCTGAACCACGAAGAACCACTAACAGTGACTTTCTAAAAGACCCCAGTAATTGGGCAGGAATATAAGAGATGAAGAGATCATTCTGGTGATTTCACCAATGGTCTCTGTGACTAGAGACAGGGCCTTCTATGAGGCAGCACCCAAATTATGGAACATGAAGCCTGGCTCCTCTTACAGGTAATGTGAAACACTTTGTTTATTCTGCTAGAGTTCTGTTTTGCTGGGCAGATAGCTGTCTTTATCAGGAGGTTAGGGTTTGATCTGTCATACCACTTTCATTGCAATGTATTTTATCTGATATAGAAAAAATATATATTATTTTAATTTTCTATGTTGTAAGCTGCCCTGAGTAATGCACCAGCATTAGAAAAACGGGATCAGCAACAGCTGCAAATGAATGAATGGATTTAGAACAGAGTCTTGGGCTCAAAAAGTTCGAGTAGCAACAAAGCCCCAATTATTTCAGTGAAAACTCACTTTCCAATAAATATCCTTAGTACTCTAGTAATTTTACCTCCACAAGCACCGCACAATCAGACTATATATCTTGTAAGGGAGAAAGTTATCAAAAGATAAGCTCTACATCCCTATAATAAAACTTTGTTGGTAGGTCCTTTTAATAAAAGGATTTTCAGGTCATTGTTTAGACTGGCTTACAAATTGAGGGAGTTAAAGATTAAGAAAGTTAGGCTATTTCTAATGTGTTTTTGCCTTGTTGGCCCTCAGGCTTAGATAGCAATCACATTTTGAAGTGTTTCTCCACAAGAATCAGGGCGAGAATCTTACTTATATAAACAATATATGTCAAAGCTGAAACTCTCTCAAGTTGATTATGAGCCTCATGACTTGAGGCTTTAAGAAACGACAACTGGCAGCAGAACTGAATTGTGAGTGAATGATATCAACAGTTTAGCAAGGTGGTAATGATGCAAGAATAGCATCAGGAGTAGCTCGAGAATACTAGCTAGGGGAGGAGGTACATGCAACTCAGTGGAGTTACTGCAGATCTACACCAGCATTGTTGGGAATCAGAGTCAGTGACAGTTTCATCTCCATGTGCATACCCCAGTGCAATTTTATTTCATACAATATCCATCATGCATGCTACATCCCAAAGAGCCCTTCAACACCATTGACAATCTCCCCCCCCCTTTTTGAGAGAGAGGGAATTCAAGAGACAAACCATGAAGACAATTATTACTGCAGCAATCAATGCCATAGTCAGGACAGAGAATGCATTTAGTTTCTCGTTAAGATCTCCAGAAGTACTTCAAATTTTGTGCCATGGGTATAAGTACTATCAACTGGAGTGCGTAGCATTTACTTCATGATCATAGTTTCAATGCAGGAAAGTGCCTTCAGTTCACTTAAAGGTAAAGGTAAAGGGACCCCTGACCGTTACATCCAGCCGTGGCTGACTCTGGGGTTGCGGTGCTCATCTCGCTTTATTGGCCGAGGGAGCCGGCATACAGCTTCCGGGTCATGTGGCCAGCATGACTAAGCTGCTTCTGGCGAGCCAGAGCAGCGCACGTAAACGCTGTTTACCTTCCCGCCAGAGTGGTACCTATTTCTCTACTTGCACTTTGTGCTTTCGAACTGCTAGGTTGGCAGGAGCAGGGACAGAACAACGGGAGCTCATCCTGTCGCGGGGATTTGAACTGCCGACTTTCCGATCAGCAAGCCCAAGAGGCTCAGTAGTTTAGACCACAGCGCCACCCGCATCAGTTCACTTAGGGGGTCCCAAACAGAACAGTTTGGAAATGTCAGAACTGCTGAACCAACACTTCTGATACCCTCCAAATCATTTGGAAATGGTGCTAATGACTGGTTACTAGTCAACATGGACCAGCTGTATGGGCATGGAAAGTATAGACTAATAGTGGTAGCACTAAATCTCTGTGCTAATGAATGCCTCTTTGAAGTGTTTTCTGTTTAGTTTCTTCTTTGGCATTACAGATGCTGAAGAAGTTGTTTTCCAGAATTAACACTCACAATATGCTATCCAATGTACAGCTTCTGTCACGAACCACTATAATTATGTTGTTGTTGTTGTTGTTGTTGACGTTGACACTGGGCAATCAAAGTGACAGGCTTGTGTAGGATAGAGTTGTGCCATAGTTTGGACATACAAGGGAAACCGTATAAAAATATTCTGTATTGTTTTTGTTTGACCTGGTATATCTTGCTTCATCGGCAGTATATTTTTCTCAATATATAAACCTGTGGTTTTGTACCACTGACATTTGGTCTCCATCGGGAGAATATAGAACAATAGAAGGTTGTGATGTGTATGTGCAAATGTTATTTTAAACAGTTAAGCAAACATCAACAACCTGAAATGTGGGGTCTCAGGTGTCACAGATTTGGGGTTTGGATGATTGGAAGGCTAACCCCTGAGGGGGTCTCACATAACAGTTTTGTGGTAGGATGAGAGACAGCATGATATAGCATGATATCCTTTTCCATCACAGTCAAATTATATAATAGTCAATATTCAGAATTTTCCATTTCCATGAGACCAGCAATTTAGTGGTGATAATGACAATGACAAAATGTGGGCAGAGGGAGACCCAAAACAAGATACACTGCTATAGATCACTGGATTAAAAGCTAAAGGAACCCCTGCCCATACAGGCCAGTATTGACAGACTCTAGAGTTGTGCGCTCATCTCACTCTACAGGCCGGGAGCCAGCGCTGTCCGCAGACACATCCGGGTCACGTGGCCAGCGTGACAAGCTGCATCTGGCGAGCCAGCGCAGCACACGGAAATGCCGTTTACCTTCCCGCTAGTAAGCGGTCACTATTTATCTACTTGCACCCGGGGGTGCTTTCAAACTGCTAGGTTGGCAGGCGCTGGGACCGAGCAACGGGAGCGCACCCCGCCGCGGGGATTCGAACCGCCGACCTAACGATCGGCATGTCCTAGGTGCTGAGGTTTTACCCACAGCGCCACCCGCGTCCCTCGATCACTGGATTACTGAAACACATAACTGTCAACCGATAAATGCAAATATGAACTCTCTGTGGTCACAACATGGAAGCAGAACTTTGAACTTGAGGAAGAATTACTTTGGGCACATCTGCATGTTAATTTAAAATCTGCTTGGAGTCCCAAATAGAAAAGATGCTCAGTGTTTCTAGGAAATGCTTAAAAGAGAACTAATTACATATTTAAAAATCTAAGCTCAAATGGGTTTCTAGGAAAAATGATGCTCCATAGGAATTAATGAGAGGCTGGGGTTAATATATTTGAATGCCATGTGCAAAATCAGAGAAGCCAGCTGCAGAGTGCCTCCTACCCATTGGTGGGAGGAGGTGGAAATTGATGTGCACAGCTACAGACAGCACACATGGAGCGTAATGCCTGTAATTTCTCACAGGAGATGGATGAAAGGGCAATGTCACCTCCTGTTAAGTAAGAAAGGAGGAGGGGAGAAAGACGATCCACTCAGCAGCACAGTGAACTAGATCGTCATCGGGTATAAATTTGTAGGAGACTCCAATAATTTCAGTGGTGATTGAAACCAGTGTTTCTCTTCTCCTGCAGAAGATGTAGGGGCCGTGGGGGAGATAACTGCAGACTTGCCAATATAGAGAGAAGAGTACAAGCAGTGACCACCAACTATTTAAAAAATCTAGGCAGTCTTATATATCCTATAACAGCAAACATCACAATATTATGAATGCATCATATAATTCCATCATGATCAAGGTGACTGGGTGACTCCCCTACAAAGAAAGGTTCAGCTGGTAAAACATGAGACTCTTAACCTCAGGGTCATGGGTTTGAGCCTCACATTGGGTGAAAGATTCCTGCATTGCAGGGGGTTGGGCTAGATCAGGCATAGGCGAACTTGGCCCTTTGGATGTTTTGGGAGTACAACTCCCATCATCCCTGACCACTGGTCCTGTTAGCTAGGGATGATGGGAGTTGTAGTCCTAAAACATCTGGAGGACCGAATTTGCCTATGCCTGGTATAGTTAAACTATGGAACTCACTCCCTTAGAAGGCAATGGTGGTCACCAACTTGGATGGCTTTAGAAGAGGATGAGATAAATTCATAGAGGAGAGAGCTATTGATGGCTACTAACCATAATGGCTATGCTCTGCCACAGTGGGAGGCAGCAATGGTTCTGAATACCAGTTGCTGGAAACCATAGGAGGAGAGAGTTGCTCTTGTGCTCAAATCCTGTTTGCTGTTTTCCCACAAGCATCTGTTCGACCACTGTGAGAGCAGGATGCTAGACAAGATGGGTTCTTTGGTCTGATCCAGCAGGGCTCTTCTTATGTTACACTCTTATGTACTTCTTTGACAGATTAAGGAAGATCTATGATTATGGTTGAAATAAAACACTGAATGCTAGAGATTAACAAAATAAGGATTTTATTTATGTTCCTACTGCACAGCACTTATATTTTTTATTCATTAGAGTCGAAGTGTGCTTAATTTTTATGATTAGTCTCAAGGTCTGAGGCCTTAATTAAGAAACTGCCGACTTGCAATTGAACTGAATTGCATTGTCAACGATTTAGCCAGGTGCATTTGATGAGGATAGATAATTGGTCACAATTAGCTATATATGGCCACATACCGAGAACTTAAGGTAACTTCAGCAATGAGTTGAATAAAATGATTCAACAAAACTACTCTGTATGGATACCACTAGTACTTCTGGTACCAGAATTGGCCTCAATTATTATACCATGTATACAGCAACCAGTCAAATCTCCAGTAGAGTCAATTGGCCATTGTGTGAAATCAGCAGAGCTGTGCTAGGCTTCCCCCCTCCCTCCCCCAGCTGAGAACAGGTCTGACGGAGCTATTGTGGGAAGCTTCATTTTATCTTGGTGATGGCAGCTAGACTCTGAGATTTCTGTTTCTGATGATAACTGGAGCAGGTTTTTCATATTTGCAAGTGTCCTGGGCAGTACACCTTCAGGCAAGAAATATCACAGAGGGGAAGTTAGAAAAACAAAAGGCTGTCATTTTTCAAAATAATCTTTCCTACGCGAAGAGGAAAGTCCCTCTAATGTGGTGCTTAAGCATAAAAGCAAAACAAATTAGGAAAATAAAGCTCAACAGAACAAAGAGTATGGTTTTCTGAAGTGTTTCTCAAATATGAATGATGGAAGAAGCGATCTGTTACCTTTCAGAGATCAGAAATCAGAATGGAAACAGCAGAACTGACAGGTAATAGGAGAAGGAAGTGAACAGAAGATAGGAAGGTGCCTTATCCTGGATGTGACCATTGGCCTATCTAGTTTAGTATTATCTACACTGAGTGGCTCCTAAGTGTTTCAGACAAAGGTTTCTCCCAGTTTTACCTGAAGAACCTGGGGACTGAACGTGGGACTTTCTGCATGCAGAGCAAGTGCTTTGATGACAGAGCTACTTCCCTTCCCCATGCCAACTTCTCCAGAAGTTGCTGGTGACTGATATAGCACATAGGAGTTTATACAACATACAGTGCCCTTTTGACTCTGGTATTAGTTTTCCATTGGAAAAACAAATTAGTGCCTCATGACTTGCTTAGCCAATCAATGCCCTATATGTAAATAGACATAGATCGTTTAGGTGCCGGCCTGCAGCCTTTTTAAGGCAGTTGCTAATACTGGATCCTTTTCATACCATGTGATACTTCTCTGAACTTTTATCTGGCCAGTTCGTAATGTCAGCAAAGCTGTAAACCCTAACCTGAAGGAGATGTTATGGGAATGAAGAGGAATAGTGGGTGTTGTGTAATGGAGGAAAGAGATCAGCAGTGGGAGTTGTAGACTTGAATGGATTTCAGTGATTCAGGGAAACATTACATTCACATTTTTCTACTTTGCAGTGTGCATATCTAAGCAATGGTATATGACCCACGGAGATCAGGTGTTGTTGCTTTTAAGTAAGGGCCCAGAACACTAGTGGCGCAGGTATTGAGGCTGCAGGTGAGGCCTGGCCACTGAGAAGCCCCAGTTAGGGTGACCTTTGGTGCATTGGCAAAACAGAGAGGAAATGCATCACAAAAAGGAGGGCAAACAGTGGCATAAAAGCTGCATTTATATTTTAAAGTCCTTGTGAAAATTCATCAGCATTTTACTTACCTAGGAAATGCCATGTGTTCTGAAATGAAATAACTCATATAGCAATGCCAGGAGCACTGGGATAATTCTCATCATAGACATCTCAGTTGTACCTGCTTCATCCTAGAATCCCTCCTGTGCTTTGTGCTTGCTTGAACACAAACCTGTCTGGGCGCTAATTTTCCATCTGATCGGGGGAGGGGGGCTTGCTCTCATTCCCCTGGCTCCTCCTTCATCATCAGGTTCCAAATGGTGAGAGTCAAGACAGTTTAATTTAAAATAAAGTGGAAGTGAATTTGCTGAGAATAAATAGAACTCCTCACCCATGAAGGGCAATTCCATCTCTTTCACTTGAAGAAAGGATCTTCATAATTTACTCTGGCTGCTGGGAGGGGGCTGGAGACGGAGAATGAGTTATTTGGTGGCTTGTGGTAGACGATCCTTCCTGGCAGGTGGGAAATGTGGGACATCTCATTCTCCCGTGACAGCCTGGTCGAGGTAAGGAAACTTAAACTGGCTATAGAAACATGAACCAGAAGTTTATTTGTATAAAAGGCTGAGGATTCATCACCAAGCTCCAAATCTGAATCCTTGCATTTCAGGTCAATCATGTTATATCATTCCCTCTTACCAACTCTTAAGAACCCATTTGGCTCTTATAAGTAAGGCTTCCTTACTTCAATTTGATTAGCTATGCAAATATACATTTAATAATGCAACCTCCTTAACTCAGGGATCTGGCCACAGATGTTGTTAGACTACAACTCCCATCATCGCTAACCATTAGTCATGCTGCCTGGGGAGATGAAGCCCAACAGCATCTGAAGGGCTTCATGTTAGCCACCCCAACTTAACTGCTCCCCTTTCTGGAAAGGTGTTAGATTATTAAAACCTTTAGTTGCTGTGTCTGGATTCCAGTTCCCATTGGAGACATACATTTCTGGCTACAGAGGCCATTGCTTCAGTTTTAGTGCATGGGATGTCAACCAGTTTAAGCCTAACAAGCTTAAGACATGCCCACAGGAGGGGCAAAGGATTAAAGACCCTCTACCCTCTGCATTAGGATCTTGATAGAAGCCCCCAACACTGGCTATACAGGCAAACCCCCATTTATGCACATTCAGTACGTGTTCATTTGAGCACATGCGCATCATGCCAAACCCAGAAGTGACCCAGAAACATCTCCAAAAGGGGCAGAATGGGATGGGGGCAGAATGGGAAGTTTGCAGGCTTTTTCAATGGTGTTTCAAATATACATGATTTCACTGATGAGCACAGTGCCTTGGAATGCAACCCCAACTTAAATGGGGGAGTGCCTGTATTTGACTATCAGAACATGTAGGTGAGAAATTTTACCCAACTAGAAAGAGAGCAGGGAGGGAGGATGTTCAGTTGCAATCATCATTTAAACAAATGCATAAACCAAAAGGTTTTTCTAAAAGTTGATATTATTATTATTATTATTAATAATAATAATAATAATAATAATAATAATAATAATAATATTTATTATAAAATTTATTGCTTATACCCCGCCCATCTGGCTGGGTTTCCCCAGCCACTCAGGGCGGCATCCAACATGAAATTAAAAATACATTAAAACATCAATCATTAAAAACTTCCCTAAACAGGGCTGCCTTCAGATGTCTTCTAAACATCTAATAGTTGTTTATTTCTTTGACATCTGATGGGAGGGCATTCCACAGGGCGGGCGTTCCTACATATCTTTGTGCAATATCTCCGTCTCTTAGATCCACATTGGCATCTTGCAATCTTCTGTTGGCCAGTTACTCAAATGTCACAACCTACTTTGTTCTGCTTTAAGTTGTATCCTCAGAAAGTTATTTCCGTTGTCTTCTGAAAGAATATTCTATGTTAAGGCTGCTTCCCACTGTACATGTGTGTAAAGAAGGAAAACTGCTAAGTGTCAGAAAGGTCAGGCAGAAGGACAAAACTTGTAGCCTTCTGGGAAGGTTCTGGAGATTTTACAAAAAGCAGGCATCTTCCTCACATCAGTTTATTCTGACATTACAAACGTCCACATCTTCGGTACATGCCACTGGATGTTCTTACATGGAATCTCTTATTTTATTTTATAGAATTTGTTCCCACAAGACATAGTGATGGCCACCAACTTGGATGGCTTTAAAAGAGGTTTATTATTGACAGGACGCAAGTCAGTTTAGGATTAGACAAATCAATGGAGGCTGAGGCTACAAGAAGAACCTGGTGGATCAGGCCAATGGCCCATCTAGTCCAGCATCTTGTTCTCACAGTGGCCAGCCAGGTGCCTGTAGAAAACTCACAATCCAGATCTGAACTCAACAGCACTCTCCCCTCCTTCAGTTTCCAGTAACTGGCATTCAGACACATACTGCCTCTGTCTGTGGAAGCAGAGCAGAGCTATCGTGGCTAGTGGTCATGATGGCTATGCTCTACCTCCTCTGTTGGAGCCTATATGATTCTGAATACCAATTTCTGGGAATCACAAGTAGGCAAAATGCTGTTGCCCTCATGTCCTGCTTATGGGCTTCCTATGGGCATCTGGTTGGCCAATGTGAGAACAGGATGCTGGATTTTGTGGGCTTCTTTAATTTGAAGCCTGGCATCTCCAGGCTGAAAAAGGACCAGGTATCATATGGTGGGAAAGGACTTTGTCAGAGACCCTGAAGAGCCACTGTCAGTCAGAGCAGAGAGAACTAGCAGACCTGGTATAAGGTAAAGTTCTGTGTTGTTCCTGGTCAGGTGTTGGAACACTGGCTGAGGTTGATGCCATTGGCACCTCACAAAGGAGCACCTCAATGTACTTGGCAAAAAGAAGTGTTAATTTGAAGATGCAGTAGCAACAATATGTCACACCAGTGTATCTGCTATGTGGTGCACAGAGAGATTCTTAGGAATGAGGGGAAAGAGGACTGAAAATAGAAATTAGGAGCAACTCCCCTCACTTCCTGTAATTTCTTCTGCTTCTCTTCTGCCTTCCAACGCCCTGTGCAACATCCTGGCATCACAGTGGAGCTGCTGCACTTCCCATCCTATGCCTGCAAACAGACAGATGTCAAAGTTAATAAGCAGCTGACACCTCCAAGGCGCACCAGCACATGCATGCACACGGTAACCCCTGTGAAGACAAAGAGGTTGATTGACACGCTCACTTCCCCCCATACTCACACACGCTAATGAGAGTCTGTACACCGAAACTGAATTGTCAACTCTCCCTTCATGTTCCTCGTTGAAATGCTACAAGCTCCCTTTCAGCCAGGTAGATTTTAACGTCCACCCCCAATGCTCCCCACCTTTCCATCCCACCCCCAGCTACCTATGGCATAGTAATTGGGAGCTGTTCTTCTCTTTCTATCTCCTGTGTGCACACACACACACACACCTGAGGAACAAGAGAACACAGCCCCCGGAACATCGCCTGAAAGCTGTAAATGTCAGTTGCCATGGCAACCCCACATTTTTCTTGTGCTTCCTAATGACTTATTGGCATTTGTTGTAATTTACAGCTTTTTGGCAGCTGGAGATTGGCTTGTCTCTCTCCACCCCAAATCCCTTTAATGTTAGGCACACTAATTAAGCAGGGCTATGAAAGGCACGCAGCAGAGCCCCTCACATCTCACCCGAGCTTGAGATCTAGGGAATTGGCTCTCCCCTTCTGAGTGCTCAAAGGTATCCTTCTCCAAATGCCCCCCCTACCCCCGACTTTCCCAAGCCTAATAAAAAGGCAGTGATTTACTATTCTGCTCATGGTGTTAAATCGTGGTGTATTTTCCTCCTGTCAGGCTAAGCTGAGGTGGGCAGGATGTCTTCATGAGAAATTTCACTTTGAACTGGTGCCAGTCTTGCAGGACATCTCTGGCCTGCCAAACATAACAATAACAAGCAAGGGCATACGGCCTGAGGGCAGCGGGGAGGGGTGGTGGATATAAAGCACAACTAATGCTAAGGTAAGATCCAGCATCTCTAAGCAAGGGAACAGTCAGGTGTTGCACATTCACCGGACTGTGGGCCCCTCCAGACTAGGTTGTTGTTTTACAGGTGTATTCTGCACTAAGAGTGTGTGGTGGATTTATACTGGACCAACCACACATCATTCTGGTTTACTAGTTTTTCTGTGATGCTTCCCAAACTTTCTTGCCTCATTGCCATCTGGAGGCGCACTCTGGCACTCTAGCACAACAAAAGGGAGACAGAAAAAACACCCCAGAACATTTGTGGTCTGAAAAGTCACCCGATTTCAGCAGGAAGGACTGGGATGTGCACTCATTAGAAAAGATGTTGTATGTTTGTCCCCAGAACCTTTGGAGGCACAAACAGTACTGAAAGTGGGCTCATGTATAACTGCCCCCAATACCAACAAGAGTGGAGATCATCATCAATGCACAATAAAAAAAGGACATCTGATGCAGGCTGGGGTAGAGTGAGCACAGGGAAACTTGACAACTGGGAGGGAAGGGGGAATAGAAGGAAGAGGCTGAAGCAGGAGAAAAGCAACATATATAAAACAGATAGGTAAAGAGAGAGGTCCAGGTTGGATGAATAACATAAAAGGTCTATATATTTCTTATAACTATTGTAGATCAAAAAGGTAGAAAGAACCATCTCATTGTCTGGATAGGTCACTTGTATCCATTGATATCAATGGAGCGAGAATAATGTCACTGGAATTGGGCACAAGTATGTCCACCCCATCTCCCTGTACCCACAACTGCTAAAATGAAGAGGGGGCAGGGGAACTAGTGGCGTCGCAAGGTGGGGGCGGGGGGGGGGCGGTGCACCCTGGGTTCCACGTCTGGGATGGTGACAAGAAGGCACCCCGCGGGGTGCTTGCCCTGCCGCCCTGGCCTGGGTGTGGCATCGTGAGCAAAGTGGCATGGCTCCCCCCTTCCCTCAACAGCTTGGGGTACTTGGGAGTCACAAGGGTTGGGGCACAGAAGTGTATGAAGGGGGTGTCAATGTGGGGGGAGAGGTGACAAAAATAATTCTGCACCAGGTACCACCTGGGCTTGCTATGCCTCTGGGGGAACCCAAACAGCCCAAAGGTGCTGAGAAGCACCAGTATGTGGGGCATGCTGACTAGCTCACCCCTTTCGTATGAGTGTTCCAGTTCAGCAGTCCCAAAGGCCCAAACAAATCACCAACCAGGCTGGCTCTACCATTAGGCTCTGCCAGATGCTGGAGTGCCATCTTGGTTACCCGCTCTGAGACACCCCACCCCAGCCATTTACATCCTCCTGAGCTGGTGCTCCAGCAGCGGTGTTTACTGCTGGCTATCTCACCTAGTTGCCCTTATCCCAACATGTCACAGAGCACATGCACAGAGAATCTTAGGAACTGTAAGTCTACCTGTCACAGAGCTAGTTTTCAGCACCCTAACCATTCCCAGGATTCTTGGGAGGGGGTGCTGCTGCCATGCCCTTAAAATGTGCAATAATTGTGCTTTAAATATATGGCTTGGATGTGACCGAGACAGCACCATTGGGAAACACCCTTGATCAAGTAAGAGGGCTGAGATCAGGGCTCCTTTCTCCAGGAAGCACAGTGATTGCTCTGCTGCCATGACACACACAGACACCACCTCTGCTGCACTGCAGCATTTGGGCAGCAGCAACCAGGTGCCCGTTGGCGAGTGAGCACAGGCATGGTCTCCCGAAAGCCAGAGCAATGTGTGCAACAGGCAGCCTGCCTGCCCCCACCCCCATGATGGGGGATGCTGTCCCATCGCCAGTGCTGAAGTAAGATTCAGTCTGCTTTTGTACTGGAACCGAGTGAGGGGCGTCATCTCCTCCTTTGCCTCAAGCAGCAAAAATGTTGTGGGCTAGCCCTGCTAGGAAGCAGCCTCAATATTCTCTGCTTTATGCTCAGATGATAACTGGTTAGGAGGACTCAGCTTGAGAAGAGTGGGCCTACACACTTGTTTTGCTAATGCTTCTCGTTTCACCCGTGCCTCCGAGTGCCTGTGCCCTCTGTCACTCAGGGCTGAGGGAAGGGCGAGAGGAGGCAGCCTCTCTGAAACCCCTGTGGCTCTAATTGCAGAAACAGCTGCCGGAATAATAAGTGTCTCTTGGCTGTGCTTAACAGCAGGGAAGAACCTGCAGTGTCTGTGTGGGGAGGGGGGGGAGAGAAAACGTTGGCAACAGATGTTTCAGCTTTCAACTCTGTATGACAAGGCAGCATAGCTTAAAAGGCTGGAGAAGTCAGCCATGAGCCCCGGAGAAAGGGGAGGCACCACAAGGGCCTCCCAAATGCCTCGGGCTCGGAGTCCTCAAAGGGTTTGCTCCCACTTAGCTATTAACAATAGCCTTCTGCACTGCTGCCTCTCACTATGGACTCTGAGCTCCTGCTATGTAAAATCGATCAGAAACATCAAAGCCTTTCACTTCGAGGTAGTGATAAAAATGTCCGGAAATATTTGAGACATCCATGCTAGTGCGGTGGCATGAGATGGGGTGTGTGTGTGTGTGTGTGTGTGTGTGTGTAGAACAGAAATGTCTATACTGTGTTCCTTTGCTAATCAAAATTAAACAATCACTGCAGCTTTAGGAATTCAGAGCAGCTGAACACTGTTAGCACAGAAGCATTTGACTCTGAATTGTACATCATTTTTAAAAGCATACACACACACACACACACTATATATATATATATATATATATATATATATAGTATGACAGTAGGCCTATGCGGTGAGCACTTCATATTAAGAGCCTGACACATGACTGCCATATAGCAGCACTAAAATCATTTGTCTTCTCCCAGGCCTTTGGTTAATTAAACCATCTATGGCCTTTTAAACTGTGGGAGGTATTGCTTTTCTCTATTATTACGTTATGCATGTTTGTGTTTTTATATTGTAAACCACCCTGTGATCCTCAGATCAAGGGTGGTATATAATAATCATCATCATCATCATCATCATCATCATCTGTGATGAACACTGCGTGCATGTTGACGGGTAGCAGCATCTTTTCACATCTTCTCCTCTGTGTTGCTATGCCAGCAATGGCAAAAAAACACAACCCCATACCCTCATAATGGAGGGTGGGGACGGGAATGGGTTGGAAAGGACTAGGGAAAGCACACCAAGAGATCAGAAGTCCTAGCAGAGCAGCCTTGCAGCCTGGTACATCCCTGTGCCAATGCAAAAGTTGTGGAAATGGGATTCTCAGGAGCTATCAGAAACGGGAGCGGAGCTGGACAGCTTTGCACCATTCATGGCAGGCAGAATGCTGCTTTAGCAGGCACAATAAGAGTCTTTCCTGACAGTTGCATCATTGATAGTATTAGCTGTGAATAATTGGAACTGTGATGATATTCTTTAGAGCCTGGCTATAGATGAGCACTCTCCTGCTGTACTAGCTGGTCACAGGAGCACTCCTAGGGATCACTAATAACAAATAGAAAACAAGCAAACAAAACCTAAGCAAATATCATTCTTTACAATTCTATCTTTAGGGAGTGGTAGAGGGCCTAATTGTTTGCTGGCTGTTAATTTTCCTCTCCAGTACATGCCTCTGTGTTGGATTATTTAAATCAGTGAATATGAATTCTGTCTCCGTGCAAGGCTATTTTCTTAGCACCACCATCACATCTGGATTGCATAGCCAGATGTCCATTGATTTAACTCTTGCAGGACTATGCTCATTAAAAACTTTATTATGGATATTTTGGAGGGGGGAATGAGTTGTAGCTATAGTTGTCAGTATGTGTGATGATTGTGTATTCTGTGTGGATATGCTTTGCAAGTTCATTTGGAAAACAGTATTGTTGCAGAGTAAAAATTGTAAACATAGTGACTTGGTTTGTTATACAAGTATCAAAAGCACATTTAAAAGAAATTTCACATTATAAATGGCAAAACATAAAATTCACTGTACTTTGTGACTTTTAATATTCTAGGCATGTCAGACATAGAATGCATTGCATGCAGCTGCAATCCTAAACTCAATTACCCACAAGTAGACTTTGAAAAGGATTCTTCTGCATAGATTAGAGACACTGCCACTGTGCTGCTCACAAGTAAAAGTTTTGTGCAGCATTCATACAATGTCATCTGCATCAAAATGCCACCCCTTAATCCCAATCTAGATCTACTGTTTCCTCCATTTTGTTTTGCTTTACTTATTGCTTTATTATTATTTTTTGCAGAAATTGTAAATCCAGATTTAATGGGGAAATAATACTGGATGATTTTTTTTTAATATCAGAACAATACCATGTAGACACTGCATGTACGTTGTGTGCCTGAGTGACACCAAATTCACAATAAACTGCTGTGTGGAAGCACCCTAGCGGATTGCGCTGTTATTCATTGAGGGCTTATCCACACTTCCTCTTGTCCTGCTGTCCACCCCATCCCCTGCTTGGGGAAAACCCTCTTTAGCACTCAGTTGGAACAAACAGGAATTGGGCTTTTCTGTGGATTGACATTTGTTCCAATTTAGAGCCAAAGAGTGGGTTTCCTCTGGGGAAAGAGTGGTGCAAGGGGGAAACTACTTGGACCTGTGCCTAGTGGTTTCTAGGCACAGGACAAGCGGAAGTGTAAATGAGCCCTGAGTCCAACCCACTGCTTAAAACATGCCCTGGGAATACAGCCAGTAATTTCTGCATCAAGCCTCACACCCATTGATTCATTTAGATGGTTGGTTTTAGCAAGACCCTCAGCTCCCCATCTAGCTAAGCATCCAACTCACTGTCATTGCGGTTTACGATACATACAGTGACTTACTACAAAATCCTCTCTCTCTCTCTCTCTTATCCCATTTAATTTGAATCAAGGCAACATGTGGGTCTTCCACTCCCACATTTGAGAAGGCTTGGCTGATAAGAACTGCATCCCTCCCATTCCAGTTTTCAACCTTAATTTTTGCCTTGTTCAGTTTAATCCGCCCTGGATCCCCTGAGTGATTTCTCTCTCTCCTTGCTATCAGGTTTATGTCACAGTTTGTAAAGGTAAGATCTATGACATTTCAGCATTTGTAATGGGATTTCTCACCATCTGATGGCAAATAGGGATTTTTAGACAGTACAAATTATACAGGCCAAACTCCTTGTCCAAATGACTCAGTGTTTAGCACTGGGGCAGGATTTTGCAAAGAGACTCAGTTCCTTTTCTCTCTCCATCCCACCCCCATCAGAGTTTTTCTTAAAATCTGCCTGCAGGGAGCAAGAGTGGTCAGCCCTTCTGGGAAAAAATCTAGCTCTCAGTACCTAATAGAGCATTCAACCCCTTCTGAAAATCTGTTTTAGGTGTTTAGAATACTTGACTTACCCAACACAACTCTGTGGACTATCATCCCATCATGATACATGACTTTGCATTTGATTTCTGATAGAATAAACTTATTGTCTTAGCAAAAGAAATGGATTGCAATCAGTTAGCTCCATACTATTCATATTTAATATGTTTATGACATGTTGGACTCTAACTCCCATATTTCCCAGCCAGCATGGCCAATGATGAGGGAGTTGTCACCATGTGGGAAAATATGGTCTATTGACTAGTCATGTTGTCTATTTTACCAAGATCTGTAAATAACCCCATTTCTGAATCTGTGCTGAATCTGTTGCTAAACTATTGCTTGTTCTGAACCATCAAAAGGCATGAAGACTTCAGGATTAATCATGTCATGATAATACAATGGTCTAATGATATTTGGACAGTACCCAGTTAGAAAGGCTGATCTGTTGGATATTCATAAGCAAGGTTGTGTGTTATAGCCAAATCTGCAATCAATACTATTCACCAAACAGCCCTCACCTCAACAGATCACATATGTAGTCTGGGAGGTGCTCCTTAATGTATCAGTGGCAAGGAGCACCTTTATCAGCTTCAACTGATGCACCAGCTACTGCCATGGCAGGACTGGGATAGTATGTAACTTGTGCATTGCTAACCTCAAGTTTGATTTACTGTAATGGTGCCAGTTTTTGCACACATCAGCCTTCTCTACATTGCACAGTGACCTAGGAATGGAATAGGAGGGGTGAGAGGAAAGTCCTCCTTTGACTGGCTGCATTGATTCTGCTTTAGAAAGACTGGGAGTGTTTTCAAACCCTCTTTCCTCAGAGCATCCTCTAATCTGTAACTAATAGGGCTCGGGAGGAAAATTCTCCTTGAAATGGATTATCTAACCAATTCTTTTTACTCTCTCTTTCTCAAACAGATGATACTGTTGGAATAGCTGGACTGCTGGCACAGTGTCCCATGCATAGTTCCAATATTTTTTCATGAAATGAGAACAAAAGCTGATGCACTTATTTCATTTAAATGAAAGGGTGGCTTCTCATAGTGGGGCAAGCCTCAAATAGATAGCGTGAGCAAAATTGCTTCCATGAGCTCTGGTGACAACTTTTTGACACAAACCTTTGATACATTTTTTGGTTTGTTTTCAGTAAATGTCTTTACTTTGTTGTAGTTTCCCATGATCCAGATATCTTTCAGCAGGATACCACTCTAGTTCTTGAAATATCCTAGGCTGATTCTATTGGTAAGGTCAGACAGCATTATATTGCATATGTCTCTTTGTAGATAGACAGACTATAATAGCTTGTTCTTTTCCCTTCTGTTTTGAAGTCTGTATGCTCCCATTTGTCTTGCTTGCTTATTTTAAGGAATGAGCAACAGCCCACCCCAGCATTTACTCGTTGTACAGCGGTACATTGTTTTCTTTGACGCTTGTGAGAAAATCACATAAAAGCCAAAATGCTGTTTATCTGTCTTGTCTATCTACAAGTCTATCAAAAGACATAAGCAATACGATGGTGGTGATGGTTACTTACCTTACAAGTGCATTGTTAAGTTTACCATTAGACAATGCATGCAAAGTGTTTTGAATGCTTTAGTGTAGAGCTAGTCAACACAGCACCCTCCAGATGTCTTGGACTGATGCAACACCCATCAGACTCTCCTTGAGTGGTTTTGCCTGCCTGGAATGTGTCCTAGGAACTCTGCTCATGCCTTTAAAGGGAGGACAAAAAGGTGCATGGGAGTGTGTGCAAAAACTAGCCTACTCTACAAAGGTAAATTTTACATTCATTGCTCTGCACACTCTCACTACTGGTATGTGGCCCTGGAAGGTTATGCGGAAGGGAATATGACCCTTATTCTGAAAAAGGCAATAGAGTATCATACAAATAGCATCATAACCACTCCATCCCTGTCTCCTCTCAATTGGGCCATTCCCTCACACTGAGCAGTATTAAGCAAATTTGCAACACAAAACAAAATTACAACTCAGACCCTCACTGTGGGCAGCAGAAACACAGTTCCAGTTATCAATATCATTCACTTTCTCCTACTGTTTTCTTTGTTCAAGAAAACAAACTGAAAACACCTTTGGTGTCTCCCCATTAGTGCTGGCCCTCCAGAGTTAGTCCACCACACTGCAGATTATGCAGTCTGCAGACTAAGAGGCAAATCAGCTATCTACAACTGTTTCCATTCTCCTCCTCTTCTGGAATTAGCAACAGCATCATGGCCGGTAAGGCAACCAGGAACAGGCTAGACAGACAAATGGAATCTGCTCTCCCCGGGACCCTTTACCCACAGCAACAGTCAGTAACACAGTTGATTGGCATCTTCTCAAGATTAAGTATATGTCTGTAAATACTGACTTTGACTGAAATGACCATACAGAGTTGGACTTTGAATGCTAACTCTCTGCCACCTACCCATTTGTCTTTTACATTTGGTCTTGCTTCCAATGTGACAGTTTGCTACTCATGCTCGTGAAATGCATGTCTTCCCTAGAAAATGACCAAAGACGTTCATCTTTGCAATGTCAGGAAGGTCAGAGGCAAGCATGAGAACTTGCAAACAAAGCTCTCAAGACCTTGTGTAGGAGATGCTTAAAGTTTTCTAGAGTTTGTTTTTTTCCTAGTTATGCCTGACCTTCCTTCCAATTTGTCATGCACAAGTCTAGCTCCCAGTTACTGTAATTTTTAGAATGCAGCAGTGCTGCAGTATACTGTGCTTGGTACCAAACCAAGGTGAATGTTATGTAGCAGCGGTTGGGAACTAGTCTGTAATTTTCAGTACAAAAATAATGCACACCATCAATTGGTATTCACAAGAAAAGAAATACTGATGGAATGGCTTTGGCCATTGATATATGAGAAGGAGCAGAGAATCAGAACAACCAACTGCATAGATCATTATGGCTGCTGTGCCTACAGTGTCAAACGGGTCATCTGAATTGTTTGTCACAATGACAGAAACAGAAAACTGGACTGTTGCATGCCAGCAAACCACCTTCATCATTGAGTTGAATGAGGGTGGCCCACAACATTTTTCTGTGCCTGATGAGCAAATCAGGCACCTGTTATGATGAGGCACCTGCCAAGCATACAGGAGAAGAAACAAAAACTAGCCCCACTAGCAGAATGGTCTTCTGCACCAGGTTTTGTTTTTGTTTCTTTGTTCCAGCTTTCTGGCTTGTAACTCCAGTTTGTTCATTTCACCAAGAAGAGTCCTGCTGGATCAGACCCAGTGTTCCATACCCACAGTGGCCAACTAGATGCTAGCAAGAAGCAGATAAGGAAACATGAGTGAAATAGTATTTTCCCCTTTATGTTCCCCAGCAACTGGTATTCCGAGGCATTATGCCTCAAAATCTGGGCTATCAAGACCAGTCGCCATTGTTAGCTTTATCTCCCATGAGTCTCTTTAATCTCCTTACAAAGCCATCTCAGCCATCATTACATTCGTGGGGGGGGGGGTTTCCATAGTTTTAACTATGCATTGTGAGGAATAGTACTTCCTTTTGTCTGTCCTGAATTTTCCAATATCCAGCTTAGGTGGATGATCCCCCCGGTTCTGGTGTTACGGAAGAGGGAGGGAAAAAACTTCTCTTTCTCCCCACCATGCACAATTATGTACATTTCCATTACGCATCCCCTGCTCTCACTCACTTTTTTCTCCTAAAAAGGACCCAAATATTGTAAACTTTCCTCATATTATTACAGCCCCCTGAACAGTTTGCGGTGTTCTTCATTGATTCACAAACATGAAATAAAAGCCTCTTCCCCAGGTTAAGTCAGCAATACCCCTCTTCGTTTTGGATTCCAGGGCTTGTGTGTTATGTTTTTGTTTGACTGCATATTCAAAGGCAAATATTCACACTGCCTGTAGCAGCCTCCTAAAAAGAGTCCCTGTAGTTGCAAAATACCAAGGCTCTGAGAATCCCACCCTGCCTGTCTTCCCCACTCCTGTTTGGCTTGCCAGCCTGCTGTAAGGGTGATTAATCATCCCCATCTTCTCCCCAGCTAAGAAGACCAGCTGAGGAAGCTCTTTGGACTGATACAGGAGAAAAAGCAACCAAGGTTAGACTAGCCAGGATACAAATTACAATGGCCATCAATCTTTTTTGCTTCGGAGCAATAAGGGTCATAACTTTTGCCACCAAGATGCAGGCCTGGAATAGAATTTAGCCCTGGAGCACTACATATCTTATCAGCAGAAGGAAAATCTCAGGTGTTTGGACAAGCTTCTGCATGCTGTAAAACCTCTTGGGAAAGAAAGGCCCACATATATCTAAACTATGTCAGATGTGGCACCTGTGCGTCCAAAACAACCGAAGCATTTCCCCACTTCAACACAACAGTCTATTCAGAGTGAAAGAGCTTATCAATCAGGGATGGGCAACTGGTGGCCCACAAGCTACATGTGGCTCCAAATCCAATCCCTCACCCCCTGGCTTCCACTGCCCTTTGTTCCTACCAGACTATGAACATGAGGCATGGCACCACTTCACAAATATCAGGCACTCTTCTTATTTCCCTGGAGGGAAGAAGCAGTCCTAACATTCCTAATTTGGCAGAGAGGAAGAGAGAGTCAAGCACAAGTTCTTACTTAGCAGGTGTCCTTTCCAGAAAAGGAAATATTACTAGGATTTCTTCATTTCCCCCTCCCCACAAAAAGAGAGAGTACCTACTAAGGATTCTCAAGGAATCTCATCTTACGAAATTTGATGCAAACTGATGTGATCTGGATCTAATGTGCAGATAGGAACTTCGCTGCCTTCCAGCTTTTTTACTTCTTGAATGCTTCACCACAGTTCCAGGCATACACACGCATGTGTATTTGAGTGCAAAATACATTTAGAAATGAATATTTGAAAGAAAATACATTTAGAATGGTGTGTTTTGAAAGACAACAAGTTTTAAAACATCTCTTTAAATGTATACATGTTTTATATGGATTTTTGTATAGTCCCCCCCCTAAAAATTCATGGGAGGACATGTGCAGAAGTGACACAGGGTGCAGTTGGACTGATTCACCCATTCCTAATGCCTACCAGCTTTAAAACAGTGCATAACTCCCATAAGGCTTTGGGACAAGTTAAGTACAAGTCTGTTTTGTCCTGACTGTGAGCAGGAGTGCAGAGAGAAGAAGAGGTTCCTGGGATATGGGGTCCCCAGTGTAAATTTATCAGTAGCAGGTACAGTGGTACCACGGGTTAAGAACTTAATTCGTTCCGGAGGTCCGTTCTTAACCTGAAACTCTTAACCTGAGACACCACTTTAGCTAATGGGGCCTGCCGCTGCCGCACGATTTCTGTTCTCATCCTGAAGCAAAGTTCTTAACCCGAAGTACTATTTCTGGGTTAGCAGAGTCTGTAACCTGAAGCGTCTGTAACCTGAAGCGTCTGTAACCGCTTGTAACCTGTAACCGAGGTGCCACTGTAGAAGCATCAGGCTAAGGCATCAGGACTTTGGACAGCTCCACGATGAGCCTTTCTATTCTTCCCTGGCTTGGCTATAATCCCAGGCTCCATTCCCTCTAGGATAGATAGAGATGTTTAAAAGGGCCATATGCTGTTGGGGTTTGGGGGCTTTGCCAGCTGGTGAGTAAAAACTGGGATGTATTTGGGGGGGGGAGCATGGGTAACTGTTTCTGACAGGGCCTCCACCACAGGGTGTTCTGGCTCAGGGTTTGAGGGGATAATTAGTCCATGGCATTCTGGCAGAGCCTATGTCTGGTGCCTCTGTAGCCCATGCCACTGGACTCCAGGGCTCTCTAAGGTTTTGTGGTTCCTTTTCTTCCATATCTTGCTCTTGAAGTTTGGGGCTATGGCTAGGACAGTCCTGGGCCTGTGACTGGCAGAGGGGCTCTTCTAATTGTCTCTCAATGGGTTTATCCTATGGTGACACAGGATAGGGCCTTTCTGTTGTGGCTTCCCAGCTTCAGAATCCTATTCCCTTGGAGGCACAGAGAGTGAATGCCTTAATGGGTTTCTGCCACCAAGTAAAAGCATTTCTGTTCTCCAAGGACAGTAGGAATTATTCAGTCAAAGCTGCCATTGTTATTGGTTTCTAGGCTGCTGCAGTAGTGTTTTGATTTGTATTGATTGCTTTATCTAAATATATTTTTTCTCGAGTTGTTTTATGAGGTGGAAACTGCCACAGGATTACCAGCTGAATGATGAGCAGTCTTTCAAACTAATTCATAAAATAAGTAAATAGGACTCTTAGAGGGCAATGGCATCATGTCTTCAGAAGATCAGGCCCCCATGTGGTTTGTCCAGAGGGTGTGCTCTGCAGCTCCACAAGTTGGCCACAGCTGGCATAGTCAGTTCACTCACACTTAAATACTGACAGCCACATAGCACTGTTTAATGTGAATAGGCCCTTTAGTATTATCACTGCTAGATTTTCTAATAACTTCTTGATATATTTAATATATACCTGTGAATATGCTTAAGGGACTCTGCAGCTGTAGGCTATTTTTGCAATTGATAATGTAAAATCTGCTGGTTGTTATTGCTTATTTTGTTTCCAAAAGTTGAGATAGAGGACTTTAGTTATGTGTTGATCTTGCTGTATTTGTGTCCATCTCCCCACACCTGTGTTACATGACATCAAATGCATCACATTTCCCACTAGGTAGCTGAAGAATCATTGCACACTTCTGAGAGCCAGCGTGGTGTAGTGGTTAAAAGCAGTGGACTGGTAATCTGGTGAACCGGGTTCACTTCCCCGCTCCTCCACATGCAGTTGCTGGGTGACCTTGGGCTAGTCACACTTCTCTGAAGTCTGTCAGCCTCACTCACCTCACAGAGTGTTTGTTGTGGGGGAGAAAGGGAAAGGAGATTGTTAGCCGCTTTGAGACTCCTTAAGGGGAGTGAAAGGCGGGATATCAAGTCCAAACTCTTCTTCTTCTTCTGCACCTGCACTGCCCTTCCTCACCACTGCAGGCTATTAGACAGGTGGGCAGGGCCTTCTACCTATCAATCATCTAATGTCACAAGGGCATCTAGCTACCTACATGCCTTTGTGGGGGTGAAAGGTACATAGGTGACATAAGATCCTGCTCTCATACCACACACACACACACACACACACACACACACACACACACTGCCTTCATTGCTGGACCTTTGTGGTTACTTGAAGGAAAGGGCCCGTAAATGACACATCACACATAAATTATAACTGAAACACAAACTGGATATTGTAATAAGGCTGTAATCGTGAGCATGTGGTTGTAGGGAAAATAACTGAACTTTATTTAAAGGAAATATGTTCATTATAGAAGCATTAATATGAAATAAGCATGCCATTTGTGTTTCAGGCAAAGCATCCCCCCACCTCCCGGAAAGGCATTTTGCCCTTTCTGTGTGTCCTCTTCCCATCTTTCTTTCTGGTACCACCACTAGATCTTTGATAGACACATTTCTCCCATACACCAACTAGCTAGTTATCACAGTTTGATGTATCCCATTCAGACAAAGGCACTTTAGGAGGATGTGGAATAGGAATGGTGAGGGGTGTGGCCTAGTGAGAGTCCTTAGCAGGGGTACCAATGTGAAAAAGATATTGGGGGGACAGGTAAGCCCCACCTCAATAATCAATCCCAAGACATGGTGCATGCACACGATTTGAATGACAATGGGGCTGGGACTGAAATATATTATTGGGGGATGAAAGGACCTTGGCCCCTAGGATTTGGCACCTATGGACCTGAGGATCAAATGGAGACTCTCTGATGGCTGCATTTGGCTTCCAGGTCCTGAGGTCCCCTATCCCTGCACTATGTAAATGGCCTGCATTGCTTTCATTCTCTTATATTGAATCGTTTTTGAGACATGGGGAATATATTTCAAAGGGACACAGGAATCTGCCTGATACTTGGCCAGACAATTCTTCCATCTAGCTTGAAAGGGTCTCAGGCAGAGGGTCTTTACATCACCTGCTACCTGATCCTTTTAACTGAAGGTAGCAAGGATTGGACTTGGGATCTTCTATATTAAAAGCATAACCCTGCAAGGGGGCAGGGGGGTGATGTCTTTGCAAGCTGGTTTTTTCTTGCACTTGACAGATGTGCTAATAAAGTGTGCAGGGGCTGGCAGCACCTCAGGTCTGTGGACAGAATACTATCAATGTTATTACATTAAATACCAAAGGGAAATTTAGAATGATCTGTCACTTAGTTCACGAGCCTCTCAGCTAATTAGTAAGCAGAAGTGAGAGAGGCCTCAAAGGAAGGACCTCATGTTAGAGCATATAATGTGCTTCCGCATTTGCAGCTGTGCTCCAGTTAGAATGGGAAGCACCCGAATATATATATATATATATATATATATATATATATATATTGCATAACATCCAGGGACTGCCTCATCTATTTATGCCTGTTAAGTGAATGCTTGTCAAGTCCCTGAGTCCTCCAACTATTAATGGCAACTGTGCTTTTCCATCTGGATGCCTGAACCGCGTATAAAAATAACCATTTGGATAGAGGTGTCATAAAAAAGATTTGATTGAGAAGTGTGCCGCTTAGAATCTCGGAACGCAAGCAAGACAGCTGGCACTAAAGCACAAAACTGGGAGCAAGGAGGCCAGGGAAAAAGGATATTTGAATAACTAGCAGAAGCTGCTCTATTGGACATCCTCAAGGGGCCTAGTTTTTCTGAAAGTGCACTAAAGAGGCCAAGCTGAGTTTTCAAGTGACCTGGGTTATGAAAGAAAGCATATGCGTATCACGGTGATGCCAGCCTCATTCCAGTTTAGGTTTAGTTGGTTGCCAGTGCTGCTGCACTTTGTTTTAGCATCTTTCTGAGAAATCAGCAATGAAAGGAAATGCCATCATCTCACTAACCCATGAGATACTCTAAGGCTGTGTTCACATTACTGTGCATTTCAAGTTTTCAATCCCTGTTCACATGACATTATCTAAAATGCATATGTATCTTGAACAAGGTTATAAAACTCCTACTGTTTTATGCATTGTTTCTCAAACCAGCTCAAATCCAAAGTCAGGGGTGGGGATAATTTTTCATCCCAATTGTCACTTGCCAGTGGCAAGTGGAGCTAGAGACAAAAGTAAGTAAATTAACAGATGTATTTCATTAATATGAAATACATGTGTAATTCATATTAATGATTCCATAATGAACATATTTCTTCTAAAGAAAGTTCAGTTATTTTTGCTGCAATCACATGCTCAGGATTACAGCCTTAAATTCTCACCTCAGAATGAACTACTTTCTACTTTGGTGCCTCAGTTTATTTGGTGCAAATAATGTGTGGGTCAAGTAGAGCTCTCCAGATGTTGCTGGACTCTAACTTCCGTCATCCTTGACCACTGGCCACACTGGCTTGGGCTGGTGGGGGAGGGTTGAAGTTCAACAATATCTGGAGAGCACCACATTGGTTAGCCCATTGTGTAATCTGTAGGCCAGGGCTGGGGAAACCTTTGGCCCTCCAGATGTTGCTAAACTACAACACCCTTCAGCACCAGCAAGCATGGTCAATAGTCAAATGTAGTCCTGCAATATCTAGAAGACCAAAGTTTCCTTACACCTATGGTAGGCAACAATGCCATATCCCATGCTATTGTGTTGCAAATCTTTTCTTGGTCATTTCTTCTCTTGTACGAAATATATACTTTTCCCCACTGTGCCCTGAAAATCTCATTCTGTATTTTTTCCTCACACTGTGCCCTGAACATTTTATCTCTGAACATTTTTATTGATGTAATAGTTCCTTGTTTCATTATATTTTGTGTCTTGTTAAAACACATGTGAACTGAAGCACTGTCTCCAAACTTGCTAACGGTGGAAAAATTGGTTCCAGTGCTGAGCTTTATTTTTTACTTCACAATATTGCATTGAGTTTAGAGCTTTCTGGGGTTAGGGTCAACCCACAGCCAGCCCCAAACATTTTGATGTATGATGCAAATAACAAGATAGTGCATGCACACCCCCTAATTCCACATACAGAAGCCAACAGTCAGTTGGGTCTTACTTCTACAATGGTGATGGGGCAGTATCCTCCAGTGCGCCTGGAAAGAGCAGGTTTGTTTCGGAGATGCAACACAGCCTGTGTGATACACACAGCTTTGGCTTCCAACAAAGAAGAATGTCAGAGGCAGAGGCCCCCTATCTGAATGACACTCCCTCCCCCCCCCCCGAAAGTGAGGTGGATTAGAGCATGGTGCTGAGAACACAAGGTTGCAGGTGCGATCCCCATATGGGACAGCTCAACATTCCTTAATTGCAGAGGGTTGGACTAGATGATCCTCAGGGTCCCTTCCAACTCTATAATTCTATCTAAGTAGCTTCCAGGTATCCAGGCTCAGCTCAAAAGCTATCTGCACAGATAATTCTGGCTCCATTAAGAGCATTGTCCAGACGATTAAGTACAGGGATCATCTCCTTGTGTTAGACTTTTATTATACAAACAGGATTAAAAGATCAAAAGTAAGGATGGGCCAAAAAAGACAATACTTCACGTAATTCCTTTCCCTTCATCTTAATCTTAAAGTAGGCAGATCCGCAAAGCAGTGACATACATGTGTATGATTCATCCTCTGGTCACCCGTACCCTGAGAAAAAGACCTTGGGGTGACTTGGTTACTATATAAGTCAGGAACTGGAACATATCAACAAGTCCAGGCTAAATTGGTGGTTTTCCACATAGGCACCAACACGCAGACTTGGCATTCTCCAAATAAATATTCCTATGAGACAAGCTCTGATCCCTAGTTCATAAAGGGACATCAAAATGGCATTCATCTGGCTGTCCTCTGAGACTTCAGTTTTCTATTCAATGGCTATATATGAGGTGGGCAGTCGTCTCGGCCATGCAGGATCTGTCACAAGAACATCCAGGGAATTTCAGAAGGATTTGGGAAGGCTGACACCACAACCACCCCACCATCTTCCAACATTTGCCACTGACACAGCTGCCCAATAGTAATCCCAAACCTGGTGATAGTAAGAATATCCTATTTTCTTCTCAATCTGTATAGTGAACATCTAGAATACTGCTGCTAGTGTGTAGTAAGACAAGATAGGGGCAATATTCAGCAGATGCCACACAAATGGCTAAGCCACAGGACCCAATAGCTAACTTCTGGACTTTCTGTACTCTGCAAAGTGAGCAATCCTTTCATCATAGTCATTTTTCAGGGCAGGTATTTCTGTGAAAGAGCCAAAGGAAAATTAATTTTCCAATAACTGTTTTACTAATTAAATATGCCAAGAAAAACTACTCCTGCTGGTTTTCTCCCCCTTGGGGTGGAGAATGCCTCATCCTTGAATAGCAGCCACTCTGATTGAAAAATGGTAATGCAGGCCCAGTGCCTCTAGCTGAAAGCTTACTCGTGGCATATCACATACGTGAAAAGCTCCGAAGAAGGTAGAAAGAGCTGTCAGTAATATGTTCCAAAGCTATTGGTGCATCAGTAAAGCTGCTAGCACATTTGCAAAGCTAAGCAGGGTCTGGTATGGTTTCAAACTGGATGGGGAACAGTACTGCCCCCTGGGTGTGGTGGAGTTACCTAGGGGGTTGCTAAGAGACAAGCGGGTAGCAGGGTGGCACTAAAGGTGTAAATGACTATCAGACTTTGAAAAATTGGAATCACTAAATCAATTCATCAATTTTGTTGAATTAAACTCAATCATTTTAATTGGATTTTGAATGAATGTGCAATTAATTGTTACCATTTTCAATTTTCTTCTGTTACTGTCTTCCTTGGTGAGTTGGGCAAGCTGCTGCTCTGAATAATGCTTTTTGTAGGATAGGGGACACTGGGGATGAATTTATGGGACCAAGTAGGGGTGGCTCAAATAAGTTTGGGAACCACTGATCTAGCCCCTGTGACTCTCCCAAGGCCATGCCCCCTCCCTAGCCACAGTCTCCACTAGCCCTGCTTCATAAAGACCTTGAGTAGTTTTGCCTGGCTGGAATGTGTCCCTGAACTCTGATGATGTCTCCTGCTTCCCTGGATAGAGGAGAAAGAAGTGTGTATGGAAACTAGCCTACAGAGCAATGGTTAAACTTTCCATTTCCTGTACCAGCTATTATGTGCCTTTAGCTCTCTGCTTCCTATACAGTAGTTTAGAAAATAAATGCATCCCTCTCAGCTACCAGCCAGGTCTCCCAACGTGTGTACCAGCCATCTCCGGTTACGGATGGCAATTCCCATTTTATGTGTTACTAGGCCTGGCCTGCAGAGCACAGCTCAGAGTCACAGATTCCTAGCTCAAAGGAGTTTAATTTCCTCAGCAGGGTTCAAAGCCAATACACCTGGGACTGTGAACAATTAATTTTCCAAATCTACAGAACGATCAGCTTCTGAGGGAAACAATTAGCTGGTCACAAATTGTAATTGTCATCTCACTTCTGATTTTAATTTGGACTAATGAAGGCTAAATGGTTCCGTCTCACTCCTCCTCTCCGCCTCTGCCCCCTCCCAGCCCCCCACCCTCACCTGCTTCCAGTAATAGCGTTTGCAAGATTTTGCATTCAGAAGCAAACACAGCAATGTCTCCTTTTCCACACTGTGAATGCAAAGATAGGCTGGTGGGGCACGAATTGCCATTAATTCCTATTGCAGTCTGCTTGTTTTCAGATATTATTTCCAATAAAAGTTTTATTTAAGGGAATTGACTGCGAGTGTCGGCGCACTCCACTTTGTCACAGTTTGTTAGCTCTGCCTGCTTGTCCTTTCAATTGTGGGAAGGAGGGTGTATTGTCATTTAATCTTCATCTCCCTAATATGACGATTTTCCCCTTTTCTAACTTTGACTCACTACCTGCTTGCTTGTGCATCCCTCTTTTCTCTGCGAGCACCTTTTGGATTCAGCATGGGTTTCTAATGAACTCATGGTCTCACGCTAAATTGCCTTTCGGTCTGGGATTTAATTTAGATTGAAGAAGGCACTTGTTAGACATTGAATACCAACTAACTCTCCGATGCAATATCTGTTGGACATTTCAGTTATGGCAGTGCAAATGGGGCTGAACAGAGCCAGAAGCATTTGGGGCTTCTGCAAACCAGCCAGGAATCCAAATGTGTGGCAGTCTCTTATTACGTGTGCAGCACAATGGATGTGAAAAATGGTCCATAGTGTTTGATTTCCTGTAAGATGGGCTCACTGCCGTTTCTATATTATATATGTGGAGCAGAGGCTGAGACACAATGACTTACGTTATCCAGAGTCCCAAGTAGCAGGTTCATTGCTCACCAGATTATTAAAACCATGTCTTCCCTGGCCACCCACTATACCATCCAGTCAAAAAGATCCCAAGAACTTGTTGGTAATGGAATCCACTTTTCAATCTTCATTGTCATGATTGTATAACATTTACTAGGTTTCTCTTCAACCTGGGAACAAAATGCTACTTAATCAAGAAACCAAATCACGGAGTTGAAATTCAGTGGCTACACAACTGGAAGGACCTGAAGATTTCTAAGACAGTGGGTGAATAAAGGGAACTTGTATCACTTTCCTGATGACCAAGATCTCATAAGCACAACTATCCCATGGCTGGGCTTCTTTCACCGTAGCAGCTGTGCCATAGCATTGCAACTGCAAACATTTCATGCTAATTGGGCCTGATTTCTTTCCCTTGTGCATATTGTGAAATGTGTCTTTCTCTGTTCAAGCTAAACGAGAATGTTATCTCTTTAGTTCAAGTTATTAGGCTTTCAGCTCTGGAAGTCCCCAGTGTAGTGGCCAAACATCTCTTTGAGAGTTTTTAAAGAGGGTTAATTGATTGCCAATTAATCCAAATTAGTTCATATTCAAGGAAGTTCAGATGTGTCAGCCAAGAGCAAGGAGAGCACTATCCACCTACATTTTTAAAAGCTATAGAATAACCTTTGACCCAGAGACCTCTTGTTTATTAAGTTTCTCCAATTAAACAATACCCCAAGTATACAGTAGACAAAGGAATGTATACCTTTAATTTATTTCTGGACTATGGAGAGAAGGATTTGTCCATTTTTGTTCTCTCTGTTTCTCATTTTTCTAATCTTAAAATTTGGTTCTCCACATTTCTGCAGTAATTTGTGAGTTTTCTTTTTTAAAATGCTTGTGAAAAATCTTCAGCATTTTAGTGTGGATTTCTGCTAATAGATTTTTTCCCCTATGCCTTTTGGCTAATGTACACATTTGCAAGTAATTTCTTCTAATATAATGCATTTTTATAAGTTATTACACTTTCCTCTAATGTCTGCATTTTTGTATATGGTCTTTGGTTGGAGACCTGCCCAGCAAATTTCACATGAATGTGTTATACCACTCAGTCTTCCCGGTATAGAAGCATATATAGAAGCATGGGAAGCTGTGAGTTAGCCCACTGGTCAATCTAGCTCAGTATCTGTGAATCAATTCCAAAAGTGTTCCAGAAGAAGTGACACTGTTTCTGTTATATCTCAGATTTGAAGCAGCTACACAGCTACCTTATTAAAACCTACTGGGAAATACTGCTATTCCAGTTTAGTTTCTTGCAAACAAAACTACAAAGAAAATGAAAATGTTCCTCAAAATTGCTTACAGTTCCTAAAGCTATTTCTTTTGCATCATTCTGGTTTTCCGTAGCTGCATGCCATATAGTGGGTGTCATTATTTTGTGATTGAAATATAATACTGTCTACTCAGTTTTGTTTGTTTGATGCCTGATAGCTTTAAGATCACTCTTACTTTGGTGTTGATGTTACACTTGCTTCTTTCTTTCCTTCTCTAATAATGACTGTTGATGAGCTTACATTGACTGTATAGCTGCTAGGTTATATATTGTAGCAGCTGTGTTATACCCCTCAGTCCTAACAGTTCTTGACCCTTGATGGTAAATGGCCCACTTTTAGACTTCTGGACTAAATCACCCCTGACCCACTCTGCTTTAGCTCCTTGCTTACAAGATCATCTGGCTGAAGGGTGAAGCCAGGCAGCAGCATTCTTAAAAGAGCTAGTGTGGTGTAGTGCTTAGAGCATTGGACCAGGACCTGGAAAACCAGGGTTCAAATCCTCACTTGGCCATGAAGCTCACTGGGTGTCTTTGGCCCAGTCACTGCCTCTTAGCCTAACCTACCTCTCACAGGGTTGTTGTGGAGATTAACTGAGGAGGGAAAGAACCATGTACAACACTTTGAGATCCCTGGAGAAAAAGGGGGGATATAAACGCAATGATAAAAACAATCCCAAATCATTTAAGCAAAATGTCGTAATAGTCCCAGTCTTCATTTTCTCGGATAAGGTTGGGGGAAAAGATTTACTCCCTTGAGATCCCTTTCTCAAAGCCACATATCTATAAGCAAATAGTTTGAATAAAGCAAAATGCAATTTAGTCTGATTCTCCAGTTCTGCTAGGAGGTAAGTGGAATTGGGGCAAAAGTTCAAGGCTTGTTTTTCTGTCGTCTTCTCAAATCTAAACTCCTCACGTTGGGCAAAATGCAACTTATTCGCCTTGCAGCAGGAAAAAGTCTTGCAGGGCTAGAAAGAAGCCGATCAATCCATCTGCACTATCAATTTAAAGCACTAGCACTCCATTTTAAATAGTCATAGCTTCTCCAAAGAATACTGGAAATTGCAGTTTGTTAACTGTATTGAGAGTTGTTAGGAGATCCACTATTCCCTTCACAGAGCTACAATTCTCAGAGTGGTTTAACAACCAACCTTTATTCCCAGGGAACTCTGGAAATTGCAGCTTTGTGGGTGGAACAGGGGGTCTCCTAACAACTCTCAGCACCCTTAACAAGCTACGGTGCCCAGGATTCTTTGGTGAAAGCCATGACTGCTTTAAGTGGCATGAGACTGCTTCAAATGGATAGTGCAGGTGTGGGCTTATAATAACATGGGGTGCAGAGATTGTGGCCTTTCACATGTCATTGGATTCAATCAGTCTCAGGTAGCATGGCCAATGGTAAGGGGTGATGAGATCTATAGTCTAATAACCCATGGGAAGCTATAGCTTTTTCACCCCTTTTCTAAGATGCAGCTAAGTGTCTAAATAAAAAGGTAGCATTTCATGGTCTCGAACCTGGCATCTCTAATAATTGGATGTTGAACCATTGCCCATCTGAAATAGGGAACCTATCAAAGTCATTTTGGCCCTCTCCTTATATTTTAGGATTTTAATCCTAAAGACGCTTGCTAGAGAGTAAGTCCCGCTGATCATAGTTGAACTTATATCAGAGTAAACATGAGGAGGCTTTTATGGCAAGTCAGTTTGCTGTCCTTATAGCAACACACTGACCTGGGTGATGCCCTCTGTACTTCAGCTGGGCCATGGTGTTCATTTGATGAGTCCCAACACAAGAAACCATGTTCTGCAGATTAGCATTCTTAACCCTGTCTACCTTATCCCGTTCATTATGTTTCATTTGCATGATTTCATCAAGCATCATCACTTATCTGCATGGTCCTCAGAACCATCTGCATTGAGAATAGTGCTGACAACCAAAGACTGAGATATATTATATACAGTTCATTCACATCCTCAAATCAGCTATATGCTTAACATCAATCTGTTCAATAGGGGATGGTGCCACACTTTCCTGAGATTAGCTAAATCAAAGCTACGTTGTCTCCCCACTAGTGTACAAGACTTTTGGGGTCATCACAGCTGAGGAAAGGTTGAGCTCCTCATCTTCCTACTTGGATAGGACTGGCACTGTCATTTGGATAATGGGAGGTGGTTTTAGAAGACCAAGTTTCCAGCTGCTATTATCAACAGTCATAATCATAGTGCTTCATTCATCAAGGTTTTGAGGATTCAGCAAACTAGCCTTAAGCTGCTTCGATTTTATGCACTGAATGTTAATTGCATCCTGTCCTTTCTGCCGTTGTGAGCACTGGATGATCAACAGCTACATTGTAAGCAGCACCTACCCTTAAGTAAGTCCCAGACTTTCTGAGTCTCTTTTCCCGCACTTAAGTACTCAGCATTAATTGCCATGAACCACTGGTGATACATAACATCACTGAACGGTAGCCATTTGTATATATGCTGTAGGATCCAAATGCTCAAGATGCTACTGATCCAGACTGGTTTCAGCTGTTCATCCCTCTTGTTCTCTCTTTTTTCTATGAGCGTTTATTTTACTGGCAAGAAGACATGAGGAATATGTACTTAGGAGGCAAAGATTTATGGGTTTGGTTAAGGGTTTGTAATGAAACAAGCAGGGAAGACCAGGAGCTGATGGATGAGGGGTTTATGGCAGAAAATAGGAATTAAAGGGACTGGCAGAAGAAAATGTGGGTTGTAGCAGTTGCATGAGACTAGATGCCTTGGATAGGCCAGTTTATTATTATTGGTGCAATTACACCTAAACTCCCAAAGAGCAGTAGAGTTTATTCCAGTAACATAATTGATTTCTGTATTATCCATATGCCCTCAATTTACATCCCGCTAAGTTGGCAGTGAAGACAGTACAGAAGCTGGAAATGTGGATAGAAGTGAAGTATTTTACTGCTGTAGTTTCTACTTGAGTAAACTTCTGCTGCTTTGAGAGCCTAGGTGTGAACACGCACATACAACTGCCTTTGACATAGAAGTACATAACTATGTGGCTTGTCTGCTTAATGTCTGATTAGCAAAGGACATTCATTCTCTATGAGTCTTTTTAAAGGCTTGGATGGTTTGCTAGAATAAATCAAAGAAGCAGTGGGGTTTGGGCTAGTTGAGAAGCTGTCCCTGAACCTGTCCATTCAATTCAACAGCTTGTGTGAATTATTTTTGGTCTTCCTGCTGTGTTTAATGTTAATACTCTGTGGGCATCAGCACAAAGGGTCCCTTACAAAGGTGAATTGGACTTGATATTTCATCTGTGCAGCAGTTGGGGATATCTTCCCATGTTATTTCCACGGTAGATTTTCATTCTGAGCAGAGATTCTTGAAATTTACCTTTTTTATCTTCTCTGGTGCTTTATTAAAAAATACAGCTGGGATTCTTTCCTTTCATATAGCCATAAAGGCACATCTGAAAGCTTCCTCAGGCAATAACCACCTTCCTTTTTTGTCTCTTCTATGAATAGTTTGAATAGCTGCTTAGTGTTCATTCACAATGAATATTATTGTTTGCCTTTGGGGAAAACAATATTTTATCAGCTTCCACAATGCTGTCTACTCTTCTAGGACTATTCCTTTCATGGTACGCATCTCTCAGTAAAGGTTGCTAGTGCCTGTTATTTTATTATGAGTCATAGGATTTGGGGGAGTCTCCACTGGGAGAATTTCAGCTGGTCATGAGGTGTCTCAAAACAGTGATAATTGCAGGTGGAAGGTCCAAAATACAAATAATTATATAATTCTAAAAGCTAAAAAATAAATACTCTTTCTGGAACAGTTTGCCCCGTGAAGTTCTGATCGCCTCTTCTCTAGTTGTCTTCTGATGGGACCTTCCACTCACTCACCCACCTGCCTTCCTCCATTGTATTCCAGTACACTTTGTTTGAAACTGCTGTGATATGGTGATTTTAAATACTGCTTGTTGCCCCGAGAAATGCATATCCATTAGAAGGGCAGGGTTGAAATTCTTATATATATCAAAATAAATAAGGGTCTCTCCAGAAGCAAAAACTTTAAAAGCCCTGAATGTGTTTGAAGTACAGGTGTCCCCCCTCCCCCCCACTTACACAGAGGTTGTGTTCCGGGACTCTGTGCTCATAAGCAAAAATTTTGTAAGTGGGGAACACCCTCTAGACACCCTTTAGATGCCCTCTCTGCTATACTCTCTCCAATCCAGACCAAAAACACTGTGTCTAAAAATATCCACAACTAGAATTGACACGCTGGGGCTGGCAGGAGGCTGGAGGGCATGTAGGAATGCGGCTGCTGTACTACCACACACACCAGCTGCTATGCGGGGAGGCTGAGCAGCCTAAACAAAGCCCTGCTGCGCCTCAGGTCTCTTTGGGGCGTCCTGTGCCCTTGCTTACATCCTCTTCATTCTCTGGGGAGGGTGTCCTTGTGAGCCACAAGAACTCTCCAGCTCTCGCCCGCCTTTTCCAGGTTTGAATGGAATTACTTATTTTCCAGTGTGTGTATATGTGTCAATCACATGCCTGCATCTCATAACTTTTACATAGGCTCATAATTTTGAAGGACTGATAGTGCAAGCCGATTCATGTTTACCCAGAAGGAAATCCCAGTGTATTCAAACCAAGGCCTGCAACACTCACTGATCATTTGCAGGCTGGTAAGGAACGGAAATGCGCACTAAATGTGACCCATGTAGATGTGGCCACAGAAGAAAGCCCATGAATGGGGGAAGTGGGTTGGTTTTTTGTTTAACCTTTTGGATGAAATTGGAAGCTGTCATCGAGTGGCCCAAGAATTAGAAGTGAAGCAATGCTAACGTTTGGTGTTCTATAAATATTTTATTTTGCCTTCTGACTCGATTCTCTCATTTGGTTTCTTGTGTTATACTCTCAAATTGTTCTTCATGTTATTTTTGCTAGCACTAAAACTGCTAATTGATGAATTGGTGCACATAATCAATTCATTCATTAGCCACAAATTAAAATGTGAGCTTTTAATTGGATTTTAAATGGAGCTGTCCCTTAAAACGGTGCTCAGTTGTTGACGGCATTGTTGTAAACAATTATGTACATCTCTTGATTTGGGAAATATATTTATAGTTATTATTTTAAGTAAAACTAAAGCTTAATTTATTTTAGCAAGAAAAAAGTTACCATCATTAAGTATGTTTAAATTAAAGCTGTCAAGTCAATTAAATAATTTTTAGCTGACCAGCCATCTCCTATTTAACTGATTGATTAACTGTTCAAATTTAAATACATTTGCTTATTAACAAAGACTGAAACTAAATACTTTTGGAGATGCTGAAGGTGAACTAATGTTTATTAAACTGTACAACAGCACATTCCTATTTATGTTTATTCAGAAGCAAAGCCCCCATTTTCAGTGGGAATTACTTCCTAGTAAATGGGCATAAGCTTGCACTGAAAAACTACTATTCATTCACATTCCCCAATAAATTTAAAGCACATGGCATCACACAAAGAATTCTAGGGACTGAAGTTTTCCTAGCACAAAGCTATAATTCCCACAGCACACCTGACAGACTACAGTCACCAGGACTTTTTTGGGGTGGGGGGGAGAGAAGCTATGTGCTTTCAGTGTGTGGTGTGGCTAATGTAATAGTGACAGGAAATGTAACATAACACATTGAAACACCACAATCCTTCTGATTAAATTGGACTTCAGTCAACTCCAGCTTCAACTGATTAATCTACCAATTGCAGTCCTGCTTCAAACAGACTGGAATATTATATCTGTGTGCGCATGCAAATTGATCACTATTGTAAAACTAGTTTTACAGAGCCCTTATAGTATATTCTGGAGGGATGGTGTGTTCTCTGTGTGTATACATAATGAAGATGTCTCTGAACATTGTGATGTATTTTTGGTGCTTTTTATTCTGTGGTTGAAAAAGAACAACCCTTTGCTGAAAAGCTGGTTGTGTTAAGATGCTGGGTGTCAGTTGTTTGCAGCTTAACCTTCCATTTCATCCACCTTGTTTGCTTAAAAATGTTTGAATTCTTTCCACTTTTGTGTGTGAATTGAATGCACTTCAGATTTGCCTGTTTTAAAAACAACAGCAGCAAAGAGCTGTAAAGTGAAGAATGGTATTGAATGTCTGGGAAATGGCCAAGGTCCTTCTTAAGTTGCTGTAGTGGGTCATTTTATTCCATTTCTTGTAATTTCAGTGCATCATGCTAGGGCATTTTTCCTCTATAGGTGTACAAAAATACTGCAGTTTAACATGTCTGCCCATACTTCACTAACCACTGAGCCACTGACAATTTCAATCCAAGTGATGGAGTCATCTCCTTGAGTTGGCAACTGGCATAGACAACCTTAAAGCAATTAGATAATTGCATGGAGGTTAGTTAGTTCTATCAGTATTTATAAAATGTAATAGTAAGAAGTTGGACTTCTTTGTTCAGTAGCAGTATACCTGTGCTGGTCCCGTGGGTTACCCGAGAGGCAAGGTCCAAGTCCGGTCTCGCACAGAGAAACGCAAGAAAACTTGGATGCAATTATCTAAGACGCATGTCGAAATAGAAACATAAAAGAACTAAATGATACAGACTTCCAACAGATTTATAGTCGTCAAAAAACCGAGCTGAAGAAGGCGTGTACTCCGAAACAGGGCCCTGTCCTGGTTACCACCACTGAACCGTACATCTGATTCACACTCCGGATACTCCTTTTTGGCCCCATTTGATCCTTCATTCTTTATTCTTTATTCTAATTTTATATAATGTGGACTCTTTGTGACTGCTATTGAGACTTGTATAAAACAATTGTTGTGCACTGGTATTTCATGTACCTTTGTACTATATCATTGTATATTTGAAACGACATTATTTCTGCATTTAAACGTTGTATCCAAACTTACCATTACTTTAAAACTATCATACTTATACGTTGTGTTTAAATCTACTACTAGCTTCAAACTGTTATTCTTAGCAGAATACACACGTTTTTCATTTCAACTCTTGAGTAGGAATTATTCCTTATATTGAAACTTTTGGCCAGAGTTCTTGATATATCCTTTTCAGTGCCTTTCAACAGTTAGCAACAAGACAGGAGGCTGAAGGTGCATAGTCCAAGCCACTAGTCACTGTATTCCTTCTATGGTGAGCATAATCCAGGCACCTACGGACACAACATTAAAACTGTGTTCATGGAAGACAATCTTACTCGGCTACGAGTGATTGCCAAAGGAAGAAGAAGAAGATTCTATTTCTATTTAATTAGTAACTATTTCTGCATCTCTCTATCTCTCCCTCCCTCTGTGTGTGTGAGTGTGTGTGTTATCACGCCCAAATTTTATGGAAATTTGTGTCTTTTCCCCCCTTTGGTGAAGTGTAAAAGTCAACCAAACTGGCCCTGTGCCTGCTAAGTCTTTTAGCTTAACTTGAGCACCATACAAGCAGTAAAGATGTTGTACAGTCTTACATATTGTCCTTGCTTACAATGGTTCCATGTACCCACACTCTGCATTAATCTTTTCTACGTGATTTTTTTTAAAGGAAATGGACCAAACCATGTTTTTCGTGGCAATATCATCCTTCTCTGAAGTAGATGCTCTTTCATCCTACATTTCTTCATTCTCGTGTTTAATATCATCATCATCATCTCACCTTTCATCCTAAGATCCCAGGGCAGGTTACAATAATCAGAACTATTTAGTTGTTTTGCACCTAATTTTTTATTTCCCAAAGGGAGATCCAGATTACTGAATTTACAAAGCAAATCCCCTCCTTGCAAACAATTGCTATCCCAACTGCAAACCCACTTGCTCTTATATAGCAGAAAGCATTGCATGTCGTTTGCCTCACAATGCATCTTGCAGTCAGTGCTCATGATGAACACTTTTTCTTGCAACTGTTCCCATTTTTCACACTGAATTTCCACTTCATACCTACCTTTCGCAGGGAGGGTTAGCATGTGACAACAACTAGCAACAAAACTGATAGGCTGTAATGAAAACATTAATTGCAATTAGGGCTAGGCCAAAAGTATTAACCATGACAAAAAAAGGGAGTGAAATTGGGTGTTTGCAGGACATTAACAGAAATGGCACTTTATCTGTGCCTATTTTCAGCCATGATATTCCTCCTCTGTTCTGCTCCTCCATGTCTTTTTGCTGTCTTTGTAGCCAATTGGGATCACATAACAGCTGAGTTAGCTGATTTCACCCTGCAACATAGCTAGTGATGTTATATAGGCTACATGTCACCACCACAGAGGACAGAAATTGTCTGTATGGGGCAGGGGAAGATCAGTGGCTCTTGGCACACTGTGAGATGAGAGAGAACGCTGTCCAGATACCTGTGCACCCTTGCCTTAACAAATCTCCTTTCTGAGTTACTTCTCAAAGTCATTGCTTTGTTTCCCCTTCCAGGGAACCTTACAGGAGTGCTCCACCACTACCCAGACCTAACAATCTAAAGTTACCCATAGTCTGTTCCTGTTCAGTTGGCAAATCATGCTAGTTGCTGGGCCAGCTGTAGCAAACTGAAAGGAATCTGCCTTCCAGCAGGAACAGAGCCACAGGGGCCTCAGAAATCAGATGTCCACCTGGCACCAGACTAACTTAACTGTTCCTTAGGAGCCTACTTCCCCAACAGGTTCAGAAGTGTATAGGTTTGGGTGTCCCGAACAAGCATGTTGACAGGCTCCCTTAAGGCTTTTCAAGTGTGTGAATGCAACTCTTAGAAAGCTCAAATTATTTGGGATGTTTCTATTCCAAAATAGAAACTAAAATGTCTGTGTGTATCTACTGAATGATAAAGGAACTGAAAACGTGTTAAAAGTATTCAACAGATTATCAAAAAGTAAATGAAAGGCCCATCTCCATAGCACACATGGATTTTCTGAAACATTTGCACTTCCGGCCAAATAACCTGAAATGGTGGGGAGCATCAGAGGTTAAAAACATCAAACCATTCTGCCCCCAGTTTTTAAACAGCTGTAATTCAGTCATTTCCCACTCAATTTCCCTGAATTTAGATGACTCAAACCCCTCTTCTGCAGTAACCTCCATACTGACAGAGCGATCCATCTCGGTTTTATAAGAAACAAGATTTTTTTGTGGCCTAAATAGAAAATGTCAGTAATGTGCTTCTTAAGAAGATGCCTATGAGAAGCTTGCAAGCAGGACCTGTGCACAATAGTTTATTGGTTGTACTGTTTTAGTGGCTTATTATTTGTGTTTTATTTTACAGTTTTATTATGACGTAAACATCTCTAGTCCCCACTGAAGGGTTGGTATTAAATGCTTTTTTACAAATAAACAGAAGCACTCTTCTGCTTGTGATTCCCTTTGAACTGATGTTCAAAGCCATATTGCTCTGAAACTGAAGGTAATAGACATTGATAGTGATGATGCCATGATGGTTAGTAGCCATTGATAGTCTTCTCCTCCATGAATTAGAATTTTACCTTTTAAAATGATCCAGCTTAGTGGCTCTCACTACGCTTGGTAGTAGGGCATTCCATTGTTCCATTATGTACCTTGTGAAGAGGTATTCCTTTTTCTGACCCTAGTCTTCCAGAATGTTCTGTTTACTAGTATTATGAGAAAGGGGGGAAACTCCTCTCTGCCGTCTCCACTCCATGCATACCTTAACTACAAAACTGCTCATGCGGTTCAGGGCTGGGGAACTTCCGACCTCCAGATGTTGTTGGACTTCAGCTTACCACCTCTATCACCCCTGACCATTAGTCAAGCTGACGAGCTAATGGATGCTGGGAGTCCAACAACATATGGGGGGGGCACAGGTCCCTCAACCCTGATTTAGGGCCTTGCATACCCCAAAACATGTAAGCAGGAAATCCTGTTGTGGTTGAAGCTCTTTAACAACCCTCTCTCATTCCTGCTGCCATTACCCCTGACTTAGTTGGACACTCAGTATTATTCTGAGATGGTCCACAGTTGAAAGACTCACTACATGCATTCAGGAAGGGTCTGAGTGACAGGCAGGGGGTGGAGGAAGGGGGTGTGGTGGGGTGGACCGCCCTGGGTGTCACCACTGAGGGGGGTGACAAAATGCCGGGCAGCAGTCACTGCGGGGCCTGCAGTGCGCCCAAGCCATGCGTCTCTCCTGGGAGTGACGCAGTGGCTTGGGCGCCCGCAGGCTCCTTGCTGCCCCAAACGGTCTACCCACCACCTCCCCCTCAGCTGTAGGGCGGCTGAGTGGGAGGAGGCAGGCAGACTCCTTGGAGGCTCTGTGGAGCATCCTGCCCCGCCCTGCCCTGTGGCTGCTGACCCTGTCCCTGGGTGCAGGGCACGCGTGCCACCCCAGGCTCCTGATTGGCTTGCTCTGCCGCAGGTGACAGGAGCCCAAGTACTGAACTGGAAAGCAGACCAGATGTGTGGTGGTGTTTCAATAGAAACCTAATTTTGGTTCCCTACAGAGAATATATATTCAACATTTCTTTTTAAAAAAACCACACACAGAATCTTTGTCTCAGTGAATCATTATGAAGTACAAGGACTTGGTTGTGCTGATATATTTTTTTTCCAGGAAATAATGTGCTGGAAAACTCCAAGCAGCCTTTCTTTCAGAAACCTGTGTGGGTGGAACCCATCCACAGGGGGAAACCTTCCCATACAACAATGTGGGTGAAGGCAGATAGACGAAAACACATTCTTGACTTAAGAGCTACAATTAAAAGAAAGCATCTCAAACAATTTAGCTAATTGTTTTCTTCTCTGAAGGAGGCCTGAACTAGATGTTACCGTAAAGGCGAAAATATAATTTGCACGTCTGGCTCCCCCCCCCCCCCCAGCATCTTGTAGAACTTATGCCATAATGCATAGCTGTCAACTTTTCCCTTTTCTTGCGAGGAATCCTATTCGGAATAAGGGAATTTCCCTTTAAAAAAGGGAAACGTTGACAGCTATGGATAATGGCACAGAGCTGCCACACTTCTCCACCATACCTCTATCATTTTTTGAAGATCAAGATAGTGACAGTACTGGAAGAGTGAAACAACCTTAAAACAGGAGTTGAGAGGTGATGCAGACATTACGCAAATTCTTTGCACTAAGATATATCTCCCTGCTGCTTCTGTCATGCCGCCTCTGCCTCTAAGCTATGGGACCTCTACATACAATTAATTAAACCAATGTGATTTTTGGATTCAGCGCATCAGATTCGTCCTAAATCAACTGAAAAAAACGCAGACAACAAATTTGTTGTTGACCAGTGTTATCCCTCTACTCAAGAGTGAGGCAGCTACCTCTGGCATCAGATCCTAGAGCAGAGGCAGGGAGTGTGGTGAGTTGTTGGGTGGCCGAGTTTTGTGTGTGACACACACAACCTGCCCTGTGCTCCCAAAGGTAGCATTCTATCCTAACAGTGGAAGGTAAGAACTTATCACAGTCATCACCGCTGTTGATGTAAGATTCAACTACTTCTGTGCATAGAATGAGGTGGTGGAGGGGAGTGGGAGGGGCCATTTTGTCCTTCGCCGCAGGTAGGGTTGCCATATTTAAAAAAGTTGGCAAAGTTGTTGAGACGTTGCAGTGATTTCCTCCCAGACACTATTTCTGACAGCTGAATCCCAGCTATGTCTGGGAAATTCTGGACCTATGGGAACCTGAGGCACAGGCAGCAAAATGTCATGGCCTTGCCCCAACCCTAGATTGCATTAGTGGTATGATTGATGCTTCTTATTTTTTTTACTGTCCCAGGCTTGCAAATGGACTTTCCTAAGTAGGGCCTGCTCATGAAGGTTGCAATTCCAACCCCATTTACCTAGGAGTAAGCCCCGTCAAATTCAATAAGACTTACCTCTGAACAGACATTGTTGGGATTGCACTGTTTGAAATGTATGCTGTCTATCTTTCTGCCTTGAAGGCAAATGTAGAAGCCAGCTCCATGGAAGTATCTGTTACCCTAGGTGTGTGGGGTGGATTATTATTATTATTATTAAGTAGTGTTCGAATATTCAGGCTCTTGGCCAGTTTTCCCTCTAGAGAGGTAGTCAAATATCAGAGTATTACTTTACCTAATTAATTCGTTTATTTACAGAAGCAATCAAGAGCAGGGGAGGACAAAAGTTATTATTATATTTCAGGATCCTTCCATCCCTAAGGAGAGTCTCAGAGCACTTTACTAACATTAATGAATCCGCTCTAACAGTGCCCCAGGGGAGGCATAAACGTTACTAGAACAACTTCATCATTTGGAAAATAGGCATAGCTGCCACCTGGATGGCTCCCCGCCCCCAAACCACCCTGACTTTGGCCTAGCTGTAGATAGTAGGCTACTTAATTTGCATAAATTAAAGTGTTAAATATTAATGAGTAAATTGAGTGATTTTTCCTATGTGGATTAGAAATGGCATTACTGAATTTTAGTATGATTTCCTCCCTTCTCTCCCCACCCCCACCCCCTCCTTTTAGCAGGAAAAGAACAGGCATCTCCATAAGTTAAAGTCAAATGCTAGCCTAGATGCCCTGTCACCTGGCAAACAGAATTGAACCAACACAAAAGAACAGTTTATAATCAGGATCCAAAAAGCTAAGTCACACACACACCAGAAGATCAGAGCCAATGTAGAAAGAAGGGAGAGCAAAGGATGGAAAGGGAATCAGGAGGACAGATGAGACAAGCACACAAAGGAGGAGGCAAGGTGCCATACTATGCCAGCCAAGGATGACTGAGGAATTTGGAGGCTCTGCGTTCCAGAGTGGTTTACCTTTTCTGTAGCTCCCAGCTTAATATGTGGAATTAGATGTGGTCTGCTTTAGAATTCCAACTGAAGATCGGCCTTTAAACCTTCAGGTCCCACGCCGCCTCCCCCAATTCCATTTCCCCCAGGTTCTATCTCCTTGGAACAGCTAGAAATCACAGCAGTTGCCACACACCTTGAAAATGGGGCCACAGAATCCCCATGGGGTGCTACAGTATATACCATATTTTTCGCTCCATAAGACGCACTTTTTCCCTCCTAAAAAGTAAGGGGAAATGTGTGTGCGTCTTATGGAGCGAATGCAGTGGGTAGGCAGGCAGGAAAAGCCCCTGCGGCTCTTGTGGGCTTTTCCCCAGGAGGGAGAAGGGACTGACGCAGCCAGTCAGTCCCTTCTCCCTCCTCGTAGAAAAGCCCGCAGGAGCCGTGCGCTCCTTAAAGGGTGCGCACCTCCTGTGGCCTTTTGTGGGAGATGGGACCTCCCACAAAAGCACGCCAAAAAAAAAAAAAAGCCACAGCTGTGACTTTACTCTCATTTTCTAAAAGCACTGAAAGGCAGGAGCAGGTTCATTTCACACATTTTGCTTTATTATCTCTAATTCTACAAACGCTAGAGACTTTCATTTCTCAAAAGGTTTTTTTTGGGGGGGGAACAAGCTCAGAGGCTCCTCCCTCTTGTAGTTCCCTGAGCTGGGGGGGGGGAGAATAATATTTTTTTCCTTGATTTCCCCCTCTGAAAACTAGGTGCGCCTTATGGTCAGGTGAGCCTTATGGAGCGAAAAATACGGTAACCCATAGCAGTAGATGGTATCTATATTCTGTAGGGAGGGGTGGCACATCATACATCCCCCCAACCCAAGGGGCTTCTGCGACCCCAATTTTAAGGTGTTCAGCAGCTGCTGCACTTTCTAGCCATTTAAAATAGCTACAACCTTTTAAAGAAAAGGGAAGATGATTAAAATGCAGCCACCTCAGATCACTTTGCAAAATGTAGGAATTTTTTTTAAGGCAGGCGCGCACACAAACACACAAACATGGGAAATGAATGGAACAGACTACTGGCCACACACAAAATTGCCACATATTGAATTTAGACTGACCTGCCTATCCCTAAAGTCAGCTAACCATTGCATGGCTCAAATGCTTTGGGTCAGTTGCTCATACAATCATTTTAGGTGGTAAGATTTCTGTCATTTCCTGTGCATATATCCCCTTGTGAAGAAAACCTATTCCATTGGCTTCAGTAGCAAGGAGTGTGGTGTGATGCTGCTGAGCCGCTCTCCCATCACCAGCATAGCTGCAGCTTAACTGGACAGGGCAGGACAGGACTGGGCAGCAGTAAGGTCAGGGTTGTAGGAACACACCAGCAAGAGCATTGGATGGGCTCTGCTGGTGTGTCAGCACAGTCCTGACATGACCACCACCCACTGTGCCTCAACCCCATTCAGGTGAGGTGCAGCAATGATAGGTGTCGTAGTCTCGTTGCTGAGCAACAATGTGCAGAGCTCAGTGGAGTGGGAGGCTGGCCAACCAGAAGAGTCTCTGAGGTATACCTGCCTGAAGGCAGAGTCAGCATCCGAAGTCAGGTCAAACCCTAAGGTAAGGTAAGGTAAGGTAAGGTAAGGTAAGGTAAGGAAAAGGACCCCTGGATGGTTAAGTCCAGTCAAAGCCAACTATCGAGTGCGGCACTCATCTCGCTTCAGGCCGAGGGAGCCGGTGTTTGTCCACAGACAGCTTTCCTGGTCATGTGGCCAGCATGACTAAACCACTTCTGTCACAAAGGGACACCGTCACAGAAGCCAGAGCACACAGAAATGCTGTTTACCTTCCCACTGCAGTGGTACCTATTTATCTACTCGCACTGGTATACTTTTGAACTGCTAGGTTGGCAGGAGCTGGGACAGAGCAATAGGAGCTCACCCCGTTGCACGGATTTGAACTGCCAACCTTCTGATCGGCAAGCCCAAAAGACTCAGTGATTTAGACCCCAGTGACACCCATTCATGGTCAGATGGTCCAAGGGTTAAGGAGACCAATGATCATGGGGTCAAGAGTCAAGACAAGCAGGAAGGTAGGACCAGGAACTACAAGCATTGTTAAAAGCATCTGGCTGCTGCTAGAAGCTCTGCTTAAGAAGACTGAAGACAACTGGTTCTCATCAGTGACTTTTCCTCTGAATCCTTGAAGGTTGATCAGCTGCAGGTGGAGTCACTTCTTCCCCTTCAGGCTGATGTTCATCAGGCAAAGCTGACTCTTGGCGCATGACAGTAGGGTTGGTAGGCAAAATTCTGCACCATTGTTCCATCACACCAGCCGTTACTGATTGGAAGCTGCCTTTCCTACAGCCATGCCTATTCAATCTATAACGACTGAAACAACCAGCTATTGACACTTACTCATGGCTACTTTTCAGATATCTCTCCGAGTTCAGGTGTTTGGCAGCCTTCCTTTGTTTTTCGCTGTCTTACACCAGGGGCATCTAGTTGTTGCTGGTTTCCATCTTCCATCAGCCCCAACCAGAATAGCCCAATGGTCAGGGATTTGGAGAATTGTAATTGAACAACATATAAAAAGGGCCACAGGTTTGCCACTCCTGTCTTACATAATTGCTCTCCACCTATCACAGCTGGAGATGTCATTTAAACAACAACAACCTAGGTCTGAAATGGAAGGCAATAGATTCAGCAAAACATGAGTATAGCATACCTCTTGGTACCAGCTTTTCTGATCTGAGAGAGTATCCTAACAAAGTTTTTCCTTTGGGATATTCAGCTGCTTTTCATTTCTTTAGTTTTAGAAAACATCAAATGTTTTGTTGCCTAGGTGGGAATCCTATAAATAGGTAATGCAAAGGTGACAGCTGCTTTCCATGTACATCTGAGTTTATACCTGGTTTTCTTTTTATGTTAAGATAGCTTTTTTTAAAATGACATCTCTATCAAAACAGCTCATTTGGAAATGTCAGGTCTGCTTCTGATAAGTCATCAGTCATGGTGATTGGTGCTGACAGACACCCTGTAATGGTACTGTGGTATCTAATATACTATACTGCAGTCTTTTGTAATATCATATTATTTACTTTATTCAGCCTGGCATGAAATCTCTCCTGGAGGAAAATAAAAGGGAGGGGGGTAGAGAGGGAATCAATCCTTAGGAGGTCTTTCTGATCTCCGTTTCCGGGAGCAAGAATCCCACCCATTTCAATATTGGCTTGGAGAAATAATTTAGAGGCTAGGATGCAAGTTGAAATTTGTGGTTTAAATTGTCTTTATTTTAGATGACAGTGTGCTTTACACACTCCCACTCCCCTGAGTAGTAGGAAGTTCTAGGCTCGGTTTATGTGCACAGGCTGGATATTTATATAGCATTTTCCTTCTGATGTTTATTTTCAAATTTACAAGTTGAATATAGGAAAGCAGGCAAGCACCAAGACAGACAGTGCTAATCTTTAAAGCTGCATCAGTTCGGGGGGGGGGTGTAGCCTTTGGAGCACCACCCACGCCTGCAATCCACTGCTCCCTCCTCCTCCTCTGCTGGCTCTTCTTCATCTTCGTCTTCTTCGTCTTCTTTCAGATAGCTGCAAAACTGATTCTTGTCCTCTATATTCCAATTGCCAGATCATTTCTCTTCAGTTACTATCCAAGCAGGGCAAAATACCTAATACTTCCACTTGTCAAAAGCCATTAAAGAAACTTTTCTAGCCATTAGTCCTCACTAAAAGCGTTATCTTTAACATGCAAAAGCATAGAGATAATTGTTCACTTGGCACCACACCAAATTCCTATTACAAGTAAATTAAAGTTATAAAGCACCCTTAAAAGTTAGGGTTGTAATTAATTTTGGATAGACCAATCCAAACCTTCCTTGAACAGTATGGGGGGAAAGGGATTGAACTGAACAGAGGTTCTGCTGGCTGAGATGGCCTCTCACAAGTCACCAAACAGGTGAGCAGAAGGCTGACTTTCGGTGACTCTGCCAGAAGGGGACAGTGGGAAGCCCCCAAATAGGGCATTCTGGGGGCAAAGAGGGGGCTGGCCCAGGATCTGCTGGATTCTAAACCATTCTCATTGCTGTCATGCAATCCAAGCCCAATGACAATGCCAGCCTGAAGCTGGGGCAAGGATCAGGCCCAATCACCCTGCCTTCCCTTCCACCACGGCTGCTGTGAGCAGCCAGACTAGAGGTGCCATAGTGGCTTCACCATCCTGCCAAGCCTCACCAGTGCCCCAAAACACCTGAATTGTGCCCTAAAACATCTGGAGGCCACCAGGTTGATGAAGGTTGTAATAGGCAATATTCCACAAAGAAGAACAGATGAGCAGGAAATCTTAGAAACAGGTAAAGAGGCACAGAATGAATTTATCAAATAAATGAAGATGGAACCAGTGAACATATAAGGGAAAGACAATAAAGCCCTGATATTTAGGAAGTCCCAAATTAGGAGATAGAAAAACAAACAAACCAAAGAGACTGAACAATAAAACAGAAAATATAACTTTATTGTTAAAGCATACTAGATGGAAGCATAATAGTTTGTTTGTATGCCTCCACTTGTGACACTGAAAACAGTCTGGTCAAGTCTTGAAATATCAACCATTGGAATGGAGATGTTAGACAACCTGCTTAAAGAGATGATGCCACCTTAGGACTTAATTGACAGAGGAGTTGCATCTTGGTAGGCTTCGTGCAGTGCAGACTGGTGGCAGACGAGTCACTAAAGGAGGACTCAAAACAAGATCCAGCCCACATGAAGAATAGATGCCAAACGTCTGCTGTTTTCTTTGAAAGAGGAAAAAGCAACATCTGGTACTTGATGACTGACTGTGAAGTAATCCACCTCCAGAAGACCTCTTGAGAGTAGTCTTGGAAAAGAGTTGCGAAGGCTTCTAGGAAACATCCTGAAATCCTTCTAGGGATTGCTTACATTGAGACTTTCCCCCCACATCTATGGTGGTGACCCATGTTGAGTGTTGAACAAACTAGGCTAAAATAATAGATAATTGGGAATAATTAAATTTATCCAGAGGTGATCCAAGTTGGGCGCTGGGATTGTCAGGTCACAAGTGAAGAAAAAGGCTTCTGTCTAGGCTCAGACTCAAAAAGGAAAGATGAACAGAAACCAAAAGGGCAAAACCTCCAAAAATGCAGGCAGCTGTGTTGACATACTCCCCACAAACAGCAGCTTTACAACACACAACACACAATTTATTAGGTAATCTTATGCACAGTTGGCTAAGATTGAATGACTAGAGTCCTCTACATAGATACTTGGGAGTAAGCGTCATTCAATTTAGTGGTGCATTTTTCTGACTGGACAGGTTATTATGCTTGTCAACACCCTCAGAAAATTCTAATAGATTAATAAGACATAATTTACCCTTGCAGAAGCTATGCTAGTTCTGTTTCAGAAAGGCATGTTTTTCTATATGCTTGGTAATTTGATCTTTAAAAACATTTTCCATGAGTTTCCTTGGAGCAGGTATTAAGCTAAATGGCCTGTAATTTACACGATCCACCATGGATCCCCCTTTAAAAGTTGATATTACAATGGCTATTTTCCAGTCCTCCAGTATGGAGACTGATCTTGGGGACAAGTTACATATATTTGTTAGAATTTCAAAAAGTTCACATTTGAGTTATTTAAGAACTCCCAGGTGGATGTCACCTGGACCTGGTGATTTGTCAGTTTTTACTTTGTCAGTAAGGCCTAGAACATCTATTGTCAATACTATTTGCCTCAGTTCCTCAGAAGTCCTAAAGTGCTGTGAATTCTTTGGATTTGAGCCAGCTTTTGACATACTTAATATTTTATTTGGAAATATATTTATTCTTAACCCGGCTTTGGACTGGTTTTTTAAAAATTTTGTTACCCACTCTTAGCCTTAAGAACGAGGTGAGCCAAGAATCTAGGTAATGACAATGCTATAGTACTACAATACTGAGACAGTTAGGCCCATTTGTGCAATTTGACAGGATAAAGAAGATTTTTCTCCTCTGCCTTTAATAGAATGATAAACAGTGTACATGGAGCTGAGGAAGGGAGGGGGGACATTTCAGTTGAAAGAGTGCCAAATTTACAAAGATGAGCCAGGCTCTGGCATTGAGATTGGAAGCCTGGTGGGTATCAGCTTGTCTGATGCCAGAACAACATTCCCAGAATGCACCAGTTCTGTCATGCTGGTATGCTTGAACTTATGATTCTGTTGCCATTAGTCAAGCTGTGATTGGAATCATAAAACACAGGTGGGGTGCTCTGTTCACACAGTCCCCACATTAGCTTGTGGTCGATGTGGGGGGAAATATTAAACCTCTGAAAAGAGGGATATCTGGATACAGCACATAAATTCCCCTCTCTTCTCTTTGTAGGACTGGGAACAGATCCAATCTTAAAAGGCAGGACAAACTGTTCATAAAAGGACAGATGCAGTCAGAAGGATGGAGTATGCCTTTAATGTATTATTTGCTTAACAACTGCCTGAGATGCCATTAGTGGTTCTGTCTGCTCCATCTCCAGAGCTTGGAAGGTGTAGTGAATCTTGCACATTAGAGCATGATGTTTACTACAGGTTGGTGTGTTTACACTACCACAGTCCAAAATATTACAGCCTAGGATGGGGACTTTCTTGGGTAGTTGGGGGACAGACAGACCAAAAGTAGATGGAAGATAATCACTGTTAAAGGTCTTAAATTGGCATTTGAATTTTCCACCTTGGGTAGAAGTTCTGCATGATTCAAACAGCTGTCTACAACTCAGGACCAAATGGCAACAATTTGAAAGCCTGCCACTTTATTTTGTTAATATGCTTTCTTAAATTCAGGGGGGGACATGTTTCCCAATAGGTTTTTTTTTATATTTAGAATGTACATTCCCTCCTTGCAAAGGCTCTCAGGACAACTCACAATCAATTCAAAAGAAAACCAATCCACTCAATGGTACATACTTCTGAGGTGACGTGTATTAGATTGCACTGCAAAGCAATAAAAGAACAACATATCAAATCAGCAAACAGAAATTAAAACTCTGGAAGAATAAAAGTAAGAAGCATTGGAGAAGAACAAAGAAGTCAGATGAGCTGATATTTTGAGGGGACTAGGAGGTTTTTTTAAGGGGTATTTGCCTGGCACAAAACAGGATTGAGTAACAGGAGAGACTCCCAGGTGAAAGCCACAACCAAAAGGGCCCTTTTCTGGGCAAGGATACCAAATATGTAGCTCCTGAAAGGTGGAGAAACCTGGAGAAGAACCTCCAATGATGATGATCTCTGTCCCTCGACAGGTACATGTGAAAAAAGGCAGCCCTTCATAAACTCAGGTCCCAAGTTGTACAGGACTTTAAAGCTAAGCAGCAGTAAACTGAAGTGGGCTCTGAGACATACCAACAACCACTGGGGTTGGGAGGGTGAAAGGCAGGGAGACCAGCAATAGAGTGGAGCCAAGAGCCAATGGATTCTAGTTTTGTCTCCATGCTTCTCGCTGTTGAGTTCTACTAGGGCAGGACTAAGACTAAGGAGGAGGCAACTGGTTGTAAGTAAGATGGCAGACTAGTGGCTGCTGGCTGAGGGCAGACCAAGGTTGGTGGTGTATTCCCCATTTGTCTTAATGGACTAGCCTCCACTGTCCCTAACAGCCACTACCTCCAGAGGCAACTGCCTCATATTGTATGATGATGAGGAGGGGGAGAACCATGTTTGAAGGCAGAGGTGGGATATAAATCCAGTAAATAGATATATAATATATGACATGCCCTGAATGGTTTCCAGCTCTGCATGAGCCTGTTCATGCCTGTGTGGGCTGTTTACTTCTCTGCCCACAGGGGGTGGGGCGGGAGAGATAACTTTTCCCCTCACAAACAAACTGTGAAGCAAAGCAGGCAAATAATTCTGAAGCTTTCGAATGATATGTTGATAGGCGAATTGATATACTGCAGCTCTTTACAAGACTTTATACCTAACACATCTTTCTAAACATGGGAACAGATTGTTTATATCCATCCACAGGGAAGCCTATTACCAATTTAAATCAGGCTGCTGGGAGAGAATCAAAATCATGTTGATGGTGGTTCCTTTAAGAGGAATTAATCAAATGTTACCAATCGGTTATGTCTGATTTGAAGATCGGGGCTGCCAAAAAAATTGTGATGCCTTTGCACAGGGTGCTGTGTGCCATTCTGCCTTCTCTTGTACGGTCCTGAGCAATGCACTCTTATTGAGCCCCACAGGATCAGATCCTCTGGTGAACTCTGCTTGCTGCTAATTCTTATCCCATATGCGGCTTCCCCTTATCAATTCAAGTGTAGCGATTTGTTCTGTCACAGAAACAACCCGAGGCCATGAATCTCATCAGGGTTGCAGCCTTATCTGTCAGCTCCGAGTATGATAGACAACACTCTTTATCCCCAGTGGGGCTGTTGAGCCTCCCACTTAGTTCAGATGAACCTCATACTGTGTGGCACTGTTCTGATTGCCTGAAAGTGTGTGTGTGTGTGTGTGTGTGTGTGTGTGTGTGTGTCTTGGGATAGTGATGTATCAAGCACCCTTTCAACCTCTTGCCAAAGTCCTAAATCTCTCATTCCTTGAAAAAATATGACCTTATAAATCCCTTCCTGCAGCCTGCTCCTTTGTAGTCTAATCCTATGAAGATTTTTAAATGGGTTAGCTGGATGCAGGCTTTACAGATCTGTTTCCTTGTGTTTTGATATAATAAATTGCTTTTTGCGCACCACCTTGAGCTGTAAAGATCAGGACAACAAAAATCCAAAAAGTAAACTAAAAACAAGTAAAGTATGTGAGTTATAAGGCAGTTTTTATCTTGGGATGGCAACCCTTGTAGCTTTCTTCGCATGTTCCTTGTGTGCAGAGGGAAAGGGTGTTGAGAGGGGCTCCAGGGTTGTGTGTTTATCCAAAGGATAGGGAATCTTTTCCAGCCCGAGGGCCACATTCCCTTCTGAAAAACCTTTGAGGGGCCACATGCCAGTGGTAGGTGGGGCCAGAGGTGAAAGTGGGCAAAGCAATGGCTGTGACTTTTACCTTTGTACAGTAGAGTGGTTTGTAGACATTCACAGGGCCCTCTTTATCTTTCTTTCATTCAGGCAAGCACAAAGCATTACCAATAAAAGCTTTCTGCTCTTCACTTCTCTCTCCCCTGCAAATGGTGGCAGCAACAAAGGGATTTTGCGATTGGGGCAAACTGTGTGGGAGGGGGAGTTTTGGGTGAGCTGCGGGAGGAGGGGATTGGCAATGGGGTGAGGTGGGTAGGTGGGGATGAGGGTATTGCAGGAGCTGTGAGGAGACAGGGTGTGTGGCAAGGGAGGGGTCGGCAAGGGGGTGATGGGTTTGGCAGGGGTGGCAAGCAATGTGAGCAGGGGTGGAAGCTTCGAGTATATAAATGGGAAAAGAGAATTTACATGCTTGTAAAGTGCATGCAGATATAGCCAAAATTGCCTCTAATCAAAAGCCAGACACTAATTTTCCTGTACAAGTTGAAATGTATCATTCCCATCCTAAAGGTGGTAGTCTGTTATATACACAAACACACACAGGGCTCTGGGGAATTCTGAATTTAGGTTCCATGTGAACTTATAGGTCGCAATTGCTCCTTGGTAGATAATTTGAAAACCAATGACTTGTCATAATTTAAAATATATAATGTCTGACATGCGGTAATATTCATTTTTAGAAAGCATTTAAAGTATTGCTTCTCTTTGGTGTTTGATAGAAAACATGCAATGGTAGTTTGTATTTGGCAGTTGATGAGACAACTTATCCCATTTTATGTTTGAAGCCTCCAGACTTAAAACATTCAAGAGGCTTAATTAGTATCCCTGAGAAGAAGAAACACTGCTCAGACCTGTGCTTTCTATACACCCCATTTCCCATCAGCCCCAGACAGCACAGCCAATTGCGAACCACCTGAAAGAGTCTCCTGCTGCTGTTGTCCACAGATGCAATAGAGGCAGTGAAGATGGTAGCCACTTGGTAGGCTTGACGTTGAGCTCTAACCCGTGTCTGGTCAGCTTCAGAATGAGTTATCCGCCACCGGCGCTCTAGCCGTCTCAGCGATTGTTTTATTGCCCTCAGATGCATGGAAAACCACGGGGCTGTCCGGGCTTCATGCAATCAGAGAGGGCACTTCGGAGCCAAACAGTCAATAGCCCTGGTTAACTCCACATTCCAGCGGGCCACCAGGGAATCAGCTGAAAGGCCATCAACATGGGATAAAGCATCTCCTACCACTCTCTGGAAATAATAAGGGGTTTTTTTGGGGGGGGGGTTATATATATATAATCTAGTAGCTACCACCTTGGGAAATTATAGATAACCCAATTATCTTCCTAATCAGGGCTAGGACTGAGAAAGTAAACTCTTATAAATGCGATAAATGCTGCTCCAGCTCCAGCTGCTCCAGCTCCAGCTCCACCACCATTATTATTATTATTTTCCAGACTGAAGGCACAATGGGAAATTCTGCCTTCACATGAGAGAGAAGGAAACTGTGTCCATAATGCTTTCTTCCAGTCATGGGCAAACTCCTGACACAGGAGCAGTCCATAAAAATGATGAGTGAGTAATAAATCCTAGAAGATCAGAGTAGACGAGCAAATACACAAAGGGTATCTAGCATCATGAAAACCATGAGACTGTTTTCATGGTGAAAAGCTATCTATATATTTTGTAAATGTATGGAACAACAAAGGGTCTTGGGGCACCTTTAAAGATTAGCATTCGAAATTTGGTTCACCTTTAAGATGCCACAATGCTCCTCACTGGTTTTGCTGAAAAAGAACAACACGGCTGTCTCTCTGAAAACTGTTACATAAGGTCCATGAGCAAAATGAACCCAGATGGAAAATTACGCTGGCATGAGGAAGTCCCAAGATTTAAAGCCTATTCGAGCAGCATATGAAAAGGCTGTTAAGTGGAAGAGGAAAACTCTGGAGGAAATCAAAGAGTTCCTAGTCTTCCTCATACTAGTGCACCCTAGACCAGGAGCAACTAACGTACAGCTCTCCAGATGTTGCTGAAGTACAACTCTCATGGGTCATGCTGGTTGGGGCTGATGGGATTTGGAATTCAACAACATCTGGAGCAACACAGAGAAGTGTGGTGCTGGATTAAAGCCTGTGGAGGCCCCTAGGCAGTAGAAATCTTGGGGCTCCCCTCACAAAACATCTCCCAATACATTTTTGTAATTGTTTTCAAGATCAAATCAATATTATTGATCCATTGTTGTGGGGGCCCTAAAAGGCATAGGGCCCATAGGCTGGTGCCTACTCTGAATATTGGTAATCTGGCACTGGATTAGTGACCCCTGGCCTATAGTATCAGTCTATGATAAATATAGACCCCAATGAGGAGAGGTACTAAGAAACAGGTCCCATTGCATACAGGAGCAATGCAAAATAGTTTCCCCTGAAATACCGGGGATAAATATTCACGTATTTATATTTCCTAAGGCTATGCACCTATCTTAGCTTCACACTGAGTTTCCACTAACTTCAACAGGCTCATCATCTATTCCAGTTTCCCTGAGCAAAAATGCCAGGACAGCCTAGATTTCCCAGGTAGAAAAAATGGTGCTTAGTGTAAAGAGCTAATTCATGGCAACTGAAAACAATAAAAGCCAGTGGTTGCAGTCTGGGAATCCTAAGGTTTCTGCCGCACATGAGAAAAGTGCAGTGCATATGCAGGTATTATTAAATTTATATACCGCTCCATACCCACAGGTTTCAGGGTAGTTCACAAGATAAAATTTCAATATAAAAACACAAAAGACATAATCAAAATGTAAACAGAAACAGCCGAATAACCCCCCCAAAAAACATAAAAAGTTAAAACAATTAAAAACAATTTGAAAAAATTGAAAAACACAATTAAAAAGCAGTTTAAAAGAATGTAAAAGATATTATAAGGAGCAGGTATGATGAAGCATGGTCCTAAACACTGGAAACAATAGAATCTCTCTCTCTCTCTTGATGAAATATAGAAGTCCTTGTCCGAAGGAAAAGGGACAGGAAATCTTTGGTCCTCCAATTCCTTTCATCCCTGAATATTGACTATGCTGGCCAAGTCGGATGGGAGTTGCAGTCTAACAACATCTGGAAGGCCACAGGTAAACCCATCCCTGGTTTACATTACAGGCAGCAGCTTAAATAACTTCCACCCATAGTAGGGCACTGCCTTCCTTCCTTCCATATCTGATGTAGCAGTTCTGTTTTCCCCCTCCTCTTCACATTAACAGCTTGTAGTTGAAGGGATTGGTGTACATATCACTACAAAGAATTTTCAGGGCAACCACAGAAATTGAACCAAATGAAGGCTGACCCATTTCCTGCAGATCCAGAGACTCAGCCAGCACAAACATAAGCCTTGGAAGTAGAAGGCTGCAGCTCGTACATTAGCTGCCACTCCAGCAAGGTTACTTAGGCCATGAATTTCACTCTATTTGTGTAGCTCAGCTGCCACACATGATGAACGCCTGCATTCGTCTAAAATTTCCTTCTCTACCTGACTGTTATCGAAGTGTCTCACACTCTTGAATGTATAACGCTCTCTAGACTCACTGCAAGATTTGGCTGGGCCATTATCAATGCGCCGTATAAATGATGTTCAGCGAACTTTGCCTGAAGTGCCAAGGGCAGAAGAGAGAAATGGGACCAAGTGCCAAATCTGCTGCCAGCTAGGCTAGGTGTGTACAGCCCTCTGCTTCCCATTTGCTTCTGAAGTCCCCCTCTCTTCTATAACCAAAAGAATTGCTGTACTTACCACCCAGTCGACTCATTTGTTGAAAGTAGACACTTGGTATATAATGATTCCTGGCTGCTACGAAGAAAGCTCTCAGCAATCCACTGCTGGGACAAGCAGCCCAAGCCCTCTCAACCTTTAGCTATTAATATCCTAACACAGGCAGTCACCTGTGAAGGAAAGGGGAAATGAAAAGCGCTCACCAGGTGTCAGCTGCAATTACTTGGGGAGTAAATATTTCTAAAGCAACCATCTCAAGCTGAAAGCAACAACAGGATAGATGCAGCTTCTAATATAGCCCCTCCATTTCTATTGCCTTTTCCCCCCTTCTTTTTTTTTGCTGTAGTCGGGCCCTGAAAGCTGGATAGATGAGAAATAAATCCTACACGGAACCCAGAGAGTCACTTGTCCAAAGAGGTCTAGCTGTAACTAAGGACCTAGCAAGACAATCACATATTGGTACATGTGAAGCTATTACTCAATTGTCTCAGGGGATCTGAAGTTCTTCACACAACTAGCGTGTCTGTTGTTGGAATAATCAAATTTCCTAGTACTGAAATCTCAATTTTACATCAGGTGTGGGGGAGGGAATATGATGGCCACCGCTTCCACTAGCACATGAAACATCATGTGTGCACCGTATTGGCTTGGATCACAAGCACCTACTGACTTGTGTCTGTGAAAAAACTGATGACCTGTGCCACCACATGCCTCATTTCCTGTACCATTTTGGAAACTTCTGCTGTTTCTGTTGTTGTTTTCTAATTAAGAGCCTGAGCATTTCCCGGTGTATAACACTCCATAGAGAAGGAATGCGTATTAGCCTTTTGTAGTTTTATCAGTCTTAGAATGGAAAACCCTTGGATTCAGGTTAGGAAAGCAGATCCCCTGCTTCCCTGTGCACAAATGGTATGAATTCATTGTGATAGACACAATGAGTCACCCCAGAAAGCTTTTTGAGAAAGCAAACATATTGCATGCAAACTATCGTAGTCTGTTGAATACAATTCTTTTTGTAACCACAAATACAACTGCCTTCAACATTCCAATTTAAAGCTAGATGTATGGCTTTTCATTTCATTTTATTTTATTTTTATTTTGCCAAGTCTGAACATTGAATCCTGACTCTCCTGAACTACCCACTTCTCAGCATGCCTCCAAGTCTAGAGTGGATCCAGCTGTGTATGGAGAAGCCCCCTCTCTCCTTCCCTTCTAATGGGTGTTACTTTAGAAAAGCACTCCTGGACCTAGTGCTAGAGCTAGGTATTCAGCCGAGTCTCCTGTCACCCCACCTTTAAGTTATCCTTGGATGAGCAGTCCATGATGAGCTCATTAAGCGAGACCTAGAGGGATCTTCCAGGCTGTTCAGGGTCTTGCTTGAATTATTCAGCATCTCACTTGACAGGATGGCATGTAGGAGCAATCTCATCTAAAGGGCTGGGGAAGTTTGACTCCATCTGGCAGACGCGGCCTCTGAGTGGCCCTATCAGGAAGCTCTATACGCATGCATCCAGATTCATTCCATGGCAAATGTAGGTCTGGGGGAAACATCCCTGTAATGCAATCTGTGCATAAAAGGGTTGTGCTGAAAAGCATGTGCATGATTTGGAAACCCACGTGAGCCTAGTATTTATGCACTGTCACCTAGATTAAGGGCTCATCCACATTTCCACTTTCCCCTGGGGAAACCTGCTGTTTCCCCCTGAATCGGAGCAAACGTCAGTTGGGTTTTCTCTGGATTGCTGTTTGCTCTGATTTAGCCCTCAAGAGTGGGTTTTCTGTGGGAAAGCAGTGGGGCAAAGGCAAAAGCACTCGGCCCCATGCCTGGAAAGAACTGCACAAGCAGAAAACTGCTCAGACCTGTGGTTTCTTGGAATGAGACAGGCTGAAGTGCAGACAAGCCCTCAGATTTGAGGGTTTCTCTTTGGATTTCGTTGCAGTTTGATAATATAAATTATACCGAAACAGAAACAGGCTCTGCTGAGTTCAGTGCTTGTTTCAAGGCATTTATATTGCCCTCCCTGGTACAGGAGTGAGCTCTTAATGCACAGCGGCTGCCTTCATTCATTGCTTCTCTAACACGAGCCAGCCTCAGTGAAACTGGGCATGTGACAAGCGCATCCGCTGTCAGAATGAGCAGCAGCTGAAGCCTTGCCCCGAGCCAGCCCTGGCAGCCTTAGTGTGCACAGAATTGGCAAGCATGCCTTGCTGCTCTGGCTCCTGAATCTCCTCGCCAACCCATCCCATTTCACCCCCCGCTACCCATTATTGAAACCCAAGCCTTCGCTCCTGGCTTGTGGGGATGCAAGGCTTCTGAAAAGCCAGCACCACAACTAATGAGGAGGCCAGAGGGCATTTGAGGAGAGAGACATAGCCCCAATCATTTGTTGGGGGAAGAGCATGGTTGCCATAGCTACAGCAGCCAGGAGAGGCAGCCATGTTGTGGGAGCCGCTGTGAGGAGGGGGAGGGTTTGCTGGTGAAATATGAGAAAAGGAGGAGAGAAAGCAAAGGTGGAAATGAGGACTCAGTATAGCTGAGTAGCTTGTCCCACCTTACAAGGGGATAGTCCAATAAATTCTTTAAAGCTATTTTTTCCAAACTACAGAGATTTCTCAATGCTAGTAAACACGTTCATAGGAGTCTGTATCCACCCCACCCCCCATTTTCTTATTAAGAGCAGTGGGGCAGCTAGGGCTGGACCTCAGGGCTCCATAGCCACTGGAGGCTGGTCTGTGAGGGTGAATGGGGCACTGCCCCATCAACTGCAATATGCAGTCACATAACCTTTAACACCCCAACAGCAAAATCCAGGACACAATCTTCCTGGACGACTTCTTCCTGCTTTTTCTTGTGAGAGAATGGCGGCCATTTTGGATGCCATGATCTTGCTTGATTTCACACCATGATTCCCCCCTGAAAAAATGCCTTTTCAGGCACAGCGTCAAAATACACACATTTTGGGGCACCAAGCAAAATCACAACCTCGAAAAAAGCACTTTGGGAAATGGGGGTGTCACAGCACTAAATTGTGCGAGCTCATGGCAACCAAAATGGCTATCGTTCTCTCATAAGAAGGAAAATGGGATATCTAGTTTTTTCCTGGACACTTCCAGGGTATGACCTCAAACCCTGCCTGTATGCCTACTTCCTTCCAACCCGCCCAGAGGATGGCAGTGGCCGTCAGCTTCATCCTCCTTGGTCTCCATTGTACCCATGTAGAACTTAGCAGGGAGGAGGAGGAGGTTGGGGACAGAGCTGGAATGAGTTGGCCCTGCCTGTTGTTGGCTCTGGATTCACCTACTGCTGGACCTCTCACCCTGCTTTCTGGCCTACCAGTTCCAATGGGCACCACCCAACACTCCCCACAGCTCACCCTCCCACTTCCCAGACTACCACTCAGAGAGTCACAGATATAGGTGCCAGCTCCAGGGAACTTACTTCCTAACATACGAATCAAATCCAGGATGTACACCATATACAAGGATTGTATATGGTGTACATCCTGTCAGCCTGTTGCGCTCTATATGTTGTAACTATCGCATCTGCGTAACAAGGTCTTGTATTTGTTTTGGGTGCAGAGCCATGTCAGGATGTTGTCTTGGGCCTTCTCAATGTGCTTCAGAAGAAGGCACTTCTGGTGGTAGAGGATGAGAGTAGTGGCAAGTATGGGCATGTGGGTCACTGCAGCATCCTGTCTTTCATCTTGGTTTTGGTTTTGTTTTTTAAATCTTACAGTTGAGGGGCAGCCTGCCAGCCACATGTGTTGTTACAAATCCTCATTTTATTATTTTTACTTTAAAATTATATTACCCTTTCCTGCAACAGGGTGGTGCTTGCACACAAGGTAATTGCCTTAGCATCAAGGCAACAGACATAAACTTTATTCCTGCAGTCATAATGGTGCTGTTATTCAAGTGGGTTTTAAAAAATGTGAAACTGCATGTGCTTGAGAGTATTTATATGATTATTCGTAGTATTACTGTCATCATTATCAACACCAACATCATTATAATCAGAGTTGGCAAACTCTTTTTGTCTGCATTTTGCTCTATAGCAGAAACACTGAAACGGTTGCAAAGCAGGGATTGGGGTGGGTGGAAAAGAGAAACGGTTAATGTGTACTTTGCATCTGAAATAGTGCAGATGACTGTCTAAAGCTCCTCCGCCACCACAAAGAACCACTAAATCCGGGGTCTAATATTAGCTAGCTAAACCACTGATTAAGAAAATCTCTTCCCAAAATGCTAGTAGTTTCAAGATGCAATTATATCTTAATTATGAGATTTAGTACCAGAGCAGTTATTGACAGGGAGGCATTGCAGCTCCGTGAGTAGGGAACATGCTTTGCATATGGAACAGCTGTGTAGTATGCACCATAACTTGAAAGTGCATGTCTTCCCCAAAGAATCATGGGAACTGTAGTTTTTTTAAGGGCGCTAAGGGATTGTAGCTCTGGAAAAGATAGCCTACACTTCCCAGGATTCTCTGGGTGAAGCCATGGGTGGAATTAAACATTGCACTCTTCCAATTGTTCTGTCTGTACAAGCATTCCCTTTTGCCAGATGTAGTGATACTCTGCTCCCTTCATTGTTCTGGGGGTTCTCCTGAGCCCCCAAGCTAATTTAAGGGGCACCTAGGGCACATGGGAGAAGGAGAATGGAGAAACCTCATTGCACAAATGGTAGTCTCTGCACAGAATTTCCACTGATGGGGCCAGTTAGAGGAATCCTGCCCTATGCGCTTTACATGTGCAGTGTGTACACAGCGTAAGTCCCACAATCAACCTCTAGCATCTCCAGTTAAAAGGAGCAGGGGGAGCAGGGAAAACCACTGTCTAAGGCTTTGAAGACCCACTGCCAGTAGAAAATATTGGACTCAATGGACAAAGGAAATTAACCTGGTGTATAAAGTAGCTTCTTGTGTTCCTAATGTAGGGCCAGACAGCCAAGTAAGTGAATCAGCAGACTCATGGCTCTAGAAGGTAGAGCTGTTGTGCAACTCTACCACCAAGGTCAAGCATAAGTATTTGGCCTTTGGCTCTCTCCTAGACTTGAATATTCCTTCCTAAAATACAATATTTCTAGGTATTAATCACCAAATCATTCTCTGGGTGGGCTCCTCATTTGAAGAAGAAGGGAGACATTGTCAGGTTTTGGAAGTAACACCAACATTTGCAGAAGTGCAACAAATCTTGTTTTGTGGGGTGGAAGAATCTAAGGTGGGGCACAGGGCAACTCAATGAGAACTGAGCGTGCTCAGTGTGCATGGGATGTTGAATGACTCTTGGGGATACAGAAATAGAAAACTTGGCAGGGGGAACTTGAACTGAAGTTTTAGAAAAGGGAATGGCTGGCTTGGTAGAATCCAGGACAGAAGCTGTCCACGCTGTAACATTTTGTTGCAGGCCCTGCTTATTAAAACATGCAAAGAAACTACCGTTTATGTGAGGGCAAATGTAATAAAGAAATAAAGAAATAAAGAAATAAACCATCATTTGCCTTGCCCCTCAAATGGAATTCCTGCCCCACATGAAATGTCTGCTCTCATTCTCACTCCTGAATCAGGAAAGGATTTAAAAAGTTAATGAAAAAGAAAATTCTCCCATTTTCCCTGCACAGGATGGTTTTCTCTTCTTCACAATCATAGAACCCCCACAATACAGAGGAAATAGTCATGCTTAAGTCCCATTGAAATCAATTAACCAAGTTACTTACAGCTAACTTAAGCCCTATTGATTTCAGTGTGATTTAAGCATAACTAACTTTCTCTGGATTATGCATTCCATCAATATATTACAGCAAGATTAATGCATTACAGAAGAATCATGTTGTGCTATGAGAGCTCTGTTTGATTAAATCATGTTCTTCTGTGATGAAGTTGATACTAAATTTTCTGTGAATTTGTGTGTGCCCCCGTCAAATATAAAATTCTTCTCTTAAAGGGGAAAAACGAGGTTTTTCTTTATGCCTATTTACTGCAAACAGCTAATGGGAAATCTTACATTTTGCATTTCTCTTTGGCCCATAAATACTGAGACAGCGATCCTTCTCCCATTAAAATGAATAGGAGCTTTGCCATTTAATGATATAGGAGTAGTTTGTTTCTTTTGGTTGTCAGAGGGAAGTTATGTAGATGCCGAGCGTGGGGGATGCTGTCAATCCTGGAAGCCTGTGTAGAAAGATCAAACCCCACAGCCATATCTCAGCATCCAGCCTCATTTTACTTGCATGAACACTGCTATCAGCATTCTAGTTCACACTTTGCCATTTGAACACTGTGCATGCTGAGTCTGAGCAGAAATGGGAATCCAAAACAGTGGGGCAGATGCCAAGAGCAGGTTGATGGAAGCTGCAGCGTGACTTGAAACGTGACTGCTTGCAGGCATGGGGAACCTGTGGCACTTCAGGTGTTGTTAGACTCCAGAACTCCCACCACCCCTGACCATCGGCCATGCTGGCTGTGGCCAATGGCAGCTGTGATCCAAAAACATCTGCAGAGCCACAAATCCCCCATCCTTGGTCTAGCAGCTGGGGTACAGAATTTGTTTCTGGCTCTGTCTACTTGTCCCACAAGGCCAAAACTACAACCAGTGGGGGTTTCGAGGGGGAATAAAAAAATGAAGTGATGGTACTCATATATTAGATGTGGTGCCAGCACAAAATGGCTGCCATGGGTGATAATACTCTGGTTACAACCCAATGCTGGGGCGAAAGATGACACAGTGAATTGAGCAAAACAGAAGGTAAGAGATGGGGGCACCGAATTTTGGGCTTGCACGGGGTGCTGCTGAAATTTGAAAGACCAAAGTCTGCCCCTGCATGGGATCTGGATCTGAATTGTGCTGGAAGCCCCAAAGAACTTTCTGCATTTAGGGGTAGTGTGGGGTTGTTCTTCTGTGGAGTGTTTAAACTGCTTGGTAATTTGGCAGCTTGAGTTAGTGTAGCATCTAGATTGAGGTGGTGGTGGTGAGGGAGGCAGTATTTAGCTTGCTACCTTTTCTCAAGCCATTCATGGTGAAGGGTGCAGTCTATTTGTGGTGGAGGGCAGTGGGGTGGAGACTCAGCAAATGCATGATAGGACATGGGTGGAAGAGGAGCAGAACTCAGAGACTGCCAACATAGAGCAACATCTTCAGTGCTACAACTAACCTTGTTAGTTGTAGCCCTTGTTAGCCGTAGCCCTTGGGCAGCCTTCTGCAACTTGGTGCCCTCCAGATGTCCTGAACTTAAATTCTCAGCAGCTCCACTCATGATGGCCATTCTACCTTGGGGTAATAGGAGTTGTAGTTCAACTCCTAGCCAACCAATTCTCCCCAAAATGTGGTAGTCTGAAGATAGCCAAATGCACATTGTTGTTAGGCTTGCCATACATCAGGAAAATGTCCTGGTTTTCAGGTGTAAAAATTGTGTCGGGGGGGGGGATTTTGCAGAATCGGCAAAATGTCAGGGAAAACCCAGGTGTATGGCAACGTGATGGAAAAAAGCAACCCTAATTGCTGCAAGCTCATTGGAAGAAGGGCAGAACACTCTGATCTCAACTGTCTCCAGATGAGGGATTGATGGGCCAGTTTGTCCCCTCCCCATGTCCATGTTCCCCAAAATTTCTTCCACGGGTAGAGAACTCGTCCTTTATTAGATCCACTGTCACTTGTTTCCCCCACACTCCAAGGGCTGGGGAAGATGCTACATTACATGCCATGAGCTTTGCTTGTCGCCTGTCATCTCATTGCATCTGTCATAGGGAGCCAAAATCTGAATTATTATTATTTTTGAGAAATGAAAGGTTTTTGCTCAGCCTGACAGACACACAGGGGAGTTTTGATCCATTCCCGGTGCAAAAAAAAGGATGCTGTCAAATCTCTCTAGGTTTTATTGCTGGCATTATCATAAACAGCGTCCTGTGCCTATTATCAGGTCACAGGGATGCTTTCCCTGTCGTGTTGTTTCACAGCCGGAGCTGACAGCTCAGCATCCGTGCAGCGACACCAACCTGAGAATTAAAAAAACCAAGAATCCAGGAAGAAAGGCTTCTGCATCTGGAAATTGGTAACTTCTGGGCCATTTTCTGTGACCCTATGGCTCTTGGACAGAGCAGGGGAGAGGGTCCCATCAAATGAACTATTGCTGTACTTGAACTGCTTACTTCCTCAAGCAGTATGGGGTTTCAGAGCCAGTGGTATCAGGTTAAGTTTCAGTTGGATGAGAAATAACTAGAAGCTTATGGTGCCTTTGTAATATTTGCTTTACTTTTAAATATACTTGGCAGAGCAGAAGCAGCGGCAAACTAGCACTCCTACAAGGAATCCCCAAACAATTTGGGTACCATCCCAGCATGCTTACCTATCTCCAGCTAGAATTTCTCAGTCTCTTTCTCTTCCAAAACTGCTCTTTCTGCAGCCTCTCTGCCCTCGTATCAAATTCTCTAAGGTGGGGAATCGGTGGCTCTCCAGATGCATTGGACTAGAACTTGTATCATCCCTGTGACCACACAGCCTGGAGTTGTATTCCAAAGATATATGGAGAACCACATGTTGCCCACCTCTGCTCTAAGGTCAAAACACTCATGCGAGATCTCCTCCTATCAGAAAGTAATCTCCTGTCATTGGCTTCATGGAACATCAGCTGAGCATTGTGGGCTTTTAGCCTAAGAATACCAAGGTGTAGACTATGTTCAGAGTTCAAAATAAATGTGTGCTGCTTCAAGTGTGAAAAACAAATACGTATTTTTGGATGCTTGTCTCTAAGGCCGATATTTTTCTGAATGCATTATCTAGGGACACAACAATGCCAACGATGGAAGTTGGTTCATTCCACATCTGATGGGGTACATATGTTCTGTACTTAGATGGTGTGACTGAATACAAAATAATCTTGTTTGAAATGATACATTAGAGAGGTACTTCAGACCTCCTAGAGATCCTATTAAACAGCACTTCCCAGATCCTATGGAGTCAAAATGACCCTAGAAATACTCAGCCCACCCACTGAGGGCATGTGGCTCCCTGCAAAATTTGATGTTTTCTGCTCTACTGCGGGCAAATGAAGTGTGCTTGTGGTGGGTGGACAAAGAAGGTGCCTTCTCGATTGTGCTAGTGGGAGCCTGCTTTCAAATAGCTGTGGCTAAGGCAGCATCAAAAAGGAAATGCAGAAGTAAATTACCTCTCAGAAAAGGTACCAACTAGAGCAGGAGCTTTGTGCTGTGATTACTGGTTCTGTGCCATGGCTGATGCATTCAAATTAATGGTGATCAGCAAGAGAATTGCCAAGCTTCCTACAACCCTGTCATTTAGGAAGCTGCTACATACCAAATCAGACTTCTTGTTCGCCTAGCCTAGTATTTCCTATTTTTACCAGCATCACCAATCTAGGATCTTAGATAGGAAGACTTTCACATCACCTGCTACCTGGTATTTTTCACTAGTCTGGAGATGGCTCGGGGACTGGAGCTGGGACCTTCTGCCCGCAGCACATGAGCTCCAGCACTGAGATAGGTGGTCCCTTATCATTTCTTTTTTGGAAGTCTTCTTTGGGACCTTGAATGCTGGTCTGGTGGCTAGTCAACTAAGTTGTAAATCAGGAAGTCTCCAGTTTGAAACTCATCTGTGCCATAAACCCACTGGTTGATTGTGACAAGCTGTTCTAGATCTCTCTCAACCTCAGGAGACACATACACACACACTCTTGTCACTGGGAACAATAATGCATACCAATCTTGCAGGGTTGTTCTAGGGGTTGTAAGATAATGCACGAGCAGTGCTTGGAACCCTTGAAAACATTATGCATCAAAGCTCTGGATAATGATCCTGATCCTCGTCAAATTCCTAAAAAGCCAGTTGCCTGTACAGTATAAGATGGCTTCCTATGCTGTGGACTACCAGCTGACCAATCAGTATACCAGAACCTTAGTTTATGTCTAGGGCATTGTTCAGAATAACAGCTTAGTGGCAGTTCTGCACATACTCAAACCTTTATGCACAGTCCAATAAATCTTATCTTCATATTAGTTGCTATCTATCTATACATTTTTAGCACCATGTAATAACTCGATCCCTACATTTCCAGTGCCACATGGCTACCCCTGGCCATATTAGATGCCAATTTAACACATAGTAGGAATCTGTATCCATCATGGTAGAAAAGGCAAGAGGATAATTGAACAGTATGCCTTTGTAGGGCACATTACTGCTACCAAAAACAAGTGTGGCATGGATATGGGGTTCTGTTGGGAGCACATTCTTCCCTGGGCTTTATACGTTAGGATAATCTAATCACAATAATACATTCTAATATGGCTCTTTGAAAAATCTGGCAGTATGTAGCTCATAAAGAGAATTTCTGGTCGCTTCTGTGCTCTGCTGATCATGTCTGAATTACACAGGACTCTATGCATTACCAACTAAAAAGCCCAAAGGCTTTCCTGCTGCGTGTAAAACCCAGAACAGGGCCTGTGGTGTATGGTTTTCTATTCTCCCCTTTAAATCCTTTCTCGGGGAAAAGGAGGGGGCATCCCCAGGGGGGCTCTTGTTTCCCTTCCAGCCCAGCAGTCTTCCTCTTGGATGGCTTTGCTAGTTATGCTCATATTTATAAACATCTGAAGGATCCTGGTGCCAGGCTGATCTGATGCTAGAAAGCAGGCATTATATTTTGTGGCAGGAGCAAACCACTTCTGAATTCATTTCTTATTAGAGATCAAGTCATTTGTGAGACTTCCGAAGATGCAATATGATGCAATCTATTGCAGGATAATTCTCCTTTCATTTGTTCATATATATATTTTTTAAAGAGAACCACATTTGACAGGACAAGCCACAATTCTGTTATGCGATGAGAAGGAAGCTCCCATCTGCCCAACCTTTCATTTAATTAGGCAAGCCGGAGCACAGATCACAGTGCTCTCCCACTTCTCTTTAAAAAGATTGAACTGTACAGCTCTCACAGATTTTGTCTTCTGCCTGTGATCTTCGAAGAGAATGAAAAGTCCTCGGGATTCTCTGTGTGAAAAAGAGATAGAGAGTCATGCTGTCCGTGTGTAATGATCTAAGCCTTACCCTGCTTTCAAACACTGTGCTCTTTTTCTTTGCATCTTGCATGGGCAACTGAGCTCACAGCTCTCCAGTGCAACATTTCTAGTCCTCTGTCACCTGAACTAAAAGACAAAAGCAGATGGAAGAAGGCCTACATGTAATTTTTCTTCTTCTTTATATAAGGAGCTGAGGGTATACACGAAGGGCCTATTCTCACGGCCACTTCAGTGCCTAGTTGTGGCCGTGGAGGTAGGGAACCCTGAACATGTTGTTTTCCAGCTTCTCTCAGTTCATGGTGAGTTGTTCATGTACCCAACACCACGTGGATTATTTAGGGTTTTTTTATCCACAATGAAGAGCCCAAATTAATGATGCATTGTAGTAGTTTGTCTTAGCTGAAGGCCAGCCCGAGTATTAGGTAGAGCGAGGCAACCACTGCAGACAACAAATGTTGACGTGCCAGGAGCCTCTGAAGAGGTGTTGGAGGAAAGGGCTGTGTGTACCTGTGATGGGACGATGAGCTGCTTGTGTGTAAAATCCTAGTCCCTCAGAGTTTGGTCAAGTTTGCAAACCTCTGTCTGTAACGGAGCCCCTTAAACATGGCTCCGTCAGTCGCTGGCAGATTCCGACAGTGGTTGCTTTCGGAATCGCTTCCAACATAAAAGCTCCTTAACGGAAACACGTCTTCTGGACTCTCTGCGTGACAGTTTCCGGCGAGGAGTGGGTGTCCCTACAGGAGGTCCTGAAACCTCCCCACTGTTTTCGCTGGAAGTGTCTCTGAGCCATCCCTCCAGCTCCCTTTCCCTCAGCTCAGCTCCTCTCCCCCTACTGGTTCCCTCTTCAGCTGCTGAGTCTCTCCCAACCTGTGTGAGCCCTTTCACTTCCCTTCCTTCCGATGGCAGTTCCCTGACATCCACCTCCCCTCCAGGGCCCCCTTCATCCCCTCTCGCCCCCTCCTCTACGGGCGGTGAGGAGGCAAAACCCCGGAATGAACTTCCTTCATCTTCCGATGTCCCGAACACTTCTCTCCACCTGTTGCGGTTCCTGGTCTCGAAGTACTCCTCCTCCTCAGAGTCCATCTCCCCTTCCCCTTCCGATTCCGAGAATCCTTCCAACTCCTCCTCCTCATCGGTGGTCCCAAAGTATTCCCTCCGGAACCTCTCCACAGGCTGAGGTTTCCTTGGGAACCTTTGATGGAACGTTTCTATCAATACCTCGTCATTGATATCTTCTGCCATTACCCAAGTGTTTTCTGACTCCGGTTCTCCTTCCCACGCTACCAAATACTCCACCTGATCCCCCTTCCATCTGGCGTCGAGGATTTCTGCCACATGGCTGCTGCATTCCCTTTCTTCTATGACCGGTCCCCGAGTGGCCATCCCTTCTCGTCCCCCCTCATACGGTGACAGTAACGACCTGTGAAATACTGGGTGCAGTTTCATGTGGTTGGGTAACCGGAGCCTGAAAGCCACTGGGTTGACCTGTTGAATGACCTCAAAGGGACCCAATCTCCTGGGTCTTAATTTCTTACAACCTCCTTTGAACGGCAACCCTTGGGTTGACAGCCACACCCTATCTCCCACCCTTATGGTTTCACCTTCCCTTCGGTTCTTGTCTGCCTGCCTCTTGTATTCTTCCTTCGCCCTTTCTAAGTTGAGTTGGAGCTGACGATGGATTGCTTCCATTTCTTCTACAAAATGCTCGGCTGCCGGGACACCCCATCTCTCCCCTTCTCCCCCTGGGAAAGCCCTGGGATGACACCCATAATTAGCCAAGAAGGGGCTCATCCCTGTGGACACATTCTCGGCATTGTTGTAGGCAAATTCCGCCAGCGCCAACTTTTCTACCCAGTCATTCTCTCTGTCATTGACATAACACCTCAGGTATTGCTGGAGGACCCCGTTTGCTCTTTCCGCCTGCCCGTTGGTTTCAGGGTGCCGGGCAGTCGAAAAGTTGACCTCCACCTGCAGTAAGCTCATGAGCTTCCTCCAGAACCTGGAAGTAAATTGTTTTCCTCGGTCTGAGACCACCCTCAATGGCACCCCGTGCAACCTAAAAATGTGTTCTACAAATAACTTCGCTGTCTCTTCCGCCGTGACTGCATGCGAGCAGGCTACAAAGTGGCACATCTTTGTTAGTAGGTCTACCACCACCATGATGGCTGTTTTCCCCTTGGACTTCGGCAGATCAGTCATAAAATCTATCGACACTGCCTCCCAAGGTCGTTCTGGGGTTGGTAAGGGTTCTAATAGCCCCGCCGGTGCCCGCCTCTCCCCTTTGGCTCGCTGGCATTGCTCACACCCTCTTACATACTCCCGTACATCTTCCCTCACCTTAGGCCACCAAAATTCCCTGGTGACCAACCACATGGTTTTGTGTTGTCCAAAATGCCCCGCCGTGGGGCTGTCGTGCAACTGCTTGAGTACCCTCCCCCTTAAGTCTCCTTCAGGGATATACAGTGCCCCTTTGTAATACAAAGCTCCATTTCTTTCCTCGAAACCCCCTGGTTCCTCTCCCTCACCCCTAAGACCTCTGAGCTTATTCTGGGCGTATTCATCATTCTCTGTTTCCTCTACCAGTTCTCTTTGTCCCACCAATGCCGCCCCACACACCCAGCGGTCCTCTGGAATGACATGTCTCTCTTCGGGTGCTCCCTCCCCCTCCAAATATTCAGGTTTGCGTGAGAGAGCGTCCGCCCTAATGTTCTCTGGGCCTGGCACGTAACAAATCTCAAAGTTAAATTTGGAGAACTCCTGGGCCCATCTCACTTGCCGTTGGTTGAGCACTCGTGCCGTCCTCCAATACTCTAGGTTCTTGTGGTCAGTGCACACTTGCACCTTATGTTGTGCGCCAATTAGCAGGTGCCTCCATCTCCGGAACGCCTCATGAATGGCTAGTAGTTCTCGGTCATACACCGTGTAGTTCCTCTCGGATTTGTTCAGCTTTCGCGAAAAAAAGGCACACGGTCTCCACTCTGACTCCTCCTTCCCTGGCTGCAGAAGCACCGCCCCAATAGCTCTGTCTGATGCGTCAGTTTCCACTCTCATCGGTTTTTGTAAATCCACATGCAGGAGTTGTTGTTCCGAGGCGAAGGCCCTTTTTAGTTCCTCAAATGCTCGCTCCGCCTCCTCAGTCCAAACGAACTTCTTCTTACTGCTGAGACAGTCCGTAATGGGCGCCGTCAGGTGGGCAAAGTTTCGGATGAACTTACGATAGAAGTTCCCAAATCCTAGGAACCTCTGCACATCCTTCCTTGTTTTGGGTGTTTTCCATTCCAGCACCGCCTGGACCTTGCCGGGATCCATGGCCAATCCCTTGTCTGACAGGCGATACCCCAGGAATTCCACCTCCTTGGTATGAAACTGACACTTCTCCAGTTTCACCCACAGCTGGTTGGCTTGCAGCCTGCTCAACACTTCTCTGACGTCTCTCACATGCTGCTCCTCATTCTCAGAATACACCAACACGTCGTCTAAGAAGGCCACACAATTCTTGTAAAGCAAAGGCCCCAGGACGTGGTTCATAAACGATTGAAAGCACGCGGAGCCTCCTTGTAGGCCGAAGGGCATAACTAAATATTCAAATGCCCCCAAAGGGGTGAACATGGTGGTTTTCCATTCATCCCCCTTCCTTATTCGTATCAGGTTGTACGCCCCCCTTAGGTCCAGTTTAGTAAAAATCTTTCCCTTCCTGACCCTTGTCAAAATGTCGTCAATCCTGGGCATAGGGAAAGCCACTGGTTCTGACACTGCATTTAAGGCCCTGAAGTCACACACAAGCCTCGGCTTGTTCGTGTTTTTTTTATCCACAAAAAACACTGGGCTGCCCCCCACCGCCCTGGACTCTCTGATGAACCCTCTCTTCAGGTTCTTGTCAATGAACTCTCTTAGCTCCTGCATCTCTCTGTCTGACATGGCGTACAGCTTGCCTACAGGGAGCTGTGCCCCAGGGAGTAAATTGATTTGACAGTCAAAGGGTCTATGCGGGGGTAGTTGGTCAGCTTCCCTTTCGCTGAAGACGTCGCGGAGATCTGCGTATTGTCGTGGTACCTTCACGTTCTCCGTTACTTCAGTCCCTGCTAGGGTGGCTTGGGCCCCTGCCAAACCCTTTCCCTCTTTGCAGTGTTCTAAGCAATGTGCTGAACCAAAAGAAACCACTCTCTGATGCCAGCCCACCAGCGGATCATGTAACGCTAGCCAGCTCATCCCCAATATAATGGGAGCTCCTCCCAAGGTGGCCACATTAAACGCTATCAGTTCGGTGTGCCTTGCCACCTTCATTATCATTGGGACGGTCTGCAAGCTGACTTCTCCTCCCAACAGCTCCCTGCCATCGATCGTGGTCACCTGCAGGGGGTTGCTTAAAGGGATCGTCTGTATCTGGTGTTCAGCTGCAAACTCTTTGCTCATGAAATTGCAGGAGCTGCCTGAGTCCAACAGCGCCTTTATCTTTAGAGGGTGTCCGTTTGGCAGCTCTAGCGCCACTTCTATCACTAGGGCGGGTTTAGGAGGTTCTGGCGTGGGCACTTTCACTGCTCTTTGGCCTGGCTGCTGTGCCCCGACGGTGGCAGCCAGGCGTTGGCTTTTACTTGCTTCGGTATTTCTTCCTCTCTTCCCTCCACAGCTCCTACCATCCCTTGCCATTCCTTCCTCTGGGGGCAGACTCTGGCAAAGTGACCTGGCTGTTGGCAGAGATAGCATTTCCGGGCGCCTTTTCCCTCCTTCTTTCCCCCCTCACTGGGCTTTGAAACTGCGCGCGCGCGCGCTGTTCCGATTTCCATCGGCTCTGCCGGCGGGAAAGTTGGCTCTGGAATGTCTGGAATGCGGAACTCCTTCCAACGTTCCCCCTTCCCTTCCCGCCTCTCCAATGCTCTCGCCTCCTGGCGCGCTCCTATGGTCAGCGCTGATTTGGTCAGCTGGTCCATAGACTCCGCCCTGGGCGCCCGGGAAAGTTCGTCTTTCACAGCCGAAGAAAGCCCTTCTTCAAAGAGCATTTGAATGGGTTCCGCCGATAGATCCCACCCCAATTTATGGATCAACATGGTGAACTCAGTCCAGTACTCACGGACAGATCGGCTCCCCTGTTTGCAAGCCATTAACTGTCTGCGGACCACTCCCTGTTCAATATCGCTGGAAAACATCAGATCCATGGCGCGAAAGAACTTCATCGTGTCCTTTAGGACGTCACTATTCGCTGCCATCAGGGGTCTAACCCAGTCTCTCGCCCCCTTTTCAAGATGCCCAATCACGAAAGCCACTCGTGATTCCTCGTCAGGGAATTCATCAAACTGCAGATTGAGGGCATATTGCATCTCTGTCCGAAAGCCATGATAGTCTTTGGGCTCCCCCCCAAACTTCTGCACCAATCCTGGTACCTTTCTGACGAGCTGGGTGTCTTTCCCCTTTTTGTCTGCATCCTGAGCCCTCCTCTCCTCAAGCCTCGCCGTCTGCAGCGCTAGCTGGACCTCCAACACCCGGTACCTTTCTTCCAGGCTTGGACCCGCTCCAGCTCCTGCTTCTCCGGTTCCGGCTGGGTTGCTCATGATGCCTTCTCCTGCACAAGCTGCTCACGAAGACTGTCGGAATGCTGTGATGGGACGATGAGCTGCTTGTGTGTAAAATCCTAGTCCCTCAGAGTTTGGTCAAGTTTGCAAACCTCTGTCTGTAACGGAGCCCCTTAAACATGGCTCCGTCAGTCGCTGGCAGATTCCGACAGTGGTTGCTTTCGGAATCGCTTCCAACATAAAAGCTCCTTAACGGAAACACGTCTTCTGGACTCTCTGCGTGACAGTTTCCGGCGAGGAGTGGGTGTCCCTACAGGAGGTCCTGAAACCTCCCCACTGTTTTCGCTGGAAGTGTCTCTGAGCCATCCCTCCAGCTCCCTTTCCCTCAGCTCAGCTCCTCTCCCCCTACTGGTTCCCTCTTCAGCTGCTGAGTCTCTCCCAACCTGTGTGAGCCCTTTCACTTCCCTTCCTTCCGATGGCAGTTCCCTGACAGTACCACATGGTGCACATTGTGCTGCTAAGCTAGCCTGATGCTCTTACATGTAGTGGAGAATGTTTTCTTGTTGCCAACACTCGAGCAAGCAAGCTTGGTTGGCTTTTGAACATGGAATAGTGGGGAGTGGGGAGAGGGAGAGAGAATATGAATGTTCTACCACAAGACTGTACCCTCCATCACTGCACAGTTAAAAGGAGGTACACTCTTGTAACATATCACAGATCACTGTGGTGCAAGTGCTATCTCCTCCCCCACTGTTACACACTGCTTAAGCCTCTACTTTGCTTTCTCCGTCTTGCAATTCCACATCTTCCACCAATCTAAAAGCCAATGGGGTGGTTGTTCTTTTGGTTAAAAGCCTGATTGTTGTAGAATAATAGAACATACAACGGTAGAAAACACACATCGGTGGCGGCAGTGTATGAAATGACAAACTGTGCACTCCATGGTGCCCATTCTCATGCCAGCATTGACACAACAGAGTACAGGGTGCTTCCCACTCCAGAAATGAGCCCTTCAACTTATGGAGGGTGATAAAGTAAGGATGGGTGATGCACGGGGGGGGGGGAGGCTTGGGGCTTGCTTCTATGACTTCACTCTTTTTCGCTCTCTTGCAAGGCAACTGAATGCCTGAATGGAGCTAAAGGCACATCAAGAACTCAAAATTTCACAATGCCATGTGCTCTATTCTCCTGAAAACAGACAGTGATATTCAGCTAACTCATTCTCCATGTATACCCAATTAACTCCATTGACTTCAGTGGATCTACTCTGAGGATGATTATATGTTACTCATACATTCCTCAAATGAATTCCAACCATAGGGCAAATTCTTGTTTTAGCCAGCATTTCTCTCCCTTTTCTGGATCACATGAAATGCATGGGCGATAGTGCTCCTTTTGCAAAATAAGAACAATCGAGGCTTAGAGTGAAGTGGTGTACACATTTTCTGCTGCACTTCCAGTGCCAAGCACCGTGGCAGGCAAGTGAGACAAGTAAGCAGCTTTATCCTTGCCCACATTGCCTGCTACTGCTGCTCCTTAATTATTTCATCTCCCACAGGTTATCACACTTGCTTATATTGGGCACCTCCATCTCCAAGCCCCCATATTGAGAAAGTGTGAAATGCATAAAATGGTTGGCAGGATCCCTTCATAGCAGCAAAGAGTAAGTGAAATATTTTTTACAACCCTCTTATTTATTTATTTTTTAAAAAAATGGAAACCAGGGGGAAAAGGCGAGCAGCAACAGTTCAGAGTCTGTCCAGGTGCTGTTCCCGCCCATTGGCTGCTTAAGGATTCCACAAGATAACAAGGTGCAGCCAGCTGTGGTTGTTTACTCAAAACACACCTACGTCATGGCAGCCCCCCTCTCTTTCCTCCCCACTTTTTTCTTTTTTTCTTTTTTCTTTTGCATCTTCAAGACAAATAGAATTAGTGGTATCAACCTTACCACAAGGAGAAACACAGACTTACAAAGAGCATCACATAGCAGCAGACATGGGAGATGTAAAAAAAAATAAATTGGCAAGACATTAAGTGTTTAAAACAAATAAGGCACCAACATAAAAAGTATGTAAATATATGCTTTCAGCCTGTTTATACTGCTTCCTTTTAAGTCAGGTTGGGCCCAGCAGGCACTCTGGCACAGACATCTGTTTTCCATTTGGGAAAAGAAGTCAATGAAAACAGAATGCTAAAATATACCTGTTTGGGATTCCCAAAACTCCATAGAAAAGTTTCGTGTGTTATCTATTTATATATCTCTGCAAATAGATAGGCAGGCAGGCAGGCAGATCGACTGGCAGATATATTAGATTTTATATCCCAATTTCCCCTAAAAAAGGAGATTCCCAGGGGAACTGTCTTCAGTTTAAAAACAGAATAAAAGCACACTATCAAAGCCACATTATAAACAAGAGTCAATAGAAGCAATGATACAATTAAAATACTTAAAACCGGTGCTTTTTTTCTGAGGGGACGCAGGGGTACGTGTCAGAGGCTTAGTGCTGTCCAGCTGGCCATAGATAAGACTCCGGGCTCCCAGCCAGTTCCAAACAATTGATTTATTTGACAAAGTTCAAACGTACATCTCCAGCGTTTCCATTAACCTCCTTCCCCTTGTGCGCAGTTGCTCCCTCTAATGTTACTTCCTCCTTTTCCGCACCCAGCATGCAAGTCTGCGAAAACTCCTCCCCTTACTTCCTCTGTGTACAGCATGACTTGTCCCAGGCTCATCCTCCTCCCCCTCTACGTCAGACTGACTGTCAGACGACAAGCTGCTGATAATCTCTTTAGGCTCTCTATAACTGCTGGTTTCTGTCCTTTCATCTTTTCCGTTTGCCTCTCCCTGACAGTACGCATACCCCTAAACATTTTGTGAATGTAAGTTTGGCCTCATTGAGGGGCAGTATTTCAATATGAGTAAGAAAATGAGAGTACCCGTAAGCATTTTTTAAGAAAAAAAGCACTGTCTAAAACTAACAGAGACCTGATGAGCATCTACAAATGAGAGGTAAAGATGCTCACAGCCACATGGAACTCATGCCCAATGCCACCTGGAAAGCCTTTAATCTGAAGGCTGGATTTGACCACCTATTGTATGGGAAGGATGCTCTGTGCATGCACGAAAGCAGCCACACATTCCAGGACTGGGCCATGCCACTGAAAGCAGGTTTCGGGGCTCTACTATGAGGAGTCCCAGACGAAGAAGAGCTGCTACTGAGCAAGAATCACACAAAAATAACAACAGGGTATGCTACAGAGATCAAGCAGCAGGATTCTGTTTATATTCTGAGCGGCTGCAGCAGTAGAAAGGCATACTCTAACACCATTATTAATAACTGGTATATTCTTAATTTCATGCTGATCTCAACTTGATTTCATGCAGATGGTGGAAGAGAAAAGGAGTAGCAGATAAAGAGAGAGGAGGAAGGGACTGGCTAGAAGAAAGAGAAAAGAAGCCATCCTGCTTGCTTTTGGCTCTAGCCCCCCCCCCAACTCTGCTCCACCACTGGCAACATATGACTGTCATCAGAACAAAAGGACTCCCCATTTTGACTATCTAGTGCCTCCTTCAAAAAGTTCAATGCTCTGTAGACAGAATTGTGCCACAGCAGCCTTCTGAGGTGGGAGAAGCTGAAGGATAATTATCATTCCCAGGCTGCACACACCGGGCTTTGTGGTTGAGTACCAATTTGAAGACTTGTCTTCCTAGTTCAAGTCCTACTCAGTCTGCTCACTGAGTGAGATGGCTGCTCTGTGGGAGGTATGTATGGGCTTCTCATTCCAGGCAACAGCTGGGCTCACTGCAGTGCACTCAAAGAGATGTATGCTTGGACAAGGACTGGTGGGAAGTTAAAGGGCTCCACTGGGCCACCTGGGAATCCCCTCCCATGTATGGAATTAAGCCTTGTGATGATAAGGCCAGAAGCATAACTTTTGAATATCCGCAGCTTCAACAAAACCAGAAGCAATTTTTATGCAGGTATGGGAGAAAGGTCAGGATTGTTACAGTGGTTTGGTCTATTGACTGAAGAAACCTTGCCATTCTGCCCATCCATCAATTAGTGCTGTCAAAGCCATTGTGAGCGCATTCATTTTTCATGCCGCCCATAACAACTGGAGGTCCAGTTGAATACAGTTTCCAATATTAAGTGAATATTATAAATGAAACAGCCAGGGCTCAGTTATGAATATGCAGCTACTGTGGCAGGTCCATTAAGGCTGTGGCCTTTAGCATACTCTCTTGGAAATAGCTTCTGATGAGATCACAGAAGCTCCAGGCAAATTCACACAACGCTTTCAGCCCTTGGCAGATCAAAGATTGAAACTGTGGTCATGAGTGAGTGTCAAAAGCCATACGTGCTGGCTTCAGTGTGTGCCGATTACATGGGCATGGCCAACTCGGCCTGTGGCACAGCAGTTAAAGGTCGTAGCTTTCAACAAAAATATTTTAGGCTATTATTCTCATTTGAAATGAACTGCCCTCTTATCTCAGGCCATCGCAGTTCCATGGACCAACCTTCAAAGTCTCAAACTGACCTGTATTTTCCTAGAATGTGCCTTGGAATTCAGCTGAAAGTCTGTGAGTTGGGGATGTTCTATGAGGTCCTCCTATTTAAAGGACTGAGATGTGTTCCATGACATTTGATATAGCTGGGTGGGTTGGGATCTACTGGGAGACACCTAGGTTTTTTGAAGTAGAATGGCAAGGATTTCTGACTCCTAATTATTTAGCAATTGCACAAGAAATTTATTTCCCTCCTAAGTTGTACCGCTGAAATGAAGAAAAGGGGAGTAACTGGGAGTGGATTTTGTGTGCACATGTATATGTGTGAAAGAACTATGAGCTCAACTCAGTTCTAGTACTCAAAACAAATTCCTGGACTCCTAATAAGTGGATATATTTTGCGCTTCGGTCCAGGTGGCAGATGTTGGGGCTTTAGTTAAAAACCAAAGTATGAAGTCTATGTAGAACTGTGTTTCTCAAACAGTGAACCAGGATCCACCACTTTCCACCTTCAACCACTTTCAGGTGTGTCTCGGTGCCACAGCCTGTCCATTGCCTGTCCCACCCTCTTTTGATTGGATCAATGCTAGTACCAGCAACCCCTTGTCTGCTGAGTAAAGATGGCCAGGAGATAGAGAAGTTCACAGGGAAGAAGGGAAGGAAGGTCATCCTTCTTTCAGGGGAAAGCACTAGAGGAGGCACTAAAGGAATGTATGATAAAACGCTAATATGCATTTATAAGAATAAAATCAATAAACTGGGAATGGAAAGGAAAGGGATAAGAGAGGAAAGATGTTACATGAGGAAGAAGTGAATGTAAAAGAACCAGGTTGAAGGGATGTAAGAAACCGGGAGGGTTTGGAGGGAATACAAGTTGAGTGTGAAAAGAGAATGGGAGAAGAAATTACAAAAGATGGGTAAAAATGCTTTAAGAGGAATGGGAATGCAAAAATAGAAAAGGTAATGCCTCTTCTATTTAGAGCAGGGGTTGTCAACCTGGTCCCTACCGCCCACTAGTGGGCGTTTCAGGATTCTAGGTGGGCGGTAGGGGGTTCTACGGCACAAGCGGAATCCTCCTTCCATCTAGCACTGGTGGGCGGTAAGGAAATGTTACCATCAAGAAAGATGTATTAGTGGGTGGTAGGTATAAAAAGATTGACTGCCCCTGATTTAGAGCCTCAGGATCAGAAAATTCTGCCTAAAATGGAGAGGGTGAATCGCAATGCCTCCAGAGCAAATGTCTGCACTTAGCTTGAGGAAAGCTGAGCTATGGAACTGCTAGCTACAGTGAAAATACTGTGGAAAAGAACCAAGCAATTTCCAAAGGTGGATTAGATATCAGTGAAAGAGGATGTCAGTAATTGCAGGCTGATTATGCCAAACTCTGCCTCCATCTGCCATCATATTATAACTGGATCTGTCCCTGCACCCCACTTTTGTAACTGGTGAGACTAGTAATTTCCCACCATCTCAAGTGAGCTTGGGAGTAGAAACCCTTTGGCTAGAACCCCTGAACCAGGTCATTCTGTGGAGCTCTGGGGAACTGAGACAAGAATATAACCCTTCCAGTTTAGTTCTCCTGGGAAACTTAATTCAGAAGGTTTTTAAAGAAACATTATCCAGATCCTGCATTTAGGCCATTTCTAAAGGGATAAGAAAATATCCATATTGCCTTTAAATGATGGTGTAAAGGATTCTGTGGAACATGGCTGCCCAAGATCTGACAAGAAGGTGAATGGAGGTCACTCCCCAGCTGCACCGCAGCTCCCCATCGGCCACACCCTCCCGGCTAACCCAATTGGTCAGCCGGGGGGGGCATGATGCAGCTGTGAGTCCTAATGACGTGGGCAGCATCCCTCCACCCACTGCCAGGTCACTGGTAGGTCCCAGATGCCCACCCACAATGCCTTCCCCCGGGGAAGGGGAGCAGTTCTGTCACACACAAAAATGTGGGGGTAATCAACACATGTAGAGGGGAGCAGGATCACAACTGCTGGTCTCACTTTTGATCTCTACGTGCTGATTAGGTCTTCTGTGCAGATCCTACAGTATGTTGGCTTAACGAACTCCTCATGCACAGTCTATGCGCCTGCACATAAGATTTATGTGGACTTATTGCGGGCTTATAGGATACCAAGCTGGGATACCAGAAAGACTTGGAAAGAGGAAAGGCTGGGTGTAGGAGATCAGGACCCTGGCCAGCTCCTTGTGGAATATCAGAAGCTGGATGCAATACTGTAATGGCTTAGCTCAATGTTCCACTTTGAAACACTTTTTCAAAAGAAAAGAAAAGAAAGAACCAGATTGCACAACATTTGTAGATTAATACATGGTGATTATTTTAAGATGTGGTGGTTTGTGATACTACAAAGGTATGGCAAGTGCAGCCGATTATATAATGCACAACAACTCATACAACAATCATACACTTTTCCATAAAGGCACCAGATTTGCCCCATTTGTGGATGTCTACATAGTTATCATTTTCCATTATTGGCATGTAAGGTATTTCACATGCACTTTTGACTGGAATGGTGTTTAGGATTGCCATATTTCAAACAGCTGTGCTTTTTTGCTTCTTCTTTTTTTGCCAAAGTAGTTGAGCTGTTTTGGCAAAATCGCAAAAAAATAAATAAATAAAAATTGCCAACATGAGTTGCCATACATCCGGGTTTTCTCAGACAATTTACCAATTTCCTGCTGACGACTCCAGTACAGTGGTACCTCGGGTTACAGACGCTTCAGGTTACAGACTCCACTAACCCAGAAATAGTACCTCGGGTTAAGAACTTTGCTTCAGGGTGAGAACAGAAATCGCGTGGTGGTGGCAGGAGGCCCCATTAGCTAAAGTTGTTAAGGTTAAGAACAGTTTCAGGTTAAGAACGGACCTCCAGAATGAATTAAGTTCTTAACCCGAGGTACCACTGTATTCCGGATATGTCCAGGAAATCACGGACGCATGGCAAGCCTAATGGTCTTTCCATCTGAGCAGTCAAAAAAGAACACTAGGAACACTGCTCAAACTGCTGCCCAGAGGTAATTGAGAGCCAACAGTGTTCTCTAGCCATGCCATCTCTGTAGGAAGATGTGACAACTGAAAAGAGTAATTCTACAGGCATTTTGGTGGGGTTGCTGCCCCTGAATGTATTGTGGCAGTTCACTCCCACACATGAAGTGTTCTAAGGAGGAGGAGTCAGAGGAGGGGGCTTGGGTGAAGCAGAGGCTGGGGAAAACCCAGCCAGATGAGCGGGGTATAAGTAACAATATTATTATTATTATTATTATTATTATTATTAATTAGTGTTGGCTCCTGGGGTCCCCTGCAGCATACATTTAGGGGTTCTCTCTAGGAATGGTTCCTCCCCCCCCCAAAAAAAAGTCCTCCCCAATCCTCTGTGTCATCAGAGTTTGAACCTGGGGTATGACAGTTTTGTGGAATGAAGAAGGGAGTTGCTATTACTAAATGGAACAGGCTTTTCTAATCAGTCTTGAACAAAATGGTGTATTAGCATTTCCACCAATGGATGGCAGAGTAATTCCAAAGCAGCCTCTGCTTAACTCCAGCTCCTTTGAAACATGAGGCAGGTGTGAAAGAGAAGTCTGCTCTTCTACTTCTAAGCAAAATAGTGGAGATGCAGGGATTCATAATGCAGTGGAATTTAATAAAATGGCCCAGAAGTGACAAAGTTTTTTCCCGTTGCCAGCTTCTTAATTAAATTGCCTAATGCCGTTTGCAATCACAGCACAAACTCCTGTGTTTAAAGACCATGGTGTTGCCATGGCGCTAACCCAGTGGATGGTGTGAGGCTGTGACAAAGCATACAGATTAGGAAGGCTAGCGTTGCTGCAGGAGATTTGGTTGCCATGTTACAAAGGGAGATCTGGCACACTGTTTTCTACAGCCCAGTGATGCTTTTGCTTTGGTGTGCTTTTACATTATCCTCTTGCTATATTATTCAAAGGCCTTTTTGAAATAGCCATACCCACATTTTGCAGGCTGGGAAATTGAGGGGAAGTAGTAGCAGGGCTTCTTTCTCATAGCTTTAGACTATTTTACAAGAACTGAAAATTGGAAGGAATCCCTCACACCCTTTTTTTTCCTCCCCAAAGCCTGATTAAATAAATGGGAAATGCTGAAACGTTTCCATAAAATGCCTTCTCCTACAGCAAATAACTTAATAATGTTCAGCCCAATATTATGCATGTTTACTCAGATGTAAGTCCCAAAGTTTAATGGGCATATTCAGAAGTAAATATACAAAGGAATGAAGTATTAGACTAATGATACCGTTAATGTTATTGCTCCCATCCAAAGCGTTGTTATAATTGTTTTTTAAGCTGGAATTAAATGCAGGTTCGTTTAAAACTGACAACATTGCTGGTCAGATCACATTTGGCAGTGTGCCCACAGTTCTTTCCTTTTCTTTATTTCTTTAAAAAAAAGAATCAAAGTGAGAAAATGGAAAAGCTTGCTGCAGTTTGTGCAAATCTCCAGTTTTTAAAAAGCCTTTGCAAGCAACAATAGTAACTGTTGCATTTGTTTATAGGAGTAATGGGGAACCCGAGGGCACCCAGATGTTGTTGGACTACAACTCTCATCATCTTTGGCAATTGGCCATGCTGGTTGGGGCTAATGGGAACTGGAGTCTAACAATTTACAGAGAGCCATGAGTCCTCCCTCCCTGTTTTATGGAATGCTAAATGTTTCTAATGCACATTCCATTAAAACAGGTAGTCTAGCATGGCTTTTAGTCAAAGTCTAGTAAGAGGCTCTTCTTGGCTGTGAGGTGGAAAGAAACAAGAAGAATAGAGGGGTGTGGGATTAAGTGAGCAATGTCCCTCACTTAGGCTACCAAGCAGCAGCCACTATGCAAGGAAATAACCCTTTCTTTCTCCTTGGCATTGCATAACAGACATACATAGGACAAGTAACATGCCAATCACTCTTGGTGTCATGAACATTTCTTGGAATATGTTTTGTGTTTTTTTTAATTTGGATACAGTCATCAGAAATTCCAAACAATTGCTTAGATGCCCTTGCAAATAAGCGATTGTGATTCCTCAAAGATCACAGTTCTGAAATAATTTACTGTGAAATTGTACCATAGACTTTTGATGCTGTTTCAAATTGAGCAGTATGAAGAGTACAGCATTCCTATGAGTTCCATTCTGATCATTTGTACGAGGGATTCCATCGTTCTTACACCAGGACAAATGAAATTTTGAAGTATTGCAGGGCTTCCATTTCCAGCCTTGAGCTAGAAACCCCAAGGCAAAGACAGTCCTGACCTAAGGCTTTGAGTCTGAAGGATAGTGAGTCAAATGATCCCCATGTGAAACTGGCCATTGAAACAGATGGTGCATGAAACTCATTCAAAGCCAGGACTAGTCACACCATCACAAGGCCACAGAGGCACATAAATGGGCCCACTCAATCCACACTATAATATTGCATGGGCTAAGTCCCAGTTCAGGCATGAAAAGTCATACTTGTCTTCTGCATGGAACTTAGATTTATCATAGATGGGAAAATGACTTTACACATCTCAAAAGATACAAAATCGCTTTTTTAACACATCTGCAACCAATCATTCCATGTGCCTATTTAATAGTTTTGTTTTTATCTTCTAATGTTTGTCTGTTGTTATTGTTATCTCTGTTTTATATATATTATAAAATGAAATAATAATAATGTTTACCAAAAAAAAAAAAAAAAGATACGAAATCAGCAGGCAGCAATTTAAGCCAATGCACAAATTTGCGCTGAAAACTAGAGGAAGGGTCCTAATTAAGAAGCATAGCATCTTGAAATCATGGGTGAGTCTTGCTTGTTTCCCAACTCAGAACCTAGTTGATTAACAGATAGTGGACTGGGGAGAATGTTTCCATAGTGTGGATCTGACTGAAAGTGAGTGTTGGTGTGTATCCTTGGAGCATGAATTACTTCCTCAGTCCATTCAGGTTTTAATCTTCTAGTGATTCCTCTGACATGCCATTCCTTGTTTCTCTGCCTCTGTGGGCTGTGTTGTTGGCACACACAGTTGGGTGATTATAGGCCATTCTCTCTCTCTCAAAAAAAGTGCCATACTGTATGTTGATAATGTCGGGATATAAAACAAGGCTGTGTTGATTCTGCCATCCTGCACAAGTACAAAGGGGAAAAACTCTCCAGAATATAGCATTGGATATACAATTCAGCTTTCTTAGTACCCCAGCTTTCATTTCAAAACAATCTGTGAGCCCTTGATGGCAGTGTGTGAACCTCACCATCTCTTGTTGTGAGAATCACTGAATATTATTTCTAAGCAGTGGATAATGATACATAGCGCCTATATCCTTCTACTCAGAAGCAGAATACTGGTACATTGCACAAAATACACACACATGCGGATCATACTCAGCCATGGCTGTAGCACATCCTGCGCTACTGTTTGACAAGGGCATGGGGACTCTTCTCTGACTTGTACACCACACAATCTTCTCTGTAAGCCAGTGCTAACACAGAGATGAAGCACACAAACACAGTCACCCTTGTCTGCTGTCCACCCTTGATAACTATACCTGTGACTCAGTCCAAAGAGCCATAAGAGTCTCTCAAACTAAGTCATGCATCTTCTAAAGATAAGAAAGAACTATATTGTCTACTCTACTAGCATTTTGATCTTTCCTCCAGCTGGGCACATAGTTGTTTCTCCTATGGGTCATACAGTGGTACCTCGGGTTACAGACACTTCAGGTTACAGAAAGCTAACCCAGAAATAGTACCTCGGGTTAAGAAATTTGCTTCAGGATGAAAACAGAAATCGCGTGGTGGTGGCACGGCGGCAGTGGGAGGCCCCATTAGCTAAAGTGGTGCTTCAGGTTAAGAACAGTTTCAGGTTAAGAACAGACCTCCAGAACAAATTAAGTACTTAACCCGAGGTACCACTGTACTGGATAAATCAAATAAGATACTCTGAAGGAACAGAACAATTTTTCAAGTTCCCAGACTGGCTGGGGCTCTACTTTGTATATAAAATCAATTTTATATTAATGATATTTAGGGAACCATATCAGTGCTTAAGCTAAAATAAGGGGCATTGTGTCTCAAATCTGCCTGGAAGTCATCCATTCTTACCTGGAATCACTTCTAGTAAGTCAGGATATGGGTTTGTTGTTCTTCCACACTGCATAGGCTTAAACATTATCACTCCTGATTACTTTCTGTGTTCAGGCTGCAATGCGATAGGAACATAGGAAACTGTCCTAGAACAAGTGGTACTGATTGTACTTCTACCTGAATATTGCCGTCTCTGAGTGCAGCAGCTTTCCAGGAGCTCAAGAAATGTCTTTACCACCACTTGGTACCTGATTCTTTTAATGGAATAATCTTTTAACAGGATGTCGGACTAGATGAGCCTTTGACCTGGTCCAGCAGATTCTTCTTATGGTCCTATTTTATTAAAATGAAGCCCTGGTGGACCCTTGGTCCGTGACAGACCTACATTTCTATGAGTCTGTGATTTATCAGTGTTTCTGTGATAAAGTGACACATAAAGGATATATCTGATTTTCAACATGGTGCCAAAGGTGTTCCACAAACATATGCTTCTGTCAGCATTAACCACAAGTGACTCATCCAACATAATTGAAATTTAATAACATAGTTATATTATGTTCAACAAGAGGGTGGTCATTAAGAACATTTATTCAAGATTAACAGCCAGGTAATAGACACTCCAAGGATCACAACTATGGAGCAGCTGATCCAGAACACGCGGAAATTAATCTGGAGTCAAATTTACAATGGAAATTAAAATTCACCATTCAGTAACTTTCTTTTTCAACCAGATTCCATTTCACACTGAACTTTGTGAGACAGCGTACAGCCATTCTAAATGCATATCCTTTGCAGGAAAAACACATAATTTGATATGGTAATATTTTTCTTTCAACTGTGCACTCATGTTTCACATATAGCAGATTACAAGGCTGAGAAGAGATCCAATCAAAGTCTAGGCAGGTAAAGCTCAGCAGTGTCCCCTGCCTCTGAAATAGATATTGCTAGTGGAGCATGCAAAAAAATGTTGTAGTGTATCATCACCACCCACAGCACTCTTACATATCGTGGTCCTATTCTTAGGATTCCAGCCGGCCGGCCAAACCAAGCTGTCTTACAGGCTACTGTGAACTGAGGCTTTATCTCTTTTTCGGAAGAAATGTTAGCGTTGTCTGAGTCGTCATTATCATATCATCCTGTTTTTGGACCTTGTTACAGTTTTCATTTCATCCTTATCCCGTGGCAATACCCTAGGCACACATAGGCATGCAAAGATGGGGCTGTCCGCATCTTCTTCTGTTGGTCAAGGAGAGCTTCACACACACAACAGGCTACTGCACCCACAGAGCATGTCTCCAATTCATCATATAAGAAAGGCAAACAAGTTCTCAATACTGTATGTGACTCTCCATGAGTGCATTGGACCCTTTGCTTGCATGCTGGAGCTTCCACATTTCACTTCCTTTACTAAATAAGGAATTAACACCCTGTGGTGGTTACATTTTCATTTTAAAGTCAGGAAAATATCCTCAACCCATGTTTGAAAAAGCAGTCATATACTGTATCAATTCTGATTGGTTAATTAGTATATTAAAAGCACAGTTATTACTCATATAAGAAAATGTTCCAATTGCTGTCAGCTCATATCTGAAAACCAAATGATCAATAGTTCTGTCACCTGAGTTTTGTACTTAGCTCCACTGATATTTAAGAAAGTTTGCATAGTATTAAAATTATTAGACAGCTGAGATGGCAAAATTGACATGTTTAATCAGAGAAAAGTCATTGTCAACATTTACTAAAGATTGGAAACCTCTCATAGACTTTTTGCATGAAAAAGAAATAATGACATTTGGGTTTGAAGGTTGAAGATAATGTTGGTTTATAGATAGTGGTTGTGCTGGGTATTATATTGGGAGTGGATGAGTTGAATAATGTTTCTATATAGCTGACAGATGAAGAATTGAAAGTTCCTTAGTTTCTTAACTTTATTTTTCTCTCTTCTCTTCTCCCCTCCCCTTCTTTTTTCTTTCTTTTCCTATGGATCTATGTTTTTTATTTTGTCTAGATTAATGATTTAGTCTGGACAAAAAAAAAAATGATAGTACGAGAGTAAGAGTCCCTTCACATATGCAATGGTATCTTGGTTTTCGAACATAATCCATTATGGAAGACAGTTCGAGTTCTGAAACGTTCAAAAACTGAAAACTCAATAGGTGACAGCTACGCCTCAGAATCTTGCACTTAGCAGAAGCCGCACGGCATGTTTGACTTCCAAGGTATGTTCGAAAACTGAAGCGTTTACTTGCGGGTTTATGGTGTTCGAAAACCGAAATGTTCGTCAACGGAGACGTTCAAAAACTGAGGTACCACTGGAAAACACTAGTTCTTGCCTGATCACTACATGTTACTAAATAGAACACCCCAGCAATATGAGGAAAGATGACACATGCATGGATGTTTTTGGGAAACACATCTGGCTTTTCTACAGGTCACAGTGTTGGCGCTGGAGATACCACATACTTTTGTTTTTACAAGTGGCGTTGAATGTGCAACCTTTGAAAATCCAGGTTGCAGGGTGGTAGCAGAAACATTTGGTTGGTCACCATGAGATGGGGATGCTGGACTGGACAAGCCCTTGGCCCAATTCTTGATTTCTACAGTCATATTCTACTACCACAAATACTGATTTGTTTATCATTTGCTACAAAAGGGTTGGAGGGGGGGAATGTGATTTTTGTCCACAAACCCAGCGCACACCAAGAGAGCCTCCTTTCCTCAGTTTGTTCTAGTGTAGAGCAACTCACAGGTTATGGTGAACTGACCTCCCACTCACTCCAGCTGCCACCTAATCTCTCGAGAAGGGAACACAAGCTGCTCTCTTTTGCACTTACAGCTGTCAAGCCTTCGCGGGAAAGATGTGGACTAAAGTTAGCCAAGTCCGTTCTCTCTTCTCTTGTTAGCTTGGCCAAAGTTCTCACTGAATCTGTTTCTTTTCTTGCTTGTGCCTCCTTCCTGCTGACAGTTCTCATAGCATCATTCCTCACAACACCTGCCCCACTGCTGTATGTGGTACAATGACTTGAGCAGAAGCTGCCAGGTGGGGCCAAGAAGCCTCAGAGTGCCAGCATGGGGGTTGTTTAACAAATCTGTGCTGGTCCCGGGGGGTTACCGTGCAGCAAGGTCCATGTCCAGTCCGGGATCGAGGGTGTGGTGTGTAGGCTGTCCATCAAGGCTGAAGCGGGGTCCAAGGCAAGGAGTCAGGCGAGGTCGGGAACTCTGGCAGAAGAGCAGGACATGGTGCTGGCAGGAACAGGTTACCAACAATGTTGCTCCCGCAACCTGGGACTGGGGCTGACTGGCTTTTATCTGCCCCGAGGCATAGGGCAGCCCAGGTCCACAGGTGACTCGCCTCTCCTGGCCTGGAGGCGAGCACTCCTCCTGCAGGAACTTAGTTCCTCCGCCTCTCTGCCCTGAGTCTCTGCAACTCAGGAGAGGCTGGAGGGTTACTGGACCCAGAGGCAACCTCCTCTTCCCCTGACGGGGCTGAGAGTGGAGCACCTGCAGGCAATGGATCCTCTGTCACCTCAGGGGCCAGAGCAGACTCAGCTGGTCCCATACTTGAGGATCCAGCACAGGTGAGGACCCTTCAGGCTCAGGCCCTAGCCCCAGCTCAGCTGGTTCTGGAGGCGGGGACTCCTGTGCAGGCTGGGATTCCTCAGGTTCAGCCTCTAAGTCCAAATCCCAGGCCATCACACTATCCCTATTTCTGCTTCAAATTACATATAAAAGCTCACTCCCACAGGAGGCAGGGATGGCCCCTAATTTGGATGGCTTTAAAAGAGGATTGGACTAATTCATAGAGTATAAGGCTATCAAGGACTACTAGATGATAGATAGATAGATAGATAGATAGATAGATAGATAGATAGATAGATAGATAGATGGTTTTCCAAATTAAAATTTTACAGTCACGTGTCCAACTTACAACATAAAAACAAGATTCCAAGGAATCTCTTGGACTTCCCTCCTCCCCTTTGTGGGTCCTTTTGTTAATCATTTCCTCCTGCATCTTTTATGATAATCCAAAACCTTTTACCTCTCCGTTGTGTCCAAAATTCAACATTAAACTGCAAGTGATATTCCAATCCTACTAATGATTTTAACTATTTACAATGGTTTTTAAGATAAGTTATAAATTTTCCCCATTCCTTGTTAAATTTTTGGTCTTCCTGATTTCTGATTCTTCTGGTCATTTTGGCCATTTCGGCATAATCCATCAACATGATCTGCCATTCTTCTCTGGTAGGGACTTTTTATCTTCTTTCCATCTCTGGGTCTATCAAGGAATACTATGGCAATGCTCTGCTACCATGGTTAGAAGGGGAATGCTTCTGAATACCAGTTGCTGGAAACTACAGGAGGAGAGAGGGCTCTTGTGCTCTGATCCTCCTTGAGGGTTTTCCACAGGCATGTGGTTGGCCACTTAGAGAACAAGATGCTGGAGTAGATGGGCCACTGGACTGATCCACCAGGATTTTCTTATGTTCTTACATTCCCATTAGCTTTAAAATTTGACCACATCCCTCACAATTCCATGTTCAGTGTTAACGGTCAATGAGTGTACAGTCTAAGCTGTATAAATCAACACTTGCACACACTTTCACACAAATGTCTTGCGTAGATATGGCATGCACCTGTAATATGTAATGTGTGAACAAGCCTCATGGTAACTACCATCACGGAACACTATAGTCTGTTACTTGGGCTGCAGACACACCTTCCATTTAAAGCATGTGATTTCCTGCAAAGAATCCAGGGAACTTTAGTTTCACAGAGAGAGAGAGAGAAAGAAAGAAAGAAAGAGAGAAAGCTACAATTCCCAGTACTGTTAACTAACTACACTTCCTATGACTCTTTGGGGGAAGGCATGTGCTTCTAAAGTCCCCTAAATGAATAGTGTGTTCACAGCCACAGTTTCATCAAAGGAAGTTCTCTCCTCCCAGTTCTCCATCTCTGAGCTATTCAGAAAAGCCAAGGAGCTTATTTCAAGCGATGGATAGTTTTTCTTTTCTTTTATTTCATTTTATGAATATATCCTTGTCCTGAGTGTGTAGAAAAATCAATAGTGGCTCAATTGTAATTAGTTTAATTCATGCCATCTGAATTTTATTGATTTACCTGGCAGCTGTTTACACCTGCCTCCACTGAGTTACAGTCCCTTTACATTCCTGAAGACGCAGAACAAACCATAGAGTGCAACAAATTATAGAAATACTGCAGCCTCATCAATAGAATTGCCTCTTTTTTATTGAACTACTGGATTTCTCATAGCTATGGGGTGGGCAGCAATTTAACAGGTAAAGCTCTTTCCTATCAGTGTAGCTCCATGCTGAGGAAAGCTGCAGTCATGTTGTTCAGCTTTAACAGGTGACTATGACTCTCTGATGCTTGTCTGGTCTGTTTGTTGCACTTCCAAGACTGAAGATGGGAACACAGAACACAGCAAGGGAACATAGGAAGTTGCCTTATACTCAGTCAGATCCTCTGGTCCATCTAGCTCAGTATTGTCTAAACTGACAGGCAGCAGCTCTCTAGGGTTTCAGGCAAGAAGTTTCTCTCAGTCCAGGCCTGAGATACTGGGGATTGAGCTTTGGATTTTCTGCAGGCAAGACAGATGTTCTGCCACTGAGCCCTTTCCTAAGGGTTTAAATGCTCTAGCTAAACACATACTGTCCTATTCATCAAAGCTAAGTCCCATCAGAGACTGTGGCAAGATGGCCTTGTGTGTCCTGCTTTGCAGAGAACAGACTTCTATTTGTAGGAGTTGCCTATTTGAAAGGCTGTCCCACTCAAGTCCAATCTAAAGATGAAGAATCATATGACAGGAGAACAGGGGCTCCAAAGTTACCCATCAACAGTTAGCTCCTGAACAGCAAACTGAGTAAACACATAAGGTCACCTGGTCATAATCTATGGTGATGTGTATGATATTTACTTATTTGTTTATTTCTTAAAATCTCATTAAAAAAATCAATTTCTTTTTAAAAAAATCAATTCAGATTATAACTTCTTTGTAATTTTGCACCTGTACATATAAATTAGCAGATGCACATAAGAAGAGGCTGATGGATCAAGCCAATGTCCCATCTAAGCCAGCATCTTGTTCTCACAGTGACCAACTAGATGCTGGTGGGAAGTCCATAAGCAGGACCTGAGCACAACTGCACTCTCCACTCCTATGGTTTCCAGCAACTGGTATTCAGAAACATACTACTGAAAGCAGTGGAAGCAAAATATATATTGCAGATATTAATATTGCACATTCTGAAGTGACTGGATGCATAAAAACTGACTCCTTTGGGGATGAAGCATTGTCCAGACCCATTAGGTTGTTCAAAACTTTACTTGCAGAACTTTCCTCAAAACAGAACAAAAACATCAAAGATACATCCAAATAATTCCATGTACTATTATGCAAGTCCAACACATCTTCTTAAAAATAAAATAAACTCATAATCAGAGCGCTCTCTCTCTCTCTCTCTCTCTCACACACACACACACACACACACACAGGCTCCATTGCCTGCATTCCAGCCGCTTAAACTATAAGCTCATCTTACTTTAACAAAGCCTGAGAAAAAGACTAAAGGCAACCTCCTTTCAAAATGTAGATTTGCAACCAAATACCTTTGTTGCCTGATCTAAGGTTAAACACTCACATGTTAGCTACTAGAGAACAACAATAGTTAATTATCAACTCTGAGTCCTATTCTTGGCTGCAGTATAGCCCCATGAAAAAAAACCATGTTAAAGCCTTCAGTAATACACATAGCCATAGACTTCCAGGTTAGCGCCATCGGCGAATGGCGGAGTTCCTCCGACCGGAGGAACTGGCTCCGTGGAAACTGGGTCTTCCCGCCGCGGCGAAGGTGGGGACCCGCTAGAAATCCCAGGCGGAGGAAGCCTGGGAACGTGGGGTTTGGCAGGGCACCAGGAGCGCCCCCTACTCACGGGGAACCCCATTTGGGGTTCCGGAGTGATGTGGGGTGAGCGGCGCGGTGCTGCGAACTGATTGCTACTTTCACGGAGTGAAGCCACACAGCCATTGCCGGAGAGCGCTGACTTTTTCCTGTGGACAATTGGATTTAAAACAAGTACCCGTGAGTAGAAACGGAAAATTAGATCAAGAAATACCCTAATTTGGCATCGAAGCGGGAAGGTTCAAACAGGAAGTCCGCCTTCCGCTTTTTGTATATAGACTGAAGCAAAAACCTTGTAAGCTAAAGTCTGGAAAGTCGTTTAAAAAGTCTAAATTTCCTTCATTTATAACCACTAAAAACCCCTTGGAAGCAGGAGGAAAGGGGGGGGGGAATCTTTGTTTAAGCCTGCAGGAGAGGGAGTGAAGAAAGATAAGTTTCCACCGTCTCAAACCTGGGAACGGGGGGTCAGAGACAGAAATTGTTGGAGAGGTTCATTGACTGTGAATGGAATACTTTGACAGATAGCTAAAGAAGAGAAATAAACTGATTCCAATGTTGCCTTTTGCATTCTAAAGAAACAAAATATCTGAAAAATGAAAGTAATTTTCCTTTGTTGGACTTGCCTTAAAAAGATGGATACAAATAGAAATTGTCTCCTCTAGAGGGAGCTTGTTAAATTGTTGCTGCAGTCTACTTGAGGACTCTACAGCTGTGAGATTAAGATCGTGGGACCAGTCCTTTTGACCTCGAAATAAAAATGAGCTGGGAGGAAGTTTTGGTGCTTGCTTTATGCAAGACAAGTGCTTTGTTGGAACAGATGCATGAGAAGATGGATCTGATGAATGAGAAAACGGATTTGATGACTGTTGTGGTCAACAACTGTGGACAAACAGGGAATATTGATACAGAAACCATTCAGGGACCAACTCAGGAACCTGTATTGATGGGGCAAGTGCAGAAGATAATGGAGGAGATTGCGGTTGCACCTCAAATAATACAAATGGAGAGATCTGAGGCCCTGCAGGAGCACAAGCTGCTGTCTTTGAAGATTGAAGTTGGAGTGGGCCAGGGGGAGTCTGGAGCTGAGGAGGTTTTTAACTTCGAAGAGACTTTGAAATATGCTCTTAAATATTTTTTGGATTATATTGATGACTGTGGGGAGTGGGACTGTGGGGGATGGGCTGGTTTGATGAAGGGAGATGGAGATAATCTTGGGCTGGAACCTCCCAGAGACCTACTCCTCAATGAGAAAGGAAAGAAATTAAGAAAGAGACCAACAAAAGACAAGGAAAAGTGCAGGTATAAACAAGAAAAAGAAGATCTGCAGAAGGGACATGGAAGAGACTTAAGAGCCTTGGATATAAGATTACCGGGTTGATGGACTAGATGGAATGGACAGTAAGGACTGACATGACTCGAGACCAGGAAGAAGAGACGCTGGATGAAGATTGGAAGAAAATTTATAAAGAAAAATTTTTATTTAGGGAATTAGCCTAAAATTAATGAATATTAGGGGAAATGTTGGAATGAAACTATATGGCTTTAGTAGAAATGATATAAGGAGTTATGTATAATTGAGTATTAAGTTTCAAGCTCTAAGGTATTTTACGGTAAGATAAGGTTAAATAAATTAAGGCAATTTGAGTAACAGAATATGGGGAAAGATGGAAAGGATTTGTTGAGTTAATTAATAGGTTAAAATGTTAAGATAAATTATTTAATAAAAATTGAGAAAGATGGAAAGAATTTGCTGAAATAACTAATTAAACTAGAATACAAAAAGGGAGGTGTGAGGAGGTCAATGAAACAAGCAAATGGAAGTTAAAGATATGTAACATGGGATTTGTGTCTTTTTGTTTTTTTATCTTTTTGCTGTATTGTTGTATTGGTTTTTATGCTTTGTTTTTTCCCCTTCTTTTTTATGTATTGTAGTGTTGTTTCCTATTTTTTCTTTTTTTCTGTAATTCTGAAACTTTTAATAAATATATATTTTTTTTAAAAAAAGTAATACACATAGCCATTTTCCATTTCAGTATCAATTAAATAATTATACTTAACAATATGGACATCAGAGTTGGTAGCCACTGATAGCCTTTTCCTCCATGAATTTGTCTAAGCCTCCATTAACGCAGGTGGCGCTGTGGGTTAAACCTCAGCGCCTAGGACTTGCCGATCGCATGGTCGGCGGTTCGAATCCCTGCGGCGGGGTGCGCGCCTGTCATTCGGTCCCAGCGCCTGCCAACCTAGCAGTTCAAAAGCACCCCCGGGTGCAAGCAGATAAATAGGGACCGCTTACCAGCGGGAAGGTAAACGGCGTTCTGTGTGCTGCGCTGGCTCGCCAGATGCAGCTTGTCACGCTGGCCACGTGACCTGGAAGTGTCTGCGGACAGCGCTGGCTCCCGGCCTATAGAGTGAGATGAGCGCACAACCCTAGAGTGGCAAGACTGGCCCGTATGGGCAGGGGTACCTTTACCTTTTACCATTAACACCATCCAAGTTGGTGGCCATCACTGTTTCTTGTGGGGAAAATGTATGCACTTTGTGCAAATCAGTCTTTCTCCTTTTTCTTTTTGGTGATGCCCTCCCTCTTTTCCCCCATCACATTAGTTGGCTCACCACATGTTGAAGTAAGTGAAATAATACTCTTTACCATCTAAACAGAAGGCCTGTAAACTGATTTAGTCTGAAGTCTAAAGTTACTTAACCACAAGGCCAGGACTTTTGCTTCCAGGCATCAGGTACACTGCCCTCCACCTCCGAGAATTAGGGTCAGAGGAAGGACTTTATTAATCGCCATTATTAACCTGCATCTCAACTAGAGCCTTTACGAATTATTACTGTATAATTTTGCCAGTGGCCCTTCAGGGTCAGTCGCTTGCAATTGCCATACAGGAACCCTGCCTTCTGCCTGGGGTACCAAGCAAAACCAATTGGGTCATTAATTACAGGCCAGGACTCTGCTGGAGTTGAATGCTTTTTCTCATTAACACCCAATTCCAACATTTAGAACAGGGTGTTATTCACTGACCCTGAACTCAGAATTATTAGGTTTTGGCATGTGGCGGCAGGTGGCTGTGTGCATGCATCTGTGTGGACCTAAGCAAAGAAGCAGGCTGCTGGGTGACAGGCTCAGAGCTTGAACAGCCTCAGTTGCTGCAGAAAATGCTGAAGAGAAACTAGAAAGGGCAGCATATTTCCAACTAGAGCTGTGCTGAATATTCTCCACTCTGGTGTTCAGGAGACACAGAAATGCCGCTGAGCCACCCCCACCCCACCCCCCACTCTCTTAGATGGGCTGACATTCGCTTTTTACCATTCTTGTTGGTGCCAATTGTTTCACCAGACTGCTGCTGCATTTCATGTAATTTTCACCTTGAGAGCCAGTGTGGTATAGTGGTTAGAGTGTTGGACAAGGACCACAAAGGCAAGAGTTGAAATCCCCACTCAGCCATGTGAAGCTCACTGGTTGGCCTTACACCATTCACTGCCTCTCAGCCTAACCTACCTTGGAGGGATGTTGTGGGGGATTACACGAGGAGAGAGGGAAGAACCCTGTATGCCACCTTGAGATCTTAGGAGGAAAAAGATGGGACACAAGTGCAAAAGTAAATGTTAAATACAATAAAAGGATTGGTGACATGGCTACATTTGGTTACATGGTAATACTGCTCAATGAGAAAAATGGAAAGCAAGGGCAGATCAGTCCAATGCTTCCTTGATTAGATACCTCTCAGGAAGGGAAAATGCAATGAATGATGTCCTACTAATCATATTTGGCTATGTGGTAACACAACCGACAGCGCATGAAGTTGAGAGACAGAGAAACTGATAAGAAATGGGCAGTTCACATAAACAGTCAATTCTATCCAAAAGGAGTACTGAAGAGTATCAAAGTGCAAGATATTGTTCAGCAGGATCAAAAATATTTATGAGAAACTTTGACATTGTTTTCTCAGCCCTAGTTAGAGGAAAGCCATTACTTACATTGGTCTTACTTTCGCTGAAGTAGCAAAGGGCCAGTCTAGACAGAAAAGGGGACATGTGGCTCTTTAAAATCAGCAACTGGTTAAAGAAGAGGAAGTAGAGAGTAGGGATAAATGAACAATCTTCACGATGTAAGTGGAGTCCTTTCCACAGGTCTATCTTGGGAATAGTACTGCTTACTTATTTATAAATGATCTGGAGTCGGTGGTGAGAAGTGAGATAGTTAAGTTTAGAGATGACACCAGATTATTCAGGATAATGAAAATCCAAGAGGCTTGCAAAAAAACAAAAACTCTCTTCAGTGGGTGAATGGGCAATAAAGCAGCAAATGAGGTTTAAATTAAGTAATGCACATCCTAGCAAAGAAAGTAATGCAAAACATCCAAATTTTGCATTTCTATTGAGGGAGCCTGAACTGGCCACGGGTAGCCAGGAGATGAATCCTAAAGTTGTGGTGGCAGGGAAAAAAATGAAAATATCAGCTTATTTCTAGTAGTGGTGAAAAAGGGGGGAAGATTGAAAATAAAATAGCTAGTATTGTAACACCTTTATTGGCATTGGCTTTATGTAGTGTAGTTGCATTTGGAATGCTGTGTATGGTCCGGGTTGCAACATCTCAAAAAGGATATTCTAGAACTGGAAAGGTGCAGAAATGGGCAACCAAAATGATCAAGGGGCTGGGGTATCTTTCCTAAAAGGTAAGGCTAAGGAAGGAATCCTAAATCCCATAAGAGAGTGGCAGGCCTCAGTGACCACCACTGCATACAAAGCCCTGTCAGTCACATCAGCCAGGACAGAAGGGGTGATGGCGATTCCATCCTGTGCTTTGCTGCATGAACTCCAGGGATTTGGGACTATTCAGTTTAGGGGGAGAAAGGTAGCCCAGATGAGTCATGATAGAAAGATATAAAATCATGCATGGTGTGGAAGAAGCAAATAGAGGTCATCTTCTCTCCCTTACTCATCATTAGGGATGGGTGAATATATCAATTTCAGTTTCTCTCAGTTTTCTCCCATCAGTTATCCACATTTCTACATCAGTTTGGGATTTTTTAAATTCCTCAATTCTGCATTTTGATGTCCATTTCTCCAAATACAGTGGTACCTCAGGTTACAGGAGGCCCCATTAGCTAAAGTGGTGCTTCAGGTTAAGAACAGTTTCAGGTTAAGTACGGACCTCCGGAACGAATTAAGTACTTTTTTGCAAACCAATTTCCCTTAATATAATCCATTCTTCTTTGTTCTATTAACTAATGCATGCATTTATGTACACACACTTGACTCTAGCAAATACGCTTTCATACACATTACTTGGCCAGAGAACTGCATTGCAAAATGTGTGAATTTGGAAGGATGGCCATGTTTCAATTGCAAATTGTTTTGAAAATTGTGAATTAGGGAAGTTTGCCTCTAAAAGCAAACGGAATCAAATTTCTCCCTCATCCCTACACATGATACTAGAATTCTGAGTCAGTCAAGAAAATAGATCGGTGATAGCTTCAGACAGAAGGAAGTACTTTTCAGCTAATTAACTGACAGAATTTACTACCACAAGGTACAGTGGCAGTACCTTAGATCTACTGGCAGATCAGTTACAGTTTTCTGACTGTGGTTTAGCAACAGCAAAAAGGCTTCCCCCTCTCCCTCCCTCTAAATTAGACTCTTAGAATTTCTGATCTGTAGTAACTCAAATGCAGATTTCTACTTGCAGATCTGAAGTGTGAAAGGTAATTGTTTCCATCTTGTGAGCCACCATTTTACATTCTATTCCAGTAGATCTCAGGACGCAAATAAAAATACAAAGTAGATCTCACAAGGCTGAAGTCTGCCCATGTGTGCCTTAGATGACTTTAGAAGGGGACTGGACCAATTTATGGAACACAGGTATATCCATGGCTGTAAGTCATAATAATTAAAGAAAACTTCCATCCTCAGAGGCAATATACCACTGAAGAACATTTGTTGAGGAACAGCCACTGTAGAAGAGTTCTAGTTACAGGTAGGTTGCCGTGTTGGTCTGCCGTAGTCGAAACAAAATAAAAAAATTCCTTCCAGTAGCACCTTAGAGACCAACTAAGTTTGTTATTGGTATGAGCTTTCGTGTGCATGCACACTTCTTCAGATATACTGAAACAGAAGTCACACGAAAGTTCATACCAATAACAAACTTAATTGGTTTCTAAGGTGCTACTGGAAGGAATTTTTTTATTTTGTAGAAGAGTTGTGAGCTAACCAGAGGCATCTTGCTGGCCACTGTGGGAAGCGAGATGCTGGGTGTGATAAACCAGGTGTTGGCCCTGCAGATGTTGTTGAACTACAACTCCCATCAGCCACAGCAAGCATCACCAATGGCCAAGGGTGATGCGAATCAGCAACATCTGCAGGGTCAAAGGTTCCCCACACTTGGTCTATCATATCCAGCATCTTGTTTCCCACAGGTCAGAAGGCAGAATGGATGGCTGAACGCCAGTAGTTTGGTGGCAAAGGAGGAGGACGTGGTGACTTCCCTCAGTAACACATTGCTGAAACAGAGGAAAGTGAGGTGGTCTGGGAGCCTTCAGGACAGCCAGTAGTGCTGGATTGGCCCTCTGCTATCATCCAGCCAGGGGGACAACTGGTTGTTGTGTGAAAGTTTCAGCTGAAACTTTCCCTGTTAGGAAGCCAAGTGAGAAAAGGGCTGTAAAGCACTTTGCATGTTGAAAGTTTTCCATAGTTATTATAATTTGACCTCAGGAAACAGAATATAAATACCAAGAAAAATGGCACAGGTCTTTAGGTGTCAGAAGAACCTTTCAGCCATCCACATCTCAAATTGAGTTTTATTTCCTCAGAGCTCCTGAGAAAATTAATGCCTATAATTAATCTCTGTGTAATATCCAGACAACTCAAGTCAGCCTTTTACTAAGAAGTCCCCAGGCTATATTTCTACAAAGCCTGTCAGATTTAGATCATTGTCCATTTTGCCTTGACATCTATGGCACTCCACAAGCACATAGGTGGGGGACAGGTAAGTGTGTGGTGTTAGCACCTGATGCAAATATCTGTTGTGCTGTGAAGCCATGGTGATTTAATGGGCAATCCTCTCAAGAACGGCCACATTTAATAATAAATAAAATGAATATTATGTAAGAATGGGGTGATCTATCAAATTGTCACCAATCATGCCACAAGCACAAAGCTACTCTGCTTTTAATATCACAAGTAAGGCCCTTCCTTGGGTACTCTTGTCACTAGGGATGGAAGTATCTGTCGGTTTTGGTTCTCTTCATTTCTCTCTTTTTTCCCCAATCTTAAATTTAGTTCTCTATATGCAGCAATTTGTGGGGTGTGGGGTTTTTTTTTAAAAAAGATCCTCCAAAAATTCATCAGCATTTTAGTGCAAATTTCTCCAATTAAACACATTTTTGTATGCAGTTATAACTCAATACACATACACATTTTTACAAGCAAATTCCTCAATGGATGTTTGTATATAGTTTCAATAATATTTTCATTTTTATGCACATATTCCCCTAATGGAGACATTGTTTGGTTGAAGAACTGCATTGCAAAGGTTAACTGCATTTCCGTTTTCTTGTTTTGGAAAGTGATGATTTGATAGATTTTCCTTTAAATGCGAACCAAATCAAATTTCTCTGCAATCCCTACCTGCCACAGGAAAACAGGCCATTATCAGAGAGAGAACCTTTTTGCGGTGACACCTCAGTTTTGAATCTCTCTCTGTAGAGAAGTCTAGCTGGTTCCAGTGCTGCTGCCACTTAAGTATCAGACATAGACCATCTTATTTCTACAAGATTGATTTAACAACAATGGCTTTTATGTGTTTTCTTTTGGTTTGTTGCTTAGATCACCATAGTGCAATTTTCTCCTTCCTCTAGTTTCCTTTATTGTTGTATTGTTTATTGTCATGAATGCCCCCCCTTATAAATGGAAAAACAGGATATACATTTCTTAAAACAAATATCAAAGAAAACATCCAACAGGTGTTTACTTGCAATTACAATAGTAATCTGGTAAATCTCAGTTTTCCAAGTAAAAATATAGTTCAGCGAGTCCTGGTAAAATATGATATCATGGCAACACAAGCGCAACCTTGAAAGAAGAAATTAGACTATGTGCAGTAAATGGGTCACAACTGCGCATATATTATTGTGCTAAAAATGAAATCTGGAAAATGAAAGGCCCTTAGTTGTTTCACGTAGTGGCCAATAGATGAGACCACATGCTGAACCATTTATTAACCCAAGATTCATCAGCCTCTCTACCACATGGTTTTTCTCATGCAAACAAAAACTGTAGTCTATGAAACAGTCGATGGTGATGCTTGCAGCACTGTGCAAAACTTGTCATTCCAGCAGTCAAAATGACTTCCACACATCAGGACAGATTTTAGCCTTGAAATGAAATTCACGCCAGAGGCAATTGGCATATCAGCGTAAAACAAGTGAATTTGCAGCCACAGGTTTCTGGCTCCATCCCACTGTCCATCTCTTTTCTGTGTCATTTATCACCTTCTTTTATCTGGTGGCTGCCTTTGCTATGCATCAAATTCTCCCTTACAAAAATAATAATGCTCCTAATAAAATGCTCAGAAGACATTACGGCCTCTGATGCTTTATTTGAACGCCGTCCTTCTGTCCAATCTGAATAATGGTGCCGTGCCTAGGACTTAGCCAGCCAGCACTTTTGCAGTCAAGAAAGTGACAGACCCTGCTCACTGCAGCAAAGGGAGTGAGAAAAAGAGACTGGGGGAAGAGGGTGGCTGGGGGGGGGGTGAATAGCCTGAGACTCAGCTGCAGCCATTTATCTCCTGAAGCTGGGCTATTAGACAGATGACAGAGGGAGAGAAGCAGCCAGCAAAGGCACTGAAACCCAGGCTCCTTCCAGTTGGTGATTTATCTCCCAGCTTCATCTGGCAAACTTGCTGATGGAAGGACTCTTCCTTTCTCTGCGCCTCATCAATTCTCATTCTCATTGCATTCCCCCCCACCCTCTTTAGAAAAGATTTCTAGTTTCTTTTCATTTAACTACTATCTCTCCCTTGTTCTTTTTCAATCTCTCATTATCTTCCTACTTCTTTATCTCGGCTCATTCCTACCCCTGCCTTTCTGCTGCTCTCCCCCTCTCCCCGATCTCCCTCATTACAGCTCTACTTCAGTTCCTTCTGTGGGTCTGGAAAGGAGAATCTTTCTCGTGCTCACCATTTTGTGGGTATTTTGAGCTGAGGCCTTTCAGAATTGAAAAAAAGAGCAGACAAGAATTAAGAAAGTTCCCAGCAAAGATTGTGCTATATGGGAAAATGAGATTTCCCCCCTGCTTGCTATTGCAATTGCAAGCAGTATAGACACCGATTGGATATCTGTTTTATTTGTTGTTTGTTCCCACAGTGGCCAACCAGATGCCTATGGTAACAGTGGCGTAGCGTGGGTTGTCAGCACCCGGGGCAAGGCAAGTAATTTGCGCCCCCTAACCCTGAGTGAGCCAGGTAGGGGCAGAGAGCTGCGAGTGCGAGCGCACGCGCCCCCCCCCGATGTTGTGCCCGGTGCGGCCGGCCCCCCCGCACCCCCCACGCTACGCCACTGTATGGTAACACTGAAACTGAAAGTAGTATATAGCCATCAAGACTACAACCCATTGATAGCCTTATTGTCCATTAATTTGTCTAATTCCTTTTTAAAGCTGTACAGGTTGGAGGTCACTGCCACATATTGTTGCCACTTATCCCATTCCTTAACTAATCACTGTATAAACAAATTCCTCCTTTTTTTCCTGCCCTGAATCTCCCACCATTCGGCGTCATTTGATTATTTGATAGTTCTAGCATTATGAATCTCTTCACCCCATTGCAGAGAATAAACCACACATTTTTGTAAGATAAACGAGAAAAGAGTTTACTAACAAATCAATGCAGGCAACAAATACAACAAAGTAGTGTGCAGGAAAGTACTTCTAAGTTACAGTAAAATAAAAGTTGGTAGTCTTAGCTAACATGGCTTGGAGCTTGGAGGCATGGTGGAAAGAGAGAGTCTCCTCACAGGCAGAAGGAAATATAAAGGATTGTCTCCTTTGTTGCAGAATTCCCACCCAGAGGAGGCAAAGGAAGTAACCATATTCAGAGGGTCCTCTCTAGGAAGTTTAAGAACTCTCTTTGTACTAGCCCTGTGCTTGTCTAGCAAAACATGCATTTGTGATTTTGGCTGCAAACCGCACAGGGGGCATTCTGGATTGGTACTAAAGGAAACTCTGAGTCCAACCATTCTCCCCTCCATACCCTTTCTCCCATTTATATCACTCATTGAAGCAGCAATTAGCAATAGATACAAGTACCTATCATTCCCCCTCTCCACCCTGTAGTTCACAGCAGTGTAGGAGATACAGTTTTGAGCAGGGAAGGCGGTAGAGCAGAAAGGGTAATGGCCCTGATCTAACCTGGCCCCCCAGTTGGCTTCTTTAATGAAATAAGATGATTTCAGGAGATCTGAGGTCGTGTATCTCCCACATCTCATCTAGTTTTGCCCTAAGGCCTCAGCAGAACAAGCGAAGGTAGCACTGCACGCCCTGAAACATACTCTTTGTTGATCACATCATTTGTTTTGGTGTTCTCCAGGTACACCATACAGAGAACCCCGTGTGGTTGAACTTCTGGCACAAATAAGGGATGTGAGACAGATGCAGACACAGAAGTGGTTAAGCGCAGCCTCTAAATATGCTTTGACAGATTAGCTCCCAGTCCAGATCCAAAAGCTCCATTTGAGCTCAAGGTCAAGGAAGTATGTTCACATACACTTTTGGCAAGTAGCTGTGCTGAAGCTGGCCATGTGGTGTAGTTAATGAAGTAATTGATGGCAGGCACAGAACAGCCGGACTCAGCATAAGCAGTGATATTAGGAGGAAGTCGGTTTTATTACATTTTTTTTTTACTTATCTGAGCCTCGTTCTTGCTGATCTCTGCCATATCAAGTGCTTCCTTCTAGGCACAAGGCTTTGAGGCATCACAGATTTTCAACCTATGGTCCAGATGGAATGTTCTGCTAGTCCCTGTAGGAACTCCTTCCATCGGCACATTGGACCTCCCGCTTCTCCTTCATTTCCACGTGCAGTGATGGCACAAAAGGCTCTGATGCCATATTCATTAGCATAGAGACTGTGTGTTCAGAGGGCCTTTTGCATAATCCCTTTGCCTGGCGGCAACCACTACAATCTGTGGCATCCTCTGCACTTCAGGGGGAAGGATCCTGGCTTTCCTGCCTAACAGACCCCCTCTGAGCTCTGGTGTTTAAAACCATATGGTGCTTTGCAATTAAGGCTGGATATATATTTATCCATGGAATTGCTCGAGTCAGATCTATTCTTGACAGCATAAGAACCAACAGAAGGGTTTTTAGCTGAGCACTAGAGCTGTCAGGCTATTTCAGATACTATCAAGACATAAAATATCAATGCAGAATTTGTAAGAGAGGTTCTTTCTCTGCCTACTGGGGCAGAAACAGGATTTGAATAGGTTCTTGGGATGCAAAGTGTCTCTGTTCTTATTTTTCCCCTGGTCTTGCTTTTCTGTACTTTTCTTGGCAGCCTGGCTTAAAGAAATAGAACTGATGAAATTTTCTTGGTATGCAGGTAAGTTTCCCCACCTGCACATCAAGCTGATTTGATTGGCACCTTTCAGTTTCTGCCTTACCCACAGGTTACAGTAAGATTGCCAAAACACAAATTAAAATTTAGGTGTCAGCGTTGATGACATGGAGTTTTGTGCACAGAGAATCTTGTGTCCCTAAAGACCCTTTGTCAGATGTCCTGACATCATAGATGAAGTGAGTGGCTGATAAGGTGTGTTGGTGCCCCACCTATGGTACATTCTGCCCTGAAAAGTTAGGTAGGCACCAACATTGGTGTCTTTTAGTGGCAGGTTAAGACTTTGTTATTTCTTCTTCTTCTTCTTCTTCTTCTTCTTCTTCTTCTTCTTCTTCTTCTTCTTCTTCTTCTTCTTCTTCTTCTGCGATCACTTATAGCCGAGTAAGACTGTCTTCCATAAACACGGTTTTAACAAATGGCTTTAAAGAAGGTGATGAATGACACAGAAAGAGATGGGACAGTGGGATGGAGCCTAAAACCTGGGGCTGCAAATTCGCTTGTTTTACGCTGATATGCTGTAAACTGCTTCTATTGTTCTGCTGTTCTTAAAAGTATGCTGCTGGTTTTTATGGTTATTTTTATAGTAAGCATTTTTTAATTTTTTAAAAAAATACTGTTTTACGTGTTGTGAGCCACTTTATGAACTATAAAGTTGGAAAGAGGCACAAGCATTCTTAAAACAAATAAAGAAACATGAAAAGGGCAGAATTTGCTACCTCAAGTAGCTACAAGCATTGCACAGCTTGCTCTCTTTTGCAATACATGATCTAAACTCACTGTTCATTCTCTACCTAGGCACTTCTAGGCCTTTATCCAGGGGTAGTCAATGGAGTGCCCTCAGGATGTTCTTGGATAACAACTCCCATCATCCCTGACAAATTGTCATGCTGGCTGGGTCTGATGGGATTATTCCAACTACAACTGGATAGCCCCTGCCTTAATGATGTGAGCATGTTTGAAATGAGAGCAATGGGTTCCCTTGGACAAATCCTTTCCCTGTCACTAAAATATTAAGTGTGTGCATAGTGTTAATATGCATAGAAGAAAACATCCTTAAGCAGAAAACATGCCAAGAATATGTACAGAAGATCCAATGCTTGTATTAGTTCTTTTTGTGATTAATATGATTTGGACATTCTGGAGAAAGGATTTACCTGAGCCATCAGTAACAGAATCTATGAGATGTGGATCTAAACTGCTTGGGCTATTTGCCCATGGGATGGGGAACCCATGACCTTCCAGATACAGATGGACTACAACTTCCATCAGACCTAACCATGGGCCATTCTGGATGCAGCAGATGGAAACTGAAGTCCAGCAACATCTGAAGGGTGGCGTGTTCCCCATCCCTGGGCTACAGTATACTTCTCAAATATATATGGGCCAAAAATTAACTCCACTATGTTGCTGGGCAAGCCAGTTTCTCTCTCCCTTCAGCCCATCTCGCCCCTAGTGCTGCCTCAAAGACTCACGCCAGTCTGACACAACGGCTGTTCCCACAACAGGTGCATGTGTCATAGGAAAGGTTGATGTGAAAGTCAAAATTCAATCAAATGTTCATGACACAGAGAGAAAGGAGGGGGAGGAAAGGAGAGAACGGAGTGGCTGGTCGGAAGGGAGGAGGAGAAGTTGGATTCAGGACCTATTTAAAGACAAATCTATCAACTTTGCACTTTGCACAACAATATGTGGACCAAAACACAGCTTTCCTTTGGAGTTTGCTAGAACCCTAAAACCCATGGACATCCAGTGAAGCTGAATGTTGGAAGATTTGGGACAGATTTTTAAAAGTATTTCTTCAAAACGACACATATTTTATCTATGGCCACCAACCTAGATGGCTTTAGACAAATTCATGGATAAGAGAGCTCTTGATGGCTAGCCATCGCTGGTATGTTTCTGAATACCAGCTGCTGGAAAGCACAGGAGGGAAGAGTCAGAAGCAGATTTAGGGGAGTCCAACTGGTTTGGTCACACTGGGCGCAGAGCTTCGGGGCACCACGGGGGCACCACAACTATTGATGTGGAATGGAAGGTGAGAGGTGGGGAGGTTCCAAATTTTTGAGTCACAGAAGTTGCCACCGAAATCTTAGGCTCCAAGGTCCGCTACTGGGAGAATGTTCTTGTGCTCAAATCCTGCTTGTGGGTTTCCCACAGGCTTCTGGTCAGCCACTGTGAGGACAGGATACTGGATTGGTCTGATCTAGCAGGCTTTTCTTATGTTCACACATATCTGAATTTTGCGGTGCAGTTCTCCAACTAAACAATAGTTGCAAAAATGCATATATTGGGGGGAAGTGTGCATAAAAAGGCTTTAGTGAAAATAACATACATGTATATTGGGATAAATTCACACTAAGATTGTAATTCTCAGGGGGATTTTAAAAAAATGTTTTGCAAGTTGCTGCAAGAATGTGGAGAACTGAATTTAAGATGACTGGAATAATGGACAAGGGAGAGAAATGAAATTGACAGAGCCTTCCATTCCTAGCAAACATTAGCAGAGACAAAGAGGCAAGAAGAGTCTGGTGATCTGAATATGAGCAGAGAGGATGAGCAGAATGGCCACAGAAGTTTAATTGGAGTGAAGGGATATGTGGGCTGCTTACGAGGGGACAAAGAGCTAGAGGGATTCCTCTTCACCTTCCTCCTAGCAGCCGCCTCTGTGTTAGAGGCCTGCATTTCAGCAACTGCTGGCAGAAGCAGGCGAGGCCTGAAGGGATAAGCTGCTGAGTCCCAGCTGACAGCAGCTCATTACTAACAGACACAGTGGGCCTTTACAGTTCCAATGTGCGTCACGTGGCTCCGACATTGAATTTCTAGTCACATAGCAAGTACTTTTTCTCCCTCGCAGACTCCAGCATGCAGCACCGTAGGCCGAATCTTTTGAACTGAAGATCATAATAATAAAAAACTCTTAAAACCCAGAATCTGAGCCCACGCTTCCCTGAACAGAAGCAGCAACAGATTGCAGGCAACATGCAGCAAATGCGTGTGCTACACGGGAGCTAATGAGAAGGTGTCCTTTCGGCGCACAGTTTGCCAACAGAGAGCTTTGTCCAGCTCCTGTTGGAATCTGTCCATTGATTTTAATGGCAGCAGGAGCCATCCCTCGAACCTAAATAATAGCTTGTTTTTCTATAACCCTTTCATCTCCAAGGAACCTTGCCGGATTTTGCAGAACGCATCCTTGCCTGTTGTTGCAAATGCAGATGTGGCTCAGGTCTATTGGCCATGACAATTTTATTGCTATTTTGCAAAATATTGTTGGGTAGGGGGGGCCAATCTGTAAAAATTCTTTACGCACTGGTGGAAATTGGATCTTAATGAGGAAGTTTAACCAGAACAATATAATTAACAATCCCTGGCACTGTGAAAAGGCCCATGTGATTTTCTTAAGGACCATATAAGCAACTGGAACCATTATTGAAACAAAGAACTTATGAAGAGGGATCGGAAGAGTGTGACCTTATTCAGCAAAGAGTAAAGGGAGGATTGTGGTGAGGACCTATGTTCCACGAATTTATTAGAGAGGGGGGTACTACAATAAACTAAAGAACAACACAAAAAAGCTTAGGCCTACAAATTGGACAATCTTAGTCTGGGAAGTAGATACTGCATATACAACTATGGGAAATGGATTCTGCATGCATATATAACAGGGTTTTGTGTCTCCTTATAAGAAGTTTCTTAGCAGTAGTGGGAATGCAAGGAGACTGACTGTGGGTGGAGTCACAGCCAATGGTAGGCGGAGCCAAGAGTATGCTGAGATTGCCCAGCTGATACAGAGTATCAGAAGACTCTGTAAACAGTGCAAACTGATTTATTCATGCAGAATAAACCCTAACATTTCTTCTTTGCTATTGCATTGAAGTAAATGATACCCTAATGCTTTCATAGCTGCCAAATGCGCCTGTGCCAGCAAAGCTGGGGAAAACACATAATCCCTGCAGATATAAAGCAAATGCATCAAGGGAAAAGGCTAGGCTAAAGCCATCTTCTTTGCATGATACACTGGCACATATACAGTGAGGGGTTTTGTTTGTTTGTTTAAAATATTTCTAACCCGCCCTTCATCTCAAGTGTTCCTGGGGCAGGAGACCATAAAGAAAAGGAAAAGCACAAATGCCATCAACAACATCATAAAACCTGATAAACCATTGGTTAACAGTGATAAACAATAACAAAACCTGGCCATGAATATGGAAGGTTTGCTCAAATAAATAGATTTTCGCTGTATCTGAAAGGGGGGGGGGTGTATTCCATAATTGAGGGTGAACCACAGAGATGGCACATTGGTACAAAATTTGGTATCTCAAAGAAGATGTTTAGAGGATACACTCTTGCACTAATAAACAAGGGGTGAAGGATCCTATAGTAGAGAATCAGACTATGAGGACATGTGCCATGTGACCCATGTGATGAAGTGGAAAGGAAGCCAGAAATGGCAGTCATGGCTATGATGGCCAACCCAGGGAAGAGGAGAAGCAGCAGCATTGCTTGGGGGAAGTGGGCGAGTTTTTCCTACCTGCTAAAACCATGCTCTGTGAAGTCTGTCTCCATGATCTGGTAAGCAACTCTCCTGCCATGCAAGGAAAAATCCACACTCCTAATGAGATGAGACTCATGCAAAAGGAAAGTCTGAAACCTGTTCAACAGTGCAATCAGTTCTCTCCAGAGGAAACAGAAGGACAGTGCACTGTTAATTACAGCTACCTGCAATCGCACTTAGATTGCTGGCTTTCCTTAGACAGCTGCTCATTAGGGATTGGCCACAACCACAAGGAGTTGCTCAAGCTCAGGTGTGAAGAACCTCTAACTCTCCAGATGTTGCTGAACTACAAGTTCCATCACTACTAGCATTGTCCCTTCTTGCTGGAGTTGATGGGATTCGTAGTTGTAGCAACATCTGGTCTGCCAAAGGTTCCCATCACCTGCTCTAGCTGATGGTTCCCCAGCCCGGAACTGAGTAGAGGTGAGCTCTGCTAATTGAAGGTGAGTGGGGAAGAGGAGAGATTTCCTTCAAAGTTAGACACTGTCTCCCCAACCATAAAAGGCCCTCCAAGACTGAAATCATTTGGGGTGGGGTGGAGCTCAGTTACATATCAGCAAATTCAGGCTGTACAATTAAAGTTGATTTGTGGGGGGTGGCCTTCTGCGGAAAATCAGGCTTTTTGCAATAAGGAAAGCGGTTGTAAAATCAGGGCAGGCACAAACATTAGGTGGGGTGAGGCTGCTGCTTCAGGCAGTGGAAACCCCCCAAGGTGGCACCCCTGCAAGTACCTCACCTGCCCCACCACCAGTGGGGAAGTTGCGCCAGTATCAGCACTCTCATCGAAATCACAAGAGATATTGCAAAGTGCACGAGATCTCATCCAGAATTGATGCTAGTGCTGCTTCTCTGCCAACGTCGCAGGCAGCAGGGTTGGTGGTGCAGGTAGCAGGGCAGGGTGGCACTTCCCGTTTCACCTCAAGCAGCAAAACAGAGCTCGCCTTCCCTGGGAAAAATACACTGGGAAGTGTGGGGTGGCACTTGCCTTGATGCAACCTAAGCTGCCCACAAACAATCGGGCTGAATACTGATTAAATCGCTGTGATTGCCTTATCTCTCTGCAAACAAATCAGACTCAATGCTCATTAAACAAGTCATCTAGACGCGACCAAACAAGCAGTCTTGCCCTGCACACCATAGTTCATAGAGCCCAGCAAAAGCTGCATCAATAGGACTACGTGTTTTGCCTCAGCGGTATCATTTTTTTGTGTGTGGAACCAGTTCACAGGCACACACTGTCCCCTTCCTCCCAAAGGATCATACAGCAAGAAATGCTAGTGATGGGTTACAGCACCTCAGACCCAGCAGAGTATTCCTGTGGCAGAATGCAAAAAAGATTCTTTCCCCCAACTTCTCAAAGCTGAGAATGAAGAAGACTCGGCTATTGATCGTTATCCAGGGAATTCCTCATTACGGCTACCATTGTTTAACTAATCCTCTTGGTCTAGATTTTTTACTGCTGCGGATTTCTCAAAATCCTGACCTAGATTCGGCAATCACAGATGTGATTTACGACCCTAGACAAAGTCTTTTTTCCCTTGCCAGGCACACTGTCTGCATTAAGAGGGATGCGGTATTCTGAAACCCCTTCTGTGAAAAGTTCCCTGTGATCCTCGCTGAAACGTAATGCAAGGGTCTAGCTGCTTGGCTTTTACATTTCACAATCCTGTTCAGGATGTGAGTGCAGAGATAGATGCCAGGGACCTCCAAGTTTCAAAGAACAGCATTGAGCACCTTAAAGGTTGGACACTGGATAAATTTGATCTCACAAAGTGGACTTCATAATATTTATTTATCTCCAGCGCATGTTGGAAGACCTGTGGGTAGAGGGGGAGGAAAACCAATTAAAATTATTACTATTTTCACTCCTGGCCTCCTTTAAAAATGTTAAGATCGCTCAGTTCCTCTATAAATGTTTAAAGTAAGCATTCTACCTCTGCATAGTTTATCTCCCTCCCCTCCACGCTGAAATACATCCCAGTGGTTGAGACATTAAAACACACTCATAAATGTCTCATCTGGCACTTCCTGCTCAGAAGGGGCTCCCCATTTCCCCTCCCTGAAGCCCCTCAGTGGTGCAGTGCAATAAAACAGTAAATGACTTTGCATGCTACCTCCTGGCATCATTGGCTTCTAATTAAGAAATAATGAGGCAGACTCCATTCTAGACTGCGGAACTAATAAATGACGACCAACAGGTCCCCTGCCCCAGCTTTATTTCAGCAACGGAAATAATCCTGCCCAGCTCAGTGCTCCCATTTGCATAGGGCAGATTTTTGTAAGCGGGAAGAAGATTCTCATTATCTCAATGGAGGCAGGGGAGAAAGCAGAAACAGAACGGAATCCCTCGGCGTGAATCCTATCCGTGCTTGTGCTCCACCCTGCATATAAAGCACATCTTTCCCTCCAGGCAAAGAGCAGGTGGTGTGAAACCAAGAACTTTAGACCCCTTGTGCTAGCGTCACTGGAGATCGCATAGAGCATTTCGCAGTCTAAATGTCTGCTAATTTTGCCCCCAAAATGAGTTTTGGGGGTATCATACTCCCCTTAAAGCAGAGTGTGTGCCAGATAAGATGGAGAGCAAGGATGGGGAACCTTGGGCACCAGGGTCATCTTGCCATGGGCCCTGTGGCACTAGCTGAAAGGTGGTAGGAAAGACAGGATGTGTCAGAGGAGGAGGAGGACCCAAGGTCTTCTAAGATTCTGGGCCATAAGAGGATAAGGAAAGCCTGTTGGATCAAACCGGTGGCCCATCAAGTCCAGCATTCTGCTAAAAACCCACAAGCAGGATCTGAGCACAAGTTGCTCCTGAATACAGATCTTCAGTTTCCATACTCCCTAGAGAGGAAGGGGGGAACCAACTGAAATCTGCAGAAATATGACCATTCCTTACCTTTGGGGGAATTGCTCTAGCTGGGCTTCCATTTGTTTCTTGCACAGAAAGAGAAACATTAGCTGCTTTCCATAGCCCTTCTGCCCCTATCTGAAACTGGTGCTGCCTTGTAACCTAGAAAGGACTTCATTGTCCTTGTCAAGCTCTATTTGGATGACATCTCACTCCCTGTCATCATTATGCACTGCCCATCCTCCCTTGTCTGTCCCAGGTCTGGCTTCCTTCCACCACTTATACAAGTCCTGAGCCCCCTTTCCAGCCATGATGGAGGGAGAATGTTTTCAAGCACACACCTTAGCCATCAGCAGCGGTGATGGACGGGGGAATGCCAGGAAAACAGTGCGTGGCAGTTTGATGGGCCCCGGCTGAAGTATTGCACAAGGTGTGTTGGCAAGAAGCCTTTACAAGGCATCTGCCAACAGTAAGAGCATTAGCTTTGTGTACAGACTATGCAGCTTCTCGTGTGTGTGTGTGTGTGTGTGTGTGTGTGTGTGTGTGTGGTTGAGTGCTGTCTCTGCATCTGTATTTTCTTAGCCACAGTTTATCTTCCCCCAAGAAGACTGAAGTTTATCAAAGTTAGATTCCATTACGCCAGTCATATGTTCTTCAAGGCTCAGCCTGGCGCAAAGGGATGGGAGGCTTTTTCAGTCAGCACAACATAAGGCTGAGGTGATCCATCAATGCTCAGACTGTCTAGAATGTGTCTGTCTGCCCACTAGGGACACCACCGCAGTCATGGCAGCTGCAATTCTGCACTGATATGGAGTATGCAGCATAAGGAAGCAAACACAACTAGGGCAGGAACCACATTCTGCTTTCAGTAGCAGAAATATCATACTGTGGGTGGTGCACTACCTGATCCAGGAGTTGGAAGGGTCTGCGTCTTTCCACAGCAAGACACCCTGCTCCAATATTCTATTCCACAGGTGGGTATCCTTGGTCTAATTTCAGTGGCTGACAAGGAGGAGCAGATGGAGATGAAAGGAGTAGAACAGAGAGAGAAAAGGGGCAACAGAAAAAGAGAAAGAGATAATGGAGCAGTTGAAAGAGAAGAGAGGGTGGCCCCAGCTACTTTTGGCTCTGGGTCCACCCATTTTTGGCTCTGAGCTTGCCTGCTTTAGAGTCTAGCCCAGCCCACTGCCCACACATTACCCCAAGTGAATGTGGCCCTGGACCGACCCCTGTTCTAAGCCGATAGTTGTATTGGCAAAATATCAGGTGTTTATCTGGACAGAGCAGCAGTTCTCAGTAGAGAAAGTACTGTCAGGTCCAGTAGGTGTTTTGGGAATAGGAACCCCTCCATGCATATATAATACATGTGAGAGAGTTTTCAGAAAGAGCTATCTTTCATATACATGCCATCCTTGCATTTGTGCTAGTCTTGTCCCAGAATGCATTATGCACCCCCTTCATTTCCTTTCCTTTTTCATGCTATCTGTATACCACTCTTTTCTTTCCAAAAGGACAGCCCAAGCGGCCGACGACAACAACCAAAACGAGCAACAAGATGTCAAAAAGAAGAAATCAAACAATATGGGAAAATATCCCACAATAAAAAAATCACAATAATCTGTCAATTATATCCCATGGGGACATTAATAATTCAATTAATAAACATGATTCAAAATTCATGAACATCAACTCAAATTCCTAAAGTAAAATCTGCTAACCCAAGATGCTCTAAGCAGGCAAACGCAGATTAATATAAGGCCCCTTCAAGCATTCAGCCTGGAGTGGCAAGGCCTATAGTGGGGCAATGGGGAGTGGGGGCATATTCTTGACTAGGAAGAGGCTTTTAAGCATGTTTACCTAAATATGCTTACAAGTCCCTCTGTACTTTGACCTAAAGAAGCTAAGACCAGGAGTGGATGGGGCATGCCTGGTGACACATGGGGGTGGGGCTGCCACCCTATGCACTTTAGCCCTCACATGTCAAGGCTAAACACACCTAACATCCCTCACATCAAACCTGTTCACTCACCACAGATTTAAACGGAGATGTCAAGTACGGGAATTTCCCTCTCCCTTCTGGTAGCTCACTGATAAGAATTTATGAGCACTTGGTAGATTTATAGTCCTTCTATTACCGCATTATGTTGCAAGCACAAACAGGCAGCCCTCCGCAAGGATATCAGTTGCCTACTCTGACTCCTCCCCACTTCCACACCAAGAAGCGTGCCAACGGGAAGTTCCTCCTTTGATCTCTGACACGCTCAGACCTCCAAGTTTGGAGGGAGAGAGGCAGTTCCACCTCACTCTTGATTGATGTATCACCCAGCTGCTCCCTCCCTTCTGGTTGCTTAGCTACTATTTCATCGCTGGGTAGCTCCACTCTCAACTGCGCAGCTTCTGTGTCTGCCTGTCTGCTTCTGGAAATGCTGGAAGCAGGGGGGGCAGTATTCCCCCTCCTTTTCTGTTAGATCTCCCTGTGATTGCATTTCCCAATCTTCCGATCCAGACCAGACCCTGACAAGAGACAAAAGAAAATGCAAGTGCCCCTTGCTACTCCCCTAAATCACCCAAGCTGATTCTTCTTTGGAGTTTCCCCTTTGCATTCACTTCAAGTGTCCTGATTTTCCAGGGACGGTTCCAGAATTAGAGAAGCCATCTTGGTTTCTGATTTGATCCTGGAGTGTCCCAGTTTTTCCTTTCCTCCCCTTCTTGTCTTGGGCCTGCAAGTCAGAGCTGTTGCATCAGGCCTTTGGCCAGGGCACAGCCTGACCCCCTCCTTTGGCAATCCTCATAGAACTCTAGCCCAATGGTTGATTTGAATTAATTTTATAATGAAATGATTTTAGAATGTTGTATTTATTTTACTGTTGTTAGCTGCTCTGAGCCCGGCTTTGGCTGGGGAGGGCGGGATATAAATAAAATTTTATTATTTATTCTTATTCTTATTGGGGCACAATTAAAAGTAGTGGACAGATCAGACTCCCCACCCTCCTATCCTTTTTGGAAACAGGAGCCTTGCAGAGGAGGCTCTGTGTAATCCTGACCACTGTGCAATTGGAGTTCCGGACCGCATGGAAACCTGCTGCATGCATGTATCTGTAGGCACACAGGGGAGGCCTTCAGCTATTCTGCTCCTTAGCCTGGGCTTTTTTTTTTTTTTTTTTTCCTTTTCTTCCTGCCTTCCTTCAGGGCACACAAGTCTTTAGTAGCCCTAGTGAAGTGGTTGCCTCTCAGAATAATTAATTTACTTCCATGTCTGGCTATAAATACAAATCAGGCAGCCAGAAATGTAAAGAGCTTAAAGGAACTAAACAAAGATTCATCAATCCTCCCATTATTCAAAGAAGACAAGGCCTTTGAGGGGGAGAGGGAGGTAGTAATACAAGTTTGTACCATGTTCTGCAACTCAAGTCCTAGCCCATGGCATCAGGAGAAAGTAAATCTAGCCCACAGCATCCTGAGACTTGATCCTAAAATTATACATAGATTAATCCAAACCCCCACTTACATTGGACTGGGAAGGGGTTGGATTGAGCAGATGTGTCCTTTCACCCAGCTCTGCTAGCTAAACTGGCAAACATGGGTGGGTAGTAGGCTCCTTGGCAATGTCCTCTGCCAATGTGGGTCAGTGGAAAGCCCTGATGTGAAGGCAGGATTGAACTCTGGATCTCAAGGCATTTTTGTTACTGTGGTGCAAAAGCATCAGGTCTGATCCAGACCTGGTTTGCTGCACCAGCCTGGAGCTGGTTCAAGGATCAGGCCCAGTTGTCCTCCTTCCTATCAATGCCTTCTGCTGTGACTAGGGTTGCCATATTTCGAAAAGTTGTTGAGCTTTTTTTCCCCAAAATCTGAAAGAAAAATTAGTTTTTGGCCAAAGTTGTTGAGGTTTTGTGTGCAAAATCTGGACATATGGCAACCCTAGCTAGGGGTTGGGGGTTGGATGGCACCAGGAAGGATTCTCATCACATACTGTACATGCAGGACATGTGTGCTTTAAAGGAGCAACTCTGCAAGACAGACCTGGTGCCCGCACATGACGTCTGTTGGCAAATGCTGGAGTCCCAGCAGAGCCCATCAATGCTGGGACTGGTCTGCCTCCCCATTTTTTTGTTAAGCCCTAACAGAAGTGTTAGCCCCCCGCAGCAGGACTCGTCAATGCCACCACCATTTTAATCCTCAGTGCAATCCCTTACCAAGACCACTGCACTGTGAAAGACATTGAGAGGGAATTAAAAATGGTAGAAGCACCAGAAAAACTAGCTACGTAGCATGAGACTTCACACCACCTGCTGAAAGTTTCTTTGCACAAATCATCTACTTTGTGGTCTGCACTCTACAGTCTTCTTGGCTGCCCTTTTTCCTGGGCTGAAATGTAGTTGGCTGTACAAAACTAAGAGTTACATCTGTTGCTTCTCTCACTTTTGCCTCTTGCTCTGCCTGCCACTGGCAGGCAGCCTCCAGAAGGTCGCTCACATGGTAATATGGCCCTATCAGAGTTACACACACAAACACACAAAATGGCTTTGCTTCACGACAGAGTACAGGGGTGCGGAGGAGAGGTTGGCTGGTTTTCAAATGATAAAAGCTTTGCTGGCTTCTCTGCTTTTCCTGCCAAAGCCGCTGAGCAAATGCTTCTCCAATCAATTCAAGGCAGGGAAGAGAAAATGGAAAGCACTGCTGCCTGTTGCCAACAGAGGTGCACATTCAATAACCCTTTTCCCTAGGGGTATTTCCTTGGTACCACATAACAAACAAAAGGAATGCTCTTCCAAAAGGGTAATGCTGCCTCACATATCCAGACTGCAGGGAGGGCAAAAGGCAGGGAGAACTACAAGAATAATGGGCAAGGGACCAACCCTAGCTTTTTATAAGAGAGACCTGCTAGATCTTGCCACTCACTCAGTTCCAGGATCCTTCACTGCGACTCCCTGCCACTGGGAGAGCAGCGAAGGGAAAGTGGATTAATATTTGTGCCGGACAAAAATGAAATGAGCAACATGGTAACCCAAGGGGAGAGGCCCATCCATCGATTGACTGTGGTAGCCATACTTGTCCCTTCCTGATGCTGTTGGAGGACCAGCATGTGCAATGCTCAGGGGTGATGGCCAGGCCTTTTTTCTGGTGAGCCCAAGCTGCCCACCTCACTTCTGCAACCCTCAGTGCTCCTTCCCCATGGTTTTTCCTGTGGGAGGGAGGAGGGTGGTGGTTCAGGAATTGCTCCAGGCTTGGGACTCAGTGGGCCCTTCAAACAGCCAGGGTACAGCTGGAGAGGCAGCTTTCCAAACCATAGCATATCCTCCATTTTTTGGACTAGAGAACCCAGCCATTGTCCAGCTCTTTCTCCGGTCTTAAGCGAAACACACAGGTGCTCTTGTGCTTTTGTCTGGCAGCAGCAGCACAGCATGAGAGGAGCACCTAATCAACGGAGATCAAATCAGACTTCATAATAGGTACAAAATGAAGTTACATTTTGAGATGGAATAAGCTCTTCATCAGGGGAAATTTAGCTCAAAAGAGGCACCTTTTCATAAGCATTGTTGTATAGCTCCTGCAAAAGGCACTCTGTGTTGGCAGCTTGGATGCACTCAGCTGTTCTTGTTATGTTGCCTCCCTGAGGGAAATTGTTTTCTGCCAACTCTCCCCCTTCCTGATTCTGTTCAGCTTATATTCTTTTTCTCTATACCATTCCACCTTCATGGTGATGTATTCTCGCCGCCGCTGCCCCCCCCCAAACCTGGAGGTGGGCATTGGAAGTGGGGGATGGGATGGTGGGCAGAGGCTGACTGGTTCACAAGATGCGGGTGGGAGAAGTCAGATGCCATCGCCAATCTTTCATTCAAGCCCCATGCTCTATAATGCTGGTTCTAAATCTCCTCTTGCAGCCAGGGATAGCCTATTGATCCTAGCCTGGGAATGCAAACAAATGTATTTGTTTGATTGATCAAACAAGGTTGCAAGGGGGAGAAGTGCATGCTTTGTAAAAAAACCAAAAAAAAAAAAAATCCTAGGCAGCCAAGGTCTAAGTAAAGCACAGAGCAGCAAGAGAACAGTCTGTTCTAGTGGTTAGGATGGTGATGGTGGTGATACAGGTGTTACCGTAATTAACACACCAGTACCAGAGTAGTTGCATTATATTCAACAGTGCTTTGTGAATTGTTACTGGAATTATTTTGCAAACATTAAAGTATTAATGCACTTATTACTGTCTGCATTTCTTGCGTTTAATTTCCCTCTGACATCACAGCTAACATTTTTTCCTCTTTACATCTGTGTGTGTGTGTGTGTGTTGAATCTGTCAATTTAGGATAGCATTCCATTCATTACATGGTGGACTTTTGCTCACAAAAACTTATGCCAGAATACATTGTTTAGCCTTTAAGGTACCATAAGACTCTATTGTCTTTGTTGGTACAAACTAACATAGCTACCCCCTGATAAATTTATTTAATTGTTGTTGCAGCTGCTGCTGCTGCTGCTGCTGCTGCTATTAAATGTATTGTCAGATACCAGTACTGTACATCAAGTTTCATCCCACATCTTAACATTCAACAGAGTTAATGCATTACAAACTTATTAACACAATGGCAAATGGATGAGTGGTTAAACCAAAGACCTTATTAAGCTTGGTCAATGAACAACTAAGTAGCCTGTGTATCAGCTGTACATCACACAAGATTTGTCTTGTTTTTAATTGCTGGTGGAAACTTTTGCTACCTGGATTTGGTTGTTTCCCTTCTTCCCTCCCCATATTCCTCCCCCCTTGGCACCATCTTTTGCATTGTAAGCCTGAGCAGAGTACTTAGGGCCAGTTAAAATCTTTGCATACCACCCAGAACATTTTTGGCATCTTATAAATAAAATGAAACAAATAAAAATAGCATTAAGACAATTTGATCCACGTACATAACATCCCTGGCTATAATGCAGCGGACAAAATAGGTGTGATGACAGCTCTTAGCAAACACTGCTTTAGTGCATCATAATCTTGAGTATATTCAAGTGCAAGCCTTTGAATCTTCCCAGGACTCTTCCAACCCCCACTGGGGTGTCAGAGAAAAAGGAAAGCCTGAAGGTAGCTAGAGGGCTCTAGCACGACGCAGGACTGCCTGGTTTATCCTGCCTCTCATCTGCCTTGTAATCTTGGGGATGGCTTGCACATTTTCCCTGGGATAAATCAGGGATGAGCGTGTAGGTGTGTGCATGAGAGTGAAATGTTATATGTACACAATCCATTAGCCGCATCTTCAGAGCACCTATAATGTGCTAAAGCCTCCGACAATTATCTCATGCAATGAACAGGGAATGCACTACTAATGAGTTTACCCGCCTGCTTCTGTGAACAACCACACTCCCCTGCGGTGGCTGGTTAGAACAAGGCACTGAAGGAAGCAGCAGAGAAATGTGTGGGACTTATTTTTAATTAGCTTCTTTGTTGCTTGGCATTCTGGTGACTTCCTGGAAGGCTGAATCTTCTGCTTGAGATCAAGCCAGAGGAGAGACTGGAACTGATCTGGGCTGGAAATCTGGGGGAGGAAGCTGGACTCCCAAGTGTGAGATTCGGCTGCATTAAGCTTAATGTGACCAGATGCAAAAGAGGACTGGGGCTCCTGCATCTTTAATAACTGAGCAGAGGAGGAAAATTCAGCAGGTATTCCCTACACCAAGGTGCAGGAACCCTGTCTTCTTTTGCATCAGCTACCCTAATTAGGCACTCTGCTCTGCAGAAATGCTTATGATATGTACTGTTATATGTTAGTTAGCATGTGCATTTTCTGGATTTAACAATGGGCTGCTGGGGGAAAAGAGAGTGAGGAAAGACAAGGTTCTTGTCTTTGTAAAAGCCATGCAGAAGAAGAAATTTGGGGGGATGCAGCTTCTCAGATAAGTAGCCCCCCACCTGCTGCAACTGCCTCTCCTGCACAACTATGAAAAGTTCATCACATTTGGTTACCCAAACTGGAAAGTATTTGCAAAAGATAGAGGAAGAATAAAAATGAAGTATTGAGCAGAAACCAACAGGCCTGAAGTAAAGATGATGCTTCTGAAAACAGAGCTCAGAAATAGCCACAGGAGGTATGGAGCTAGCAACCAAAATCTTGAGGACATTAGCATGCCATGCACAGTCCCCAGATCTGCCAGGGCCACCATTCAGAAATGAGTATGGCTGTGTGTATATGGGTTTACTTATTGAGGCTGCAATCCAATTCACGCTGATCTGGGAGCAAATCCCATTGAACTCTTTGGGCTGTACATCTGAGTAGACATGCATAGGATTGCATGGTTATTTATTTCCAGTGCCATTGACAAGCAGTCAATTGCTTTACAAAGAATGAGAGGGGAGGTCCCTGCCCCAAAGGGCATCTATAAATAGACATATCAGAAACAAGAAAGGCAACAGGAGATGGAAACAGGTGAAGTGGAGTGGATTGTGCAATGAGTTCTATGCAGTGCTTTTTTTCAGCCAGAGCTCAGTTGGGCACCATTGGCATTCTAAGAGAACAAGGGAGAAATTCATGGTGAGTTCCTGGCACCTCTTTTTCTAGAAAAAAAATGGCACTTGTTCTGTGAATTTAACTTTAGTTACAACAGGGGGGGGTAAAGGTAGATCAGGATCTGTTGGTTGGACAGTTTAAGGTGGATCAGGAAGGATTTCTGGCTCCTGGTTGTTTAACTGTACCACCTGGGGGAAAAAGAAAAAGAATCTTCCCTCCTTAAACTGTATAGTGGACCCTCTAGTTACGTACCACTCTGGATACATAACTTTCGGGTTACGAACGCAGCAAACCCGGAAGTGTATACTTCCAGGTTGCGGTGCGCGTGCATGCGCAGAAGTGCTCTGCGCGCCACGTGTGTGCGCAGAAGTGCTCAATCGCACCGTGCACATGCGCAGAAGAGGCACTTCTGCCTACGGACTTTTCGGGTTGCGGACAGACCCCCAGAATGAATTTAATTTGTATCTGGAGGGTCCACTGTACTGCTGCTGAAACAAAGAAATGGGAGGAATCAAAACCCAAACTCTGCCCTATTCCAGTCCACCCAGGTATGCACCAGCAGCATCGGTGTCAGAAGGGTTGCTCCATAGCTCCACCCCAGCACACATGCTAAGCTTGATGGACCTTCAATGTAATCCAGCAATACTGTTCTTGTGGTCAGCATCAAGTGGCGAGCTGCATGTGCAGAAGAGCCACCACAGATGAAACTCCACACACCAAATTTTTGTAGCCCATGACATCATCTGAACATATGCAGTTCAAACACACACTCAACACTCCAATGTTAAGCCATAGCTTGCTGGCTAATAAAATGACAAACATGCTCATCTGAACCAACCTTCCATTTTTTGTATAACAATGGAAAGTGCATGATGCTTATCCTGATTCTCCTAACAGGCAACCTTGTCATATTGGTAGGGGAAGGCAGTCTGCAGAAAATGTCATAGGCACGTCTTATGCTGTTTAACAGTCTGATCCTGCTCAGTACTTAAGCTTCTATTTCCCGGGTAGCTTCAGTGCCTTGAGACATTTAGTGGGACATTAAGGTGCTGGGAGTTTGCAATAAGTGCAAAACACTCTGTAAGGCTTGGTCCTTTCGATGGATTGTCGGGGCAACATCTCAGTCCATCTGGTGTGTTTTCTGTCTTTATCTGTGCAGCCACCTGCTATCTCCTGAATTAATACATTTACAATAACAGAATTTGACTTTATTTTATTTTTAACCTTCCACAAACAAGCTCCACCAGTCCCACCTGCCCACAATTGCTCTGTAATTAAAGATCTTGTTCTCTCAGTGAACCAATTGGCAGCTGTGCTGCAAGCACATGCAGTCCATTACAAAGGAGACAGATTGAATTTTAACAGCCTCTTGGAGGGTGCATTTGGGCTCCCGTGTGACTGGCCCAGGCCCCACAATAGCAGGATGATTAAATAAAAGAGATGCAGCCCTTTCGTGGAAACTACATTAAATTCTATTTAGGAGGCATTTGGAAAACTTCCAGCTGATGTCTGGGGACAGTGGTGCATAATGAGTTGCCCAAAGGAAAAGCCAGTGTCCTCAGGGTCCTTGCTCTATGACTTCTATTTACCACTGTACTGCTGCCATCCAAGCACCCTGGTCCTAAAAGCACATGATTCAAAGTCAGTGCCAGTGCAATGGATGCAAATTCCTTCCAGATTAATGAGTTTAGATGGAAGACAATTGGCTTCGTTTGATGCATCTTTTACATGTGCTGAAGCTTTCTTGAACAGAATGCACCTCTGGATATGCAGGGAGATAAGAAGCTTGATCCCTGATCCTTTCCATAACTGTAGATGTCTTACTGCATTCAGTGCAACTCTTTCCCAAGTAAACTGGCATTGGTCTCTATGTCCTAGGGAGCAGCCTTCCCCATCCTGGTGCTCTCCAGATGTTTTGGCTGGATGGGGTGATGGAAAGCCAGAGATTCTCCACCCCTGTAGTTAAAGCAATCATCTAGATTTCCCCCGTTTTCAAAGCTCTTTCACTTTCCCATGACACTAACTTAGAAGTCACTCCTGATGATAATGTACTCTTAAAAAACAATGACTTGGAATCAGTAGTGTAGAATTATGAGCTCTTTTCTACACTGTATCGAACTCATGCTGTGAGTGTGCTAGCAGGGCTGCTGGATGTGGAAGGTGTGCAATCATGGAAAGGGAGGAGATGCAGAGGAAAGATATACTGTATAATAGTGGGGAGGTGAGGGGGATATCTTGGGGAAGTAAATGGAGAGGTGGACTAGATTTGATGGAACATGACTGCTTCCTTTTATGCCACATTTCTAGGTGCAGTGTGTCTGAGAACTTCCCCTTTCTCTTCTTTTGCCCTGGCACTTCCTCCCAAAAATCCACTCTTTACCACTGAATAGCAGGGACTATGGGTGGGTTAAACCACAGAGCCTAGGACTTGCTGATCAGAAGATAGGCGGTTCGAATCCCCACAACGGGGTGAGCTCCCATTGCTCGGTCCCTGCTCCTGCCAACCTAGCAGTTCGAAAGCACATCAAAGTGCAAGTAGATAAATAGGCACCGCTCTGGTGGGAAGGTAAACGGTGTTTCCATGCACTGCTCTGGTTCGCCAGAAGCGGCTTAGTCATGCTGGCCACATGACCCGGAAGCTGTACGCCAGCTCCCTTGGCCTATAGAGTGGGATGAGCGCCACAACCCCAGAGTCGGCCATGACTGGACCTAATGGTCAGGGGTCCCTTTACCTTTACCTTTTAGGAGTAAATAGCAATCCATGGGAAACCTGGAGAAGAGGAGACAGAGGCGGCTGTAGGGAGGCAGGGACCTTTAGTCTCGGCAATTGATCCATGGGGGGCAACTGATCCTACCAGGGATGAGTTTGAAACTCTACCAAGTCTGTGCAGATCTTGTTCCTGCTAATAAAGGGTTAATGCCAATGTGCACAGTGTGATTTACTGCTGGCTCACTGCTGTCACGTATGGATAGAAACATACAAGGACTTAGTAGGCTAGGAATGGCAAGCAGAAAGAAGAGAAAGGGAGAATGCAACATCTCCACTTCTCTTCACAGCATCGTTGCAACCAATTAGGATGTCACTTGGTAGCAATTATAGAACCTTAAGGTGCCTACGCACAGTGAATGTGAATGTTTTTGGTTAGTTAAGTTGGAAGTGCTTCAGAGTTCGTGTGTGTGAAAAAGATGCCCAAGATTTCAGAACTAGCAGTTGGGGATTTTAATGAGCAGCTACACTATATGAGATGGTAGCTGTGGCAGGTGTGCTCAAATGCTAGTCAGAGAGATTTTGGCCCCATGATGTGAACCTGCTGTGGGTCGGCTTCATCTCCTTCATTGAATCTAACATCCCAGGCTGTAGAGAGTTCTCTCTTTTGAAGAACTCTGCTCTCAACAATGTGAAAAATCTTTGTCCATGGCACCCTTAGGAACTTTAATTCTCTGACAGTACAAGAATTTTTTGTGTATCCTCATAGAACTTCCATTCAAAGATCTAGGGGGTGGGGGGCAGGTACCTGTGACATAAAATTGGTAAATTTCATTATATTTTTTATTGCATTTAGATCCCACCTTTTTCTTCCAAGAAGCTTGAGACATGGTGGTCTCCCCCTGCATTTAATCCCCATCACAACTCTGTGAGGTTGCTTAGGCTGAGAGGCAGTGACTGGTCCAAGGCTACCCAGTGAGCTGCATGACCAAGTAGGGATCTGAACCCTGGTCTCCTAGATCTTAACCTGACCTACACCACACTGGCTCTCATGCATTTGCTCTGTGTATGTGGACTTGGGTTGGCAAAGAGCACAGATAGTATAATGGTAAAGATGAATGGCCAAACTAATTGGAATTTGTTTTATTAAGCACTAATAAATCCTCCTGCAGTCACAATCATTCATTCAGGACTGTCACAAAGGACTGTGAAAAAATATGTGCAGGGGAATTCCCAGAATCCTCAGTTCTGTCAAACAGCGACTAGTCCCATTTTCAAAACTCTGCTCCCAACTAACACACTGCACATTTTCCTTGCCCTCTTCCTGGCCCAAGGTATGTTGAAATGTGTGAAAAGGGAAAGCCACAGCTCTGTGTTCTCTTGTAAGCAGGATGTTGCTTGCAGTCGACTGGAAGTTTTCCAGCAAATTAAATTTAAAAATGTCCATTTTTCAAGCTTTAATTGGTGTCTGGTGCCCATTGGGACTGATAGGACAGGACAGAGGGAGACCCAACACTAGCAGGAGCCAGAGCCAATGGCAAGAAGAGTCAGCTAATTTTAGTTTTGTGCTTACACTCCTCCTCCCTTGCTGAGTAAACCTGAGACTGAGGAAGATGAAGCTGACAGCCAGCACCATTCCCCGGCAGGTTGTAAGTAAGTTGGCAGGCAGGGGGAGGCATGGCTGGTTCAGGCCAATCATGGAGCAGATAGAGCCCTTGGCCAAAGCCCAAGCCCACCAGTCGCTGGTGCTGGACCTGACTTCCTCTCTTCTCATTCACTGACATCAAGAAACATTAACACTCCTGCCTTAAAATCCTGCCTGTTAGATTTATTTTATCACATAGATGGAATCTGCCACAGAAAAGATGGCAATGGGAGAAAAGGGGCCATAATAATTCAAACTGGAGCCTGTAGCAGCAAGCAACGCAGAACCATGAAACAGAAACCTAGTTCAACAGAGTTCAGCAGGGCAGGGACTAGCCTAAGGTCTCCTGCTAATTACCTTTGCAGCTCCTCCATTAGGTAAAATTGCTAAATCCATAACCAGAATTGACTACCCCATATGCTTTGTGTGGCTGTTAACAATGAATGGCAGACAAGGAATCAGTAATAATGAGTGATAAGCACAAAATGATTAATGAGGAGTGACAGACGATGCAACTGTCATTCTGCACAGTTTGATTGCTAGAATACTGTCCTCCTTCACCCCCACCTCCCACACACCCCTCCTCTGTAACAAACTGTTTGCTAGAAGCTCATCTTCACCAAACCTCCGCATTTGGACCTAGAAAGGACATTTAAGACAACACCAGCACAAACGACATTATGGATCTGACTGAAGGATTCCCACAAAGGTCTCCTACAATAATTGATGTAGTCCACCTACACTGAAAGAGGGTGATTCCCTTCCCCACCTAACACTCATCTTATATCACAGGTGATGGAAAGCAAAGACGCAGGCTTTAACTGACCATGCAATGGCCACTTGGACCTCCTCTGGACCCAGGTTCCATGAAACAGGAGAGGGCAAGCACTGACTGGTCCATAGGATGACCTAAAAGAGAAGTCCCAATTTGTTTTCACTATTGTTGTTTTTTAAAAATAACATTTATATAGCAATATTTTAATTTAAGAACTTGTATTCCAAAAGATTTGGTCCAGAATAAATGGACCCTTCCCCTCCTCGCCCTTTTCGCATAACAAATAAAATACAAATAAATAAATAAGCCTATACCCACCTCCAATTGTATTTCCACCCTCCCAGAGCTTCAACCTCCAGATGTACACATAACATTAGAGGCACTTAACTAAATTAACAAAAAGATAAAAAGAATAGAGGGGGGAGAGAGAACAAAAATAAATGCCTTGAAAATAAACTGTATGCTGAGCCTTTTCAGAAAGGCTTCCTTAAAGCTGATTTGCTTTAACCCTCACTTTATACTCCCAATTCCAAATAGAAAAGATCAGCATTTCCAGATCAGTTTAACGGTTCTTGTTCAAACCACCTCCTGGCTTTGAGGTTCAGAAAGACAAAGACCCTGTGATTTGCAGAACAAAACCCCCAATCATCTATGAAGCTTAAACATGCAACTTGCAATCATCATGCACTCCAGGAAAATTAAATGAACAAGGCTGTGGTTTTCCAAGGCCAAAGAAGTTAGTTACAGGCCCAATGCTCACTCTATAAAGGGTGTCGGAGTAAAGATTATATGCCACTGCCTTGCTGTGGCCCATGTACCAAAATTGATCCTTTGCATTTACGCTGCTGCCTTCCACAAGGTCTTTTGACTTTTATTATGCCAACTCCCAGAGGAACTGCACTAAAGAAAGGGTGGGCTGTATTGATTTTCACATCCTTCTTGATGGACCTTCATCTTTCTTTCCCCTCTCTGCGGATGTGTTTTCTTCCATAAATCCATCCAGATCGTGCAAAACAATGTATTTTCCTCTTTTAAAGGAGGCAGGTACAGAATAAGGTTCCTTCATTTCCTTGAGACTGGAAAGTGATCTGGGGGAAACTGATCAAGAAATATAGGCAAACATTGTCTTTAAATAGAGACTCTGGACACACAAAAAGCAGGTGTCAAGAAGAGCTCTGGGCTAGGCTTTTCTCTGGCATACCAGTTTCCTAGGTGCGCATGTTTTCTATGTGTTTTTGTGAGAAGAGCATTCAATCACCTCTCTTCTCAAGGCTGGCCCAAGAGATTTTGCTGCCAGATGCTAAATACAAGAGGGTGCCCACTCCATGACTAGGTTGGCCATTGTTGTTTAATCACCTTCAACACACATCTCAAGGCAATGTACAAAATGCAATAAAAACAGTGAGCAACAATACAGAAAACAGTAGCAGAGTAGGTCTGGCAGAGAAATATTAATCCAGATGGGAAAGCTTGTTTGAGCAAGAAGGTCTTCAATTGTTTATGGGAACGTGTAGCTGGTGGGTGCCTGTTGTATCCTCATAGGATACATGCTGTTCCACAGAACAGGGGCAGCCACACCAGAATGAATTAATAAAATAAAATAATAATAATAATAATAATAATAATAATAATAATAATAATAAATTATTATTATTATTATTATTATTATTATTATTATTATTACCCCATCCATCCAGCTGGGCCTCTCCAGCCACTCTGGGTGGCTTCCAACAGAGATTAAAAAGACACTAAAACATCAGTCCTTAAAAACTTCCCTAAACGGGGCTGCCTTCAGAAGCCCTGCTTTTAAGTGTTTACAGAGTACCCTTCAGATATCTTGGGGACATGAAAGTGACACTCTCCTGCAGACTGCACTGACCTACCAGGCATTTAAGGGGTAATGTGGTCTCTGAAGTAACATGGTCCTGAGTTGTATAATGCCTTATATGCTAGTACCAGTTGAGACTTATTTCAATACTCCAGGCGCTCTTGGAGGAAAGTGGTTTTCTAGATCCAAGAAAGGGAATAACTTGGAGGGTTCAAGTGGAACAGCCCGGGGGGGGGGGCTGCAGATGTGCTGCTACACACACACACACACACAGAGAGAGAGAGAGAGAGAGAGAGAGAGAGAGAGAGAGAGAGAGAGAGAGAGCAGCTGCAGCAACTGTCTCCTGAGGCAGCTACTTCATTCTGTCCAATTGTAGGGCCAGTTCCGTTTGCCCACTCTCAAGATTCAGCTGTCTCATCCTGCTGCATGCTATCGATCAAGCCTGACTTGTGGATTGTGCATTTAGAGCCATGCCAGCAGATAAATGTATTAAAACATCCAAATGGCCAGTAGCAATCCCCGCATGGGTCTTCAAGCCAATTCACAAGTGAAACTAAGAACACATTTGAGCCTGCGATGTGTCTCTTATGAATGCCATTAATGTGGGTTTGGGAACGGAAGGAGAGTGATTTTTACAGCAGGTTTATCCATCCTACCTTCTCACGGAATGTGTCTGAGAGAGTTGCAGTATAATCATAGGAGCCCGGGAATATGGAAGCAGAATAATAGTTGGTGACATGGTTTTCCAAAGGAGGGCATGTCCCCCCGCCCCCCAGGAAGGAGATCGCTCTCTGATTAAGCTGCCAGCAGAGCAACCTGATGCATTACTCACAAGCTGCCAATATAGCCCTTGACTGCACTCAAAAAAAGTGTGTGTGCATAAGTGCACACATGCACGCAAGACTGAGAGAATATATTCTTTCTGAGCTACAAACCTATGATGGACTATTCCTTAAAAAAGAGAGACACAGACAGACAGACAGACAGAAAGAGAAATTCTTCCCAGCAATTGCAGTGTATGCATTTAACTTCTTTCTTCCTTTTTTGTGTGGAAATACTGTGTACTGAATGAAGGGATCTCTTAATCATGCATAACTTTTTCTGGATTGTGCAAAAATCATTCTAACTTTTATTTCCTGGCTGTAGATTTCTGCTATAAATCAATTAAACATTACAGCAAATCATAGTTAAGCAAGTTTAACTATGGATTTGTGTTTTGTCTGAACTGACAAACTGTGGTTTGTGACTAACCAACAAACTAGGATCAGAAGCTGTGCTTTGAAACAGGCTTGCAAACCATGGTTTGTGCTACCTGTGATTTGGAGTTGTGTCTGAATTTATAAACCACAGTTTCCCCAACTTTGGAGGCCACTGTGCTCAGAGACACAACTGCTGAGCTGAAATGAATGAATGAATGAATGAATGAATGAATGAATGAATACAGAATTCAGTCATAAGCATGGAAAAGCCTGCTGACCTGGATGAGACCCATTAGAATAAAGAAAGAACCATCAAAACAAAATAAAATAAAATGGGCAATTATATAGTGAGCTAGAAATTCCCAGTATCTGCTGAGACCAAATTCCACACTGTCAGTTTACTTACTGAATTCCCATTTGGCAACTTCCTCTTAAAACATTTTTTTTCCTCTTGAAACATTTTTTTAAGTACTGAAACCTTAAAGTTTGCTATAGAGTGCCTTGATGGTCTGCAATAGACTCCTGCTGTTTTTTTAGAGTTACATTTTTTATGTCCGATTTGTGTCCATTTATCCTCTTCCATAGCAGATAACCATTTTGACATTTGTAAATGTTACAAGGGTGCTATTGGCAGCTGATGGTGTATGCCACGTTGGAAGATGAGCAGGGGGACAAACTCTTGCTAGGACTCATATTGTAAAGTATCTATATAGTCCTACCTGGGTAGACGAGGTGACAGAGTTAGCACACTAGTTTGTTGCAGGGTTTTATGTTTCTGCTGTAGCCCACTGGTATGTGGTGAGTAGCCACTTCAGACTAGGGGGACTGTTCATAAAGAAGGGCAGGCCCACCTCCAAATGGCCATGAGGGGGAAAGGTCACCTCCCCAAATGAACTGCAGATACACTGGAGAGGTTTCAGCTAAGAAATGCAGGTGACAAGTGGTGCCCTCTAACTTTCTGTGCTGGGCCTGTCTTCCACAGTCAATGACTCCTGGGTGAACTACTCTCCGGACCCTGTCAATCTGCTGCTGCTCACCCCCACCCCTCCAGCACACACACACACAATTCCCTGGCTGAGTACTGGATTTTAAGAATGCCCAGTATAAATCCTGCAGGCATTGTTCCCTAGAAGGACAGGCACAAATGCAGTAGTATAATAAGACTTGGCTGTAGGCAGTGGATCATGGGTGGGAAGGGGAACCAGGCAAACATTAAAACACAATATTGAAAGCTGTTTAGCAAGCCATGAGGCTTTGATTTGAACAATTTTCACAGAATGTCAACCCATGATGGGCACATGCATACTTCAGTCATGAGTTCTGAAACACTGCCTCTGCCACATTTACAGCAGCTCTGTAAGAAATCTCCACAATGGCATGCTAAGCTTTGACTCCTGTGTGTTGCTAGCTTGTGAATTTCGTTTCTTACACAAAGTTTTTTCGTTTATCTCTTTCAGGTGCAGCCTTAAGAAGAAGTCTGAACGATGCAAGCCAGAGAAAAAATGAACCACTTATGGAGGAGGAAAAGGAGAAGCTCTGATTAGAAAAAGAAGGACCACAAGGCCCATTAGGATGACCTCTTTAGCTGAGGAAGCTTCCTACCCCTAGCACAGCACCCTCCCTCAGGAACAACAACTTCTGTGGAAGCTTCCGGGGGTGGCAGGGCAGTGGATTTTTGCTGTCTGCTCTTCCCCGTTTCTGGGTTTTGTTTTTGCTTATGTTGAGTTCCAAATGTGTCCTGTAAAAGCTTACACCTTGCATGGAAGTTGGACTTGCCAGTTGAAAATGAGACACTTCCAACTGAACTTGCTTCTCATCTGTATGGCAACCACCACTGCAATCCCTGTTGTGCCCTGGAAGGTCAAATGCCCACTGCAATGTGTCTGCCAGATCAGGCCATGGTACACGCCCAGGTCTGTGTACAGGGAAGCAGCCACAGTTGACTGTAATGATTTGTTTATCTCCACAGTGCCTGAAAGCTTGCCAGAGGGGACGCAGATTCTTCTCTTGCAAAGTAACAATATTGCCAAGGTCGAGCAGAGCGAGCTGGACTATCTGAAAAACCTGACAGAGCTAGATTTGTCACAGAACAGCTTTTCAGACGTTTTGGACTTCGGCCTGAAGAATGTGCCCCAGTTGCTGAGCCTTCACCTGGAAGAGAACCAGCTGGCTGAACTGCCTGACAACAGCTTCCCGGGCCTGTCAAACCTCCAGGAGCTTTATCTTAACCACAATCAAATACGTAGGATTTCACCCCAAGCCTTCTCAGGCCTTGGAAGTCTCCTTCGGCTCCACCTCAACTCCAACTTCCTGAGGGCAGTTGACAGCCGCTGGTTCCAAGTGTTGCCCAGTTTGGAGATCCTCATGATTGGAGGCAACAAAGTGGATGCCATTTTGGATATGAACTTCAGGGCCCTATCCAATCTGAGGAGTTTGGTTCTGGCTGGAATGAACCTGAAGGAGATTTCAGATTATGCGCTAGTAGGCCTGAAAAGTCTGGAGAGCCTTTCTTTCTATGACAACAAGCTGGTCAATGTCCCCAAACGGGCACTGCAGCAAGTCCCTGGTCTCAAGTTCCTGGATCTGAACAAAAACCCGCTTCAGAGGATTAAGCAGAGTGACTTCACAAATATGCTGCACCTCAAGGAACTGGGACTCAACAACATGGAGGAGCTGGTTTCCATTGACAAGTTTGCCTTGATCAACCTGCCTGAACTGACCAAGCTGGATGTGACCAATAACCCTAAACTATCCTACATTCACCCGAGTGCTTTCCACCACCTCCCCCAGATGGAGACCCTCATGCTCAACAACAATGCCCTAAGTGCCTTGCATAAGCAGACACTGGAGTCCCTCCCCAATCTGCAGGAGATCAGTATCCATAGCAACCCCATCCGCTGTGACTGCGTCATCCGCTGGGTCAACAGTACAGAGAACCGCATCCGCTTCATCGAGCCTCAATCCACATTATGTGCTGAGCCACCAGACCTAAAGAGGAAGCACATCCGCGACGTCCCTTTCAGGGAAATGACTGACAGGTGCTTGCCCCTCATCTCCGACAAAAGCTTTCCTTCCCATTTGGAGGTGGCAGATGGTGAGGATGTCTCTCTTCACTGCAGGGCTCTTGCAGAACCAGAGCCAGAGATCTACTGGGTCACACCATCAGGTCTCAAGCTAATGCCCTACTCCAAAGATGGAAAGTATAAAGTGCACCCTGAAGGGACAATAGAGATCCACAAGGTTACAGCGCAAGAAGCTGGGCTGTACACATGCATGGCTCAAAATCTCATTGGTGCCGATACAAGAAGCATCAGCTTGATGGTCAACAGTTCTTTCCCCTTCAGCGAGGATACTCTGGAGCTGCTGGTGAAGGACGTCCAGGCCTACCACATCTTGGTTGCTTGGAAACCTCATCTCAATACCATTTCTTCCAACCTCACATGGTCCAGCTTCAACCCCAGCCTGGACATGATGAGTGTGGCCCGCCTCCCAACAGGCACCCATATGTACAACATCACACGGCTACACCACAGCACAGAATACTGGGCCTGCCTTCATGTCGCCTTCGTAGCCTTGCAGAGCAAGGTGTCCTGCGTCAATGCTAGGACTAAAGAGGCACAATACCAGTACCTGGAAAGCAGGCAGAGCGCCCTACTGGTGCTGTCTCTTTGCGTTTTGTTGCTGCTTATTAGCCTTATAGGCAACTATGGTTTGGGTGCTCTCAAGCCACAGCCTGGGAGCCACAGGGCCTGCATGCCATGGAAGTCAGGTTCCTCTTCAGTGCGTGTTGTGTATCCGACTTATATCAAACACTGGGATCAAGCGAGGAAAAGTGAGACACTCCTAGCCATGGAGGTTCAAGCGACACCACTAGACTCCTGAAGGATTCTGGGAGCTTTTTCCCCCCAGAGAGGGTGGGCAAGAAGTTCTGGTGGATTAAAAAAAAATTACCAAATATAAATGGGGAGGAAAACTCAACCATGAAAACAATAAGCATGGAGGATGAAGACAACAAAATGTCCCCTTTGGATGTCCCCTTACCCAACAAAAATCACCAGTTTGGCCAAACCAATGTTCCTTTATACCAAGATGAACAATCCATTGTTTATGGAGGGAAAGTTTCAGCAAAGGAAGTCAGTGCCCAGAGAGCAGACAGCATGAGCTTGGAAGCACCAAGCTTGGCATCTCACCATCCCTTTATAGGCTGCCTGTGGATCCCCTGGCAGCCTGCTACCAATGTACATTTTGTTCAGCAAATTGCTGCTCCCTTGGAGATACAAAAAAGAGGCTTTTCCTTTATGTGTACATGTGTATTGCCCATCGAGAATCTAATCTTGAACCAAATCCACCAAGCCTCTTCTTGTAGGCTGCATGGGTTGCCTCCTGGGGACCACCTTAGGGAAGGTGAATGTGGAGGAAAGGTAAACTTATGGGGCTATGAGACCATAAGGAACAATAATGGTCCTCAGAACAATGAATGCATCCTTCAATCTATTAGCAACATCAGTTAGCAAAAATGGATTGGATCTCAAAAGTGGATTGGAGCTTAATTTCAAGGCTATTTTGTAAACTTTTGTGAATAATGTTTAAAAAAAAGAGGAAGAGGGAGGGTGAAGAAATTCCTGCTTTTCTGTTTTTTGTAAGAAAAAGAAAAGAAAAGAAAAAAAATCCTTTGTATACCAATCTACCATAGCTAGAAGGCTTTATGCTAGGTCAGCATTGCTTCAGCTAAGGGGTGGGCAGTGGGGAGGGGAGGCTATGGGGGGATAATCTTTGATGTAAGAGAGGTTTCAAAGAATAAGAATCTCTTCGTTTTGAAGTGGCTGATCTCCACGCTGCATAGCTCAAAATATCCCAGGAGACAAAAGCAAGTGGAGTGGGTGAGGGGGTGAGGAAAAGGGGAGAGGATAAATGTTTCATTTTCTAACTCTGTCATCACCTCTTTGTCTCTGATAAGCCAATTAAAATTGCAAATGAAACATACCAGTGGGCAGTGTGCTTTCCCCAAATCTCTTCCTAGTTGAGCAAAATAAAAAAATGCAGCAGTGGGTTAGGGGGTGCAACACCTAGGAAGAAACTGTTCTACAGAAGAACCGTTGTCAGTAGTGATTGATGGGGCAGCAGCATCTACCTGACTTCCCATTATTGGTGCTGCTGCAGCTTATCGGGAGGAAGAAGGGCAAGGTTGGTGCAGTGCAAACATACCAGCAGGAGCACTAGATTGGCTCCTCTGCTGCAAGTGACTCTGGATGCTGTTGGACTGCAACTCCCGTCGGCCCCAATCATCATGACCAACAGTCATGGATGATGGGATGTGTAATCCAGCAAGAGCTGGAAGTGCACAGGATCCCCATCCCCGATGAAAAGGATCATGCAGCCGTCAGATGTGATGTAATAGTCACTTTATTCGTATCCCACTTTTCCAGCTGGCACACAGTCAAGCATGACAAATGCATCCACTAGATCTCTACATAACCAACAATTTGGTGAACAGTTGCATAATAATAAAAGTATAGAGTGCAACTCCCTCTGGCCTAGATGATAATTGGCAGGATAGCTAACAGGGCTCTCTCGGCTGGCAATAGTCCAACTAAGACCAGGAGCAGAATGAGTGGCCCTGGTGAGGGAGAGGAGATTAGTCCTTAGTCCCAAATACCAACAGCACAATGGGACTGACCCTGGGCACAGGGTTCATCATAAGGCACTTCTAAGCAGCAGCTTCCCTTGCTCTCCATGGCACAATAAGAAGGTATCAATCCCTTCAGACAGGGATGGAGAATCTGTGAACCTCCATAGGTTGTTGGACTCCAACTCCCATCAGCTCCAGCCAGCATGGCCAGTGCAGATGGATAAGCAGAGTTGGAGTCCAACAATGTCTGGAGAGGTTCCTCTTTCCTGCCTTGGGATATTCCCACACCCACAGTAGGAAGCGAGTCTGGACGTACTCTTTTTGCTGCTTGCAGCGAACAACTTAAGGCAATCATCTATGGACACCCAGCCTTCTCACTAAGTGGGCCTACAGTGGCAAGGAACTCTCTCCAATATAACATGGGGTATGTATATCATGCAGAGCCTTCCTTGAGCACCTATTCTAGAGTAGCACCATTTTCTTCTTTCTTGGAGTTGCCATGAGATATGGTGAACTTGTGGCCCAAGGGCTGTTTCTTCTAGATGAAAAGTATCCAAAATTTCCTCTCCTGTAGGTGGGGCCTTCAGCCTGGTGATCTGGCTGTATTTGGTAGGTCACATCCATCCAGAATGCCCATCCATCAGAAAGTCCATTGTTCTCCAATCCCTGTCAGCAATGTGGATCACTGGTTCCTCAACATGAGTTACAATGCCAGGGACCAGAAGCCATACACAACTGCATCCTAGCCCTCTAGACACACCTATGAACAAGAACTACTAGCTACACTCACCTTCCTCCCATTAAATTGGTCTGAAATTTCTGAGTTCTGAAAACATGTCCAGCCCCTTGCTTAACTTCCAGACATGTATGAATGAGCCCCTATCAGTAAGCCAACAATGGTCAAATAAACAGAAGTGGGAATGACTTTGCACCTGTCTTAATAGAGGACCGAATCAGGATTGCAAAGAAGGGAAAAGGGGGAAGATAGATTGCCATTTTTTTTTTACAGAGCTGGGCTAGGTTTAGGACAGGAAGATACAATGTGGTGACTTCCAAATGTTGTTGGACTGTATCTCTCATTATCTCTGACCGTTGGCCATGCTGGCTGGGACCAAAGGAACCTGGAGTCCAGTAATATCCATAGGATACTCTGTGAGCTGCCCCTGGCCTAGAAGATGGTAAGTTGGTGTGTATGCTGGGGGAGCAGGGGTCAAAATTCTGGAACAGCAAAAGGGATTCAGCAGATCTGATGTCAAGAGTTCAACAGCATAGGATCAAGGGCATAGGCAGAGCTTTGCAGAGGAAAGTTGCCTAGGGCTTTCCTGTGCAAAAGCCCATCCCTCCAGGGATTAAAAATCCCACTCCTTACTTTTTACAACCCGAGGTTGGGTTCATCAATTAAAAACTGAAGTGCCGGTGGGGAAATTCCAGTCACTTTTCAGCAGTAATCATCTAATGCAGAATATGCTGCATTAGCAAGCTTTAAAAAGCCCAGGGAGCAGTGCATACAAGATGCCAGAGCGCTGTAAACACAACGGTGCCAACTCCCTTTAGCAGGAGGGAGGCCTTGGCCCTTGAGTTGATCAGAGAGAAAAGGGAAAACCAACACGTTTCCCTTACGACTTACAGCAAGCCCGCTGCAGGTAACAACAGAAAATAACTCAGTGTTGCTCAAGGTGTACAATGGAAAGGCTGTCATTAAAAATTAAAAGGGCGTGGGACAGATGCAGTCCCAGCCTTAGCAATATGCCAGCAATGTGAGATTCACTTCTGCATGTGGTACCTATTAGCTCAAGAGGGGGTTGCCTGCAGTCTCATGGAGGGGAGATGATATTCCATTTTCCAATATTATTTACCACTCCCAACCCTCATGCCATGGTGTAATTTGACTCTGGCTGGACGCTGTAGATAACCTACTTCCCACGAAAACTTTTAACCTTTCATCCCAGGTCACCTGAATCTTCCCAGGACAAGATTCATTTATGTATTTATTTATTTTTTAAAGTTTTCACAACACCTTTCACGGAAGGGGGGAAAGCCCTCTCAAGGCAGCTGACAAATAAAACATACAAAATATATAACACAATTCATTAAAAACAGCTACATTTCAAAACTTCCCCTGCTGCCTTCTTCATGTCCAATATACAGAACTTCGCCTTGGAACAGACCACACTTGAATTGTTAGCTCAGCTCTTGGCCAGTTTCCCTAAACTGATCACAGCAGTGCTTAATAAAACACGATGAGTGTGAAAAGGCTAACACTGGAATTTATTTTTCTAAGTGAGAAAGGGATTAGCCTTAAAGTCCGATGCTGGCTGCAAGTTTGCCTCATCTGGCAAAATGCAAGCCTCTTCTTTTTGGGTCTTCCCCTATAAAACACAACTGTATTTAGCTGGGCACCTCCTAGGAGACATTTTCTTGACAGCAGAAGCAAGGAGGATACAGTTTAATCCTTCAAGCTCCTGGTTTTAGGGGCCTTCTTGATGGCTTTTAAACACTTGCTCTTGGCAGCCATGGTGTCATTGAGCACAGCACTTAATCTTCTGTTTAACTTTAATCATGTGCTTTAGCTCCATTGAGTAAATGGGGCCTAATTCCCATGTTTAAATTAAATGCATGCTTAAGTAACTTCCTAAATGAGGACTGCTGTCATGAAGCATGGCTTCTTTGATCTACAGTACCCTTTCAAATTAGTTACTCAGGGGCATATGTGGGGGGGGATTTGCATTCCCCCATTTAGGCAACTTACTACTCTATTCCCCAAACCATACAATTCTAAAATCTGGTGCCAAGTCTTTGACAACAGTGTGTCATGTTTGAGCAGAAAAGCACTCTGTTTCCTTTGGTTTGTTGGGGTGGGGTTCTTGATTTGTTTTGGTTTTTTGTTTGCTTATTTAAACCCAGGGCTGGTTACAAAAGCATACCAATTAAAACAGGTACAATTTACAATGAAGTCCTAAAATAAAACCACAAAGCATATGTTAACAAAACAGCAGCACAGAGCAGCAATATCTAGCACTGGCCTGGCTGTCTCTGCATCCTGGCCAGGCCAGGCAGGCCAAAGACAAATCTGGGTTTGCTTGTTACCTCCGGCAATGCCATAAACAGCAAATTAGGGAGGAGTTCCAAAACTGTTGGACACAGCTGACTCAGCAAAAATGCCTTAACAATGTCTTCCATGGACATGGATTGCACAGGTGGGGTGTTCAACAAATTCATAGAATTGTAGAGTTGGAAGGGACTCTGAGGGTCATCTGGTCCAACCCCCTGAAATGCAGGAATGCCAACTCAGAGGAGTCTCTCTCCACTCTGAGCAGCCTGCCCACCCCAAGAAGGAAAATGAACACAATCCTCCCTGAGAAACTCTAATTTTGACAAGCTCAGGAAGAAAACAGGATAGTTCTGATAAAAAAAATCCTTTCAGTAGCACCTTTAAGACCAACTAAGTTAGTTCTTGGTATGAGCTTTCGTGTGCAAGCACACTTCTTCAGATACCTGTATCTGAAGAAGTGTGCTTGCACACGAAAGCTCATACCAAGAACTAACTTAGTTGGTCTTAAAGGTGCTACTGAAAGGATTTTTTTTATTTTGACTATGGCAGACCAACACGGCTACCTATCTGTAACTGGAAGGATAGTTCTGGTCACTATTGCATGTACAAAATTGATGTAAGCAACTTAATCTGTACGTCAGTTGTTTGACTTTTGCTTTCAGTCAAAAGCTGTTCCCTCCAGAACTGGTGAAATGTATTATTCACCATTTTATACTTATTCACCATTTTATACTTCATTTTATACACACACATTTCAATCAGCCAGGAGGATCTTCATAACGTTTAGCAAGCTTTGGAATGTCAACAGAGAAAGTAGCCTTTGATATTTGACAAGACAAGATATTTGACATTCACCTGGCATTGAGGTCCTCCTTTTTATCCATTTGTTTGGATAGTCTACATCTAATCAGCAAGGGTCAGCAACCTTTTTCAGCCGTGGGCCAGTCCACCGTCCCTCAGACCATGTGGTGGGCTGGACTATATTTGAGGGGGGCAATGAATGAATTCCTATGCCCCACAAATAACCCAGAGATGCATTTTAAATAAAAGCACACATTCTACTCATGTAAAAACACACTGATTCCTGGACCGTCCACAGGCCAGATTAGAAGGCGATTGGACCGCATGCGGCCCATGGGCCTTAGGTTGCCTACACCTGGTCTACATATTTTAATCTAGCTACATGTTAGCTGTGCAAACAGTGAGGGAAATGCACTGAGAACATCAACACTTGGGACAGTTTTCTAGCTGTGGTCTAATTTTGGTGCAAGGAATGAGAGTGCCTTGTCTGTTTCTTGCATAATAATGGTTGGTCAGGGTGAACTGAGCTGAGCTCAGCTGAATTAAACCTAATAGGGTAGAGCTGCCACAAGGCTACTGTCATAGGAGCATAAAAGAAAAAACTGAAATAGTTGCAACTATAGTCAATAAGGCAATGACTATCCTCAACATTACTCAGGATAGAAACCTAATACATGGACAGTGGCTCAGTGGCAGAGCATCTGTTTGCAAGGAAATCATCCCAGGTTAAATCCCCAGCATCGCCAGGGAAAGATTCCTGCCAGAAATCCTAGAGAGCTACTATCAGTCAGTGGAGACTGAGCTAGATAGACCAATACTGAGCTAGATGGACCAATGGTCTGACTTGGTATAAGGCAGCTTCCTATGCTGCTGTGGCAGAGTCTTGCTTTAAGGACCCTATGGAACTGGACTGCCCAAACGTGTCCAATATAGGATGGCAAAGCATAGTGGCCTGGCCACAGCACCCATCACTATTTGGATTCTTTCAGACAAGCCAGTTCTGTGGGGACCTGAACCTATGGCAAGGTGGAAATGGCCATCAGAAGAACCTACCTTGAGAAAACACATATTTGGTGCAAGGCCGAATGCTCAACACCAATGAATCCATGGCAGGGAAGCGCAGACCTGTATTACATGACATTTTGTGTTGCCCTTTCAACATGCACCTTTCTAATCTGACAGAGCTAACTGCTGGTATTACCCTGGATTGTGAGGCCAATATCAATTGTAAAGTAGCTTTCCTTTTCCTCTCTTTAGCTATTCTCCTTCCAAAGAGAGCAGTGCTTTTTTCCCCCTCCCTGAATGACTCAGACAAGAGAGAAGCTGCCTAATGGTAAAAGACAAGCATCTGGTTCAATGCAAGGACGGTCATCATAATAAGCTATTGTTGAAGCATCAACACAAAAATTAGAAAAGATGCCCAGCTGTGCAGCTGGTTTGGAGCAAAGTAGCGTAGCCTTGGAAACATTTCCTGAGTATAGGACTTCAGACACAGTTAGACAGGCAGCCTCTGGGCTAAGGCCTAATGAAAATAATGAATTGGCCTCCCTTCTCTAGGAAGAAAGCAACCCAAGCTCTGCCACTGCATTAGCTTTAAATGCTCTTGCTCTTTTAGACTAGCCTTCCCCAGCCTGGTGCCCACTAGATGTTTTGGACTCCCTTCAGCCCCAGACAACATAGCATTATCCAGAGAGTCACAGGTTTCCCACCCCAGCCACAGAGCATTACAATGGGCATACCAGGCAGGGGCTGGGGTCTTAGATGCTGACAGATGGACCAGTAATACTTCTTGGAGTCACAGCCCCCATGCATGTATCAAGTAGCAAGCAATGGAGGAAAGCAGCTTGAAATAGTCCCACAGACACATATCATACCCTCCAACATTTCTCTGATAAAAATAGGGACATCCTATTCCATAATAATAATTTTACTATTTATATCCTGCCCATCTGACTGGGTTGCCCCAGCTTCTCTCAGTGGCTTCCAACATATATAAAAACATAATAAAACATTAAACATTTTTAAAACTTCCCTTCAGATGGCTCAAGGGTTGGACAACTCCATACCCTCCAACATTTCTCTGATGAAAATAGAGACATCCTAAGGAAAAGCAGGACATTCCAGCATCAAATCAGAAGCAGGGACAGCTTTTGAAAATCTGGGACTGTCCCTGGAAAGTAGGGACACTTGGAAGATCTGAGAGAGCATCTTCAAAGCATTGGGTGTTGCTTTTTTTCCAAAGCAGTACAGAAACAAAAATTTGCAAGCTCCGCTATTCCATCCTTGAGGGCAGATTAAAAAAACAAACTATCTGAGGTTTCTTTTAACATGCATGTGTAGATAAGATGCAGATAAACTGCCACAATCCCAGTGGCTGAATGTTAGAAAGCAAGAACACCAGACAGAAATAGTCTAATCTGGAATAAGGCAACTCTATAGGTTCCTAAGTCACCTCTAGAGAAAGCCACTTTAGACAAAGGCAAAAGGAACTTCTCTGGATCCCTTCCACTTCCACATGGCCCTTCGGTATTTGTCTGAAGTGGCTCACAGGCTCGCCCATGCACCAGAGAGGCAGAAAAAGCCACAAATCAGTGAAGCTCCTATTAAAGTCAGCCTAGCCTTGCCTCCATGAATCACTACCTTGAAGGTGGCACCGTGATAACATCACTAATCAGGAGGGAATAGTCAGAGGATGAACTGTGCACTGTGAATTATAATGGCTGCAAAATTTTATAGGCCCTGCTTATTGGGACTTATGGGCCACTGTGTAGCTCATGGCTGAATCCTGTGAATGGAGCAGTTGTGCGGCTCCACAGGGGGTATATTTTTGACTGCCAGGCATAAGTCACTTCCAGATGTTGTCTCACGAGAATGAAACAAAATGGCTCTCTCTAAGCTAGCCTCTCTCCATTTGCTTTATGTTCTTTTCAGAAGCCTGCCGCTGGCTGGACAGATCCAGTAAGTGATGGTGCTAGAGGATGCCAGCACAATTGATGCCCACGAGGGTTGTAGCCAGAGTAGGAGCCAATGGGCACACTGCCCCATTTGAGCACTGGTCTGTTCCAGTTCAGAGGGGTGTGTGTGTGTGTGTGTGTGTGTGTGTGTGTGTGTGTGGCATTAAATAGAAATTACAGTTCGTAATTTCAATTTTAAAAGGCTCTTTTAAAGAAAATGCATAACTGGAACAAATCAGTGCTCAAGGTGGGGCAGTGCATCATTGCTTGTTTTTAGAATAGCAACGTTTCTAGCTGGTGCCACTCAAAAGGGACCAGCATATCAAGCCCCACCAACGTGATTCAACACAGCTCTGCTTATCCAAAACATCCCCTGACTCAGAGTAGACCATTTCCAAATGAGCTATTGCCCTAACCATGCTTATCATCACCCTGGGGAAAGTGTGTCAGTAGGACAATGGGTAATGTGAGACTGTTTTTATTTATTCAAGAAAGGTGTGCATTATAAAAGTTAATGAACGTTTAAAAAATGTTCTTATTAAGCTTATGACAAATGTACCTCATCCTTCCTGCAAGGAGACATTATTCATAGATTTCCCTCCATGTTATCCTCACAACAATCCCGAGGACAGATAGTGACTGGCCTGAGATAACCCAGTGAGCTTTGTGGTTGAGTGGGGATTTTAACCTGGGTATTCCTACCCACACCCTGTCTTTGGCCCCATCTGCACTATGCATTTAAAGCAGTACCATACCACTCTAAACAGTCATGAATCTTGGAAATGATGTTTGGCAAGGGTTCTGAGAGTTCTTAGGAGACCCCTAGTGCTGTCACAGAGCTCCAATTGATTGGTCTTTGCAAGATACGTTTTCTGCCATTAGGGTTGCTACATGGGAAAGAACTCAGTATTGAGGCCCTTCTTCATTCTGGTGCAGTTGTACAGAGCAGGAAGTGAAGGGAAAGGAAAGTGTGTCTAGGTAGCAGATTCCTGCGTATTTTTGTGGCACAGGGATATCTGATCATGAGTGACTTCAAACAGTTATGCCACCTTCCCCTTTCTTAGAACCCGGTCCACTGGTTCAGCAGCACTGGAGTCCAGGATGAGAGGGCTTTTAATTCATCGCCCTTTCCTTTGGAAATGCTTTTCAGCCTACTCACTTGCATGTTTATTCATTTATAGGATTTATAATCTGCTTTTTGGAAACCATGCTCCACAAAGCAGCTCACATATATAAATGACAAATCCAAGTCCAAGTACAATATAAAACCATTTTACACCATTATTTTAAACCATTTCATAACAACCCTAAAAGCCTAACCAGTGCAGAAGCAGAACTAAAATGTAGTAGAAGTAAAACTCAGATGGATCCTTCCATTATAACAGTCCTTGTTTAAAGCCCTTTTGTTCTGATATGAAGCATTGAGGGCCTTGGGACTTTTATTGTTTCATCATAATCTGGGAGGGAAGTTGCCTGAAAGGGAACCATGGGCCACAGTTTGGAGAACCACTGGCACATCCTATGTATATGAAACAGATTCAACACTGGCACAACATACCAAAAGTACACTCATATCAAAATTGAGCTGCAATGCTGAAACTGGTGGTGTGATAGGATTCAGACTGTTATCCATGGAGGTACAGTGGTACCTCAGGTTAAGAACTTAATTCGTTCTGGAGGTCCATTCTTAACCTGAAACTGTTCTTAACCTGACGCACCACTTTAGCTAATGGGGCCTCCTGCTGCTGCCACGCTGCCGGAGCATGATTTCTGTTCTCATCCTGAAGCAAAGTTCTTAACCCGAGGTACTATTTCTGGGTTAGCGGAGTCTGTAACCTGAAGCGTCTTTAACCTGAAGCGTCTGTAACCCGAGGTACCACTGTAAATGAATGATTGTGACTGTTATTACACCCAGGATGGAGAAAAAATCACACTCCATTCAGGATTGTGGACTTAGCCATATGATTACAAGGGTCAAGTGAAATTCTATCACACAATCACAACCATCACCTTTAGTTACAATCATAGATCTATGGGTCCATTATACACAGCTTCTGAACAATAAAACGCACTTCATTGCAAGTTATCTGCACACCACGGTAAGTCCTAGAACCTGTTTTCAGAGCCGGCGCATGAGAGCTGTGGGGAACCGGTCCAGCTGTATCGGCTCATATAGTGAGGCACTCATATGCATACTCTTCTGTTCAATCTGGATCTGTGTTTTGCATATTGCAAACACAGATACTGCAGCATGTACAACAATATGTCAAACCCCAGTTCTGGGCTGAATTCAGCACGTGGTTGAGTATTTCCTTGCCATGGGCTGATGGAACTGGAAATTCAGCATGGTCAGAGGTTTTGTCTACATCTGCAATGCACTGAAGTGGCCACACAGACACCTGCATCTTCCTCTGTTTTCTTGAAAAGTCAAGAGGCTGTGAGTTTCCATGAAGTCCTGGTGTTGGGGGACAAGTGGCTTTCATACTATTTTCCCAATCAAAAGCTTCTCCCCACACAGCTTTGGACCCCGTGATGAGAAAGATACTGATACGGTCCCCCCCACCCCGAATGAAAAGCAGCTGGGGGGGAGAGGCTGAACAGAAAAAGAGATGGGAGGGGAAGAGTTAGGCAGCCACATCTTCCACTGGAATCTGCTTCTGGCAAAATAAAGAAAAAGTCAGAGAGAAATATATATGTGACTGCATATAATGCGTTGTTTGGACCCAAGAAACTATGAGGATATACTTAGTGAAGGCGTCCCAAATATATGACTGCAATAGGGGATGTTGAATGGGTAAATCAATTATTTGCTTGCCAACAGACATCACTTGCAGGAGCATTTCCAAAAAATACACTGTAGTTCAGCCACAGGTTAATGGGCCGAATGCAAGAATTATGGGTGAATTTCTCTACTTTGTGCTACACGGAAGATTAGAAAACTCATGTTCACAATGCTTCCTTCTGACCTTAAAATCTATGAACATGATAAAGGGGAAAGTTTTATGCTGCAGTTAAGCCTTTCTGAGTAAATAACAGGAACATTAAGAAAAACAGATGGGATGAAGAAATGATCTATTTGGGAGACCAAAGAACGATTCCTCGGCTGATGGTTTCATTTGCAGTGTGAAAGTCTTGTTGAAAGCATGTATCCCTGCCCCAATTTGAGGTCTCATCTCCCTCTTGCAAACCAGAAGACTTCTGCTGCCACTGTCACTGCCGTTATTATTGTTTACATCTTACATTTGCTTGGGGAATAACAATCTAACATATCAGGCACCTCCATGGCACCTTCTGCTCTCTACCTTCCCACCCTTGTCCTTCTTAGTGTAAACAGCTTTGTGAGTTTCATATGCAATTTATTAAATTCAGGAAAATCCAGCTGAGGGCATTGTGTGCCACACTCTATTTTAAGCACTTGATTTTATTTTATTCTTTTTTTAAAAAAAAAAGTAGAAGAAATTTACTGCTGAATCTTTCTTTGCAAGAGAATGGTTATTGTTTGGATTAATGGTAGCTTTCACAGCTGCAATCAAGGGAGGTTTGGCCGCTACCAGACTGCCCTGGGCTTTATGCAGACTCAAGAGTGTGCAGAAGGGAAGTTACTGATAGAAGACTCTGCTGAAGCTTAGAGGGGAAATCCAGGAGCCTGATCCAGCTAAATCCCATTAAAAGCAATGAGGCTCCCTTTACGCATGACCAAAACTCCACTTATTTCCATGGGACAAAAGTTTCTTCCATTCATTTAGCTACATATAATGAATGCACCCAGTGGGGCAGCATCATGATGGCAGTCTCTGGTCCTGATGTATGTATCCATATCATCAGGGCCGGCCCACCCATGAAGCAAGGTGGGGCGACCACTTCAGGAAGCAGGATCCACAGGGGCAGCAGATCTGGCCTCCAAGGAATGCACAGCCTGGCGGTGGTGCTGCAGTGACAACAACAGCTGCAGCACTCCTTGCAGGCTGGATCTGCTGTCTTCTAGGCACCCCACCTCCCCCCGTGCCACTTCTACAGCAGCCTCTTGGAAACAGGAGGCACAACTGGTCTCCTCCCACCCTTGTAGATCTTTAGTCTGTGGCCCTGCTCATCATAGTGTTTAAAAAGATCCTTGTGTGTATGACTGTACTCTTACAGGCTTCTCATGGGCTTCTGGTGGCCACTCTGGGGACAGAATGTTGGACTAGACCCAGCAGGGCTCTTCTTATATTACATTATATTCTTCTTCATGTATCCAGCAGCTCGCTTTTCCAGAGCCCTCCATGGATACAGTTGGAAGCACAATGACCACATGTAAGTTAGGAGCAGAGCTTCTCCCATACACACATTAAAAAACATGTAGAGAGACTTTATTACAGTGACATATTACAGTGACAACCTCTCAAACAGAGCTAAGCAAAACAAACATTTTAAACATAATCAGAGACAAAACTTGTTGAGAGAGGAATTCAAGTGTCAACCCATAAAAGTATACCACATCAGCACAAGACAGATTCATTCCAATGGCTTTGGGGCCAGCAGAGCATTCGAAAGGACCAAGGTGTGCACATCACAGAAAGATCAAAATCATGTGGATGCTTTGGAATTTGTTGTGCAACTCTTGGCTTTCCAACAAGGGGAAGCAGCAACACAAAACTATGGGCAAGTTAACCCTTTTAATACTAGCCCAGACACCACAGGCTCTGGTTCTGAGCTTGCAGCACTTAAAAAAACAGGCATGTTATGAAATGTGTTCCAAACCAGTTGGCCACAACACCTTTCCCAATAAGATTGGGATCACTGGCTTCAGAGCACAACCCATCCATCATCGGTCACCAAAGTGGTGCCCTTCAGATGTTGTTGGACTACAGCTCACATCATCCTTGATCATGGGATTTGCTGATTGGGGCTGATGTGAGCTGGAGTCCAAGATTTCTAGGGAGGGGGAAGCATCTTGTTGGCTGTCCCGTCCTAGGATCTGCACTCTACCATGTATGAAACATGTCCCAGCTCTATACTAGTGTGCAACCAGACCATAGTATGTAGATACAGAAACACTTTTTATTTATATCTTTAACTGTTAAACATTGATCATTAAAATAGTCTCTTTGAATGCAAGAACAAAGAGACCATTAATTAAAAGAACACTAGTGATTTCAAGCAGGTAGCTTCCTATTAAATGTATGCCTGTTGAGAGTACAAGGGGACAAAAAAAGAAACAAATGAGTCATTTACTGAGCTATCAGATGGGAGGGGGGTCATCATAACTAACCTCCCCAAGGGCCCCGTGGTTCCAATTTGCAATGAACCATGTTCAGAATTGCAGGCCTCATCCATTGGCTTTATCATCTTTCAAATCTCATTAACTCATTTATCAAAACTCAGTATGCTCCTCATCAAGACTTACAGCAGGGTCACAGATCATAGCACGACGGGTGAGGATGAAAAGAACTGAAGCTATATTTTAATGAAACAAAAGTTGGGAAAAAAGATATATACCTGCACTTTGACTCATTCTGACCTTTTTTTGCTTTAATTAATTAATTTTAACTTTCTGGAGAAGTTTGGGGGCTGGTTACTTGGCAAGATCAGCAGGGGGCATAGAAGTTACTTAGGAACATAGAAAGGAACTTATACTCCCTTGCCCTGTTTGTCCATATAACCCAGTATTTTCTATTATGACTGGCAGCCCTTCTTCAGGATCTCATTACTTGGTAATGGGCCCTTTTAACTGGAGATACTAGAGATTGAAAGTGGGACCTTTTCACATGCAAAACATGTGCTCTATCCACCAAGGTTTCTAGAAGGAAACAGCTTCAGGAGCCACAGGTCAAGGTTTCACTGATATAAATTAACCAGCTCTTCCTACCATAGCTGTGTGTCTACCTGAAAGGCAAGAACTCAACCACTGGAGATGGGTGAACCATTTGCTGAGTTCACCTGAGGAATTAGGCCAGATCTATGACTAGAGAAATGCAACCTACAACAGGGTGGGTAACCTGTTTCATCCTGAGGGCCACATTCCCTTCATGGCAATCTACAGAGGGCCACATGTCAGTGGGCGGAGCCACAAATGTAAATTTCACCTGTGCCCCCCATAGGCTAGATTCTGCACACACTCACATGCCCCATCCAACCTCCATCCAGGCAAGCAAGAGACATTGCTGGAGTTTAAAGACACATTCTAGCCACACAGAAACACTTAGGAGGAAAACAAGGCCACTGAAGGGTGCAGCCTGTAAAGCTTTCTGGGGGCCAGAGAGGCCTAGAGGGCTACATTTGGCCTGCAGGATTGTGGTTCTGCACCCCTGCACCGGAAGATAAAAGGTTGAAGATAAGAAAGAACAGTCAGGCCTGTTTTGATGGTCACATATTGTTGTGTAAAAGTCTAAATCTGGAGTTGACCAACAAGGAGTTATATAGGTTTTCCGGCCAATCAGGATGTAATAGAGCCTGCAACAAATTGGGGCAGAATCAGCAGAGTTCTGCCCCTTCTGATTCTGCCAAGGCTGGTGACTCTGCTGGCCTTCTCACCACTCAAGGCCAATTCACACAGTGAGCTGAGACTGTAATGCCTCTCAGGCTCATTGCTTAATGTAAAAAAATAAATCAGCTGAAGATGAATTGCTCAAACCTGAAGTAATCAAATGTGTACTAATTAACATTAGAAATGAAACAAACCAAGTGTGAATTAATTCAAGTTCAAATGCAAAATCTGTAAGCAAAATCAAATGAACATCAAAAGCTCAATTATTTTCAAGTCTCAGGTCTTCTCTTCCCAGATCCTGCATTAGAAAATTGGTTCTCTCCATCTGTATAAACTCATGAGTATTATTCTAATTGGCCTTGGGTAGTGCTCAACCACTGGGTGGCCTCAGGTAGGATATCTGGTTGGTTATTATGTCACTTCCTGTCCCAAATAGTGTTTACCTGCCTTTAACAACTCTATAGCAAGGAGAAGTGAAGGAGATACAGCTTCTCCTATCACATCAGAAACCTAAGCAGCTGCCTTACACTGAGTCAGACCACTGGTATATTGTTGATACTGGCTTCCAGCACCTCTCCAATGTTTCAGGAGTCATTCTAGCCATGCTAGGAGAACCTTGGATCCTCTGCATGTAAACCACATTGTAGCAGTGGCAGGAGAAGCAGGAGATCCTGTGGCCCTCCAGATATTTATCTACTTGCACCGGGGTGCTTTCAAACTGCTAGGTTGGCAGGGGCTGGGACAGAGCAATAGGAGCTCACTCCATCATGGGGATTCGAACCACCAACCTTCTGATCGGCAAGCCCAAGAGGCTTAGTGATTTAGACCACAGGACCACCCACATCCCCATCCCCATTTACCTTTTACCTGCTGAACTATAACTCCCATCATCCCTATTGATCACACTGGCTGGGGCTGATGGGAGTTGGAGTCCAGCAATATCTGGAGAGCCACAAGTAAGGCACCCCTGCTGTAGAATCTATAAGAAAGCTTCCCAAAGAAAACTGAAAGCTCCCCAGGCATGGTCACCATATGGAAGCACAGAGCTACAGATTCTGCTAGCAAATGTGCAATTCCTAAACACACACCTGCCAGGTAAAGTCAATACAAGAGCAAGGGAGGGGTATTTGGCTAGTAGAAGCAGCAGTCAGTTCTCAATGGGAAACGCCCCCTGCAGTAGCAACATGAGGAAAAGGGCTTCCCTTGGAAAATAATGCCCCACACTCAAAAGGAATGTTCCACACTCAAACGGGTCTAATACAACTCATGCTATTCTATTATAAGTCTATTTTTAAAATTAAAGTAATAGTCATGTTTGAATCTGGACTTTCAGTAAGCCTAGCTTATTCTCTGCAGCTGCAACTTTGACTTTGCTGTTTAAAATCTTTGCACCAGGGTAATGTTTGGAATGCATGAATAATGTCTTGGAATTGCTGCTGTAATACTGCTGCCTAGGTTGGCTCAGCAGCCAGCAAATCCATCCTGAGTATTTATTTGCTGGCCCAGCAAGCCCTAGGATCAGGTAGTAAAGCTCTGTAAACAAAATAAAGTAAAAATGGGTAGTGTAGAGAGCAGAGAATTTGAAGAAATGGTTTTGATTTTTTTAATAAAAAAACAAACAAACAATGTTGTCAATTTCACATGTGCATATATGCTTGGGTGTGCTCATGGAAGCTAACTATTTTGTTACACTGTTTTGCTTCTCCAAGTTTACCCAAACTGGCCATAGTACAGACATTAATCCTTCCAGGCTCCGGCACAGTACAGTGATTGTGGAGATTATTTCTGTGGCTCTTCCTCTCTACCCCAGTCTTAATGTTTTATCAGTAGATGAGTTATGGTGCCTGGCCATGCTGCTACCACTTGAAATTACAGCCGCTACAGAAGTTACTGCAACATAGAATAGTACAAAACTAAAAGATTACAGCCTTGCTACAGTATGTTACAGCTTAAAGAAGGAAAGCTTGAAATAGGAATGCCCAGGCACCCTGATCCTTAAAAAGGTGTAGCTGCAACACAGAGTTGTACAGACAAGAGCAAAATGTACCTAGGTTGATGTAACAGCATTTGGTGCAAGATCAGCAGGGCACAAGGGATGGGGAACCTGTGGCTGACCACTGACCATGCTAGATGGGGCCAACAGAAGATGGGGTCCCACAAAACCTGTAAGGTGCTGCCCTATATGTTTAAAAGGTAAAGGACCCCCTGGACCATTAAGTCCAGTCAAAGGCGACTATGGGATTGCAGTGCTCATCTCACTTTCACGCCAAGGGAGACTGTGTTTGTCCACAGACAGCCTTCTGGGTCATGTGGCCAGCATGAATAAACCACTTCTGGTGCAACAGAACACCATGACAGAAACCAGAATGCAGTGACAGGCCATTTACCTTCCCACCACAGCAGTACCTATTTATCTACGTGCACTGGCGTGCTTTCGAACTGCTAGGTTGGCAGGAGCAGAGACAGAGCAATGCAAGCTCACCCCATTGCCAACCTTCTGATTGGCAAGCCCAAGAGGCTCAGTGGTTTAGACCACAGTGCCACCCGCACCACCCTATGTTTATCAGCACTCCCCTGAAAGGATATTTAACCTGACCCAGCAAGAATATTTTCCTTTTGTTTTTATCAGGAGCAGCCAACATGGTTTCCTCTAAATGTTGTTTGACTCTAACTCCCATCCGCCCCACCCAGCATAGCCAATAATTAGGGATGATGGGAATTGTAGTCCTGCAATATCTAGAGGGCACCACTTAGACTAATCCTGCTCTTGTGGTTTCATTCTGCAAACTTAATTGGCAGGCATAGGGAGGTTTCTAAGACCAGACATTAATCACTTCCACTTGAAAGGTGAAGGTGTAACCCATCTAGCAAAAAAAGCCAGAGAGAGAAATAAGAGTTGGCCAACAAATGGAGGGCATCTACAGTCAACCCTTACCATCCCTACAGACTGCTTCAAGCATGATGACTGATGAGTATTCACTGCTGGATGCCACGGTGACAGGGAATAGCAGCCAATCCATCCTCCACCCACTCAGCCAATATACTTGAGTAGCAATATATCAGTTACATGCACACATTGCATTGCACTGATTTGTACACATAAAGCATTTTATGCATGCATGTAATACAAAGTAATAATGTGTGCCCCTCAGTAGTAGTAAAATGTTGCATCAAATCTCAATTATAGGCCAACTTCAGTCCTAATGGTTTTGGCATATGCATACTTGTCACTATGCCGAACGGCAGTGCTGGGAGTGCTACCTGAAACAGACATACAGCATTTGGAAATGGGAAACTTCCATGACATATGCCTGACCTTTTGCTAAACTCCATGGGATCAGTAATATCTGCAGTCAGAAGAAAAAGAGAATGAGATTCTCTTTTGGGGTGTGTGAGGATGCACATAAAGGAGTCTCCAAGTTATTCTGGCACTTTGAAAGGATGCAATTCCCCAGCCGAGAGTAAGAACATATGTCTGATGAGCACCTGTAGGTATCAGCACTGATGTAAAAGTCACTGTGTTCTCTCTTTCAGCTGATTACAATGACCTTGAAACTGTACAGAGATGGGTAATGAAACCCTTGTGGCCTTGAGTTAAGATTCTGTCAGACTAGATCTAGGTGATGCCAACCCCCACCCCTAAAAGCCATCTTGCTTCTCCTCTAGCAGTAACTGTTCCCTTCTAGAGATCTCTTTCTTTCTCTCTCTCTCTCTCTCTCTGTGTGTGTGTGTGTGTGTGTGTGTGAAATATACTCGGAATTTCATGCTCTTTATTCAGCTCATAGTAGCAATCAATGAAACTTTCCCCAAAACGTCTAGCTATATATACATTATTTACACAATGGGCCCCGTGTGATTGGCTAATTCCGGGCTGCTCCTGTAGGCCAGTCAGGTTGCGGATTCACCTCCTCCAGAAGCCTGATTGGCTGCTTCTACAAACCAATCAGGTCACTGATTCACTTCCACCTGGAGCTGGATTGAATGGCTCCTGCGGACCAATCAGACTGCTGCATTCTGGATCCTATTGTTCTAGGATTCAGCTCAGTACATAACACCCTGGCGCTCTCTCAAGCACACACACAAGAACAAATCAAGTGTCCTGATATGCAGGGCAATCCATGCATAGAGAAGAACCTAGCAAAGGTGCAATCCAAGTAACTCTGTATGAGATGTCTTCCTGCCTACATACCATTCAACCCAAATTGCAGGATAGATAAATGCAAGTGAGCACAGGTGGCGAACCCAGAACCACATGCCATTCCAAGCTCCTGGTATAGCTTAAAGTAGGATGCAAATTCTAGCACATCTTTATTATGGTATATAGTATCTGAGAGGCTACAACCATTTTTTGAATGACACTTCCTGGTTTTAAAAGATATAAGGGCCCCGGTGGACCTACCTAAAAGCTGAGAAGGCTTTTGGCCTGCAAAAAGGGTTCTTGAGTCAGTCAGATACTCGTCTGTGGGACCTGATAGTTAGTACAGGGCTAACTGAAAAGTCAAAGACAGTTTCGTGTATCTCACTGTATGCATACCCTCCCACATTTCTCTGATGGAAATAGGGACAACCCATTCCATAATGAAAATTTTACTATTTATGCCCCGCACATCTTACTGGGTTGCCCCGCCACTCAGGGCAGCTTCCAACGTAATAAAAACATAATAAAACATTAAACATTTTTTAAAAACACCTTCCCTATACAGAATTGCCTTCAGACGGCTCGGGGGTCAAATAATTCCATAACCTCCAACATTTCTCCAATGAAAATAGAGATAGCCTAAGGAAAAGTGGGACATTCTGGGATCAAATCAGAAACTGGAACAGCTTCTCTAAATCAGGGACGTCCATGGAAAATAGGGACACTTGGAGGGTCTGCTGTATGCAGTAGGCATGCATTCAAAAAATGCCAAAGCTGGAGGTTTTTCCTATAGCATTGGTGTCACTTCAGTGTTTGCCAATATCTGTATAAAAGCCTGTTTCTGAAACAAAAAAAAAGGGGGGGGAGATAATGGCAATACCGAGGAACCTAACCTATAGCTAGAAATGCCCCACATTTCAATGTCGCTTAAAATATTTAAGCAGAAAAGGGGCCATGGGGGGGGGTGGAATGAAGGTTCAAAATAAGCAAATATAAACAGATACACATTGGGGCAAAAACATCGCAACTTCACATATAAGAGAAGTTGGCTCATATTAAGAGCCAATGTTGTGAAGCGGCTAGCATGGATTAGGATTAGGAGGCCAGGCTTTAAAGCCCTGCTCAGCCCTGAAACTCACTGGGTGACCGAGGGCCAGTCACAGTCACTCAGCCTAACCTACCTCAAAGGATTGTTTGTGAAGATACAATGGGGAGGAAGTGAAATATGTTTGCTACCTTGACCTCCTTGGGGGAGAGATGGGCTATACATATGATAGGATAGGTGATAGATAGATAGAGAGAGAGAGAGAGAGAGAGAGAGAGAGAGAGAGAGATGATAGATAGATAGATAGATAGATAGATAGATGATAGATAGATAGATAGATAGATAGATAGATATAGATAGATGGATGATAGATAGATAGATGATAGATAGATGATATAGATAGATAGATAGATGATAGATGATAGATGATAGATGATAGATGATAGATGATAGATGATAGATAGATAGATAGAATATGGAAATAATTTTTCCAGGATGAGGTTTGGGAGGGGGGAAGTTTTGCTATCAGGCTGTGGCCGTCTTGCCAGACACAAGCCTGCTAGTCTCTTACAACAGGCCCTGCCAGGTAAGATCATTCATGAGCGCAAGTTCAGTGTTTCTCCTCACAGGCATTTTGCTTGGAGCCCTGCCGATTCCAATCAAGCGAAGCAGCGGCAGGAGCAGCTTCCCTCATTTGCCAAGGACGGCCAGGAGACAGGAGGAGCAAGCAAAAGTTATGTTGCAGAGAAATGCCTTCCAGGCAAAACATCCCGAGCCTCAGATTTCACCCTCCGCACCTCCCCTCTTGCTGTCTTGTAGCCTGTTGTCTGAAGGATGCAGGACTTTTATTATTAATCTTGTTGCTCCCGTGCCATTCTAGGGCCATATTAAAACTTAATTAGGGGGGAAATCTATTTCTGATTTGCATACAGAGAAGGGCAGGATTTGGGTTGATGAGAAATTAATATTAATATGTGCTAACAATCGTGCGCCCAGCTCTGATGCACAATGCAGGAATTGGAGGAGAGCGGGCAGGCAGAGCAAGCCGTCCACCCACCCTCAAAAAACCCCACCCACAACCACTCAGCTGGAGCATTTGAGAGAGCAGGACGAAGGCCCTTTGGAAAGAAAGGCAGACCTGAGCTGACAATCAGGGCTGTTTTCTGAGCAGCTTCCGGAGCTAATGGGGATGAGGGCAAGAGGGTCAGCCTGATATGCAGATCAGTTCCACTTAGAAGGGACAAACATCTAATTAAGGCATGTCAGTCTGTCTTCATGCAGCACAAGCACAGTCACTACCTTCCCCAGTTAAAGGGCTCCGTTTCCTTTACAAAACCCCATCATATCCTTTACAAACAGGGGCAGGTGTAATCGCCCAAAATCATGAAGCACTCACAGCATGGGGCACCTCCTAGAAAGCCCTCTCTCTCCCCCCCCCTCTCTCTCTCTCTCACACACACACACACACACACATAGCAAATGGTGATAATGTGCTGTAAAGGAAATGGGAGAAGCAAGCAACCAAATGCCAGCATCTTCTCTGTGAAATGCCTGGTCCACAGGGTGTTCCATGCTCACTGCTGCCTGGGATAGAGGTTAGTCTGACAAAGTTACACAAGAGCAATGCAGAATGGCATCACCATGATGCAGGAGAGAGATGTGCCTCTGTTATCAAACAGCAGCAATTCTATCAGGCTACATCAGAGGGGAAGATGGGACCACAGGGCTTCTCCATCCGCTCAGCTGAGAGTGCAGCCTTTGGCTTCTCCCGTTCTTGAATTCTTTCCATCCCAACTGGTCACTACAAGAACTCTGTAACAAATAATTACTGCCTGAGTTTCCTTTGTCCCTCTTCCCTCTCCCACCCATTTTCCTTTTGTGTTGTGACTTTTAGATTGCAAGCCTAAGGGGAGGGACTATCTTGTTGATATTTGTAAAACACTCTGAAAGCCTCTTTTTGGGAAGAGCAGAGTAAATCTGCTGTATCTGAAATGACGTCCCCTTGGAGATGCATCTAGCACTGACTTTGCTGGTTCATGAAGACATGCCTCTTTGCTCCAGTTTTTGGGTGGGGGTGAGAACCGTAATGAGCCGCTCAGTCTGAAGCTGCTGCTGGTTGATCTGGTGTGATCTGAAGATGTTTAATGGTGTTTTCATTGCTATGTGACTGTTTTATTGACTTGATGCTGTTTTGTTGTTGTATTCCCTTGTTGCATTCCTACTTTTGGACCTGTTGGTGAAAGGTGGGCCAGAAATGTAATGTATAAATAACAAATATTAAGAACTCCAGCAGAACCTGGAAATTATATAAGCGGGAATAAGGGATGAATGGTCTCCCATGGTCACCTGACATCCTGTTTCAAGAGGCATCTCTTGCCCAGTTATGTATGCTAAATGGCTAGAGATGCCCACAATGTCCTCCTTTGTCCAGCTGTTCTGGGGGTATCCTGTGGCCAGGCTAGGGTGGAAGCCCAAGCAGTGGTTCAGCCTGGAGCTCAGGCCCAAGCAGAAAGCCCAACCATCTAAAACCAGAAGCAGATTCTGTTGCCAAGTTTTTCTACAGATGCATTCAAAAGGCTGGCCGCTAACTCTGCCTTCTGCACAATAAGTATCAAATATTTAAGATCTCCCTCCGGTCTGGATCCTAGATACATTCTAGAATATCAATCTGGCAGGAACTTTTCTGGGTGTAGGAGCGAGCAGTACTTGTATGAGATGGACACTTTGGGGGACCTGAGGTTTTAGAAGTGGCTGGTTGCGACATTTTGTACAAAGTCACACCCGCTGCAAAAACAGGGTCTCTCGTACATGGAACAAAGTCAAAATGCCAAAAGTGGAGTGGGAGGAAAAGGCAGCACAACATGCTCACATCAGGGGTTGCAGACACATCTGTTACACATTCCTATTCAATTATGCAGGATTCTTTGTCCTGCATTAATTTGTTTGGTGAATTATCCCCTGAATATTTCAGCTCATAGTCTAAAGACGAGGCAGGTGATTAATAAAACATGGCGGCATATATATCCCTTGAGCTCTTTGGAGCAACAGATGCAGCGTGTGACCAGTCCCATCAGTCCTTGGCCTGACCTGGTGCATAGCCCAGAACTGGATTTTAATCATTCATGATCTGCTAACACCAGCAAGCCTGTGGAGCTGATCCTGTCTCTGGAGGAAGGGGGTGTGATGCCAGTGGACCTTTGCTGGGATAATGCATCATTCAGCACAGAATGCTGAGCTCAGTCGCAACAAAAGCTAGGTCAGGAGACAAGAGAGGTGTGCGTATAGCAGGATGAAGTGCAGAGAACAGACTGTTCAAGGAGCATCTCCAACTCTAGAGCTAAGCCCAGTGTGGGGCTGGAAAGCTTCCAGAATGGGCTGCATCTTAGGCTCTACCGGCACTGTTCATTTAAAGCAGCGTCATACCACTTTAAGCAGCCATGGCTTTCCCCAAAGAATCCTGGGCCGTGTAGCTTGTTAAGGGTGCTGAGAGTTGTTAGGATACTCTTATTCACCTCCCAGAAAGACAATTCCCATAGTTCACCCTCAAAGGGGGACAGACCTTCCAAATGTCCCTATTTTCCAGGGATGTCCCTGATTTAGAGAAAACATCCCAGTTTCTTGTTTGATCTTGGAATGTCCCCCTTTTCTTTAGGATGTCCCTATTTTCAGTGGAGAAATGTTGGAGGGTATGGAGGGATTGATTGTTAAGCCACTCTGGGAACCGTAGTTCTAGGACCGGCCCACTCATCAGCTTCGGTGAGATAGTCACCTCAGGCAGCAGGCTGGGGACAGGTGGGAGGGGCGGCAGATCTAGACCCCCAAGCAGCACATCACTTGCCACCTTGTACACTTGTCACTTGCAGCCACCGTCTGCTAATCCCTGGCTTCCTATTTTCTCCCCTGCTTATCTTTAGCGTGTCAGGGCTCATTCAGTTGGTGAATGAGGTGGTGGGAAAACACCATTTTCTGTTTTGCCTCAAGTGGTAAAATGTCTTGGACTAGCCCTGTGTAGCTCTGTGAGGGGAGTCTCTTAAGAACTCTGAGCACCCTTAACAAATGACACTGGCCAGGATTCTTGTGGGGAAACCATGACTGTTTAGCGACATGCTATTGCTTCAAATGTAGACAGGAATCCTCATTCTTTGAGGGATAACCGAATTGACCAACTATGCGTCTGGGAGTTAGGACCTCTCTTCTTTCACACACACACCAAGCTGTGTTTTGGAACCACTCTCCCTGTAGTTTTAGAACATTTTCAGCTTACAGCAAGAAACAAACAGAGTAGGCCGAGTTCCACAGCCTGGGTGGCTACATCGACTCTTCCATGTGCTCCCACAAGCCACATCTCCAATGGAGATCGTATATGCAGGAGGACCACTCCAGCTACACCAATCAAAAGTAGGCAACACTAGGCTAGAAGAACCATTATAAAGCCAACTTTGTAGGCCTTTCTGTGAACAGGAAGATTAAGTGAAAGGAAAATTCCAGCGGCTAAGCAAGTGGAAAGCATGGCATGCTGCTGCCAAATCTGGGCCACTGCCTGAGAAGCTGAGGCCCCGAACAAACAGCTCCCAAACACCGGTGATATCCAGCCCAAATGCTAAACAGCTTTGATCTTTTACCAATCCTTTCTAAATCTTGAGCTGTGTCTTGTAAATCTTTAATTACAAGAAAATTGCAACCCTAACAGTGAACACACAAACTGTGTTGCTAAATATTTAAAACTGCTACAGCGACAGATCTGAAGGGATTAGGAAAAGATATATTGGAGTGACAGTTATTAAACACTAAATCCCAGTAAATGTTACAGAGCAGATAAATAATGCAGGCCCCTGACAGCCATTCCAACGCTGACAGACCAGGAGAGACATCTGCTCTGGGGGGCGATTGGGGGAGGGGGCTGCAGGGCTGCTTGATGACTGACACCTCCAGAAGCACAGGTTTGTGTTTGCTGGGAAGGAGGGAGGGAGGGATGAGGTTTGGCGGAATAAAAAGGAAAGGAAAATGGCAGGCTCTGGAGCAAAGTGCGACTGGGTAAACGGTAACATCTTACAGACTCAAAATGAATGCTGAAATACTTGAGCACCCTGCCTCCGTAACTGTGCGAGTACAGGTGGGGAGAAGGGAGAAGAGAGGAGCAGTAGGCATCTCAGTCATGAAATCCAATTTCAGAATTCTCATTGGTCCAGAACCAATGCTGGAACCAATGGAGCTGCATTACTCCCGGTCAACTTTGTTCACCTAGGCCACTATTGTGTACTGCCAGTGTGGGAAACCTTTGGCCCTCCAGATGTTGCTGAACAGAAACTCCCACTATTCCTGGTCATTGACCATGCCCACACCTAGACTACTGTGGCTGACAGCTGCTCTCCACAGCCTGCAATAGAGGACTTCCATGTCACCTGCAGCAACTGCACCAGGGAGCATCTTCCTGCAGAGCATGCACTCTCCCACTGATGCCTAGCCCCTCCCCATTCAGATAATTAATAAGTTGCATCCTGCACATTAAAAATATTGCAAATTTTAAAAACAACAGTTGCAATCTTACTCATTACTATTAATTATATTTCTTATCTCCTACCCTTCTTCTCATGAGAGCCCAAGAGGGCTAACTACAAATGCAGAACATTAAAATCAAAGTAAAAGCACAGTAGGCAAGTCAACATTAAATTATACACATGCAAATGATGTCACTCTCATGATGCTCCAAAGGGTTTTTGAAAGCCTCGGAAGCTCACTAGCAGAGATCACTTTGGGTATATCAACATTGTGTGTGTGTTTGTGTGTACATTCTGCCACTTTAATTATTACATCTCCCTCCCCCCCCCTCAAAACCCCCTGAAAATTGTAGTTTGGCCATGTTGAGATCTCTCTTTTAGAAATCTCTAGCTCCTACCTTGCCGTTTACAAACACACACACACACACACACACACACACACACACACCAGCCCATAGTGGTACTTTCTGCTTGAGTGAGGATTGTTCCCATTGCTGGCAAATTACAACAAATGACCACTTATCACAGCATTGCATAAACACCATGGCAATTGCCACTTAACAAATGAATGGTCCTCTGTATCAAACCACTGAAAACATTTAAAATACCCTCTGTATTTCAAGACCCCCCCTATTTTACATGACTGCATGTTGTTGTTTTTATAATTGTAAGTTTTAAAAATTGTTTCTATTTTAGTGTTTCTAACATTGTATTGTTGTAACCCACTGTCAGGTGGCTGTTGCGGTTGCTCGAGAGTAACCAGGCAGGACTCCGACCTGTGTTTTACAGGCTTTATTTTGGTGCACACTATTTACAGTGAAGAGCCCCAAAGCTCGTGTCTGGCTCAATCGCTAGCAGAATCCGGGAGTGGTCTTTCTTTGGACCTCCCCCAACGTAAGAGTTTTGTTACCCCCAACCGTCTCCGCCCCTTGCTGAGCCTCAGACTACTGCACAGGATGGGCGATGGCAAGGGCGTGTTTCCCTCCTGTCCAGCTTGCCCAGGAGCGGTATTAAGGTTCCCACCAGCATCCTCTGGTCCTTGCACCTCTTCCCCACCGGAGGTGGGGCTTTCCTCCTCCCCGGAAGAGGAACTGCTTCGCAAGATTTTTGGAGGCTCCCTGTAACACAACTGCCCTTCTATTTCTCACCTCTGAGCCGATGGTAGTTCCCTGACACCCACCCTGGGATCTTAGGGTGAAGGGCAGTTAAATAGTGTCGTTATTGTTACTCAATTATCTGACTTTGTCTGGTGTTCCTAAATGAAATTTTGAAGAATTATACCAAGACAGAATGCAATCAAACCATGGTTTCTTGAAAGCACATTTGATTCTAAAGGACATATCAAACCTCTAATGCATGAGTTCCACTTCAGACAACAGTATGGGGATGGAGAAATGGTGCCCCTCCAGATTCTGTTGGACTTCCAGCTCCCATCAACTTTGAACATTTGCCTTGTTTGAGCCCAACAACACCTGAAATATCATGTATTCCCAATCCCTACTATTACAAGAAAAGAGAGGTAGCTATTACATCAGGGGTGGGGAACCTCCAGCCTATAGGTCTAACCTGACATCATAGAGATATCAGGCAACTGAAAGATGGACAGCCCTGTCAAATTTGGCCTAACATAGTTCAAAGAGATAAGAAATTGGCCCACCTTCCAGAAAAGGTTCCCCACCCTGCATTAGATTGTATATCCGATTTACGATATGGATGGTGGCAAGTCACAGGGTTACCTATCAGTGGATTTCCTCTCTCCTGAACAGAGTTCATTTTCCTTCCTGAGATAACACCAAAATTTAATATGCTACACAATGACTTAAGAGGCAATTTTCAGAGCAAGGAGCAATAGGGTATTTTCTCTCTACAGCTATGCCTGGCAACTACAGAGTCATCTTCCCACTGAAATCCGCTATGCTAAATCTGTTAACGTTTTAAAAATGGCAAATACAAAGTTGTGGGGGGGGGGGATTTAAGGAAAGTTAGATGTTTCTCATTACTGGTCTTTAAACTGCGAGAAGCCTTGGGAGTCTTTGTGAAGTAGTCAACGGAGCTGTTACTGCGCTTCTGTCAAAGTTGGCATCAAGGGATGACAAAACATGTCAGGTTTAGAAGACTTTCCTTGTTGAAACTTAAAGACAAAATTAAATCAAATCCTCAGGAGCCTCTACCAGCAATCCCTGCATAACAGGACTCTTGTTTAAGGAGTGTGCCGTTCAATGGAATGTTAATTTAACCTCCTCCCCCAAATATCTAGTTATTAAACCCAGATTTGTGGATTGTAGCTAAGGTGTTGACTAGAGGAGAAGGTGGAGGCAGCAGACCACAGGAACACAGTGCAGGTTAACAGTCTTTAGAAATACTTGGATTCAAATTAGTAGCTCAGTTTGAAGTCTTTCCCCCTTTTTCCAAAAAATGTTTTGCTTAAAACAAAAAGCATACACTTATGTGATTGTTCAACAAATATTGAACTATTCTGAAGCAAAATCATGAAATATATATGAGTGGACAATAACTCTTGCAAGAACAATTCAGAAAAAGGAGAGATATTGAACGGGCAATCGCAAAGAAACTCTGTAGAAAATGGTACAGAATGTTGCAACCTACCAATAAGAGACCTGGTTTCATATTTTCCAAGTTGTTCTTGCGCCTGCCCTGTGGAATGCCCTCCCATCAGATGTCAAGGAAATAAACAACTACAGTGGTACCTCGGGTTAAGAACTTAATTCGTTCTGGAAGTCCATTCTTAACCTGAAACTGTTCTTAACCTGAGGTACCACTTTAGCTAATGGGGCCTCCTGCTGCCGCCGTGCGGCTGCTGCATGACTTCTGTTCTCATCCTGAAGCAAAGTTCTTAACCCGAGGTACTATTTCTGGTTGTAACCTGTAACCTGAGTCTGTAACCTGAAGCATCTGTAACCCAAGGTACCACTGTATCTGACTTTTAGAAGACATCTGAAGGCAGCCCTGTTTAGGGGAGTTTTTAATGTTTGATGTTTTATTCTGTTTTTAATCTTTTGGGAGCCACCCAGAGTGGTTGGGGAAACCCAACTGGATGGCCAGGGCATAAATAATAAGTTGTTGTTGTTGTTGTTGTTGTTGTTGTTGTTGTTGTTGATGATGATGATGTTGTTATAAGGACTGTGGTAACAATCTGGCCAAATTCTGAACTGAATCAGACTGATTCAAGGTGGCACCAGATTGGATCAAAGCAACTCCAGATCATGTTGAGTCCACCCAAAGCAATCTGCAAGAAAATCGCTCTGTCAGAAAGCCAGACAGCCTGTTTCTGAAGTATTGTGATTATTAAATACAATACCATATATAGACAATACCAAGTTGTGAGAGTGTCAGTGGAATTCACTCATTTGGCCATTCTAACTTCCAATCCAAGTCTAACACCTTACCCAGCCCCCAGAAAAAAGCTGACTTTAAAAGGTGGCTACCACAAAAGTCCACTGAGCAACAGATCTGAAATGTGGCAGGTTTAACCCCCTCTTGATGAGTTCAGCCTCTAATTTCAAGGCCCAACAGGTGCCAAGTCCAAGGGTGGCAGCTTAAATACTAGGTAGAAACCAAGTCCATCAAGAGAAGTGCCTGACTGCAGGCAAGAACTCCAGGGGTAGAGGCCTCCTTGAGAGTAAATGTGGTTCCCACAACTCCAGCTCAAAAACCCTGGTGCTGGGCTGGAAGAGCTGCCTGAACAACATCTATGTACTAGTTTTGTGCCCTACCTGCTATTGCATCACCTGCCTATGCAAACCTGACCACAGACTACTCTGACCTTGCCTCTTGCCTGAGCCTTATGGTGAACTCTGCTAGCTTGGACCCTGACCTTTGATTGGCCCTGGAAACCACTTTAGTTGCTGCTCTATTGGTTTTGCCACTGGCAAGTTCCCTTTTTGCTTAGGAGCCAGATGAGAGCAGCTCTGATATTACTTTGGCCATGATCACATACTAGGAATAACCAACCAGAACAACCTTATAAACCCGTCATTCTATTCTGTTTTAATAATTTCTTAACTGCCTTTCAGGACACATAGCCCTCACGAGGCAGCATACCAAAATACATTTAAAAACACATAAAACATCAGAAATACAATCCGCACAACAAATTACTGCTCACAACCGTCAATTAAAACCCGCAGCAGTTAAACACTTTCAAGCGCAGCATTTCAAAGGTAACAAAATAAAGAAATGTTTTTCATTTAATTGACTTCAAATTCTCACCAATAAAATTAGTTCCAAACAACAAACAATAATTTTAAAAAGCTAAACACAGTAGCAGCTGCAACAAACAAACTGGTTATTAAAAACCTGAGCTCTTAAATGAAATCATTTATTTACCTGGCAGCTGAAAGACAACAAAGGCGGCACCAGGTACATAGGAAGATGAAAAAGTTGCTTTCCACCCAACCAGACTATTGGTGCTTCTAGAGCAGCATTATTCACAATAACTGTCAGTGGCTCTGCCAACCCTACCAAGAGATACCCAAGATTGAACCGGAGGCATTTCTAATACAAAGTATGGGCTCTGTCACTGAGCTAGACCCCTTTCCTCCAGAGGTGTCTTTGGGGAGCATGTTCCACAACTGAGGCACCATCACCAAAAAGGCCCTGCCTCTGGTAAGTATCCACTTACAAATTGAAGGCAGGTATACCTGTAGGAGAGGGGAGCCAGGAACTCAGAGCTGAACCAAGGAACTGAGCCAGGAGTCAAAGTCACATAACACATCAGGCAATGCTCAACCAAAACAGGAAGTCTTTTATAGCCCTTCCTATTTAGCAGGGCTTGGGCAGGGGCGGGAGGATCAAACCAGAGCCTGAGAATACTTTACTGTTCCAACTACAGTTCTGTGGTTCACCATATGGGGCAGCCACACAGAGTTGAGAGCTCTTGGCCCCTTCCTGGCAATGGTGTCTGATCATAAGATGTGAACAGTTTCATATAGGAACTAGTGGTCCTTCAGTAGCCCTGGTCCCAAAGCATACAGAACTTTACAGGTTAAAGTCATCATATTGATTGTGCCTGGGGGGGGACCCTTTTAGGTATTGAAGATCTTGGAATACCAGTGAGATGGGTTCCAACAGGAAAATACTGTTCAGCAATATACCTGCTATATTTTGAACCAGTTGAATTTCCTACACAATCTCCAGCTGTGAGTCTCTGTACAATGTTTTACAATAACTGAATCTGGATGTTACCACAGCATGAAGAACCTCAGCCAGGAGATGCCACAGCTTGCAACACACCCGCCTAAGTGTCATAAACTGGCGGGACAATGGGGAGAAGGAAGAGGATCCCAGCAAGGGTTGTAGTTGGGACTGGGACACACCAGGGCAAGCAAAAGATGGGGAAGGAAGTACTCACAAGGTGGCAGAGGACAGCGAGTGGATGGAGGTCAATGCACAGGAACCAGAGCAGCAGGACCCATCACCAGAGCCAGAGGGACCCCTGTCCCCACGAACATGGTGGGCTCTGGGCTGTAGAGAGCAGCAGAAGTGAGCTCTAGGAAACTGAGGCAGGAGCTGGCCAGGTGAGGCTCACTAGCTCTGGGAGGAGGGATATGATTCCTCAGCTGGAGTAGGCTTGGAACAGGTGAGGTTGCATGCCTCATCAAGCCCAGATGCTGCAATCAGCATGCAAAAGGGAAGCAGAGCTGAGGTGCTGTGTCTGCTCAACAGCCTATGTTGATGTACCTTAGCTTGGATGTGCCTGGACCTCTAAGGGGCTGTGCTTCGGGTTTCACTCTGGACTGTATCCTGACTGTTGGATTTCAGACTTGGCTACTTGGATTGACCTCTGGGCTGTGTTTCCTGACCTTTGGACTTTGTGTGAATGGACCCCCAGACTTTGAACTGTGGACTTCACATACTGTCTTGGTGCCAGGTAAGCCAGAGGTTCAGGATACTAAGCTGGTAAAAGGATGCTTCAATGTATGTCATCTGAGCATCACAGAAAGGACCACTCTCCAAATGCCAACCTTGGTCCTTAGGAGAAACACAACCCTTTAAGAACACATTGAGCACATTCTTCCAAGTTACTGGAACTCCCTATCAATATCATCTCTGGGTTGCAAACTGCAATTTGTTTGCCCACACCCAGCTCATTGCCCACCCTGGTCCCTTGCTCAGCATATCCACTCCCAATCTTCAACCAAATGAAAAACCACCATATGGATGACATCTCATCATCTCAAATGCCTGGATTTATGATAGCAACTTCCAATCTAGGTACTGCAATAACATTAAGCCCCAAGATATGCCTTGCTCACAGGTTTACAACATACAAACGACATGGGGGAAACCTACAGAAAAGGAAAATGTGGAGCGCTTCAAGCAGAACTTCTGGCTGAGCTTTCAGGTAGGAATGTGTTTCCGTCAATAGAGTTCTACAAATTCCACGCTGGCATAGTCTGTTCTATTGATAAATCAACTTGACTTGAAGCATCCAACTAGCTAAGGGGCACTGGTTCTGGAGCAGAAAGTCAGTTTGAGGGGAAGGACAGTATCGATGTAAGATCAATAAGGCATTGGCACATTCTGCTCTCCCAACAGCTTATTGCTCCCATGGCTGATTCTGAATCAAATGAAAAGAATGCCCCTCACTGAAAACACAGGTCTTGTGCCTCAGCTTCATTCTGCTTGGATTTGGGAACAAAACATCTTGTGAAATTACTATAAAGGTGAGTGCATAATTGCTGCACACACTTTTTTCCTTGTCTATCAGCAGGATTTCCTGTGTTAGATTTCTTTCCGCCTTGATCACCTTTCATTTAAAGTTAACTAGAGTTTTCTTACAGAATTCCCAGCTAACATTAAATATTCATTCATCCACTAAAGGCAAGTAGCAAAATAAGTTAATTATTCCTATCGGCCTGGCCTGCAGCCATGTGGACAGAGATGCAATAAGCAAAAATTAGTCCAGCTTCTCCCTTAATAAAAATAACAATTCCCCTCACCCCAAAAATTATGATTTAAATATGCCCATTATAAACACGAGGATAGAGATATCCACAAACGGGCTCGAGGGTTGGTGTGTGCATGCATAGAATCACAGAATTATACAGCTGGAACATAGCTGTCAACATTTCCCTTTTTTTAAGGGAAATTCCCTTATTCCGAAAAGGACTCCTCGCAAGAAAAGGGAAAAGTTGACGGCTATGAGCTGGAAGGGACTCTGAATGTCATCTGGCCCAACCCTGTGAAAAGCAGGAATCTCAGCTAAAGCACCCATGACAGATAGCCATCCAACCTCTGCTTTAAAACCTCCAGTGAAGGAGAGTCCACAACACCTCTTACTATCAGAAGTTCTTCCTGATGATTAGCTGGAATCTCCTTTCTTGTAACTTGAAGCCATTGGTTTGGGTCCTACCCTCTGGAGCAGGAGAAAACACACATCCCGCAAAGTCCCATCACTCAACGAGGAGCATGATGGTTATGCTCTGCCTCCAGAGCTGGAGACAGTAATCCTTCTGAATACCAGTTGCTTGACAATGGCAAGACGTGCTGGATGCTGCCCCCTGCCTCATCTGCCTCGCCACACAAAAATACATTGCTCAGGAAAGTTTAGGAAATGGCAAGATAAGCACAAGATGCAAAGCAAAGACCAATCTATCTGTGTGAGAGATCACTTTATATTTAAGATGTCTGTTTTCTTGTTTGGTCCAACTGAGTGCCTCAAGGAGGCTTTCAAATTTTATTGGCCTCCCTTTATTACATAAAGGTTGTTTTACAGTGTGATTTGTGTAACGGCAACTCTGTTAAGCTGTTTTCTCTCCCCCAATTTCATTGTTCATAGGAATTGCTTATTTGGGGAATTCTATTTATGCTCTTAGAATATTTTATTTGTCCTCAACTTTTGTGCAGGAACGTATCATTGTTATATTCTTGATGTATTTATACATCAGTGAGGAGAAAACCATGCACATCTACAGATGCACACAGGCCAACCCCTTTCTGTAAGGCTGGATGGCATAACTAAGGGAGTCCTTAATAGGCGATTACCTATTGAGTCTCTTCATGATATCCTTGAAGGAAAGAGTCTCTACCGGCTCTCTAAGCAGCTTAGTTCATTGCTGAATTGCACTTAGAACTAGAAAAGCAAAGTGTCTGAGCAGGACAGTAGCCTCAGGGTGTATGTTGGGGCTAGGTGCCTCCCTAGGGATATTCGGTGCCCTCTCCCTGAACTTTCAGCTTTCATTTTCAAAAGTAAGTCTCTAGCCTTTTCACTTGCAGAGATAAAAGGGAGAATGTGAGCTGGTAGTATTCTCTGCAACTGCTCACCAAGATGCAATGCATTTAAATTATAATAAATATGATAGGATATTCTTATGATACTAAGTTGTTTTACATTGTTTTTAATATTGTGTTTTATTGTTGTAAACCACCCTGGGACCTTCTGGTGAAAGGCTGGTAGTAAATAAGTAATATATGTGCTGTTCTGCAAGGATTCCTGGCCCCTTCATCACAAATGTCAAAAACATCTTAATTCACAATAAACAGATGCACTGAAAATGGCTGTGTGGGTATCAAACTGGCATTTAGGAATGTTGAAAACCAAGTTTCAGTTGGGTCTCTCACTGCTCATGGGAAATATTGCATTACAGTAGGTTTTATATCTTTCCTACTCTACTTGAAAACAGGTATCAGGACCAAACTGATGCTGAAATGTGGAGTGGTGTCTCTTAAATGCACCTCCCTTAATTTTTATTCCAATATCTGAATCACATAGATGACAATATATTTTGGATTTTCTTCCCTTCAGAAATGGACTTGGAGGGTGAGCTGATATTCTAATTTGAAACACACAGCTGAATACGCCTACCCAGTTTCATTCCAATATCTCAATGTTCCAGGGAGAAATGACGGTAGAAACAAATGGAATATAGAACAGCTGAGTTAAACTACTGGCCTCTCTTTGCCTGGCCAATTAGATTTAGGTCAGACCAGTTGAAATAACTGAATGAAAGAACATAATGGAATGTATTCTGGGAGTGTGTGGAAGAATACAGCTTCATTGGCCAACAGGCTACAGCTATTAAAACTGTTGTAGTTTCATCAGCCCCTTCTAATAAATGGGGTGGGGGGCTAAGTATCCTATAGGGAGCCATAAAAATCCCGGGTAACCAAAGGCCTGATTAAGACAATCGGCAGCCCCTATCCAATTGCTTGCAGCCCTGGGTCACAACACAGGTCACATGGAAGCCACAGCAATTTGCACAATGAAAACATGGTACCACTGTAATTCCAGTGGCTACACGTATAGTCCCAACACTGAGGTTTCCAGTTCATAACTAGTACAAGACCTGATTTCTGGTCACCCATTTTTGCAAAACTGTTTTCACACATTAACAGCTCAGGTCGCATACCAGAAGGGTTGAAGCTGAGTATAATTGCCCCAATATATAAAAAGGGTGATAAGAAAAACCCTGCCAATTATAGACCCATTAGTTTGTTAGATGTAGCCTCTAAACTATATGCCATGCTCCTTCTTGGGAGACTGGAAGAATGGGCAGATACAAATAAGGTGATATCTGAAGTCCAGGCAGGTTTCCAAAGAAGGAAATCCACATTGGACCAGTCCTTAAAAATACTCGTCCAATTGGCACTATCACATGATCCATGCTGGCTCAAGACCTACTGACAGATTTACGAATTATTTCCTGCCCTTTATCTGAAGTTCCCAGGGCGATGTAACGACATTAAAATGTAATTTACATAGCATAATAACAAACAATAAAGCAATCATAGGGGGGAAAGCACATAATAATAGTCCCCTGTCCCACTCTTAAAAGGCTACAGATTGTTTAATGGCCAGAGGTCTGCGTAAGTAAATAGGAATGTTTTTGCCTGGCACCTAAAGACATGTAATGATTGCGCCAGGCGAGCATCTCTGGAAGGGCATTCCACAAATGAGGAGCTACCAAAGAAAAGACCCATTCTCCTGTTTTCATTTGCCGAACTCCTTGGGGTGAGGGACCCAGAGAAGGGCCTCCGATGACAAATGCAGGGTCTGGGTCAGTTCACATGGGGAGAGGTGGTCATTGAGGTATTGAGGTCCTGACCCATATAACTTTGAATTTGGCACAGAAACTAATGGGCAGCCAATGCAGTCAGGCCAGGACCGACTTGGTCCTTGGGTTCTGCAGAATGCCTGTCTCTCAACTCGTTAATTCCTGGCACTTCTCAGCCTTATGTTAAAATATCTAGGTTAGAAAGTCTGGTACCATAGCATCTTCTTTCTATTCAATAGCCATCCCCCCCTTCCCACCTGTGACCATCCTTCCAAAAAGCCCTCTCCTCCAGCGAATGGAGACATGTTCATTCCTAAGAATTGCAGTTTTTCTTTTGAAAAACACAGAACTCTTTGAGCCCGTTCAGCATAAAATGGCTGCTGAAGAAATTCTGCTTGGCACATAATAAGCTTCTGTGAAACTCATATATGGGAGCACAAATCTAGGCAGGCACTGAGCCCCTTGGTTCACATTTCCTCTACACCTACCATATAGGAGCTGCGGGCTCTTAGTACCTTGTGAGCAATTGCTTAGCTCCTTGCAGAACGAGGCCCTTGCCCCATTCATATCTGAATTATCGCTATGCCCTTTCAATTTGCTATCTAAGGATTTTAGAGGATAATGACCCTTGTTCAAGCTCTGACTATATTTTCATTTACATTGGATGGAGGATACTCTGCTGAGCTTAAATGGACTCTTAGATGCACAAGAGGAGTTGGCAGCTTCAGCAAGGGAACAAACCACAACTGCTCCCTGATGCTTATTCCCAGTGATAACGTCTCTTCCACACACAAAAAGCCTACCAAAAAAAATCTCATCTAATAATGCCAAGACATGCCCTTTGTTTGGCTTGATCATTGTCTTTGTTTACTTATCCAGGTCTTAGCGATTTGCACATTCCGAGAATATCCAAGTTGCTTATTCAGTTTGCATACTAAGCAGCACAGATTCGGGTACAGAATTTCACTTCCTGAAAATGTACAGTGTTCATCCCTTGAGGGGAGAGTGCAGTCATCAAGTGGTAACTTGCACATGTGGATAAACCACCATGCATCAAAACACCACAAACAGAACATTGAACTCATTGCATATTGCAAGGGGAGCCAACTTAGCACCTTCCAAATATTTTGAACTACAACTCCCATTATGCAGGGTGTGCCCTTTAAAAGAGGCCCCGTGGATACAGAGTACATATGTTCCACGGGGCCTCTTTTAAAAGACTCACCCTGTACTTGGCCACTGGCCATGCTGGCTGGGGCTAATGGGAATTGTGATTCCCAATATTGTCTAGGTGTACCAAGTTGGCTCCCTCTGGCATATTGCCTCCAACACAATCCTTCATACATTCAACAGTAAGTCATCATATGGAGTGATATTTAAATACCTGCATGTGTGAAACAGGCAGCTTTTAAAAGAAAAGAAATAAAATTAATTCATCATTAAATAATGATGATGAATTCAGACACCCTTTTAAAAGGTCTGTAGAAATTTAGCTAAGACTCAAATTTAGAGGTAATGGCTACATCATTTTTTAAAAGAGAAAGAGTAACTTTGCCACATTAAAATCCACTATTTTCAAGGTTGTTGTTGTGTATGTGTATGTTTGTTTATAAATGAAAAAGACAGGCTGATACACACACCAAAAAAACCATTAATGTTGATAGGATATATAACTAGCTTTTTATTTACAGGTAGGTAGCCATGTTGGTCTGCCATAGTCGAAACAAAATTAAAAAAAAATCCTTCCAGTAGCACTTTAGAGACCAACTAAGTTTGTCGTTGGTATGAGCTTTCGTGTGCCTGCACACTTCTTCAGATACACTGAAACAGAAGTCACCAAACCTGGTCTGAATAGAGACATTGGATTCTTATCTCATTATACATGATAAAGCTATTTTTAGCCATCTCACACCTTGCTTTTTCTTGTAGGACCAATTGCAGTTGTTAACAGTCGTCAGCAGCCAATCACCCATTCCCATCACCCTTCTGAGTAATACCCCTCCCCACCCTCTCCCTATATATAAGGGTCTGGTGACTTCTGTTTCAATGGTATGTGCTGGATAACTAGTGCAGTACCTATTTAGTTATAAACAAGTTGCCAGTTGGGCTGCGTTGGTACCTAAGCCTCCAAATGAGTGCAAGTGATGTGAGCTTGGATGCTCCTGGTTGTGCATCTGCTTCACGATTCTCCTTCATCCTTTGAAGCAAATGAGGATGCCTGCAATTAAACATTACCTTTGGCACTGCGGACGAATTAGCTGGGCTGACAAATTTCAGAGGATGCACAGTCTTGCATTTATATGGCTGTGGGATTACTAATTCCTCCCTGTATTTATAGGGTTCAAGCCCTCCTTCTGCTTGCGCATCAGCATCTCACATCAAAGAAGCATATTTTCTATCTCATTTCAGCAGATGATTTGCGAGTCCCACAGGGGTACCTTGTCAATTGGACTTTGCTGTATCAAGAACAAACTGGAGCTACTGCTCCCATCTGCGGATCCCTCCCTTGCTTATTAGCAAGTGCTGTGCATTAATATTTCCTAGATCCAGAACCTGAAAAGGTCCTCTTAAATTGGCATAGGAAAAGATAGAGCAATAGGTTATGTTTCAAAACAGCCTAATCGTATTTAAACAGAGAGAAACCCACTGTTTGCTAAGAGAGGGGGGCTGGCTCTGATGAGCTTGAAGGGGCACTCTTTGCAGGCACTGCTTGTTAGGAGCAGATTAGGAGAACTTGCAGAAAGGAAGAGAGAACATCTGCTGCATGTGTGCTCTGTAAGCAAGATCATTAGCCTTCTCTTGGCTTCATTTGGCTAGAGAAATGACACTTGGAGAAGTAGATGTTGGGGCTTAAGGGAAGGCAAGGAAGCACATGCGGGAGCAGGGATGCAGGATAAGATGCACCCAGTCTCCAATCCTGCTCTGCAAGAGAAGGTAAATTCTTTAAACATAACCACTACCCACCAACACCAGGCTTCAGGATATTTAGCATTGAGGTTTTTCCCCCAACTCTAGGGTCTTACTGCAACCATCGTTTGCCAGACTTCAGCTCCAGAACTTGCTTTGAATTCCACGGTTCAGCCCAGGAGCATATGGGATAATAATAATTTTTAAAAGCAAGAGAGTTTACAGGGGAAATAAGGAGGAGATGCTTATAACTCAGTGACAGAGCACCTGTTTTGCATGCAGGAGGTTGCAGGTTCAGTCCCCAGCATCTCCAGTTAGGGGTAGGAATGTAATAGCCTAACACTGCTAACGTTTTCAGTGCTTGCAAATTTTTGCATGCAACAAAAATTCAATGGAAAGTTGGGCAGGGGGAGGAATAATTGAACAAGTAACTGTGACTGCTGCCCCCTCTCCTAGTCGCTATCGCTACCTACATGCTCCAGGGTAAGTGAGCAAACAGGGAGGCGGTCACAGGGTTGAGGTAAAACAGGTATCACTTGCTCACTTGAGAGGTGAGAGGGTGAGCAACTGGCAACAGCAATGGCTGCAGCTCCCATACCACCTTCTCCTGGAACAAGTAGGTGGCAGTAAGAAAGTAGGTGCAATATGGGAGGGGAAGAGCACTGCTGAGGCACTAAAGGTCCAGTAATGGGTGGTGTGTCATGTCCAGAACACTTGTCTGACCTCCCAACAGCTGTGTCGCTGCTTCCTGGAAAGGAAAGGGGTGGGGAGGTCGGCATGGTGCAAGCACAGCAACAGAGTAATTCCTGTGATCCTGCCAGTGTATTTGCACTGTACCAACCTTCCTGTTGCCTCTCCCCGTCCCCTCTGTAAGCAGCAGCAACTCAGCTGTTGGGATGTCTGATAACAACAAATGAGCAACCTCACATCAGATCCCAAGAGAGGGGCAAATTGTGCCCCAAGATACTTTTAGTTCTCGATGCTGCAGCTGCTGCTGGCTCTCTCTCTCTCTCTCTCTCTCTCTCTCACACACACACACACACACAGAGAGAGAGAGAGAGAGAGAGAGAGAGAGAGAGACCCTGCTGCTTTTGTTACTTTTATTATTCATTCATTCAACTTTGTCATCACCTTACACCAAAGATAAATTATATAAAAACAGCCAATGCACTTCAGTAACAATCATCTAGCTATAAGAAACATAAAAATAACACAATCAACAGACCCACTAAAAGTAATCACCACAATAATCAAAACTACCTCCCCGACAGGATAAACACAATCACCATTAAAGCCAGAGGGACTAAAAACAAACCCCAAGAGCAATAAAAAATGTTTTTTAAATTCCCCTAAGAGAAATAAGAAATGTCTTTCTCTGGTGCCAAAAATATGTTAATATGGTCACCAGGTGAGCCTTCTTAGAGAGAAGGCTCTTAGGGGGAGGCTGACCACTTCTCTCACATATAACCTGTCTCCTTCATTTTGCTGGAGATGGGGCATGCCACTTTCCTCAGTCCAAGCACATCTCCATATCAAGAAACCATTTTCAAACACAGGTGTAAGGAATCTTGGGCCCTCCTGATGCCGTCAAAGTACAACTTCCTTCAGCCCTAAGAATGGCCAGGGATAGTCGGAGTTGTAATCTAGTGACATCTACAGGGATAACAATTAGCTCTCATAAAGATACATCAACTGACTATTGAAAAACATTGTCTCATCGAATGATGTGTGCTGTCAGGTTTAGAGTGGGAGCATGTGGCTTTCCAACATGGTTTCCAAGGCCAATTGGGAGGCATGTTGGACCAAGTACGGCCCACAGGTCAGAAGTTCTCCACCTGATTCAATCCCAAACTCTGATCAGCCATCATGTTAAGATAAAGTCGTAGTAATAGCCCTATTCACTACAATCCAACAGCAGACCCTCAAGAGTATTATGATGGAATTTGACTAGCTTCCTTTCTGTGAGAACACTGCTGCCAAATTAAATTAGTGCAAACATCAGGATTCTTGAAATTGGAAGGCTCTACAACACTGCTCAGCACAGAATCTTCTAACCTAACACTCAGATTCTTGAGAACTGTATATTTTATATTTTTTAAAGGACCAGCCTTCTAGCCCTTAAGGCTATAACCCTTATGGCTAGCACTTGTGGCAGTGTAAAAACAAAACAAAACAAAACCATAAGGTGGTTTGCACAGGGTTTTCACCATGGGGTGGAATAATAGTTTCCCTACACCACTTTAGGGACCCATCCCACTATAAAGGACCAGAGCTAGCTCTGGCAAAGTGGTCCAGTAGGCTATCATGGTCAACAGGACCACAGTCAGGCCAAAGGCCAGCCTAGAATGAATCCACTTATATGTGACATATTATTCTTCTTATTCAAAAAGTGAACTCCTATTCACGTGGAGGAAGCCCAAAAGGCCATTGTTAATAACTCATTCTCGAATTGCCCCCCCCCCTTAAAAATCAAATTGCCCCGCTGTGGGGCATGTGCCTCACGTTGGGAACCACAGATCTAGAACTTCCTGGAGTTGAACCATAAACACATCCCTACAGTGCCGTGCCCAAGAATAGCAAATTCAACACTGGATGACAATTATATAAATCTGCCATGAATCAAGCCTGGTTTTCTTTAAAAGGGGTTATCACCGCTTTCTTCAAGAAGAGCAGAGCCCCACCATTCCTTAAGGAGACACTGACCACCTCCAAGGCCCAAGGTTTGATTATCCAGATCTGGCTATTTTTACTTGTTAGGACAGAGAGTGAATCAGAGGCAAGTGGTAGGCCTCAAACCTCCAAGCAGCTTGCCAACATACTCCTGCTGCACGGACTTAAAGGTTCAAGTGATGTGTGATTATTCAGAGATATGTACTTATGTGGGAATAAAGTTCACTGAATTCAGTGGGATTTCTTTCCAAGCTGATACGGCTGCCCTAATCCACAGGTATAAAAAAGCTGAAGTCACACAATACCTACTATTAGGGCCAACATTCCCCAACTTGGTGTCTTCCATATGTTTTGGAGTACAACAGCATGGCTATGCTGGCTGGGGCTGATGGACGTTGTAGTCAAAAACATCTGGAGGGCATCAGGTCAAGGAAGAGTGCATTAGCCAGTGTCTGTCTTCTATAAGCACTCCTAGCACAGCACAGGGAGAGAGCCTCAGGTGGCCAGTTCAATGGAGCTTGATCATCTTGTCCCATTGGAACGATGCACATCTCAAATCAACATATATGCAGATGGCCAGACGTCTGTGCATCCAGCTTGGCTCACTGCACTCAAATTGTTAATTTGTAGCTGCTTAGGAAGCATCTCTGGAGACAGGTCCTATGGCCCCCGGGGGGGGGGGAGCTGGGAAGCAGAGACATTTGCAAATGTGAGATGAGCAACAGCCTATCTTGAGAGAGGTCATGAGCCGTCTGCTTTTCAGATCCCTATTTAGCTACAGAACTGGAACGGGCATTTCCTGCAGACATGCAGGATAGCCTTCAGGTATTAATCCTTTTCTGATCAACCTAAAGGGCTTTAAATCAGGTGATGTGAATTCATACGCACACACAGGGGAGGTTGCAGAGAGAGAGAGAGAGAGAGAGAGAGAGAGAGAGAGAGAGAGAGAGAGAATATTTTACTTTCCCCTTCAGTGACTGAACAGGAATGGGAAGCTTTGGGTTGCTGCTGAAAATTTCCCTGGTTCTACTTGCATGAGAATCGCTGACTGCAACCCAAACCTGGAATTGCACAAGCACAGGAACACAACGAAGCAACACAAGTAGCCCTGCTCTTGCAAAAATTACAGACAAATATCCAGTGTGAGATTGCCTCGATCCAAATCTGTTCATTTCTGCCACCATGATAAAGCACTACCGGGATTGGTTTGTAATGATATAGGAGGGAAGGTCTAGGAAGCACGGCACAGACGTAATAGGGGTTCAGGTGAGATTCTGCAGTGCTCCAGAGGGAGAGTGCCCCCTGCATCACCACTATCCCCAGAGCCATTATAAGGTGGCAGTAACCTTGGCACCATGAATGCACATTCGCTTGAGCACTGTGCCTTGGCCAGTTATAGCAAAGAGAGGAGCAATGATTCCTAAGGTTGAAAAATGCCAGATAGGTTTTATCTTATTTTATAAATGTGCATTCATAGGAACATTGTAGTAAGTCAGACCATAGGTTCTTCTAGCTCAGTGTTGTTGACACTGATGGCTAGGGATCTCCAGAGTTTCAGGAAGGGAAGATGGCCAGCCTTACATGGAGATGTTGGGGGTTGACCCTGGGACCTTCTGCATCCAAATCAGATGCCCTACCACTGAGCTAAGAATCCTTCGCCAAAATCCATGTTCTCATCCCAACAGAGAAGTTGCATGTGAAATGTAATAGAAGAGTACAGTGATGTGCTACTATTAGAGGCAATTATCACCAGCTTGGATGGCTTTAAAAGAGGAATGGGTCAATTTATGGAGGATAAAGCTACCCATGGCTACTAGGCCAGGCTATGTTCCTGCCTTCATGGTTAGAGGCATTAATCCTTCTGAATACGAGTTGCTGGAAGCTGCTGGTGGTGTGAATGCTCTTGTGCTCAGGTCCTGTTTTGGGGTTTCCCACAAGCATCTGGTTGGCAACTGTCACAACAGGATGATAGACTAGCTGGGCCACTGGCCTGATCCAGCAGCCTCATCTAATGTTTCTACAGACTATTATCTTTGGGTTACTGGCTGTGTCATAAGAAAGCTTTCAGTCACCACTGCATTTCCTCCACTACAAAGCAGCAAGTAGAAAAGCTACCATTCTAGTTCTTTTGTGCAGCAATTCAGTCTGTTAAAAATGTTACGAACACCTTAGCAGTCAGCCACTGGGGACATTTCCATGCACATTTCTCCTTATGGCAGACGAACAAAGAGAAGTAGCCACACATTTGACAGGTCTACCCACTTTTCTGTTATGGGAGGCATGGGCAAAATCTGATTGAAATCTGTACAAAACTGCATGTGGCACTGGTGGTTACCAAGAAGTAAGGCCCACTGCTTCTTTCTCATGGAACTTAGCATGAGATAAAATGATAGCTGAACACTACTAATGTACAGCACAGGTATCATGACTACCACTTGATGTGCACAGAAATGACAGCCCTGTGCTCTAAAAGCAGTGGCGCAACCGCTGTGCCGTTGAAGGCACTAGAACATCACTACTTTCAGGGCACTCAGAAGCTTTAACAATAGAGGTTGGGGCTCCTCAAAATCAATAGCTTCTACAGTTCTCACAGTTTAGAGGTCTGAATGTGTATTTGAGCAAGAAACCAGAGGCAGGAGCACTGGCGAGAAAATAGAAGTCTGCATGTTACTTCAAATGGCTAGAATCAGAAGCCAAGGAAGGAGTGACAGATTGCAACCCACCCAGAGATTACTCCTTCAGCCTTGCTCATGCAGTTAGAGAGGTCTCCATCAGTATGCCTTCCTCTTCATACCTGGCTCTCCAGCCCTGCTTACTGAACTGAGGACAACTTTGGTTTTGCTCCATAGCAAAGAGAGGAGGTTGTTGTGTGAGGAAGCCCCGGATGGAAGCGGGCAACAGCAGCCTCTCCCATCACATATGCCAGAGATGGGGAACCTCTGTCCCCACCCCCCACCCCAAGATCTTGCCCTCCAATTCCCATCAGCCTCCAGTGGTCAAGGGTGATGGTGGTTGCAGTCCAACATTTGAAGGGTCGACAGATTCCCTGTCCCTGGCATGCGTTAAAGATAGAGTACCAATATCTGGGTTGAAGCCCAGCCACACTGTATCTAGGGAAGCACAAGGGCTTGCTCACAGTATTTCAGGGAGGTGACTTAGACCACTCTGGATCTGTGGTGCTTTGGGGCAGAGTGTTCTCTCCTGATCATCTTACACAAAGAGTTACTAAGAGGAATCTCTCATGCACAGAAGCGTAGCTAGGGGCAGTGCAGCTGGTGTCCCAACACTGGGTGCAAGATCTGTGGCAGGGGCTGTGCAAGACTGGCCCCTGCCTTTTGTGTACATACTGCCTTGTGTAATGTATGTATTTTATGAGTTTGTGAGCGTTAGGACTGCCAACACAAGACTGCCCTGCAAATTGTTTTTGTTTGTTTATGCAAATAGCAATGGGGTAGGGGGTGCACAATATATTGTTTGCACACAGGCACAGTTGTGGTTAGTTACAGAACTGTTCCTATAAGAAGCAGGCCTTCAGCCCCAAGGCTTAGAGAGAGCTATTTTTGTGTTCGGAGAGTCTGGGACATAGATAATGATGGGTATGGCATGAATGGTAGAGAAAGGCGAGGAGCAGCAGCTTAGGATTTGGCAGTCCCAGATAAATTCTGGAGGGGAGGGTCTGTGCAAGAAAGATCAGGTCTAAGCACACTAACTAAAAATAAATAAATCCCTATTTAATTGGCCATGTTTCCAGTTAAACCTGGTTGTGGTTGGGCTGCAACTTTTCTCTTGAAAGGTGAGTGCTAGAAAAAGCCTAGAGTGTGTTTTCTTGAATGAGGAAATAACACACACCCCTCCCCAAGAGCCTGTGTGTTACACATCCAGAATTCCAAATTTCCTGGACATGTTCAACTGCATCCTTCTCCGGTCTGTGCTATTAATTCAGCTGAGTGGCTCTGGGAGAAGTGTTTTCAGTTGCCATGGTAACAGGTCCATGCAAACTTGAATTTGGAGTATCACTGCCACCTACTGGTTGTGTGCAGTAAATGGGCAGTTTTGGGTCAGTTTCTCAACCTGTGTACCTTATTATTGATCCCCATCTTATCTTACTGGTTTCTAAAATTAGGGGGGGAAATGCTTTTTTAAAAAGTTATGAATGCGTTCGAGAAATTCAATTAAAAATGAGCTATTTATTTTTTAAAATAATGGAGGGAAGTACATTGGAACCTGCATTATTCAAATAACCTAGTGCCAAGAGTGAAGAAAGGTATTACGTCCTAGCAGAGGGGATAATATAATCCAGTGCATTAAAATCCCCAAACACAAGGAACTGCAAAAGCCCTGATCAAACTGGGAGAGGGGCAATGAAAAAGCAAACGGCAGTCAACATATACGTCTACAAAAGAATGTGCACCGCTGGTGTTTTAAATTGCCTACAACTCACCCAGGAAATATCTCTTGGTTATAACAGGAGAAAGCTGCAGCAGCAGCAAGGGCAAGCATTCAGTGCAGGGAATTCTTAAGAAAAGGACTGAACGTGTTTATTCTTAAGAAAAGGACTGAACGTGTTTAAAGTGAGTTTAGTGATCTTGTTGTACAAATACAGACAATTGACTGCAGTGGCGGCTGATGCCCATTAAAAATGCTGGGGCAGAAGGCAGGGAGCTCAACAGTGAAGTATAGCCAGATCCAATGACAGCTGGAGTTTTGTCCTCATCTTCCTCCTTGCTGTGTTCTAGAAGGGCAGCACTGAGATTACGGAGGAGGAATCTGACACTGGTGTAACGGTTAGCTTGTCAGAGTAGGACCTGGGAGACTATTTGAATAGCCCTACATGTATAAAACTTAAGAGAAGATACAGAATAGCCCAACTAAAATAATCAGAGGGATACATCGTGTTTCCTGTGGTGAAAAAGGCTTTTCTTTGTTAAGGACAACTAAGCTGAATATAGGGACACGGGTGGTGCTGTGGTCTAAACCACTAAGCCTAGGGCTTGCCAATCAGAAGGTCAGCGGTTCGAATCCCCGCAACGGGGTGAGCTCCCATTGCTCGGTCCCTGCTCCTGCCAACCTAGCAGTTCGAAAGCACATCGAAGTGCAAGTAGATAAATAGGTACTGCTCTGGCGGGAAGGTAAACGGCGTTTCCGTGCGCTGCTCTGGTTCGCGAGAAGCGGCTTAGTCATGCTGGCCACATGACCCGGAAGCTCCCTTGGCCTGTAAAGTGAGATGAGTGCCGCAACCCCAGAGTCGGCCACGACTGGACCTAATGGTCAGGGGTCCCTTTACTTTTCCTTTAAAAGTATACAACTTCCCCTTCCATGCCACATTGTTTAGGGCTCCCTTGTGCCCAGGGGTGGTCAAATCTTGAACTTTTCTAGAAAAATGATGCAGTGCTTCCCAACCCCAGGTATGAATGGCTACTTACCCATTTCCAGGAAGCTTACCTCTACCAATTCTCCATGGAGAGAGACTTGTGCCCCACTTTGCCTCCAATTCACAGCTCCTTAGAGGGCTCCCTGCTGCATAATTTTAATATGTTTTAGTATTTTAACTTTTGTATGTTTTAAAGTATGACTGCGATTTTGTTCTTGATTTTCTTGTTTTATGTTTTTGTTTATATCTTTTTGGAAACTGTTTTGAGGGTTGCTGTTGGGTTTGGGGTTTTTTTACAACCAAGCATGTATTTTTTTATGAAATAAGTAAAATAATTAAAACTGCCATGTCTTCTGAAACTACAGTGGCACCTCAGGTTACATACGCTTCAGGTTACATACGCTTCAGGTTACAGACTCTGCAACCCAGAAATAGTGCTTCAGGTTAAGAACTTTGCTTCAGGATGAGAACAGAAATCGTGCTCCGGTGACGCAGCAGCAGCAGGAGGCCCCATTAGCTAAAGTAGTGCTTCAGGTTAAGAACAGTTTCAGGTTAAGAACGGACCTCCAGAACAAATTAAGTACTTAACCTGAGGTACCACTGAATAGAGAAAATGAACAGCACAGAGGAACACACACACACACACACACACACACACACTCTTAAAAAATCCATTGTTACCTATTCTACTTTTTTAAAAGAAGCTCCCTGGTAGGTTGAATACACCTGGAAAACGATGGTATGTCACATTTCAAATGCTACATGACTGCTTTGCAGAGTTTCTCCAGATAGTCCTTCAGACTCTATTACGTTTAATGCATACAAACTTCACTATGAATATTTGGTTTAGGATTGTTAGTTTCTTCAGCAAATACCCAGCATGCCTACATTCACGATAGCCTCACTGCTAAAGACTGCTCAATATTTTTAAAGCTTTTATGTTAGGTTCACTCTACCAGGTCTGTCATAACAAAGCACTTGCAAAAAAAAGAACTTCTAGCAAACCACCACCACACAAATACACCAATGCCCACCTGCTTACGTAATCTTTAATTAAAAGAAGAGAACAGGCAAGGGTGAGAAGTAAAAGCAACTAGTAAATATTTAATCTGGGCACGGTGATTACATTAACAAGATTACTGGGGTTAGAGGAATGAGAAGTGGCACTTACTGAATGGTAAATCCCAACAAAGCCACCAAGGAGATAAATAAAATATCCCAATAAGGCAGGGATAAAAGTGATGCAGACACCCAAGGCATTGATTACCGTTAATGGGCAATAGATGCTGGGGAAAGCATTAGAGGTTTTTTTCATCCAAATGCTTAAAGGTGCAAAGCCATGAAGATAAAGTGAGCAATATACATGTCTATCTGTGCACTAGGGCAGAAATTCCAAATTGGGGGTCCGCAGCGCCCAGGGGGTCTGAGGCAACATTCCCGTAACAAAAACTACCATAGAGATATCATTATTATTTTTTCAAAGGGCATTTATTCTACATTCTACCTTTACTTCTTGTTGGTGTTGCTGTGGCTGATTTTCACAAGGACACTTTGTCTTTATTTTGTTGCTTTAAATACTTAGTTTTATTTTAGGATGATATCTCTGAATTTAACACATTTAACACCTTGAACTGTTAGAAGATTGGGGCATAATGAACAAACAAATGGGGGGGGTGAATTTCACTCACCATTCTGAAATATGCCCTTTCCCCATTTTCCCTCATTATTTCTATTTTTTTTCCAATGTAGCAAAAAAATCATCTGATGTTAAAGAAGTGGACCTTAGGGCACATTTTGTGCATCCCAATGAACTGAAAGCTGCTTACTTCCAGGTAAGCATGTTTCGGATTGTAGCCTTAGAGATCTCTGCAGTTTTCACATAGTTGATCTGTGCAAACATTTACCTCAGAATCCAGTAACATTTTGGCCGACCATTAGTGAAACATGAGTACAATCAAGAGCTTTTAGACCAAAAAAATTCAACTATATTAGCTTACTTGAGCAAATATTCAAATTCACAACCTTGGTGAACTTTATCTGAATGGCTTCAGAGTTGGAATATCTGGATTTAATTCCATGTGAATTCAATCATTTAAGCAGCCAAGTAATTAATGCAAGTAAGTCAACCTGCATTAATTTCATTTTAAAATTAATTGCCTTATTAATTAGAATACTAATAACATTAATTAAAATTAAAATTAAACAGTGGTAATTATGTTTTGTTTAAGCACTAGCTTTTAATGTTAAATGATTAGCAAATCCTAAGTCTCGTAATCACACTAAACACAATGCACATGTGATAATAGCCAGTATCACTTCTACGTGGTAAGGACTTCTGGAAATGAAAGTGTCCAATTATCCAAAATGTTTTCACATACTCACATCAAAAGCAATAAAAAGAGCTAGCCATTCTTTTTCCTTGACTTCTCTCAGGACCAAACAAACCCACCTGACCTCACAAATCGGATTTTTTTCAGCACAGCCACAGACACGTCTAAACCCAATAGCACCTGTCAATGCCACTTTTAACTTGGCATGGTTGTCATAAGTACAGTGGTAGGCTAGGAGTAGGGAGACCCAGGTTCAAATCCTGACTCAGCTTTGAAGCAAAATAGTGGTGTTGGGGTGGGAGACACTATCTGGAGCTCCTTGCAGTGGCTATGGAACGGAACCACTGCATTCAGACCTTAAGCCAGGAGGTAGAATTGGACCTTGAAACCTTATAGCAATCTCAGAGACAAAAGATGCAGACAGACATTGGCTGCCAGATGGTTTGCAGGCCCAATTTAAGGTGTTCAGCCTAGTGTTTAAAGCCTGGGTAGGGATCCCCTGATTATTGCTGAGAAGAGATGCTGAAAAGGAAGCTTCAGACAAGAAGGCTTAGTGGAGACAACATTTCATCTATTCTGGTGGGAAGGGCCACAGATCAGTACTAGAGCATAGGTTTTGTGTGCAAAAGGCCCTCTGTTCAATATGACATTTCCAGGAAGGGACGAAAAAGCTCCATCTCAAGAAACCTGGAAAGCTGAAAGCTGTGTCCACTCCACGTAGAACATGGTGCCCTGCAGATGTTGCCAGACAACTTCCATCATCCCTGACCAATGGCTATGCTGCCTAGGACTGATGGCCGCTGAAGTCCAACATCTGGAGGATCCCTCTGGTGCTGATCATACTGAGCTAAATGGACTCAGTGACATGGACTCAGTAGAAGGCAGATGCCCACACTCCACTTTACCCTCTGAGCAGTTCCTCCGCACCCCCGTTGGTATGAATCTACAAGAGCTCAGGCACCACCAGAGGGAAACCCCATGCTATTACCGCAGGAATAGGGAACCTGTGGCCCTCACAACTCATTTCTAACGATTAGCCGTACTGGCTGAGTCTGATGGGAGTTGGGGCCCTCCAGATGTTGTTGGACTCCAGGTCGCAGTGGGTGAGCTCTTGCACTGCACCCTGTGGGAAGGGCAGAGGTGGGACTTGCATGGGCCTTTCCCACCTAATTGTGGTCCAGCAGGAAAGGAAGCCGTCTCCTAGATAGCAGCTCCATGCCGCTTTTTGTGTACAGATAGCAAAAGCCATGCCTGTGCACTTGTCTCCGATTAAGACATCTTGCCGATGACAGATTAGTAAAGAGCAGGTTTGCAATGGGAAAGATTGCTCTAGATAGCCTGCCAGTTTCTTATTAGCATGTCACTGCAATAGTTCTCTATTCCTGTGTGATGGCTGTCCCTCTAGGCCTTTTGCTAACACAACAAGCAGTCAGTTCCTTAGGAATATAACCTGAAGTATGTCCAGCTTTTGTCAACTGCTGTTTATTACTTGCAGGGATTTGGGATCTCTTCACAGGCCTTCATTAGGCAGAACAGCAGGCCTCTTGTACTGTCGATTTTACAGGAAATTCCAGAGCCAGCTAGCTAGCCCACATACAATATTCATCTACAAATGCGGCAAGCTGCTTCAGTTCAAAAAGGGGGGATTTCTGGTGACATCAGAAGCCATGGAAACAAACACAGGAGATACGGCATCAACATTAATCACAAAGCCATCAGTGTAGTTGACAGCTAGAAAGCAGGAAATAAAATGGAACATGGAAAAACTTCAAGAACACACATTACTCAGATGGGCTCATCCCTCAAAGATTTCTATCACCAAACAAGTTCCCGCTGCCTCATTTGCAGTTTGTTCAGATTGGAAATGCTGAGAAGGAGGCAGCCCAAGTTATAGAGTCCCTGTATTTCTAATCTCTTGGGACTTGCAGGGAGAATCTTCAATAGAGGGTTCAAAGGCAGAAGGGGCAGTTGGCACAACTGTGCTACCACTCAGCGTGGAAGAGCAAGCATAGCCAACATGGTGCCCTCCAAATGCTGTGGGACTCCAGTCAGTGTAATAATCTGGAGTTATATATTTCAACATATGGAGAGCACCAGATTGGCTACCTCTGTGAGAGAGGGTAGTTGCTCTGCCTTAAAACTGGACCAACAAGAATGGGGTTTTTTTTGCAGTAATTTCTTCACCCTATCCAGTTCAACTGAAACACTGCATATTTACTTAACAGGATTTAAATACCACTTAATCATTAAAGTGGGACGCGGGTGGCGCTGTGGGTAAAACCTCAGCGCCTAGGGCTTGCCGATCGCATGGTCGGCAGTTTGAATCCCCGCGGCGGGGTGAGCTCCCGTCCTTCGGTCCCAGCTCCTGCCCACCTAGCAGTTCGAAAGCACCCCTAAGTGCAAGTAGATAAATAGGTACCGCTTTATAGCGGGAAGGTAAACGGCGTTTCCGTGTGCTGCGCTGGTGCTGGCTCGCCAGAGCAGCTTCGTCACGCTGGCCACATGACCCGGAAGTGTCTCCGGATAGCGCTGGCCCCCGGCCTCTTAAGTGAGATGGGCGCACAACCCTAGAGTCGGACACGACTAGCCCGTATGGGCAGGGGTACCTTTACCTTTTTACCTTTAATCATTAAAGTAGTTTACAAAAAATATAAAACATTCAAGTAAAACACAGATGAAAATTACATGTTAGAAACCAGCTGACCTAACTTTATCAAAGTGAAATCAGCAGTTTTTAAAGTACACATAATAAAATAAAATTATATGTCTTGGTAAGCTTGACTGAATGAAAGTTTTTGGTGGGTGCTGAGAATTCAGCCAAGGTACATGCTTCATTTTTTTTAAAAAGAACAAACCACATTTCACCCTTGGAAGTACAGTGGTACCTCAGGTTACATACACTTCAGGTTACATACGCTTCAGGTTACAGACTCCAATAACCCAGCAATAGTGCTTCAGGTTAAGAACTTTGCTTCAGGATGAGAACAGAAATTGTGCTCCGGCAGCGCGGCAGCAGCAGGAGGCCCCATTAGCTAAAGTGGTGCTTCAGGTTAATAAAAGTTTCAGGTTAAGAACAGATCTCCAGAACAAATTAAGTTCTTAACCTGAGGTACCACTGTAACTTTATTAGGGCAAAGGTTTAAGAAGCAGGAAGTTCCAGAGAGCAGGTATAGCTCACCAGCGCATCTTAGCTCCTACTTCTCATACTGTTTTCCTTACCACCTCAGTCTTTAGAGTATGTACCCTTTATCAATAAGTCTTCCAAAGACAGGGCTGCCTTCCTATATTTGCAGAGAGCTTGATACAGCAGGACGTTCCTGCGTTTCTAAGGTACTTTAGCAACACCTTAAGCGGCAATGGACATGAAGCTCATCGGACAGATCTCTGCAGAGAATCCATTGACACCTGTTCTTTACTGAATACTAAGCGAATGCACTGAAAGAACTGGAAAGCATTTCCTTGACAAGATATCCCGTCAAGTAGTCTGATGCCAAGGTGAACAATTCCATCACACTCTAATAAACTCTTCTATGTTTTAAAGAAAGAGAGAAAGATACACTATGTCTACAAGGCAATCCAGGGTCAGGTGTCACCTTTTCAACCAGAAGCAGGTAAAAATGAGCTCTTCAGGCAAAGGCAATGGTGCAGATTCACATAAATATATCCTCACTCTTTCTCACAGGCCTGACCCAGACACCTGGAGTTTTGTAGGGGAGAGTGAGCTAGCCAGGTATTAATAGTGCAATTCAAAATGAATGCAATCAGGAAGACAGCAAACTGCAATTCCCCCCTCCCCAAAGCAAATAAGCACTAGATGTACTAGGTCACCACAATAGGGGGGTGTAATCCAATGGCAATTTGCATTTCCAAGTAAAAATTCCTTTGCAAGTAAACATGCATTGGATTGCACTGTAATTGTTTGAAAGAGCAAGGCAGGTAGCGAACCCAGCAGTGAGGAAAATAGGAAAGTTGTTAGCTTAGGGATGGGGAATCTGTGGTCCTCCAGATGGTGTCAAGACTCCCAACTCCCATCAGCCTCACTTACCACAGCCAACGGTCAGGGAAAAGTATGCATGGTGGCTGTTGGCATTTGTCTGTCTCAATATACAATGGCGGCGTGTCTGAAATCAAACTTCTGCATTAGCAGCACCAAAGTAACCTCCCCCAGGTGCAAGACTGGGCAGCCTATATGGAGGTCCTGGGCTGTCCAGATGACAAGATCTCCCTCTCGGCCTCACTGATGTGGTCCAAAGGCAGGCAGGCAGAGCAATACATTTGACACCAACTTGGCTGAAGTTGACGGAAGGAGGTGTACAAGGATCCATCTGTCTCAGGGATAACATCTGGCGGGCCACAGGTCTTTCATCTCCACCTTAGCTAAATTTAACCAAAGTTTAACTGGCTAAGAGGTTTCGGAGAAATGCAAAATCCATTTTGGAACTGGCCTTAAGTTTTAGAAATCTTGTTTCCTCACATTTATGGAAAATATTTCCTCTTTGTTCCCTCATTGCCATCTCTGCAAATCCAGGGAGGTTGTGGAACTCTCCTTGAGATTATTGTGGAGTTAAGGGGGATAGAGAAAAACTTCATCCAGACATGATATAGCAGTGTGAATTTGCAGGTGCGGTGGAAAGAGATGGCGAGTCCTAGATGGAGGGTGGGAGCTAGTCCTGGACTCGGCACCATCTGTGGAAGCACAAGTAATGACTCAAGCTGCTATACTAACCACAACCTTGCCTAGAAATTGGATTATTCACTAGCCATATTAAGTAATGAGCCCTACCTTTGAAAATGGTTTCGAAACTTCCAATGAAGCAAAATGCTACTGGTAGGGGGAAAGGCGATTTGAGCACATGGAACCTATTCAGACACCAGTTGCCTGTGTGTTTTGTAGCCCAAATCAAAGAGTGGGTTCTGATCTTTTAAGAATTTGGGATCAAATTATTTGAAAGGCTGCTGCATCTGTACAAACCTACTTGGATGTTAAGATCTGCTCCAGAGGCCTGGCTCATCCAGATGTTATGCCTGCCATAAGGTCCATTCAGCTGGCAGGCATGAGGAACAGGGCCTTTTGTGCCATACCCTCCACTGTGAAACCACCCCCATTCTCCAAGGCATGCATGACCTCCACACAAGAGTTTTCAACTGGGTTTTAAAAACTAGTATTTTCAAGATGGAGCAATATAGAGAATATAGCTCTGACAGCTATTGCAAGTGACCTGCATCAGTTTTTTGTTTTTTTAGCTGGCCTGTTTTAAGGAACTGTTGATGCTGCTGTGTCTTTAAGGCTATTTTGTTGTTAAGAGCAGCCTTGAGTGGGCTTTGCCCCCAAAAGTAGCACATAGATTTTATAAGTAAATAATACATAGGATTAAACTTGTGTGTTCCCTGAACCATTAGTGAATCCAGGCACTCGCAATGCCCTTCCACAGTCTCTACCTGACAAGGAGAAGGAATATTGCTGCCACAATTCCAGGCCGCTGAATAACAGCTTCTGTTCTTTATCAAATGAATACTTCTCTCATAGCATATTTGACTCCTGTGTGTGGTAAATTTATGCATAAATTTATGCATAAATTTAAAATATGTACCTTGTAAGGCAGAAACTTTCAATGGAATTAGATTTTTCAGGCCTAACTATGTTTAACCCATTATGATACCAAGAGCTTAAAGGTTGTACTAAAACCCAATGGAACTAAAGTAAAAGTTATCTTATCAGTGCCAATTTGCACTGAACCTGGCACCAATGGTGATGCTATTCAAGCCAGTATATAATCCCGTATCTCATGAAAATTTATACGGCTGTACCATTTTTAAGACAAGGCATTACTTTGGTTAACTTTGCTGAATTTGATGTAACAGACCACATTCTCATTCATTCATGCACTAAAGTTCCCTAGCTAAGCTGAGAACTGTCTAAATGCTACAAAAGTTTGAGCAGGAGGTTCCTTCTTGTAAGTAACTGATGCCATCTAGCTGCAGCTGAACAAAACTTCAGACATTTCTGTAGAGCAAAAAGCCTTTTTCCTTTTAAGTTGCGGGTAATTTTGATCTCCTCTCTTACCAACTGAAGATGTTTATGATGGAGACGGGGAAGCAAAAAACAATGCTCCAGGCTTAGTAACTTTGCATACAGATGTTATTATTTATTTCATAAAATTTATACCCCGCTTGATTGTAAAAAAAACCTCAAAAGTGTTTTACTAAAACATAAAACAGTAAAATCCAGAAAAAATTACAATCATACATTAAAATATATAAAATTAAAATACTAAAACAGATCTACCTCTCAACTCTCTAAGCATCAAGGTAAGCTTGTCTGAACAATTGTGTTTTTATCCTGCCCCGAAAAAGTGTACAGTGAAGGTACCTGCTTGATCTCAATAGACAGGGAGTTCCAAATTGCACTAAACAACCGAGTTCTTACAAATGGGGAATGGGTATGATGTGGCACCTGTAGTAGTGCCAACTTTTGAAACCAAGGACTGCCAAGCATTTGCATGTCAAAATGTTACACAGATTACTGTATTTTTCGCTCTATAGGATGCACTTTTTTCCCTCCAAAAATGAAGGGGAAATGTGTGTGCGTCCTATGGAGCGAATGCAGGCTTTCGCTGAACCCTGGAAAGCGAGAGGGGTCGGTGCACACCAACCCCTCTTGCTCTCCAGGCTTCAGGCAGCTATCCGCAAGCCTTCGGAGCGCGCCCCCAGCCCCGCAAGCTCCGGGAGCGGCGGCAAGGCTGCACGCAACCTTGCCGCCGCTCCCGGACCTGTTCTGGGGTCAGGGGAAGCTCTGACTTCCCCCGCCCCAGCCCCACGGCTAAAAACGAAGCCAAGATCCATCCCGCTCGCTGTCCTGGCTTCTTTGCTCTTTGGGGCTGGGGGGTGGGGGAATACAAAAAAATTTCTTTATCCCCCCCCCCCTAAAAACTAGGTGCGCCCTATGGTCCAGTGCGTCCTATGGAGCGAAAAATACGGTAACACATCTTCATTCAGAACAGTTGCAGGTCTAGGGGAGAAACTTCCAGTAAGGAAGTTTCAAATCCAACCCACAGTTCCTCTAATGTTCCACATTAATTAATTGTATCTGCCTGCTCCTTAAAGTTGGTCAACATTTGTGTTTTAATTCTCACGGTTCTTCTGTGAAGCTAAGAGAAAACATCCAAGTTAGCAAGTCACTAGGAGATTTTATTTGTGTAAGACCGTCAACGGAACAGCACTGACAATTTAATTGGATACTAAAAGCATATCAATATAGTGCATTAAGAGCACTACATGTTCTCCTTATGTCTATCAGCCAGCTAGCAGGCAACAAGGACTTTCACTTTTCATTGAATTATATTCAAATAAAAATATAGCAAAAGTAAAGATTAGCACATTTCCTTTTCTGGAATACGAATACATACATACAAATAAAATGCTTCGACTACCTACGGAGTATTTTTGGCCAACTTCAACAACAGGGTTCCTCACCCACCTAGTTAACTCTGCTCCGAGCTTCCTACCACTTGGAAAAACAAATGTTTTCAAAAGTCCTCAAACAACACTAAGGCAAACACTGGGTGCATCTTAAGTTTGCATTTAATTCGTAGTTGTACAGTCAGCCAAGAACACAAACAGAACACGAATGCTGTGTGCGATTTTTAAAAAACCAACTATTTTTAAAAATAAATTATGTGTCACATTGAAAAATTAACTAATTTGTTATCTATAGCCTACTTCAGTGCTACGAGTAGTCAAGCAGTAGTGTACGTAGACTAACACCTTTCTTTGGCTCTTACCGCTATCTCAAAACACACACCAATTATTAAGATAAGGATAAAAGAGAGGTTTACACACTATGCTTCTGACCACTCTCCATTTGGCAGTTTGGGATTAAACTATGCTTATCTTGTCCCCATTGTTAAACTGCATTCCCACAAATGCTCATTCTCTTAGCAGCTGAAAATGGCTTGGACAGGATGCTTATTACATTTTAACCCCCCCCCCCCGAAAAAAAGCTCATGGTCCTCTCCTTCCTTTAGTATCACAACCACTCTTGACCATGGATTAATGGCAATTTGGATCGGTCCTTCTGATCATAGTCTAACACACTAATGGCTACACCACATCAGTTCTTATAAATGTCTTGCAATAAGAATTTTAAGGTTATATATATATAATCAATGTTCATAAATGTACCAAGCAAACATGTACATAAATATATAAATCACATGTCTGAAGCAGCACAGGAAGACAGTCCTGAAACCATTTTAACTCTTCCATACTGACCAAATGTTTCTCTACAAGGAAAGAGGAAATGAAAAAAACCTTCCCATTGTCTCAGGAATTAAGTAATTACCATCTCAAAGGAATGGCCAGACGACCAGAAAAGGCAATCAGATAAGGCATTATCAGATAACCTGGCAGATAGGAAAAACAACAACATTCAAATTTCTGTTGTAGACCACCTTTTCTGTGATGTAGGTATGATGTTTGTGGGGGGTGGTCTTGGGCAACGCCCCTTCTGTGATGTATGTATGAAGGGGTGGTCTTGAGCTCCAGAGCAGGGGATTTCAAAATGGATATATAAGGCCTTGCGCTCCATTGTTCGAGGTCCTCCTCCTCCTCTCTCCTGCGTGTGAGGGGAGCACCCTGTTGCAACAGCGTTAATAAAGATCAGGCTTACTAGCTGCTTTGCTTCTCAATATTCTCTGGTTGGCCTCTTATTTTCTCCTACCGATGGAGAACCTACAAAGGACTCTATAAGGGCTCTTGTGTACCCCATAAGGGAATAAGGGCAGATTTTGTTTACAACAGTCTACAGAATGTTACCCCAGAGAAAAACCTGTAAAAGTTCTCTTGTACCTACAAACATAAACATGCAATTCAGGTCATCACAGCCATTTCAAAATCACAGGAGACCAGTATTAGCTAGGATAGCAGAAGGCCCATTTATTTAATTTCAAACTGTAATTTCAGTCAGTGCAATAATGAAGTTCAGCATTGTTTAAAGATGCATTTGGAGCAACTAAATTCCAGAAGCTAAAAAGTCACAGGCCTTCCAGTACAGATTTCAGAGGTAACAGTGTTTGCTGAGATAGCTATTTTAGGTGCATTCTGCAGTGAGCATTTGCAGATCTGGCTGGAAGAAAAGGTGCTGCAGCATGCTAATTGTTTTATCTTAAAATTTAACCTCGTTGCTGCTCTGTAAGTCAACTTTGCATCAGAGATAAATATTAACATTTGAACAAAGCATCACATGACACATGTCTGATCAAAGAATAGGGTAGAATTGCATTTCACACACTAGCAATTTTTAATTTGAAACAATGACAGAAAGTACAAAGCAGAGGCCCGATTAAGCCTACAGAAACACCCACCCACCCCGCAAAAAAGACCACTTCCATTCTGCACCACATCTCTCCTCAGCCAGGAGAGGAGGGGATGAGAGGGAGAGAAGGTGGGAGACGGACCAGCCCAGGTTTTAAAACAGGTCGAGATGTTATGCTCAACATTTTGCTGCTACCAAACACACTTGAGTTATCTCAATCCTTCATCCCACATTAATAAATGTTTTACCTTAATGTACATAAATTTTGCGTTATCTCAACTATGAGCGAGGATGTGGAAATTCCCGAAGCAGCATCATGACACAAGGAGAAGGTTGAGAACTCTGAGGCTATTATTTTCAGCAGCAGCCCCAAATTGAGGAGGACATCCTTCAGATCTTGGTATTTAGAAGTTTCTTGAAACAAGTAATTCTAAACTGTTTTGGTTTTAAAAGGTTTCACGTGTGTATATATGCATACAATTTTAACAGTGATTTTGATTATCACGGAGAAAAGCAGGTTTTCATAGTGCTGTGATCAGGGAAATCCCTGGCACCCCTGCACGGGTGGCCCGGCTTCCCAATGACTCATGTGATGAGTTGGCAGAGAACAGATCTCCTCCTCCCCATCAGCTGTGTTTCAACCCTTCTTGACACTAGGGGTGAATCTGGGGAGCCAGGAGAGAGCAGGAATAGCAGAGCAAGAGCAGAAAGAGGAGACAGGAAAAACAAACAAAAGAAGAGCCAAGGAAAATCCCTCCCAAAATGGCATTCTTGCCTTTTCTCTTTAGCCGTGCCTGAAGCTGCTGGCAAGAGCAACCTGCAGTGGAGCTGGCAGGAAGATGAACCAGTCAGGGGGCTTCCCTATCCACCAGATGTGCCCTCTCAAAAGTCTGACTTCCTGCCAGTGGGTGGTGACAACCCACACTCCTTCCTCCACTAAAGGAGAAACAAGCCCCTCCCTTCACCACCACTACCACCCACAATATTTATAAACAGCATCACTGTAATAGAGAAAAACTCAGCAGTGGTACTTCAGACCCCCACTGCCAGGGGTGTTTTAAGGAAAATAGGTTTTTGCTTTCTTCTTCTTTCAAGCTTCCCCATTTGGGAAATATCAACCATAAGCAGCTTGCTGGCAGGTAAACACTGAAATAGCAGAAAAATTAAGAATCATCCATAAAAATGTTTGCTAAACTCACACAAAAAGCCACCCACACCCCAATAAGCTAAGGTGGTCAACCTATGCTGCCAAAACAAATTGTTAATGGCCACAGATGAATAAAAAAGTTACAGCGGTTACAGGGCCAGTTAAACTGTATGCCCTCAGGGGATATCTTGGTCAAAGGGGGCTTAGAAGAGACCAGGAAGGGATTCTAGCAGACAACATGCCTGAGGGAGGTCAATGTCAGGTGCATCACCCAACCAGTACCATAAAGCTGCATTTGGAATTCTAAAGCAATAGGGCATTCACTATATATGCCAGTTTCAATATGCCAAAGAAAACGTATGTCTGGGAATAATCCTGTAGCGATCCCAAAAGAATGAAGTAAATAGATGACAAGATGTATCTTATAGGCTTTAAAGTGCAAGATGCCTCATTAGAAGACTCACCAACACGAACCCTTAGAAGGAACGAAGGGTGCCAGAAGAGTTGAAGATTATTAGTTTCATATTCAGGACTATTTGAGTAGGCCTATCTTCAGGGTTCACAGAGCTATTTGCATTTAAACTACAGAGATGGGGAATCTGCAGCTTAACAGATGATGTTGGATGCCAACACCTATCAGTCCCAGCCAGAATGGTCAAGGACCAGGGATGATAGGAGTTTATGTCCACAAACATATAGAGTTCCCAGAGGTCCTATTGTTATAAGGTCTGTTTCTGCCCAGCCCTGAATCTTCCAGAAAAGGTATCCCATACCCTTACATCGAAAGTGGGACAAGAAAAGAGTTAAGGAGCAATAACGAGGAAGAAGCAAGAGCAATGCCATGCTACAGAAGTTCAGAAGCAACTGCTGGGGAACAGGCAGATATAAGGGGGAGGCAGAAGACCCTTCAAAGAACCCGATTCTCTCTCTCTCTTGTGCACCATTACTCCAGATATCTGCAATGGCAAGATCTTTGGCAAAATGACTGGTAGGGTTATGCTACATTGGATATCTACATTGAATATAGACAGGGCATTTATCTTTTCATCTAGTAATGTACGGGTTTGAAAAGAATGTCCATCATGGCTAAAGAAAAACTTTTTTAAATTATATTTTATGATGGGCAACTATATTTGCCCTTATTAAATCTTTTTCAGCTTCTCAAAGGCTCTAGCCGGTCACTCTTGAAAAACTGACTGTCCAAAAATCAATTCTTTCAGATACTACATAAATTGTGGACTATTCTTAAAGCTACAAATAACTTAGAAAACTGAAAGAGGGTGTAAGCCAGCCTTCAAGCTGGTGCCTTCCAGATGTTTTCAATTGCAACAGTCATCAACCCAAGATCTGAAAGGCACTGGGTTCGTGAAGGCTGATTTAAGTGTTAGCTACATTATCATATTGTGAAGAGCCTACACCCAGAGAGGAACATGGAGTACCACCGCATTAACATTTCACAAAAGAGGGGCCATCATTAAGAATAGCCCCATGCACATAAACTCAAATTGAAGGTGCTTTATTCCCTAATTCTGAGGGGTGAGAATTGCACAGCTATATTTTTTAACAAGCATTCACACTAACCTTTGTGAATATTTCCAATACCACAACAAAAGTTATGCAAAGAGCAGCTATCTCTGCTCATGGGTTAAATTGCACAGTAAGAGAAAAACACAGCTCAATACATAGGCACACAGTAAGATTTCTGCACTTCAGAACTAGCACCATTCTGCACAAAGAATTGCTCATTTTACATAGGCAGCTGACATAGTTATAACAAAGAACCCTTAGCCAGTCAGTCTGATGACTGCATGCTAATTTCCAGGTTGTATAGTCAAGAAATTTGGCTCACGGGTTTTCCACGTTTTGCTGCTAGCAGGGTTTGACGTATTTCTTTTTGGAGTTCACATTCCCCTCTCTGGTAAAAAAATATATATAAATATACTTCTAAATATAAATCTTTATCCTTTAGTTATAGTCCACTGAATGATGTTCCTTGCTCCGCAGGACATGGCAAGCAACGTTGCTATGCTATAAAGGTCCTGATCACCATCTGAATCTGTCTCTTACACACTGGGCAAGGTGATTGGCCTTTTTTTAACATTTTTGCACAAGTGAAACAGGCCACCAGGTGAGCTGTCCTTCCATGGACAATATTCCCGTTCCGTGGCCTCTTCTGACACATAATGCAAGGTTTCAGCAATTCTTTGCTACTCTCAAGGGACCATTTTTCTTTGTGCTTACCAAACTGCAACAAAGGCTCTTTGCCTGCAAGATCCAGAGAATCCACAGAGCTTCCAGGACGTAGGTTGGGTTTGATTTCTGATCTGCACGGTTCTCTGGACTGCATAAGTGGAGCAGATACTGTCCTTCGGCAGTCTGGGACATCTATCCCTTCTGTGTCCTCTTTGCTTTGCATTGTGGCAATGTTGGAGGAGGAGAGAGAATGTGCTAACATGGGGCAGTCAGAGAACCAGTCTTTTCGCAAGGCCCAGCAGCGGAAACAGTACCGTTTAATGGGAGAGTTAAACTTCTTGCATTTTGTGCACTGCCAATAGTCCTGATGAAAGAAAGACAATCAAACCAATCACAGGTTTGTGCATTCACATAAAGGCTTTCTTACAGTAGAAGCAGTAACCAGCTCCATCAATTCTGTTCTTAAGTCATGGATTAAGAGCATGGTTACTACCTACTCAAGAGTGTCCATAGGCACTCAGCACCGTCAGATACCCACCCTTAGTTCCCACCAAAAAAACTCTTCCAATTCTAACTTTTTTAAAAAAGGTGTTTCTTTGGGGGGGGGGCTGTCTATGTTTAGCTCTCTCTGTGTTTGAGCAACACAAGTTTTGTTTTGGTGAAATTGGTATTTTTTGTGTAACTATTTCTTAGATTTTCCAAAACAGTTGGGGATCATTGTAGTTGAACCCTGTAAATGAGATGTCCTTTTTGCTGAACCTCATCTTTATTGTGCCCCCTCCCATAATACCTTTGGAAGAACAAAGTCTCTACCATGTTCTCTATATTGAATTTTCAATGTCTTATTCTAAATTCAAAAGTAGATAGCTCCTTGAGTCAGTTGGAAGGATATTTCTCAGACTCTATAAATATATAAAATCTATTGAACCTACACAATTGATGGTGGCTTACTTGATTACCTCATATACCAAGGGCAATGGCTTTTTGAGTTTAGAGCTATAGTTCAGTTGTCTGGTGCCAGGGACAGTCCAATTTGTCAAACTGGCACAGACTCTAAACTATACTCAAGCAGCAGCAAAACTTGGTTCTGCATGCTATGAGGAACAGGATGACTACTACTTCCATTGCAATGCAAACCCAGAAAATGAAAAAATTGAGCAGAGAATAATGAAATAAATTTTGTTGTCCACTGATAAGTACTGAGAAAGTGTCTTTGTGCTGGGATTAAAAGGGCAATTTCAGAAACTAACCAGAACACTGCCACAATGATAGAGATCATATCTCTTCCCTCCCTATAGACTTGATTCATTTGGAAGACTAGAAACCATGAAACCTCTGTGCTGATCCACAGAGTATCAAAATGCTCCCACAATGACACAGAACAGTGTAGTCATGTAGTGAGACTATATTCAACCGGCTCTGTAAAAATATCCCAATGAATATATTCCAGGCAGCAAAAGTTTATCTTTTTTGTCCCTTCTCCAAATGTGGAAAGATCATGACCAAATGAGATAAGATGGGATGCAGACACACACTTCTTTTCACGTCTGCATCATTCATATGGAACATTGTAACATATGTAACATTGCTTTAACTGTCAAGGAGTATAGGTGAAAAGGGCTGAAACCTCCTCCATTGTTCTAGCCAACTTTTCACTATTTCAGACTCACTCCCTGAATCACAGCAAGGAAGGGAAAGAATACCTGGAACAACATTCTCTGGGGAGGCAAGAGTGCCTTCACCAGCATACTATTTTTACTGCTTAAGCAAGACACCCGTCTTTCCAAACCATACTAAAAGCATAGGCCCATGAATGATGGTCTACTTTGACCTTTAGTTATCAGTTTAGATATTTACTATGCTATAAAGGCCTCTAAAAACTCTATAGATGCTCTAAATCGCTCACTTCTCAGAAGATATGAATTGGTCACATATCAGTTTGTGTCACATATCAGTTTTCCTCAGCCACTTGCTAAAAACACCTGAGCTGTAAGCTATGAGGTTAAAGCAGCTTTCCATACAGGAAATAAAGTAGTTTTTTATACTGGTCATAAACATACCCATAACCAGCTATCGGAAGAATGGGAAAATTGTAAGACGGCTGAAAGCCTGCAACTAAGCAGACTGCAACTGTTGAACCATGGAAACTATTGTCTTCAGTTTCCTTAGCTCAATCTTTGGATGATGACAAGCTGAATTACCACCGGTTCACATGGTCCAATAAAACCTACAAATTGATTTGACACATCTGCCCTTTTAAACATAATAAAGGGACAAAAAGATGCACTGTATTTTGTTGTTATGGATGCAATAAGGAACTTCAACTACCTGAATAAAAAAATGCTTCTAACTTCTGATACTCAACTTTGTAGCCAAACTAGGGCTATTAAGCCTCAAGTACATTTACCTTGGAGGGAGGATCTATGTCTGTGTCATCGTGTAAGGACTGTGAATCTTCAAAGTCATCAGATGATTCAGCTTCACTCACCTGCAAAAAGTACATAACAAAAAGGAACATGTATGGCCATAAATAAATGCACACCCCCCCCCCCAAATAAGAAAGCACTTCATTACTGTCATTATTTGCATGCTGCACAACAACAAAAATCTTGCAATATATAAAACAATTCGGATAAAAAGATGTAAAACTGTAAAATCAAAGCAGGTGTCAACACTGATGGCATTCCCCTATGACTGCCAGCAATTATGGTCAACTGATGCCTGTTTTGGCCTAACATTGCCTGCTACTTAATTCCTTCTGCTTCCAGAATTCCTTGCAGCCAGGGCCTACATTTAAATTTAAAATGCAGCAATATGGAAATATTCTTTAGTTTGGCAAGCAATAGGTTAAAAGCCCACTTGTGTGCTATTGGCACAAGCGCTCCTGCTAACACGTATGCTGAAAATGGATGTGGCCAGTAGCGTGTGTGGTGGCCCAGAATGGAACCCCCATGTAAGTTTGGACTCCCCTGTATCCCACAGGGGAGCTGAAGAATGAATGTGGTTTGTCAAAAAGATTGAAAGCCACTGCACCAGATCATTGCAACACTTTTAGTGACTGTATTCTCCCCTCACAACCCCCATGTCATCACTGCTATCTAAAGAATGGGAATAAATTGCATCTCGCAAAAGATCACAAAGCAAGACCAGTGCCCCATGGCCAAAATGGTATGCATCAGCTGCTAGTCTATGATGGCTCCCAGATTCTACCCATCTGTAAAACTGATTAAGTAACGAGTATGTCAGTTGACTCACGTAATCATGCATTACTCTTGTGGGGGAAATCTGCAGGTTATTTTTTATGCAAGTTGTTCTTGTCTTAAAAACTTGCTGAAAATCTAGAACGAATTCCTGCGAACTACTGAAATATGGAGAGCTTCTCGCCCATCTATTACCATGAAATGAATCACAGAGGGAACTGTCATCCAATGTGACAAGCCCATGAAATTGCATGGAAACCTTTGCTAAAAAGAAAAATAAACCACTGAAAGTGCAAGCCATCAGATTACTAAAGATAATGGCAGAACTGGTGTGACAAAAGGTGTGTGAATCTGAATTTATGATATGGTTTATCTCTGTAGATCATGGCCTAAGTATAAGATTGGCTTAACTATAACATGACACAAAAATCACCATGAACCAGAAAACAAGCCTGATCCCAATCACCTGCTGAAAGGCATTCAGGAATATCCTGAGTTCACGCACATCTGATCTAAAGATGAGCACATGCAAATATATGGTTGCACAATGGTGAGGTGATTTAAAGGCAGATGCCTAGGTTCACATAAATCCTCATGATCACAAATCTTTCATCTTTTTGTTAAGCAAACAGGAACAGGATGTGCAAGGAGAGAAACAGGCAGGAAATCTGGAAGGGGTTATGGAAATTGTAAGAACCACTCATTTCACAGCTCCCTCCCCTCTCCACTGGCATGCATTGGCAAAAATGTATGAAAAAACCATTAGAGTCCAAGGCTAGTGAGCTCTCATAGCTCCAACAGGACAGAACTTATCCAGTACTCCCTAGGCCTCTGCTTTGCATTAATGACAGGTATACTTTCCTGGCCCCCCCCTTTCTAGTGTTGGTTTATTGCAAAATTGTCATGTCCGTGCTTCTGTGGGCCTTTTAGAATAGTTAGGTATCTTTTACTCCTTAATTAGGGTGTTTATGTATTGTAATTTGCTACCCGCGTAGACTAACTTTGCTGTCTAAAGCAGCATATTTATATTTCCTGTGTGACTCCTATTTTCTATAATAACTATGCTTTCTTTATTTCTTTGTAGGCATAAAATTAAGGGTTAACAACACATCCATAACAAACACATGTCATAACTCCAGCAAAACATCCTAAATCTCTCAGCAGGATGTATTTGATCATACATGAGTGCTGGTGGCACACATGTGAGTCTAGGAACACACTTGTAGAAAAAGTAGTAGTAGTAGTAGTAGTAGTAGTAGTAGTAGTTTAGATTTGATATCCCGCTTTATCATTACCTAAGGAGTCTCAAAGCGGCTAACATTCTCCTTTCCCTTCCTCCCCCACAACAAACACTCTGTGAGGTGAGTGGGGCTGAGAGACTTCAGAGAAGTGTGACTAGCCCAAGGTCACCCAGCAGCTGCACGTGGAGGAGCGGGGACATGAACCCGGTTCACCAGATTACGAGTCTACCACCCTTAACCACTACACCACTGGTTCTCATAACACTGGTTCTCTTTAGTGCTCTGATGGCTTACACTTCCAGCTTAACATCCATGGTCATTTGGTGGAACAAGCACCATTCAGTTCCTTTGCTCTCGGGACTTACGGTTTTGCTGCCATCTTTTCCTTCTTCACCGGGATGGTCACAGTCAATTGTTTTAGCTGGGATTCTAACACCAAACTGATCTGAAGCAGCTTCATTGAGGAACCACAAGTCATCAGTGGTATCTGAAACAATGGTGGTGTCTACATCCTAGAGCAAAAAGAGAAGACAGACATGGCATTTACTGATCTACAAAGACTTGTTCTCATTATATTCAATGATGCCTGAATAAAGCTACAATATATGATATTGCAAAATTCCTTCACCACTGAATCAGACATGGTGCCAGAACAACTTGGTAGAGCATCGTAAAACCATGCTCTCATGTTGCCACCCTTAGGAGGCATACACTCATCCAATACAACAGGACTCGACAGTGCTCTGGACACCTCTTGAGATTCAACTGCTGTAACAGTGGAGTCAAGGTCCTGGCAGATGCAAGCAATTTTATCCCTAAAATGATTTGTAAACCAGTCACAGCAAACTACCATTGATTGTCACCTCCTTCTGGCCAGACCGTAAAAGGCCCTGCACTAACTGGAAAAGCTCTGCTGGATGGCACAATGAGAATGTAATGGAAGCAGAAACGTATGCTTTCTTTGCTGTCTTCACTGTCACTACATAGGCTCGATGATGAGCCCTCAGCAGTGTTTGACAGCATTCAAATGAATGATTCAAAGTCTTTGCAGGTGCCATTTACCCTGCACTACTTTCACAAGTCATATTTTGCAGGCCATTCTTTCCTGAAGTCTATCTATCATCAGCAAAGTCAAACTATGGAGAGTCTCAACAGTAAAGAGTGCTTGAGCTGGAAAGAGCCTATAAATATCTCAGGAATTAATATTGACCAACATTTACCTGATTCGTATGTATATCAGTTGAGCCATTACTTCTAGACTTGTAGTTGTTTCTCAGATTCCCTAAAAACCACCATGGAAGACCAGCTACATCCCACTCTTCAAGCACCAAATCCAGTGTGGGTTGTTCTTTTGAAAGGTTATCTATAGGAAACAACCAAAGTTCAGATTAAAATGTATTTATTATGAACTGACTGATAATCCTACGCATTGAGACACAGCTCACTCTCAAATTAATATCCTTCTGTCTGAAGTACTTTGGCAGGAGTAGCCAACATGGTTGTAGACACCAACTCCCATCAACCCCAGGGAGAATGAGCAATAGCTGATGTGAGTGATAATCCCCAACATCAGGAGGGCACCATATCGGCTACACTTGCATGAAGAAATAAGGCAGAGCAAAGCATGTAGATACTCTCAAAACATAGAAAACTGCTCTATACCAAGTCATACCATTCCATCAAGTTTAATGTTGTTCATAATGACTGGCAGCTGATATCCAGGGCTTCAGACCATGAGTCTTTCCCTGCAGACCCACCTGGATATGCCAAGGCTTGAACCTGGGACATTCTACATGCAAAACAGATATTCTACTACTGAGCCACCCACCTTCCCCATGGAATAACTAAATGACTCCCCAGCAAGACTCTCTGCCATTCCTTAAAGATTATACAGATTGTAGGACCTTCAAGTTCACTTTTGCTCACATGCAGTATGAATTTTGATAAGGGGCTGTTGTTTCTGTAACCGTTTCCCACCTTAAATTCAACTAAAATCAAAGGACTCACAGACAAGAAGATCAGAGCGGGATGTTTTTAAACCATGTGACTCCAGCTACAAAAGCTGAGGCTGCTGTACATATTCTCGAGCTGGAGTATTGTTTAGGACAGAGGTTTTCAACCTTTTTGAGTCCATAGCTCCCTTGACCAACTACATTCTTTCTGCAGCACTCCTGTGGACCTCAGGAGCCCAGTTATGTCAGGAGCCCTTGCCTGCAAAGCTGGCAGCCTCTTACCCTTTTTCCAATACCCTCCCTTGTGGAGTGTTCCCTCAGCATCCTCTCCCTTCTCCTTGGGAGTCCTCTGGGCAGCTGCTGCTGCTGCTGCTCTGGTCTTTGAGCTGTCCCCCCTGCCCCAAAGAGAGGTGCCTCCTCACACTGCTCCACATGGGCCTGGGACTTGTCTGTCTGTTCCCAACATCAAGGGCTGGTGGACTGGCTGACTGGGCTCCCACGCCCGCTTGCTTACTCTGAGGTCATCTCAGCTCCTCGCAACCAGCACCCCAGGACTAGCCCCAGAGGCACCATTCGCCTGCGGAGCTTGTAGCCAGAGCTACTGCAATAAACAGATGTGCAAGCCTTTGGGAGGCAGAGACACAAGAGGACATCAGAAAAGCGAGGGAAGGAAAGAGGGACAGAGGCCAGTGTTGCCCGCACGGCACCCCACTGGTTGAAAACCACTGGTTTAGGAGGTTTCTTTGGGAGTTTTTGTTGGTGTTATATTTTTGTATCTTTTTTGTTAGATCTTATTATGACTTATGTGGAATTGTTCAATTTTGTCACATACCTTTTGATTTGTTTATTGTGTATGACTCCTTAATACTTATGTAAATCTTTTCATGTTGTAAGTCACCTTGGACATGGTTTTAACTATGGAAAGGCAGCATTCAAATAAAATGATGATGATGCATCATATCTGCCCCCAACCCTTGTCACAAGATTAAGCTCCTGCCATCCAAAGAAACTTTTAAATAAAAAAGGCACATTGCCTACAGTGAGATGCCATCCCTATCTACCACTAGTCAATACTACTGACAGGACACACATTTCTACAAAATGCACAGAAGGACTCTAGTGAGGATAAAGAACCCACCTGTTACAACAGAGATGAACAGAGAACTGTGACTTACTCTTAGTGCTTGTTGACCAATGTGTGAAGTCTGAACCTGTGCATATGATCACATATAATGGAAGCAATACTGAGAATAGAGCCCAGATCCGAATATAATAAAGAACAGCAAAATATTGGCCAAATGTAGAACAAAGGAACTCATCTTGCGGCAGTCATGGCTTTCATCAGCTTCAAAGACTTGTACTCACCTTCATCCTCCTTGAACGTATTCGAGACAGACAAGGCAGGTGTGTCAACTTCATTCTCTTTTCGCTCATAAGTGCAATTTCTGTCTGTGCTACTCTGCTTAAAGGAAGGAGGAGAGAGAGAATCATTAGCCCAACAGGTCTTAAAGAGACACAGGGATGTAACACTTCCTTTCTGAGTCACCAGTTGCAGAGCAACACCGAGGAGTTAAGCGTGTCAAGGTTTGAGCATACAAAGCAAAATTAACAAAGCATATTAACCAATCACGAATCTGGTAATATCAAGCAGCATTTCTACATTATAAACCAGCAAAATAAATAAATAAAGCTGCTATCTACTAGTGACATCTAACTCCTTACCTCCATCACAAATCATATAACTCTTTCTCAAGCTGGCCTAAATGTATCCAACAATAGTACCAGAAACAAAGACCTGCCTGGTATTAGAAGCGTTTAAAGAAGGACACTACCAAGTAACTCTAAATCACCCTCTGTTCAAAAAATCCCATCCAGGAATACTGACAACAACACAAGCTGGTGTGACTGAGGACAGGAAGTGTTACACCCCAGTAAACATGTTCAGAGAATGGAACTCTGTTAGGTAGAGAACAGAGAATGGTCACTCTGTCCCTGGTCTGTGGACTCCCCAAAACTTCTGAGGAAGGCAGAAGCCCACCTGTCAAGAAATTCAAAAGTTCTAGCAGTCCACCGTGCACAGGTACAGAGAAGGGGCAACTCTGTACGACAAAAGAAACCACCCATCAGGGTTTACCTTCAGTTGTTCTTGACTTGGATTATTCGTGCTTTGATCCTTTGCGAGAGCAAGTCTCTGTGCAGCATCTAGACAGCAGGTAAAGAAAGAAAAAACCTTCCCTGGTAATAACCATGCTCACAACACAGAGGGGTCCCTTGACAAGCAACCAACAAATAGGTTTGGCAGCTGTAGGGTTAGAAGTGTTAAAGATGAGGGCATATAGTCCTATCCATCAAAAACCCCGCTCAAATTCCTACGCTATTCACACTTGAGGAATGGAATATGCGCCTTCAAGCTCCTGACCCTTTAGCTGCTCATGTTCTGGCCTCCTACATGGCACTTTGTGCCACATCTTCCTAGCACTTTCAAGTGACAAACGGCTGTAAGCGCCTCAACATTAGAACAGCAAGTTTAATGGGAAATAGAAAAGGGGCTCTAGATCCCAGGCTCCAATTCTGTTTTCAAGCAACACAGAAGTGGCATGAAAACACCTTGCTCAAGATACATAAACCAGCTTATTAACCAACACATAGAAATGTACCAATGCCCATCCACTCATTACTTCTGCTAATGCTCAGCAAGGGAGACAGTTTAGTCCTTTCACTGCTACAAAGGAAGATCTGTTCCAGCAAGGCCTTCATCCTTGTGAGCAGGGTAGATAAAAATCAATTTTTAAAAAATTAATGAATAAATCAGATTTTTTATTTAAGTTGGATTTTTAAAAATAAAATGCTTTTGGAGGAAAAAGCTTTCCAAAGATAATCTTCTATTTAAGTTATATTATAGTCCAAATGCTATTATCCATCAGGAAATAAGGGCTTGTTTTTAATTATGTAGCATGAAGCTTTATATGCGATGTTTAACTTTTTTGGTAAATGAATTCCATTAATTCATTTCACAATGTCATGCTCTTCCAGAGGTTTCTGTAAGACTATTTGGGGCAGTTTTTCTAACGAGAAGGTATTATCACAGATGCTTGTTTTTGCAGTTCTCAAAAGTGTAAATTTGTGTCTGCAGAGATAACATGCCTTTTCTTCACAGGAAAAATGTTATAAAATAAGTATACAGAGTTGAGGAAAAAACCTTAATCCCATTGTTCCTTTGCAAATTTATATACACAGAATCAACCCCTTACCTCTTAAATGCTAAGTTCCAAGAGGTTCAATGAATACTGTTTGGAGTGGAATACATATGCACAAGTGGCTAAGTGTGAAGCAGTAAAAATGAAAGTGCAACCTTGTGAGCAGAATACTCAAGTCTTGGGATCTTTGCGTAATAATTGTGCAAGTCAGTTGCATGTCTGTGCAATTCAGACTTAAGGCAAGTGCTGAAGGCACTTCAGAGCTGGCAACCTCTTCTCAATCCCACTGGGTTCCAACAACTGCACGAACACTTAACTGTACAGAATAGGCACCTGAATACAGAAGCAAATCCAAAGGGGGGTGGGGGTGGAAATAGTAACTGGGATCTTTAAGTCCTTGGCGAGACCTTGAAGTGCTTGCCAGTCAACTTATAAGAGTTCACTGGTTCCAGGCCCTTCTTCCCAGGACTCGCCTGACATTGTCCAAACAATAAAGTCTCTACTTGGAATGTCAGTCCTGCAGCAGGAATCCCTGAAGTTCTCTGCTCCAGTCCTTGGTTCCCCCTTTCCAGCTTTCCACCAGCCTGCTTCTCCTCGGTCTGTTCTTTCTGCAAGCCTGTTCCAGCCTAGGCCTACCAACTGTCTCTCTCCTCCCCTCTAGAAAAAGGAAGGCCAGCCTATCCAAAGCCAGGGTTGCTGGGAGATATAGCCCCTATAAACAGTTAACTTATTAAACCTTACAATAATTTCATAATTATCTATGTATTTCTAATAGTATAACCAAATCAGTAATTTTTGATATAAGTGTAAAAACTACTCTGAACATTTATTATTCCAAAAATGAAACCTTCATCTAGTTGTAAATATTAAGATTATACCAGCAAAAATGAGTCTTTCTGTTAAAAAATGATTTAAATCAAGTCTGACTAGTGATTTAAATCATGATTTAAATCAAATCCACCCTGCTTGTGAGCATTTACAGCAGTTTTCCAAAAATGGTCCAATAAACCAGAAACAGATAGGTTAGCAACAAATGAGGCTAAATGAAAAACTGCTCTCTAGCCAGAGAATGATGATTCAGGGCCACTTCACAGGAATTTCATCTTTCAATACTGATATTTGCACAGACTTGAAATGTGCAAATCCACTCAAATCAATTAGCTGTAATTAGGTAAAAACAAAATGGGAGGGATAAAACTACGGTTAGGAATACTCATGCACTGAAATTCTATTGTGTATTTATTTGTGGCCGAAGTTGGAGTCAGAATGCCCAAAGTGCACAGATTGATCAAGCCTTTAAATGCTTGTTAATTTGTTAATAGTTTTCTTAATTTTTCAGGCCATCTCTTCTCTTTTGATTTTATTTGGTAGCGTCAATAAATTTCTGAAAGTTCGCTTTTTCTATATTTTCCACAATACCACCTTGTTGGGCTTCAAGAGTCACCCACTGAGTTCTTCTGAGCCACCCATTCGTTTCTACAAACATCTCAAATGCAAGTGAACAAGATGCCCACTGAACTCAGGATGGCTTCAGAAGTCTCAGAGTGGTTTGCATATAATCCTGACTTTATTAAACTATGGTTTATTAAACCACGGTTTAGCATTATGTGTGAACTGTTCCCAGCAGCCTAACTGGCTTGCTTACTGCCAAGAAACCATACTTGGTTGTTGGCTTATGGTCTTTGGATTTTTTAAAACTATAGCTCAGTGATATACATGAACCCAGCACCCTTCCTTAATCATGATTTGGCCTCCCAGCCCAAGACACTCACCAAACTATAAAGGTGCAAGACAAGAGAACCTAGAAAACAAATCAAATTTTAGAGAAACAAACTATAGCTTAGCATTATCTGCAAACCAGGCCAAGCTATACTTTCTACTGTGGTAGAAGCCCACTTGTTTGCTCCTCAAAGGATTCTGTGGATCACTCAAGAATGTGCAAATGACTTCCAATAGTGCACAAATAAAGAACTATGCCACAATTTATCTTCATTAAAATTCCAAGAGAACCTCACCAAAACACACCTTATGAATAAAAACCAAGCTGGATGTAAAATGTTATGAATGCAAACAAAAATGTGTATGTTATATAAACAGTAGGGAAGCCATAGCAGCCTCAGGACTGTGAGAAGTGGGGAAACAAAGTTTAGTTTTCTCATTCTATCAAGGTTCTGAAGCTACTATTTTCATTTCAAATGAAACTCCCATTTTCACCTGACTGGCAAATATGGCCAACTGGCACCACAAAAGTGATGAAGAAAAGTTCTGAAGCCTTAAATCACTGGGTGTTGGAAATAGCTACTATCATGCACAATACAAGGGCCAGCTCTGCAAAGTCAGTTTTGTTTTTGGATCTTGCACCAGCACAACTCAAGGTGCATTCAGGCAATACTCAAATTCAACCTGAGGATATCCCTATGGTTGTCACCTAGGTGCGAATTACTATTACAAGAATGAACCACCAATAACTGTTTATCACAGGATTTGCTCAGGTTGAATTTAAATGACTAATGAAAAACTGGTGCACAACTATCAAGAGTGGAGAGGATTACTACAAGAAATGGATTTCCTTCACATTTTATTTGTGTTTCTCATGATTTCTACGCTTGCCATTTCACACGAGGTGAATACAGTCACTACTTGCAGGATATCGTTTGCCAACTAACTGGAACAAATATTGTTAAGCAGCTACAGTGATACCTTGGGTTCTCGAATTTAATGCATTCAACTCCTGAAACGGTTTGAAAACCAAGGCACGACTTCCGATTGGCTGCAGGAGCTTCCTGCACGCAACCAGAAGCCACGGAAGCTGCATTGGACGTTCGGCTTCTGAAAAACGTTCGCAAACTGGAACACTCACTTCCGGGTTTGCAGCATTTGGGAGCCAATTTGTTCGGGAGCAAAGGCGTTCAACTACCAAGGTACGACTGTATTGTGTTCTATCATGTTATTATTTCTTGCTTGTAAGCCACTTTTGGATTCATTTGAATGAAACGCAGCATAGAAATAAAATAAATCAAAACATTTCCCCCCCAAATGGCAGAGAGTGAGCAAATTGAGGACCTTGCCAAAAACGAGGGGGCATGGGAAGAGTTCCACAAGTAAATTTTTGTTAAGTTGCCAGACAAATAAAGATGAAAAATTGTATTTGTTACCCCACGTGTTCTGTTCAAAATATAAGAACTGGAAATAAACCAATGGTAGAGTATGCATCAGGTATGGGGAAACCTGTGGTCCTCAGTGGACCACAACTTCCATTTCACCAATCAATCGTCATGCTAAATGGAGAAGACTAAACAAGAATCCAACAATAACCGGAGGGCCACAGGCTCATTTTTAAATCTCAATGATAGATAACCATTGGGATTCTGCTCCCTGCTGACAAATTAAGCTAGTTCATCCATTTAGCAGAATCCGGAGAAAGATAAATGAACTTTAGCCAGAGGAATGGATGGTATTTAAGTACCATGAATAAAGGGTTAATGATAATGATTTCACTTGGACTGAAGGTTCTCTCAACTGTATTCACAGGGTTGTGTTTGACTATTACTCAGAACAGACCCACTGAAATAAATCAACTTAAGTTCATGGGGGGGGGGGGGGTCAGACAACCACCAACTGTATTTAACAATCTCATCATCCTAAGTCTTGAAACTATTGCCCAAAATGTGTCGGGGGTGTGAGAAGGCTGTAGTGTCTCAATACTTTCATCAGCAGACTTCACATGCTTTTACTTACCAAAATTAAATTTTATAAAGCAATGCATAAACTTGGCTAATATAAAATGAAACCTACCTGTAACAGTAACAGTAACAGAAGTCACATTCCGTTTCAGCATCTCATAAACTGGTCTGTGGAAAAGTATTTATTTTTAAAGTTAAGTTCATTCATAGGACAGATTGTGGTATTATCACACTTATCAAACCTTCTCACCCTTCCACTTCATCTTTAAAGAAAGTCAAAACAGCCAACACAGCCTGCAAATTTTCATAAGCCTAACTCATACAGTTGCCACCCTATCTAGAGTGCAAGGACAATTAAGTATCTCAAAGATTTTTAGGTTAACAATGCATTTTTTTCCTTTAAAAGGAATCTAGCTGTGGTGGGTTGACTAGCAATTTCTAAAAGGGATCATCAGGAGAGTAGATTTTACTTGTCTTTAATTACTTATTGAGAAGTATGGCCTTTCTTTGGACTCCAAGTTTGTTACGACTGTGAGATGACATTTTGCCACATGAAATCTCATATTTTAAAGCAGGATTTTTGTGATGACACTTGAGCATGTCTGTCCAAATGTGACCCCCTAGTATGACAAACTACCCTATCAGACTCCTCACCCTCAGTTTAACAGCATCACAAATATAAAATGGAGAAAAGCCTTTGCAGCTCTGCGGCTCGTCTAGGTGCTCTGCCATAGTTTAAGGACACCATCACCAGCTACCCTACGAAGAGAGCATTTGCCCATGTGGAGGAAATGTGCCTGAAGACTTACCCCACTAAACACAGGTTTGCCCCAGCTAGGAGGATGTAAGAGGAGCTTTCTTGAAAGTTTTAAATACCCCAGTTGAGTGATCAATTGGGCATTTGATTAACTTTTTATTAGGGGACATGTGTCCCCATACCTCTGAGAAAGTGCCCTGTTTTGCCTTTAGAGTGGCCATTTTAAGGAGAAAAGTTTGTGGGGGTGATAAGTTCTTCAGGCAGCAAACTCTTATCTGAGAGAACATCTGGTTCTAATATTTATTTTAGTGGTATAGTGTATTTTGTTCTGCTTTTATTCTGTTTTACGTATTTTATCTTTTGTAATGGCCTCGGGACAAAATAAATAACAAAAAATGCAATATTGTTGGGAGGCTTGGTTAAGCCTGCATGCAAGGCTAGCATTTTGTCCCATTCCAGGCCTCAAGGTCTGATCTACATGTGCAACAGAGCCAGGTGGTGTTAAGTGGCAGCACGGAGCAGGTCACTAGGCAGAAGTCATTTTTTGAATGACCACCTCTCCCCATTCTAAAAACTCCCTGCAAATAAAAATCAGCACGTAAGTTACAGAGCAAGGCTACAACTTCTCTCCCTGGCATGCTGGTTTTCTATCTGCTGTGAGGTTTTGTTTTAATATGGAGAAGAATTCGAAAGCAGCACTGCTGTATGTGACCAAAAGCAGAATAAGTCTATTTAATGAAGTGTCTTATGGCACCTTAAATACCAACACATTTATTGTGCCTTAAGCTTTCAGATACTAAAGTCTACTTCATCATATCCATGGTGTAACCCTCATCCGCAGCTACATATACAAATGTGATAAGGGTGGGAAAATGAGGTACAAAAAGTATACAAATAAGTGGCAATTCATTTATGGTGGAAAGTTTGTGAGACAAATATGATAACCATTTATAAGAGCAGTGGTAGGTGATAAAACAATCAACTAGGCACTGCTGAGTTAATCAACATCTGAAGTGTGAAAAATCCAATGCCTCCAATCCCAAATGAAGAGACGAACTTCTGGATGAATTTTTATTTAGCTATTTCACACTGGAGTTCCCCTTTGAAAATCTTTTGTTCATGTATGGCCAAATACAGTAGATTTCAATTAGATGCTTGCACCCCTAAAATACATTATGCTCAAAGGAGAAGGAGCGATCAATTGTGTCACGAGTTATCTATACCACCCAAGCTGAAGAGGAACCATAGATTAGAAAGTTGCTTTACACACAGGAAACTTATTCTATGTATGTTTTAAAGATTTCCTACCTTGGGTCATTCACAGAGAAGCTTTCACAACCTAGAAGATCCCCCAGCTGGTCTCCTCCACAATACACCATGTGCTGCTGTTTTTTGTCATATAGCTGCTTCTTTGAGATATACTCCCCAAGGCAATGTACAAGCTAGGCAAATAAATAAAATAAAAAAACTTAAGACATGCAGAAAGAATTAAACCAGTAAGGATTGTTCTCTATTACAATTTGTTGAACATTTTCCTCTGTAAATAACATCACACAACGATAGTGCTCCTAGTCAGTAAAAACACTGTTGTAATTTTATATGGCTCCCAACCATCTCATGAATTAAAGCTCTCTTATTTTATGAATTAAAGCTTATCACATTCTTTGAACCAACGTAGATACTGAGGGTTGGATTCAACTAACACAGGGAGCTAGCAAAATGGAGCACGAGAGCTTCCACAAGTGCAACAGGGCTCTCCCATCCTCTCCTGCCCCAATTCCACTGTAGAGGGTCAGGAGAATCCCCATAATACTGGTGGGGAGGAGAGGGGGAATCGCTCCATCTGGCAAGCAGGAATGCTTGTGCTGATGGGGCAATTGAGACAACAGACTTTTAATTCCCCCAATTTCAGTCCTTTATCTTTCAGCTACCCACGTGGCAAAACCTGCAGGTCGTGGCACACAAGTGGGCTGAGAAGCCTGTGCAAGTAGGTCATAGGGTTGATAAGTAAAATCAGAATAATTACCACCTTGAACTGGGCCTGGAATCATAATGGCAACCAACGTAACTGTTTTAAAATAGGGGTTCACAGAACTGGAGTTATATGAGCTCTAAACGGAACTCCACAATCCAGCTAAAATGGAACTCCCACATCCAAACCGCTTTCCATGGCGAGAAAAAAATGTGCAATTTTTTAAAACGGGAACATCTCTCTCTCTCCTTAGAAAGCAGTTTGCATTCAAAGCGCCGGCTGGAGAAAGCACTTCAGGGATAACTCTGCAAACCACTTAAGGCATCAGCAACTGTGGGGGGGAAATAGTAAACACAGAATAAACAGACATGGGTAGTTTTTTATAGTCCATATTCATTCCCTAATTAGAACCCCACTGGCTGGAGTTTGGATATATAGGGATCTCAAAGATGATACAACTGTAGATCTGAACACTGATATCTGTGGACCTTAAATTGTCTGGAAATATAACCAGTCTAGAGCAGGACTGAAAAACCACTGATCCTTCTAGCACTGCTGGACTATAACGCCCATCATCCCTAACCACTGGCCATGCTGGCTGGGGCTGGTGAGAATTAGAGTCCAACAACATCTTGAGGCTCAAAGGTTCACCATCCCTGGTCTACAACTTAACAGTGGTAAACAGAAAGTGGCATTAGTTATAATGCAGGAGACGGTAATATGTAAATAATATATATGCTCAATGTTTAGTTTATTGTATTAGGTAGATTTTTAAAAGCTGAGAATTCTGTATTAAGCATATGTAAAGTAGTTGTCATTATAACCATCAGAGAAGATTTTATATATATTCACAGTGTAATAAAAGTTTGTTACAAATACCCTAACCTCCTTCTGAGAAGCTTAGGGCCACTTTCCCATGGGTGTCCCAAACACTGCTCAGATACACTGCATCCCTTCAGAAGCCAAACCATACTATGGGCATTCAAGCACAGTGGCAGATTCAGCATCTAGGTCAAGTATTCCCAATCAGCTAAATTTTTTATTATTTTATTTATTTATTTTTATTATTATTATTATTATTATTATTCCCCACTCAACTAGCTGGGTTGCCCCTGCCAAACTGGGTGGCTTTCAACACATATAAAACATAATGAAATATCAAAAATTAAAAACTTCCCGATACAGGGCTGCCTTCAGAAATAAGGCCAATAGACACAGAGCCCCACTGCTTGTGTGAGAGTTGCAAGTTTAAAATTAAGGCAATGACATTGCAATCAAATAATTCTTGAACTGCAAACCAGATCCAACTGAAGTGGTGCAGCCACATACTAGTATATAACACACAAGTGGAGCCTATCCCTCATGTAATACATTAAGCATAAAAGCCTAGTCACCCCTCTGTGTCTCCAGCAAAAGGGAGAGGGGGAGTCTCACCTAGAGAAGATAAATGCAAAATGAACAACTACTAGCAGCTTCCACCCACTGCTGGGGGACAAGCCCTTACTGTGCTAAATGTAGTCTGGTGTGGCAAATTAACATTTTAACACTAAAACCCCTTCCATTCAAAGTATTCAATTTGTTTTTTGCAAAAATATTAGAAGCTAAATAAGTTATTTAAATGCATAAGTGTTTAAAATAAGTCACGGAGCACTACAGGAATATCTGACACATTCCTAATGAAAAGCCACTGCATTTAATTCCTAGCTGACAGGATACCCCTGTAAATCACAGCTAGTGTCATTTTTCTAATCTTGTACACACTTTGCATTTTCATCTTAAAATAAATGATTTCACAGGGTGTCTTGGGTTTAGCTGACAAGACATTTCCAATGAAATGAGAGAAAATAAAAAAGTATAATTCAAAAACTTTCAAGCTTCAATTGGCAACAAGAAACATTTCTAACAGTCTCTCAGGATTACAACTAATGCAGTTTCCCTCCCCCTCATAATACTGACCGATAGCCCTAAATCATTTTATAATAGCTATTCAACAATAAAAAAGCTGCTGCTCTTTTAGCATCTGCAACAGGCAGCTCAAAAAACCTTTTGATAAATAAAACACACACCCATGGCAATAAGGACGTGCCTATTTCACATGAAAGGTTCAGAAGTGCTGAGACCAAAATCTGCCCCTCCATATTTCAGCCTCTATGCTCAAAATCAAACTAGGGGATGCATTCTTAAGAATAGTTATGGATAGTCTTTAGGGACACCCTCCCCCTCCCCCAAAAAACCACTTTCACCAACACTGCTCACTCAGGTTATTGGGAAGAAGCAGAAACATTTCATTCTAGCAACTAAATTATCCAGAATAAACTTGCAAAATTACACACAGCAGCATATCAATCACCAGAAGGAAATCAAAAGGTAGCAAACTGGAAATGTTAAAAGAACAGATGAAACAGCATCTGAAAGTGGCAAATGCTTGTGTCAAATACACACTGACCACCAAAAAGAAGTAAATATCAGGGAGCATAAAACAGCATATATAATTCAAAGACCATACGCACAGTCCTCATTTTGTGGAAGTTACCATTACACTTTCCTGCTTCAACAGCCTAAATATGGGAAGTGAGAGGGGTTTTCCAATAGGACTGAGCCAAAATGTGTTCGCAACTTCATTTGTTTGGGCTATGAAGTCAAAGGGGGGCATTTCAGCAATATTAGATGTGGTTATGTATAGAAATACATAAAATAAGGCAACCATCAAAACTGTTTCCAATACAGAAGAGTGTACGTATCAACTCACCTCCTTTAGTGTGAAAGTTTCACCTTGAGCACCTGCAGCTCGCAGAATCTTCAGGAGTGGCGGTTTTGGTCGTAGCTAAGATATGTGATAAAGAGAGTTTTCTAAAAGCCATGTTCTGTAACTTGTGTGAGGACAGATTAAATGCTGCCCATACCTTTCCCAGAACAGGAAACTAAATGCTTCATGCAAGCCTGAAACACACAACTGCAATGTCCCATCCCCACCAATGGCACCTTTGAAACAAATAATTCTAAGGAGATGAAGTCACTAACAAACGATGCATAACCTCAATGTAAATCATACATTTCACTTTACCAGAGAGAGAGAAAGCAAGATTTAAAGAGAACGAGCATGAAAGGCAACAGCAACATACAAATCCCAAGTATCATAACACACAGGTTGCTTCCCTACCCTCTCTCACTGCAGCAGTCATAATACCCAATTAGGGCCACAATTATGTTATATCAACTCCAAGTGAAACTTTATATGAGAGCTACCCAGGCAGCTTCATAAGGCTGAAACAATGAAATGCCTGAAGCAAGAAGGCCCATTGGTCTGTATTAAACACCTCATTACCCTCTATATTCCCAACGCTAAAATGAGAGACAAAGGTGAAGTGTTGATATGTTCAGGCTAAGCGGGCAGAACAAGGGAGTTAGCAACCTAGAGTCATTCTAGACCAGTTTCAAAATTACACTGGTCGTACTGATTCCCATTTTCCCACATGTCTGTGGAGTTATGCAGTTCTGTGTCACCAACAGCTTTTAATCACACAGCTTCCAAACAATACCCGGGCAGCAAATGCACTGCAAATTCCAAAATCTTTAACTCAGGATTTTGTTGGAAACTGTTTCCCAGCACTCTCACTACCAATTGAAAAGACCAACCATTTGGGGACTCCTGTGTTTTCCGAAATCAAGCCCAAGGGAAGCATCAAAACTGCATGCCTACTTTTGAAACCATTTGCGGACAGCAGGACATAAATTAAGCTCACTTAAAGTTCAGTGCTACAGTAATCTAACACAAGGCTCATACACACCCAAATAATTAAATCAGAGAATAGTTCCAGATTCCAACTTAAGGGGCCTCTGTCATATGGGTTGATTTCTTCATTTTAAGACACCCTGCTCTCTGCAGAGGAACACCTGAACCACCTCAACGTATTTCACTTGGGACCCTAAGAACTCCAGCATAGCCAAATTGGATATAAAGATTAGATTATTCTCAGCTCCCCAGGATACTAAATTTGACAGCTAATATATGGCCATTAACTCAAATGTCTTTATTTAGTCAATATTTTCTCCCAGCAGTGGGAATAAACAAACATGCTTAATCATATTACCTGGGAACTATGATAGATAGTACCACTTCTAAATTAATATACTAGGGAACTAAATCCCAATGGAAAAGCCAGTTGTCATTAATGGCAAATAAAATTAGAAGTTGAACTCCTTCCTGCTTGATTAGCACCCACTGTTGACTGCACTTGTCTTTCCCGCTTCCATCTATATTGCTGCGTGTTACATCCCCTTTTCCAGCCACTTCTGGGTCGCCGTGATGCATGTGTGGTTGCGCATCAATTGGACATGTGTAAATCAGTCGTTGCCTGTATTTATACATATATACAACCTGAGCCTACGATAGAGGGGTTCACAGCATTAACAGCCAAAAATGGTATTGCTTCTTACATACCTGCAGTTTTGGATTCAAGCCAAATGAAACATCTCTCTCTCTCTCTCTCTCTCTCTCTCTCTCTCTCTCTGCCTTTCCAGTCTGACCTTCTGGTTCAAATAATACAAATCTGACCTTTTGTCTTTCTAACAGACAGCTGAGGGAGGGTAGCCCACCCATTTGCCCTCTGACTGGAGCCACTCCCTTTGTTCCACTCAGGACCCATATTTAGCAGGCCTTTAGCAGGCTGGCCTGGCTATTCCAGCAATAGAATCCATGCTGGATCCAGGAATTAAAATGGGGCCCAGGCTTCAGTCAAACCCCTCCTCCCCAAAAACTCATAATAATAGGTTACCTGTTTGACTTGTTGAGGTGATGTTCTGCAGGCACTCTCTGGTGATAGATATTGTGTAGAGGTGGAAGATGACATTTTGGCAGTGAAGTAGCTGTCTATCTTCAATACAAGCCTAAATCCAAAATAAGATTTATCAATTAGTCTGAAAGAAAGCACACACAAAACTATGCCAGAACAGATACTATTCAGAAGTCTTAGAAAACCATTTGGCATAAAATTAAATAATAGGATCCTAGGAGTACTTACATGTCTAATATTAAGACCACCCTATTACCATTTTTTAAATTTGGTTAACAACTTTAAAAAATCCAACACCTACTAGTCGAACATAAATTAGGCAATTATGAAGGAAAAGCCTGCAACTCCTCATTTATTGCACCTTAACTAGATATCTTTCCTCTTCTTCTAGAGACTAGTGTCTGAAACGACTTCTTGGAAGTGCAGTCCCAAGCAGTCTTTACTCTTCTGACCCTTTGAGCCCTAATATAACCAAGTCCCCTCTGGCATGTTGAGGCAAATCCCTAAAACAGTGACTGTGTTAGGATGAGTCACTTGAACACTAACAGCTGAGTCATTAAACTAGTACCCAATCATGGTTAACTTGGTCAGCAAGCAGGGCTGGGGCAAGCAACTGAATGTACTAGTGCTTAAAGCTAATGATATAAATACAGTTTATCCTATAAACTGAAAAGTCCCACAAATGTTTATGAAAAATACAGCATGCTTTATGCAGAGCTTTCAAATCAGCAAGCTTTATTTTCACTCAGTTCCAGCAAAGAAAGCATGAGATAGAAAAAATCCCTAAATCAGAATCCAGAATTATTTATTGTGGCACCATTTACAATAAACAGCCAGTTAAAATGGCAGTATCAGAGCTCTCTCCTATGGTATTTATTCTGAAGTAAATCATACTGAAGCATGCATGGACATGAGCTTTATTGCAAATGTTGGGTTTGGTATGGATATTGCAACTTGTGGAGAGACTGTGATATCTAGAGGCTAAATGAGATGGCTACTAAATGATAAGCATGAGATCTCAGTAGATCTATGGCTTGTGTATTATCAGATTTAAACAAATCAGACTGAAAAGTCGAACTGATTAAAAACCTATGCAACCTATGTACAGACACAAACTTAGTATGTATACATTAATTCATTAAATAGAAAAAGGATTACATCCAAATTCCAATATTTCAGAATGAAATTAAGGGAAGACGTTTTTCATGCACTGAATTGACAGCCTTGTTCTCTAATGTGGCAGTTTTCAAAATAACTATAAAACATGTACAGACCTGCATGTCCTAGTGGTGGGGTTTAAAATAACAGGCTAGGAGCAATGGCAGTTCATGTCATGTTTCTTAACCTCTGATGGAATAAGTAAATCCCTCCAGCTGGATTTTCCATGGTGCTCAGTAAAGAATACTAATAGTAGGCTAAACCAGGTTTGGATCTTTGGATAACCTTGTAAATGATGGCTGGCAAAAAGTATGACATCTATGTATAACTATGCCTTTCTCTTAGAGCTCACAACAGCACTTGAAGTTTAAGAATTCAGAAAAGAGTTTTAAAACAGCAAAAAAAAATATTTAGCTTAACAGAACATGATGGCCACAATTTATTTAAAACCATAAAACACTAGACACATGGATGTACTTCCCAATAAAATAGATGTTCACAAATGTTCCAAGCAAACACATACAAATATGTAAACCACATGTCTGAAACCCACAGAAAACCATTTTCTCTCTCCCAAAATGACCTCAAATATTTCTCTGCAAGGTCAAAGGAAATGGGGGAAATCTCCCAAGTGTCTCTGTGCTCACAAATCCTGCCTGAAGGGCACATTTAATGTGTGAATAGGGTGAGCATTTGTCCTGGGTTCAGGAATTAAGTAGTTATAACAGAAGAGTGGCCAAAACCCAGATAATGCAATCAGGTAAATGGCAGACAGGAGATAAACAACACACTCAGGATTCTGTTTTAGACCGCCCCCTGTGATGTATGTATGTTTCTGGGGGTGGTCTGGAGTTTGAGCGTGGGCAATTTCAAAGTCTATACAGTGGACGCTCGGGTTGCGAATGTGATCCGTGCAGGAGGTATGTTCGCAGCCCGCAGCACCACGTCTGCGCATGCACGGGTTGTTATTTGGCACTTCTGCGCATGCGCAAAGTGCAAGCGCCGAAACCCGGAAGTAACCTATTCCGGTACTTCCGGGTTCGGCGCAGTGCAGTGCGCAACCTGAAAACACGCAACCTGAAGCATCTGTAACCTGAGGTATGACTGTATAAGGGCGGACGCACCTTTGTTCTGAGTCCCTCCCCCCCTCCTGTGTGTGGGGAGGGGAGCACACTGTTGCAACAGCTTTAATAAAGATCAGGCTTACTAGCTGCTTTGCTTCTCAATATTCTCTGGTTGGTCTCTGGTATTTTCTCCTACCGATAGAGAACCTACAAAAGGACTCTACATGGGCTCTTGGGTACCCCATAAGTGAAAAGGAGCAGTTTTTTTCTCCTAACAGGTAGAATTTCCAGTACGTACTAGTTGAATGACTCCGCTGTTCAAGTGACTCATCTGAATACATTCACTGTTTTAGGACTTGCCTGAGCATGTCCTAGGGGACTTGGTTTTCTTTGGGTTCAAAGGGTCAGAAGAGTAAAGATTGCTTGGGACTTCACTTTGAAGAAGCTATTTCAGAGGGAAGATAAATACCCCATTAAGGTCTTATAAATGAGCTGCAGGCTTTTCATTCATAATAGCTTTATTTATACTTGACTGGTAAGTGTACCTGTAGGTTTTTTAAGTTGTCACCAACTGAAAAAAGAGTAATAAGGTGGTCTTAGTTTTGGTCATGTAAGTAGCCCCTAGGATCTTTTCACTTATTTTTGTGCCCAATGGTTGTAAATTGCCATATGAGATTAGCAGCTGTAACAATATTAGGGAGAGGGGGCAAAAACACATTGTTGCAAGCTGGTACTATCAAGCATTGCAGGGGGTTAGGGTTGGACGAGATGACCCTTGGGATATCTTCTAATTCTACAATTCTGATTCTACAAGCATTCATTTATGCCCTTTAAGATGACACAGAAAAACATGAAGAAATACCATCCCACACCCTCTAACAGTCATCCAAAATTCTGAGATCACAGAAAATGATCAGTCCCCCGTGAATTGTTTGGGGACTTAAAATAATCAAACAAGTGATGCAGTGAGAATGCTCCTGTTCAGGATACTACTTTCTATTCGCCTTCCACCCATCCCCAACAGTAAGTTAGTATTCTGTTGCAATGGAGAATGGCAAGAACTCACTGGGCTACTGAGTTTCCCAAACCTTAGGGTCCTTGTTTTCCTAAATGTTTTTTTTTATTTCTGGGAACCTTGGGTATTCCCTCAAGCCTGGTAATATCTCCAGCTTGTGTATGGAAGGTGCCGTTTCGGTTATATAAAGATGGACACTCCTAGACTTGAGATTGCAGTACGATGATGAGCATACACTGCTGTCTAATTGTTCACTTTCCAATGCATTACTAATCTCTTAAAAATCACTTCCTTGTTTCCAAGCTTTACTTAAAATGGCTAGGCAGGACAACTAAGCAGCAAATGCTGGCTGTCATTCAGCAACTTTCATTTCAGCGTCTTACGTAAAAATGACGGGTGCACTGAATGATGTAAGGACCTGCGCACTCACTTTTTTTTAAACTTTCCCTCTAAAATATTTAACACGTTCTCCAACCATTTTTCCACGATGTCAGAGCCAGCTCCTGATTAGTTATAAACAAACTCAAAAAAGTAATTTCAAAAGTTGCCTTGGAGGGGAGCATAGAAAGCTACTTTAGACAAAGCCCTTAGTGATGGGGTGCTTACACAAAGCACAAGTGCATGCAAGTCAGAGGAAAGATACCCTTCCTTAAAAAAAAAAAAAGTGCAATGTGCCTGAACTTGGCGAGTTTAATTATGAGAAACGTCAAAACGAGAGCTAAGCATGTGTGCAAATGCCAGTCCTTTAAAAAATATATACCTGCTTTAATTTTGCTTTTCAGACTAGTGACTGCTGTAATAATGATAACCCTCCGCTGTGTTCTCCCCTCCTTACACTAAGAAAAAGGCAGTCAAAAGTCCCAAAATACCCAGGTGCTATTGACACAGCAGGGACCTCCCCACTCCAAAGCCTAGCAAGCGGTGCCTTCTCCCACAGCCTGGAACTGGAGACTATGGAAGACAATCTTACTCGGCTAGGAGTGATCGCCAAAGAATAAGACTTTTCCACGCCAAGGAAAACAGAGCATCTCATAAATGCTTGGGGCAGCTTCTTCGCGGCCCCCCTCGCAACACGCCACCTCCAACCTCCCAATACTAACATTTGGGCCCGCAAAGACTCCAGGAGCCACAGTTGCCAACTCAGCAGGGAAGAAGAGCGAGAGGAGCAGCCTGCCTGCCCTTGCTTCCCTCCCCCCACCTCCGTTAGCAACCGTTCCCTACATTAGCGTATAAAAACACCCCATCGTGGGTCGACGGACAGCGCTTTTTACCGCAAGGGCTTTTCTGTACATCCCAGGTCAAGGGGGCTCTCGAAGCGGCCGGTCCAAAAAGTCGGCAACCCCCGTCCCCTCCGCTCCCCTCCTGCGCTTCCCCGCCTCAGCCCCGCCACCAAAAAGTTTTTTCCCTAAAAGTTCCTTTCGCTGAGGGGGAACTTGGAGGCCCCCCCCCGAGCTGTTCGGCATCCGGCCACCGTTCGCCCTCCTACGGAGAAGCCGCGAAGATTTCGGGCCCCTCACCGCCTCCTCCGGGACTCACCCTAAGGCCGCTCCACGACGCCCAGCAACTCCCGGCTAGTTACGGGGGATGGGGCGGGGTGGGGAGGACGGGGCGCTTAAAACCCCCGGCGGCTCGTCGCCTCCATCTTAGCGAGGGCGGGAAGGCAGCAGGCCTCGGTTTCCGCCCAGCCTCTCAACATGGATACCCGCGCGCTTCCGCCCAGGCCGCAGGGATAGGCCAGCGCCCACGTGCCTATGGCGGGACCAGCGACACGCGGGATCAGCTAACAGAGAGTCTCCCGCCAAGTCACGCACTACACCATAGAGGTTAATGGGAAACAAAGGCTAGAGCGGAATGGCGGGCGGGTAGAGTGGAAGCCACAGAGATAAGGAGGAGAGAGATGCTCACCAGCAAGAGGAGGTTTCTACGGAGCTTGCTTCGCCGCACGAGGCGGGCTGCCCACACGCGGGGTGTAATTGCTGCAGGTGATTGGCAGCAGCTGCCTCTCGTTCACACGCGGCCGAAACAGGTGTCCCCTGGTTGGGGTGTTTCCCCCGCGCCCAATTCGGATCTTACTCCCAAGTGGGAAAATTGGGTTCAGCCTCTGAATCCTTAAACGCGCGATATTGGCTGTATGTAAACCAGTGGAGCACGAGGCTTCTGCACGGAAATATGCTCCGCGCTTAGTCTGGGAGGAGGCGATTTCAGTTAGAGTTGCTTCTTCTGCACGGGAGACTTTGGACTGGCAATCCGGTGTAGTCTCAGCCCCACCTGACTTTGTTTTAAAAATTCACCCGGGAAAAGCTGGCTGGGAAGTCCAACCAGCGTCCAGAGTTCCCGGGAGGCTCCTCTGTCGGTTGGGAAGAAGCGGTAGATGCTGAGTAATTCTGAGCAAGGCGGCTGTTAAGCCAGGTATTTATTAGAAATACTGCTGCAACAGGGTCCCCACTCACAACTCGCAGGAAAGAGAGAACCTGAACAACAACAACAAAAAGCTTCCATTTATACCCGTTGATTTGGGTGGTCTATAGGTGTGCACCTAGAAAATGTCAGGCCAGAGTCACTGAAGGGGAGGCACCACGTGTAAGGTTTTTACAGGTCATGGGTTTATCAGTACATCCCAGGTGTTCCTTCGCAAAAAGATAACAGGAACAATAGTCTTACATTGTTCTACCATTGTTTCTCTTTACAGTGAAGAGATTTGCATGAGATAGCCAACCAGTTCGTAAATTTGCATGACATCTGACAGATCACCACTTCTTGTAACCTTCCCTTCCCACCTTTTCCCACACTGTGACATGAGTGAAATAAACTTTGTGTGTAGACTTTATCATTGTTGCATTATTATTATTATTTTTCAGGTTATTTCAAAAAGGAATTGAATGTTTCCCTTTTGAATTGGAGTATTGCTGGTTTTGCATAGCTGAACCTGTTTCCTAGACACGGCGCTGTTGAATTCCTTTAACAGTCTAGATAAGCAACACCTAGCTTTTGGGGTTCATTTGAACGGGGAGCGTTTATGTACATGGGCCCTCTATAATTGTGTGAGATGAAGTTAACAGTTTGCAATGTTAACAGCGGATTACATTGAAGGGGAAATTAAGTAAATTATCTTTTAGCATCGCCCCCTAACCTGCAATTAGGGCCAGCCAGAGTGGGGTGTCAGGAGGCTCACTTCACCTGCAGCCTCAATCTCAAAGGGAACCTCAAAATTAGGCACTTGTTAATTTTTATTTTTATTTGAAAAGTTTTGTAACTTTGAATTGGTGTAAGTAAAAAAAACTGCTCCTTTTCCCTTATGGGGTACCCAAGAGCCCATATAGAGTCCTTTTGTAGGTTCTCTATTGGTAGGAGAAAATAACAGAGACCAACCAGAGAATATTGAGAAGCAATGCAGCTAGTAAACCTGATCTTTATTAACTGTTGCAACAGGGTGCTCCCCTGCATGCAGGAGAGAGGAGAAGAACCCTGAACCATGTGTGCAAGCTCTTATATAGACATTTTAAATTTCCCACCCTGGAGTCCAAGAACACCCCCAGAAACATCATACATACATCACAGAAGGGGTGTAGCCCAAGAACACCCCCAGATACAACGGTTATGGGCCCAGGGATCGAGGCCACAGAACCAGTGTCAGCAGAAGAAGGACTGGGGGCTGTTTTTGTTCTTGTTGGGGTCTCTTGAACTGGCAGCGTGAGGCAAGCCTCTTCAGAGACAGAAGGGAGAAAAGCTGCGAGGAGACAAACAGTGAGTAAAACCTGTGCCTAAAAGCTAAAGTAGGCAGGCTGGGCTGTTTGTGCAGCTGCCAAAGCAGCTCGCACAGAGAAGCTTTGATTTATGACTGCTTCTGAGTGTTCCTGACTCCGTTTAATCTCTGGGACAGAGAATGAACAGGAACGAATCTCAAGTCCCTGAGTTACATAGAGGGAATGCCTGACGAGGCAGGTCTTTGCTGAGAAAGTAGCCTTGATTTATGTGCTACAGAAGGGAGGACATACCCCGATGCTTATGAAGCTGGATTCACACAGCAGCAAGCTTTGCCAGGACAATAGCTGTATATGGAACATCAGCTATGGGGGAGGGAGCAGTTTCCTCCAATGCCGCGTTGAAGTAGCAGACATGAACTTCTCCTGGTATGCCCCACAGAGAAACTTACGGTCTTCAAATAAAAACATATTGAAGGTCCCAGGCCACAGAGAAGTTAGGCTGGCCTCAACTAGAGCCAGGGCTTTTTCGGCCGTGGCTCCGATCTGGTGGAACACTCTGTCACAAGAGACCAGGGCCCTGCGGGACTTGACATCTTTCCGCAGGGCCTGCAAGACAGAGCTGTTCCACCAGGCCTTTGGCCAGGGCACAGCCTGACTCCCTCCCTCGGCAATCTTCGCGGAGCTCTGGCCCAATGGTTGCCAGTGGCTTGAATTAATTAATTTTATAATGAATGATTTTAGAGTGTTGTTTGTGCTGTACTTTTGTACTGTTTTATTGTTGTTAGCCGCCCTGAGCCTGGCTTCGGCTGGGGAGGGCGGGATATAAATAAAATTTATTATTATTATTATTATTATTATTATTATTATTATTATTATTCTCATGCATTCCCTGTGAGTTTGGGAATGTGGGGGAGCAGTGATTTTGTTCCCGAAGCTACAAAAGCAATTTGATGCTGTGTCTCATGCCAACAGCCAGAGTGTGAGTGTGTGTGTATATATATATATATATATATATATATATATATATATATAAAAAGTGGTGCACCCCAGATCCAGCTAAGACCCAGACCCAAGCTGCTATTATAAGAATTTTAAGGACTTAGATATATAATAAATGTTCATAAATGTACCAAGCAAACACGTACATAAATATATAAACCACATGTCTGGAGCAGCACAGGAATACAGTCCTGAAACCATTTTGACTGACCAAATGTTTCTCTGCAAGGAGGGAAAATGTGAGGGAACCTTCCCCTTGTCTCAGGAATTAAGTGATTACCATCTCAAAGGAATGGCCATACTACCATGAAAGGCAATCAGATAAGGCATTATCAGATAATCTGGCAGACAGGAGATAAACAAAGCACTCAGATTTCTGTTGTAAACCGCCTTTTCTGTGATGTAGGTATGATGTATCTAGGGGTGGTCTTGAGCTCCAGGGTAGGGAATTTCAAAATGTCTATATAAAGGGAGGCACACATTTGTTCTGGGTCCTCCTCCTCTCTCCTGCGTGTGAGGGGAGCACCCTGTTGCAACAGCGTTAATAAAGATCAGGCTTACTAGCTGCTTTGCTTCTCAATATTCTCTGTTTGGCCTCTGTTATTTTCTCCTACGGATGGAGAACCTACAAAGGACTTGTGTAACCCATAAGGGAACAAGACCAGATTTTGTTTGCAACACTGCAAAGGCGCATCAAGGGGGTAAAATATGTCGCTGGCTTTTGAAATGGGCTCTAGCCCACAGCAGCTCATTAATGGCATAAGAAAATGTGTTCATGTTGTATGAGATGCCACAAGGCTGCCCCGTCCGCATTGCAAGCTTGCCACCAACAAACAATGAGACAGATCCATGCGGTGAGCAAAATAACCTTTGGGGCCCGAGCCGCTGGTTACCGCAAACGACTCAGGCGAAAGGAAGGTCTCTAACCCTGCCCAGTTTGACGGAGCGGGACTGGGGAGCAAGGGAGATTCGTTCACTTTTGCCCCGCACATGGCGGCTTCCCTCCAGATCCGGAAGTGGAGGCTCGCGTGGAATGTTGGCCTTCTGCGCGTCTCTTTGCCAACTGGGGAACCTTTTTTTCTTTATGGGCTCCAAAGGAAGGGAAGGGGAAGCTTCGCCCGCTAGGAAAGCAAAACTAGGGGAGCTGCTGCAGCAGCAGTTCTTGCATGCACGCTGCAAACCGAGGTCCCTAGGCTGCGCCTGCGCAAATACTGACTTATTTATTTGTTTTGCTCCCTGCCAAGCAGTGTGCATAGAATAACCCTGAGCCGCTGTGCAAATTAATATACCGTGTGCAGCTGTTTGTGGGTGTCTTTGTCAATGCAAAACTGATACGTTGTTTCCTGAAACGGGGGTTGGCAGGCGGAAATGGGGGCAGGATTTATTTTACGGGGGAAATAACCAACCTCCGTTGCTCTGATTGGTTATCGCAGAGCAATGAGAGTAATTAGCACATTGCGTGCTCTCCAGTAGCTTCGCTTTGTCTAGCGCCGTAGTGGAGAAACTCAGCACGGAGCCCGGATAGCTCAGTCGGTAGAGCATCAGACTTTTAATCTGAGGGTCCAGGGTTCAAGTCCCTGTTCGGGCGGATTCCGCTTTTTTTATTTAAAAAAAAGCTTCATTAAATTTTCTGTTTTAGTGTTCTTACTACTTTCTGCAGTCCGATTTCCCTTGAATAGTCTTTTTCGCTGTGTTGTGTTAGAGACTAGATAATGGCGAGAAGCTACTCTTCTAACGTGCATTAAAAAGAAAACCCCGAGATATATTGCAAAGGAACCCTGTAACTTAATTTTTGCTATTAAAACCACCTTTTTGCAGTTTGATAGAATTTTTATTTGCCATTTTCTATTAAAAATCGTACTCGCCCGAACAGGGACTTGAACCCTGGACCCTCAGATTAAAAGTCTGATGCTCTACCGACTGAGCTATCCGGGCGCTCTACAAACTTTTGTTTCCACACTGTAGATGGTCTTTCTCGTTTATCCTGGCAACCTGTCTCTTTGTGGCTTGAGTACTGTATGTGCATCCTTTCTTCGTGTGTATAGTAGTACAGATTACTTGCTCGCCCCTTTTGTTAATTTCTTGCTGCAGTGATATTTCCTTCCTGCCTCGTTTTTTTTTTAATCTCTGATTCTGCATGAGTAATGAAGGAAAGAGGAAAAAGCATTGGAGTAACCGGGCTTCAATTTATATACGGTACTTTAAAAAAGCGAGCATGCGGGGGTGAACCTTCTGCAAATAACAAGATACTAGCAAAGTCTTCCCCCAACTTCAGTCCCCCATGCGACTGTTTAAACAAGCAAAGCACGTATCAAATCTCTGATATTCTTTAACACTGCAATTCTATAGCTGACTACTTAGAAATAAATAAAACAATAAAATGAATGCAACGTGGCACTTCAATATTTCCAAAAGTGCAGCAGCCAACTGAAATATCTCGGCTCAGAAGGCAGAGGGACTGAGCTCTTAGCTTTTGTTTTCCAACGCCTATCCTTGTTTTCAAAAGCTCTGTACATATTGTTAATCAGATCTTCTGAGTGCCATGCTTCTTATGCACCACAGTCAAAGCAGCACCTTCCAAGCACAAGACAGAGATTTCATAGAATAAGAAGGGAGCCTGAGGGTGATCGAGCCCAACTCCCTGCAATGCAAGAATCCTAACTAGATCATCCATCCACCCTCTGTGTATGGTGAAATATACTCAGAGTCGCAAGTGATTTCATGCTCTTTATTCAGCTCATGGTGGTGAGGAGGAATGAATAAATGTCCCCTCACAGTATCTGCTTTATATACATTATTTACACAATGGGCTGCACATGATTGGCTAATTCTGGAATTCTACTGTAAGCCAATCAGGTTGTGGATTCACTTCTATCTGGAGCAGGATTGGGTGGTTCCTGCCAACCAATCATACTGCTGCATTGTTCTAGGACCAATCAGACTGCTGCATTCTGAATCCTATTGTTCTAGGACCAATCAGACTGCTGCCTTTTGGATCCTATTGTTCTAGGACCAATCAGACTGCTACAGTTTGGATCCTATTCAACTCAGTACATAACACCCCTCCCCTCTAAGTTCCAGTCCTGCCCGGGAGGTCGCATTCATAGTCCTCAAGGTATGCCGGCGGCCTACGTGTGCGTTGTGGCCTGGGGTGTTCCCTGGTCCGGGCTCCGGGTTCTGGCTCGTGTTCCAAGGATGCTGGCTGTGATGCGGCTGTTTGGTCTGGTGCAACCGGCTCGCTCAGTCGTGGTTCTGGTTCCGGTGTCCTTTCGGCCTCACGGGTCCTCTCTGTATTTACTGATTCTGCCTCTCCTGCTGGCCCCTCCTGCTCTATGGGCCTCACTGCCCCGCTGTTCCCTTGGGACTCCTCTGACCTGTCCTCCTCCTGGTTTTCTCCCGGGAATCGTCGCCGTATCTGGTCGCAGTGGCGGCGCCAGCATTGCCCCCCATCCGTTAGCACCTCGTACGACACGGGGCCAGTGACCCTGGTGATTGTGGCGGGTACCCATGCTGGGCCTGCCCCAAAATTCTTTGCGTACACTGGGTCCTGGGCCTCGAAGGTCCGGGGGTTCCTGCCTTCCCCCACCACTACCTCATCCTGAGCTCTATCGGGGTGAAGGCGGTCCAATCTGATTGCAAGGCGCTGACCCATTAGTAGTTCAGCGGGGCTCCGGCCAGTCGTTGAGCTGGGGGTGCTGTGCTGTGCTAGAAGGAATGTGGCAAGGCGGTACTCCCAGTCCCCTTGCGTCATGCGGCGAAGGGTGTCCTTGGTGGTCCGCACCATGCGTTCTGCTTGGCCATTGGTGGCAGGGTGGAACGGCGCCGAACGGATGTGGCGGATGGCGTTCTGCGCTGTGAAGGTTTGGAATTCTCCTGACGTAAATGCAGTCCCGTTGTCTGAGACGAGAGTGTCAGGGAGCCCGTGGGTTGCAAACAGCCTGCGTAGTACCCGGATGGCTGCGGACGTGGAAGTGGACGGTACCAGTGCGACTTCCAGCCATTTGGTGTAGGAGTCCACCACTATGAAGAATGTTTTCCCCTGAAAGGGGCCAGCGAAATCCACATGCAGGCGTGACCATGGTGCTCGGGCGGACTCCCAGGACTGGACTGGGGCCCTTGGGGGATCTGGGCGGGATTCTTGGCAGGCCTGGCAGTGTTTGACCCAGGCCTCTATCTCTCCATCGATCCCCGGCCACCACACATAACTCCTGGCAAGGGCCTTCATTCTTACTACCCCTGGATGTGTCTCGTGTAGGGCTGTGAGGACCCTTTTGCAGAGGGGCTGGGGAACAACGACTCTGCTTCCCCATAACAGGCACCCCTTGTGGGCCGACAGTTCATGTTTGCGGGTTGTGTAGCCGGCGAATTCTGGCCCGGGGCTGCTGCTGGGCCATCCCCTCCACACCCAGTCCAGGACCCGGGAGATGACCCTATCTTTCTTGGAATGGTGTGCAACTTCTTGTGCCTGAATGGGGCGGTCGGGAAGCAGCTCCAGGCTCATAACCTCTTGTGCAGGTGCTGGGTCAGGGCCTGTTTCCGGTAGTGGTAGCCTGCTGAGGGCGTCCGCATGGCCCATCGCCTTCCCAGGTCGGTGAATCAGTGCATACTGGTAGCTGGCAAGGAAAATTGACCACCTGAGGACGCGAGGAGACAGCACTTGGGGGGTCTGCTTTTCGGGGGCAAACAAGCCAAGCAACGGCTTGTGGTCAGTCACCACGGTGAAGGGCCGCCCGTACAAGAAATCATGGAATTTTTTTACTCCCTTTACGATTGCCAGACCCTCCTTGTCGATTTGCGAGTAGTTCCGCTCGGTTGTGTTGAGTGTCTGGGAAAAGTACGCCACCGGTACCTCTCTTCCATCCGGGAGTTGGTGCCCCAGGACAGCTCCAATGCCATAGGGTGAGGCGTCGCATGCTAGCACCACCGGCAGCCTCTCGTCGAAGTGTGCCAAGACCGAGTTTGAGACAAGCAAGTCCTTGACTGCCTGGAATGCGGCCTCCTGGCGCTGGCCCCACACCCAAGGGGCCCGCTTGTCCAGGAGTCTGTGTAGGGGCTCCGCTACCGCCGCCTTGTGGGGAAGGAAGGAATGGTAAAAGTTCAATAGTCCCAAGAAGGCCTGAAGTTCAGTCTTGCTCTTGGGCGCTGGGGCATCCCAAATGGCCCGTACCTTGTCCCCAGTCGGGTGGACCCCTTCTGCGTCCACCATAAATCCCAGAAAGTCCACCTGAGGCACTCCTAGTAGACATTTTTCCCGCTTCACCTTGAGACCCGCCGTCTGGAAACGGTGCAGAACGGTGCGGAGGCGGTCCTCAAACTCCTCTGGTGTGGGGCCGGCAATCAACACATCATCGAAGAAGGGGGTGACGCCAGGAATCCCTTTAAGGAGAGAGTCCATTATATTCTGGAATATGCCTGGTGCCACGCTGACACCGAATTGCAGCCGCTTTACCCTGAACGCTCCTCTGTGCGTCACAATCGTCTGTGCCTCTGCTGTGGCCTCATCTACTGGCAGCTGTTGATATGCTTGGGCCAAGTCCAGCTTGCCAAAAATTTTCGACCCAGCCAGGGTGGCAAGGACATGGCTGACCACTGGCACTGGGTATGCGTGGGCCGTGAGGGCCTTGTTTATGGTACATTTGTAGTCTGCACAGATGCGGACCGAACCATTAGGCTTGACGGGTGTGACGATTGGGGTTTCCCAGGGAGCATTAGGCACCGGCTCCAGCACTCCTTGCTCTACGAGTCGGTCCAATTCCTCGTCTATACGGGGTTTCAAGGCGAACGGGACCCGGCGGGCCTTGAGCCTGACCGGTCGTACTGCGGGGTCAAGCTGTAGCGCAATGGGGGGGCCCGTATACTGTCCCAATTTCCCATCGAAAACCCCTGGAAATTCCTTGCATATGGCGTCCACGTCCACTTGTAAGCTAGTGTGGTTCACCCCGGTGACAGCTAGCCCCAGTGGTCCAAACCATGCCAATCCCAGTAAGCTAATGTAGGGGCCCTTGACCACAAGCAAGTCCAGTTGCCGCGTCCGCCCTCGGTATTGCACCCTGAAGGTCCCCACCCCCATTGTGGGGACCTTACGTTTCTGGAAGTCCCGGAGGGTGAATGGGGCCGGCCTGAGTTTGGGACCCCCAGTGGGACACAGTTTCCTTAAGGTCCTTGCCGAGATTATGGATAGAGTTGAACCCGTGTCAAGCTCCATGCGGCATGGGGCCCCCTCTATCTGTACCTCTACATAAATTTTCTCTACGTTGGGGTGGGGCAACTGGTATACCTGGAAGTCCGTGAGCTCCGTCGAGTTGCCTTGGTGCGTTGGGCCCTGGGACCTGGGGCTCTTGGATTGGTCATCTGATGCCTGGTGTCGGGTGGGCCGAGCCCGACACACCCGGGCGATGTGTCCCGATTTTCTGCACTGCCTGCACTCTGCGTTGCGGAAACGGCAGGTCCTCCTCTCGTGACTCTCCCCGCAGCTTGCGCAGTTCCCTCCTTCTCGTCGAGGCAGCTGTGGTCTGTGCGCTGCTTGAGTGCGCTGCTGTACTCGGTGCACCTCCTCCCTGTCGGATCCTGAGTCGTCGGTGAGGTCTTCATGGTGGACCCTCGGTTGGGATGGCAGGCTCGGCCGTGCCTCTTGGGTCGACCTCTCGGCAGCTTCTGTTGCCAGGGCCTCCTCCAGAGCGACCTGGAACGTTAGGTCCTTCTTAGCGTAGAGGCGCCGTTGCAGCTTCTCATCCTTCAGGCCACCGACGAGGCGGTCACGAAGCATGTTCTCCAGCTCTGAGAAGTTGCAGAACCGGGCGGCTTGGCGGAGAGAGGTCACAAACCCAGTTATGGTTTCCCCAGGGGCTTGCCGCTTTGCGTAGAAGGCATTTCGACGAGCCACCACTGAGGGCTGTGGCGAAAAGTGCCCCTTCAGCTGTTCCATTATTGTTTTGTATGGAACAGTAGCGACGTCTTCAGGCGCAAGGAGAGCCCGGGCGATTTCAAACGTCTCCTCTCCGCAGACGCTGAAGAATATCGCCCTCTTCTTGGCGTCTTCTTCGTCGGTGACCCCTTTGGCTTCTAGGAGGAAGGTGAAACGGGAGGCGTACGCTTCCCAGTCTCCAGATGCTGGGTTGAATGGCGAGAAGCTGCTGTTGGCTGCCATTCTGAGTTCCTTGTGCCCCGGAGCTGAAGCCTGGATACACGGTGCGAGGCAGCGGTGCGGCAGTTGGCGGTGCTGCGGTGCTGTGTGTGGCAGTCAGCTCAGCGGGATCCCATCCTCGTCGCCAGTGAAATATACTCAGAGTCGCAAGTGATTTCATGCTCTTTATTCAGCTCATGGTGGTGAGGAGGAATGAATAAATGTCCCCTCACAGTATCTGCTTTATATACATTATTTACACAATGGGCTGCACATGATTGGCTAATTCTGGAATTCTACTGTAAGCCAATCAGGTTGTGGATTCACTTCTATCTGGAGCAGGATTGGGTGGTTCCTGCCAACCAATCATACTGCTGCATTGTTCTAGGACCAATCAGACTGCTGCATTCTGAATCCTATTGTTCTAGGACCAATCAGACTGCTGCCTTTTGGATCCTATTGTTCTAGGACCAATCAGACTGCTACAGTTTGGATCCTATTCAACTCAGTACATAACATATGGTGTTAACTAGTCCCTGATGGCAGGCTTGTCCACACAGAAGTTTAATGTGTGTTTCTTCTCCCATTCAATTTGCTTGGTCCGCATGACATTGCCCTCAAAAAACAACCATCTCTATGCTTTCTCCCTGTAAATCTGGGTTTACCTGGATTTTGCATGGATAAATTGAGGGAAATCACTCTCTAGTCCCTCCACTTCAGGTTACAGATGAATTGTTTTTAGTGTGGATGCATAAGTCATCACTTTCTGGCTGTGATTGTAACTATGGGGAGTTCTTGAACAGAAGTTCCTACACATTTGGACAAAAGCAGAAAACTGCAAAGGTAAACAACATTAAAATAAAATTCTTCACCAGATAACATTAGACGTCAACCTAAAAAGTGTGTGCTGAGAATTTACCATTGCTTTCATTTCTTTTCCATTCCAGCATGCTAGTAAGGGTGCACTGGAAATTTAGCTATAGGTATACTGGTATATAGAGCCAACAGATTTGCACAAAACCAGAAAAAAATGTGCTAGCAAATTTACAATTGCCTGTGTTTTTGCATACTTCATGGCCAAGGATATATATATTTTTAAGCATGGTGTGTGTGTGGTTTTCTGTGCTCATGCCCTGTTGGTACTTAATTGGCATGATAGAATCAACAGACTAGAAGACACAAGGCAGTGACAAACGCAAAAAAGAACATCCACTGGTTTGAAGGGGACAGACCAATGCTGCTACTTACGTACAGATTCAAATACATGTGGGTGTGAACGACTCTTATTTGAATGGGGGAAATGAAGGTTAACAAACAATGCTCAAAAGTAGACAAGCTGTTGCTGCATTTCTCCTGAAGGAACAGGTTCATAGCTTGGGGATTCTCCTGGATACATTACTGTCCCTCCAAGAGATGTTGAGTGGGCAAGAATGAGGAAGAGGGCCTTTTCAGTGGTGGCCTCCTGTCTATGCAATGTTCTCCCCAGTGAGGCCAGCTTGGCATTGAACCTATCATTGGAGGTCATATTAAGACCTTTCTCTACTCCCAGACATTTAATGGTATCTGCCGTGTTTCATAAACTACTTTTTTCTGTTGTGCATTATTGGCCAGCTGGTGGGTGGATATATTACAGTATAGTGGGGTGCTTTTAAAATATATTGTACTGTTCCTGTGTTGACTTTGTTGCAGGAATTTATGTTGCCCTTCCAGGGGGTTGCCCTTCCAGCAGATATCATGCACATGCACCCCACTACCAAAATCAGCACAATTACTTTTGTGACTTTTGTGATTTGTCCCCACAAAACACTTCATCACAGTTTCTTCCAATCTATTCAAAGGGCCTTTGCTGCACAATACCAAATGTAACAATTCGCTGCGAAATGTACTGTATCTATGTACTGGCTCACTGGGAAAACTTCAGAAATTTATATAGACATGTGAGCTCAGCTACTCAGCAGCCCCTCTTGCCTGAGTGATAATCCCTGGCATCTTGATACCTGAGTGCCAGACAGGAAGCCATTCCAGAAATAAGAAACCCAGATGAAGACAAAAGGGTGTGATTAAGTTGACTGGGAAACAGGGAAATGTAAATATCTCTTTTGTTTCACTTGACTGGTGTTTGGCAAGGGGAGGAATGGGGCAGGGTCCAGGATGCTCAGATTACTGCCACCAGACCTCCCCTTTCATTGTGTAACCATGATGTATTAGTGATGTCGTTTTGGGGGTATAACATGGGGGTTACTAAAAAGGTAAAGGTACCCCTGACCATTAGGTCCAGTCGCGGACGAACTCTGGGGTTGCGGCGCTCATCTCGCTCTATAGGCCAAGGGAGCCGGCATTTGTCCGCAGACAGCTTCCAGGTCATGTGGCCAGCATGACTAAGCCACTTCTGGTGAACCAGAGCAGCGCACGGAAATGCTGTTTACCTTCCCGCTGGAGCAGGTACCTATTTATCTACTTGCACTTGATGTGCTTTCAAACTGCTAGGTTAGCAGCTAATAAAAGTTTGGGTTCTCTTTTGTATGGGGCTTCCATCTTGTTTCACCTGGTGGCAGGTGGGAGTCCTGTCGCAACAGTCTTCAATAAAGACCAAGCCTACTGGCTGCTGTTTTGCTCTGGTATTCCTGGCTGGTGTCCTTGTTTTTTGTCCAAGGGAGCCCTCAGATTTCTCCGTTAACAACTTGAGTTTAAAATTCTGTATTTATTTTTTTTATAAGCCACCTTTAGACTTTCTAGGTATAAGGCATCTGAGAAACACAATGGGACAAATTCCAAATTGCGCTCTTCCAATTGTTCCATCTGTGCGAGAAACTTGCCAGATGGAAATATCCCCCATACCCCCATACACCACGTGCTGCTCTTGGGGTTCTCAGTCACAAATCTCAAGGTTGATTTTAGGGCATGGGGAGGGAAGGGGGCGGGAATCCTGTTGCATGAACAGAAGTCCTTGTGCAAAGATTCTGCTGACAGAGCTGGTTCGGTGAATCCCACCTAATTATTACAGCATATTTTTTGGCTTTCTGTTCTCAGATGACAGGAGTGCTTATCAGAAGCCTTGGATGGCACGGGATAACAACAGTGATCGCTGTACAAATACAATGAAGGGACTAGCGCAGCTACCCCTCTGGAAAGAATACTGTTGTAGACTCTACATTTCAGAGTTCAGGCTTAATCGTCACTTACTCTTACGTATTTGTTCGCTCTTCAGTGCATTGTTTGGTTCTTTCCACTAGGGAGCAGGTTTTACCAGCAGATTGTGTGGCTCTTAAAGGCAAGAGATTCAGGCAATCTGCTTGAAAGTAGAATTAGCACCGTCCGAAGAGGCACTACAGACAAGCAGACTTTCAGCATATGCTACTTACATTGCAGCAAATGTATAATATCGATCGCTTTACCCCATTTTGTTTTCTTCTGCAGTGTCTGCATCACACCTCAGCGTCACTCCGTTTTGGACATGCATAATATACTGCCTTTACATTAGCAGTTTAAAATTCATTGCCGATTTAGCAAAGCGTTTTTAGGCTTCCATGAGACGTAGCTGTGGGTGGGTTAGAAGATCTGCAAGCATCAGTGACAAAAGAAGAGTGCAGATGATTCCAGGCTTCACAAGTCTTAAGATGGGCTATAGTTCACCGTTCCTCTTTCCATAAGACTTGTGAGTTGCACAAGTGTGAAGCTCTAGGTCATGGGTAGGCAAACTAAGGCCCGGGGGCTGGATCTGGCCCAATCGCCTTCTCAATCCAGCCCACAGATGGTCTGGGAATTAGTGTGTTTTTACATGAGTACAATGTGTGCTTTTATTTTAAATGCATCTCTGGGTTATTTGTGGGGCATAGGAATTCATTCTTTTTTTTCTTTTCAAAATATAGTCCGGCCCCCCACATGGTCTGAGGGACAGTGGACTGGCCCCCTGCTTTAGGCAAAGGAACTGGGGAGGGACATTTCCTTAGCTGCAAAGGTGCATGATTTCAGTGGAGGAAACATCATGCAAAAACCTACCTACTGTACAAAAGCAAAATTTACATTCACTGCTGTGCCCACTTTTGCCCAGAAGGGAATGTGACCCCTCGACTGGACCCTGGAAATGGGATAGCCCTATGTTTCTAAGGCATGGGGCTGTGGAAGCAAAAAGGAATAGCCACGACTTAGGCTGTGTACATACTACCAGTTTCAAATGCAGCTAGCTCCTTGGGCATGGGCAGATCTATCCTGTACCTTTAAAGCACATCACTTACCCCCAAAGAATCCTGGGAAATCTTCTTTTCCCCCCTTCACAGGGCTACAGCTCCCAGCATCCTTAATACACAGGATTCTTTGGGGAAAGTCATGCGATGGTGATGGGAATGATGGTGTGGGTGTGCCCCTTTTTCTCAATTAGAATTGAAGCAGTCTTGGGGGGGGGGGACCCAATTTAAAGCATGGTATTTCATAAAAGGACATCCAGAAATGCAGTAGGTGCTATCCCAGCCCTTAACACATGTACTGGAAGCAAAGATCATTCAGAGAATTTTTCCTCACCAAGTTGAGATAATGTACACTCAGAATTACATGAACATGTATGTGTTCAGGATGTAGAGGGTGTGTGTGTGTTTGTGTGTGTGTATAAAAGCTGTGTTCCTCTCAGCTCTACATCAAAGAAAGAAAGAGGCTGGGACAATTATTATGGATGTGCATTACCATGCGCTCATCACAGCCAGCCCATTTATTAGTTGTATCAGTGACAGCAACCTCAGCTGGCATGGCGTGAGATCAGCACAATAAATGGCCACTTAGTTACAAGCACACAGGGGCTCATTTTCTCTGTGTGCTTTGACATTTTCATTTTAATTAATCCATTTCTGGGACATAATCTCAAGCTGACAAGCCAGAGGTAAAGACTGTCTCTTGGCAGAAGTATTTTTTTTGTTTATTACATTTCTATTCTTTGCCTAACCCAAGGAGCCCAGGGAAAATTCACACTTCTCCCTCTCCCCAAACACCATTTTATCATCATAACAATCCTGAGGAGTAGTTTGGACTGAAAGAGGGTGACTGACCCACTGAGCTTTAGGGATGAATGGAGAACTGAAACCCAGCTTCCCTAAGTACAATGCTTGAAACACAATATATTTGTTTTGTATTTTGTTTTGTTATTATTTTGTATTTCATTATTATATTGTAGAGTTTTGATTTTTCCTTGCTGTAAACTGACACTAGGAATGTTAACTGCAGACAACCAGGTATAAATAAATTGGTTTTGTTGTTGTTAGGATTGTAGGAGGCTGCCCTATGTCGAATCACGCCATTGGTCCATCTAGCTCAGTATTACCTACACTGATTGGCTGCAGCTCTCCAGGGTTTGGGGCAAGGGTCTCTTCCAGCCCTACTTGGCCAGGAATTGAACAGAGGATGATGATAGTTGTTACACTGATAAAAAAATCTAAGATGACTTCTTCATTATTCATTTTCCAGTGCCCTTAACATTCTTAGAGCAACTCCAGTCATTCATTACAAATTGTCGAAATGTGATATTTAAGCCATTAGTCAGAATAACCTTCACAATGTCCATATGCCGTTTACACTCTTCCATACTGGATTGGATCAAGAACGGCAACCAACCCCCATCATTTAGCCCAGACACCGAGGTCCAGGACCTTATGATGGTTCCCTCACTGTGAGAAGTGAGGTTGCAGGGAACCAGACAGAGGGCCTTCTCGGTAGCTGCGCCCGCCCTGTAGAATGCCCCCCATCAGATGTCAAGGAAATTAAAAACTATCTGACTTTTAGAAGACATCTGAAGGCAGCCCTGTTTAGGGAAGTTTTTAATATTTGAAGTTTTATTCTGTTTTTAGTCCTCTGTTGGGAGCTGCCCAATGGGCTCCCAGATTGGCGGGGAATAATAATAATAATAATAATAATAATAATAATAATAATAATAATATCAGTGATCCTCAAAGACCATCCCTACCCTACCACCCCAGAATGTATCTTGACTGTTACCCAGATCAAAGTACAAATTCCTCTCATGATGATCAAGGGTTAGATATTGATGGAACTATTCCTTTGCCCCATACGCCCCATACACACTCCGATCTTTTGCTCTGAGATTGATTAATATTGTGGGGCTCAAAAATCCTGCTCTTTCATTTTCCTGACGATCTGCTTGCCCTTAAGCTTTGGATGAGGATACAAGTGAAGACTGCAAATGTAATCCTCTCAGTCAGGCTTGTTGAGAAATACGTCTTACAGAGTTCAGCAGAGGTGACCTCCCTAGGAAATATCCATAGGATTGCGATCTAGGTAATTTTCCACACTAACCCTTTTTCCTGGTATCGACAGCATCATTTGCTCACACATGAACCAGAAACATCTATCCCAATCCAATGCACTCCCGTGTTTCGCCCATTCTTCTCCTGTTCTGGTGGTGGTGGTGTTTGGTTGTCGGTTTCCTCCCTTCCAAGTGCTAGACCATCACGGTTTATCAAACAAACAACACAAGAACAGTACAAGGCTTTCAGGTGTGAACTGACTGATGCTGTTGACTCAGCTGGTTCACAGGCCTTACTTGTGATGCAGCTGGCGACAGTGTGGAACCCCGCCTGCCTCCCTTGTTTGGCAGCTTCACCACCAGAGCTGTCTTTCCCATTGGTCTTAGTGGTTTGTTGCACCAGGGTGCCGGCCTCTCAGGGGCGCCCTAGCGAGTGGGGGGGGCTGCATGGCTTTGCCGGCAGCCTCCCCTTTCCCTGCACGCCTGCCAGATGCGCCCCGCCAACTGCAGCGGTACCTCGGATTAAGTGCTTAATTTGTTCCGGAGGTCCGTTCTTAACTGTTCTTAACCCGAAGCACCACTTTAGCTAATGGGGCCTCCTGCTGCTGCTGTGCCGCCGGAGCACGATTTCTGTTGTCATCCTGAAGCAAAGTTCTTAACCCGAGGTACTATTTCTGGGTTAGCGGAGTCTGTAACCTGAAGCGTATGTAACCTGAAGCGTATGTAACCCGAGATACCAATGTATATGGCTGGCAGGTGTGCAGCTTCCTTCCCAAGCCTCCGCAGGAGGAGAGCGATCCCCACAGAGGCTTAGGATGGAAGCTTCCCTCTCAAGCCTCTGCATCTGCTAAAGATGGGGTCGTTGTCCTCCTCCTGCTTCCTGGTGCGCAGCCTTCCTGGGCTGCCTTCTCAGGTGCCCCTGATGCCAGAGAACATGTCCGCCAGCACGTTTTCCTGCTTGATCGCCGCTGCCACGGCGGGGATCGGGGCAGTGGGCAAGGCAGAGGACATTTTCCACCGCCCTCTCCCTTGTTTTGGAGTTGCCGTGGGGGGGCGCCGGAGGGATCTTTGCACCATGGTGCTGGATATGCTTAAGACGGCCCTGCTCACCACTGTCCCTTCCTCTGCTCTTCAGTGAAATTGACAGGATGGGGGTGTGACGTTACCATATGAGAGTGCTGGAGGTGAAATAGTTAAACAGGTTACCCTATCAGAACCCAGGGGGGGTGGAGTCAGAGGGACTATAAAACCAGCTCTGGGAGGGGCAAAGGGGTGTGTTCGTTGGGGAGTTCGTTGGGAGTTGGGTGGTTGGTTGGAGTGGGAGATACAGTTGAGATACAGTTTGTGGATAGGTTGAGTTAGTGTAGCGAAATAGGCTGAGTCAGGAACAGTTAGGGGCTAGGCAGACAAGTAAATATCTGAGAGGTGGTTTAGTGAGTGAGAGCAGGTAGCAAAAGTTATATGTCTGGATAGGCACTCCATGAATGTAATTGACTGATACTGTTTATGAAACCACACACTTGTTAAACTGTAATAAATAAACAAAAGTTTATGTTTCAATTTAATCCTGACTGGACTCAGTATTGTCCGAGGTAGGGCCTGGGTTGTGGCAGCGAGAAATAAAGTGGTGACACAGGGATCAATAGACAGTGAAACGTCTGGGAACCCTGTGTGATTGCCACAGGGCGGGGAGCCTTTCCTGTTCTTTACCTCAAAAAAGAAAGAAAAAACTGATTGAGAACACACATGCACTTTGATGCAAATATAACCTAAAAGACCCCTATCCTTACAGCAATAAGGCAGGGAAAGGATGTGAATTATCAGAAAGGATGTGCCATGGGCAGAAGCAGGCAGAGATAGGCAAGTTAGTTCCCACCAAGGTTCTGCAAAGTAACGCCGCTCTCCGCTGCACTGCCTATCTGGGGTTGCAACATTGCCTGCTTCTGTCCCTTTGCCCTTCCTTGACTTGAAAATATTCATTTTTGTTAATGCGTGGGGTTATGTTCTGCTGTTGTGCACAATCGCCAAACAAAGTTAATGCTACTTTAGGGTTAGTTTCACATCAATAACCTTTCGTTAATGCAAAACTAGCACTAACTCTGTTCCGTTCAGCGTGGCAGCTGCTGTCCTCTGGATGCACCCCCTAAATTTATCTGAAGGCCAGTTGCCAGAGAGCATGAGCTGGAGAGAGTGATGTTGCAGATGTGTCCTGTTTGTGGGCTTCCCATGGGTATTTGGTTGGCCACCGCCAGAACAGAATGCCAGTTTAGATAGGCATTTGGACGCATCCAGCAGAGCTCTTCACGTTCTTACCTCTTGTTTTAAGGAGGCTTGGCCATTTCAGGACCAAAGGTCAACTCCTTTTATCCATTTAAAGCCTGTGATCGAAAGAAGAGAAGTCAATGAATCTCAGCAGCGATATTTTTATTTGTTAAATTTGGCTGCTGAAATTAATAGGGTTATGGAACCAGAAGCAGATTTCTGTGTGTAATAGTAGGGCTTTTAAACTCGGGTACCAAAGAACATTATAAACCATTTGATGATGTCTGTTGCAGAGAGTAGGCTTATTATTGCATTATTTACTAGGTTTTGTTTGAAACATGTCAGTGTTGATAGTGCTCTAGCGCAAGTCACTCCCGTATCTGGGAAATGGCCAGCTTCATTCAACTCGGGTCTTGATGCAAACTAAAAAATCATCACCATTCTGATGAAGTGGGCTCAGGTCCACAAAAGCTTATGCCACAGTAAATATGTTTGTCTTCAGAGTACTATAGGGCTACCCCAACTACCTTCCAGAATTGTCATTTGGGGCCTCTCAATGTCTGTAAACATCTACCAGAAGCCTGTTTCGGAATCTTATTCTTCATACTATTATAGGAAAAGCAAAATCTTCCATCCAACTTCTCGTTAACTAGGACCAATCATGTAATTACCATCAGCAAAAGGAAATACAACGGCCCAGTAATGAGAGGACTTGTTTAATGAGAATTGATTTGGATGTGTTGGTGAGGTTAGGCAACGCTGTGTTAAACAAATGTTACCTCTGACTTTCCAATCATTTTCCTTACTGCAAAATGTCCAAAGGTTTTTGGGTGGGTGGAGAAGTGGGTTTGTTGTGCAAGAGCACCAAATCGACTTAAACTGTGCAACCTGAATTGACTAGTATTATATGACTGAATCCCACCCCGAAACAGTGACATTTTGAAGAAATGAGATGAAGTTGCCGTTTCCTTTTTAAATATTTTGAACTGTTGCTGGTTTCTTAATCATTTCAACGGGGCCTTCCACAAAACTCCTTGGATCGTGTTCCCAGCAGGAAACAGAAACATCTTAACCGTAATTTATTTTTGCATGCATGTATGCAAGAACTGCAGATATGGTGAGTCTTTGCGCCGCTGCCTGGGGCCTGGCACCTTCCTTGGACCCGGAGACAAGCAGAGGCGCAAAGAACTTTGTCGTGTGAAATGCAAGGGGGCCTGTCGGTTCCCCCGCGCGCAATGCAGCATCAAACTCCAGCGGATGAGCTTCTGCAGAAAGGCGGACACGATCATATGCCTTCGGCTCCTTCACAAAAGTCCAGAAAGCAGCCGGAGCCCTTTTTAAAGCGCCAGGGTTCACGGCGGCCGTGCGCGAGGTCTCCAGGAGATGTCGCGCGCCTTTGCGGCGCCTCTCGTCTCCATTGTCTCGCTCGCTCGCATCGCCCGCCTCGCTTGGCTGTGCTGGGAATCTGCAGCTCGCCGCTTTCGCTCGCCAGCTCCCCTCCGAAGAAGAGACCCGTTCCCGGAGCTGCTGCTTGGATTTTAATGCCAGATGCACGAGGATTAGCAGATCGCCCCGAGGAGCTATCCTGGAATTACCACAGGAGGAGGCGGAGGAGGAGGAGGAAAGGGGGGAAAGGAAAAGGCATTGTGGAAGAGAGAGAGGAGAGGGAGGGAGGCGCGCAGGGAAAAGACGATCGCTTGGAAACGGCAGCAACAGACCAGGAAATCGCTGGGCAGAGACCAGGTAAGCTGGGAGCAGGAGGAGGCGTTTGCGAAATGGATTTAGGGAGGCACCGGCAGAGAAGATGTGCGAGACCCAGTTCTCCCTTTCGCAACATGGAAATCGGGGAGGGAGCTTGTGCAGGGAAGCCGCTTCCACTGCAGTCCCAGCCTTGGATGCAGTGCAGCAGGCGCAGCAAGCCTTGGATAGCAGGTTGCGCCCATGGAGGCTGAGCCTAGCTTGCAGAGGAATGCTTCGGGAGCGGGATCCTGCTCAGTTCCTGCAATAATCTCTCCCCCAGTTGCAGCGATCTCTCTTTCTTAAAAGCTAAAGCTGGCTTTACTTTAATCTTTCCCTTGGGGTTGGCCTTTCTCTCCCCACCCGTATAGCTTGAACCACATGTGCTCGGATCTCCTTGCAAATGCCTGCTCGCTTTGCGTTCCTCCCTCTTAGAAAGCGACGAGCTTTGGGGGAGAACGGACCGCAAAAGGGGCGCGGTGCCGGAGGGTTGGTGGGGCGGGGGTCGCGTAAGAGGGATAAATCCAGTACCTCGGACATGGGCAGCAGAATCTCTCTTTCTGGGCAAACTTCCCCAAGCTGACGGGGCACGATGGATTTCTGACTTTTCTGAAAGTTGTAATACTACAATTCCTCTTCTTTCTCTTCCCCGCCCCCTAATAACTCTCCGAGGAATGGACAAGAATTGCCCAAGCTTGAGCGAGAATACAAGCTTGGGCCTCTGTTCCGTTTATGTTGGTTGGTTTCTGCAAAATTCCTGGGATCAATAATAATAATAATAATAATCTATCCCTTAGGATAATCGATTCCAGGAGCCAGCAGCAATGTTAGCACCATTATTCCTTTGTCTAGTATTATAATTATGACTACTATCTGTGTCATGAATATGTATTTTTAAAACCTGGCTCTTGCATTTAGGAAAACGTAAGGAGCTTACGATTCCCGTGTGTAGACTGCTTTATATGTAATTTATAGGGTTCTTACTATAATCCTTGTTAAAGTGATGAGTGGGGGAGCAGAATCCTTAATTAGAGGGTCATCCCTGTTTTTCTTTTCAGGAATGCATGGAGGGGGAAAGAGCCATTGACCTACTAAGAAAAATAGTGTTGTGGGGATTTTTTGTAATAAGGCTTTGGGTTGTTTTTCCTTTGTGCCAACTGTGCTGTCAATGTCCCTCCTCTGCCCAAGCAACATAAATGCGAAACATAAAATAAAAAGCAAATGATAAAACTGGATTTGGAAAAGTGGATGTGTTCAACTGGTTGGTGGGAAAGACCATAACCTTGCACTGAAATGGGCAATAGTAGAAAGCCATTTCCTTTACTTGCAATAAAAAGGAATCCACAAGTTATAAAATTGCACACCAGTTGTAACTTTAGAAACCTTGGACAGTGAGACATGCTGCCTTCTCAGGTGCCAAACTGGAGCAATGTTTACATATGTGCTTCTTAGACTCTCCCTCCTTGTAGTGGTGTTAGACAGGGATATGATCCCTTCACAGTAAAACAAGTTTACTATGTGTTGATTTGATATTGGCTTAAAATGAATCAATGGCTACACCGCGATTGTGTTATAGTATGCCATATAGTTTCCTGCTTCGTAGGCCTTTTATGTCACAGGTACGCTTTCCTTTAAGCATAGATGTAATCCCACCAAATGCAACGAGTCCGTTCCTGACAGGGCTGTTGGAATAACTGGAAGCTTTGCTATTGATTTTCAGCAACCTTTAGAGAAAGCCAGTAGCACTAGCATCCATGTGTGTATATATATATATATATATATATATATATATATATTCCATTTTAATGCCCACCAGTGGAGATTTATCTGCACTGAAATCTGATTGGCAAGGGAGGATGTCTAGCCCAGCTAGCAGGGCTGTCCTGGTCAGGGCTCATTAGCTGCATTACCATGGATTTGTGTGAAACAAAATACAGAGCGTGGTTGGGATCAGGCTGAACGTTTGCATGCGTTGTTCCCAGGAGGAAAGCTGAAATGGATTCCAAGGCCAGGATAGCAATCATTAAAGCTCCATGCCTTTGCGGATTGAGGTGGAAAGACGTACAAAGTATACATTGCTAGCTCCCTAGAATAAAAACTGCTGCCAGTGCGTACAATAGTGAGCAAAAGGAACCAGTGGCCTGACGGTGATGGAAGTTAGTTTTCTAAGTTCTTAAGAAATAAGCAGATCCAGAGTGCAGGGGGGCCACAGACCAGAGGAACAGACTCTTGCACCGGGGTGTTGTTTCAGGGGTTTTGTTGGGAGAGGGGTTGTTGTTGATATAAAAATAAAGATACAAAAAAAATCAATATCTTTTTAGATTTCTGTGGAAAATGTTCAGTTTGGTTGTTTACTTTTTGATGAGTTTTATTTATTGTTTATGACTACTTTCGTTATGTTTGTCATTATGCACATTTTTTCATGTTGTAAGCTGCCTTGAGCATTTTAACTAGGGAAAGGTGGCATACGAATAAAATGATTAATTAATAGAATGTTGATAAACCACTTATATTCTGCATGGTGCACTGTAGGTAGCTACTTTATATCAAGTAAGAATATTGATCCATCTCATGCAGTGTCGTCTGCACTAACTGGTAGCTGTTCTCCAGGGTTTCAGGTAGAAGTCCTTTTTTGCAGCCTGATTGAAAGTCACCGGCAATTGAATCTGGGACCTCCTGCCTTCAAAGCTCTTCCACTGAGTTGTAGTTCTGCTCATAGTGCATTCACACTTTGGGTACTTTGAGCGAGGGTTGTACCTCGATGGTGGAGCACATGGAAAAGGTTCCAGGTTGAAACCCCATCCTCTCCTGACTGGTCTGGGAAAGCTTGTCTGGAGCCCATGGAGAACCCCTGCCAGTCAGTCGATAATACTGAGTTATACAGACTGGTGGTCTGTCTCTTTATGAGACAGATTCCCATGTGCTTAATCTGATGGCAGTGAAGGAGGTCCACAGCTGCTGCAGCAGCTATAATTTGCCAAATAAGACCTACTTTAGATAATGTACGCAGGCAAATGCCATCCTTTCTTCCCCTGAGGAAAAGTGTCTGCTTGTGGTGTTTCTGGTACCTGCTCTAGCAGCCTGTGAATCAAAGTGGGGTGCTCAGCATGACACAAGGAATGGCAGAAATGGAACATGAGTGAAAGAATGAAGCTAAGGATTTCTTAGTAGGGTGGGGTGGGCTGGAACCTATGACCTAATTTTCCTAATGTAGGGTATTTCCTCAGAAATACAGTCATACCTCGTGTTACGTCTGTTTTATGTTACGTTCTTTCAGGTTACGTCCCGTGGCAACCCGGAAGTACCGGAAATGGTTACTTCTGGGTTTTGCCGCATGCGCAGAAGCGCAAAATGACATCACTCACATGCGCAGAAGCAGCGAATTGCAACCTGCGCATGCACAGACGTGCTGCTGCGGGTTGCGCTCCTTTCATGTTGCGAACGGGCCTCTGGAATGGATCCCGTTCGCAACCAGAGGTACCACTGTATTACCCAGAAATGAATCTGTCATTGGACTCTGGGAGGCACTGCCTGAGGGACGTTGTAAAGATTTACAATTCACTCATTTATAAAAAGTCAGAGGGAAGAGAAGGCATATGAAAGGGTAAAGCCCTGCTTCTCATGTGATGGCTGATATTCCACCTACTCTCTCTCCCACCCCCCGGCCTTGGGTGTCCTTATTTTCACTAGGCCTTATTTCCTGCAGCCTGAAAGTATGTTTATGGCTGAATCAGGACCTGTGTTTGCAAAACACAGGAGTGTGTCACTTTAGAGCAGGACTTGACAACCCAGCCTTCTAGTGATTCAGAAAGTGAGTTGAGAGAGACTATGTGCAAGGTGCATAACCTCCTGTCGTCTTGCTGCATTACCTCTCAAGGAAACTTACTTTGGCTCCATCCTGCTGCCTGTTATGAATGTCATTCGTTTAGGTCAGCCTTTTCCCTAACCTGTGGTGTCTCCGGTTGTTCCAGGCCACAACTCCCATAATCCCCAACCACTGACCATGCTGGATGTGATTGATGGGAGCTGTAGTCCAAAACATCTAGAGGGCACCCGATTGGGGAAGGCAGGTTTAGGTGATGGTTGGAAGGATACGGCTGCGCTGATGCAGCCAAGGAAGGCTACGCCAAGGAATGATGGGCATTCCAGTTAGGATGTTGCCTTGGATTTGGAGCCAACTCACACAACTGTGACTTTGCACACAGGGACGCGGGTGGTGCTGTGGTCTAAACCACTGAGCCTCTTGGGCTTGCCGATCGGTAGGTCAGCAATTCGAATCTCCGTTACGGGGTGAGCTCCCGTTGCTCAGTCCCAGCTCCTGCCAACCTAGCAGTTCGAAAGCACGTCAAAGTGCAAGTAGATAAGTAGGTACCGCTCCGGCGGGAAGGTAAACGGTGTTTCCGTGTGCTGCTCTGGTTTCGCCAGAAGCAGCTTAGTCATGCTGACCACATGACCCAGAGAAACTGTCTGCAGACAAACGTTGGCTCCCTTGGCCAGTAAAGCGAGATGAGCGCCACAACCCCAGAGTCGTGTGCGCCTGGACTTAACTATCAGGGATCCTTTACCTTTGCCTTTTACTACAGCTCAGCACAATCTTAAACTTCCCATGAGGTCAGGGGCAATCTGGTTAGATGCTGGCCATGATCATATACAGAAATCCAGTGACTCAGCATCCAGAGAGAGACTTGGGAATGGGAACCGTAACACTGAAGCCCCGAAATCCCTTAATTTCTGCAGGAAGGTAATGTCTTAAATATCTGAAGTGTTTGAACATCTTAACGCAAAAGGCCTCCAGCAGTTATCAGAGAAACTGGGATACAGTGCTGCTGATAGCCATGCCCTGATGCAGTCACACCTCCTCTAGGTTATAACAGGTAATATTTACATGTATTCAAATGCGCCTGTTCTTTTGCCTCCTGGTAGTTAAAGAACCAGATTTTCATGATTGCGCAGAAGGTGGAACATATGTACTCAGCTGGGGAAAATGCTTGTTATTTAAGTGTGTATAATTTTGTACAAAACCAGAGTTTGGTGGTCATTACCAAGCAGCTGGGTGCCTAATCTTGGACTCCTCTGCAAACCTGCCCCCTTTTCTGTCTTTGTCCCAGAGGTGCAGCTGCATGCGTCTGCTGCGTGTGCATTGATATGCACAGCTGGTCAGTTCTGTAGAACTGAAACTTCTGCATCGGAAACAAAAGGTTGTGCTGAATTTGACTGTTAGGCGTGGCTTCAGGAAGTGCTGCACCAGGTAGCATAGTTGCAGAGAGATAGCTGTGCAGAGCAGCAAACCTTGCAGGGATATTTGCTTAGCTCAACACTATTGACATAGATGAGTCAACGTCTGTCACACCTCAGAACTTCCAGGCCTGGTGGCGATACTTGCCAGTTGCACAGAGCAAGCAGGTTTCAAAGCAAATGGAAACTGCACAGTATGTGGGAAATTATGCAGTAAATGCTGGCAAGATGTGTACCTTTGTTAGGTATCTGTTCTGCTTTCTGCAGGCATGTAAGACTGAAAGGGTGCAACGTGGGGGTGGGAGCGAGCCGTCTAGAGCCATCCCCGTCATGCTAATGAAACTGAGCATGAGGCTTAGCCAGGCCTCGCTCCTCAAATATAGTATAACTTTACCCTGATAGATGTGCAAAAGCAACCTCGTCAGAATGACAGTTCTATCAATGACCCCTCACTTTCCCTTTTTAACGGTTCGGTGTGCTCACTTTGAAGCCCTTTCAAGGTAGAAATCAGGCATTCCGTGGATGTCACATAATTATTATTATTATTATTATTTCTACCCCGCCTATCTGGCTGGGTTTCCCCAGCCACTCTGGGCAGCTTCCAACAAAATATTAAAAAATACATTAAAACATCAGTCATTAAAAACTTCCCTGAACAGAGCTGCCTTAAGATGTCTTCTGAATGTCAGGTAGTTGTTTATCTCTTTGACATCTGATGGGAGGACGTTCCACAGGGCAGGTGCCACTACCAAGAAGGCCCTCTGCCTGGTTCCCTGTAACTTTGCTTCTTGCAGTGAGGGAACCGCCAGAAGGACCTCGGAGCTGGACCTCAGTGTCCAGGCAGAAAGATGGGGGTGAAGACGCTCCTTCAGGTATACTGGGCCAAGGCCGTTTAAGGCTTTAAAGGTCAGCACCAACATTTTGAATTGTGCTTGGAAATGTACTGGGAGCCAATGTAGGTCTTTCAAGACCTGTGTTACGTGGTCTCGGGGGCCGCCTCCCATCACCAGTCTAGCTGCCGCATTCTGGATTAGTTGCAGTTTCCGGTTCACCTTCAAAGTTAGCCCCACGTAGAGCGCGTTGCAGTAGTCCAAGCGGGAGATAACCAGAGCATGCACCACTCTGGCGAGACAGTCCGTGGGCAGGTAGGGTCTCAGCCTGTGTACATGTAAACAGATGGCATAATATTTTGTTGGGAGCTGCCCAGAGTGGCTGGGGCAACTCAGTCAGATGGGCAGCATATAAATAATAATAAATAATAAAATTATGGAGTCAGACTGTAGGGCACCGCACCATAGTAAGAAAAGAAAACTATATATTTCACAACTATGACCAGTTCTGTTCAATTAAGGGAAAGATCACTGAAACACAGCACCAAGACAGGGTCGAAATGACATTTCTCCTCCTTTTAGTAAATTGCACCTGTTCATCTGACAGGTATATACTGGGGGATGATGTGTTCAGAGAATTCAGGCAGGACTGTGGGCTGCATAGGATCATCTGGTTATAAAGTGAAGAGGAAAGACCAGTGATATAAACCTCCATTCGTGCTATTAAACATGATCAATCTACTGCCTTAGTTACATGCCAGTTTTGGCCTTCGTGGAGATAAAGGAGCACAATAGTTCAGTTTAAGGACCAGCAAATCGGTGGCCATATATGATGATGCCAATAGTTCATGATATCCTTCCTCCTGGCAATGCTGGTGATCCATTTATTTATTTATTGCATTTACATCCTACCTTTTCCTCCAAGGAGTTCAAAGTGGCATACATGCTTCTCCCACTTCTCATTTGATCCCTACAGCAACCTTGTCAGGTTGGTTGGGCTGAGAGGCCATGACTGGCCCAAGGTCACACAGTGAGTTTCATCATGGCTGAATGGGAATTTGAACCCTGTTCTCCCAGGTCCTAGTCTGACACTGTAACCTCTACGCCATGCTGGTTCTCGAGGAGGAAAAGAAGAGCATATACTATACAACACACAAGCTCTACTTCTTTGGTTTGCATGTCATATTCACAGGGCCGTCTTAAGCATATCCTGCGCTGTGGTGCAAAGATCCCTCCACCTCGCCCCCCCCCCCGTTTCCCAGAGTTGTTGACCTTTTTTAAGGGGGGGAACAACCCCAAAGTTATTGATCTTTTTAAACGAAAGGTTCCCCATAGTTGTTGACCTTTTTTTTAGGGAGCTGACACCACCCTTACACATTATCTCTAACAAGCCCTTAAAGGTAAAGGGTAAAGGGACCCCTGACCATTAGGTCCAGTCGTGGCCGACTCTGGGGTTGCGGCACTCATCTCGCTTTATTGGCCGAGGGAGCCAGCGTACAGCTTCTGGGTCATGTGGCCAGCATGACTAAGCTGCTTCTGGCGACCCAGAGCAGCGCATGGATGCACGGTTTACCTACCCGCCGGAGCGGTACCTATTTATCTACTTGCACTTTGATGTGCTTTCGAACTGCTAGGTTGGCAGGAGCAGGGACCGAGCAACGGGAGCTCACCCCATCACGGGGATTCGAACCACAAATCTTTTGATCGGCAAGTCCTAGGCTCTGTGATTGAAAAGGCAGAAGAAAATCTAATGAAGTCCTAAATTCCAAAGCCAGACTCATTCAAGACTCATCAGTTCTTCTAATTCATCCTCATGATTCAAATCACCACATATCAAAATGTTAAAGCAATCACCAGTTTGTTCTTCTTCAAATAAATTGATAAAGACACAGAGAATGAAGTTCCTGGCCAATTTGTGTCTTAAGTACGAAGCTGACGTGTGATGGGACGATGAGCTGCTTGTGTGTAAAATCCAAGTCCCTCAGAGTTTGGTCAAGTTTGCAAACCTCTGTCTGTAACGGAGCCCCTTCAACATGGCTCCGTCAGTCGCTGGCAGATTCCGACAGTGGTTGCTTTCGGAATCGCTTCCAACATAAAAGCTCCTTAACGGAAACACGTCTTCTGGACTCTCTGCGTGACAGTTTCCGGCGAGGAGTGGGTGTCCCTACAGGAGGTCCTGAAACCTCCCCACTGTTTTCGCTGGAAGTGTCTCTGAGCCATCCCTCCAGCTCACTTTCCCTCAGCTCACCTCCTCTCCCCCTACTGGTTCCCTCTTCAGCTGCTGAGTCTCTCCCAACCTGTGTGAGCCCTTTCACCTCCCTTCCTTCCGATGGCAGTTCCCTGACATCCACCTCCCCTCCAGGGCCCCCTTCGCCCCCTCCCGCCCCCTCCTCTACGGGCGGTGAGGAGGCAAAACCCCGGAATGAACTTCCTTCATCTTCCGATGTCTCGAACACTTCTCTCCACCTGTTGCGGTTCCTGGTCTCGAAGTACTCCTCCTCCTCAGAGTCCATCTCCCCTTCCCCTTCCGAGTCCGGGAATCCTTCCAACTCCTCCTCCTCATCGGTGGTCCCAAAGTATTCCCTCCGGAACCTCTCCACAGGCTGAGGTTTCCTTGGGAACCTTTGATGGAACGTTTCTATCAATACCTCGTCATTGATATCTTCTGCCATTACCCAAGTGTTTTCTGACTCCGGTTCTCCTTCCCACGCTACCAAATACTCCACCTGATCCCCCTTCCACCTGGCGTCGAGGATTTCTGCCACATGGCTGCTGCATTCCCTTTCTTCTATGACCGGTCCCCGAGTGGCCATCCCTTCTCGTCCCCCCTCATACGGTGACAGTAACGACCTGTGAAATACTGGGTGCATTTTCATGTGGTTGGGTAACCGGAGCCTGAAAGCCACTGGGTTGACCTGTTGAATGACCTCAAAGGGACCCAATCTCCTGGGTCTTAATTTCTTACAACCTCCTTTGAACGGCAACCCTTGGGTTGACAGCCACACCCTATCTCCCACCCTTATGGTTTCACCTTCCCTTCGGTTCTTGTCTGCCTGCCTCTTGTATTCTTCCTTCGCCCTTTCTAAGTTGAGTTGGAGCTGACGATGGATTGCTTCCATTTCTTCTACAAAATGCTCGGCTGCCGGGACGCTCCATCTCTCCCCTTCTCCCCCGGGAAAGCCCTGGGATGACACCCATAATTAGCCAAGAAGGGGCTCATCCCTGTGGACACATTCTCGGCATTGTTGTAGGCAAATTCCGCCAGCGCCAACTTTTCTACCCAGTCATTCTCTCTGTCATTGACATAACACCTCAGGTATTGCTGGAGGACACCGTTTGCTCTTTCCGCCTGCCCGTTGGTTTCAGGGTGCCGGGCAGTCGAAAAGTTGACCTCCACCTGCAGTAAGCTCATGAGCTTCCTCCAGAACCTGGAAGTAAATTGTTTTCCTCGGTCTGAGACCACCCTCAATGGCACCCCGTGCAACCTAAAAATGTGTTCCACAAATAACTTCGCTGTCTCTTCCGCCGTGACTGCATGCGAGCAGGCTACAAAGTGGCACATCTTTGTTAGTAGGTCTACCACCACCATGATGGCTGTTTTCCCCTTGGACTTCCACTCTTCACTGGGCTTTGAAACTGCGCGCGCGCGCGCTGTTCCAATTTCCATCGGCTCTCCCGGCGGGAACGGTGGCTCTGGAATCTCTGGAATGCGAAGCTCCCTCCAACGTTCCCCCTTCCCTTCCCGCCTCTCCAAGGCTCTCGCCTCTTGGCGCGCTCCTATGGTCAGCGCTGATTTGGTCAGCTGGTCCATAGACTCTGCCCTGGGCGCCCGGGAAAGTTCGTCTTTCACAGCCGAAGAAAGCCCTTCTTCAAAGAGCATTTGAATGGGTTCCGCCGATAGATCCCACCCCAATTTATGGATCAACATGGTAAACTCAGTCCAGTACTCACGAACAGATCGGCTCCCCTGTTTGCACGCCATTAACTGTCTGTGTACCACTCCCTGCTCAATATCGCTGGAAAACATCAGATCCATGGCACGAAAAAACTTCCTTGTGTCCTTCAGGATGTCATTATTCGTTGCCATCAGGGGCCTCACCCAGTCTTTCGCCCCCTTTTCGAGATGCCCAATCACAAAAGCCACCCGCGATTCCTCGTCGGGAAAGTCATCAAACTGCAGATTAAGGGCATATTGCATCTCTGTCCTAAAGGCATGATAGTCCTTGGGCTCCCCCCCAAACTTCTGTACCAATCCTGGCAACTTTCTGGCGAGCGGGGTGGTTTTCCCCTTCTCTGCATCTTGAGCCCTCCTCTCCTCGAGCCTCGCCGTCTGCAGCGCTAGCTGGACCTCCAACGCCCGGTACCTTTCTTCCAGGCTTGGACCCGCTCCAGCTCCTGCTTCTCCGGTTCCGGCTGGGTTGCTCATGATGCCTTCTCCTGCACTTTTGTAGTGCAAAAACAGCTGGAAACCCTGCACTGAGGTATGAGCATAGATGCATATTTATGCATGAAATAATTGCTATTATTTAAATATATCTTACCATAGTGAGGAGGAGGGTGACCTGCAGGCCTGCTCAGTCAGCTGACTAGGTGCTCCCTGTTGATGGGCAACTGCTTTGCCTTCATATGGTACTTTTTCTTTAAACTGGATGTGAGCTAGATATCCCATCAAACACAGGCAGGCTTTGAGTGGAGAATTGTTCTTTTTAAAGTAGGACACGTGGCCACTCTGGGCTGAGAGCTAATTCTCTTGATTAGCTTTATCCACGACTCACATATGGAAAAGAGCAGGCAAGAGATGTTAAGTGGCCTTGTCCCAATCTATTGTGGAATAAGGGAACTCAAAGCTGCAGTGGAGCTTGAACCCAGGACCTGTGGAGTTCAGCCTGTGTGCTACTTCTGAGTCTCCTGTGCTGCCAGTAGACCAGAGAAAAGCTTGTGAAAAGGCTTGACCTTTATAAACACCAGGAAGAACTTGCTGATGGTAAGAGCTGTTTGACAGTGGACTCTCCTTCCTTGGAGGTTTTTAAGCAGAGGTTGGATGGCTGTCATGTACGATCTAGTTCAGATTCCTGCATTTCAGGGGGTTGGACTAGATGACCCTGGGGTATCTTCCAGTTCTACAGTTCTGTGATTCTAGGAGCTTTTTTGAGACAGGGTTTTGCCTCTTTGGCCTGAGCAGCAGAGGGACACGTCCCAGATCTGTGCAGCCTCATTTGCATATTATGTAAATTGCTTGCTAATTATGCAAATCAAGCATCTTAATTGGGTACGTTCTACCAGTTGCTTTGTGTTTGCTCCTGGCTCGAAACTTCCACAAAATTTGGGGGGAAGAGATCGGGCCGCTTGCTCATGCCAGGAGAGAAGAGTGGCCTTTCTCATCTGTTCCGCCTTCCTTTCTTCTCTGAGTCTAAGAGTGCAGCAAAGGCAAATTCTTCTGAATGGGCCACAGCTTAAAAGCTCTGCACATGCCAATGAGGACCAGAATAATGCGGTATTTCTGCAGTGAAACGCTGCACTGAAACTGCAGCAGGTACATCCGGAAGGGGCATGAAGTAACCGCCCCATTGGACTGTATGGCTGCTGGAAACAAATACCCCATGAGAAACAAGCCAAATTTATCCAGACAATTCAGCCGCCTCATTTCACTTCCTGGGCGGGAATGAACCTGACTTAGTTAAGCTCTTGATATAGTTGGAATTAAGTCATATCATGACCGACGTGTCCAATTGATTTCAACTTACTCAGCCTAGATGTAGTGTTTTCCTGTTTTCCTGGAGCTGTGAGAGACTGGAAATTTGCCCTTGCAAGGCGAGGAGCTAGGTTTTGCCTCACCAGGGTGGTCTGGGGAACCATGTCAACCCTGGTCTGAAATCAGTGAGTTATTTCAGAATCAGGCCAAACTGTAGGTCTCAGCTGCAGGTGAGCAAATTAACAAGAAAGCAGGGAAGGTCAGAGGTCAAAACTAGCCTACCTTGCAATTAATTCCAGGACTTTGGTAGGCCCAGAGCATTTTGGGGGCAGGGTTCTTGTGCCTGGAGCATGAGGAAGGGGTTGGTTCACAGCCAGGATTTTTGAGACGCTGCTTCTGACCTTGCTGTCTCACATCGTCATTTGAATCGGAAGCCCGATGGTGGTTTTGCCAAGCTGATGTGCTTTCATCTACAACAAGGGTGAGTTGTAACCAGATCGCAAGCCCCTGGTTGGACCTCTGACCTTGTTGGGCCAAGCCTGCCTGACTTTCTCATTGCTTAGCAAGTAGCTACCCTACAAGAGAAGGAGTGACATGTACTGTCTCCCAGTCTTGTTTCTGGACCCAGTTCAAGATGTCCAGATTAACCCACAAAGCCCTTAGCGACTTGAGGCCAGTATTGCTGAAAAATCAGTGTCTCCCCCCCCCCCCCCATTGTACCTTTCCACATCTTGATATATTCTTCAGGGGACCTCCTCTAAATGCCTCTGCCAAGTAAAGTTAGGCAGATGTTTATCATAGGGTGGGTATTCTTGGTGGTAGCACCCCAGGGAAGCTGGCTGGGCACCTTCTTTAAGCTCGTTTTGGCCCCAGGTGAAAGCTTTACTTCATTCTCCCAAACTCTGTAAAATGGCAGTTTTAATGTTTGGAAACACTTTATATGCTAGGTATATTCCTTTCCCTGCTTGAAAATATCTGTGCTGCAGAATGTTAATTTATGAGAGTCTGTTTCATCATTATATTTCTGACAATGCTAGTGAGTAGCCTTATAAATATGTAAGTGGAAATAAAATTGAATGGAGGACTGAAGTTGAACAATGGTAGGAATGGAGAAAGGGCTCCATTAGGGTTAAAAAAAAAAGGTGGGGGGATGTAGGAATGAGAGGATTTCACAATTATGTTGAAGTTAGAAACAGCCATGGAGTCCTGGTTTTGATTGGAACAGTGCTTACCCACCAAAATTTTTCCAATGAAAATAGGGACATTTATAATTATAATTATAATATAATAATTTTTACCTCGCCCATCTGACTGAGTTGCCCCACCTACTCTGGGTGGCTTCCAACATATATAAAAACAGAATAAAACATTAAAAATTAAAAATGTCCCTATACAATGGGGAGAGAATTAATTCTTTCACCTGTGCCATTTTCCCCAAAGTAAATTGTGTTCTTGGCTCTACTTGGGGTTGGGGGAAGATACCTGTTTCATACCTTACAAGGGACTCCTGTGTTCAGATGGGCGCTAAAAATGCATCACATTCTTTCCTTGGAACTTCTTAAGCAAAAGTTGGATGGTCATTTGTCATGGATACTTTAGTAGAGATTCCTGCATTGCAGGGGGTTGTACTGGATGACCCTCAGTCTCTTCCAGCTGAACAGTTTTATGATTCTATGATTCTGGCCAATTAGAAAAAACGAACAAACCACACGATAGCTCTTCTTCATTTGCAGTTACACATTATTCTTAATAGTGAGTTCCCACCTTGGCTAGAATGCTGAAAAGTAAGACGATGACTTATTCCCTATGAGTCAGGAAAAAGCATGCAGCCTGCGCGTTTCCCTTAACATCTCTGTCACTGTTTTCTTCTACTTTTTTAAAATGAAAATTAAGAATTGGGGCCAACCAGTGTCCTCAATGAGTGGGATAGGCTTATTTAGGCACACGAGGTCTTCCCATTTGGCCCACAAAGCTGTTTCTGCCAAGCCACACCCACCTCCCCTACAGCTGACCTCTCATGATGTCGGGTGAGGATCAGGTAGCAGTGGGGCTTGCACAAAAGGGGCTTTGCAGCCCTTATAAACCATCTGATTGGTGGTGCCTGCAAAGCCCCTTGGAGGCTTTAAGCACAAGGCATTTTGCAGGCGCCTAAGTGGACCCTACAAGGCACGCTTAGAACTTAGGCAAAATCTGCCTATCAGCAGGGTAACTCTCTTTAACTTGCATCTCCCCCAACCATTGCTTGCCTTTCTTCCCCATCCCACGGACCTTCCTTTGCTCTGCTCAGCCTTTCTTCATCCCATGAACCATCAGCAGCCACTAAGACAGATCCTGAGTTCCCTGTAGAGGGGGGCAGAAGAATGCAGGCAGAAAGCCTGTGTGGTGATCTGGGAAGTGAGGGAAGAGTTAATGGAAGAATTGCAATAGAAGCTGCAAAAGCTGGCGCTTTTTACCTTCCAATTCCCTCTTCTCCCCATTATTGGAGGAAGCAAAACTACAGCTGTCTCCTCTTTGCAGGCATAACCTTCATCTCTCCTGTTTGGATAACTTTGGGTGTGCTCTGTTTTGATGACCTTGGGAGCATGATGCCCTACCAGACAGGTCAAACATTAGCAACTGCCTCTGAATTACCGTTTTTCTGCACATCACACCGGGAACCTCAGTGCACCCCTCTCTTCAGGGCGAGGAATCTCTGCTACATCCCCCCACCCCGTCCCCCGCTCCCCAGCTCAGCTGCCAGCAAAGCCATCTTCACACACTGCAGTTCTTGCTGCCTAATTTGGGGGTGGGGGGTGGGGAGGGTGGCAGGCTCTGCTCTGAATTCCCACGGACTTTAGCACAATCTTTCTGCTTGACTTCCCTTGTCTGTCCCCAGAGCTGAGCAGGTGGTGCTCAGCTGCTGCAAAGACAAGAGCACGGGCCGCAGGCTGTTCGCATTTGGGCTGGCGCGAGCCCTAAAGTGTGCAGACGCACATGTCCCTCATACCAGATGGGTTGCCTTCCCCACCCCTCCAGCTCTCCTTTCATGTTCCGCCTCTTTGCGCGAGGTTTCCTGCAGTTGTAAGCAGAAAACTGGGAGGGCAAGGTTAGCTGGGATGCTCCCCTTTCTGATTTTGCTGCATTTCTGGGTGTGCTAGTCCTTTTTCTGCACCTGTCCAGTACCCTCCTATAATCCAAAGCAAAATATGTGATTAATGCATTGCTTGTAACAGAGCAGATGGAGTGAGTAAGGTTTTTAATCAAGACCTGATGGAAAAGAGAAGGTGGCAAATCGACTGTTTTCTCTGTTGCGGGACTAACGCTCTGTATAGCCTGGGGTTGAGGAGGTTTTTCATATGAGGGCTGCATTCCTTTCTGTGTAACCTGCCAAGGGCAGTATGGTGCAAACGTGGGCAGAGCAGCAAATGCAAATTTTCCCTTTGGACAACAGTTCAGTTTCTGCACACCCACCCATACCCACCTCTCTGTGGCATATTTGAGAAGTTTCTAAAAGAGAATCTAGTACAGGGGTTGGCAATTTTCTTAAGCTGCGGGCCAGTCCACTGTCCCTCAGACCTTGTGGCAGTCTGGAGAAGCAGCACGGGGGGGGGGGGGGCTGGAAGAAGAGGAGAGGGGGGCAAGTAGTCCTCCTCCCCACTCCCCAGCCCCAGCCGCTGTGCTTACCTTCCCAAGGGCTGCTGCCGCTGCTGCTTCTCATGGGTAGGCAGAGCAAGCTCATCCGCTTTGCTCTCTGACCCACAGGAGCACCAGGGCGGTGGAGGGAAGATAAGCGGCACAGAGGGGCAGGCTCTGGAGAGGGGCTGCTTAAAATGGCGCTCACCCGGTTCAGCCCAGCCCTCTTCCTCCTCTAGGCAGGGCGGGGAGAAGCCAGGAGGAGGGAGGGAGGAGGCACCGCTTGTGTGTGAGGGAGGGGGGGAATGGAATGGCGCAGGGAAAAAAATGGCGCAGCCCGAATGAACAGAATCCCCACGCCAATCCACGGACCAGATCCTGAAGGCAATTGGACCTGATCCGGCTCGCAGGCCTTAGTTTGCCGACCCCTGATCTAGTACATCTGGAGGTGGCCTAAAAAACTTTTGAAATGGACGTGTAATCGAGAGGAAGGCATGGCTTTTGATTTGGCAGTGTCTCCTGATTCAGGGGGCCTGGCTAACAAAGAAATGGGATTGCATTTTGAACAGTACTAAGAATGTGGGCATCTGCATAATGCCAGGCCACAAATCTAGAGGTTTTCCTAAACTTTGAAAAAACTGTCAGCCACCTGCATGGAGGATGGCACACTGATGCACTGTCATAGGAAGTGGCCTTATATAGAGTCAGACCATTGGTCCACTCAACTTGGTATTGTGCATCTTGCTGGCAGGAGCTGGTGGGAATTGTTGAAAACAACTGGAGGACAGCAGGTTGGCCAAAGGTGGTCTACTTGAACAGTTACAGAGTCTCAGGTATAAGTCTTTCCACTTACCTGCTACGGAATCCTTTAAACTGGCAATGCAGAATTGCATACAATCGATGTGTTGTACCACTGAGTTGCCATTGCTCCCTGAAAGTTTACAGGGGATAATCTACGGCCTTTGTTCATATAGGGATCTTGACATCTGCAGACTACTGTGCACAAGCTCTAAAAGGATTGCTCGTGTCTCATGTCATTGACTGTCCACTGTATGGGCACCTTGAAGCGTGTGATTGGCAAATTGACAAACTCTACTTCAAGGTTTGTTTGTGTTTATTGTTCTTCTGCAGGAAAACCAATAAAACACATTTTAAAACAACAGCAGCAGCAACTTGGGAGAATCCCTAAAAAGGTTTCCTGCAAAAGATCCGCAGTCACAAGGGCAGCAGCTCTAATTTGTTTTGCTTTGAAAGGACCTTCAAAGTCTTGTCTGTTCCTTTGTAGCTCTGTTCAACAGGCTGTAAACAAAGATACTAGCCCAAACCAGACACTGTGGTTGCTTGTAATATGCTTTCCCCCTCCATGAGAAGTGTTGTGTTGCACTTTGCTATCATACCACATTGACAGGTACCATAACTGGGAATGCAGTTAAGCATAAGTTGAAAGAATTTGTATAAGTTGTACTAATGCACACACACATGCACAAATACAAATTTATTTGTTAACCTTTGGCATACTTCTTCCCAGCTTCAGCATCAAATAACTAGATTTTTATTCTAAGCAATGAAGCTGCTTAGTTACTGAGAGTGTGCTAAGGCATCAATATTACCTACTCAACTTGCCTCGTGCACTCTAGGTCAACAAACACTCTGAGATTTAAGATATGTTCCCGCCTGCCCAGTGATCAGTTGGAGCCCTGCTCAGTCTTTCCTAACTAAATTTTCTGAGTGTTCTATAGATGTTTCCTGGCCATCTTCAATTTCACAACAACGTAGATTGGAAACATTTTTAGGTTGAAATTTGGATTCTCAGGAAACAAGTCTTCAGCATATTCTATATATAATATTGAGTGGAATGCATATTGTCAGGGCTGCCTCAAGTCTCAGCTCACAAAAGACCAACGCCAATCTCTTCTTATATACAAAAGTGTTTATTGCAGTTCATTGTTTGCTTCACATCCGAGGCGCGCAGCCCTACGTCTGTTACGCTTAGACCGCTGAAGTCCCCTCTGAGTCAGTCCCTCCCCTGCACCAGTTTAAGAGGCTTGCGCTGCTCCACCTCTTTCTCTCTTTCCTTTTCCGCAGGGTCTTCCTGCCTGCTGGGGTTTTGCCCCTCCTGGATTCCTCTGACGCGGAATCCCCAGATTGCTCTTGCCCCCTCCTGCGGGCTTTGGGACCTGGCCCCTCCTCCGGGCTCCCTGTACTTCCGCGCGCCTCCACATTTGAACTTGGCGCGCGCGCCCAACCTCTAACCTTCCTTTTGACAGCTACACTACTCCCTTCACTACTCCCCTCCCCTTCCGGGAGGGTGGCTTGCTCCGACCTCCCTCCCTTCTCTGCTGCCGGAGCTGCTTCCCCTGATACACTGGAACCTCCACCCCCTTCGCTGCACTCTGGCGGGGAGGCTGGTCCTGACGCCCAGCTGCCACTTTGGGATCCCCCGCTGGCCCCCTGCTCCTGACACGTTCCCCCTGGGGCTCCCCTGGCCTTGACCACCGGCGCCCGCTTCTGGGAATCCTCTGATTCGCTGGAAAGACTCATGGAATCTCTTGAGTCATTGTCATCCTCTTCCTCGCTGTCCTGGGACTCATCCCCATCGCTCTCCATCTCCTGCCTACCCTGTGCCTCTGTCCCTGAACCCCTGACACATATACATTTGAGATCACTCAAATGTCAGGCAGTTTTAAAAGAAATAAAATACGAAGGTCTGGTAATCTTGTGCCCATTCTTTGGAGAATGGGGTCTTCTCAGAAAAGGGGCATCCCTTGCCTTTTTTGTGAAAGACAGATCTGTGAAATGCTGTAAAACAGAAGACCAGCCCAGTGCAATCCTTTAAAAGAAGCACATCACCAGTTCATTTCTTGGCACAAGGCAAGCAGGTCTAGAAGATGTCAGGGGGATAATAATACTGTTAATTTGTAAGGAAGCAAAACGTGTTTGTCTTGGCTCTTCATTTTTTAAGGATTGAATCTGCCTTCTTTATAAATAGTATCCCATGAGGGTTTCCAGCTGGAATATCCAGCAGGATCCGTATCTAACTCACTTCAATTGGAAGGGAAATGAGTCTTATTAGCGAGGGAAGAACAGACAACAACGAGAGAAGTCCTTAAAAAGAAAAGTCTTCTGGACTCTCATCTTATTTACCAGCAAAGGCCTGTGGCTGGCTGTTCTCAGAGATTGTAGGTACAATTTTATATACTGTTTAATTTCAAACATTTCTAAGCTGTGTGCAATCATCTCTAGGTGGTGCAAGGTAAGAAAATACTTCTTTAGTTTCTGGGTCGTTTCACACGATGCTTGTAGAAGCTGCAACTCTTCCTATAGGGAGACCTACCACAGAGAACAGGAGTCAGTTGGCACCCAGAAGCAGCTGGCAACTTGCCACAGCTTTATCAAGCAGATAAGCACAAGAGGTAGAATGCTAGGCCTATGCAGGGAGAGTCATCAGATAAACCCGTAATAAGAGGCTGCTGCAATTGAAGGCTGAAGGGCAGCCAAAAAGCCACCACACTGGCCTTTCATGTGGTTTCTCATTCGCCTTTGATCCTCCTCGATTGCCCACACACACACAATGCTTACTCCCTTCCTCAGGACTCAAATCTCTGTTCTCTTAAAGAGAGCAGATATTTCTCCCACCACATACTGTCAGATTGGGCTGCAGTTCTTGTCTTCCTTGTGTTTCTCAGGAGATGCATGAATGAAATTTGTTCCTTTCCACCTGGTCCCTGTACTGATTGGCAGTGGCCCTGTGAGGTCTCAGGCCTGAACCGGAGGTGCCCAAGGACTGAACTTGGGACTATGCTCATACAAACCATATGCTCTGCTACTTCAAAGGTGAAGATTTGGTACTGATTTGCATGTGCAGAAATTTAGAATCATAGAATTGTAGAGCTGGAAGGAACCCCAAGGGTCATCTAGTCATCTAGTCCAACCGCCTGCACAGGCAGGAAAAAAGGGCAATTCTTCAGATATTCCAGCTTCAAGCCATAAAGGGCTTTAAAGGTCAAATACAGCACTAATAGTTGTTGTGGTTTGTTACTTTATTTATAGCCCATGCTGGGTGGCTTACAATGAGAGGTGGAGGCTCACTGCTAATATAGGCACAAGTAGCTTTGCTGATAACATGTCAGAAAGTGTGCTTTTTAGTGACATGGTAGCTCTATGCATGTTAGAAAATAACTGGGAATTATCCCTTTGGACATGCACCTATATAGGCCTGGGTTGAAGTGCTGCAGATACATCTATGGCTGTTCCTGATCCAGATGGTGCACCTTACTTGAGTCGGTATTAATCTGCCTACTGAAAGTTTGCATGGAGCAGGGACAGGGAACCCTCCTTATCACTAGCACAGATGACATTTCAAGATGAGCCGGGAAGATGAGCAGCTATTGTTGCTGGCATTTGTCTGTCTCAGGAGACAATGGAGGAGTGCGACTTTGGGGGTGAAGTCAAACTGTTGGAACGTTGCAGCCCTGGCTGTGTCTGTAGAGACATGTTTTGTTGCAGCTGGGGCAGATGAAGGTGTCCAGATGTAATGCTGCAGATGCGCCATAGTATCTTCCATTTAGCATCTTCCATTTAGCATCTGCTTTGTAAGCTTCCGTTTATTAGAAGAAAAACGGTAGAACGGAGTAGAAAAGGGTGAGTTAACTCATAGCAGACACGCTGTGTGTCATGCCTCTTCCTCGCTAGGAGCCATAGGAGCACAAAGGGGACCCAATGCATAGAACACAATCATGTTGTGCGGATGCCTGATTATCGTCTTCCAAAGCAACTACTCTATTCCGAACTTAAAAATGGAAAGCGTAATGCTGGTGGTCAACAGAGAGACTTGTCTCAAGGCAAATTTTTAAAAATGTAGTATAAACACGAATAATTGGGAAACACTTGCCTGTGAGCGCTCCAGTTGGAGAACAGCCTTTACCAAAGGTGTCACGGGCTTTGGAAACACTTGAACTCAGGACGCAAGGGAGAAATGTGCTAGGAGGAAGGCGCGCTTGGCAAATCCACCCCGTGATCAACTCTCGCCTGGAAACCAATGTCCCCACTGTGAAAGTACGTGTGGATCCAGAATTGGCCTCCACAGTCACTTACGGACTCAATTGTTAAAACTGTGTTTATGGAAGACAATCTTACTCGGCTGCAAGTGATTGCCAAAGAAGAAGAAGAGGAGCCAATAAAACATTTGAGGGGGCTGGGACACACACACTCCCAAAGTTGACGAGCATTGCCATTCAAATGGTGTGCATGTACCATGTCTTGTGATCGATTATGTAGGGTGGTGCTTACCTGCCCCCCCCCATGTTAATCATGTTGGCATCCCTGCTAGGAACAAACAGAGCTGCCTTATACCACGTCAGACCATTGGTTTGTCTATCTCACTATTATCTTCCACTGACTGCCAGCAGCTCTCCATGCTTTCAGATAATGAGGTTTCCCCAGCCTTACCTGGAGATTCCAGGGATTGAACCTGGGACCTTTTGCATGCAAAGGATGTGCCTTACCACTGGGCTACAGCCCCCACTCTGCTTCCACGCTCTGTTTGTTTCAGCATTCACATAAGTTCAGAACTCAGACACACCCAGTAACAGCTCTCTCTTCACATGCTCTGTTGGAGAGGGCAACACGAGTGAGTGAAGCAGTCAGGGTCAGGCTCAGCAGACCCTCTGCAGCGACAAAAGCACAAGAGCAGAATGCTGCCGAATCATCAGGACAGAAGCCGTTAAGCAGGAAGTGCTGCGTCTTGCCTTCTTTTGTCTTTCCTTTTGCAGATGGTGCTCACATGCACATCATGGCTCACGGGATTTCTTCTCTCAGTCCTACTGATTACTGCAGTGACATTGATTAAGCCTCTTTCTGCTGTTCTAGTGACATCCAGTAGCTGTTAGGAGAAATGGCTGCAGCTTCATGGATGGATTTGAGCTTGGGAAATAGCTGGTTCTAGGAGTTAAGGGCTGATTTGTGTACAGCCTTAAAAAGGTGGTGGTGGGGGGACCTAATGCGAGCACAATAGCTTTCTGCATTTAAGGTGCAGCCCAGATGATCAGGACTGGGATAAGGATCTGTGTTCAAATCCCAGCTAAGTCATGGAGCTTCTGGGGTCACTGTGCTTGACCCAGTTGCTTTCTTTTAGCTTAACGTAACACAGGGTTGTGATGAAGGAAATTACCTTATTTCATTTCTCTCTTCAGCCCAATATTGTCTCTGCTGATTTCCAGGTCTTATTAAAACTGGGAGACAGTGGTTTACTACAAGGTTGCAAATCATGGTTTGATTGTGGTTGCAAACTGCTAGGATTGTGGCCAGAGCTTAAATGTTTGGACATAACAGGTAAGTATGGCTTAGCAAGTCTTGGAAGTATTGCATTAAGTCAAGAGATTAGCGGTGAGGAGCCACGACCAATAACCATGGTTATTATGGAATGAAGGTTATTACATCTGAACTGATTCTAAAAGTAGTATCTGCAGATATTTTAATGTCTTGTTCACTGGTTTTCACAGCAGAGTTGTAATAGTAGTAGCTATAAATTTTTACCCTCCAATCAAAATGTTTGATGAAGATGTGTGCAGCGAGGTTGATTATTATTAAGCATTCATAATACAGAGTTACAATGGTACCTAAACTTAAATGGTGCATGAACAATGGTACTTAAACCCAAGAGAGAGGGATGAAGGATTGAATGGGCCTCATATGCACAACTCCCTTTTTAAGTATCCGACACGGAGCTGGAACATAATGGACAGGATATGCTCTTATTGAAATCATTTCTTGCCTCTGCTGTGCCCATTTTCTACACAAACAACATTTTTGGTCCACAATGATTTGGCATCCCTCAGTAAAATCAGATTGTCCTGTGGGTGGAAGCAACCTGCCAAGAGTTGCTTGCAAGTTGCCACTATTGGGAGGAAAAATGCACTCGGGAAAACATCACCCTGTACTAATTTTTCTTCTTTGGTGCTTTTCACTTGAATACTTGCTGCTGCTGTTTATTTTCTTGTTGTTGCTGCTTATTTAACCCTAAGCAGGTTCTTAAAACCTATCAGTTTTACTGCTTTGAAATTGGCATGCGATTGCACAGCTTTGCTGTTAGTATCGTAATATTTGGAAGCAACATCTTAAATTTGGTGCCATATATTTCTATGGGCGTAGTGCTGCTGGTGTGACTACCTTAGGTCAGGCTGCAACACAGTCATGAGTTCTGAGTCCAGCCCACCAGCTGAAGACCAGTGGTTTAGAGCGGAGGGGAGGAAACCTGTCCAGAAGTTGCTGACTTACATCTCCCATAATCCCTGGCCAAGCTGAATGGGCAGAGGGAGTCCCACAATATATGGAGGGCCACAGGTTCCCCGCCTCTGGTCTAAAGCAACCCATTTGATAGTCTCTGAAGATGTGAGGTTTGGTATTGGTCGGACATTGAGAAACGAATCATTCCAAACCCATTGTATCATGGACTCCTGACTGACTTTTATAGAGAGAGGGTTCCTGATCTCACTCTTCCTTGCTGACCAGGCCATGTAGTTTATTGAGGACGTCGGAATGCTTCGTATCTGGCTTTGCCATGTTTCCCACTAGTTTTATTATCTGTTGCTATTATTTTGCGCCACATTGCTTGTTGTGGTGAATCATGACCTGCTAGTCTGTGGCCGTTTTGCTGCCTAAGAACAGTGTTCACATCATGTCGAGTGCTTCCATGCAAATTGCAGCAAGCTGCTTTGATCAGCCAGAGTATTATTAATTAAGGGCCTGGAGCGCCACAGATTGATGGGATGCAGTGAGGAGACGAAGGAGGTTGCTGTCTCACTGATGCCAGTAAAAATAGGGCACCTCTTCAGATCCCCTGCTGGGTTTCCAGTGAAGTGCTTTAAAGTTGTGCTTCAACATATTTGCCTTGGTGTAAAGTAGGAAGAATGCCAGCAGATCCTCATGGGATAATACTTTTTCTCACTTTCAGACACATTCATTTATGTATTCTTTATTGCAGTTTTAACATGCCTTTTCTCCAGAGACTTACAATCCCCTCCACTTTGCCCTGATGACAGTCCTGTTTGCAGTGTGCAGGATTAGCCCAAGACAGCTTGCTGCCTGTTGTAAACGTTGCGTTGTGCCTCTCACTGTCCCATTTCACATTCAGAAGCCAGCTGAGCTGGCAGTTGCATCTTACTTCAGCTCTGGTGATGAGAGGTCAGCGCAGCTCTGTCCTCGCCACCACTTCCTGCTCTCCAGCTTCTGCTGCTGAGGCAGCTGCTCACTCTGTCTGATGGTAGGACTGGTCCTAGGTAACTGAAGTTAAGAGAAGCTGACTGGTCACTTTGTTTGATTTCTGCAAGGAAGCATTTGACATAAAGATCTTTATTTTATAATGGAAATGATCTCTCTGATACATAGTTCTGATTATAGATGTTCAGAAGCAGGTTATGGAGTGGAGTGACTTTGAAAAAGTTATGTTGACCTGCTTTGTTTGCTAGCAACAAAATTCATAACCATACCCCTCTTTTTAGTGACGGAGCTAAATTAAACAGCAAAAAGCAGTTGCAAGGGTTTTTCTTCTGAGCTCCTAGCAGATCCACAGGTGTTGGGTTAAAAAAAATAATCCAGTCAAGGAATAGAATAGTGTTGTGAAGTGGTTAGAGTGGTGGATTGGGATCTGGGAGGTCTAGGTACAAATCCACATGCAGACATGAAGCTCACTGAGTATTCTTGGGAAGTCACTATCTCCTGGACAGGGGCAACCTTCTGAATGTTGCTGGACTACAGCTCCCTGACCACTGGTCATGTTGGCTAGGGCTGATGGGAGTTCAAGAGCATCTGGAGGCCAACACATTGGCTACACCTATCTCAGACTGACCTACTTCATAGGATTGTTGCAAAGATTAAAATAGTAGGATCTACTACTAAAATAGTAGGATCTTTGAATTTGTTCATCAGCCTGAGACCAGTTGTGTTGGTAGATGAGATTAAAGTTGCTAATGACCCACTGTTGTGGTCTATATAAACACAGAGCCAAGCATGCTCCATTGTACAGTGGTACCTCGAGTTACAAACGCCTCAGGTTACAAGTGCTTCAGGTTACAAACTCCGCTAACCTGGAAGAGTTACCTCAAGCTGAGAACTTTGCCCCAGGATGAGAACCGAAATGGTGTGCTGGCGGCGCAGCAACAGCAAGAGGCCCCATTGGCGAAAGCATGCCTCTAGTTAAGAACCGTTTCAGGTTAAGAACGAACCTCCGGAACGAATTAAGTTCGTAACTAGAGGCACCACTGTATTGCAAAACTGTTGGGCAGGCCCCCTTTTATAGGAATGCAGAGCCTCTGCAGTGCTGCATGAACCGCCTGAGGCTGTTCTGCTCTTTGTGATCTTTTCCTCACCCAAGACAGAGATTATTCTTCCTCTCAGCAGCCTTATGTGGCCTAGCCGGAGCAGATCTCAGGACCTCTACTTCAGGAAGTGGAATTCCAGGGTAGGTGATCAGCTGGCTGAGTGAGATCTGGCTGCCACTGAGAACTCTGTGGTGGCTGTGGTTTGCATGGTTTTGGGCTGGGGCCAGTAAGACAAGTGGTGTGTTTATTTGATTTTTCTCCTCTTCTTTCTGCACTTGAGTCATGAGAAGAAGAGAATCGAAAGGACTATGTTGTGCGTGTCCCAACAGCTCATTGTTTGATCTGCTCTTTTCAGGTAGCAGGCTGCTTTGACCTCTGATAAAGGTTATGCGTAGTCCAGTCACTTGCATATTTACTTAGAAGTGATTAAAATTGAGTTCAGTAGGGCTAGGTGACAAAAGAGGACAAAAGTGGACACGGATTTGAATGAAATTTGCCTAGGGTAATTTATTTGTATGGATACAAATTCAGAAATAATTACTGTACTTTTAAATATCTCGCCATGGTGAGGAAGACTGTGACCAGGTGACCTCTGCATTTGCTCAGTCTTTACTCTCTAGGTGCTAACTGTTGATGGATAATAGTCTTCTGCTATCACTACTTTATCCTCCTTAAACCAGATTTGGATCTGTCTGAACTGTAATGTCCTATGGGCTTTCACTGTCTGAGAACATCTTGCAACAACTATGGCCTAATTCAAGGAGGCATCAGGACAACAACTTCAGTTATCCTATTTACTGGTGCACAATACTTCAACACTCAGCAGGGCAGCTAGGACTTGCTAGGCAGGTGAGACTAAGGTTCCCACTGAACTATGGAGGGAACGACATTGAGAAAGGGAAGGGGAGTTTCTAGGACAAGCCACACTCGATATGCAGATGGCCCTTCAAGTGTAGGATGTCTTCAAATAGAGAACTGCCCTGTGCCCTCTGTGAGGTAGGACACATGGCCTACCTCGCAGTAAGGTTTACTCCCAAGTAAGTATGTATAGGAGCACACCCTTTGCTTGTCTTTACTTACAGCATCCAAGTGTGTCAAGAATATAATGGAAAACTAATGGAGTGTAACGGCAGGCCTACTGCATACTCATGAAGCCCTTTAAGATCCAAATAATGGAGTTTTAGCTGATTTAAGCTCTGCAGATGTGGCATGGCATGCATCCCCTTTGCCATCAAGCTCTCCCCTTTTCCATCCTTCTGTCAATCTTTAACTTCTTCTCTTGCCTCCAAACAACGCTGCATTGTTCAATTACGGAAGAGGCGCTATACTTTTTGCATAGTATCTGGCTCTAAATGAGTCACATCATCTGTAGAATATGGTCTAAAGAAAATAAGGGTGTTCTTGACAATATGAGGAAATTGATCAGAAGGCTTCTGGGCTTCCTTATCCTCGATAGAAAACAACTATCTTATTCTGGTCTCATCACTAATCCCACAGTTGGCTTCAAGAAAGTCATGTGAATGCTCTGAAGTAAATTTCAGCCGGAATTTTCTGGAACTCAGTTCCCGCACCTCTCAGGTGGGTGCCATTGTCATTATGAGAGAACGAGAGGGTGTTCATGGTGAGTTCAGGCACCTGTTTCTCTAGAAAATAGTTAATTTAGTTACTCTTGTTGAGTGCACCTCATATACTTTTCATCAGAAACTGGCAGAAGACATGTCCTCCTGAGGGGCAGATAAGCACTAAGAGACCCAGCTTCACTTGAGGACTCCCGTCCCCCCAAAAGTGCATGTCAACCAAAACTCTCACTAAAGCTGATAATTGTTCATGAGAACTGGCCTGTTTACACTTCCTTTTGGTTTCTTCACTTGTAGGTGACTGGTGGCACAGCATGACTTTCTTCCTAAGCCCTGAACTGAGCACCCAATAGTCACTGGATTCAGTGGCTTCCCCCCTACCCCCCCTTACAAGAGATGTCTGGAACTAGAGGCAATGGAGAGCACTGGAAGTCCTTGGAGTCCGTGGGGATCAGCCACAAGGAGCTGGCTCTTGCGGAAGCCCTGCAGATGGAGTATGATGCTTTGTCCCGCCTGAGGCAGGATAAGGAGGAGAGCCAGGCGAAGCAGAATACTGACCAACCTCTCATTTCCTGGGATGATCCAATTCTGGATTACAACAAGCCTGCTGTAAGGAATGACTGTCACAATATCAAGGTCATGAGAGGCCTCTCTGGCTCAGACTCTACCCTGAACTACAATGCCCTCTCTGGCCAGGAGGTTTCGAGAGCTTTTGGGACCAACACCTCTACCTCATCCAGTCTGCTGCCTGAGCCAGAGAGCCAGCCTTGGTTGAAGGGACCTCTCTCCAGCGACTACTTGTACATCTTCGACAGCACGGGGGGTGACTTCCTCACTGACCCCCCCAATAGTACACCCCACCAGAACAGCAGTAGCGGCAGCTCCCCTAAGAAGCTTTCTCCTCCCCCGTTGCCCCCTCGCATTGCCATCTGGAATGCCTCTGAAGTGAACCAAGCTTCCTTGAAAGGCTCCCAACCCAATGATATCAACATGTTCTCCTCAACCCACGAGAGGGCTGATGGAAAAATGCTAGGCCGTAGAATCTCGGAAGAGGACCCGTACAGCACAGTGGACTACGATGGCATCAACGACGCCATCACCCGGCTCAACCTCAAGTCCACTTACGACACCGACCTTCTGAGGGATGCCCCTTGGAGCTGGAAGGAAGGCAGAAGCATTTTTGAGAAAGAAAGCAGCGGGAAGCCGGTTGCTCGCAGCAAGACTATGCCTCCTCAGGTACCTCCCAGGACCTATGTCTCCAGGTCTGGTGGAAGGAAGAATTCTGGACCCAACAAGAACCGGAGGATATCAGCAGATCCGGTAAGGCCATTTTTATGTAAGTGGAATGATGTATGCCTAAGGAGCCTAAGTCCCTCTGCTGTGGAGGGATGCACTTAATGTTCACTGCCTTTGTTTTCAGATGAAGTGTATATCATTACAGGAGTCAAATTATTTGGTACCTTTCCTAGCATTCACCAAAACCAAACTCTTAGTCCTTAGTAGACGTTTTTTATTCCTCCAAAGATTATTTGTAGCTACATCTCAGAAAATGTGGCATCTCAATGGATATAACTGTTTTCTATGCTAAATTAAGCCATCAGAAAATGGTTAGGGAATGCCTGCCATAAGGCCACCTACTCTGCTTTCCCCTCTCCTTTTCCCCCACACATATTATGATACAATTGTTGAAGGATATCGTGGAAGCTTTTGTACGTACGACTATAGGTGCAAAGGCCACCACCCAAGGATGTATGCGTTCTTCAGTGTGGACATTTGGGTGGAGGGTCAACTGAAATGTTGTTTAAGCCCAACTAAGTACAACCAAGTGTTATAAAAGGAATCAAAAAGGGACAGAGACAAAGGTTGCATGTTTTGAGTGACGGTTTGTGAACCTATCCATGGTACAGTGAAAATCAGCTTTTGATTTCTAGGCATTTGAATTTGACAGCATTAGAAATGTATGAATCATTACTAAAATATCACGTGCAAGGGTCTTTAATATTGCTGTGGGATGCTTAAAATGTTTCTGTCCACCAATAGCAGCTCTTTTCTGTGGGGGGCAAGGGATTAATTCTTGCTCCGTGTGTGCTACACTTCCGATTCTGATCGCCCCCGACTGCTTCCTTTTTTAAAAGTGCAACAACCTCAAGCCCTCCCAAACATACTGAATAGATTTAACATAGTTTGGTTGCTTAGATTTCAAGTCCTCGTGCAGCTGTATCCTGTGCGGCTCATAGGCATGCAGTTTCACAGTAATCCGGTCCCACCAGTCCTCATACTCCTGGTTCTCTACCCTTAGTATCCTCTTAACATATGGAAACAACAGATCATTTCTCCATTTCCCCAGTTTATGAACACAGGACCTTGGAGGACAGCTATTGCTTCATCAGTGAGGCAGCTCAGACTGGGAGCTTACATAGGAGCTGGAGGCTTCACCCCTTCCTGGCTCTCTGCCAGGCCCCGATTCAAGCAGTTGCTTCCATATGCTTCTGAGTCTTTCTGAGTAGCTTTAAGTATAGCAAGTTGGACACTTCAGCAGCAGTTGGTACTGAAGGTCCTGCTTTTCTAAGCCATTTCTTCTGTTTATAGGAAGTAGGGGTGCTCTGGGAGACAGAAGGAAACCTAGTCAGTTTGTGAGTTTTGTTTTTTCTCCATTTCTCATTTTTCCAATCTTAAGTTCAGTTTGCATCAGTTTGCATTTTTTAAAGTCCTCGTGAAAAAATGTTGTTGTGTTAGTAGGCTCTTGACCTACCATGCAAACTTTTGCAAGCAATTTCCCCTAATATTCATTTTATACTGTTTTCAGTAATATGTGTGCTTTTATGCATACACCCTCTAAAATACACTGACTTTTCAGGATCCCTGGCAGCATGGAGGTCTGCTGAAGGGCCCTGCTCCCCTTTCTCCTCCTCTAGGAAGACCATGGGTTGCGCTCATCACCCAGTCCCACAACATTAGGTCTCTTCTCTGTGGGGGACCCACTCTCCGTTTGTCCATTTTACACGAAAATGCTGAACTGAAAGGCAAAGCTCTTGTGGAAGTGCACAGAAACAGCTGCCTAGGATGCTTCTGGAATAACAGATTCTGAACTTGTTTCCTGTTCCTCATCCTGACTTAAATGTCACCATGGGAATTCATTGTCCCACTTGTATGTTGCCTCTACTGAAGTTTGCTGGCACACATCAGCTGCCTTGAAAGGGTTGTCTACATCTGTTGTGCTATTTATATGATCCACACAACAGCAGTCAAAGGGAAAGGCAGCGTCCAGTAAAAACTTTTTCCAAAAGACGTGAGTCCATCCTGGCTGTTAGAGCTCCTGTTTCCCAGAAGCTACAGCTTCTGAAATGTCACATGGTCCTCAGGCCAATTGTTTCCCGTTAGTAAACAAGGATTGGATGGAGTATTTGCATCTTCACTAACCTTCCCAATCCTTTTTTTAAGGATCCTAAGAAGAATTGCATAGCAATAATTTTATAGAAGAAATCCTTTGCTGTAAAAGATTCTTGGAAACAGGGGATATCCATGGGGATATCCTTTCCTCGCTGCTTCTGGGATTGTGAATGGGTCTAAGGCGTATTTTTAGACATAAGAGTAGATGACAAATACCTCTGGCATCTGAAGGATATAAATACAAGCAAGCTCTCCACCGTCACTAAACTTCATGGGACCAACTCTCCCCGTACGCTCAGTGAAAAATGTTGTCAGAAGCTGCTGGCAGAGGTTATGTAAGTCGTTCTCTGCTTTTGCTGTGCAAGAAACTAATTATAAAGGAGCATTAAAATTGTCTTTAGTGTCTGTTGTGTTCTGTCCTTTTCTCTCTCTTTTTTCTCCCTCTCTCCCCGTTCCTCTAACTATTTGGTGGGTTAATTGCTCTGACAGTGGGAGCTTTGTTTGCTTTGAAGGAGTGAATTGAGGCTCTGAGACCATGCGTGCACTCTGGCCTGGCATTCAGAGTGTTTCTGTCCTTGCTCCTTATCCTACTGTAACATTTGGGAAGGAGGCACTGGAAACAAAAAGAAATGTTTTTGAGAATTCTCCCTCTTCTGAAAATAAAAACTTAACAACTACTATCTCGCCTGTGTGATGACAATGATGATTTTTTTAAAAAAATTAATTTTAAATGGCATCTGCTTCTGCCATGGCTGGTGCATAATAATATCAGCACCATCCCAGCAGAGCTACAGATCTTTGAGAGAGATTGCTTAAGAAATAACCCAAATGCATATGCAGGGGGTATGAATCTATGTGCATGCAGTCTTCCACTAGTTGCTTTCCAGAGCAGAAACTTTAGCAAAGTTCAGTTTGGGAGGAGGATCCTTGGTATAAAAACTGAGTCTTTACAAACAAATACATTCCTATTTTTCTTGGAAAAACCACTGATGAACGCACTGTTCTACAAAGACTTTCCTTTCTATGGGGTCATTGATTAAATTCTGGCCAGTTTTCTTTTAGGCTGTGGAATGCTATTAAGTTCCTTTTTGCCATATGATAACTGTTTAACGTTTACGTTGTGTTTTTACATCTCTCTGGATTTTTTTTTAGAAAAGTGATTTAGAAATATTTGAAATAAATCATATAACTATAAATATGGTGCAGATCAGGCTGTGGACCAGTGTAGGCTGCTGGATGTGTCCCTACAGCTATCCTCAGAACTGCTAGGTTACAAATCTGCTTTATGGTATGTTCAAGCACTGAACTTAGATCATATCAATTCATCCGGCATTCAAGATATGTTCTGCTTTCTTTTTCTTCATTTCTTTTTTTTTAAGGCAGGCAATAAATCCAAAGCTATTTGCAGCAGTTATGAGTTCTGCATTGGCTCAAAGGAGTGCAGCTGTTGTCCTCATATCAATAATTGATATCAATCATTGAATTAATAGCTGTAAGCCAAAGCAAGAACCTCCTCAATACCGTGAGCTGGATAGATCTGCAGCATAAGCTCAATGCACAACTTAACCCACATTTATCAGAGCACTACAAAGCTGCCAAGGCTCTTAGGGTTAAGGTGGGTTGAATTGAAAGGAAGTCATGTGGAGAAGAAGCACTCTCTCACGCTTCTTCATCATGTGCAGACATCTGTCTTTTCTACTCAACCATTTTTTTGGTATCCTAATTTTGTGGGTAGAGAAGATGAGAAAGAAATTTGATTCAGTTCACATTTAAAGGCAGACTTAAAAAATTCACACTTTTCAAAACAATATGCAAACTGAAACACAGCCATCCTTCAAAACTCAGTTTTCAGAATTTTGCAGTGCTGCTCTATAGCAAAGCAATGCATACAAAAATACATAATATTAGGCCAAAATATGCATATAAATGCATATATTCATGAAAGTTACATGTGCGTTGGGGAAAATTGTTTACAAAAAATGTATTTGTCAGAATAGTGTACAAAAATGTGTTGGTTGGAAGAAATTCGTATTAAAATGCTGATGAATTTTCAGGTTATGTTTTGTTTTTGCAAAAAATTGCAAAGTGCTGCATAAATGTGGAGAACTGAATTTAATATTGGAAAAAATGAGAAACAGAGAATCAAAAACCGACAGATTTACCCGGTTGACAGTGTAGATTGGTGTACCTTCTCCATGAATTGATCCTAAGCACAGATTATAGGAACCAACAGCACTTCCTCTTCCACAAGATGAGCAGAGACTTTTCTCCAGCTGTAGCCCCCCACCCACCCCCAGGCGACATCCCTCATCATTCCTGAGGGTCGCTGACCCATCAGTCAGGAGTGGCTTGGTGAGATGAGGAATAAAGTCTGCAGCATGGAGGAAGAATGAAGACCCTGTTCCAAGAGGAAACTTCACTTGTGCTAATTAGGATATAATCCTGTATACTGAGTAATGGAAATAAAAGAAATCTGAAATTGGCCAGTGTACAAGTTGGGGGTGGATAGTAGAAACTATATTTCACTCTATTTCCATTTCTTGTTTGGTATCAGACCACTTCTCAACATTATCCTGTGGCCAATGGCTATGAGCTGTTTGAGGTTTCTGAGGAGAAGGATGAAGAGGTTGCTGCTTTCTGCCATATGCTGGATGTGTAAGTACAGGCAACTCCCCCTTTGTGTGGGGGTTGCTTTGTGGGTCTTTGTGTGCATTGGCATAATCCCACCCCGCTCCATTCTGCCCTCTTACATGGCGCATGTGTATTGAATGGGCACAAAATGGTCACCACCTGTACCAGTCTAGGACTCATCAAAGCACCCTACTAAGGGGATCCTTTGGCTGCAGTCCTCCTTGGAACCTAAGTATCTACAAGGGAGCCCTGCATCAAAATAGCAGAGTGCTGCTATTCAGAATTCCACCCGGTCCACTCCAGCACTGCCCCACAGTTGGTCAACGTTCTGTGCCCACTGAGCATGCTCAGTTTTCATTGGGTTGCCTTTGCTTCCCATCCCCTCCAAGGGGGCTCCATAAGGACCAAAACTTACAGAACTGTGGTTGTGGTCAGTATCTGTAAGTGGGACCTATGATAAAATGTTCCGTTGTCGAGTGCTTCTGTTATAGCCGGCCAGCCATACTCTACTGCATTCCATTCCCTCTTCCACCTAGTTTTCCATTATCCCCACCAAATAGTCAGCATTCCTTGGCCACTGAAAATACTCTGAACTCATTGGGTTGTTTTTTGAGGATTTTCCCCGTGGGGCTCCCCTACCCCCAATTTCCCAAACCTTGACATTTCTCTTGGAGCCTGCCAGTACCTCCCTCTTTTGCATGGATAGCATCACCTTGGCTACCTTACCTCTGAACATCGGAAATAGAAGGAATTAAGATAAGCAATGGCCTAACTGCCTCAAGCAATTAATTACTGCTGTTGATTAATCCTCAGCGACTGGGGAAAAAATCCTCTTTGTCCCTGGAGTTTTTGTTGCACTTTGTTTAAGCAATGGCTCCAGTGGAAAGAGTCTAAGCCTGCAGTTGATTGGATGAGGACGAACCTATTTGGGATTATAATTCCTGGCATGGCTTGCGATAATGCAGCAGCAACAGAAGGCAGAGGAGGCATTCCTCCCATGCTTTGGAAGTAAAGGTAGTGAGGAATGTCACAAGGCCAACAACATGGATTGCACACATAGCTCAAACCAGCACAGAGTTTCAGTCTGTTGGTCTGGCTAAGAGTTACCCTGTTATTAGAGAAAACAGAAGTCAATTTTTTTGACATTTGGCCAGCGTGATCCTTTCTCTCTCTCCATTTCCTTTCTCCAAGTAGCACATCTCAAAAAGATTCCATGTTCTTCAGATGTACATACATGATATTTTTCTTTCCCATTCATCCTTTTGCAGTCTACTTCAGCATGTCTAGAGTTAGATGAAGTCTAGGTTAGTGACAATCAACACATCAACTATCTGGGCTTCTGCACTACTTGAGATCATTAGCGGTCAGTGTGGTGGGGCAGCACTGGGAAGCTGCCCTTCCAACATGGGCATTGCTACAACTTACCTGGATGGCGCAGGGTGGCAGATAGGTAAGGGCTGTGTGCGTGCCCCTGCCAGTACATCTGTGCAGCACCAACCTCACTACCACCCTGCCCATCCAGGGCACAGGTGTAGCAATGCCAGTGTCAGGGAGGCAGCTTCCTAGTTAAGCCCTATACAGCTACTGCTTGGGATATGTTATGCTGGAGGGCAAACAAACCTGAGTTTCATTCATTGTTGAAGCACAAATTAATTTCTACTCCATATGCTCTTTCATACTCACTCCATTTGATTGACCCCACAAGGTAGTTATGAAATTCAAGATCCTTTAAGGCAGGAATCTTAGATTTGGTGTTAGCTTAGCCAAATATTTCAGAAGATCAAATCAGTTATCTGAGTAAATGGGAAATTGAGAATCTCAGTAGCATAATACATTGGTATGAATTTTAACAGGGGTCAAAGATGAGGAGATCAAGTGCAAAGACCTTTGACAGCATCCCCTTATTTAAAAAAGAATAAGGGAAAAGAGGAGATCTTATCAGATGCCACAAGGAATGGGCATTTGGTGGTAATGGAAACTAATTGTACCCATCTCCTTTTGCCCACAGACTAAGATCTGGCTACAGCACCAAGGACTATTCCCTTACTGGTTTTGTCTGGAGTGCTGTCAACCTCAGTCGTGAACACCTTGGCCATGGAGTCAGCTTGAAAGTGACTGTGGTTTATGACAGCCTGCAGGAGCCTCTCACTTTTACTTGTGACTGTAAGTTTTGCTGGTTTAAACTGGGGTGCACTTTCCGCTTGTATCAACAGAGCAAATGTTCCCAAACTGTGGTCTGTGGATCACTGGTGGCCCATAAGCTCCATTCATATAGTCCACAGAAAGATGCTGGAACAGGCCAGAATATATGTATTTGGTCTTACTCTTGATTTATTTATTTTTGGATGACAGAGACGGGGGCCAAATAGACCAGGGATATATTATCAAAGAGGCTAAGAAGGGCTTGTCATCTTTTATTTTTAAGTAATCCAAGGAGAACCCCAGCAATTTTCAAGTGGTTCCTGGGGGCAGGAATTTTTGAGAACTGTTTCAGTATTAGGTATATTATATGCTCCTTTTCACGGCAATGTAATGAGCTGCGCTAGAAGTTAATACCACAGAAGTCTCTTCTAGACCTAGGTTGGGAGGGTCTGGATGGTTTTCTGGTGACATTTTGTATTGCTGTGAAGGGAACAGAAATATAATCAGGTTCTGGGAGAATTGTGGAATGTGTGATGCCAGAGGGAGTCTACTGGACTTGGGAGGAAAAGGCCCAGGATGGCAAATTCCAGGGAATGTTGTCTTGAGACTCATCATGCTGTGATTGTTCTCTCTCTCTCTCTCTCTCTCTCTCTCTCCCCCCCCCCCCGCCCCCATCCTGGCAGGCTCCTCCACCGTGGACTTGCTCATCTATCAGACTTTATGCTACACTCATGATGACTTGTGTGATATCGATGTGGATGACTTCGTTCTCAAACTGTGTGGCCTTGAGGAATTCCTGCAAAAGTGAGTCAATGGGCAATGCTTGTCCAAAAAAGTTTAGGCTGACATCCTATACTCACTTTGTAGTAAGCCCCATTAAACTCAATTAACATCCGAGTAGACACATAGAGGCTTGTGCTGTTAAAGACTTCCTGCCTTGTTTTTCCTTTTTCTTTGCCTCCATTGGTGCATTCTAAATCTTGTGCTCTCATGGTGTGCTGCAGAAATAGTTTAGAGACCCTGGTGTCTTGTGGGGTGTGGGATGCTACCTATGGAGTGCTGCCCTAACAATCACAATTCTTTACCTTTCGGGACCACACCGGTTTGCAAGCTTTGCACATATCTTGAATGGTAGTGGTCGCTAGTGCTGTGTGGCAGTGCTTACCTGACTCCATCACTGGTGTCACTGCCAGATACCAGGTGGAGGAGGGGTGAGGTGGCAGTGAGGTCAGCCTGGTGCAAATGTACTGGCTGAGCCAATCCAGTGCTACTGCAGGTGCATTTGCACCTCACAAACCTCATCCCTCTTCCTTCTGGTAAGCTGCAACACAGTCAATGAGGTATTGCTAAACCTCATTGACTGTGTTGAAAATTGAGAGCCAGTGTTGTGTAGTGGTTAAGAGCAGTAGTCTCGTAATCTGGTGGACCGGGTTCGCTTCCCCGCTCCTCCACATGCAGCTGCTGGGTGACCTTGGGTTAGTCACACTTCTCTGAAGTCTCTCAGCCTCACTCACCTCACAGAGTGTTTGTTGTGGGGGAGGAAGGGAAAGGAGAATGTTAGCCGCTTTGAGACTCCTTAAAGGGAGTGAAAGGCGGGATATCAAATCCAAACTCTTCAACAATGCTAGTGATGGGAGATCAGGTAAGTGCTGCTGCCCCGTTGACCACTATTGTTCTTTAACCCTCTTACAAAGTGTGTTTTATAGATCCTCCCTCTGATCGTCAAAGATTCCCCCACCCCATCTCACAGAACGTTGTGTTAGGCCGTTCCATAGACTTTTCCCACCACTGAAGACTGAAGGGCCACTTTGGGATAGAAATTTCTTTAAATAAATAAGCAGAGAAATAGAAATCTGGGTTAGTTACTGCCATGTTTGTCAGGATGGCATCAGTCACAATTTCACAGCCTCCATTTGGGATACTGCTGTGACTTCACCCATTTGCCGCACACACAGTTTTCACTAGTTTAATCATCGCTTGGCATATAACATCCGCTTCTTCCCGAAGCAGGGTGATGTGAAGTCTGGATTATTTTAGCACCTGTTAGGAACATAGTTAGGGCTATGTGATGTATTTTACTTCCTTATTTTTTTAAATCATTGAGTGATTTCTGCCAAGACACCCCAGCGGAAGCCTTGGGCTGTGGAAAGATATTGCTAAACCTCATTGACTGTGTTGAAATTCATGTTCCATGGAAGAGTCACTTCATGAATTAGGAAGGTGCCAAGTATCCCTCTTTAGATGACTGTCATGCTTAGTAAGTTGATAGATGAGTCAAATAAGTTGCATTTCTTTAAGGTATTTGTCTTCAGCTTGTGCTATGAAGCTGTGTACGGTGATGGGCTGACTTAGTGCTTTTTAGACTGATTGGGCTCCTGTAGTTCTCTTCCAGTTCTAGCTGCCAAATGGAGGATGTGCATTACTTTCTCCCTGAACCCCAGCACAACAGAAATCTTACGGAATGGTCATAAATGAAGCAGACTCACAGATAGAAGGTGCTGGAGACTGATGCATTCCTTGATGTCATCATCAAGCAGACATAGCTGGAAACTGGGCATTTAAAAGGCAAAGATGGTTTACTGCTATATTTCTGTCTCCAACTGCTTCCGCAAGACGGTGGACAATTGGTGCGGAACTGTAGACTGAGAGCTGTTGTATCCCTTCCATACGTAGTTCTGCTTTGAGCAAGCTGGACAGTGGGGCACATATCTCCTTCCCACGTTTGCTGCCTTTGAAAAACAGTCACATCTTGGGGGCTCTTTTTTGCTTCTCTTTGGTACTGAATGGTGTGGTTAGATGAAAACTCCTCTGGGGGAATAATGAAGATACCATCTGCTTTCAGCAGCAGAAAAATCAATAAACTTTGCCTATGGGTTGGCTGTCCTCCACCTGGGAGCTAGCACTCCAAGCTCTGGGCAGACGGTTTAGACCACCGACCTGCCCTCCTTGACCATGGTGTGCTGCACTTCCACCAAACAAATTACTCATTTATGTACAGAGGCATTGAGAGTGGCTTTGTCGTTTTGATCTTAAGAGCTTGTGGTCCAGTTACAGCGACTGGGAATGCAAGTTGGCAAGTGCAAACTGATTATTACTGGGACTAGCTTGTTAGTGAACAGACTTAAAAACCACAGAGCCCTCTGCGGACAACCATTCTCTCTCTCTCTCTCTCTCTCTCTCTGTGTGTGTGTGTGTGCGCGCGCGTGCACGCGAGACAGGGGGGGGGGGTGAGCAAGGGAGAACTCAAGGACTGAAAGCCAGATCAAGGGAACAAATATCCCAGATTTCATTATTTATGTATGGAACACTATGAAAGTTTTTGTAAGTCTTGAGGCTATTTCATGCTCTTGTGGAGCCCTGGCAGTGAGCAAAGTGACCTAATCCATGGTTTAACTTTCTCTGCATTGATGAATGACAGTGAGAGAGAGAGAGAGAGAGAGAGAGAGAGTGTCTAAACGGCTCAGAGATCTAACTATATCACTTTTGGCACCACAAGATCTCTTAGCACTTTTGAGTATGCACTGTCTGCGTAGCAAATCTCTTGTGGCTGCAATGGAGTCCAGGGATGGCTGCCTGTCGGAAGAACTCAGCCAACCACTGCAGGGGGGAGTTGGGAAACAATGTCCCAGGCTGAAGCCCATAGAACCAGTAGGAGCTATTGAAACATTTCTTATTAGTCCTTGCAGTGCTTTCTTATTTTTAAATGGCCACGTTGCCACCAGCAGAGAAATCTCTTTTCTTTTTATGTAACATGCCTTAACTAAAAGCAGAAACAAGAAATTTATATCAGATGAGTAGAAACTACACTGCCAACCTAGAACCCACAGGCGCCGTGAGTTTTTCCCCCTTTTAAGTTTCTTTCTTTCTTTTTTTCCTTGCAGAGGCATCTGGCACCGTATTTAAGGAAAGCAAAAGGCCTGTTCATGAATTACAGTCTATATCATAAGTGCAAGCTAGCAAGGCATCTGGTGGCTGCATAGGCTGCAGAGGGGTGGCCATCTCCTTGCTGTTCAAATAATGGTTTGGTGATTAATGAGCTGGACTGGGATTGTAGACAACTCTGTTTGAATCCAGCCACTAATTAAAATGGCTATTGGGTCCTGCACATAATGCTTCCTGGCCACCCCTCCCTCCCATAGTGACCTTACTCATATTTGTGTACTCTCCTGCACATCTGGGTCCCTGATTTGTTCTCATGGGTTTCAGCCTGCCTGGAGGCTGTTTTCTTAGTCCCAGGTGGCTGTAGCTTCCCAGCTTGTAAACAAGTGCAGTGGTACCTTGGGTTAAGAACTTAATTTGTTCTGGAGGTCTGTTCTTAACCTGAAACTGTTCTTAACCTGAAGCATCACTTTAGCTAATGGGACCTTCTGCTGCCACTGCGCCGCCGCTGCACGATTTCTGTTCTCATCCTGAAGCAAAGTTCTTAACCTGAGGTAATATTTCTGGATAAAAAAATCCTTCCAGTAGCACCTTTAAGACCAACTAAGTTAGTTCTTGGTATGAGCTTTCGTGTGCAAGCACACTTCTTCAGATACACTGAAACAGAAGTTGCCAGATCCTTCTATATAGTGAGAAGGTAGGGAGGGGTATTACTCAGAAGGGTGGTGGGGATGGGAGATTGGCAGATAGCTGGGATGAGCCTGCTGACGACTCTTAACGACTGTAATGGGTCTTACAGGAAAAGGCAAGGGGTGAGACTAATATTTCTGGGTTAGTGGAGTCTATAACCTGAAACGTATGTAACCTGAAGTGTATGTAACCCGAGGTACCACTGTAATAGTGAGATGTAGCCACGGTGGTAGAAGCAACGAATTCTGGCTCCCGATCCCTGTGGAGAACCCTCCTGTTAGGGTTCAAAGACCATGTGCAGGAGGCAAACAAACTTTCCTAAGGTCCTTAAGACAGCTTTCTTCAACATGTGGGAGTTCAGGCTGCTTTTAAGACCTGGAGGGCTGAAATTCCCCTCAGGGCCGTGGTGCAAGGGCCATGCTGCCTGTAGCGCCTGAGTACAGGGCGAGTTTTGTTGGTGTATAGTAGGCCCTGTTCAGTCCCCTTTCTCTCCTAGAAAGACAGCCTTGTAGAACTATATTCCATGTGCGCTGCCTCATGGCTCCTGTCAACGAAGAAGAAATGCCGCGCCCTCTGGCTTTTAAAACTTACGCTTCGCAACATAGGGGCACAATTTTATTGTATCCGTTTGGGAAGCTTAGCACAATAATCTTGACATGAATAAAACTGGTGGTTTTTACGGGCCTACAAAATCTCTGCCCGAGCTCAAAAATGCAGGCATTCCCTGTGCAAATTGGCACGCAGGCTATGCCCCCCCCCTTTCCGCACGTAGATTGAAATGAAATGAGCTGACCCTTCTCTCTGCCTGTGTTGTACGCCTGCCTTCTTGGCAGGACACAAAGTGCCGGATGCAGACAGCAGAAATGCTCCTTGCTTGACCTTCCATCCGGATGGAAATCTCTCTAATGAGCTAGTGTGCAAATGCCCTGCTCTGTTGCAGCAGCGCCTTCAAAAGAACTTTGGAAATCTCCTCTTTTTTGCAGTCGAGCTTCCCGTCTTCCCCAAACAAGCCTCCCCAAACCCCTTCATTGTTTGCGCAGCAGGATTCTTCACTTCTTGAAGACAGAGAGGTTGTTGTTTTTTTGACAGGCCTACCTTCAGTTCTTTTCACACCACCAGATAGAAACTGGAGGAGGATGACGTAAGGCTGTCATCTTTGGACAGCTGCCCTGCACCCCCTTTCCCAGCCCTCATCTAGTGAGGGACACTGGTTGGCCACCAGTGAAATTGTCCAGAAAAGCCCTGCAGCGACACTACATCACAACAGTACTATTTGAGCAATTAAAAATGGTAGCCATTTGGCGCTTTCTGGAAGAGTGCAGCTACCGTCCTTCTCTAGCAATGGTGAGCCTGGCTTTCTTCCACTGTGTTGGAGCCAAAATAAATAGCAAGGGAAGGAAAAGCTCCTGCTATGTGGTGGTTGGGGACTCACGCCAGCATGGAGGGACACCAGGGGTTCACAGGCAAAGTTCCTTCACACCTGGAGTTGATTTATTTAATTTATTTCATCAAATTTACCGTATGTACTGCTTGATTTTAAAACAAAAATCTCAACAACATTCCTCTTCAACCAGGCCTTTGGCTGATTAATATTCTACAGCCTTTTAAATGTGTTTGGGAGGAGGGTATTTTTTTGGGTTTTAACTGTTTTGTGCTTCTATCCTGCATTTTTATCTTGCAAGCCGCCTGGAGATCTTCAGATGAAGGGTGGTATAGACAAAACAAAATTAAAAATATATAAAGCAATGAAATCAAGAACAATTGATAACTGTACTTTGAAACATGCAAAAGCTGGCCGTGAGATCCTGTTTGACAGTGCTAGGCAAGCTGTTAGCAACTAAAAGGCTAGCTATAAAGCACAAAGGGACATAGCACAGGCTTTCCACATTCTGTCCATGTTGGTGCAAATGGCCAAATTATTTTATTCTTGCGTGTGACAGTCTCTGAAATAGACAAAGTGCTGTTACCAGTGTACAGTTGAAATGGTTTTAGTAACCAGTCCAATTGTTACATTGGGAATATATGGCAAAAAGAGCAAGGCTTTGTTTCCTGCAGTAATGTTGTAAACTGGCGGCCCCTCCTTCCAGGCAGCTTCCCCCTAGGACAACTTTGCTGCAGTTTCAGCTTGATGCACTGCAACAATTTTGTTGCTTCTTTTGCTGACTTGGCAGTTAGCTAGCAAATTGCTTTTATTCTCAAACCACATGCGCTTGGGGCAAGTACCATGTTTTTGGATTTGCTGAAAGCAGTCTAAGAAATAAAAGCAAAAGAGCTCTGGTTATCTTTTGTATTTTTAAATGTGCTTATTTGGAATTCCATAATGATTTTATGAAGTTCAGAAAAATAGTACAGCACTAGAATGGGGGGAATTTGTTAGGTTTTCGTCCAGGCCATATCACATGAACAAATCCCAGTCTCTGTAATAATAATTTTCCCGTGAATGTTTTAATTTGTTTGAGCGATAAAACCTTTTGAGCACTGCATTTCAATTCCAGTTCTAAAGGAGAGATTTTGAAGCATTGGATAGCATGTTAGAAAACTAGTGACAGCTTTTATTTAAACATTTTGTACATGTCAGCTAAAAGGCAGGACAGATGTGGAAATGGAGGACATGTCTGCTCCCACAAATTGATTTAATGGTCATTTAAATCCTAGAATGCTGTCCAAATCCTATAGACTTCAATGGGATTTGGGGTTGAGATACACGTGTCTCCTTCAAGAAGAGACTGTTGATTTCTCTTTGTTGTGAGGATGAGCTCTTAGGCTGTGTGTTGAGTTTGTTTGTTTACCCCTTTTTCTAAAAAAATCCTGGTATGTTTATCCGTTTAAATATATATTAATCCCCTCCCTGTCCCCGCATAGAAGGCAATATTAAAAATAAAGGAACTCAAAGCATGGATCAGGGTGAGTGGGAAGAGTAGCTGTGGCTTGTGAATCAGCACTCAACACAGTCTGGCAAGGAGACAGGAAGGTGCCTAAATCTCACATAGACTAGCAGGCAGCATTCTGCATAGCTGACGCCTCCTGGAAACAAACAAACAAACAAACAAAAAGTTGCTTCTGTTCAAGATTCTGTGCAGTAGTTTGTACATCTATCTCAGAATGTCTGTATGCGCCTCTGCCTTTAACTAAGCTCTGATCTGCACGATTGAAGGTGAGGGGTTTTCGCAAACTCCAGTCTCCTGCGCCGTTGGTTTCCCTCAGCTTTTGACACAAGTGCCCTTCTGTAGACAAAAGCTAACATTTTATTTTTTTTTACATCTCACTGTATGCATTTGATACTGGCTCTCAGATATATAAAGCAACCATTCCTGGTGCATGCCAAATACTTAAAGAAGTTCTGGAACTTCATGTAGCTCAGACTCGAGAGGTTGCCTGACAAGCCCAGACTTGAGCCCAGATACCAGGCAGGGACGTTGAATGGGGTGGGTGGGGGGAGTCCACCTACAGGAGACACACGGAAATAAATCTTCATAAAATATACAGATCCTTCTTTTCATAGGTTTCAAAGTGCCCACACCCATTCAGGTTGCAGCCTTGAGAATATAAACAGTGGGAATTTTATCTGCCAGCCAGGCAGGGAGGCTTCTTCTGTGGGACAAACACTTTAAATTGCACAAGCACCAACAGTGATAGATTCTCCTTTTCACTGAACACATACACATATTTGCAAGCGCGTAGGAACATAGGCAGACCATTGGTCTACCTAGCTCTAGATCTTTTACACTGACCAGCAGCAGCTCTCCAGCATTTTGGACAAGGACCATTCCCAGCCCTACCTGGAATTGAACATGGGAGCTTCTGCATGCAAGGCAGATGCTCTACCACTGAGCTGTGGCCCTTTTCCCAGAGTCTGAAGCAGGCCAGGCAGTCTATCTAGCCCAGTATTGTTTATTCTTACTGGCAGCAGCTCTTCAGGGGTCTTGCCCCATCACCTGCTACCTGATTCTTTTCTAACTGCAGGTGCCAGGGACTGGACTTGGGACCATCTGCAGGCAAATCCTGTGATGTAACACCAAGCTGTGGTCCTTCCCAAGGCCCCTTGCTTTTCTGTTAGCTCTTGTCACCTCCTTCTCACTCCCTGAGTTGATCAGGGAATATAAGAGAAGCACACCCCACATTTGCCCACTAACTGCAATTACACTTTCTTTCCCCTTTTGCTAAAATGACAGAATAGATGGGGGTGGGGATGTGTGGCAGGACAGGAGGGGCAGCAGAGCAAGCCACGGAGAGCAGCAGCAGGAGGCCTTCCAGGCCTGGTCCAAATTAAATGTTTTCAGGAATTCCCTATCTGCTTAGGGGCAGGTGTTACAAGCCAACCTGAATAAGAATGCCTTGCGGCACTTCCTGAAAATGAATGCAAAATCTTCCTTTTGTGACTGTACTGTGGGTGCTCCTGACTCTCTTTTTTTGGCTATCTCTTTTTTCCAGCTGTTGAGGTCTGAGCTGCTTCATTATTATTACTCTACTTTTCTTTCTTCCCTTTAAAAACACAGCACTCCCCCCCCCTTCCCTCTCTCCTGCCTCTGCAAACTGGCTTTCTTGTGTGATGGCAGCTGTGCCTAGTCTAGGCCAGGATGCAGGCTCGACGTAGATAAGAATTGACCCTTTCCTCTGGCAGGTGAAAGGACCAGACTTCCTTTCTGTCACTGCCCTTCCAGCATGGCTTTGCTGCTTCTGTGGGCATGTTTCATTAGAATCGCAGGCAATGGCTCAGAGGTTGGCTCCAGGGCTTTATGTTACAGATTTAGGTTTGCAAAGATGCATGTGGGTCTTAAGTAGACTGTGCTGAGAGGTCATGAGTTACAAGGAAGTTGCAGGGCAGTTAGAAATAGCCAGGTGTTCAAGTTGTGATTTGGCTAATCTGCCTCCCGAAGATTCTCCGCTTCAATACATTTTTATCATTGTTGCAGTTCAGGCTTAAACATTTTTTAGAATTCACCTGATGTACATATTATATTTAATCTTTCATTCTTTGTCATTCCTGAAGCTTTTGAGTTTTCTTTTGGACATTCTTGAGTGTTGCAATTTTTTACACTGGGTGGGGGAAAGTATATACATTTAATTAAGCCTAGCTATGGAATTTGTAGGTCTCTGATTCTCGGGGAGCAAAACTGAAGTATATAAAGATTACTTGACACACCCAGTGTCTTCAAGCCAAAGCAGTTGCAGATCTAGGCTATATTAGGTGCTGGAGGCTCCAAGTAATCTGCTCTTTCCTGCCTGGTTTATCCTCCATACAGCACAGGGGGAAAAGCCATTTAGTTACAATTTCTTGATGTGTTTGCATCCTTCCAGCAAACATCCACTGGGAAGTCATGAATACATCCAGCACTGCAGGAAGTTTGACATTGATATCCGGCTGCAGCTGATGAAGAGGAAGGCTGTGCGCACTGACTTGGCTAGGACCGTAAGTATTTGCTTGCTAGTGAGCAACAGAACTGTGTGATGTCTCTGCCATTGCTAGTACAGATGGAATATGTTCTCCATCTTGCCTAAGGTTGCAGGTCCAATGGTGGCATCTAGAGCACTCTCTGTCCCATCCATACTGGATCTGTTTCAAATATTGCAGCTTAAGGATACGGACAGCCAACCATCTGCCTCCTTGACCCTTGCCCATCTTGGATTCTTGGAGCCAGTAGTAGGGGTTGAGTGGGTGGGTCCTAGGAATGACTGATGCCTCACTGGAGAAGGGGGAAGTACCATCTGCCTTGAAGGAGGCAATGTTGCTCCTCCTCCTTAAAAGGACCTCATTGTACCCAGAAGTGTTAAACCACTGAAAGGCCCTCTCCTTCCATGTAACTCTCGGGTTTTAAAAGTGGGTGGAACCAGAAGGGGGGTGGTCTGGGAGAGGGGATTCTCTTTGGCAGTCCCTAAGTTGCAAAACCCCCTCCCCACAGAGGGGTGTCTTCACTGTTCAGCTTTCAGCAAATACTGAAGAGGTACCTATTAACTCTGGCTTTTGACACCTGAATTGTATATTTTTATGACCTGCACTATTTTTGTGATTGTTAAGTTGCTTTGAACTGTTTCCACCCTGAGATCCTAGGGTGGATGATGGGTAATAAATAAAAAAATAATAGTAATGCTAAGCCAGCCCATGGCTTAGCTGCAGCTGGACCAGGGGAGGAGCGCAGTAGCGGCGATTTTGCTCCAGGAACCTGCACGTTTCCTCATTCACACTAAGCCATGGTTTTCCTTAGCATTACATGCAAACGGAGTCAAGATGCATGTGAGTAATTAACCTTCACGTATGCAGGTGAACGATGACCAGAGTCCTTCCACGCTCAACCACTACGTTCACCTCCAGGAAAGGCCAATCAAGCAGACCATCACCAGGTAAAGATGAACGGAGAATCTCAGGGTCCCCGGTTCAAGCCCCACATTGGGCAAAAGATTTCTGCATTGCAGGTGGTTGGACTAGATGACCCTTGTGGTCCCTTCCAACTCTGCAATTCTGTGATTTTATGGAGTGGCAGCAGCAGCATACTTCGGGTGGCCTATGTAAGGCCAGTGCTTTTTAAAGAGGGTACTCAAGGGTACACAGTACTGGCACCTCTTTTTGTTGTTGTTAAAAAGTGTGGCACTTACTGTAACAACTTTATGGTGAGTACTGGCACCTACTTTTCTAGGAAAAAAGCACTGTGCCCCCTCAAAAAAACCCCCACCAAAGTGAAACAAAAATAGACCCAGTGCTGGAGTTCTTAATTTAGGCCTTCCATATTGAACTCCCTCCAGCCTCTTGGGAGAGAGGGCCCTGGCTTAGTGGTAGAGCATGGCTTACATGCAGAAGGTCCCAAATTGAAGCCAAGCATCTCCAGGTAGGGATGGGAAAGTCTTCCGTCTGAGAATCTCGGGAGACACTGCCAGTTCTGAACTAGATGGACCAATGACTTTGGGCTGTTGCTTAAGATCTCGCCTTTACAGAGATCCATTTCCTCCATACGTAACAGCCGTGATTTGCTTCCTTTTTCTGTGCCAAGCTGTCTGTTGTTGTTTCTTCCACTAGGCAGGCCTTGAGTCTCCTCTTCGATACCTTCCACAACGAGGTCGATGCATTCCTAGCCGTGGAGGTGAGAGGATAGCATTGGGGTTAATGTTGTGGTTGAACATACGTTGAACTATGCATATGGCTTTGGTGTGCTGCAAACGCCTCTGTGTTGGTGAATATTATTAGATGTAACCATTACACCTTTGGCATCTTCAAGCTATGAAATCCATCCATAAGGAAGCTTATGATAGGGAACCCAGTAACTCTCAACCACTTTCCCTGAGACACCCTGATCGCCAGTCTTCCCATCACTTTCCTCCTAGCTCGAACCATTGCCCCATGTTCTTTGAGATATATCTACAGTTCCTGGTCTTCTTTGGCAGCAGTGAGATAAGAAGCACATAGCTTTGCACTTGCTTTGTCTGCACCCACTTTGGTATAAAACCCACCATATTGTTTGGCAGTGAACAGTAGCGGTTGGTGGGGCAGCATAAACCCACCTGTGTAGCTGAGCTGGCTTTCCTAAGGCTCCTGCCACTGCCGGTTAACAAGAGGGAGGCTTGGCATGGTGTGGGCACAGCAGTGGAGCCAATCCGATGTTTCTGGCACTGTGCCCACACTTTGCCAAGCTCCCTGCCAAGCTCCCTGCCACCCTCTCCCTCTTGGTAAGTGGCAGGGGCATATGGCATAGGGAAGCCAGATCAGCATTGCTGCCCTGCTGGTCACTACTGCAATATAGCACCTGGTATGGGCATCACAGGTACGTTTGAAGAGGCCAAATATAACAGACCATTGTATGATAGAAAGTATTTGTGAAAACATAGGCTAGGGTTTTATGACAATGCAAGTATTTTTCGACGTTGCAGTTTCCTCCAGGCCCTTCCCATTTCACTATGTTGCTCACATTGTTTCATTTCCTGCTTCAAGCTGATAAGGTGCTAGTTTGTTTTTTTACTGTTTTCGCTAGAGTGACGTTTGCTTTATAAAATAAATGCCCTGAACATTACTTCTCCCATCTCATCTGACAGTCCACTGCTTGCTTCTCCTCTTCCTCATTCCAGTCTTGAATCCTTCATGAGAGTCAAATTTCCCAGCGTAAGGTGAGGGCTGCCAGCCACAAGTGTGCTTGGGACTACAGCCAAGAGGCGGATCTGCATAGCAGCGTTTGCTATCAGAGCAGAAAACAAACAGGGTGTAGTGAAGTGATCCCCAGGTTCTAATCTTGAAATTGTCAGCAGCTTTTAACAGCAAGTTCCTATCTACTGTTTGTTTCAGTTTCCCTTCCCTTGCGATAAATACAGCCAAAAACATACTTGTGAAGGTAGGCAAAAAAGAAACCCAAGACGTTGTGAAGGTTAAATTTCGCATGACAGTAAAGGGATTCATATAGAGTTGGGGTTTTTTCCATTTTGAAACCTCTACGTTATCGAGCACTTAATGTAGAGATTAGAATGTGTGTTTTAGATCTTGGGAGTAGTGAATTTAGCGAAAGGAAAGGGGTAAGCAGGAAACTTTGACAACCTTCTAAATTGCCAACACTGAGGTTGCCAGCACTTTATAATTCCAAAAAATTATCAGGAGTAGTGGATTCAAGTCCTAGCTTAGCTTTGTGAACTCTAGCTTAGAGTGCAGGAACGATAATATATTCAACTGAGCAGCTAGAATTGCCTTTAGACATCTCTTTTGTGTGATTGTCTGGTCCTTTCTAGTGATGAAGGTGAAGGGCTTTTTAGCAAACTGATTGGAACAAGAACTAGTTTGGTCCCTATCTGTGAAAGCACCCTCTTGCAGTCAGATCGCCATGACTGGGGGCAGAAAGTATGTGTGAGAGAGAGTGAGTGTGAGAAAGAAACCATTCTCCTTTCAAGAGGTGAGTCATAACAAAGCTATCTAGGAAATCTCAGCTGAATGGAATGTAGTTCACTAGTATGTAATCTTGAGGTGTGCGATGGATCCTGAAAATAACACATTTGAGAAATGAACAAGTTACTTGATCCTGTGGTTTTTGAGCAGGGAAAAGGAAAAGCTTTCTAGGTTCCAGTAGCTAGATTACTACTCTCTGAAGATTTTGCTCCCCCTGCATGGTCCTAGATTATTTCTCCCTTCCTGCACGTTTGTATGGAAATGTATGTCTGTGTATGTACTACCTGCAGTGGGGGTTGGCAAGGTTTATCTTGCCTGGGCTGGATTGGTCCCGTGGAGATCCCTTTGTAGGCTGGATTGTGCGTGCGCCTGTGATTTCCGGTGTCTGCACATGCGCAGACGCAATTTCTGGTGCCGCGGAAGTGAGTCCTCGCGCCGCACTGTGCCGGTTTAGCGCGGTGCGTGAGTGGGCAGCTCAGTTCCAGGGCAGCTCGTGGGCCGGTCAAATGACCTCCGCGGGCTGCTTCTGGCCCATGGGCCTTAGGTTAGTGACCCCTGACCTACCGTGTCATAGGCTGAATACCAATTGTTGGGCATAACAAGGGAGAGCTGGTTGCTGCTGTCTCACATCCTGCTTGCGCGCTTTCCATTGGTATTTGTTTGGTCACTGTGACAACAGGATGCTGATCCAGCCGGGCTCCTCTTTCTGGCCCTAACCCCACTCTTCCACAAGCTTTTGCTAGAGCAATTGTCAGCATGGCATCCTTCCTTCCAAATGAAAAAAATAATAAAAAGTTAGCGGTATGTGCAGTGCAGCTGGAAAACTGTAGGCCCATTCTTCTACATCCTCTATAGTGCTGACTGTTGACTCTTTTGCCCCTGCAAACCATATACTGCAGAGTTTTATCAATCCAATGGATTATAGAGCTTCATGTGCAACAAGCAACAGTGCCCCTTAGTGGCACTTCTACCTATTTGTTCTGAGGTTCCCAGGCTGAAATTATATTGGTGGAAGGAGCTGGTAATATCAAATGGCTTCATGGGTTCCAGGAAACTTGGTGTTGACGTTAGGACAGTACTTCCATCAAAGCAGGACTTTGGAACGGAAGTCCAAGGCCCTATTACTTGCACTAGTGCATCAGGACATGCTTGAACACAACAGAGTAGCTGCTTTATTTCTCCAAATCCTGTTATGTTGAAATCCAATCTTAAGATGCAGAGCTGGTGGCCACGATATGGAAATGATGATGATAAAGACCCATTTGTCTTCCACTTTTATGACATTGGTTGAGTTTGGGGTAAAAGGAGTATGAACAAACTCTTTTGTGCTTTGTTGAGCAGCTCTCTAAGATCTGCTGGAGTTGATAGGCTCCTCTTTATGTTCTCTTTGGTCAGACTCACACAAGGTACTGGGATTTTACTGCAGAATAATCACCGAGTTTATGTCCAGGGAAGCCAGGTTTAGTGATAAGGCAGTTAAGGAAGAGGTAGATAAGTGAAGTAAATTTATGGCGGGGTTACTACTCTCATTCACCCTAGATCAGGGGTTGGGCACCTGTGCCCTCCAGATGTAGGGCTCCAACACCCATCACATCCAGCAAGCATGGCCAGTGGTCAGGGATGATGGAAGTTGTAGTCTAGCAACAGTTTGAGGGCTGCTGATTCCCACCCCATGCCCTAGATGCTGGCTATACGCACAACTCTTTGAGGTGGCACATTGTGTTTTGCTCTATGTGCTGTTACCTTGAGACATGAGACTTTCAATTCTTCATCCAGGGAGACGTCCAAGTGAAGGCAGAACGAGTGATCCAGTCTGTCATGGCCATTTGCAATGCTCTGGCTGCTGTGGAGTCCCAGGAGATCACTGCAGCCCTGAATCAACTGCCACCCTGTCCGTCTCGCATGCAGCCCAAAATCCAGAAGGTGAGAAGCAGAAGTTGGTGTCAGGAAGCAGCAATATTTAATCTGAGTGCCTAAGCTAAATATGAGAGAAAGAGGAGAGTAGAATTATTTTAGCAGACTCTTCCATTTTCTAAAAAGATGTAGCTAAGAAAGGACAAAAAGTGCCCTTGTGACAACTTAGTTTTTAGTGTCACACTTGACACTAAAAAGCACATTTGAGATTCTCTTTTTTGCCATATGTGAATACTGTTAAGGCAAGATAGCTGTGGACAAAAATTCAGGTGTGAATTCTAGCCAGTGTAAAGTTTTTGCATTCACACTGTGCACTGACTTTGAGCACACCTGATTTAAACCTTGCGTGTTAATTTGACCTTGGACAGTTTTGTTGCTGATAACCTTGCTGCGTCCAATATGGAGTGCATATTTTAAAATGCCCTCTTCCAGTACATTCTCAGGAGCTGGATCTGCCTAAAGTGCCATTACATTGGCTGGTGCTTTCCGTTGCAGCAAAAGGTAGAGCCTTTTCAGCAGTGGATCAGCTATTTGGAACTCCCTAGGTCCTTTGTTCTTTGCATTCAGAGAACATTCAGAGACTTTTCCCCTTTTCAGAAAGCTTTTTAATTATGTGGATGGATTTTCAATCAGTTTCATTTATTTATTTTTTAAAAAATAGATCTTGAATTTCTCTTTGTTTTAATGGGCTTTGTGTGTATCTTCTGGAATTTTATTTTATTGGGGGCTTTTAAAATGTTTTTGATCGTAAGTCCATTTTTTAGCTTCTGGACAGAAGCAAGGAACACACATTTTACAATAAAGCAATAAAGTGGTTAGAATTTTCTCCAAACCTGGGAAAATGTAGCTGCTATTCCCACAGTTGGATAGCTTGAACTGCTGGGAGTGGAAATATATTGACATATGTTATATAAAGTGTTTGCTCAGAGTTGCTTGCCTTTCAGTCTGATTTTCATAAAATATTTCTCCTCTGGTTTCTCTTTCCTGAGCAGGATCCAAAGGTTTTGGCCATGAGGGAAAACAGAGGTAATAATTTCTCTTCTCCTGTTGTTGCTATTGAATTCTGAAGGCTTTTTACTTTCCACTGCCTCCCAAGTGCACTTTTCCAATTATTGCATACTGTTATTTATTGAACAAATTATCATCATCATTAGCCTTTTGAATCTTCAGCTTAGACATCTTGAGTCCCTAGAGTTGCTATTCCATTAACCAGACTTTTCAGAGCAGGGTGGTTTCCTAGTAATAATGAAAATTCAGACCTGATTTTCAAAAATATTGAAGCCCCAACTACACAAAAGACCTGGAGGGATTGCGCTTCAGGGTCAAAGTAAACATAATGTGGGAGATCCTTGAACAGGAACCTCTGCAATGATTTTTTATATAAAAAAGAGTTGAAAGGAGGTGTAGGACCCTTTAGACCATGAGAGACATCCTTCCAGACCGTTTTACCAATGGAAAGTGATCCTCACCCACCCACTGGCAAGCTACTTCTTGCAACACAAGGCAAAACCATATATTTGGCTATAACTTTTGATAGAATACAGATAATTGAACAACTTTTGTTGCATTGCATTCTTCATTAAATTATCTTTCCACTGGTATATAATTTTATGGCATTACTCCAAAGAAAGTGGTGTTACGAGCCATCAGACTTTGGAAATAATACTTTTTCCAAAATGTTTCCACAATTTTGGCCGCTGTAGAGACCTGTATGTTTTGGCCTGTGTGGCAAATGGTAGCTTTTGGGTTTTGTCCCGAGAAGAGGAAAGGGGCTTGTATCTGTAGATGACCCCCAAGATATTTCCAAATCTGAAATTCTATTATCTGTGCTTGTCTTCTGGTATCCCTATCTTAATGGAGACAAGGGAACTTTAGGAGTAAAGGAATAAACTTTAGGATAGAAGTGGGATTAAGTAACTTGTGTAGGAGCTACAAAGTGATGCATGCTGACTTCATCAGCAGCGCCTGTAGCCCTGCCAGTTGTACACCTTTATAAATGTTTGTTTATAATCATTTATATACATGTATGTATAATTTATAGTTTATTGTTTAGATTTGTACTTCAGTCTAAATGCATTATTAAGGTGGCATAAAGTAAAAAAATAAAATGTTATTAAATGAAATGCCACAAACACATATACACCAATATTTATTTGCTAAGTTAATTCAAATTCTGCTGCAAGAAAAACCAATTTCAGTAACCTGTATAAATTATGGTAATTAAGCAGCCTTTTTAAGAAAGCAAATCTCTTTCCACTGTAGCTGTAAAGGGAGTCGTGTGAATGGATGCATGCAGAGTCATGTAGAGGCCTGTGGGTAGGCTGAGCAAGATTTTATGATGACCAGGAGGCAGGGCGTCAATGCTTTGCAATAATAATAATAATAATAATAATAATTTATTTATTTTATTATTATTTATACCCCACCCATCTGGCTGGGTTTCCTCAGCCACTCTGGGCGGCTCCCAACAGAACACTAAAAACAGAATAGAACTTCAAACATTAAAAACTTCCCTAATAGCTGCTTGCTCACTTCAGATTAATAGAAGCAGAGTAAATTACGCAAAATAAGCAAATTTATGGAGCTATCTTAATATGTATAACCCACACAGGACTTTTCTTGGTGCCAAATGCTGGTTTCTTTTTGGAAAAGCTGCAGACTATGACAGCCCTGCAGAGAGGGAACTATAGGAGTCATAGGGAATTTCCAGAAAGGGTTAGCAACTTTGAAGGTTGGAACTTGGCAGGCCTTCCTGTTGTCAGAGTATCTGCCAAGCATATTTGCTCTGTGGGGGCATATTTGTGAGGTTTCAAAGTGCTTCTGTCAATTCCCACCCCCCTTACAGAGAAAGTTGTGGAAGCTTTGACGGCCTCCATCTTGGATCTGGTGGGGCTCTACTGCAACACATTCAATGCCGACTTCCAGACCGCGATTCACGGGAACCGAAAACATTGCCTCTCCCAAGAGGCCCGGCTACTCTCCTGCCCCCTCTCCTTCACTGTCTATGCCACTCACCGCATACCCATAACCTGGGCAGCAAGGTAAGCAGTGATGTCTTTTCTCTGGCGCCAGGGAAGGACCGTCTGACACTTTGTGTTAGATCTTGGGATCAAGTGTGTGTACATACATAGAGCCATAGTGGGGGCATTATACGTATTTGGATCAGGACTGTAGAGCTGTGCAAAGGTGCAACTCCATTTTCCTGATTTATACACAGATATCCCTGAAGTTTCTGCTTCCACAGCACACAGATGGTTATTATGCGTTGGAGCACCTCTGAACTAGTTGTGTCACCCTGGTCAGAAACACATATTGACCTGGCAGGTTCACACATCACAGTAAGCCAAGCTATGATGGGACAGTGCAACTGTGTTGTCTGCTAGGGAAGAAATTTTGGCTGTTTTGCTCTTCCATAGTCCTTTTCACTCAGGAGCTAAACCAAGGTTTGGCTTAGTGTGTCATTGGAACCTGAGATTGTGGTTAAGCTTTACAGCATGTGGGTAAGGGGGAGAGAGCTTTAACTATGACAACACACTAAACCAAACCTTGGCTTAGCTGCTGAGCTAAAAAGATAAGCAAAGAGCAAAGCAACTGTCCTGTCCTCCATGGGAGCTCACACATTCATGCTAAGTCATGGCTTGAGCTCAGCATTACATGTGAACACAGCCATGCTGTTTATCTTAACCATTCCATGACTTCCTGGTTATATTTCAGATTCCATTTGGCTGCCCGAGGTCACCATCAGTGGGGAGAAATTGTTTCAACCTTTACTGGCTAAATGAAGCCAATTTGCCATTTAAATCCAAGTTGCCATAAGATCAGCTTCACGGATTCAGTGTCGCGTATTCCCGGCCCCTTGCTCCCCCAATTCTGACAAGTCCTTAGAAATCAGGCTGGTAGAGATTTAAGCAACACAACGTTTTGTACTCGACGCATTTCCCCTCGGAAGAATGAGGCTGGCTAGCTGAGGTCAGAAGACTAGAGGAAAGCTTGCATATAAGGGAGTTGGCTGATCTGACTCTTGTTCAGGGCTGTTTTTGGAGGCTCCCTGGAATGCTCTGGGAGAATCCTTTGGTCTCGGCACCCCGCCTCCCTGGCTCAGTCCTACAGACAGTGACAGATGGCTGCTTCTCAGCCTGGGCTCTTGCCCCTTCAGCCAATGACTGAGTGGAAGGGAATCGCTTAATGGATATAGGGACAATAGGAAGTCTGGGCAGGGAGGGGACATTCCTTTGTAAGCAGCCTTTTGCTTGTGTGTTTGTGTTTCTCTAAAGGCACAGAGGCAGTGCCTGGGAGGTGCCCCTTGGTAATCCACATCCCCAGCAGCAGACACATGCAAGTGGGGGGGGGGAGGGTCGGGGTTGGGGAAGTGATGGCAACATTAGCCGCCGCCCCTCCAGGGACCTCTTGCCTTTGTACCATCCTTAATGTATTCCAATGAGTGACTCTGAACAAAGGCAGTAGCCTGGGAAATCCAGGCCTGTCTTGACCTTCGTTGCCCTGCAGCCCTCCCTGCATCATCGCTTGGCACCTGTCACATGGCCGGTCCTTCTGACAAGAGCGCCATGTGATGGCATTCTCCGTGGCGTATGTCAATCCAGCTGGCTGGGAAGGAAGTTGGGAGAGTGTCTCTGAAAAGAGCACAGCCTGAGGAAAAGACTCTAGGCTTGGCTTGTTGGGTGTGTGTGTGTGTGTGTGTGTGTGTGTGTGACAACTGCCACCTTCTAGCCCCCTCTCCCTCAGTCAACAGCTGGAAATGGATTGAGTTCTGCCATTGAGCAGACAAAAGGGTTTCTGCTCAAATTTGTGTCCAGTTTGTGGGAGTTAAGTCAGGGTTAAGAAACCGTCTGACTTGAAATTGCAACCTTGCCTTGGAGGATAGGCTGTTGATGGCTACCAACCACAGTAGCTGTTTTCTATCTCTGCTGTCAGAGGCGGTGTGACTCTGAATACCAGATGCTGAAAATCATAGGTGGAGAGAGTGCTGCTGCAATTGGGTCCTGTTTGCAGACTTCCCTCTGGTTGACCCCTGTGAGAACAGGATGCTAAGCTAGGCAGACCTCTGGCCTGGTCCAGCAAGCTTTTCTTATGACCAGAGTTTTAAGAAGAACATGGTTGGCACAACCCTCTTTTCATAGCCCTATTGTTGCTTGTTGTCAGGGAGGAAGTGCCTAGAATCAGTCTGTGGATGCAGGGCATTGACTCTAAGCTTGTAAATGTATAGGTGTATAGAAATCTGATGATTTCTGCTGTGGCAAAAACATAGTTAGAAGAGGAAGTTATTAATTAGCCATTGTTTTATTTTAGTATTTTAACATTTAATGACTGTTATTTCTGAAGACCGCCCCGGAAGGGTGGAAAAACACAATAAATAATTCAACCATTTCACTCAAGCATCTTAGTGAGCTATGTAAGTGAAGCTGACAGTATTTTGAACAGTGGGTTAAAATACCAGTATTTTTGCCTTATGTCTGTCTGCTGGGCATATTTTACATCTGTGCAATGCGGCAGGAGCAAGAATATTTCTGGCATGTGGGAAATAAGCATGACACTCGGTAACGTACATGTTGACTATTGTTTTATAACATGTGGTGTTATAAAAGGTCCTTGCCCCAAGTGGCATACAATCTAGAAAGCAACGCCAGAATAACAGCAGAGGAAGGAAAGGGGAGTAGAGGTAAACAGGGGAAAGAACATGTGAATATTGCAGTTGCAATACTGAATAGAGTATTGAGGATTCAAGGATTGCATCAAGGGGGTTCGTGGGAAAATGTATTCATGTTTTGAATATCCTCCAACCCCAAGGCTCAAAGGTGGTTAACTGTAGACTGTAATGCAAACATAAAATGTCCTGTAAAAATGCTGCTGAAACAAACAAAGCAGCACAGATTGTAACCCTGCCCCAGTCTCTCTCTATCTCCCCAGCCCCTCAAAACTGAGCTGAAATAAAAGATCTGGCAAGGCTTCTGGCCTTGATGAGTCTCAAGGGGCGGACGAGAGGTTTCGTAGTTGGGGGTCATCTACCGAGTCAGGATGCCTCTAATCGAATGGACAAGATTTGTGCCTATCAACCAGACTTGAACCATCTGGGGTTTGCTTGCCATTCATTCATTCTCCTTTGTGTGAGGGCTGGGGGGAGCCCGGGAGGACTAGGTGGGGCTGTTCCAAGCTTGAGATTAAAACAGATTCTCACCAATGACTCAGCTGCTGAGTTTGAAATAAATCAAGTCAAAGTATTTATTTCATGGGTTCCTCCTGTTTGCTATTTGACTGCAGCTAAGAACTGTAGCAGGCTGCTTCCTCCCAGCCCCTGCCTCCAGTCTTTCGGAGATCAAGGCCTTTTCTTTCTGCTCTGTGAGATAACAAAAATTTACCCATCTCTCCTCCCCCCCCCCCTTTTTTACAGCTATGAAGATTTCTATCTCTCCTGCTCACTCAGCCATGGTGGCAAAGAGCTCTGCAGCCCCTTGCAAACCCGAAAAGCACATGTGTACAAGTACCTCTTCCATCTCATCATCTGGGACCAGCAGTAAGGCACCTCCCCACCTGCCCTCCCCTGTCTGTGTTGAGAAGGGTATAAAGGAAAGGGTGGGAAAGCAGCTGGAGAAGGGCGATCTCATGTGTTTTTAATGCAAGTTGATAAAGGAGGTGGATGAGAATTAACTCTCCCCTGCTTGTAGCTACATAGCTTTGCAGGCAAAAAAGTCCCAGTTTTCAATCTACAGAGTGAAGAAGCTGTGTAGGGTGAAGGGGGTTCTTAATCTATTGCTACTTTTAATTTCTCTGCTCTACATCAGCCTACCCTACCTCACAAGGCTTCAAGCCCTATGGTAAAGGTAAAGGGACCCCTGACCATTAGGTCCAGTCGAGACTGACTCTGGGGTTGTGGCGCTCTTCTCGCTTTATTGGCTGAGGAAGCCGGCGTACAGCTTCCGGGTCCATGTGGCCAGTATGACTAAGCCGCTTCTGGCGAACCAGAGCAACGCACGGAAACACCGTTTACCTTCCCGCCGGAGCGGTACCTATTTATCTACTTGCACTTTGACGTGCTTTCAAACTGCTAGGTTGGCAGGAGCAGGGACTGAGCAAAGGGAGCTCACCCCGTTGCGGGGATTTGAACCGCTGACCTTCTGATTGGCAAATCCTAGGCTCTGTGGTTTAACCCACAGCACCACCCACGTCCCTCAAGCCCTATGAGGAAGACATAATATGTGTGTGTGTTTGAATGGAGTGAGGTATGGCCCACAGGTCCCCCATCCCTGCTGTAAAGCAACCCGTGTATTATAAATTAGTAATGTAAAACAGTGATCCCTAAAAAGCATGCAGCAGCTATCAGCAGTAAAGCAGGGCTACCACTCTGTGTGGTTGTGTATGTGTAGTTTGGCCTTCCCGTCTTACAGTGCTGGTTTTGCAAGGTGCATCTCCTGGCAAACGCCGTAATGTCTGAAGAGGAGAGATGCAGGTCCGTAAGGCAGCAAAGGGACAAGCGACAGGCACATGCCAGGGAACTAGGACTCCCTGTGGCTTTTGGCGCATGTCCACTGGGTCTCCTCTTCGATCTTCACTGGGGCTTCCTGGGGAGACAGATAGTGGGAAAGCAGCCAGCTCGTCTGCTGTGTAAAGCGTGACTCAGTCCCTCACCTCTTTTGTGACTCCACAGAATCGGCCCCGCATGCCTGGACAATTCCCTCCCACAGGCAGAGGTTTGAATCTGAGAACCTGGCAAAATAACTTCCGATGGGTGTAGGATTGCAGAGGAGTGGGAGCGGGTGTCATCTCCCAAGACCTCGTTGCTATACACTGTGCAGTTGCTGAAGGGGAAGGGAACTTGATCCTAAAATAGCCTGGGCAGCAGGAAGGCTGCTGGCCACCCCCTCTCCACTGAGGTCCAGTAACATTTGATGTTTTTTCTAGGCCAGCAAGAGGAGATGGGGGTGGAGGTGGGAAATAGATAATTTTAGAAGTTGCCTGTCCTGCAGAAGGACGCACAGTGAAGCTACATGGAGAGTGTTGCCTCAGCTCCGCTCAGTGTGAGTGCTTTATTCAGTGGATAAGCCCCAGGATGGGAACAGCCTAAATGAGGAGCCTGCCATGTAGCAGTTTTCCTGCTGGCCCTCAGCTGCACAAAGGGCTTTCAGGCATGTGCAGCACCCTTGGACTGCCTCTGGGCGGGTATCAGGCCGCGCTGATCTGGCACACTCCCCAGCTTTGCTAACTCTACGGGATCGGCTCAGGGGACTGGCTGGTGATCCTTCCTGTTAAGATGGCTGAATAGGAAGGGGAAACCCCCTTGGACAAGGTTAGTGCTCCTGTGCCTCCCCCAGCTCCTCCCAGGAAAGCTCCAGATGGAAATGGGCAATGCAGGGCGCTTGCACTCCCTCTTGCAACCGGAGACGTCCTTGCACAGCTTCCTCTGAAGCCGGCCTCACTGTATCTCCAAAGCCTGCTTTTTTAAAAACAAAAACCCCCACAGCACAACCCTGGAGCATATGAAATGTTTAATAAAGCATTTCTGAACACATGCAGTGTGTCATTTCCTCAGCATTTAGTAATGAGCATGTCAGTTATTTGCGGGGAAGCCTGTTGGAAAGAAGGTGTTTTCCTAATCTTTATACAGCACCGAGAAAACCTTAGGTTTTTTGTTAAGAGTAGTGGTAGTTGTGGATGATTAATGTATGACTTCCAAACATGCTTGAGCCCCAGTATCACTCATTCCAAGGGGGCAAGCCTGTGTGATTCACTAGCCAGATGCTTGGATTTTTTAATCTGGGTCACCTTGCTTCAACTCCTTGTTCAGCCATGGACTAGAGTAATCCTAATCAAGTTACTACCTGAAAAGCTAAAATAGTGATTTGTGAGGACAAATAAGGGGGCCTTCACTGTAAAGGTCCTGCCCTTTATGATGAGATAGAACAACCTCCTTCAACCTGGTATCTCTCTTCGAGGTGAGTCTGGTGGCAGTTATATTCCAAAACATCTGAAGGGCATCAGGTTGGGGAAGGCTGAACTAGAATATCAGGGTGCAGGAGTGTGAAGGAAGATAAGCACATTTGTTTCAAGGACTCTTGGGAAGCAGCTTTTAATCTCTGTGTACAGGCAGTGGCCTGAAGTTACGAATTTTAGGAATCTATAACAGATACCTGCTGACTCAGGTACCTACCCTTGGTCATAGATATACGTATCAGTATATTTAAGATGTGGCATCTCCTTCATTAGAGGCTTGGTGGCCACCTATTCAAGATGTGTAGGAGCTGATTTCCAGCATCAACAGTGGGTTGAAGTGGATCACCCTTTCAACTTTATGATTCTATGCAATGTCTAGGGAGGAAAGTCTGCACCCTAACACTGAACATGTTTGTAGTGTCATGGTGTGTAGTTCTCGTCCAGTGGGATGCGGGTGGTGCTGTGGTCTACACCACTGAGCCTCTTGGTCTTGCCAGTCAGAAGATTGGCGGTTCAAATCCCCGTGACAGGGTCAGCTCCCATTGCTCTGTCCCAGCTCCTGCCAACCTAGCAGCTCGAAAGCATGCCAGTGCAGGTAGATAAATAGGTACCGCTCTGGCGGGAAGGTAAATGGCGCTTCCGTGTGCTCTGGCTTCCGTAACGGTGTCCCTTTGTGCCAGAAGCGGTTTAGTCATGCTGACCACATGACCAGGAAAGCTGCCTGTGGACAAATGCCGACTCCCTCTACCTGAAAGTGAGATGAGTGTCACACCCCATAGTCACCTTTGACTGGATTTAACCGTCCAGGGGTCCTTTACCTTTTTACCTTTTAGTTCCTGTCCTTTCACTGAACTGCTGCTTCTCAATGATCCCTGATCACCACTTTGTAATTTTTCCGTCTGTATCTCTGATCTTCAAGAAGGGAGGTCCTTGGCTCTGCTTATCTTTCCCCTTTTCCCTTTGTTCCGATGAGAAGGACCAGCCTACTTCTTTCTCCTGCCAGGAGTGACTTGAGCCAGAAGCTTATGTGTCATGCAGTGCACTTTTTTTTAATTTCCATTGCTGCATAGCAGGGGTTCAGACACTGAGCGTTAGAGCAGTGATAGTCTTTCAACATGACCTATTTCTCCTTTGGCTGCAGCTACAGTCTGAAGAGGAATAATAATATGAGCTTGGGTGGTGGTTGTGCTGTGTATGTCCTGGACGTGTATCCTACTTTCCTTCCTTTCTGCATTTTTGTGGGGAGAAATGAAATGCAGAAATACAACACATACAGGCTAAGCCACACAACTGGAGAAAAGTTAGAGATGGACGAGAAAAGAGCAGGAGGAGGATTTGTTACAGCCAAAGCCTGTAGGGCAAGTTGGGCAGTTTGAGCAGGTCCTCTGCAAAGTGGTGGGTCCCCTCCTATGCCACTGGGTGCCCTGATGATTAAAAGGGGGCTTAGGGCACCAGTGGGCCCTTCTGAGGAACTGGGGTTTGCCCAACCAGATGAGGACCCCACATGCTGATATTCAGCCTCCTATAGGACATGGAATCATAGAATTGCAGAGTTTGAATGGACCCTAAGGGTCATCTAGTCCAACACCCTGCAATGCAGGAATCTTTTGCCCAACGTGGGGCTCGAAGCCACGACCCTGAGATTAAGAGTCTCATGCTCTTCTGACTGAGCTATACTGCAGATTTAAAGCAGGCTTAATAGTAATTTCCTTTCTCCGGGCAATCCTGGGATTTTTCCGCACCCTCCCCAAACAATATCCCTTGAGATGCAGTTTGTTGGACATAACGTTCATTGAAATCCAGTTGTTTGGTGTCTTAAAACTGTGCTTCATTTTTCCCATGTTCCCACTCTTGACTGCCTCAGAGCTTTCAGGTGTTGCTTATCTTTGAAACCCAGACCGCGAAAATGAATATTGATGGCTGCACGCTAGGCCCGGTGCCCCTATAGCTGTAGGATTAAGGCAGTAGAAACAGGTTTCCTTGTGGAAAAGAGATAACAAAATGACACATTTACACAAGTCGTGCTCTCTGTGTATGTTTCATTTATGTACGGTATGTGTGAGTGTGCATGCACACACACATGGATCCAATTCTGAGCAGTGATTTATTGTGTTTGTCATACATTTGGATGCTTTGCATTTTTATTTTTATTTTTTGCAACTGGGCCTTGAATGCAAATGCAAGCGAGGGAAAGGAGGAAAGAAGCACAGGCTCAAAGCTGGCTGAAGTGCACAACCTTCCTACAGGGTGAAACAAGGTCTTATGTGGCCGAATCTTAGCAAGTGCTGGATTTATGCCAGGAAGACACTGATTCAGCCGCTGACGTTTGGCACTGTCTTTCAGTGTCTGCTCAGAACCAGTCAAATAGAAACCACCGTCACTTACCTCACAGCAAATGGCATAATTCCACCGCCCCCTCCCTGAAGACTTTGCATACTAACCATGCAGCAGCACAGCCTTCTCCAGCCTGATGCCCTACAGATGTTTTGGGGCTGCAACTCCCAGTAGCCCCAGCAAGTACATGTGCAATACATCTGGAAGGTACCAAGTTGGTGGAGACTGTGTAAGTGTAGTGTAAGTTGTTTTATGAGATAGTTGCTTCTTCAAGGAAAATGGATGTTAAGCTGTCGTTCTTGCTCATTGGCTTCTACTTCTTCCAGAATCTGCTTCCCGGTTCAAGTGAATCGCCTCCCGCGAGAGACTCTCCTGACAGCCACGCTCTATGCCATTCCAATCCCGCCTCCCGGGAGTTCTTCCGAGACCAACAAGCAGCGCCGTGTCCCAGAGGTTTTGGGCTGGGTCACCACACCGCTCTTCAACTTCCGGCAGTACGTGTGCCTGCTTCTGTGTTGGAGAGAATAAGCAGTGTAGCTTTCCGTGACATCTGTTTGGGATGAATTCCAAAGGGGCAGGCCGTGTCAGCCTGTTAGATCAAATGCAAAAGAAGAGTCTTTTGTCAGCTAGAGGCCACTTCATCAGTTGCATGAAGCGTTGTCCTCAGCTGACAAGGGACATATGCACACATATCCAGTGGTGCAAGTGGGGGAAATGGCACATGGTGAGGCCAAAATGGCGCAAAAGTCCCTGAACTGCAACAGGCACAGTCTGGCATTACTGAGCAAGGCATGAGATGATCACAGTGGTCATCTAACAACAGCAGTAGCTTCCTAGTCAGTCTTCCTAGTCAATTTCTGTTCTCTTCCAATTGCACATGTGTAGGCGTAGTGGGAGAGGAAACCCTGGCCTTGATTAAGTCTTCAGTAAATAGAATCAGATTTGCAGACCATAAGTGACCCAGGGGATTGAATAGAGTTGTGGGCTATTACATGTTTGGTGCTTAAGGTCACTCTTCTCCTAATAGCCCCTTTTAAGAAAAAGGCAACTGCTCAGGAAAGCAGGCCAGCAAAAGGGTCTTGAGTGATCATGTGAGCAGGATCATATGGTGGCTAGAGAGAGAGAGAAATTCAGGAGCTGACCCTCCCTAATTTGTAGAGAGAGGTCCTAAGAGGAGAAATTCGGGGTTCGTCAGTCCGACCGTCTTGTTCCAGACAGTGGTAACATTGCTAAGGAATGGAGTGTGGTAACAGTAAACAACCTCAATGTTCTGTGGGGTGATTTGCTTTGATAATTGGTTTTTTGTTGGCACTGCTTTTGCTAACTGGGTCTTCTTAACTACTACTAGAGCCTGAATCCGGTGCTAATGTCTGTTTTCTTCTGCATGTGCATCCGTGCAGGGTCCTGACCTGTGGACGGAAGCTCCTGGGTTTGTGGCCAGCGACTCAAGACCCGTCTAGTGCCAGGTCAAGTGCTCCCAACTTCAACCAGCCTGACAGTGTTATTCTGCAGGTGAGTCTCTTCTTGGGCTCTGTCACCACACACAGACAACCCTAATGTACTTTGTTTGTGGCTCTTATTGTTTGCCTCTTGAGATTGGGGATCCAGCACTAGTCTCTGAAAGGTTTAGCCTAAGCTCTTATTCCACTATGTGATGAACTTAGTATCAGGATAGGGCTGTATTGATTTATGCATCTATCCAAGCAATGGCAAAATAATTGGGGCTAGTATTAGTCCCAATTAGTATTAGTCCCAATCCACTGAGGGTGGCACAATATCAAGAGTGGCACATAAAAGATTGAGAAGGGGAATAGACTCAGTACATAGGGGTAGGAGTAGTGCCAGGAATCTCACTGTTTTATGAACAGGGGGAGACAGGCACTCCACTATTGGAAAAGGGGGATGCTTAGTTGTTTTTAAGGTGATGGCATTGCAGGAGATTGCTATGGGGAGTCAGTAGCCTTGCTGGTATAAGTTTTTAATGTTTGATATTTTATTGTGATTTTAATATTCTGTTGGGAGCCACCCAGAGTGGCTGGGGAAACCCAGCCAGATGGGTGGGGTATTATTATTATTATTATTATTATTATTATTATTAATTCTCTGTTGAAGGGAGGGTTCATGTACTGAAGCACTACAGCAATGGCAACTCAGCCTTATATATTTAAAACAACATATAATCCTTTGAAAACATTCATAAAACGGTACAAACATGAAGGAAGAAGGCACATCTCATTAGCTGTGGTGTAATGGCCACTTCAAGTCACAGTTGTTAGTTGCAGCTAGGGGGATAAATGACACTTTCTCACTAGCCAAGGCTAGTTGGTGGTGGAATAAATGGCATTTTCCTAACAGCTACTGTGAATGACATTGGTTTCCTTGCTACAACTACTTATTTGTTGCATATTCATTCATTGTACAAATATTTGAAATAAATTATAAACTGAGCACTTCTGTGATAAGACAATTTTCTGAAAAGGCTTGGATTCCAGCTTTTGGTTGATCTGGTAAAAATTGGGCTAGGGAGAACCTTTCTCCGAATAAGCCTAGTGCTTAGATGTATGAGATTGTCTTCTAGTAAATTCTAACCCAAAAATGATTATGCCAGTCTTTAAGGTGCTACAGGACTTTTTGTTGTAAAGGGAAAAGTGACTGAAAGGTGACTTGTGGAGGCCTGATTTTGCATAGGCTGTAGTCCTAGCAATGTCTACTCAGAAGTAAGTTCAATTGAATTCAGTGGGGCTTAAGATTGCAACCTGATACTGTCATTTTGGGAAACTCTGTCTCTCTAGGCCTTGGCACCCTGAAAATCCTTGTGCTAAGTTGCAGTAGATTTGTGACCCAAAGCACTTGCCTAGTCCCAACACAAGCGTAGCATTCTCTATTTTTCTTCCTTTCTTGGATTCATCTATTATATCTGTCTCTCCTCCGGCTCCAATGTTTCTCCCCCCCCCTTTTGCTCATTTCGGTCTTCTTTTCCCCTCCCCTCCCCTGCACTTGCTAATATCCTTTTGGCTTTGAAGCTAGATGGCAGGACCCCAAGCCTGCTGCTTAGGGTGTGGACAGAAGGAATGGAGGGAGAGGCCGGTGCCGATGAAGTGGAGATTTGGCAGTGGGAGGGGGTGGGGAGCTGGATCCAGCTGGGCTGGGTCTGGAGAGGTTCTTCCCTGGGTCATATTGTGTGCACTATCCTCCTTCCCTGCTGATTTTAAGCGAGCAGAAGGATTATTACTAAGCATCCAAACCAGGCCCTGCTGGAGCTTCAATTACTTCCCTTCCCTAGCCTCCCTTCCCTTCTGTTGCAGTTCTCCGACCTGCTTGTACGGGACTGATTTCTTTGGCACGCAACCAAACGACTGGTTTTTCTTTTCCAAAGCCACTTACAAACCCATCGAGTTTTGTTTATTTATTCATTTTAAACTCAAGCTGTTGCCGGTAATCCCCTAAACGCTGCTGCTGCTGCAAAGGACCTGCATTTGAGTAAATGATGCACATTGCCAGTGGCGCCATTGCATCCCATCTCATCGGGGCTTTTCCAGTCCAAAGCTGGGTGTGGTTGCGACTTTCTGAGGCTCAAGAAAGACTGAGCTCATTTTCCATCTTTCCTTTTGAAAGATTTCAAGGAAATGTCCTGTTAAACTCATCCATGGCTCCAAACCTTGATACACTATAGGCTTATATAGGGCTTCCCCAAGCATTTGGAGGTCAGCAAATAGCTGCCACTCTAAAGCATGGACAGTGAGTATTTAATTCAAGAAGGGGTCGGACCGCAACTCCCATCCTCCCTGGCTATGCTGGCTGGGCCTGATGGGAGTTGCAGTCCTGTACTACATGGAGAGAACAGGCTCCTCACTTCCAGTCTAATGCCTGTGCTGTCTGCCTAAAAGAAGCCAAGGATAGTGCATGCCTTGTGGTGGCTGTTGGTGTCTCATGGCATCCAAAAGAAGGAAGGTCAAACGAAAGGACCAGCTCTGTGCATTTGGGTGTTTAATTCAGAGCCAAATCTGATCATTCCACCCAGAGTCCAGATTGGTCTGGGCACACCAGTATTCAGCTGATTTTGGAAGTTTCTGGATGGTGTGGTGAGTCACAACCTGAGCACATGGTGTTTGGTGGAACAGCCAGATGATTCATTATTTGCCACTTCCCCAGTGACCTAGATGTGGCCAGGCTAAAGGGGTGTGTTATTTGGCCTTAAACCCCGGTCAGTTCCGCTTCCTGATCTGCTCTTTGGCCTTCTTGCCCAGAAAGTATCCCCATGAAGCTTAGTTTCACAGCACCCTTGCAGCTTTTCTACCATACACATTCGGACCTCTTTGTTGCAAGAACATTGTTTAGAGTTACGAGGAAAACCTGCTAAAGCATCCAAACGGAAAGGAAAGCATGTGGGAATTGAAACAGCCAACAGGGTGGTCTGGAATTCAATATGGGCAGCAGCTGCCCAAGTGGCAATGCATATCAAGTAGTGCCCCAGAAGAAAAGGGCTCCAGTATTCAGTAGGTGGCAAGGTACGGTCAGTTGTACGGTGTACCCTGTGACTTGGGGGAATGTGCAGGTCTGCATACACATTACACCCTGCAAAAGGGTGAATGCATGGCCCCCCCACAGTAGTTCTGAATGGTGTGGGCAGAAAAATGGAAAGAGAAGACATACTGCTTTCATTACAATAAAAATATGACTACACAAATGTCTTCATAATTTCTTGGCTGGTTGGTAGGTCTGTCCATTCCACAGATGTGTGTATGGGATGGAGCTGGGACTGCAGTGTGACTCATTATTGTGTCTGCTTTTCCTACTTCTGTGCAATGTGTCATATTCTGTGTGATGAATAATAGGATGCTCAGGTGCAGGACTCCTTTTCAGGCTACTTCCATGTGCTGATAGTGGGATAAGGCATCCCCGGTATCAATCTGCCCTTTCAGGGTGGCAGTAAGTACGGTATGCGCTTAAAAGGCCGTTCTTGTCTCCCTACCTTTCGCAGATTGACTTCCCCAGTTCAGCATTTGAAGTCAAGTTTACCAGTCCACCGGCAGCCGATTTCAGTCCCCAGTACAACTTCAACAGCCTCTTTGAGGGAGACCAGCGGAAGCTGAAGGAGGTGATGCAGAAGGAATCGCTTTATTGGTGAGAGGATGGAGAGTGTGCCTGGGCGCATTGTTGTATCAGGGGAGAGATTCTTGGTCACTGACACTTTTTGATGGCCCTGAGTTGAACATCTCGGAGGGGTAATAGGCAGGGGTCCCTCCAGATATTTGCTGGACTATGATTCCCATCATCCCTGACCATTGGCCATGCTGGCTGGGGCTGATGGGAGTTGGAGTCCAACAACATCTAGAGGGCCAAAGCTCTTCCCCATCCTTGGTTTAAGGGGTGAAATGGTTCCTACCAGGCTGGTCCCCTCTGCTTCTACTCCCCCCCATTTAATATAATCGCTTTTGCTGCCACATAGATTATGTTCCCTCCCTCTTTCTGGGGGATCTGCCTCACATGTTGTCTAGGCTTCTTATCTCCAGCGCTTTCCCCTCTCTCTTTCCATCACTTTCTGAGGCGAGCGCTCAAAGTACTTTGTACATTGCTCTGTAATCATGCCCAGGCATCCAGTCTTCATCCAAACTTGTTCAGCATATGTTTCTCTGCTAGCAATGTACTTTCATGACTACTGACCGCCCTGCTGGGTACTGAGACTATCATCTAAATAAATCTGTTTCCTCCACAAATAGTCTCCAACTGGCAGAGGTGGTTTCGATCTAAACACAAATGAGAATAGAAGGGAATCTAACACTAATAGGCAATCATCTCAGAGTCTTCCTTGTTCCTATTAAACTTGATGAAAAGATTGTGGAGAAAGGTCTACGGATTAATGTTCAAGGAAATACTGTAGATAAGGAAGGATTTCAAATACTTCCATTATAGCCTTGAACAAGTTATTTGGTTTTTCTAGTTTATAATCTGCTCAATGAGGGGCAGCCTGCCCCCACAGTTTATTCCATTTTTTAAAAGTTTTGTTTAATTGACCCTGAAAATGGCCCCATGAGACATTTTACCACACTATAAAATGTACAGTTAAAAACCAGGTAGCATTGAAACACAAGTAGAAAACAGCTATATGGAGCAAACAGCATGCAGACCTAGTGGTGGGAGGAAAAAATCCTTAAATAAGAGACACGGGGGAATGATTAATGGACTTCAATGTCTGTACACTAATGCGCAAAGCATGGGAAATAAACAAGATGAGCTTGAGCTCTTGGTACAGCAAACTAAATATGACATAATAGGCATCACTGAAACCTGGTGGGATAAGTCCCACGCTTGGAATGTAATAATGGAGGGATACAATCTATTTCAGAGAAACAGACCAGACAAGAAAGGAGGAGGAGTGGCGTTATATGTCAGGGATGTGTATACCTGTGAAGAGATCCAAGATTTAGAACCTCAAAGCCAAAGTGAGAGCATTTGGGTCAAAATTAAGGGAGAGAAGAATAACAGTGACCTCATTGTGGGAGTTTACTATAGATCCCCAAGCCAAACGGAGGACATAGATGATGCCTTCCTGGAACAGATGGCCAAGCTTGCAAAAGGAAGGGAGATAGTAGTAATGGGGGACTTCAATTACCCGGATATTTGTTGGATGTCAAACTCAGCCAAGAGCATAAGGTCAAACAGATTCCTCACTGGCCTTGCAGTGAGAAGCAACAAGAGGAACAGCCATTTTAGATCTGGTCCTAACCAATGTTGATGACCTGGTTAGTGGGGTAGAAGTGGAAGGATCATTAGGCGCGAGTGATCATGCTCTTCTGAAGTTTACTATACAGCGGAAAGGAGCAGCCAAGCATACTAGGACTCAATTTCTTCACTTTAAGAAAGCCGACTTCATAAAACTTAGGGAAGTGCTGGGTGAGATCCCATGGACAGTAATACTAAAAGGAAAGGGAGTTCATGATGGCTGGGAGTTTGTTAAGAGGGAGATAGTAAAAGCACAACTTCAGGCAATACCAATGAGACGGAAACATAGAAGGTGCCTAAAGAAGCCAGGGTGGCTATCTAAAGAACTTTTAACTGAGTTAAGATTAAAAAAGGATGTGTACAAAAAATGGAAAAGGGGGAAACCACCAAAGAGGAATTCAAACAAATAGCCAGCATGTGTAGACACAAAGTCAGAAAAGCTAAAGCACAGAATGAACTCAGGCTTGCTAGAGAGGTTAAAAGCAACAAAAAAGGCTTTTATGGGTATGTTTGTAGCAAAAGGAAGAACAAAGAAACAGTGGGGTCACTCAGAGGAGAAGATGGTGAAATGCAAACAGGGGACACAGAAAGGGCTGAACTCCTCAATGCCTTCTTTGCCTCAGTCTTCTCCGATAAAGAAAACAATGTCCGACCTGAAGAATTTGGAGCAAATGATTCAGCAGAGGAAACACAGCCCAGAATAACTAAGGAGATAGTACAAGAATACTTGGCTAGTTTAGATGTATTCAAGTCTCCAGGGCCAGATGAACTGCATCCAAGAGTATTAAAAGAACTGGCAGATGTGATCTCAGAACCACTGGCAGTCATCTTTGAGAATTCCTGGAGAACAGGCGAAGTCCCGGCAGACTGGAGGAGGGCAAATGTTGTCCCTATTTTCAAAAAGGGGGAAAGAGAGGACCCAAATAATTACCGCCCAGTCAGTCTGACATCAATACCAGGGAAGATTCTGGAGCAGATCATTAAGCAAACAGTCTGTGAGCACCTAGAAAGGAATGCTGTGATCACCAATAGTCAGCATGGATTTCTGAAAAATAAGTCATGTCAGACTAACCTGATCTCGTTTTTTGACAGAATTACAAGCCTGGTAGATGAAGGGAACGCAGTGGATGTAGCCTACCTTGATCTCAGCAAGGCATTTGACAAGGTGCCCCATGATATTCTTGTAAAGAAGCTGGTAAAATGCGGTCTTGACTATGCTACCACTCAGTGGATTTGTAACTGGCTGACTGACCGAACCCAAAGGGTGCTCATCAATGGTTCCTCTTCATCCTGGAGAAGAGTGACTAGTGGGGTGCCACAGGGTTCTGTCTTGGGCCCGGTCTTATTCAACATCTTTATCAACGACTTGGATGATGGACTCAAGGGCATCCTGATCAAATTTGCAGATGACACCAAATTGGGAGGGGTGGCTAACACCCCAGAGGACAGGATCACACTTCAAAACGACCTTGACAGATTAGAGAACTGGGCCAAAACAAACAAGATGAATTTTAACAGGGAGAAATGTAAAGTATTGCACTTGGGCAAAAAAAATGAGAGGCACAAATACAAGATGGGGGACACCTGGCTTGAGAGCAGTACATGTGAAAAGGATCTAGGAGTCTTGGTTGACCACAAACTTGACATGAGCCAACAGTGTGACGCGGCAGCTAAAAAAGCCAATGCAATTCTGGGCTGCATCAATAGGAGTATAGCATCTAGATCAAGGGAAGTAATAGTGCCACTGTATTCTGCTCTGGTCAGACCTCACCTGGAGTACTGTGTCCAGTTCTGGGCACCACAGTTCAAGAAGGACACTGACAAACTGGAACGTGTCCAGAGGAGGGCAACCAAAATGGTCAAAGGCCTGGAAACGATGCCTTATGAGGAACGGCTAAGGGAGCTGGGCATGTTTAGCCTGGAGAAGAGGAGGTTAAGGGGTGATATGATAGCCATGTTCAAATATATAAAAGGAGGGGAGGGAGAGGAGGGAGAAAGGTTGTTTTCTGCTGCTCCAGAGAAGCGGACACGGAGCAATGGATCCAAACTACAAGAAAGAAGATTCCACCTAAACATTAGGAAGAGCTTCCTGACAGTAAGAGCTGTTTGACAGTGGAATTTGCTGCCAAGGAGTGTGGTGGAGTCTCCTTCTTTGGAGGTCTTTAAGCAGAGGCTTGACAACCATATGTCAGGAGTGCTCTGATGGTGTTTCCTGCTTGGCAGGGGGTTGGACTCGATGGCCCTTGTGGTCTCTTCCAACTCTATGATTCTTTGATTCTATAAAACTGGAGGCTGGATCCACAGTAATGCTGTTCTCATCCTGGGAATCTCCATGGTTAAAACCTTAGATGACTTGGAATATGAGTGGCAAAACTCAAATGCCACAAGAGCCAGTAAGGACTGCTGTCAGACTGTACCCACTTGATATGTTATTAACAACATTAACACTGATTGCTTCCATAATTGATCTCTTTAGTGTTTCTTTCCTGTAATTAGCCTGAAGTAGAATTAAAGCAGAGATTCCATACAAGCACTTAATAAACTAGCACTATATAATCTAGCAATGCTGTTCTGTTTGGCCCAGATTCTTCTATAATGGGCTGAGCCTGCATGCAGGGAGTTCTTAATTAAAGGCATATGGGCTTTAAGAGCCTCAATAGCACTTAGTCCACCCAGGACAGGCTGCTATGGTAATTGCATTTAAATTAGCCAAAATAGTCATAGGTCAGGTTTGCAAAACACTGAGGGACACTGAAATGCGCAGATGGACAATGACATTGTCAGGTTGTGCCATAAAAAGTGAACCAAGGAGGGCAATTTCAGAAAGAAAGTCTTAATATGAAAGCAGGCGCTGCTCTTAATTCTTAAAGTACAGTGGTACCTTGGTTGTCGAACTTAATCCATTCTGGGAGCCAAAACATCCGAGTACCAAGGCGTTCGACATTAAAATAGGGGGAAGTTTTGATTTTCACCTTCTACCCGGTGCCTTCACTGGCATCATTTGGGTGCCAGGTAAAGACCTACCTCTTTTCCCAGGCCTTTGATGGAGTTAATTGATTTTGTTGTTGGTGTGCGTCTAACGCTTGCTGTTGGAGTGGGAGGGCTGTTTTCTGAATGAGAAATTGTTCATGTTTATATGATTCTTCTTTAAGTATGGTATAGTATATATGAGTGTAAATCTTAAGTACTTGATTAATTTATATACCACTTGGATGCAAAAGTGGCCAATATATTGTAACTTGCTTGGATAACTTTTTGGGTAACAAGCAGCTAATAAGCTCAGATAGAGCTGTAGTGTTTTTCTTTGAAGGCTTTTCTTCTGGGTGGTCGGGGTCATCGCCTTCAATTTATTGGCTACCTCCAATCCTGCTCTTTGTCCTGAACATATTAGTATATAAATAGGTCCAATGTCAGGCTGCCCTCACCCTTTCCCCTCCTTTGGCTGAAAGCAAGAAAGCTTTCTGCAGCATTTTCTCGGTGCTTGGTAGGGGCAGACCATCCCTTCCTGGCATTGTACAGTAGGTTGTGCCACTTCCCTTCCTGTCTGCTCTGGGTCACAGCTGCGGTGGGAAGTTCTCATGTGCTTTTCACTCTCCTTCATTTTTGTTCTGGCCTGAGTGAGTGAATGTATTTCCTGGAGGTGGCTTAAGGAAACCTGTGGGAATGGAGCTAGCCCTATTATGCGAGTGCCTTGGACATATTGCTTTGCCAGCATCCGGACACTCAGCCCCTCCCTGTTATTCCTCTAGCACTGCGGCTGGACTGATCTTGATGGCCCTGGATCCTAGCTTTGGCCTCTCACAAAACCAACCCTGGTCTCCCTCCAATTCTTCTGTGTGATTCAGTTTTCCTCTCACTGCCTTGCCAAGACAGCTCAGAGGCACTGTCAGTCCCTGGGAAATGGCTTTCAATGCAAAAGCTCAACACTGGAACACACCAAGTCATTAGTAACTGGCGCAATGGCTGCTCACCACTAAGCAGCCACTCCAACAGATTTGGGATTGGGCATGTGGCTTCCAGGCCCCTTGTTTTACTCTACTCTTGTCTCTCCAAGCTATTCTATTTTCTTTGGCCTTCTGTTCTTTCCCCCCTCCCCCCTATACTGCAACTTCTCCCTGTTCTATTCCAGTTCAGGACACTTCCAGTTGCTCCTCAAATCTTGGCCTTTTACCTTCCCTGAACACAGGCCTCCAAATCTCTCTCCTCTCCACCACTTACCCTTTTGCAGTCCTGAACTGCATGTACGAGTCCTGCTCAGTCCCCCCCCCCCCGCCTCTCTTTAAGACTGACTGCCTTAAAAGATCTCTTTCATACCCCTCACTTTTGACCTTTTCCCCCTGAGCTGCCCCCATGAGCTGCATTGACCTTCAACATGGAAATACCCCTGAGGCACCGAACAAAATCAGTGCTAGCTAATTTTCTAGCTGGAGCCTGAGCCACAGAGGGGCAAGCATCATTTCCAGGGCTTAGCCGTAGAATCATAGAACTCTACAGTTGGAGGGAATCACAGCTAAAGAATCCCTGACATGCGGCCACCCAACTTCTGTTTCAAAACCTCCAATGAAGTAGAATCCACCATCTTTGGTGGTAGACCATTCCACTGTCAAAACAGCTCTCACCATCAGAAAGTTCTTCCTAAAGTTTTGTCATAATCTTCTTCCTTGTAAGTTGAATCCATTGGTTCAAGTCCTACTCTCCAAAGCAGAAAACAAGCTTGCTTCACCATCCATGTGACAGCCCTTCAGATATTTGAAGATGGCTGCTGTATCAACTCTCAGTCTTCTCTTCTCCAGGCTAAGCATACCCAGCTTCCTCAGCCATTCCTCATAATGCTTGCTTTCCAGACCCTTTATCATCCTGGTCACCCTGCTCTGCACACATTCCTGTCCATAATCCCTGTTTTCAGTGCAGGGCTTCACTTTGAAACGTGTAAAGAAATAGTGTCTCATCATTGTCTATTATTAGCTCATTGCCAATCATCTGTGGTTGGCCAGGGTTGGTTGGTAGGCAGAACATCTGGATCAGAGAATGTGCTTTCTGAGTCTCATTACCTCATTTTCTCGAAATTAAGCACTACTAAGTTCATTCTTTCCTTTAGTTATTGCCAGACTGTTGTGCTATCAAGTCTAGGTTTGTTTTTTTTAAGATAGCACCATAATTTTCCAGGAATTTTTAACCCCCTCCTCCCTAAAATTCAGCTTCATGTTGAATCATCAGTGGTTTGGTGAGGAGAAAGGATGCAGGTGGAACCTCAAGCAAGAGCAGAGGTATTTCACTGCGTCTGGATGACACAGTGCTCCTCTTCCTGAGGGCTTTTGCGTTCATCACGGGCCGCAACTTCCTTTCCTCCTTTAGCTCCTTTAGGCAGGAGAACCTTTGACCCCATTAGACTGGGGATGGAATTGCTTCAAGTCACCCCATTAGCCACCTGATCCCATCTTCCCCATGGAGAGAAATGGATTGACTGGTAATTGAAGCATGCAGCCTTGCTCTGTTTGAGATGAAGCAGTGTGTGGTTCTCTTTCTGCGGTTTTGCTGCTCTCTGGTGGAGTCCCAAAGCAACATCAGTTTGGTGGTGGTGAGGAGACACAGAACAGTCAAGGTTCAGTCTGTGTTCCTGTGAACAAACAGTATATGATCAAATGGCACGAGGCTCTTCTCTGGCAGTCCTACACGAGAATGGGCTGTTCTCTCCCTCTCTCATGCAAACAGACTGCACAGAAATATATTTCCAATGGCCTCCCCATTCTTCTTGTGCCTTTATTCTGCGTCAAATGTGCATAAGGTTCCCTTAAAAGCACAAGTGCCTTTCTAGATCAGGTCAAAGAAAGGCTCATAGTGTCTGTTCCAGCATCGGGTTTCCAGAATCAGCCAGTTTGGGTGCTTCTGGAAATTTTGCAAGTGCCATAACTAATAGCCCTTGTGTCCCCAGACTGATCTTAAGAATTCTCTTGTCCCAGGCTAACAGATGCCGACCGGAAGCGGCTGTGGGAGAAGCGTTATTACTGCCACTCTCAGCCGGGCTCCCTCCCTCTGCTGCTGGCCAGCGCCCCGAGCTGGGAGTGGGCCTGCTTGCCTGACATCTATGCCCTGCTGAAGCAATGGACTCACATGAATCACCAAGATGCTCTTGGGCTGCTGCATGCAGCGTAAGTCCTCTTCCTAGTTTGGGGGTTTTTTATTGTATTTTGTGAAGGTGGTTTTATGCATTTGGGGGAGGTTCGTTTTATTGTCCATGTGTCTTATTGTTGTCTGTTGCTTTTGAAGGTTCTTTTCGGGTGGAGAAAGAGGGGAACTGTTAAGTTTTATGCATAATGAAAGGTGGCTATCAACATGGAGGTGGAGTTGTCCTCTAGTGAAAATCTCCTGATATGTCGCTGCAGGTTCCCAGATCAGGAGGTGAGGAGGACAGCTGTGCAGTGGATAGATTCCATATCTGATGCTGAGCTACTGGATTATTTGCCCCAGCTGGTACAGGTAAGTCACATGTGCTGACCAGGCGAGCAGCCATAGCATTGTCATGTTACCTGAAAAATATTTCCATTCCATTTGCGAGCACACATGCCAGTAGCTTGTGTGCTTAGACAGCATTGTATCTCGGGAGGCAGCTGCCGTGGCAGAGGGCTTAGTTCTTTGGAAGCTCAGAACCTGAGCAGCAAAACCCTAAAGCAGTTTTTCTCCAAATGGTTGGAGTTTCAGAAGCCTTTGTAAAATGGCCAGTTTATGATACCCTAAGGATAGGTTGCTAGGCTTCACTTCACCTGTACTAAAGATAGTGGAGCATTCAGAATTAAAGCAGGATGATACTGAGGAAGAACTCTTAAAAGGCAAATCCTTCTAGTAGGATTTCTGACTGCTGTCACAAGTCATGTTCTTCAGTTCGTTCTCTTGTATTCTACAGTTAATTAGAAATAGTTTTTGTTCTCACAATGAGCAGTGTTTCGATTTGTCTTGGGAGGACTGTTTCAAAATCTTAACATTTTGCCTTGATGAATTCCTACTAAAAAACAAAACAAAACTCCAGTGTAATAATTATGTTTCTCGTCTTTGCTGCCTGCAATGTAGAGAAATATTTTTTTTCTGTCTTTTGGTGAATGCTTGTACTGAGGTTGTCAAGGTTTGCCTATATTTTCTAGGCTAATTTACCTCAGGTATTCTCACAATTGCAGTGCTGAGCGGAACTATCACTACTATTCTTGTTTTTGTTTCTTTTTAAGGCAGGGGCAACATTTTACTCTTCTACCATACTTTAAACGTCCCAATTTGTGTTCTCATAAAAATGATTCCGTTTTCAACACCCTGTGTGAGAAAACAAACAAACAAACAAACAAACAAACAAACAAATAAGTCTCACAATGTAAGAGGTAACATAGTAATAGTACTACATTAATTGATTTTTGGGTGATTTCTCGGGTGCTTTCCAAGCTGTAGAGCCAAAAGGAAAAAAGCACATGTTTTTCCTCAAACAGGATACACAAAAGGGATGGTGGTGGAAGCTGTTTCTCCACCCTGGGACAGGGCCTTTTCTGTGGTAGTGCATTGGTAGGGGGTCCTCCTTCCTACAGAACAAAAGGCCAACAAAATTCTGAAATCTTTACGTTTTTTTATGACTCACATGCATCCTGATTGAGTCTCCCTTAGTTGTATACCAGCTTGCGAGAGCTATGCTCCCAAAGGCAGACTATTAAAGAATAACCAATCTGTTCTTTTCTCTCCCAGGCTCTGAAATATGAATGCTACCTGGACAGTCCCTTGGTGCGGTTTCTTATGAAGCGAGCCGTCTGTGACCTGAGGATAACTCACTATTTTTTCTGGTAATGTTGGTGGATGTGCTGTTGGCATAGTGAATGATTTAGAAACAAGGGTGTGTGTGTGTTTTAAAAAATAAAAAGAGAGAATCTGAAGAAGTTATGATCATCAAGTTTGAATCTTTCTAGCAGATGCTAGAAAATGTTCAGAACATTATGCTTCCATTCAGTGTTACCAGCCTTTGAATAAATGATTTCTTTCCTAAGAATTGCTTAGCATTACACCCATAAATACCTTTGTTCAGAACTGGATTTCTATGCTTTCATCTCTCTCTCTCTCTCTCTCTCTCTCTCTCTCTCTCTTTCTTTCTTTCTTTCAATTAAATCAAGCCCTTTTTAAAATTAAATCAAGTTTCTAGTCCTCATGGGGAGCAGTTTCAGGAGTCCAAGAACCTTAGCCCCCTCTGTTTTATGTTGCATTATTCTGGCTATCTTTAACTTATATTTTCAATTTTTGTAGATCGGGGGGGATCCTCCTTTTTAAAAAACAAGAAATTTGGTTTTAATCAGGAAAACTTGGTCTGTCTCCTAAGTTGACTTGGTCTGTCTAGGAGACAGGAAAAAGACTTTGCTTAGCTGTGCTTGTGTTGGTGTGGATGGATGGGCCCTTCACATGAACCCCACTGCTTCTGGTGACAGTGTCTCCATGTCTCTAGGCTGTTGAAAGATGGTCTTAAGGATTCTCAATTCAGCATCCGCTACCAGTATCTGTTGGCAGCTCTGCTGTGCTGCTGTGGCAAGGGTCTGAGAGAGGAGTTTGACCGCCAGTGCTGGCTGGTGAACACCCTGGCTAAGCTGGCTCAGCAGGTTCGTGAAGCTGCTCCTTCATCGCGACAGGTATGTGTGCTTGCAAGCACCTCATGTCTCCCATGAATGTGTGATGGGGAAGTAAGAATGAAGCAGCAAAGCTCTAGGAGACTATTCACCAACCTGGTTCCCTCCCAAATGTTCTGGACTACAGCTCCCATCAGCCAGTGCGGACTGGAACTGATGAGCTTTGGGCTACAATACATCTGGAGGGTACCTGGTTGGTGAGGCCTGCTGTAGGAACCGTCTAAAGTCTGTTTTGTTTGGGAATGCAAAGGCTGATGTGAGAACTAAATAAATAATTGCCAGCCTCTCTTAGCAAGAAGCAAGGGCCTGGGCTAAATTCAGCCATTACAGTTTTCAGCTTCTTCCATAAGTGGCTTTTGAGGTTCACCTTAAGACTGCCCTGTTCTGTAGCCTGACTCTATGGCACATGAACTAACACCTAAGGTTGTGTCAGCAATAATCAAACTCAAAGTAGACCCACTGAATTTAATGGACATGGTTAATTTAGGTCCACTAATCTCAATGAATGGGACGTGGGTGGCGCTGTGTTCTAAACCACAGAGCCTCGGGCTTGCCGATCAGAAGGTCGGCGGTTCAAATCCCCGCGACGGAGTGAGCTCCCGTTGTTCGGTCTCAGCTCCTGTCCACCTAGCAGTTCAAAAGCATGTCAAAGTGCAAGTAGATAAATAGGTACCGCTCTGGTGGGAAGGTAAACGGCGTTTCCGTGTGCTGCTCTGGTTCACCAGAAGTGGCTTAGTCATGCTGGCCACATGACCCAGAAGCTGCCTGCAGACAAACGCCGGCTTCCTCGGCCTATAGAGCGAGATGAGTGCACAACCCCAGAGTCATCCGCAACTGGACCTAACAGTCAGGGGTACCTTTACCTTTTTAAAATCTCAATGAGTCTACTCTGAGTTGGATACAACCTTTAGCTCCCAAGCTCTTCCCCTCCCACCTCCAATGTCATGCTTCGTGCCAGATTAAGCTGCAAATTCTATTATTATTATTATTATTATTATTATTATTATTATTATTATTATTTTATTTATACCCTGCCCACCTGGCTGGGTTTCTCCAGCCACTCTGGACAGCTTACAGAAAATATAGAACATAATAAGGTATCAAACATTAAAAACTTCCCAATACAGATGTCTTCTAAAAGTTGTATAGTTCTTCATCTCCTTGACATCTGAAGGGAGGGTGTTCCACAGGGTGGGCGCCACTACCAAGAAGGCCGTCTGCCTGGTTCACTGTAACTTCGCTTCTCGAAGTGAGGGAGCCAGCAGAAGGCCCTCGGTGCTGGACCTCAGTGTCCGGGCTTAACAATGGGGGTGGAGACGCTCCTTCAGGTATACTCAGCCAAGGCCATTAGGGCTTTAAAGGTCAGCACCAACACTTTGCATTGTGCTTGGAAATGCTCTGGGAGTGTTTACAAACCTAAATCCTGGAAGCAGAAGGTACTCCTTGAACCTGGAAAAAGTAGTTGCGTATTTGAAGATGGCACCTCATTTGCAAACTTTTAGGCAAAATTTGCTTTAACTGCCCAATTGAATGTGGAATTTGGGTGGCTCTTGGTTCAGCATTGGCGGAGGGGGGTTGGAACAGCATATAAACGTTATGTCAAGAATGGGCTCGTGCAGCAACCTGTTTTGGGGTGGGTTCCAAACCCAGACCTGCTTCATAAGATGTTGGACAGGTGCCTGGGGCAGACAGCAGATCAAATAGCCTGATACTCTCTGCTGAACAACTTTGTGCTTGTGTTTTTTCCTTCAGGCCATCCTTCGTGAGGGGCTGGAGGATGTAAAGCAGTTCTTCAACGTTAATGGCTCCTGTCGCCTCCCGCTCAGCCCCAGCCTGCTGGTGAAGGGGATTGTGCCCAGGGTATGTCTCTGACTGTGGGTACCACTGTTTCTGGTGTGCTGTAGCTTCCTTCCTCTGAGTTCAGGCATCTTGGATACTTTGAGATTCCTGAAGATGCCCAGGCTTGGCTGCACTGTTTGCATTGGCAAGATTTGAAAGTAGCTGCTTCCTTTCTGTTGCAAAGCAAGCTGCTCCTAAGGATAGAAATGATTGGCTTCCAGCCATTAGCATCCTTACCACTTAACCTTTCAGTTTCAAATAATTTCTGTCAAATCCTCTTTTAAAGCCATCTAAGTTGGTGTTCATCACCGCCCCTTGTGGGAGTGAGTTCCATAGTTTAACTAATACACTACGTGAATAAGCACTTTCTTTTATCTGTCCTGAGTCTGTACATTAATACTGCACATTAATTAGGGCATCATCAAAAGGCCAAGAGGAAGAAAACCCTGGTACAGTGGTGCCTTGATTTACAACCATAATCCGTTCCAGAGGTCCGTTTGTAAACCAAGGCTGTAAACCAAGGCGCTCTTTCGCAAATGGGGCCTCTAAAAAAAGTTTGCAAACCGGGACACGCATTTCTGGGTTTGACGTGTTTGTAATCCAAAATGTATGCAAACCAGACTGTTTGCAAACCAAGGTACCACTGTATCTGGGATGAGCTGGAATCCTTATCTTGGGGGAGATAAAACATTATATTTCTGGCATGATCGTAGGCCAGGGGTCCCCAAACTAAGGCCCACGGGCCAGATAAGGCCCAAGGGACTCGTTTATCTGGCCCGTGGCGACCTCTGCTGCCACCCCCCGCTCTTACCGGCGCTGTGCTGTGTGGCTGCCCACTTCTGGGTCAGAGGAGCACCGGAAATAGCTTGTGTGCATGCTCAAACATTATTTGCACATGTGCAAGCGTTATTTCCAGTGCACATCCGGGTCGCAGGAGGCCCGTGCACAAGCTATTTCCTGTGCTCCTCCAACCCGGAAGTGCGCTGGAAATAGCGTGTGCGCACGCATATGGGCACACGCTCCCCCGCCCTCCTGCCCTCCTGCCCACCGCACGATCTGTGCTGGAGACACCGGCCCGAGGCGTGGTAAGTTTGCTGACCCCTGTCCTAGGCCTATGTTCTCTGAGAGTCTGTCTGTTGATGCTAGGGGACACCCACTTCTCATACAGTTAGGGTGAGAAAAGCACTGGCCATTCTGACCACTTGCTCCCCCATCTCACTCTCTTTGACTGCAGGACTGTTCCTATTTCAACTCCAATGCGGTTCCCCTGAAGCTCTCCTTCCTGAATGTTGACCCTCTTGGGGAGAATATCCGTGTCATTTTTAAGGTGAGCCGTGATGTTTCTTGCTTGGTTATGGCTACAGTTTTTCTTTGCCCAGATGCTTCTGAACAAATCCCTGATCTAGGGATTCTAGTGTTGCTTGATCTGGTGTTCAAGCAATATATTGTAAGTTCTTCTTGTGCCTTCTAAGATCCATCAGATTTTTTTATTTTTTAAAAATGTGATTAGAGGTTTTTAGTCTGTGGCAAGCAGGCTTGAAAAATAAGCTATGCACCCATGAAATAAAAGCATTAATGGGCTCCATTGTCACTGGCTAGGAATTTCAGTGTGCGTTTCTGCTTGTGTATTTGCAAGGTCAAGCAGGCTTCAGCTCTACTACCCACAGCAGGTGGGCAGTAAAGCCATAGCCTCAGGCAAAGGACATTTTATAAGGCCTGCATGCATGTTGCTGACTTTGGGACTTCAAAGTGAAGAATCACCTAACATCAGGTGATTGACAGGTGGTTCAAATTTGGCCTGCAGGCCTAGGACCTGACCCCAGGAGCCAGAAAGATTCCCCATGCTTCATCAAGCTGTTCTCTTAACCTCTAGCCTCCTTTCCCCATTCCCCCTGAACCTGCCTGCCAAAGAGTAGTCCTCCAGGGTCTGGAGTATCAGGAACCAACTCTCTTTCCAAATAGCTTCAGAACCTCTGGGAATTCACATCATTGCTTCTCCACACTTAAATAAAAGGTTTTGGAAGCAGGGATTTGATTTCCAGTACTGCCTCTTGCCTTGCACTGTTTCTCTCTCCACAGTGCGGAGATGACCTCCGGCAGGACATGCTAACTTTGCAGATGATCCGCATAATGAACAAGATCTGGGTGCAAGAAGATCTGGACATGCGCATGGTCATATTCCGCTGTTTTTCTACTGGTCGAGGTCGAGGTAAGTTTTCATCCAAGTACAAAATGAAATTTTTTCGGTTCCTCTTCCTCAGCTGCACTCACGTTGTTTTTAGGCTGGTGTGAGGTTCTTGGAGAAATCTGTTGGAGCAGTGCTTTCAGGACTGGGATAGATACCCAAGGTTCTATATCACTTCTCTGAATGAAGGCCAAGAACTTCTTAAAAAAGCCTCTAATTTGTCTTCCTACAGTAAATAGCCAGAAAACCTGCTTTCCCTCTGGTAATCAAAGTCAAGTGCCCTTGAAAGAAGGGTTTGAAACATATGGACCTCCAGTTGTTGGACTACAATTCCCATCACCCTGACTGTTGGCTGTGTGCCCCAGAGCTGATGGGAGTTGCAGTCTAGCAACCCTTTGAGGGACAGAAGTTCCTCTGCCCTGCTCTAAAATATAGCCTATATTTAGTCGTCACAGCCACTACCATACATTTGGCATGGACATTTCAAAAATCAAGTATGTAAATAGCCCCCCCAACATTCTCTAGTAAAAGAATTCACTAAGTTGCCGATGACAGAAACATTGTTTATCCATAATTGCATCCTTTGAGGCTTGCTGTGCAAGTGTCTCTAACATTCTAGAGAGATCATGGGTAGGTAGTCCAACCTGGACCTTGGAAGAACCGTAGAGTTCCCTTCTTGGCCATTGAAGGTAGTGGTTGCTTCTCTGAGCATCAGAATCCAGGATGGAGAACCAGGAGCCCTCCAGATAATGTTGGACATCAGCTTTGTCAGCTCCAGCCAGCATTGGTCGGGGTGATGGGAATTTCCCATACCTGTTCTAAATGTAGGCTGCATTTTACACGCAAGAGGAAGATGATTCAACATTTTACAATAAAAAAAAACCAGTCCACGTTGGGTTCTTTGTTGGTTATGTGTGTTAAATGGGGGAAGGAAAGAGGCCCTTACTGCCCATCTTGTAGTCATTTGCTGTGTTTCACAGGGATGGTAGAGATGATTCCTAACGCAGAGACTCTACGAAAGATCCAGGTGGAGCATGGGGTGACAGGCTCCTTCAAGGATCGTCCCCTGGCAGACTGGCTGCAGAAGCACAACCCCAAAGAGGATGAATATGAGAAGGTGAAGATAGTGAGAATAACATTATTTGGTTTAGGTTAAAAAGCCAGGCAGCTCCAAGTCATGATCAAAGCTTGTGCTAACGTCAAACCCATTGTGCCCTCTTTTGAGTCTAGTGGTTTTAATAATTCCATTGCAGCTTGACCTCACCCCCAAAGGCGCACTCCTCCATTGTCTCCCAAGACAGACAAATGCCAACCCCAATAAGCAGAGTGCGATGTGAACTTGTGGGTGTGCACCTGACTTTTCTTGCAGGCCTACATTTTTCTTTGTTTCCGTAGCAAAACGTTGGATTGGAGAGATGCCACCTTGGTTTTATTTATTTAAAATTTGAGCAGTTTTAAACATCTGGACACAAGGGAGATCACAAACACAACACCAGGAAACTAAACTGCACTGTAAATAAGCAGCAAGCAAGCATTTTAATCTTAAAATCTTGTGTAAACATAAATGTTTTCACTTGTTATTCAGAATTACATGAAATATGGCTTGGGGGCAGGGAGCTTTTCCATTGTACTGAAAAAGCCTGGCTACAAGTTCTGACTTCAAACAAAGACAGCACAGTAGAAGGCTAGCTGTAAATACAACTAAGGGTAGGTTACCGCAAGGTAGATTTAGGTGCCTTTCTGACATCTCAAGTTCCCAGGGTGTTCTAGAAAACAGGCTAGTATATATTAAATATATAGGCAGGTAATATAATATTCCCAGATGACCCTAAATGCAGGGACCTTTTTCAAAAAGATTCCCTCTAGCATTTTGTCTGGCCTTACTGCTTTCCTGTGCAGCTCTTCACATTACTGTGTTAATAACATCCATCTTCATCTGCCAGGCAGTGGAGAACTTCATCTACTCATGCGCTGGCTGCTGTGTAGCTACTTACGTGCTGGGAATCTGTGATCGGCACAACGACAACATCATGCTCAAGACCACAGGGCACATGTTCCACATTGACTTTGGCAGATTTCTGGGCCATGCTCAGATGTTTGGCAACATCAAGAGGTGAGCACTCTAAGCAAACTAGAGAGGCTGTGTGTGCGTGGCCGACTGAATTATCTGTGCATGTATGTTATTTTTGGAAACGAAGGTGGAGCTAAACTAGTACATAGATTAGCTTCACCAGAAAACTAATGGTTTCAGTTTTTCACATTAGTTTCGCATAGAAATGTTTTTGCAAATTGATATATTTCTGGAACTCCTGTGTGCAAGGCTGGAAGGAAAGGATGAACTGAGAGATCTGTGAAACTGTGAAAGACATGCAAGCTCTGAACAAAGGAAACATTAATTCAGTGGCTGCAACAATCATATGGGGCTTCTTTGTCCAATCTGCCTGAAAACTGGCAGTTCTGATGCCCTGGAATGGTAGTAGAAGCCATGCACTTTCCACAACATTTGCATGGAAAACAGAATTTGTTACAAGGAGGAGAAATGCAGCTGTTTCTCTCATTTAAACCAATGGGAAGCTTTGTAGGATACGTCTTTTTAAAAATTGCTTATAAAATGTAGTTCCTGTTTAGTGCAGCACCTGAAAGTGCCATGCCATTTGGATGGAAAATGTCACGGTTATTAGCAGCAAGCTGGGTCTCCGCTGCACTCAGTGCAAAAACTCAAATGAAACTCAAATGAATGTGAAACAAAATTGATGCAAATGAAAAGAAAGTGAAACTAAATAGAGTAGATTTTAAATACTTAAGACATTTCAAGTGCACGCTTCTGGCCGGTGTTCAGGAATGAGCCCTGGAGTTGCAGGACTCGCAGAAGTGGGCTAAGCTGAGGAAGGCACATGTCTTGATAGTTAAAACTCTTTGTTGACAAGAAAAGCACGTACAGCAAGCTTCCACAGTGTTCCAGATACACACACAGACACATGCTTCTAGCCTCTAGGCAGCTGCCCACAGGTCTAGGCCATGTGGAGCAGTTACAGCAACAGGGAGACCCCGCCTGCCCCTGCTGGCTTATATACCCTCTCATGACAGCTTGCAGGCCCACAATCTGAGACTTCTCTTGTCTGGAAATTGTCACTGCTCTTCCCTTTTCAAGACACACCTGGGTCTAGGAGGCAGTGGGGCAGGGCAAGGTGGGGAGTCTATTCACCTGTTTGTCAGCTGAACAGCCTCTTCTTCTTTCGCCTCACCCTGCGTATGTTCCTCCGTTGTGGACTGCCCTGACTCTCCCTTCTCCCCTGGCTCCTGCCTTGGGGGCAGCGTGAAACCCCATATATCACTGGTCCCCTCTCCTGGGTCACTCTCCTGGTCCCTTGCCTCCACCCCACAACCAGCTTCCTGTTCGCATGGATAAACTAAAGTCTACATTGTAGCAGTAGCTAATTAATAATGATGTGGGTGGGTGTAGATTGTTGGTACCCAATACAAGTTTTTACCTGCCATGCATATTTTGCGGGGCGCCATATTACGTGCTTTACCTGGAAAGGGAATCTGACAATTTGGCTTACAAATGTTGGACTTGAAGTTCCAAACTTTTTACTAAAGATTTTTTTTTTTTTTATAAAAAAGCTTCTATTTTCCACCCCTTAAGCATCATATTTTCCAGCCTGTTTCAAAATGTTCTTGGTGGAGCAGGTTGCCGGTGGAATGTGGCTTATCGGTTTCCACATTGTGATGCCCTTGTTCAGTGTATGCAAAATCCATTATCTGTCAAATGCGTTCAAGCTTTTTCCTGCTGTTGATATCAAGCATGTGGCTTTTGTTCCAAAGTCCTTCAGCATAATGTGTTGTGTGTGGATCTAATGGGATCTAACACTCTCTGGGTCAACTAAGGTATGTTCGGAAATGAAAGCATAGTGACTCTTTTGTTCCTGGGATTAGCCACATCACTGTGGCATTTGCACATTTCTTCCGTACAGGGACCGAGCTCCATTTGTCTTCACATCAGACATGGCTTATGTCATCAACGGCGGTGACAAGCCCTCCAGCCGCTTCCATGACTTTGTAGATCTCTGCTGCCAGGCCTACAACCTGATCCGCAAACATACCCATCTCTTCCTCAACCTTTTGGGCCTGGTGAGACACCCAGTTTCTACTTTCCTGCTGCCTCTGCTCTCCAGTAGCAGTGCATTTATCCAGACAGTGATCGTGGTTATTACTGAAAAGACTTTCAGCTGTTCTTTGCAGGAGCTTGAAAGGTTTGCATAGGGAGACAGAGACAATGGTGACCATCAGACTTGACCTGAGGAGTAAAGAACTGCCTTCTCTCTTCCAAGCCTGTAGTTCCCCCATGACAGAACCTTCTCAGTCTATATCCAGACCTTCTTTATATCCAAACCAGGGAAAGGGTATAAGTTTTTTTTTGTTTTTTGTTTTGGATTTGATATTCCGCTTTATCACTACCCTAAGGAGTCTCAAAGCGGCTAACAATCTCCTTTTGCCTTCCTCCCCCACAACAAACACTCTGTGAGGTGAGTGGGGCTGAGAGACTTCAGAGAAGTGTGACTAGCCCAAGGTCACCCAGCAAGTATTTGTCTGTGTAAGAGCAAAAATCACTTGGCAGATGCAGCACACAAACGTGGAGGCTCTCAGATAGGAACTTGCTGCTGCTTCGCTGCTCCTTGGATGAGGAGCCGCATGTTTCTACGGTCAAGCTGAGCTAAGGTTTGACTTAGTATGTTGTATGAACCAGACCAATGTCTGGATTCACACATAAAAGTAAACCCATAGTTAAGATCAGCAAGCTAACAACAAACTCCGGGTTACTTTCACTAACAAGTCATTGTTTATTTGCCGCTCTCACTGCCCTGCATGCGTGGTTTTGTCAGCTTATAATGAAATAAAAAAGTCCACTTTTTTTACATCAAAAGTAACCAGTTATAGTAAAAAATAAGTAATAATTGTAGTGCTTCCCCCTCCCCTGCAACTGCTGGGATAAGGACACAAGCTAAGACTTGATGAACATCAACCACGAAAGCCTGTCTCCCAACTATTGCATTGCCAAAGGCCCCTTTTTGTTCCTGAGACTGCAGCAGACATTGCTTGCAGATATGCACCATAACTAAAAGGGTTGGGAACTTGCCTTTCCTGTGTTTTGAAAGAAAGCTGAGGGTTTGGGGAAATCCAGTTAGCATGTGGCACATTCCAGAATCCATGAAATCCCCACAACTCACCTCTGGAGTGTTTGCATTTCTTTCTTTTCTGGTGCTAATCCGTGGCCTCTTTGGTGCCCAGATGCTGTCGTGTGGGATCCCTGAGCTTTCTGACCTTGAAGACCTAAAGTATGTTTATGATGCATTGAGACCACAGGACTCTGAGGCAGATGCCACCACCTATTTCACCAGGTAAGGGGAATCCTGATGGCTGGGAGAGGTGGAAAGGGAAGCCAGGAGCCACCTTGGTGTGCCAAGCAACTCCCACAGAGAAATCTTCGTTCTCAGTGTCCTCTTTGAAAGGTCTGTTGTAGTCTTTGAAAATGCAGGGGGTAGACCAGTCAATTCTATGTCAACCCACAAACCAGATGTTTTATCCTTTTGTGCAGGTTGATAGAGTCCAGCCTTGGCAGTGTTGCCACGAAGCTCAACTTCTTCATTCACAATCTGGCGCAGATGAAGTTTGCGGGCTCCGACTCCCGACCGGTGCTCTCCTTTGCCCCCCGTGTTCACACGATCAAGACGTCCAGCCGGATCCTTGATGTCTTCCTCTGCCGTCACGAAAAAGTCTTCAATCCCAGCAAGGGCTTTGTGAGTCCCTTCCACAGGCATTTTGGTGCAGCAGGTGGTCAGTGTGGTGGAGGCAGTGTTAGGGAAGCTAGCATATGGCTGCGCCAGAGCGCAAGAGCAAGTTGTGCTGCATGCTGGAGCAGCATCTCCAGAAGGTGCTGCTGAACCATAAGGGCTGCTTCCTTCTCTGCCTTGCAGATATACATTGTGAAGGTGAAGCGAGAGAACCCCTCCGAAGTCACCTACATCCAGCGGACCTTTGAAGAGTTCCAGGAACTGCACAATAAGATGCGCCTCATCTTCCCCTCTTCGCATCTCCCCAGGTTAGCCCTATTTGGTTTACAAACTCCTTTTTTCTTTTGACACTCTGTGTTTGTGTGTGTGTGTGTGTGTGTGTGTGAGAGAGAGAGAGAGAGAGAGAGAGAGAGAGACAGAGACAGACAGACAGACAGACAGACAGAGTCTGGTGACGACAAGGCTGCACACCTTCTGTAAGAATCACAAACCTTTGAAAACTAGTTTTGTATTCATTTCCCGGAAACTTGCATATGCCCACCTGATTTTGTGCATTGAAATTACATTTTCTCCTTGGGAAGTCTCAGCGCTTGGATTTTGTTCACATTTAGGATCTAACCGAAAGAATCTCTCATCCCTTTCACCAGATTGGCTAGTGATCCAGTGGGTATGGTACAGCAGACTACCCTCTCAAAATTATATGTGTGCTTAATTGAATTGTTTGTGTGTGAATGGTCCTCATCACATGACGTTAACCGAAAGTTTCGTTTCTGAAACACTCCAAATGGATCCGTCTGACAACCTTTATCCGTGTGACATGAAGAAATCCTTTAAAAAATAATTTGTGTGTACTGTTGCAGCCGGGAGCAAAGAAATTTGGCAGACCACCTGCTTCAGTTGAGATTTTGCTTTTCATTGATAGATGGGGCCCAACACCTAACTGTTTCTTTACCCTCCCACCCTCCCCAAATTGTCCAGCTTTCCTAGCAGGTTTGTGATTGGACGCTCACGAGGAGAAGCAGTGGCTGAGAGGAGGAGAGAAGAACTGAATGGCTACATCTGGCATCTGATCCATGCAGCTCCTGAGGTGGCCGAGGTAAATAGGCAGGAGCGAGGTAGTATTAGCCAAGACCTTTAGGATGAACGGCAGGCAGACACAGCAGTGTAGAATAGTTTAATCTAAGTGCTTCTGCAGAAGCCTGACCCTGGAATTATTCCACACTTTTTGCCATTCCTCTTTAGCAAGCTTTGTTAATACATATGGAAGCTTTGGATAGCATTCCCTGTCCTTGCCTACATGTAAATCAAGGGATCTTCTTTAACCACTGCTGGAGAACAGTCAGCACATAGGAGGCAAGAGAACTTGCTTGGTAAGTATAGTATCAAAAACGGAGCTGAGAGTAAGGAATATCAAGGGTGTGTTCTGATGACCTCTGGGTGCCTGGGTGTGCAAACTGGATTGCCTGTTATGTATTCTGGTTCTCCCATCTATATAACTGACGTTGTGTGCTACTGTAGTATTAAGATTCATAACCAGGCATAGGCAAACTCGGCCCTCCAGATGCTTTTTGGCCTACAACTCCCATGAGCCCTAGCTAACAGGACCAGTGGCCAGGGATGATGGGAATTGTAGTCCCAAATCATCTGGAGGGCTGAGTTTGCCTATGCCTGCTCGTAACCATTCTAAGCAAGTAAGGAACTGCAGGAGTCTTCATAGCTGAAGGCCTAAGAAATAATTAGCTTATTTATGAAAGTAAGTTATTATGTGAATTGAAGCAACATGCCCAACCAAGCTTCTCTTTTCATGTCAGAGGGCTTATCAAAAGTAGGTGACTTGCTACTGGAGTAAAACTGTGGCCTGATGGTGTGCTTCTCTTGCAGTGTGACCTGGTGTACACATTTTTCCACCCCCTCCCAAGGGACGAAGTTGCTGCAGGCACCAATCCAGCACCCAAACTGCCTGGTAAATATCTGTAGGACACAAGCAGCAGGACTTACCTGCTTCAACACTCTGGCTCTGCATGCTCTCATGCAGCTGCCTTGGAGTGAAATCGATCATAGCCACAGCTTCATTCTTTGACACATAAAATGAAAGTGCTGGGCACATGGAAGGGATCTGCCTATTCAATGGAGGCTGGAAGTTTGTGTCAGGACCTGACAGGAGGTTCAGAATGGTGCTGTAAGACTGGTCATTGAACTATGTTATGCTGGTATAGGGTAGTGCAGAGGAGAGATGTTGTATTCGTTAAAACAGGATAAAGCGCAACAGAAGCATAATATAGTACTGATTTTGATTTTATTGTTTTTGTTTGTATTTTTTATTTTAAAAAATAATACTAAAGTTTTCCAGAGGATGGCCTTTATGGAAAGGCGCTTACGCCTGTTTACTGTGGGTGTAGTGCCTTTCCTCTCTTTTTTTGCCAGTAGACATGGTAGTTTTCCATGCCAACACTGCTCCCTGTTCCTTATTCTTAGATGCATCATGGTCCCAGCCTGTTGGAAAACTGGGTGGGGAGGTGAAGCTGTCTGTTTCCTACAAGAACAACAAGCTGTTTATCATGGTGATGCATATCCGAGGCCTGGTAAGTGCTGAACTGTAGCTATGTCCCAGTGGCGGCCACTGGCCAAACTTTTCAAATCTCTGCTGTTATGTAGTGTAGTTTCACCCTGGGCCAACAGGGGGATACTGTATATAGTTTTCACTCAGGTCTGTAGATAGTTTTCACTCAGGTCCGCGGCAGTTATTTTAGGCGGGAACTCTGGGCTGTTGTGGTTACAATGTTGACAGCCGGCTGCCTATAAATACAGGCCGGCTGAGCTGTTCGCAGTTAGTTCTATTCCAGCTTACCATAATAAAGAGCTACTTGAAGAAATCGCTGTGCCGGCTGCTATGTCAACCCACCACCTAACACTGGCGACGAGGATGGGATTGATGGACATCAGAGCACAGCCAGATGCGGCCAGCCTCTGAACTGAGCTGAATCACTGAGCTGAATCACAGAGCGAAATCACTGAGCGAAATCACTGGGCAGAACCAATTCAGAGCTGACTGTTCTGGCTAGAGCACTGTGTTCCATCCATCGCCCTTCACGCCGGCATCGGAATCATGGCTTCACTTGTGCCTCTACCGCCGTTTGCGCCAGCCTCTGAATCATGGGACTCCTACCTCGCTCGGTTCGACTGCTACCTCCAAGCCAACGAGCTGACAGAAGTATCACAGGAGCGGAAGCGGGGCCTATTCCTCAGCCTCTGTGGGCCTGAGGTGTTTGAGACGGCCCGAGCGTTGGTTGCGCCTGAAGCAGTCCAGGCAACACCATGGGACACGATCCAAGAGAAGCTCCGCAACCACTACGCACCAAAGCCGTCCAAGATTGCTGCCCGCCATGCGTTCTACCACCGGAACCAGGCAGAGGGGGAGTCAATCAACAACTACACCACCGCCCTGCGACAGGCTGCAATGCACTGTGAGTTCCGAGACTTAGACGATGCCCTGATGGATCGAATCGTCTGCGGGGTCCGGGACATCCATCTGCAACGGCGCCTCCTAGCCAAGCCAGACCTCACGCTACAGAAAGCCATTGAGGAGGCTGTGGCCTCAGAAGCTGCTGAACGCTCCGCCCAGGAGATCCGCAAGTCCAGCAGCCCGCGTCTTGCTAGGGAGCCAGTTCCGGTGCATCATGAAAAGGCCAGCAGTGAGGAGGCATCCTCCAGTGAAGACGATGACGTGCACCAGACAAAGCGGGAGCGCAGGAAGTTCCAACAGAAGTCCAAGGGCCAACCGGAATGTGCTGGCTGCGGAGGCAACCATTCCCGTGCCAAGTGTCGATTCAGAGACGCCATCTGTAGGAAGTGTTCCAGAAGGGGCCACATCGCTAAGGTCTGCCGATCGGCTCCGTCTGACACCCCCCCTTCATCGATTCGCAAGTCCAAGTCTTCACTCCAGTCTGCCAAGGAAAGTTGTTTCGCTCTCACCAACTGCCGCTGCCCGTCTGGAACCACGATTGGCCAAACCGACTCGCCTACGCGACGCAAGCTGAACGTCACGGTGCTCATTGAAGGAGCTCCATGTGACATGGAGATCGACACCGGGTCTGCCCTGTCCATCGTGTCATGGAGCACCATCAAAAGACTGGTACCCAGAGTGTCCAAAAGGCAACTCGACTCTCACCGCGTACACCTGAGAGACTACCAGGGAAACGACATTCCCGTGGTAGGCGTTGGCCGGTTCCGGATCGCCTTCAAGGATTTTTCGGGCCTGCTCCGGTTGGTGGTGGTCGAAGGTCAGCGGCCAAGCCTCCTAGGGCTAGACTGGTTTGATGCCCTCGGCCTGGAAGTCACCGGCATCAACTGCATCTCTAACGCAGAGACTGAGGGTCTGGTCAAAGACTTTGCCGAGGTTTTTGACGGCACCTTGGGCCAATATACAGGTACGCCCATCTCCTTTAGCCTTGATCCACAAGTCGCCCCCATCAAGCTAAAGCCACGCCGGGTTCCCTTTGCTCTCAAGGCTAAGGTGGATGAACAACTGGACAAACTGATCGCCCAAGGAGTTTTGGAGCCGGTTGACCACGCAAAGTGGGAAACCCCCATCGTCACGCCTGTCAAGCCAGATGGGTCGGTGAGAATCTGCGCTGACTACAAGTGCACGATCAACAAGGCACTTCAGCAGCACGCTTATCCGGTTCCTGTTGTCCAACACCTGCTGCATTCCCTGGGTGAGGGTAAGGTCTTCGCTAAGCTGGACCTTGCCCAAGCCTATCAACAACTGCCAGTTGATGATGCCACTGCTGAAGCCCAGACGATCGTCACCCACCGGGGGGCTTTCCGTTGCCGCCGGTTGCAGTTCGGGGTGAGTGTGGCTCCTGGCATCTTCCAAAGCCTTATGGAGCGTCTCCTGCAAGGGCTTCCGGGCGTGGTACCATATTTTGATGACGTCTTGGTGTCTGCAGACTCACACCAGCAGCTGTTCGAGCGCCTCCGTGCCGTGCTGACCAGGTTCCAGGAGGCCGGGCTCAAGGTAAAGAGGGAGAAGTGCCAGATCGCCGTTCCACAGGTAGAGTTCCTGGGCTATCTTATCGATGCCTCCGGTCTTCATCCAACCACATCCAAGATCCGCGCTATCCAGCAGGCCCCCACCCCAAAGAACAAAACGGAGTTGCAGGCATTCCTGGGGCTGCTGAACTTTTATAACATGTTCCTGCCCCACAAAGCCACAGTGGCTGAGCCTCTTCACCGACTCCTTAGCACTAAGACGCCTTGGGCCTGGGGTCATCGGGAGACGGCGGCCTTCAACGCGGTCAAGGCTCTCCTTTCTTCAGACAGTGTGCTGGTACAGTACAGTGAATCCAGGCCGCTGGTCCTTGCCTGCGACGCCTCACCTTTTGGCATCGGTGCTGTCCTTAGTCACCGTTTTCCAGATGGAAGAGAAGCACCGCTCGCCTACTTTTCCAGGACACTATCTCCGACGGAACGGAATTACAGCCAGCTCGACAAGGAGGCATTGGCACTTGTGGCTGGAGTGAAGAGGTTCCATGAATACCTCTATGGCAGGACTTTTGACCTCATCACTGACCACAAGCCACTCCTGGGCCTCCTCGCCGGTGATCGTCCAACTCCACCGGTCCTCTCACCACGCATGCTGCGATGGACTGTTTTCCTGGCTGCCTACCACTACCGGCTCATCCATCGCCCGGGGAAATCGATGGGCCATGCCGACGCCCTCAGCCGTTGCCCTCTTCCAGCATTTGTGGAAGACCCGGCTCCAGCTTCATCGCTCCTTCTGATTGAGGATCTTCCGGCAGCGCCTGTATCGGCTGCCACTGTGGCCTCCGCATCTGCCCAGGATCGCACCATCAGCCGGGTGCTCAACTGGGTGTGGAGAGGGTGGCCACAAGGGCCTTTTGCATCGGAGTTCCAGCCCTTCGCAACCAGACAACATGAACTCTCAGCTCATCGTGGCTGCCTGCTGTGGGGAGACCGCGTCGTGATTCCCCAGGGACTCCGTCAGCGCGTCCTGGAGGCTCTGCACGTTGGCCACCCGGGAATTGTCAAAATGAAGGCGTTGGCTCGGTGTTACGTCTGGTGGCCTAATATGGACGATGCCATCACTGCCTGGGTGTCCGCCTGTCAAGCGTGCCAGGAGTCGAGGCCTGCACCACCGGCAGCTAAGGGACACACCTGGGAGACGCCAAAGACACCCTGGTCGAGGGTGCACATCGATCTGGCTGGCCCCTTTCACGGCCGGACCTTTATGGTAGTGGTGGACGCCTATTCCAAATGGCTGGAGGTCGCCCTGATGCCCTCCACCACTACCGAAGCTGTCATCCGGGTGCTGCGAGGCCTGTTTGCAACGCATGGGTGTCCTGATGTCCTTGTCTCTGACAACGGACCGCAGTTCACGTCAGGCACGTTTGAGCGGTATCTTTTGGGACTGGGCATCCGCCATGCCCTAACGGCACCTTTTCATCCATCCAGCAACGGGCAAGCGGAAAGAATGGTGCGCTCGACAAAAGAGGCACTGGCGCGCCTGGACCGGGGAGACTGGCATGAGCGGGTCGCCGAATACTTGTTCGTGCAACACATCACCCCTCATGCGGCCACAGGGAGGAGTCCTGCTGAACTGCTTATGGGCCGCCGCCTCAGGTCACCGCTCGACCGGCTACACCCAGACTTTGCCGTGGCTGAACCCCCAGGCTGTGCCAACGCACCACGGTCATTTGTCCCAGGAAACCAGGTCTTTGCCCGGAACTATGTGGGGGACATCCCTTGGGTGCCAGCCACAGTAGTGGGAGTCACTGGACCTCGCTCGTACCAGGTGGCACTCGAAGACGGACGCTTGTGGCGACGGCACATAGACCAGCTTAGGCGCAGGGTTGAGGACTTGGACACTACCGAGGTGTCCCCAACTGCGCTTGCGGCTCCAGAAGAGACACGTACAGATGGCGAGGCCCCACCTACACCTCCCTCACAAACTGCCAGCGTGGAGCCGAACCAAGCCGTTTCAGAACAGACTCAGACCACTCCACTTGCGGAGGCTCCACCCACAGCAGCGGATCCAGGGGAGTTGGTTCCAACGCCACCTAGGGTCGCACCACAGCCTCAGCGAGAACTGTGTGGCCCTCCGGACTTGGCTACCAGTCCCCGGCGGTCTGGCAGAGTTTCCAAGCGCCCAACTTATTTAAAGGACTATGTTGTTGGACAGGTATCACTGTTGGTCTAAGTATGGGAAATGTAACCGATATGCTTTTGTGCTTAATTGAACCATTACGCGTAGTGCTGTATATAAGGAAACCATTACGATTGTAACTAACGCCTTATCTCGGTGGGGAGGGGTGTTATGTAGTGTAGTTTCACCCTGGGCCAACAGGGGGATACTGTATATAGTTTTCACTCAGGTCTGTAGATAGTTTTCACTCAGGTCCGCGGCAGTTATTTTAGGCGGGAACTCTGGGCTGTTGTGGTTACAATGTTGACAGCCGGCTGCCTATAAATACAGGCCGGCTGAGCTGTTCGCAGTTAGTTCTATTCCAGCTTACCATAATAAAGAGCTACTTGAAGAAATCGCTGTGCCGGCTGCTATGTCAACCCACCACCTAACACCACCACCTAACATCTGCAGCCTGATGTGGGGCAAACAACTGATGACTGGGCTTGACTTTCTCTTTTCCAGCAGCCTATTCAAGACGGCAGTGATCCCGACCCGTATGTTAAGATCTACCTTCTGCCCGATCCCCAGAAAACCACCAAGAGGAAAACGAAAGTCGCTAGAAAAACATGCAACCCTACTTACAACGAAATGGTATGCTGCCGCACACCTTGTCTTTACAGGCTAAAGCAGGGGTGGGTGGGAAACCTCCGACCCACAGTTGCTATCAAACAATTAATTAGCTATGAAAACCAACATTCTTTCATGAAAGATCCAGCTGCTTAAAAAAAAAAAAAAAAAGTCCAGACATATTTTGAGTTAATGTATTGCAGGGTAGGGGACGGTATGAACTGGTTCTCCATTATACATCTCCATTATACACCTCGTTATACATCTATTAATGTTACTATGGAGTGGCAGTTTGGACAATTTATTACAATATAGCCTTACAATAGAAGGCGGGGGTGGGGGGGGTTGGCTTGAGAGCTACCTTCACCCTTGGCCAATCCTCTGACAGAAGCATGCCAGAGGGGGATGTGGACATCCCATACACACAGTTGTGTAAATTCACACATGCAGGTTAGGGAGGGGGTGGTTTGCTTCCCCATCGGGGCATTGGGGTGGGCAGAGAGATTTAAACCACCTACATTAGCACTGTCTGCTTTTAATTCCACCCTTTGTCATTGCTGTCAAATTTGGGAGTCTTGGGGAGGTCAGAATTTACTTGGGGCCAGGCCATGCTCCTGGGCCAGGGGTTAAACACCCCTCCTTTATTTAAAATTCCTATCTAGGCTGCTGTCATAGTCGAATTAGTTCAAGTTTAAAGACTCGGTATTATACATGTGTGCGTGTGTGCATTTATCATTTTCCATTTTCTCTGACAGATTTCTACCCTAGGTCTAAATGCCAGGAAAAAAATATCCTAGATGGGTGTCTGCATTAAAATGCATAAGTATTACTGAAGAATACGCAGAATTACTATAGTCTGGCCTTCTGCTATAGAGACCAGAGACTGCTGTTCTAGGCAACTACTTCTTCCACCTTTCTAAGGAGAGTGTGAGTGAGTTTTAGCTCATGTCCTGAAACTTCCTGTATCTTTCAGCTTGTCTATGATGGGATTCCTAAAGGAGACCTCCACCAGCGGGAACTGCATCTGAGTGTCCTGAGTGAAGAGGGCTTTTGGGAGAACATCCTCCTTGGGGAGGTCATTATCCGACTGCGGGACCTGGATCTGACACAAGAGAAGATGGGCTGGTTTGAACTGGGCTCTAGGAGTCACGGGACCATGTGAAGAGGAGCAACAAGGCAGTCGCTGTGTCTTTGGAACCACTCTGGCCCCATGGGAGTCCCTGGGAATTGGTGCATGTTCCAGGAGTTCTATCCTGGTGTATCTGACAGGATTTAGTTTCCTGCAAATAAGGACGGACGGATGTAAAGTTTCTCTGCAAATGAAGGGTTAATTTCCTGTGGAGAGTGAGCATTTTGGGGTGGAGTCATGATAGGAAATTCATTTATGACTTAAAATGGCTGCCATAGACTTTCCTTTTTATACATTTTCCTTGTGTCAAGGGAGCAATGACTTATGGGGGGCGAAATAATAGGGGGCACCCCCCTCTTTGGGATATTTTAATTTTTTAAGAAAATTAACAAATGATTTCAGTCCAGATGGGACATAGGAGCACATGCTGAGAAGGAGCTTTTCTAGGCAGGATATATCATCAGTGAGATTCTTGCTGGACTTTCTCAAAAGTTGTTGTTGTTGTTTGTTGTTGTTTTAAGTAAATAAAGGAATGTGTGCATAAGAACTTGGGCGGGAGGGGAAATGTTTGGGGTGGATATAAATGGTAGATGAAATCCTTATCTCTGGGACAGGAGCTGGTGTGGTCCAACTCAAGCCATCTTGGAGAATTTGCTTCCAAAGGAGAGCTATGTAATGTATATATGTGAAGAGCTTACTGTTCTCGATTTCCTGCTTGGAGATGTAACCTAAAAGGCATGCTCTCTTGGACTAACATTTAGACTTGTCTTAGGAGGCAAAAGGCAACCATATTCCTCTTGATTCTAAACACCTACTAAGGCCTTGGGCATAGCAGCTATCTGAAGAGCTGTGTGATATTTCCACCTTACTTCCTTGCTTGACTGAACTGAATTGCCTTTTGCACATGTTCATCTGGCCAGTCTAAGGAGCTGGAACTGATTAGATACGGTTACGCTGCATCTTGGAATCAGAGCAATTTTCCTGGTCTCACTTCTCCCAAGCTCTGACTTTGGAAAATGGGTTCCTTGAATTAGCCAAACCGCCTCTGTGACAGTTTCCTGTGTATGGCCATTTCTTTCCTGTTGCCTAAAACCAGATTACATTAGCAAATACTTAAAGCCTTTTCAGGATTCTCATCTTCAGTGTCACCGCAGGCTCTTCTTCTGAGCTAGTGGGTGGGAGGCAAAGAAAAAGGCAAACTCGCTGGAAACCTGGTTAAAAGGTTACCAGGCATTTTGCCACTGAGCACCCATGACTTACTGAAACCTTTGCATACACCCACTGCCCTGCAATGCCTTTTGTAGGCCAGGTGGCCATGAGCTGTTCCTTTGTAGCCTTTTCTTTGAGAAGTAAACCTGTGTAAAATAAAAAAATAAAAATAGAAAGATGGGGAGGGGGAATAGCCAGCTTTTAAACCTTTGTCTCTTTGCAATTATATAAAGACCAGAATGTGTGTTGTTGGATCGTTTTTCTCTCTCTTTTAAGAATCATTCTTAAAGGATGTCCTGTTTGCGGGTTGCCATTTGCCTCCTTGAATGAAAAAGAGAGCACTTCAAAATGGAGGGGAAGATGTTTCCCATCTCAGACAGGAGCCTTGCACCATTGGGCCTAGCCCTCTCCCTCAGAGCTTGCCATCTTCTAGCTAGCCTGAGCTGTTTGTTTACAGCAGGGACTCCTGTACAGATGAAACGTTTCTCAGGTTCAAGAACAAAAAAATAAAATATTGTATCTGAGAGGTATAAGCCAAGTTTTTTTAACCGTTCCTTAGATCAAGGTTTGCCTGAAACTTGGATTTTTTAAAATCTGCATAAGAGGTGCAGGTGGATTTCAGAGTCAGATAAGCAGCTACGTGAGACAACCTTGGCCTGGTCATGTCACCTGTTCTGTAGGAAATGAGGGAGAGACAGCGTCTCGCAGATCCCTGGATCCTTCCTCTGTTGTAAAATGGTGGCATTATTCGAAGTAAATAAATAAAAGGAAATGGAATTCAGTAGAAACTGTGTCGTCTCATCCTTTGCAGCGTTAGGGTTATAAAGCAAGCATGGACTTTTTCAAAGAGATGCAGCATCATTAACCCCAAATAGATTTTGGTAAGATGATGCTTGACCAAAGCGGACACAGGATGCTGCATTTGAACTGGCTAGAAAAGTAATGACTGAGCAGCTCAGAGAAGTCATTTGACCTTTAGTTTTCCATACTCAATGTTTGAAAACAAGTTACCATTAGCCACAGCCAGTATGGCCACTGGTCAAGGGCAATGGGAGTTGCAGTCCTATAATCTGGAAGGCACCAGGTCGATCAGTCCTTCCCACTTGGTCTGCCTTTGTCCATAAGCCTGTTCACAGTGCATTTTGGGGGAGAGGAGATAATATGCAGGATCTGCAAGAACAGGTTGGCTTCGGCATCTTTGCTCTCTTAATTCAACCATATGTTTGGATTCAAAACATTTGCAGGCTTTAACACCAACCTGAAATGTGGTGCCATTGTCCGGCTTACCCGGGAAACAGTATCTCTGTGTGCCTAAATATTGACAGGATGACCAATGACTCTTCTTCCCCTGGACAGTGAGAAGCCTGTCAAAAGAGGGCCAAACTACAGTGGTGCCTCGCAAGACGAAATTAATCCGTTCCGCGAGTGTCTTCGTCTAGCGGTTTTTTCGTCTTGCGAAGCAACCCTATTAGCAGTTTAGCGGATTAGCGCTATTAGCGGTTTAGCGGCTATTAAAGGCTTATCGGCTTAGCGGATTAGCTGCTAAAAGGCTATTAAAGGCTTAGCGGCTTAGAAAAAGGGGGGGAAAGCGAAAAAAAATCTCAAGACTCGCAAGACATTTTCGTCTTGCGAAGCAAGCCCATAGGGAAATTCATCCTGCGAAGCAACTCAAAAACGGAAAACCCTTTCGTCTAACGGGTTTTCCGTCTTGCGAGGCATTTGTCTTGCGGGGCACCACTGTATCAGTATTTGTACATGTTGCAGTATCAAATCAAATTATGTAGGAGGCTTAAAGAGAAGGGAGACTATAAAGACTAACAGGAATAGATAGCTTTTCAGGCTGATTGCATCCTATGTAATATAGTGCAGAGGAAAGACACTGGAAGCATCCATAGTTACCACTGCTTGCACATTCATGCCACGAGGCTGTTGCAATAGCCATGCAATCTGTTACCGATGCTATGTTACTAGGTAGTTAAGATAATACATACTTTAATAGGCTTGGGTATTGAATCAGTCATAATCACCGCAGCACATTCCTACAATGCCTAATTAGAAAAGTGCATACATTTAAAGTACTGTGGAGTGTGTATGATGCCACAGTGACACGTCAGCCATAGGTACAAAGGGCAGGTGCTGAGAAGTGACTGAGCTTGATGGAATCTGGAGAAACATAGCCATAGACAGTGGCTGTTAGAAACCATGCCACTTGGATGTAGTTAGAAAATAATACACAGAGATTTCATGCTGGGAAGAGGGGGCCAGAATCACTTGAGTTTCCAGATTCCAAATGGAAGGAAACCTGTGCCGAGAGTGGTTGTGTAGTGAGGATGCAGTTTCATCTATTCCCCCTTCTGTGCAGTTATAAAAGGCACAAGAACAGGCAAGCCACAACAAAATGCCCCTCAACGCAATTTTTATTTACGCATTTATCCAAATGTTCATGCTGTCTTTTTGTAGCCTGGGCAGCTTACGAAGAAAAGGTTAATGGAAAAGCCACAGAATCGCATCTCCAAAAGCAAAAATTCATGGGTAAGCAGAAAATAAAAAGATTGCCCAGCATTATTCAAAAGCCAATTGCTCTCCACAATAAAAAAAAAAAAATTGCATTCTTTTTTGAATTAGATAAGAATTAGATTGGAAGAGCTCTGCATCTTCTATTGGGAGGATATTCCAGAGTTTGAGGGAAACTGCTAAAGGTCCTATAATCTGTATGTTCTTTTGATGAAAGTACTTGAGGTAGGACCTCACCCAGGGACTGCGATTGTCATAGGAATGTAGGCAGCTGTCTTATACCAAGCCAGACCTTGGGTGCATCTCGTTCAATATTGTCTATGCTGACTGAAATAGGGAGGGTCCTAAAAACAGACATCTCATTGCTCACGGCCAGGTTTAAAAGAGTACATCTTCTACATTTGTCAGAAACTTAGGTTGCCAGGCACACTTCTGTGGGGAGAGAGTTCCACAATCTAGAGGCTACTGCAGAGAATACCCTCTCCTGGGCCACCCCTCCTCTACTGAGGGCAGCAGAACTACCAATAGGGCAAGGGTCTGTAAGTGAGGAGGTGGTCTTTCAAGGAACCTAAGTCCTTTAGGGCTTTAAACACTAATGTGAACACCTTGAACTGGGCCCAGAAACAAACTGGCAACCAATGCAGCTGTTTTAAAACAGGTTATGTGAGATCTAAACAGAACCCCAGCCTGTAATACGGCTGCTGCATTTCCGAGCAATTTAAGTTTCCGAGTCATCTTCAAGGGCAACCCTACTTAGAGTCCATTGATACAATGCAGTTTGGAAGTTAACAGAGCATGACATACAGTGACCATATCTGTCCAGAGGGATCTGTAGCTAGAAAAAGTAGCCACTGAGGAAACCTGAGTCTTCAGTGACAGTGCTTGACTACAGAACATTCCCAAGCCATTGATCATTTGTACATAGGTACTAAATTGGTTCACATTAAGAAGAGTGAGATTATCATTGCCTAACATTAAAGATTGGGGCTGAAAGTAACTTACTTTCTTTTTTAAAAAAATAATATTTATTACTTTTCCAACAATTTAAACACTACAAAAAACAATACAATATAATACAAAAACACTACATAACACTAACACATTAAACACATTAAACTAACAAAACAAAAACAGTTTAAAATAAATCAAACAATTTCAATATCTTATCTTTCATTCACTTATTTCCACGACCTCCTCACACCTCCCTTTTTGTATTCCACTTCTGTTAATTGTTTCAGCAATTCCTTTCCATCTTCCTCTGTTTTCTATCCTATAATTATCTTAACACATTCTAACCTTATTTTTTCCTTTAATCTGTTTCTGTTAATCTATTCCTGTTAATCTATTTATACTTAATTCCTTATAACATTTCTACTAAAGCCATATAACTTCATTCCAACATTTTTCTAACATTCATTGATTTTACAGTATTTCTGTAAATAGTCTTTAAACTTTTTCCAGTCTTCTTCCACCAACTCTTCTCCCTGGTGTTGGATTCTGCCAGTCATTTCTGCCATTTCCATATAGTCCATCAACTTCATCTGCCATTCTTCCCGGGTGGGTAAATCTTGTGTCTTCCAATACTTCGCGATGAGTATTCTTGCTGCTGTTGTTGCATACATAAAAAAAGTTCTATCCTTCTTTGGCACCAATTGGCCGACCATGCCCAGGAGAAAGGCCTCTGGTTTCTTCGGGAAGGTATATTTAAATACCTTTTTCATTTCATTATAAATCATCTCCCAGTATGTCTTAATCCTTGGGCACGTCCACCAAAGGTGAAAGAATGTACCTTCAGTCTCATTACATTTCCAACATTTATTGTCGGGCAAATGGTAAATTTTTGCAAGCTTGACTGGTGTCATGTACCACCTATAAATCATTTTCGTTAAATTTTTGAAAGTAACATTCCAATAGCTATGTGGCAATGGAAACTCAGGCTGCTTCAGAATAGCCCAGGTGCTAATTCAGTGTCATAAGTACGTGAGAAAAATTCTCCTGGATTGGACTGAAGTTCTATCTAATGCAGCATTCTGTCTCCCACAGTGGCTAACCAGATGCCAATAGGAAGTCCGCACATCAGACACATGCTTACAGTTCTTAATACCCTCCTTTGTGGTAGGTTGAGTAGCAACTAAATCATAGAACTGTAAAGTTGGAAAGGACCCAAAGGGCCATCCAGTCTGACCCCTTGCAATACAGGAATCAAAATACAGATAAATTTGGCACAATTTAGATGTCACTTTATTTCTGAGTGAACTGGAGGCAGCCATCCAGTGTGAGAATAAGCAGAACTTGAACCCACGGCCTTCAGAGATGCTGCCAAGCTCCTTAACCATTGGACCACTTTGCCACAGAGAAATTTTTTTTCTTATCTAAATCCTAGATTGTAAAAACAACAATCCTGGATTATCTCCGAGCCTCTCCAGTAGCATCCTTTTTTGGGGAAAGGCTTCTGTTCGTTTCGTGGTTGGGTGCATGTTAGGCAGAAAATCAACTGGTGTAGCATTTATTGGCATGAAGATGGAATAATTGGAAATGTTGCACCTGTTGAATTTTTGCCTGTTGTAGATTCCCTGGCAGAAAATAAAGAACAGAGGCAACTGTAATGTAGTTTCATGTAAATTAGCTCCCTAAAGAAGACGTGTGTGTTAAATCCATGTAAATAACAGAATCAAATTTTCTCATTCTGTTCCTTCAAATACTTCAGATCACAGTCACAAGTTAGTAGGCAACGGCTATGTGTTTTTACCATATGATCTGTATAAGCAGGATGCCTGTAACATTAAAGTAATTGGATTACTAATGACCTATGTGAGTTTCAAGCATGCACACATGCCACAACTTTTTAAAATTTGTTAATCATGTCATATGACAATATGACATGCTTAAAAGAAAACACTCGGCTGATCACTTCATCTGGGATAACTCAGTATAGTGTGGTTAACAAAATGTTTTCTACACACAAACCTCCATCGAAGCAAGGAAGGGACACTATGTATGGCAGTGGGCTGGATTGCACATGGTGTGATTTACGGTGTCTGGGCTTGCACAGGCACGATTTTTGGTATCTGCGATTTCTGGCACCGCGGAAGTGAGTCCCCGTGCCGCACCAGTTTAGCACAGCGCACGGGGACTTGGCAAGCAGGTGGCTTGGTTCGGGGGCGGCTCGTGGGCTGGTTAAACTGCCCCCGTGGGCCGCAGGTTGCCAACCCCTGATGTATGGTTATGTGGAAGTGTAGCTGATTTGCACAGGATGACAGCCTTAAAAGGCTTGTACCCTTCTTAAACGAGTGACCTGCTGCAGATGACCTCAGCACACCTCCCGAGAACTAGTTACAGTGGTACCTCGGGTTACATACGCTTCAGGTTACATATGTTTCAGGTTACAGACTCCGCTAACCCAGAAATAGTACCTCGGGTTAAGGACTTTGCTTCAGGATGAGAACAGAAATTGTGCTCCGGCGGCAGCGGGAGGCTTCAGGTTAAGAACAGTTTCAGGTTAAGAACAGACCTCCAGAACGAATTAAGTACGTAACCAGAGGTACCACTATATCAGCAACAGGCACCAAGGGAAGGCACCTTCACCTCCCGCTTGTGAGCTTCTCAAATGCAAACAAGTGGAAACAGAATGCTGTATTGGAAGGACCTTTAGTCTGATGCATCATGGTAGTTTTTATGCTCCTTCGCGCTGCGACAAGGTCATCTTATCTCTATTAGCTCCTCTTGCGTAACTGACCTTTGGCGGGGTAGCTACCCGTATGTTATCATTGTTTGCAGAGCAGCCTTATCTTTGTGCTGTCCTTAAGTGTACTTTTCTACATTTTTTTGTTTCGCTTTGACTTCTTTCTGCTGTTCATACAGAGATGGGGAAAGCCTGGCTAGACACAGGCAGTTCACCACCAGTTATTAGCAGACAGTGCTTCCTAAGTAAGATGTTTTGAAATCTGGGGAACAAGTTGGACATAAACCAAACATTGCAGTTAGCAGGACGAAATGCAAAAGAGGACAGAGGCTTTGCAGCTGTGACAACTGTGTAGAAGGAATTTTAGCAGGGGCAGCTTGTCTTCTGTATCTGGCCACACTTGCAGTGTGGGGTGCTCCTATTACCCACCAGTCAAGATACTCTACATCATCCCACCTCATATTTTCTATCCCAGTCCCAGCATTGCATTGGGCTGGTTTTATGTACTTCTGAAAACCTTGGGGTTTTGAGGTCTGCTGTTACCTTGGACCTTGTGCGTGGATGGTACCGTTTTTGGCTACAGAAGGCACCATCCCTGGAGAATAAGTTTGCTATGAACATATGAGGGAGCCTCCCACGAGCCGTTGCCCTCCAGATATTTTGGACTACAACTTCCATCAGCCCCGGCCAGCATGGCTGACGTTTAGGGAATGACATGGTCTGTATTGCAGAAACATCTGGAGGGCTCCGGGTTGGAGAAGGCTGCTAAATAGTATGATTTCTGAGGTAAGTAACTGGGAGGTGTTTCCTCTTCCTCCTTGATCTTCATTTCTTTTGAATGGAACTTTGCTAATAAGCTGCACCTCAACAGGTATGAAGCGCCTTTAAAAAACAAAACGTTGCTGAATGTTTCTATAACCCTCTAATAATTTAGAAGAGCAACCGGCTGATGCAATCGCCCGCCTGCGCCAGTGTTCAGTCACCAAAGTGCGCTCTCTCGCTCTCCCTCGAGGGAGGCGGGGCCGCGAGTGTGCAGGGAACCAATCGCGAGCAGCCGACTGCTATCTAGCTTCCCCGGATGTTACTCGAAGCGCCACCCGGCCTTTAATCTTCCCTTTTCAGGTGTCAAGAAGAGACGCTTCTTTCGCTTCCGCGCTTGCTGAGGGGGGCTGCGTGTGCGCCTGCGCTCGGTAAAGGAGGGGTCTTCCCGCCCAGCGGCCTAACTGCTGCGGCCTTCTCTCGCCGCCATCTTGTTCCTCTCGCTTCAAACCAGCGACTCCCATCCAGCCCCGAAGCGGCCGCCGGTCTCCGCCGGGACGGAACATGGCGTGGCCCAAGCCGGGGAGAAGCCACCGCCGCGTCCTCAGCCATCCCCGAAAGGCCTCCGGAGCGGCCGGGCGACGCGGGGCTGAAGCGCTGAGGTGAGCAGCCCTGGGCGCACCCGTCACCATGGAGCCGAGCAGGGAGCGGGAGCAGGCGGCCCCTCGCCTCGGCGCTCGCCCGACCGCCTTGCCGCCGCCGCAACCGGAGGCCGACGCCCCGTTCTCGCTGCTGCGGCTCTTCTCGCAGCTGCTGCAGCGCCTCGTGCCGGGCCAGGCCGCTCCGCTCTTCTGGCTCCAGTCCGAGGCCCACGCCACAGGGCTGCCGCCGCTGATCGCAGTCCAGCACCAGCTGCGCCTGGTCGCCGCCTCCTCCTCCTCCACCTACGTGCTCGGCGCTGCAGACAAGGGCTCGCTGCCGGGCCCTCTCAGCGCTGCTTGGGAAGAGCTGCCCGAGCCCCGCTCCGCGCTCTCCAAGCTCCCCGAGATCCTCCAGCAGGTGCATCTGCGTGGGAGCAAGGCTGGGCTCGGCGCGCAGGACCCCGACGGCGGCTACTATAGCTTGGAGTTAGAGGAGCAGCAGCAGCAGCAGCAGCGGGACTCCTGGGCCCCGAAAGACTCGTTGCCTGCGGATGGCCGTGAGGAGGAAGCTCAGGAGCACCCAGGCTCCGGGGATGCCTGCGGGCGTCCTGATGCGGGGGATCCGTGCGGGGAGGAGGGTCTTTCCGAGGCCCCGTCCGACTCGGACTCGGACATAGAGCAAGATATCCCTGCGGTGACTAGGCCTGCGTGTCCTAACAAATTGATCGATTACATCCTAGGGGGTGCTTGCAGTGGGGAGGAGAGCTATGGGGAGGAAGAAGGCTCGGGCGGTGAAGAGGATGAAGACGACGACGACGACGACGGGTTTGACAGCGAAGGCTCCCTTTCCGAATCCGATGCCGCCAGCCAGGATGGGGAAAACATTCACTTGTGGAACTCCTTTTGTAGCCTGGATCCTTACGATCCTCGGAATTTCACAGCAGCTGTTCGAACTGCTGGGAACACACCCGAGGAAGCGCCTCCTGTTGAGTCAGAGGAGGTGGAGGATACTTCCTCGTGGACTGAAAGTTCCTGGGAGGAAGATGAGTGGGAGTCCAGCAGCGTGGATGAATCGGAAAACTTGAAATTGTGGAACTCTTTCTGTAACGCTGAGGATCCTTACAACCCTTTCAACTTCAAGGCACAGTTTCAGACTGCAGAAAAGAAAGGGAAAAGTGGCTTGAAAGGACCGACAGGGACAGGCCTTGGACCCTCTCAATGTAGCATCTTACTTAGCTGTCAAGTGCACCTGATCGATAACAGAGACACTGAGGTTACGGAAAATGTGAAGCATGGTGTCCTTTCTAGAGGAAAGTGTAAGAAGAAGAAAAAGGTATGTATTACATTAGTTTATTATGCAAGCAGGAGGTGCCATTTAAATATATATGTGTATCCTTCCCGATTGACCTGTAGAGTGGCTTACCACAGAGCTAAACATATGGCTGTAGGGGGCTGTACTAGATAACCCTCAGGGTCCCTTCCAGCTCTACAATACTATGATTCTATACCAAAGTAAGTTCTGGGAGGCCTACAACGGTAATAGAGAAACTGGCCTTCCATATGTTTTGGACTACAACTCTCATCAGCCCCAACCAGCTTGGCTAGAAGTCAGGGATGATGGAATGGTAGTTGAATGATATCTGTAGAGGTGCAAGTTCCCCATTACTGAACTATGACCTAAATTACTAAAGTTATGGTGTCACACTGTGGTAATTCCTGGCATAGCTGACTTGTTCTTTCTACTTTTTTGAAATTACTGTTCCTAAAATAGTACACTCTTTTTTTGCCCAGGACTGAGCTTAAAATAGAGTATCAAGTTGGGTATCACAAATTGGCTATCATGGGGCCAGGATAAATTTCCATAGAACTGCTTTGTAGATTGATTAATCCTGTGGCTGGAATAAGAATGTAAGATGCCTTGCAAGAATTTGTCTTTCTCTTCCACTTGCAGCACACATTGTGAAATCACATTTGGGAGCACTGTATGTATTGGGGCATGGGATACACGTTATACCATGTTTCTTAGAAGAATGGAGATTTCCTCCAAAGCTAGCATTACACCAACAATGCAAGTTAGTACTAAAATTACAAAGCTGCACATGAAGGGGTTAAATTTGTTTCAAAGTGATTTATGCTTACTTGTCTTACTATTTCCACTTCTGTACTTGCCTTGCATTTCAGAACTTCCCTTCCCTTCATTGCATTGTATCATATTGTAGATTCTGTAAGAATGGGGAGTTGACTCATGGGTGACAGGCTCCATGTGACTGGCAGGAGTTGTGCACCCTCTACTTTCAGTCACAATTCAGCCACTCTGTTTTATCCTAGACTCCATTCTCTCCCTGCCTTCCCTTGATAAATCCCATTGATTTATGTGAAACAAAGCTAGAAATGCTTTGAAGTAGTGCAAGTGTGGGCCTCCTTGTGCACCAATCTGTTCTTTCAAGCCTCCAGTCTGTTTGGGCTAACAATGATTAGCTGCCATGGCTTTCTGAGGAATTTAATACAATTACTTGACTCATGCTTTGTTTGCTTAATGTTGTTCTGTCACACCTAGCTTTCCTAGGAGAATGCTGTAGTGCAAAATTATTGTTAATCCTCGTGGATACTTAAACTTAGCACTGTTCAATGTAGAACCCTCAGAAAGGAGAACTCTTCCGTGACACATTAGAATGCAGTATCCATCTGTGTAGTCATGTTTGAAACAGTCTGTTTTGCTGTAGTTATTTGTGCTGCTCAGCAAAATAACTAGCAGGTGCATGTAATTGCAGCAGAATAAACACTTTCAGGGTCTTCAGAACTGACAAATACATTGTGTGTTTTTAAATCAGGAAACTTACTCTATTTAGGAATAGGGCAAGTGGCCTTAAGCTAGGACAAGCTGGAACTTTCCATTCATTTAGTTGTGTTGCTATTTGTTTATGCATTCCCCATGATGTTTTACCTTAAAATTCATTGTACAGTTACAACAAAATCAAGATAATTATCACAAAACTTCTGTTGTTTTCTTTATTTAAAAGGGAGTATTTATAATTAGATCAAAATTCTATTCTAGGCAATGGCTATAACTTTTAGTTTTTAATCCTTCTTTTTCTCCAAAAAATGCATGGTTCCTCCTAATTTATATTATATTTCATTTATATTATCCTGTATGATAGGTTACACACAGAGAGAGTGATCAACCCAGTCTTCCCAGGCCTAGTTTTGCAGCCTACACTTGTTTTTTCTGACTCCTGTTATAAAGCGAGGGGGTTGGACTAGATGACCTCCTGGTCCCTTCCAACTTTACAAGTCTACGATTCTATGAAAATATAGGTAGACTGCAATAACATGAGAATGATAATGTGGTTAATAAGCCATTTCTAAAATCTGCACAATTTAAGTAAAACTCTATGACCCTGATGTGCTACTTGAGCTTTGGTTTGCATTAATGTCAGTGTTCTCCTGAGAGATTTATGTTGTGGGCGTCATAGGCTGCAATCCAAGCCCCCTTTGTGGCTGGCTTGGGTGGGTGGAGGATGTTGGACTGGGTGGAGACATCTCTTCAGCTAACCCTCCTGGCATGGCGCTCCTTGTTTCACCCACCTTCAGCATCTCTGCCAGTGGTGACATTCAGAAAGCCCCAAAATGGCATTCTGGCTACAGAGAGGGCTGAAGGGCTGTCACATGACAGCATTTGACTGATTTAGGTATGAATGCAACACCAGCTTGTCATAACAGCTTGTCTGTCCCTTCCACTTCTGTTCTGAGCCAAGGTTGGGATTGCCTTGTCCAGCTGAACTTTGATATTAAGGATTGCAATACAGTTAGGAACTAAGGGATGTGTAACAAAAAATATGCATAATAATTCATGATGTCTAGATATACATGGATTACCTTTCTGTTAACCAAACATAGAATTTCAGAAATCCCTGGAGTGGTGAAATTACACATTTTAACTCAACCTTCCCTGTAAATCGCTCACAGTCACTTCTCTCAAAACAAATTCAACCCCCTTGTGTATTTCTTTCTAGTGATACAGTAAACGAACAAGGATCTGTGTGCAATATATACCTTAATGTTACATGACCTGGTAATGGTGCCCTGGAGGATACCTTGGAATGATGTAAATGGCAAGAAAGCATAAAGCAGAGGCAGAAGCTGATGTAACTATCTAGGATTCTTGTGTCTCACTTTTTGAATGAAGATTATTATAAACTTTAAGGGACCTGATATTATAAAATATGTATGGGTGTGTATTACATGCTCTAATCTTGACAGATTAAGGAATTCAAGTATTAAATTCATAATTTCTAGCTGTAAAATTGCCTAAGTAATAGTTGATTAAGACTGCTTAACAAGCAGTGTTTGCAGTGCTGTTTAAAGAGAAGGGGGAAAGGGCAAGCAGCCATGTTAGTCCTTAGAGAGAAATCCACAAATAACACTAGGGTAATAATGTTATTAGGTCTAGTTAAATGATCACAGTAAAGTAAAAACCTTTCAGATTAATAAAAAATATTTATCAGAATGGGAAGAAAAAGACATTGCTTAGCAAGATGAAAAAGCCCTAGTCTGCACAGCAGTTCATAATAATAGACTGATCCCTTTGATGTATCTTGGACAGCCATACACAGTAGTACCTCTGTTTAAGAACAGCCCTGTTTACAAACTATTTGGTATACAAACTACACAAAACTGGAAGTAGTGTTCCCGTTAGTGCACTTTACCTCGGTTTACGAACAGAAGCCGAACAGTGGAAGGGCACCAGCGACGGGAGGCCTCACTAGGGAAAGCGTGCCTTGGTTGAAGAATGGACTTCTGAAACGGATTAAGTTCATAAACCAAGGTACCACTGCAGTCGTAAACGTTTTTAATAAATGGTCTCTTCTGACACAGTTGATTCATACTGGCCTTGGAAGGAGACCGACATTCGAGATTGCTTCTGTGTGTTCATCTATAGTGCTGTGAGTGCATTTTTGTCAAGCTGGGGAAAGATTTCATAACACATCAGAATTTAAATGTGAGCTTTGCTGACTTCCATCATATGACGTCTGGAAACTTCCTTCATAACTATCTGCAAGTTGGGTAGGTGTGGCTTGGCCAAAATGGCCTTGTGGATCAAGTGGAAAGGCCCGGCAAGCCTAATTAAAACAGCAGGCCAGCAGTTCAGTATTGTTCATGGCTGCTATCCATTGTGCCCCTTAACCCACAAGCACTGATCTTTTTAATACACATGAAAATGAATAAAATGTATTGCACAAATGTCACAGTTTAGTCCTCTCACCTAGGTGATAAATACTTGGTAACTGCGTATTTATGTTTTTCCTTTACTGTGCTTTAAAAACAAATGTAGAATTAAAATAGATGCTATTTAAATGCAAGTTGATTATTTGATCTAACTTTGTCTCATGTAGGTGACCTTCCTTGAAGAAGTTACTGAGTATTATGTGAGCAATGAGGAAGATCGGAAAGGACCCTGGGAAGAATTTGCACGTGATGGGTGCCGGTTCCATAAACGAATTCAAGAAACTGAGGCTGCTATTGGATATTGCTTAACAATGGAGCACAGGCAGCGAATATTTAATAGACTCCAGGAAATGTTGTGAAATTATGTTTTCTAGCACCTTAATAAAGTATAAAAATAAAAGGGTAATGCATTTTAATGACACATGAGCTTCTTATTAAAATGGCGGCTGCCTACATGATGTAAAAGTTGGGGGGCAGTAGTAATTTAATGCTGCATCTCAGTACTCTGCAACAGATAATGCTGTATGTGTATGAATGCAGGCTCCATTTGGTATCATCAGGCATGATTAGTGCATAACTCTTCCCTTCTAAAGCCAAGTGTATCTGCTTTGGCAGAAGCCAATCCAGAGATGCTTCTCTCTGCATGTGCAAAGAGTGCTCTCTCACATATAAGACAGACAAATGTATGAGTGTGGATTTTTTGCACTTTTTAAAAGGGAAAATATTTTGAAGTATATTTATTGGGTTTGGAACCCATCAATGCAGTTCTGATTTAAAGTTTGCATATTGCAGTCTATTCTTTTTTATTTAGAACTTGTGTATAATAGAAATTGCAAATCTTATAGTAGTACAGTGGTACCTCGGGTTGCAGACGCTTCAGGTTATGTGAATTCGGGTTGCGCACCACGCCGAACCCAGAAGTACCAGAACGGGTTACTTCCGGGTTTCGGCACTCACGAATGCACAAAAGCACTGGATCGCAACCCATGTGTGCGCTGTGGGTTGCGAACGTGCCTCCCACACGGATCACGTTCGCAACCCGAGGTTCCACTGTATATCATTCTTGAATCAAACATTACCCATCCTATATATATGTATTTCTCATACAGTCTCTAATGTTCAAAAAGACAAGAATGATACATGTTTGTTACATCTTTAGTTTTAAAGTATTTGCTTGTTCCAAGTCATTTGCAATAATCTGCCTCTCAAACTGTACCATACTTGTCTCTTATGATCAACCACCTGAATTTAGGCTGCTGAAAGAAGGTAACTGTAGTATCACTCTTAAGAATGGATTGCTTAAATTCTAAGACAGTTCTGCTTATACTTCTTGGACCGTGCCCAGCTAACACATCCTGTTAGTGCAAGGAATTCTGCTTATATAATAGGATTCCCCCCCTCCTCCCCCACCTGCACCTAATGCCATCCCCAAGGGTTGGAAGAACCCCTGCAACAGATTTAGGGGGCAGTATCATTGGCACAAGTGGAAATTCTTACACTGATGGGACTGTGACATAGCATTCCTTTGGCTACAACCCCAATTCATACAGGCACCTATAATCAGCTGAGCACTGTGAAAAGAATAAAGCAAGATGTTAATTTGATTAGTCTCTGCTCTAGTACACAGATATATCTACACTCATAGTAAATAGGATTTAGTCGTTAACAATTTGTAATTCCCATCAGCTATGATGTTTACAAAAAATCAGTATTAATGCAATTGTTCACAATAGCATCATAACTGGTTGTAAGTCTAATTCAGCAGCTAATTCTTAATGCATTCATGTGATTTGGGATGCATCACGTTATGTAGCTATTGGTCAAAAATTATGTTTGTGTTACCAAGAGTTGGATTCATGTTTGTATTACAAACAATGACTTCATGGCCTAGATAAAATAGCTCAGAGTCCAGAGATTTTGGAGTAAAACTCGGTATGCTACTCTTAATAGTACAACTAAAAATAGTGCTCTCTTCCTTCTGATTTAAAGCCACACAAACATTAATTGGAACCATTTTGCCCTATTTATACCCTGAACTTTTTCAGTTGTAAATTCTAATTGGATAAGCAGTTCTCTTTACAAAAATAAATCAATACAATACACATGGAGGGAGGTGTTTATGATACAGAGGTGTTTCTGATTTTTGATAGCTTTCATTCACAGTATGCTTTATTTTAGACAATGCTTATTTTGAAGTGGTATTTTTTAAGCAGGTTGAGTTGTCAGCAATGGCCTGCTGTAGAATTTCATTAATCGATCTGGATCTGTGCTATGACTGCAATCCTGTATACATTTCCCTGGGACTAAGTAAAATCTGAACTCTGGATTAGGCTAAATAAGGAGGGGCAAGGGAATCTTTCTCTTTTAAGGGCTGCATTCATTTGGAGGTAATATGAGAATAGATGCTAGCAATATGTGTAGCCTCCCCCTTTTCTCTAGCAAAGTGCATCCCATCTTCCTGTGTTCAGCTCATTACAAAGTGGCAGGATCATCTTTCTGTAGATTAATGATTACACTGAAAATAGAAAATCTTCCCACTTTGATACTATTTTAATTACTGTTTTTTACTAGTCATCTGCAGAATACTGGGTAGAAAGGAGATTCTAGTTCTCAATTTGAAGCCATAAAAACAGGACAGCAGACTTCCTGAAATAGAATTAGTCCATTCTCTTTCTTTAGAAACATTTAATGGTGCTAAATGTGGCAATGAAGTATGTCTTTCAGCTCGTTTTTTTCATGAAAACCCACTACTTCTAAAACTTTAAATCAAAACCGTAATTGATCAGAATTTTATTTTTATATTGTTTTAGGAAGGCAAAGTTAAGAGCCAGATAACCTTTCACTTTATACAGATTTAAGTGAATTTGATTGTATCTCATTGGGATTTTATATTTAAAGTTATATTTCTGTATATAATAAAACAATTTCCAACTAATCTGTAAAAGTAATAAATACTTTGCAAGCTACCTTCCTGTTGTCTGGACTATTGATATATATAGCACCTGTAATGGAAGAATGGGGGCAACTGGTGGTTTCAGAGCTGTGCAGTGTTACTGTGCATTGCCTGTGGAAAAACACTTAAATACTATACAATATACTATATAAAAACTAGTATTTGGGAATCGGCGCAACAGCTTATTTAGTATTAAACAAAGGCTGGTTGATAATGAGTGTGTTATTAAGATTGGTTCCATTCGTTCCTTCCCTCCCACCAATTGATTGGTTGTGTAGGACCTTCAGCTAGGCCTTGCTTTCCCTGTGCATATATCCCAACTGCCCAGATGGCTTTAACATGGATAAGTGGGATAAAAATGTGTCCTGTCCTCTATGACTCTCTTCCTAGGCATGCCACTTCCAATACCATGTTGTTCACTTTTCTCCTCTCCACTAACCTGCCCATCTCTGATCATATCAAAGAAGAAGCAGTTCAGTCTCCTTGTGGCAGTCATGTTGTGAGCACTGCCTCTGAAGAGGTGGAGAAAACAGGACTTCCGGGTTGGCGCCTCTGGCAATGGCGGATTTCCTCCGATCGGGAGGAATCCGCTCCGTGGAAAACAGGGTCTGAACTGCCACGGCGAGGCGGAGACCCATCAAAAACCACAGGCGGGAGAAGCCTGTGGACGTGGGATTCGGCTGGCACCTTTGCACCCCCCCTACTCGCGGGGAAACCCAGTTTCGGGGATCCGGAGCGACGTGGGGTGAGTGGCGCGGTGCTTCAAATCGACTGCTCTTTTCACGGAGTGAAGCCGCATTGCTGTTGCCGGAGAGCACTGACTTTTTCCTGTGGACAATTGGACTTTAAACAACTGCCCGTGAGTAGAACGGAAAATTGGATTAAGAAACTTTAATTTGGCACTGAAGCGGGAAGGTCTAAACAGGAAGTCCGCCTTACGCTTTTGTAGATAGATTGAAGCAAAGACACGGCAAGCTAGAGTTTAGAAAGTCGTCTGTAAAGGATCAAATTTTCATCATTTAAAATTACTGAACCCCCCTTGGAAGCAGGAGAAGAGGGGGGGAACCTTTTTTAGACTGTTTAAACCTGCAGAAGAGAGAGTAAAGAAAGGTAATTTTCCACTGTCTTGAACCTGGGAGCAGGGTGTCAGGACAGACGTTTTGGGGAAGTTCATTGACTATGGACAAACGTTTTTGACAGATAGTTAAAAGAAGAGAAACATATTGATTCCATTGTTCTCCTTCGCATTTAAAAGGAACAAAATATTGACAAAATATCTGAAAAAGGAAAACTTTGTTGCTAGCTCTGCTTTTTTTTATATAAAAAAAAAAGATGGATACAAATAGAAATTGTTTCCCCTAGAGGGAGCTTGTGAAACTGTTATTAAAGTCGAACCGGGGAGTTTTGCAGCTGTAATAGATTAAGATCGTGGGACCAGACTTCGACCTTGAACAAGAATGTGCTCAGAGGCTCTGGTGCTTGCCTTTTGCAAGACAAGTGCTTTATTGGAACAGTTACATGAGAAGATGGATTTGATGACTGTTGCGATTGGAAATTTTGGACAGGCAGTGGGTACCTATATAGAACCCACTCAGGAATTAATCCAGGAATGTGCTTTGACAGATCAGATGAGGGAGGAGGTTGTTGCTGGACCTTGGGTGGCAGAGATGGAGGGAGCTGTGGCCCAGCAGGAACATGAGTTGTTGGATTTGAGGAACGAACCTGGAAAAAGTCAGATTTGGAGAGATGGAGTCCAGTTTGGCTTGGAGATGGGGGGCTGGATAGACCCCCCTATGCAGGGATGTTTTGACCTTTCAAGTCTGGCTTTGGGCCGGGGGGAGCTCGGAGTTGTGGGGGCCTTTAACTTTGGAGGGACCTTGAAACATGCCTTTAAATATCACATGGATTTCAGTGTTGACTATGGAAAAGGGGCTGACTTGTCGAGAAGGGACAAAAATATTGTTAAGCTGGAGTCTCCCCGAGTGAAAGGAGCAGAAGACAAAGTAAAGTACAGGTATAAACATGAAGAAGACCTGTGGAAGGGACATGGAAAAGACTTAAGAGCCTCGGATATAAGGTCACCAGGTTGATGGACTAGATGGATGGGATAGAAAGGACTGAGAAAACCCGAGACCAGGAAGAAGAGACGATGGATGAAGATTGGAAGAAAGTTTTAAAAATTTATTTAGAAAAGTATCGTAAAATTAATGAGTATTAGAAAAATGTTGGAATGAAATTATTTGGCTTTAGCAGAAATGTTAAAAAGAATTATGTAAGAATATGTTATGGTTAAGAGAATTTGGTATAAATAAGATTTAAGTTTTAAGTTTTAGGGTTTTTTATGGTAAGATAAGGTTAAAATAGATTAAGGTAATTTAATGACAGAATATTGTGAAAGATGGAAAGGATTTGCTGAGATTATTAACAACTAGAATACAAAAAAGGGAGGTGTGAGGAGGTTGATGAAATAAGTTAATGACAGTTAAGGATCTGGGAATATTGGATTTGTTTTAAAAAATTTTGTTTATTTTTGCTTTTTGATTTTGATGCATTGTGTGTTTTGTTTTTTCTTTTTGACTTTGGTTTTTATTGATTTGTATTGCTTAATTGTTACTTTTATCTACTTTTTTCTTTCTTTTTCTCTTTCTCTTGTTTTTTCCTTCTTTTTTCTTTGTAACTTTAAAATTCTCAATAAATTTTTAAAATAAAAAATAAAAAATGAAGAGTTGGGGAAAACAATGAACCTGCTAGTTAAGCCAAATGAAATGCTACAAAATGTGCCAATAACTCTTAAGTCCTCTTGAAAGCATGTTAAACTTAGAACCAGTTTGGTACAGTGGTCCAAGTGTCAAGACTAGGAGCTGGGAGAGCAGGGTTCTAATCCCCACTCGGTCAGGAAGCTCACTGGGCAACCTGGAGCTAGTCACTGCCTCTCCGCCTAACCTACCTCACTGGGATTGTGAGGATAAAAGGAGAGGGTGGGTGGGAGATGCATGTATGCCTTCTTGAGCTACTTAGAGGAAAGGTTGAGACAAGATGACCCTTAGGATCCCTTCCAACTGGACAGTTCTATGATTCTATAATATAGAAGGAGCTTTAAATTGACCAAAGTAGCAGAACTGAGATCAGCAAAAAGTCTGAGGTTTAGGAAATTGTTTCTATGTAGGAATGGGCTGATTTAGGAGTTCCTTCACACTGTGTGTGTGTAATGTGTGACTTACACACTTGGATTTGTAGGAGCATATTTGTCATGATATCCAGAATAGGTTGGCGCTTCCTGCTGAGTGTACACTGATGGCAGACTCAGGTTTGCTACGATGTAATAATAATAATAGTAATAATAATTTATACCCAGCCACTCTGGGCAGCTTCCAACAAAATATTAAAATACAATAGTGCATCAAACATTAAAAGCTTCCCTAAGCAGAACTGCCTTCAGATGTCTTATAATGGTAGTTGTTTTTCTCTTTGACATCTGGTGGGAGGGCGTTCTACAGGGCAGGTGCCACTACTGAGAAGGCCCTCTGCCTGGTTCCCTGTAACTTGGCTTCTCTCAGTGAGAGAACCGCCAGAAGGCCCTCGACGCTGGACCTCAGTGTCCGGGCGGAATGATGGGAATGGAGACGCTCCTTCAGGTGTACTGGGCCAAGGCCTTTTAAGGCTTTAAAGGTCAGCACCAACACTTTGAATTGTGCTCGGAAACATACTGGGAGCCAATGTAGGTCTTTCAAGACTGGTGTTATGCGGTCTCGGCGGCCGCTCCCAGTCACCAGTCTAGCTGCTGCATTCTGGATTAGTTGTAGTTGTAATGTGTGATTAGTTGTAGTTGTAATGTGTGAAATGGCCCAAGATACTGAAAAACTGGAATGGCAGGATATGGGGACCAAGGAAGGGAAAGGGTTAATCCAATCTATGTTCATCACAAGCCTTCATAAAGCATGATCTCAAGGGAATAAAAACATGCACACACACAGCATTGCAAGGCTGAAAGCTAGATTTGGTGAGGTTTGTGTATCTAAGGGTGAAAATGACTATGTCCACAAGGTGGCAATAGCCACCTTTTAGTTACAAAATCCAGTGCTGATGCTCTCCCTAGAGAGGTTCACCTGGCGCCTTTAGGCGTCAGGTGAAAATGTTCCTCTTCAAGAAGGCCTTTAGCTGATTACCATCCAATACCCTTTTAAATGTGTTGTGGGAGTGGGGAATTCTTGATTTGTTTTTGTTCTTATTTTTATTATTTATTCCATGTTTTTTATATTGTATTTTTTTATGTTGTGAGCCACCCTGAAATCTACAGATGAAGAACAGTATGCAAATTTAATAAAAAAATAAATAAATCTTAAAAGCAACCAAGTAGGTTTGAGATCCTAGGAGGGTATTGTCGAACACTAAATATATATGAAAATACGAGTGCTCTAAAACTATCATCTTGCAATTCCTATGATGTTGCTGAGAAAGGCAGAAGCCAAAATATTTAACTAAACAATTGCAAATCTGTCTCCGTGTGGTCATTCACATATAAATATTCATGCCTTTTTAAAAACAAGCTGATTTTTATTGTTTTCCAATAAACATTAACATCAAATTTAGTTAACAACAGCAACATCAAACACTAAGAAGAGGAATGTTAAGTTCATTCATGAGCTGCAGAAATATTCTGACAACCATGGACGTAGCTTTGTGCATCAACATTTCCACACAGTGGTGGACTTTAAGTCATTAGGAACCATAATTCTGATGATGCCACAACATGTCTTGCTGGAAGCAGTGACTAAGTACTATGTATACCTTACCTACCAGCCAGAACACACAACATTAACCCATTGTCTCCTATGCTAACTTGGAGGTGGACTTTTTCACTGATAGTACCAGGGTGGTGGAATGGTCTCACTGCTGAAATATGAGAAGTCCCATCAGAATTGGCATTCTGCTGGCTCTGGAAGACACACCTGTTTAGACAAGCATTCCTCTGATTGCGACTTGAACCTCCTGTTTTAATTGCTGTTTTAACCTTTTTAATTGTTGTGTTCTTTAAACGGGTTGTTATATTGCATATTTTAGTCGTGCATGGCTATTTTTATGTTTTGATGAAATTGCTTCATTTGGCATTTTAAATTTTGTGTGCTCATATTTTTTTGTAACTGGCTTTATGCTTGTAAACTGCTTAGAAGCCTCCTTGACAGTTAAGTGATATATTAATCAACAAATAGCAACAGCACAGTTGGGGCCCTGCAATATGACAGCATTTGCTCCAGTCCTTCAGAAGAATTGCCTTGTACAGAACTGGTGCAGCAGAGAAAGTAACAGAATCAATACGTAACGCTTGTCACCTATTTACCTAAAACCTCTCCAGCTGTTGCATCAAAGCCCTACAGCTGTACTCTTAAACGACCCTTCCTTTCACAGGTTTTGCTTAAAGACAAGCCCCTCCCTCCCCCATTTACTTGCACATGGGTCACTAACTGGAAATGCAAAACCAGGAACAAGCCCTGCAAATAACTACACTCCCTGCCTTTACTTGAAAAATACTACCACGGGACCTGCAGCATCAATGGCTCCTTAACTTGAACATCTTCTAGCATGTAAATTATGGTCTGTCTGCTCTGTACTTAAAAAAAAAAAAGTTTCATAAGGAGACTCTTGCTTGAAGCTACTGAGTTGGAAATCATCTGCTAATTTGTAATATAATAGTAATAATAATAAAACCTTTATTGCATTAGCATACAGCCATAGCAAAATAAGACAAAAATACTAGAGACAAGCAACCAAACAAAATTCAAAGTGATATTACTGGCGTAATGACATTTAAATTACCCTAAGACAATAATGTAAAGATTTAGTTGCCAGCGCCAAGAATCTAAAGTGCGGATGTATATAAAACATAAAATGGCCCCAAAATAGGCTCGGCACATTGGGTTGAAAAAGTAATAAAAAGAATTAAAACAGGTCCAGGTCTAGGACTCACTACCCAGTCAGAGTAGCCCTGAGTTTCAGAGCCTGCACTATAAAGATTGCCACCCCACGTGAAATTTGGGGATTTGCGTCCACAAGAAGCGATTTCAAACAGTCTTCCTTAGATGTAATGGTGGACGGGATCAAGAGGAGGAGCTTAGGTCTTATTGGCTCATAAATAGGGCAGTAGAAAAAGAAATGTATGAAGTCCTCTACTTCATTCATTGTGCATGGACATAAACGCTGAGTAATAGGGGTCTTAGAGTAAATCCCCTGCAGGAAGGCCGTGGGTATAGAATGGAAACGGGCCATAGTAAACGCTCTTCTCAAATTGGGCTCCGTCAGGTCTATCAAGTAGTTGGCAAGTGATCTTACCACTTTCACTTTAGGGAGCCACATGGAGAGGCGAGCTGTAGTGGACTGTGCCCGGTCCATGGCCTCGTCTCTTGTAAGAATCCAGGCCCGGATTTTATGTTGGTCCCAAGATGACAGCGTGTCGAGATCTGGGAGGGAGTAGCGTGCAGTAATAGTCTCCATGGCCTTGGACCATTTGTTGGTATGAGAACAAGTTAAAAAGGCTTGCCTAGCTAGTAGGGAACCTGGGGCATTGATTAATTTACAATAAAAACTAATGATTCTAATGTGGGCTCTCGCAACAATGGAGGGGAGGCCCAGTTCTGTTCTTAACTGTGCAGCAACTGAGCCCTTAGGGAGGCCCAGTATCTTTCGTGCAAAAGAGTTTTGCAGAATCTCCAGCCGTTGTAGTGTTTTTAAATTCCACCCCCAGATTTCAACCCCATACAGTAACATCGGGAGGACTTTGCTGATAAATGCTTTTCTGATTGGTGGAACCAACTGGCCGCCTTTTGCATAGAAGAATTTCTCCAAAGCTTTGATGGTTCTACGGGCAGCCAGGATGGTCATATTTAGGTGAGCTGACCAGCTAAGCCCATGCTGAAAAGTGATACCCAAATACTTGAATGCTGAACAATATTCAATAGAGTGGCCCTCAAAATTCCAGAAAGGCTTCCGAGTTTTCATGCCAAAAGTAAGAATTTTGGTTTTGGCGAAATTGATTTTGAGGGAGTTGGTGTCACAATATGTCATGAGCCCTCTGAGCATGTTGTTTAAGCCCTGCTTGGTTAAAGACAGTATCACCATGTCGTCCGCATAGAGTAATATGGGGATCTTGAGCTGTTGTAAAGAGGGGGCAGATTGATTTAGGGCCTTCATGGTTGTAACGATGTCATTGATGTAGAAATTGAATAGAAAAGGGGCCAAGAGGCAGCCCTGTTTGACCCCTTTATTCAGAGGGAAAGGATCAGATAGAGCTCCCAGAGGGCCGAATTTTACTCTGGCCGATATGTCATTATGAATTTCCATAAGAAGGTGGAGGAGTCTCTTATCTATGTTAGTGTAACTAAGCTTCTGCCATAGCCTATCTCTGGGGATGGAGTCAAAGGCGGAGGTCAGGTCCACAAAAGCCGCGTGTAGTTTGCAGTTGAACCTGTTTAGGTATTTATCAATCAGGGTAAATAGAACAAGACATTGGCCAGATGTGCTGTGACCTTTACGGAAGCCAGCCTGTTCCGGGTGGAATAGCTTTGTTTCTTCTGCCCACTCGATTAATTTCTCTAGCAAGAATCTAGAGTAGACCTTGTATGATATGTCCAGCAGGCTGATAGGTCGATAGTTACGCGGATCTTGTGGGTCCCCCTTTTTATGTATTGGGATGACTATGCTCTGTTTCCAATTAGGTGGAATCTTAAGAGTAGCATTAATAGTGGTGAAGAGAGATGCTAAAATAGGGGCCCACCACGTCTGGTTCGATAAGAATACCTCAGGTGGTATCATATCCTCCCCCGGGGATTTATCCCCTGAAAGCGTGCTGATTAGTTGTATACATCTCTCTGGGGAGACTGGCTCCCAGGTGGGCAAGGCAGATGCTGGAAGAGTGGAGACAACATTTACTTCGGGATCTGGGGTGGAATACAGCTGAGCAAAGTGAGAGTGCCAACTGGCTGCTGTGATGTTATTAGCGATGAGTGAGGGGGGTCTTAAACCTGCATTAATTAAATTCCAGAATTTCTTGTCGTCACGGGTTTTAATGGCCACTGACAGTGCCGTCCAGCGTTCTTTCGCAAAGAACAATTTCTTATGATGGAGCAGCTTCTTGTAGTATGAACGGAATTGGGCTAACTCCCTGATTTTGCTCTGGGTGCTGTCTGATTTCATATCAGACTGAAGAAATCTAAGCCTACTTCTGCACTGTTTGCATTCTTGGTCGAACCAAGTTTGATTCTTCCAGGTTAGAATCGCACGGGAAGGTTTCGTAAGTGAAGGAAGCAAGAAGGCTAGAATTTGCTGGAAAGTTGAGAAATGATTCACATTCATTGTTAACAGCTGAGCTTTCAGGGCTAGGATCTCAGGGGAATTTAGGAGGACTTTTATGTCTTGCTCCAGATAGAAATCCCACTTCTTACGTCCGGGAGCTAAGATCAGTGGATCCTGGGGGTGGAGTGAGCTGGGAAGCCCCAGCTGTGTGTGGAGGAAGGAGATGGCGATTGGAAGGTGGTCACTTTCGGTTCTGTTGAACACATTGAAACAATATGCCTTATCATTAAATGCCGAGGAGGACCAGATGTAGTCTATAACGCTTGCCCCTCTAGATCCTAGAAAAGTATAGAATCCCCCGGACCAGTCTTTGGGTGTGCCATGCAAGCTGTGCAGCCCGCAGTTTATGGTAAACTCCAGCAGTATGATGCCAGCCCTATTAATGGTCTTATCATGTGAATTCCACGTAGGAAACCACTCCTCTTCTATGAATAATTGCGACTTATCGGTGAATGAGCTTATATCTGCTCCGATTCTGGCATTAAAGTCCCCCATGGTTTTGCTTAAAGACAAGCCCCTCCCTCCCCCATTTACTTGCACATGGGTCACTAACTGGAAATGCAAAACCAGGAACAAGCCCTGCAAATAACTACACTCCCTGCCTTTACTTGAAAAATACTACCACGGGACCTGCAGCATCAATGGCTCCTTAACTTAAACATCTTCTAGCATGTAAATTATGGTCTGTCTGCTCTGTACTTAAAAAAAAAAAAAGTTTCATAAGGAGACTCTTGCTTGAAGCTACTGAGTTGGAAATCATCTGCTAATTTGATACTGAGGAACTTGGAACCCAAGAGATGTCCTATGCATTGTTGTACCACTACAGAAAATGATCCTCTTTCTTCAACTTGCTATGTCTGTTCATCACCAGCAGAGGGTGAGTCATACCTATGTTGAATGGCTCTTCTCTCCATTCATTCTCTGTTTAGTAACATGGAATGCTTCTTGCCATCACAAATGAATGGTTGAGTCCAGTTAGCAAATTTTCCTCCTTCTCTTGGCATGGTGTGTGTGTATATGCATAAGATTAGAGCTTTCGGTTTATTCTCTTTGTCACCTATTCCGGAAGCACCCATTCAGTGGTTGACAGTGGTTGACAAACGAGTCCAGTTAGCCACTTGCTGTCGTCATCTTCCAATTCAATCTGGTCCAGTCTCTTCTTCCTTCTAAGTGCTGGGCAGCACCAATCTTATTGTTAAGAGAAACCTCACCCTGACACTTGCTCATTCTTGAGAACTCACTCATTCTTCCTCACACCCTTGCCACAACCTAACCCTTTAAATAATGAAGAGCTTGCTCCACAACCCACATGCCATGAAAGTGAATAGGCCAGATATGAAAATGCCTTGTGCTCATGAGGAGCTGAGCAACATTTTAAGAAGGCCTTGCCTTGCATTGAGTCAGATAGGCTTGCTATATTTCAAAAAAGTAAAATTCCTGACGCCCACAAAGTTGTTGAGCTTCTTTAAGGAAATTGGTGATTTTAAGCATTTTGAGCTGTTTCCAATACCGTATTTTTCGCTCTAGAAGACGCACCAGACCATAAGACGCAACTAGTTTTTGGAGGAGGAGAACAAGAAAAAAAATATTCTGAATCTCAGAAGCCAGAACAGCAAGAGGCTCCATAAGACGCACACACATTTCCCCTTACTTTTTAGGAGGGAAAAAGTGAGTCTTATAGAGCAAAAAATACGGTACTTTTTCCATTGTGGTGCCATACATCCAGGTTTTCCCTGGCATTTTGCCAATTCGGCAAAATTCCCCTTGATGCCATTTTTACACCCCAAAATCAGGACATGTCAGGAATTTTCCTGACATATGGCAAGCCTAGAGTCACAGCTGATGTCAAATTACTAGAATAGGGCTCACTGATTTGGCATTCCACAGCACTGGTACAAGCAATGAAAAAGTCCACCTCCATGTTAGCATAGGAGCAGCGGTGGATTTGGAGCTTTCAAATTTCAGCAGTGCCCTGTAGAATGCCAAAATTCGGTGCCCCAGCCTCTCGCCTTCCATTTTAAGTCATTGTTGCAGCCCCTCCCCCCGTGGCGCCCTCTCCTTTCAGTGCCCAGTGCAGGCGAACCAGTTGTGCTCCCGTAAATCCACTTCTGATAGGAGACAATGGATTATGCTATATATTGTGGATGGGTGTAACCGCCACTGATATGAGAAGGTGGACTGATATGAACCACATAGTTGCACAGTTCTCCTGCTCCGTGAAGTGGTCCAGATTCAGGTTGATAGTGAGCTTTCCAGGTATTGCATTTAGGTTACTATTAATTACATTGATATCCAATCTGTTCTCTGAGTTACTCAAGATAATGTACATTTTTATCTCCCCCCTGTTTTACACTCACAGCAACCCTGTTAGGTAGGTCAAGCGGAGGGCTTGTAACAGGCCCAAGGATACCCAGTGAGCTTCATGACTGGGTCAGGGTTTGAACCTGGATCTCCCCAGTCCTAGTCTAACAATCTAACCACTTTGCCTCATGGCCTCTCTGGACCTCTCCACATCAGTGCGACTAAACTGCTCAGACAAGTGAAATGAGATTTTTTAAAACCAAAAGCAACAAAATAGGTATGTTTTTGTCCTTGCATTTCTATATGAGTTGAAATATAACAGCACACACACAAAGAATGTGTCAAAGTCCTTCACCATCCAATGTGTTGTTTACTCAGTACCGCCTCTTTAGTGTTGATATTGGATTAGATTAGGACACAGCTTCAGGGTGCATAATAAACATTAACCCTCCCCACTGATTCATCCTTGCTAATGCCCCTCTAGTTCCCCCCACTTTCAGCCAGGTTTCAGTGGTAAACTCAAGAGGACTTGTGGGCAGAAGTCCAAGACCCCACTCAATAGAGGGTACTTAACCACACAGCAGGGCTGGTTTGTCATGTTTTGGAGTATGTGAAGTATTATGTGTTACAATTTAAAGAGCCCACCTGCAAGACCACAAAGTTCAGTGGCTACCTACTGCACCACTACTATGGCTCGCCTGGTTTATAAGCTTATCTGTTGGAAACCTCCTTCCTTAGAGGTTTTCAAGCAGAGGTTGGATGGCCATCTGCCATGGATACTTTAGCTGAGATTCCTGCATCACAGGGGGTTGGACTACATGATCCTTTGGTCCCTTCCAACTCTAAGATTCTATGATCCTATGAAAACAGTAACAAAATAAATGAATAGAGGAGCATGGTGGGATTTATCAGAGAGATGCATTAATCCCACAGTTCCATGCACTACTTCTCTTCTGCAATTTCCCTCAGGTCCCCACTATTATGTTACAAGGAAAACATGGTGTTGTGATCCTTAGGTTTGCTTCAGAACAGGTAGTTCCACCATCAGGGCTTAAGGGCTACAATTGGGACACATCATGGCAGTTATCTCGTGCCTTTTAAACACACATTTGTTGCACGCATGCTGTATTTTTACATATGCTTATTATAAATTCAACGTAAAGCATGAAGCATCTTAGGGGTCTTGAAAATGCCTTGTATCACTCAGCACTGGCCTGTCTTTGCCAGGGTGGAGTGGGAAGAAGCAGCTCTTTTGGTACAGACACACCATGACGGCCAAGCCTCAAGATCCCCGTGGTTCTGACTGGTGTATTCTTACCGATAAAATTCTGCCTGTGCAAAGCCTTAGCCCTCCAGATGGCCAGTAAGAATTCAGAGTGCTTTCCATTGTTTTGTTGTTGTTGTTTAGTTGTTTAGTCGTGTCCGACTCTTCGTGACCCCATGGACCAGAGCACACCAGGCACTCCTGTCTTCCACTGCCTCCCGCAGCTTGGTCAAACTTTCCATTGGACAATTGCAATTGACAGCCTTGCTGTGGTCTAAACCACTGAGCCTCTTGGGCTTGCTGATCAGAAGGATGGCAGTTCGAATTCCCACAACAGGGTGAGCTCCCGTTGCTCGGTCCCAGCTCCTGCCAACCTAGCAGTTCAAAAGCACGCCAAAAAGTGCAAGTAGATAAATAGGTACCACTCTGGCGGGAAGGTAAACGGCGTTTCCCTGCACTGCTCTGGTTTCGGTGTTCCGTTGCGCCAGAAGCGGCTTAGTCATGCTGACCACATGACCCGGAAAAACTGTCTGCAGACAAACGCTGGCTCCCTCGGCCTGTAAAGTGAGATAAGCGCTGCAACCCCAGAGTCATCTGTGACTGGACTTAACTGTCAGGGGTCTTTTACCTTTATGCCTTATTGCTGGCATAGTGGTGTAGGCAAAATGGGCATTGTGTTCATGCAGCACCATAGAGTCGTCACTCTGGGGCACGGTGCCATTCTGAAGATTTCATTCCCCTGCCACCTTTCTGTGCTGTTACTCACTCTCTCGTTGCAAATAACCTCAACTAGTTAAGGAAGTTACTCAAAGGAGCAAAACTCATCTGAAAGCATTTGCATAGCCAGCCACATAGAAAATGAAGCTTTGCTTTGGAAAATGTGTTTTTTGTTTTTTGTTTTAAAGAGGTTGCTTTAAAAAAAGAAAGAAGCAGAATAGGATCAGGATGGATTATGAGATGATCCCTTGTCTGCTGATGTTGCAGAACCACTTATAATTGCAACTAAGCTAAAACAAAAAGGGGGGAATCTGTTCCAAAGGCAGCGTAGCTGCAATATTACTGGGTTTTGTTCTCTGTTTCTTGTATCTTTAAAAACATCACAGCAATTTAATTTGGCAAATGTCGTCATGAAAATTCATTCTTAAACCAGAATCACAAACCAACAGTTTTGCTCTTATGGAGAAATGGTGCTAATATTGCCCCCCCCCCCCCGCAACCTGGTATGCTAGGCTGAGAGTGTGGGGTGATTGTGTTCTGATTTATAGTTATTCTAGAAGCAACAGTTGGACATCCAGATTTTGACAGCAGTCATTAGCTGCTAATGATCTAGAATGTGTAATGTGTGCGTGTTAGTTAATTGTATGTCTAGCATGTCTTAAGCAGAAATATCCATAAGGCAGCTTAGAAAGAAAAAAACCCCATACACAACCTTGTTAGAGTTAGTAATTAAAGAGAATTGTAGAGCAGATCAAATTGCAAAAACTGGTTTGTGAACAGGCATCTAGCCAATTTTAAACAAACCCATCCAAAAGTGACAGTGCATGCCCAGTGTTAGAGGTATATTGGGGAGTTCTGAAATTTAAAGTCTACCACTCATATAGGAAGGGACATGTTTCCCCTCTGATTAAAATTAAGAATGTGCTAAAGAGGGGGAAGGGTTATCATATAATAGAACTGGAAGTGACCACAAGGGTCAGCGAGTCCAACCCCCTGTAATGCAGGAATCTTTTGCCCAATATGGGGTTCAAACCCGGGACCCTGAGATTAAGAGTCTCATGTTTTACCAACTGAGCTATCCCAGCTAAAGGAATCCATGAACCTAATATCCTGTTTCAAAATATGATACTTAAAAAAATAATAGAGCTATTATGTACTCATCCATTAATCCTGACAATCACTCAGAACCTGTAGCAACTGGACATTTGAGTTCCCATTGGACAGGGGTTGAACCTAAAGCTCCACTGGTACAAGCTAAGCCTTGTTAATGCACTAAATACCTGTGGGCACCTGGGGTAGTTCCTATGGAGCTTGCCATAGGACTTAGTCACGTCCATGATACTACGTCAGTAACATTGTATGTAGACAGATGTTGGCAGGACTAGTTTATAGTTTGGGTTATACGTCATCATGACTCATCAGCTTTCTTTATTATCCTCGATAATACCGTTTTGAATGTGGGAATTTGTAAACCATCAGTTAATGGACTCATGCAAAAGAGTGGTGTCCAAGATTTGGTACCCAAGTGGTGTCTTTATTTCCACTGGGAAATGGGGCAACTGAGGTTTGATATGTATTCCTGGCCAGAAGCATCCAATATGATGGGGTGTTGCTGCTGGTGTGTTAACTGCTCCTTAGCTGGATCTTGCAGGGGCAGGGCAGTGGTGAGGTCACAGTTGTAGAGGTACACTGGTAGAGACACTCCAGTGCTTCTGCCGGTGTGCCCACACATCGCCCACCCTGCCACCCCATCCCAATAAACAGCAGCAATGTTTTGTTTTTTTATTGGGTTTTATAAACAAGGATAATGTTATACAAATAAGCATACCAAGTTTTCTCGTGTCATTTGTATATCACAAAAATAGCATAATAAATGTGGAAAATATCTACAACATATGTTTCATTATTAGTGGTCAATGTATAAGTTCTTGGTTTATGAATTGGAAGAAGAAGAAGAAGAAGAAGAAGAAGAAGAAGAAGAAGAGAGGAGGAGTGGGATGGAGGTGGTTATGCTTCTATTAGTCTACTTAGTGTGTGCGAGGGGTTGTGTCAGTGTTACTTGTATGGGTTCTCTCACTATTCACTAGATGTATTTCCTTGGTGGGGAGATAGGTTGGGTGTGGCTTAGGGTGTGGTTCAGGGGTAGGCAACCTAAGGCCCGTGGGCCGGATGCAGCCCAATTACCTTCTCAATCCAGCCTGTGGACGGTCTGGGAATCAGCGTGTTTTCACATGAGTAGAATGCGTCCTTTTATTTAAAATGCATCTCTGGGTTATTTGTGGGGCATCGGAATTTGTTCACCCCCCAAAATATAGTCCGGCCCATCACATGATCTGAAGGACGGTGGACCGGCCCATGGCTGAAAAAGGTTGCTGACCCCTGGTGTGGTTGCTTGTCTTTGTTTGGCTGTAGTGAGAATTGTTTCTGTGTGTGAGCTGGGTGTGAGTATGTATTTTTGAATCAGCTTAGCCAGATTGATTTGTATGCTGTCGGGGGATTTAACAGCAGCAATGTTGATGTCGGGAGGATGGGTCTTAAGCCATGCTCCCTCCCCAACTCTAAGTACTACTGCTCATGGCCATTGGGCATAAGCATCTAGAGCGGGGTAGTCAACCTTTTTATACCTTCTGCCCACTAATGCATCTTCCTTGATGGTAAAATTTCCTTACCGCCCACCTGTGCTCAATGGAAGGAGGATTCAGCTTGTGCCATAGAACCCCCTACCGCCCACCTAGAATCCTGAAATGCCCACAAGTGGGCCTTAGGGACCAGGTTAACAACTCCTGAGCTAGAGTAACTCATTTATTCTTCTAGAAGCCTGCAACAGCAGCAGTACAGGCAGAAATTGAACTATTGATGTTCTTACCCCATTGCTACACCTCCATACTGGAAAAAATGCCCCTTGCTAGTCTGCTCTGTCTGTTGCGCAGCTATTAAATGGAAAGAAACCATGTCGCGCGGGGGGGGGGGAGTGTTCTTTTCTGAATTCTGGTAACTCTGGTAAAACATGCTTTAAAAATGTTTAAAGTTCTGTGGTAATCTGTAATGGTACTTAATTGCAAACGTAATTTAGCACACATTTCTAAATGCATTTTTTAAATGACGTGTTCAGGTGAGCTGAGGGTGCTTCCACACTGTTACCAGTGTGCTAAACCTCCCTGCAAATGTTGTGCAAACAGCAATGAAGGGGTTGTGTTGGGTGCCACCAGTCTGGAAGCACATACCATATATTTAAAGCATGTTTCAAGCACATGGCTTTCCCCTAAAGAATCCTGGAAACTATGGTTTGCGAAGAGTGCTGGAAATTATACCTCTGTGAGGAGTAGACTACAGTTTCCAATATTCCTTGGGGGAAGGCCACATGCTTTAAATGGATGGTGTGAATTTGACCTTAACCACATGGCTGTCTGTTGAAAGAGCTATAATCTTACAATTAAGCATCATTTTGAAACAAAAACAAACACCACCATGCTGTGTGTTTACTGGACATCTTCCCCCACACCCAGCAGCTGGGCCATATTCCAGTAGCTCTGGGCAAACTGGTTTGTGCCAGTCTAAGCAGGGGAGCAGACGCCTGTGATCTGTGATGATGCTTCAGCAAAGCAGCCTGGCCACTTGGTTATGCCTTGCTCCACTAGTGGCCAGGTTTCTTCTTCTCCTGGATTAAGTGTACTAGTGAGGCTGTCATTCTCCCTTCCCGGTTGTGGTAAGAGAGCTTGGAACACATGCCCCTGGTGATAAGCAGGCACTTATGACCTCTTCCTCCTCCCTCCCTCCCTCCATGGAGGGGAAGTTCTCAAACCCCACCTTTCCTGGTGAATAAGCTCTAATTGATGACTACAGTGAGACAGAAGATGCCTCCCGCTTTTGAAGGCGAGAACCACAGACACTGGGCTCAGTTTGCAGAACTCCCTCACTCCTCACCCAGAGTTAATTTGTGGTAATTAGATTGAGTAGGCAGTGGAGGAAAGAAACTGCCTTCTCAAACAGTCAGGCAGTTTTAGCATGTCTGCCCTTGCTGCTGCTGCTGCTGGAGAGGACCCTGTGGTGCTCCAGGTTTTTGGTGGAAGATCAACAAGCGGACCTTGGAAGGGTTAACCAGCCAGCTGTGTTTTTCCTCCCTCCTGGGCTATTTGCAGCAAAAACAAGAGTTTCTGTGGAAGGGCTGGGCAGCCTGCATCCTGGTGGGACTGGCTCAGGTGGGCTGGGTATCTGTGCTCTCTTGACTAGACACCCCCAGCCACTGTCCCTTCCTGCTGAAAGCAGGGGTGCAGGGGTAAGGAGGGGAGCAATTTTGGCTCTTTTTCTTCCCTGTTCTTGGTGGATTTTGCAGTGAGTGGAAAGGGCTTTATGGCCACCGAGGACATTGACTGGCTCGACCTGCCTGGCAGGTGGACTTATGGAGTTTGCAGAGACGGGAGAATCTTCTTTATCAAGTACGTTCAGTTCTTGCTCTGTTGTTGTTTGTGGTTTTCCTGCAGCTGGATGGTTGGAGGAGTCCCCGTTTGTGCCAGGTCCAGGTGCATAGACTTCTGGGCCAACTCTTTGGTGGGAATGGCATGTGTGTTTGTGGAGAGACAATCCGAAAGAATGCTAACAGTTCGCACAAGAGAAGGACAGGATTGGGTTTTAAGTCACTGCACAGAGCAAGGGGTCATAGGCCACTTTGGCAAATGACACTTTATTTGTTTACTTTCATTTCATAAAACGTATACACCACTTGTTGGTAGAAATCCTCAAAAAGTTTGCAAAAAAGAAGGAACAATAAAATTATCAAAAAGAAACATGAATACTTGCAGCCTGATCCTCAGCACAATCACTTGGAAGCAAGTTCCATCAATTCTAAGCATGTGATTGTAAATGTCTTTTAGGATTACAACTGCATTTTGAATTTCTGCTTATATGATCTGACTACAAAACTTTCATTGGGGAGAACCTGCTGGCTCTTCCCTGTTTTGTGTACTGTATCACTGATGTTCACCAGCATTTCATAGTAAAATAAAATTTAAAAATGTCCTTAGCCTAGCTTGTGAAATGTTCCTTACCTGCTGCTGCAGGATTCTCAGACTGCTGTTTCTCGTCTCCCAGACGGCGTCCCATGAACTAAGCTTTGAACCAGGAAGTCCCCAGTTCAAATCTGGTTTCTGTCACAAGATCACTAGGTGGCGTTGGGCAAACAACTTTTTCTCCGTTTCTGCCCTGATGTCTGCAACACAGGGATGACAAAGCTGACCTACCTTGCAAGCTTGTTGTCAGGATTACAGTGGTACCTCGGGTTAAGTACTTAATTCATTCCGGAGGTCTATTCTTAACCTGAAACTGTTCTTAACCTGAAGCACCACTTTAGCTAATGGGGCCTCCCGCTGCCGCTGCGCCGCTGGAGCACGATTTCTGTTCTCATCCTGAAGCAAAGTTCTTAACCCGAGGTACTATTTTTGGGTTAGTGGAGTCTGTAACCTGAAGCGTCTTTAACCTGAAGCGTATGTAACCCGAGGTACCACTGTACTGAGAATACAGAATATGTAAAAAATTAAACATTATAAAGCTGTATCTAAATTAAATATTACTATTGCAAGTGGAAACTTCACCAAAATGTTGCAGTATGGAGTGGTCTGTTCGGTTCTTTTCCAGGATATTCCATTCTACCATCACACAATTTTTTCATCTTTTTTCCATTAGCCAAATCAGCATCCTGTGCCCACTAAGCATGCTCAACCCCCATTGCTCTCCCTGTGGTAGTTCCCTCTTGTGTGTAGATTATGCCATTTTTGCTATGTAAGGTTCCACACTTCCATAATGAATTCACTCTTTGTATATGGGATACCTTTTCCCTTGCCCTTCAGGCATTTCAAGGTGACTTGGGTGATGTTCTCCTCCTCCCTGCCACACAGCAGACTGCCAGTCTATGGCTTAACCTTTGGCAAACATGACAGAGTTTAAAGTCAGGGAGCCCACACGTGGCACATTTTATTGAGCTGTACAGCTGTATTTCTCCTTCTGGTGGCCACTGGAAAGTCAGCCTTAAGTCTACCCTACTATGAATGCTCTCCTGTATACCAAAGTGTAGCAATCTGGATTAATCTTGGCCCTTGGGTTGTGGATGTTTCTTGAATATGGTGATAATCCTTAAACTTTCTAAGTGTGATTGTTTTGCCCTTTGCAGTGATGAAACAAAATCTACTTGCTGGACACACCCAGGCAGTGGTTGTCCCGTCCAGAGTGGTCATTTTGCTTGGTCAGGTAAGGAGATGCTATTACTTCCAATACAATAGTTGTCGTCTTCTGTTGATAATTATCCTACCTTCTTCTCACTGACAGAACATCTCTTGGCCAACACTATTTGTGTTAGAATAGTATCTGATGTTTCTTTCCGAGAAGTGCTGGGAAATAGTGGGAATCCAAGGCGAAACCGATTAACATTGGTTCAATAAATGCCACTTGCTTATGCAGGGATAACACATGTGCTTTATTTTGTGTGTTTCAAACTGAGATTTATGATCTATACCTGGAGGTGCATCAGGACATAGGTACATAACACCCTCAAAAAAAAAAGATGTCCATTATTCAGGTGTAAATGACTCTACTTTGGGTGAGGTGAATCTGCAAGCAGCTGACGCAGGAGAAGAACTTTCTCTGTAGCGATGCCATGATTTTTCCAGTTTTAAAAGTTCTGTTGAGAAAGATTAACTTTGCTGTTTAGTGCTGAATGTATTGAGGAAAGACAGATAGTATGGTTAAAATGCACATTCCATCCACAAGTGTCTCCATGACCTTTGAAATACCCTTCAGTGACAAACGTTTTAAAAGTCTCATGCAATATCCAGAATCAGACAGACACAGATACTAGAGTGTACTGGGTTCAGCTTATGGGAGTGGAGTGCTGTAAGGTGAAGCTGGCTGCAAATAAAAATATTGCTTGCCTGTGCGTGGACTGAGAGGAGCATAGAAGCTGCTGGCATGGATGTAAAAAACGAATTGAGCTTTCCATCAGTTTTACAAGCCACATCAGAGAAAGGAAGATTCAAGCATTCCAGTATGGTTGGAGGAATCCAGTGGGGCTTGCCTGTTAACAGCCTGCACTTTGTAATGAATGACATTGTAAGAAGCCTTCCTATTTTTTTTATTGCCTGCTTCCTTTTCCTCCTCCATGCACCAATAGTGATGATATTATTATTAGTAGTAGCAGTAGTAAAATATAAAATCATTCTGGAATTCCCTGCAAGAAGCTCTGGCAGTGTTTGTGGTTCTTGCTCTCTCTCCCACTCCACCCCCATTTTATCTTCACAACAACCCTCTGAGGTAAAATAGGCTGAGGAACAGTGAATGACCCCAGATTGCCCAGCGAGCTTTATGGCCGAGTTGGGGTTTAAATCTGGGTCCCCCTTAGTCCTCATCAGATATCTGAACCACTGCACCACCCAGTCTCAAAAAATCCCTGATGTCTGCATGCAGAGAATTTATTTGCTGCTGAATTTATATACCGCCCTATATATCTCAGGGCAGCTTGCAGAACAAAACCAGAATGCAAAACCACAAAATATATAATCAAAATAAAAACAATCCAATACTCATTTGAGAAACCACAATTTATGGCACAATGTTATGTACACTTAGCGGATAGTGATATTACTTTTTTGTGTATCTAACAGCACTAATCCTCCACCAACAAAACTCGTCTAAACAGTACCCCGGCCGAAGGGTCTGTTTAGCAGCCTCAGCTTTTGCAGCTGGAGTCAGTCAGGTCCCCGCCCTCCCAGGCCAGGTGGGAAAAGGTCTTCCAGGACTCACAGCCAAGATGGTCTCAGAGCTTATTTGGCTGTAATTCCCATAAGCCCCAGCAAGAGATAATGGAAGTTATGGCCCACCAACACCTGGAGGGCTACAAGTTCCCTGCTCCTGGTTTCGAAGGGAGCAGAATATAAGAAGAGATACTCTGGTGTACCATTTTGAAAGTCAAAGGCCAGCGCGTGATTTGGGAGGAGATGGGTCGGTTTCAGGTGAAATTTCCTGAGATGCAACATTCCACACAGCTGAAAATCAGGTTTGTAATTGGGAAGCCGAAGAGTTGTCAGACAGGAAGGCCTCTTTCATCGAGGATCCCACTCCCTCCCTCCCCAGGGTTCACCTGTGGCTGTCCTTTCAAATATAAACTGTGAAAGTTGGGGGTGGGGGAAAAACATAGCCATACTACCCTATTCAAATTTTATTCTGCAGAAGACTCTCCTGAACTAAAACTCTGCCCTGAAAACAGGCAGCCTACATTTGAGTTTTGGGTCCAGTCAGGAACACCATTTCAAATTAATATGTGTTGAGGGTGGAGAAGAGCAATTTTTTTGAAATATTAACAAATTCTAGTACACTTGAGGTGAAACAGTAACAAAACACACACACACACACACACACACACACACAATCACACCCTCAACAACAGCTGATGCTGTTCTATGGTGATTCATTATATCCCACCCTATATAGATTTTTCCAAGGCACGGTTGTCATGTGTCTTATTTTTACCAAGGGCAAGCCTCTATTTGAAGGAGTCCTCTGTTGAAATATGGCAAACCTACCTGATCCAAATCAATTGGTTTTTGAAAAATTAAAATAATTCAGGTGATCCAACTCTGGATCTCTTGCAGAACATTTAGTTTGCCCCTCAGTGTGTAGAACTGCTATGCTGCTGGCCAGAGATCCAGTGGTACCTCAAGGTTAAGTACTTAATTCGTTCCGGAGGTCCGTTCTTAACCTGAAACTGTTCTTAACCTGAGGTACCACTTTAGCTAATGGGGCCTCCTGCTGCTGCCGTGCCGCCGGAGCACAATTTCTGTTCTCATCCTGAAGCAAAGTTCTTAACCCGAGGTACTATTTCTGGGTTAGTGGAGTCTGTAACCTGAAGCGTATGTAACCTGAAGCATATGTAACCCGAGGTACCACTGTATATAGGTCTTCCTCCTTCATAATGCCACCCCTATAGTGACTAACATGGGGGCCTCCCTGCCCCCCCGTCAAACCAAGAGTTCCCCACTTCTAATGAGTGACTGATGCCAGCTTTTGTCATTGTTTTTTTCAGAGATGCCCAAAGGCTGGGAGATGGACACCATGTCAAATGGAGCAATCTTTTTTATCAAGTAAGTTAGTTGCTAATTTTTAGGATAAGCCAAGATGATGGTCCTACTTCATCTAGTGCTGTTTGGTTTTTTAGGACTGATGGGGTTCATCTCCTCTATTTTCTTATTGCAAGGGGAGCCAAGATGGTGCCCTCCAGATGTTTTGGACTACAATTCCCATCAGTCCCAGCCACCATGACTATTGTCCAAGGAGGATGGGAGTGGTAGTACACAGTGGCTGGAGGACATCTCACTGTCTACCCCTGGCTTATTTGTTATAGGTAGGCTTGTTAACATATTTTTATTGTGGTTAACCACGTTGGGTGCTTTGTGTAGAAATACACTGTATGAATTAAGATAAATACATTTTAACATCTTGTCCGGCCTGCATTCTCCATGGCCTTCCCTTCTGGAACCTATTTTGGCTGCTACATTCCTCCCCGGAGCCAGCTGGCTTTATGTCAGGGAGTTCATGTATTCTTCTGCAGAGCTCATAAAAGACCTTGTTCAGTTTCCAGAGCAGTAGTATAAAATACATTTGTTTGCATTCCAGAGTAGTGTCTTCATGTTCTTGATCTCTCTACATGTGAAGTAATTTTCCACAAGGTGGTGCCAAAGCTCACAATTTATACAAAAAGAGTGGTTGGGTCATTGACTTTCTGTCACTTGTCTAGAGCGGAAGGTGTTCAGCGACCAACTTTTGCTACGGTGTTTATTGCGCAGAATCGGTATACTATGTGCTGCTCTTTTCTTGAGTATGTCTAAGATCTTTCTGTTTATGCCAGATTAAATGACTCAGGATACTTGGTTTATCCTTTATTGCACTTATATGCCACCTTTCCTTCAAAGAGCTCGAAGTGGCATGAATACATGGTTCCTTCCTGTTTTCATTAGCAGAACAACCCTGTGAGGTAAGATAGGCTGGGCAGTAGTGACTGGCTCAAGGTTCCCCCAGTGAGTTTCATTGCTGAGTGGAGATTTGAACCCTGGCCTTCCACCAGTCAATACTCAAACCACACTGAGTATCAGAGTACAGTGGTACCTTGGGTTACATACGCTTCAGGTTACAGACTCCGCTAACCCAGAAATAGTGCTTCAGGTTAAGAACTTTGCTTCAGGATAAGAACAGAAATTGTGCTCCGGCGGCGCAGCAGCAGCAGGAGGCCCCATTAGCTAAAGTGGTGCTTCAGGTTAAGAACAGTTTCAGGTTAAGAACGGACCTCCGGAACGAATTAAGTACTTAACCTGAGGTACCACTGTAAATTGATAGTGATTGTGAGTGCAAAACTAAGGAAGAGTCACTAACATGTACTATGTTGGTACTACTACTCTGGTAAACAGGTATGGAGGGCATGGGAGTTGTAGTTCAGCAACATATTGGCAGCCAAAGGTGCCCTATACCTGCTATCAGTGTCAACTTAGAAGCAAGTCCCATTGAGTTAAATGGGACTTGCTCCCAGGTAAATGCATATGTAGGATTGCAGCTCAGTCTGGATCCAAGCCCCTGATTTATCATAACCAAAGGTTCTTAAACACAGAATGAATTACTTGGATTTAGAACCTAACCCCATACTGGAACCTATTCAACAGCTCTAACCAATGTGAGCAAAAACTGTTATTTACCTTCACTTGATGTATATAGTAATGTTCCCTTCATTATTTGGTGAGATGATACACAAGGACAACTCAAAATTGTAAAGAAATATCTCTTTTCCTCTGTGTTCCTTCCCCACCCTCACAGGGGACAAACCAACACAGCTGCTAAAACTGTTCACACATATCTCTAAGCCAAACCATGGCTAAGTGCGAATACAGAATAAATAAATAAATAAAACAAAATAAAAATCATGGCTGCTTTGCTCCTTTCCTTGGTTCTGTTGCTGCCTGGAGCTAACCCATGGTTAGGCTTAGCAGCATTATGTCTGAACCCAGAATCATGGGTTGTCTTTTGCAGACAAACTTCAAGCAAATAACCAGGAGCAAACCTTGGCTACACAGCTCATGGTTTGTCAGAAGTGAAACAAACCATGACCCTTGGTTCAGATTTAGTTCTAAGCCAAACTGGGGTCTAGCTTTGGAAACTGCAGTGGCAGCAGGATCAGGGGATGAGCAAAGCACTGCTATGATTTTTACTGTGAGTAAAAACCAGGACAGGAAGCTACCTTGTCATTTGTCTCGGGCAGCAACAGATTTCTATATTTGTGCTGAGCAATAGCTTGATGTTATACATGAACTGGGCCACAGTTTGGATTGTTCTGCAGTAAAGAAGTTTGCACTGTCGTGATTTTTTAAGTGAAAAGCTTTGCTTCTCTTTTTTTAAAGACCCCTTTGGCAGCCTTGGGTAGCTTGCAAAACAAGGCCTGTTTCTCTCTCATCCTCCTCATCCTCCTCCTCCTCTCAAGCATGGTTGTCTGAAGCTTGCTTTGGCTGTGTTTAAGAGCCAAGTGGGCAGGGAGGGAGTTAATTCCTGGCTGCATCCTATCTGTCGTGTGGGAGTGGCTTGGCAATATGGGGCGCAATGGAGCAAAGCCTCCAGTGAAAGCCAATCCACTCCCATCATCCCCTAAAGCTTTGAGGGGATTAGAGGCTCAAGAGTGGTTATTTTTCCTTCCTGTGACCCCTCCCAACCCTGTACCATCTGTGGCGCCAGCTCTGCCCATTCAGAAAGAGCAGCTAGATGCCAGCCACAGACAGATACCCCATTCTGAAGGATCTCTCTCTATAACTGAACCTGCAGCTCTTCTCATAGCCCCTCCAGACATCTTTGGACATTCCTCATGATTTGTGCTCATAATGGTATCAGGGCAGTTATACACAGGCCTGTTGTCAACGCTGTTTATGCCTGCAAAGGCTTCAGGGCAGACATACTCCATTTGTACTTGGTGCATGTTCTATAACGTCCTGCTCAAATCCTTTAAACTTTTTATATTGCAAATGTTCAGGATTAATTTTTGTCCTGCATTTCTTGCAGTGTAATGAAAGGGTGTCCCTCTGGGTGGCAATAATGCAATAACATTGGGGAATGCTGCCAAAACAACTAACAATGTGGCATGATGTGTGGATGGTCCACCACTAATGTATCAATGACATGTTGCAGAATACATCCGCCAAACAAAAAAACCCCCAAAACCATTAAGGAAAAGGCCCTTAATGTTTCTGTAATACCTATTGGAAAACATGCACTTGGTGGTCTGAGACCAAATTTACCCACAGAGGAGCTGCATATCAAGGCTGGACAGCCAGCCTTGCAATATTAGGCAGAGTCAGTGCTTTTCTTCTAGAAAAAGAGTGCTGGTACTGTGTACCCTTGAGTACCCCCAGAAAAAAGGACTGGGCAGAGTAAGGTGGTTGCCTCAGGCAGCAGATGCTGGGGGTGGAGTGGGGTGGGCAGCATCCATAAAGTGTTCCAGGACATACCTCGGTGTGCCTACAACCTGCCCTGTGTTTATTTGACCAGCCTGCTGCCTTCCAATACAGCACAGAATGCTGTCCCTCCACTGCTGTGGAAAAACCCAGTTGTCTTCTGTACGTGCATGTTTGGAGGGACAGGGCAGGGCACTATCTTGTCATTTGTCTTAGGCAGCAAAGTGTGTGTGTCTATAGCTATAGCTATAGATACAGATATACGGTATATAAATAAAAATAAACAACAGCTTTTCTTTACACCCTCTAAGAGGCTTAACTGTTTTCCAGCCCTTGACATGTGAACTCTGGTCTCCAAGGCCACTGTGACATACTTGATGCGTGAGTGTTTATGTGGGACGTAAAGCACAGGAAAATGGTTTTTTTTATTATTATTAATGAAATTGAGATGCTAGCTAGTCAGTAATAGGGCTCACCATTCCAAAAGGTGGGCCCTATACACATTGTACAGAACACCCAAGCCCTGGCTTTTCCTGCTTAAAGGTACTGTCCAGTGAGGGGGCCAGGCTCAAATTTCACCAAAATATCTCCTGAAGCGGCAACTGAATGTTCGGTTTCGCATTCACATTACAAATGGATGTCTGGTGCAAGCCTAAGCAGATCTAATCAGGTCAGCTGAATCCAATGGGGCTTACTTCCAGATAAGTGGCGAATAGGATTGCAACCTTAAATCCTGCATGCTGGAAGAGTCCCTGGTCTTCCGTTACCAAAATATAAAGTTGTGCGGAAAACACAAAATCTTGTTAAATTCACATAGTTACCTAAACCCCTTGCTATAACGAAGCAGTTAGGAGTCCCAAATATTGGCACAGTATCCTATTGTGCAACCTTCTCTCTGAGGAGTGCCAGCGTGGGGTGAGGGTTGCCAGAGAACTGTGAGAGTTAAACTAGACTTGACATGGGAGACCCGTGAACAAGATTTCTCATGGTCTTCTTTTTAACAGCTGGGGTGAGTGTGTTCATAGCTGATTTGGACCAGACTATGCTGTGGTTGGAGCTGGTGGCTTTTAATCACTCCTGCATGCTATATTTCCTATTAAAGTATTCCCCAGTGTTTGGGGACGTGGGTGGTGCTGTGGGTTAAACCACAGAGCCTAGGACTTGCCGATCAGAAGGCGGTTCGAATCCCCACAACAGGGTGAGCTCCCATTGCTCGGTCCCTGCTCCTGCCAACTTAGCAGTTCGAAAGCACGTCAAAGTGCAAGTAGATAAATAGGTACCACTCCGACGGGAAGGTAAACGGCGTTTCTGTGCGCTGCTCTGGTTTGCCAGAAACGGCTTAGTCATGCTGGCCACATGACCCGGAAGCTGTACGCCGGCTCCCTCGGCCAATAAAGCGAGATGAGCACCACAACCCCAGAGTCGGTCACGACTGGACCTAATGGCCCTTTACCTTACAGTGTTTGTTATTGGCTGGGGTGGGGGAGATGGCCCTTAATGCAATCTGCAAGCCCTACTCTTGATCTGAATTTTAGCCATATAATGCCGCCACCCTTTGTAGACTTGTAATGAAAGTAGCTAAAAGAAGAGGCACAAAAGGTAAGGGAGGTGGGACCCTTCTGGGCACCCTCTTCTCCAACTGCGATTTGCCCCATGGGTGTACAATTCACAGGTACCATGTGCCACACAAACCCTCACAGCTGCTGTTAATCGTGGTGCCCTTGGGGGATTTGAGACTCAGGAAGTTAATGGTTTAATACACTGTGTATATATACCTACCTGAGAGAGTAAGTCCCATTGAATAGAGCAGGAGTTACTTCTGAGTAACCAGGCAGAAGCCTGTGCTGCGAAGTGCCCTCAATGCCCCTTGTTCATCACAGCCCATTTCCGGAGCTGGGAGCAGGTTTCTCTCGGTAATACAGCACTGTCTGTTCTCCTATTATCTTTTCCTGGGATCAGGGGTTAGTTTCTCTGGACTGTATACCTTGATTGCAACTTGGGGATTGAGCATGCAACTCTTAGCTGCCTCATTCATTCAGTGTGTGCGCGAGCATATCGGTGAAAGGGGACTGTATGGTGCTACAGCCCTTTGCGGAAAATCTTCAGGGACAGTTGTGAAGGAAAGCTACAGGAGGGCAATTCCTTTACGAAGGCTACCCCCACAAACTGGGTTTCTGCCCCTCCTGTATGGAGCGTATTGAAAAGATGGCTGAACCCGCTTCCCTCCCTAAACGACGCAGCAGCATCTGCCCGGAAGAGCCGGCTACCGTGATCTGCTCCTTGGAGGAGCCTTTGCCGGGCCCCGTGAATCCAGTTCTGCGTCTCTGTCTCCCTGCCATGGCTGGACACTGACTTGAAGGGACGAAAGAAGCAGCAAGACCCCCAGATATGGAGGAGGAGAGAGGGAAGTGAAGTTGTGCAGCGGAGCAGCCATGCCTTAGTTTCTGAGAGTGAATGAAAAGAGGGTGAGCATCTGTGGTGCGTGTGAAGACAGAAGCAGAAAGACTGTGGCTGTGTATGCAGTATAATTTAAAGCAACCCCCCCCCCCCAACCCTGGGCACTGTAGCCTCACAGAGCTGCAGTTCCCAGCACCCTTCACAAACTACAGTTCCCAGTATTCTATTTTTGGGGTGTATGTGCGCGCGCTTTAAATGTATGGCGTGTGCCCAGCGACCGCAGCTGCATTGCTACAGTGATCTCCCTCGGTGGTCCGTGGTTCGAGTCCCTCGTTTTGGTGGGGTGGGATTGGGAAGCAGTGGGGAGGAGGGGAGAAAAAGACCACGGAGTCCGCATTTGCTTGCTATTGATAACCTCACATTTCCAAAAGATGTCTGGACTTTTGGGTGCGCAAAGGGGTCCTCCGCATCGCCCAAGCCCCAGGGCTCCAACAATGCGCCAGTCCCCCGCCCCAGAGCCCCCCCCCAGACCCAGCTCTCTGTGTGTGTGTGTGTGTGTGTGCGCGCGCGCGCACGATCGGGGGTGGGTAGGTGGGGGTCGCGTGCGCCCCGCTGACGCAGCACCTTTCCCTCCCCGGCTAGGGAAGGGTTAACCCCCCCACTCGGGTACTATTTACTCCTTGCGCTAAATGACAGCTCGGGCGTCACGTGACGTTTAAATCCCCCCGGAGAGCGCATGGAGCATGCCCAGCTCGGGCTCCTGGGGAAGGATGCCGGATTCGGCGGCAGCAGCAGCAGCATCTCCTTCTCGCTCTTCCCCCTTCTGCTCGCTCTTGGCGAGCCCTGGTGATGAATGGTGGTCGCGGGGAGAGAGATGGTGAGGAGCGGCTAGCGGGAGAGGAGGACGAGTGAGGGATCCATCCGAACGAAGGCTTCTGCTCCAGCCGGGCAGGAGGAGAAAGGAGGAGGAGACGAGGGTCCTGGCTCGGAGCGAGCAGCAGCAGCAGGTCATCGCCATGGCTTGGAATCTGCCCACCCGGAGGCGAGCCGCCCGGAGCCATTGCACGGTGAGTGTCTCTCCCTTGTTCCGCCTCTCCGGCTCCTCCGAGAGCGACAGCCTGCTTGCGCCGCGCGCCCAGGCAGCCGGGCAGCCTTGGACAGGTGCGGCACGCAGCTCCGGGGCTTCATGGAGGATGCTGGCGAGAGCTAGGGCAATGACAAAGAACCTCCAGCTTCAGGCTCCTTGCAGGAGGGGGGAAAGTGGGGGGTGGGTGGGTGGGGGGGATGAAAGAGAGGCAGCAGCTCTGGGTAGCTTGCCTTGCAACCCCTCTCCTGACACCGCCTCCCTTTCTGCCTCGGATGGACATCCTGCTGTGGCGTGCCGGGAATGCTACTGAGCCTGCCTGGGCTGGCAGAGCCTGAGCTGAACGTGCCAGGGTGCGTGTGTTGCTGCTGGGCATGCAGTCTGCCTGCTAAAGGGCTTGTGTGCCTGTGCTGAGCAGCTCTCATGGCCCAAGGGTGTATGGGCCTTTTTTTGTTTTTGGTGGGGGGTGTACTGAGAGGCAATGCTGTGCCTCCAGGTACTATGGCCACCCCCTCCCCTGCCCCAGAAGGCTTGTCTATCTCCCTCAATAGGTTTTGACATCCCATCAGTGTTGGGGATCCAACTCTGGGAAGCAAGTGGAGTGGGAGGAAAGGAGGGGGGGATCTCGGCAGCCAATGCCAGCAAAGGATGGCCATAAAGGATGCCCATTAGCTTGCTCCAAGATCAGGGTGGGCAAGCTGTCATTCCCTTTGCAAGGCTGTGCTGGAGAGAGGCATCTGTAACACACAAGAAGTGGGGAGAAATAAAGTAAAGGAAGAGACAAAAAAAGAAAAGAAAAGCATGCCTTAATATCCCTGGCAATTATTATTATTTATTAATTTTTTTAGTTGCTTCATCTTGCTCAGGGCACCCAAAGCGACTTCAAACCAGTCAACCAGACAAAAACTCCCAACATAGGAGAAAGAGGCTGGGGTACACTGCTAAAAGATGAAGGTTGCAACCCTGTGTACACTTACCTGGGAGTAATCCCCATCAAGCACTTCTCAGACACTGTGAGTGAGGCCTGCTTTGTGTAGCCAGTAACATTAAAAAAAACCCGGAGACAGTGTGTGTTTCATGATGTTTTCTGGATGGGCTACCAGGGCTTCGGGTTTGTCAGAGCAAGGAGGGAAACTGGTGTTTCCTCCTCTTAAGGGGCAGCGAATGCATGACATAACAGGGATGGAGAGCGCGCTCTGTTTTCTTGGCAGAACTAGGTCCCTTGAGTGGTGATGCATTAATGCTGCCTTCCATTTATCAATGGTGCTATATTCAAACGCTCAAGCGAGAGCCCACTTCCAGATTAAGGAGCTGCATCCAGCTGCTCTAAACTTGGCCTTGCATTTTTTGCTTTAAAATTGGTTACAGGCATCATCTTTCAGATGCTAGTAAGGGTCTCTGTGCAGTTTATCTCACTAGTGTGGACATGAATCCTGTGTGTGTCTGCTTTTTATAAATCTCTCTCTCTGATCCTTCCGAATGAGTTATGGGTAACGCAATGCCAGCACATATTTGGCTGTTGTCGCTGTCCACTTGTGGATGTGCTTTCATTGCACACCCATGCCTGGTCACAAGAGGACAGGCACAATTCCCACTTATGGCAATGTAACTGGAGCTGGGACAGGTCCAATGCATACAGGCACCTAATCTAATTTTGGTGTCTTAATTCACATCGGAAAGTGTGGCTCCTGACCCTTTGATTTTCCTCTGCCAAATAACTGCCACTGCCAGTAGAATCAACAAGATACTGCAGGAAATTGAGCTGCCTTGAAAATGGGCAGATCAATAGAAGCTCCTTGAGCTTCATCTGGTAATTATTTGATTTTGATGTAGGATTCCAGTTCTGTTCCTCTTCTTGACATGAGATCCTGGTGCCAAGCTTTGGGTTCATGGATAGAAGACACAAGTGGTTTCCTTTTTACCTCAAATTACACTATATAGGGTGAACATATCAATTTCTTTGCTTGCTCACTGTGTTGGATCTAGTCTTTGACTTGGAGACATGCTTTGCTCAGATTGTAGCCTAGACATGCTACAATCAATGGAGTTTGAGGCTTAAATCCTACCCTTTGGGCTGTCTACTCCCTTTTCTTCCTTGTATCACCAACAGAAACCAATTTGATCCCTTGCTTTTAGCATCATCATCATCATCATCATCATCATCATCATCAAACAGCTCCAATTCATATCTTCTATTATTAGAGATCCTTAGCAAGCTGACACAGCCTACTACACAAACCAGTTGAGCACTGATAAGCTGATTTAGTTCCATTATGCATTTTAACACCCCAGTCCTAAAACTGTTACTTGGTATCAGTAATACTGGTGCGACTTGTAATATATTTAGTCAGGATGAGGGTATAAATGCATGCATATTCAAGTAACTGCTTTGTGGATCACAGCTCCAACAGGCCAATGAATGCATCTATGTTAATACAGCATGCAGGAAGTCAGCTCCAGCCTATGATACAGTAAATTCTTTTTATTATGCAGCTGTTAAAGCCCAGTAAACATGTTCAGATTCTTCAGATGTTATCTGTCTAACATGCATAATCAGGTCAATTAAATCCTGATGTTTTGGGGTGTTATGGTGTCTGAATGAATTTTAATGCTGTGGAAAGAAGCTGAGTTGATAGCCCTGGGTAGGAGAACAATGTTGTTGTTTTTTATCTCTCTGCCAGGTATATCACACACTAGCTTTTCATGCACTGTGCTTGAAAACAGGCACTTCTATGATTGCCTAAAGCAGTGGTTTTCAACCAGTGTGCTGTGGTACCCTGGGGTGCCTTGAATGATGGTCAGGGGTGCTGCAGGTAACACTGGCCTCTGTCTCTCTTTCCTTCCCTCCCTCCTCTAATGCTTTCTTGAGTCTCTGCCTCCCAAAGGCTTCCACAGTTGTTCGTTGCAGCAGCCCTGCTGCCACCACTGCTGCCTCCCATGGTAAAGTGTTGGCTTCACATTCACCTTTGGCCAGTCTCTGTTGGGCCACTAAGGCTGGGGGAATCCTCTGCCCAGGCCTCTGTGGGGCGCTGTGAGGAGGCACCTCTCTTTGGGGTGAGGGGGGTAGCTGCTCAGAGGACTCTCAAGGACTGGAGAAGCGGAGGCTGAGGGAACACTCCACAAAGGAGGGTGTTTGAAAAAGGGTGAGAGGCTGCCAGCTCTGCAGGCAAGAGGTGACAAAACTGGGCCCCTGAAAGGGGTGCCACAGAAAGAATGTAGTTGGTCAAGGGAACCGTGGACTCAAAAAGATTGAAAACTTCTGGCCTAGAGGCTATATTTTACTCACCATAGGCAATCAGGCAAGGGACCTTGGATAAATTGGAAGACAGTAGTTCCTTCCCACCTCACCCCATTAGCAGAGTATGATGTGCCACAACTGGTTAATATACTGGTATGTGGGCAGAGAAGCTCTTAACACTTTTTTTGGTGTAAGCTAGTTTTTGTAATTTTTTGCAGACTTATTTGGAACTGCTGTGTGTGCAGCCACTGCAAAAAATCAGGTTTGAGAAGCACTCTTTTAATATGTTTGTGAGCATTTTCCTTCTTCCCCATCCAGTTTATCTATTTTCAGAAAGTGAAAGCATCTTATCATTAGCCCCATCATCTGAATTTTTTGGGGGCAGCTGAATGACCACACTGTCCTTTTGTACTCTGTGGAGTCTTGTAGGGCTGATCCACCCATATAAGTATATTCTCATAAGTCAGTGTTTTGGGGGGTGCAGCTTATGGGCATTGACTAAACTTGGGAACTGTTGGCCTCCAGTTGAGAGCATATCTTTTTGAATTGTTATTAGGGAGAATTCTTTTCTGTTTTTTTTTAAGTTATGCACTTTTCAAATGATTTTTAATACACCTTACTTTAAAAAAAAAATCAATGAAATGCAACATAAAAACAAATTAAACAGCCGCATTAAAAGCAGCAAAAAACAACCCCCCAATAAAAGTAGTAGACATGGTCATCAGACGCCTTCTGGAATAAAGATGTCTTCAAACACCATCTGAAAAGGGAAAGAAAGTAACCTGATGGACTTTCCCAGGGAGCATATTCTATACCTGTGGTATACCACTTAGGAAGCTCTCTCCCTGATTCCAGTCAATCAGATATAACTCACAATTGGACAAAAAACTAATGCAGATTTTAAGGCTCAGAGTGGCAGAATGGCATAGTCTGCAATTCTTAGGATACAGGATTTTTGGTCGTTACAAGCTGCTTCAGTGTGGCCAGGAGAGAAAATTGGAGTTCTCTGGTATCTGAAGAAAGGGATGCTTATCTTTTTGACAAACAGGATTTCTTTGCGCCAAGGAGGCATCTTCTTTTTGATGTTTCTGAGAATTCCAGACGACCCATTTGTTGAGCTGATAGGGCAATTAGACACTGTTGCCTATTTAATGAATATTCATTCTGATTTGTGTGTGGGGATGCTAGAAGGTCTGCCACAGCAAGTGTTATCCCACACTTCCCAGTACATTTTCTCACCTCAGAGGTGGTTTTTAGGGCGGCGTGTGACTGGTTCAGTTGCAGTGGGGGCCGCAACAGTTGCAGGGGGCCCCACAACAATGCTGTAGAAGGGAGCATGAATTTTAGTGTCGCACAGGGCACCACTGAAATTTGAGAGCCCAAACTCCACCACTGCACATCACTTTTCTTACTGGAAAAAGTCTGATCTTCAGGGGAAGCAGATTTATTGCACAGGAGCTCCAGATCAGCTTTAATTGTGCAACCTGAATTTGCCATTATGTGACTGAACCCTGTTCCAAAAGAGCAGCTGTCTGGAAGCACCCTTTGAAATGAGTGCAGAGAACTAGATTTAGGGGCTTTTCCAGATCACCTTATTTGCATTATAATGGGAATTTTCTTGTAGGATCCAGACATTCTTTCTCAAGGTAGTGTTTCTGTTGTAGGACTATTGTCTTTTTAAACATCAAAACTATTGTGTGTGTGTGTGTTTTTATCATCTGTCATCAGAAAGGGAAAAAATACATTTGCGCATTAGCTGACATTTCCCATCTTGTACAGTGGTACCTTGGTTCTCGAATGGCTTGGCTCCTGAATGAATCAGCTCCCGAGCGTCGCAAACCTGGAAGTGTTCTGGTTTGCGAACGTTTTTCGGAAGCCAAACATCAGATGCGGCTTCCGCTTGAGTGCAGGAAGCTCCTGCAGCCAATCAGAAGTTTTTGAATGGTTTTGGGAGTCAAACGGGCTCCCGGAACGGATTAAGTTCGAGAACCAAGGTACCACTGTACACTGATGATTTTCAGACTTTCCACCTTTCTGTTGAGGAAGCTGTGCAGGGCACCTGATGAATCCATTGCTTATGATAAAGGATTGTGCTGGGTTGAGTGATTGTTCAGGGCAGGCACTGGCCAGAATTCTTAGGCCTCAGTATTGCCCCACATGAACTGAGAATGTGCCATATACAATTGCTGACAATGTGTCTGCACATGCTGAAGGGAACAGTAATGGTGGACAATAGACTTTTGTCCACCATCACCAATCTACTTGTTGGAGAGCCTTGATAAGCTAGTTCCAAGGAACCCCAGAGTTCCTCAGAGCACATTTTGAAATCTGACTTAACTTTAGCATGTGTGTGTATGTGAGTGAAAACTTGTATGATCTCTGAAAATGACATCCATCCCTTGACCCAGAAAGCTTCAAGCCTGTTATTTATCTCTCAGAACTTTACTAGGCTTGGCATATTCTGTGCCAGATGGTGGTTATAATGACTGTATAATCCAGAGACCAGTGAAACAGTATGGCAGGTTCTGTCTCAAACGCTACAGGAAGGAGGACAGAAATAAGGCCACACTCTCCTTGAGGATTTGATTAAGTCTGTGGTGATACGTTCTGTTTGTAGGTTCATGGCCACATATGGATTTATGATGAAGGGACATGGACCCTACCACAAAACTGGATGCAGTGTGGAGGAAAGTTGTTCACAAAATGGCTGCCATGGGAATGTGGCCATTCACAAAATGGCTGTCACCTTTAAAGTAGCAGAAAAGGAGGCAATACAAGAAAATGGTGTAAATTTGGGAGACTTTAATTCAAAGTCTTTGGAACTAAGGGGTCAGTCTTGTGAAATCCAGCTTAAGAGAACTGCATGGCAGAATCCCAAATATCATTTTATCTGGGGGGGAAATGCAAGTGCCTAATAGGTCTTGAGCAAACATCCTTGTGGGTAGTTAGGGGAGGTCAGATTCATCGGGTGCATGCTTTTGGCTGGGAGAAAGGTTGTCATGCAGAGTTTGTTATTGTGCATGTTGGTCTGTGGCCTAGTATTAATGAACCCCCATTGGTTTTCTGTTCTAGCAGTTGGTTGAAATGGAGGCAGAATGAGCCCCATAGGAAGAGTAAGATGTTTTTCATACAGATGAGGGGGGTGGAATCTGAATTAATTACCTCCTGTTTCCCAAATAGGCTTAGAACTGTCAGAACTAATTTTCCCATCTGGGGCTTGCAATGCATGGCATCCTCGACAGGGGAGAATATTATCTTGTGGGGGAAGGGAGGTTACTAAAGAGGACGGAGGTATGTTTGCCCCCCTCCTCCCTCCCAGTTCCTTGTAATTCTGCAGCTATGATGGAAAGGCTTTCTTCTGCCTTGAGAAAAGTAAAATAAGGACAGAGCAAGCTGTGTGACAAATGGCTTTCAAGCTATTGCTGTCCCAGTAGCAGGCAGCCTGCCAAACTATTTAAGCCCAATAATAATATAGTTCAGCAAATCTGAAGCCACCTAGGAAAACAGCAGCATTCAGCTCGCTGACAAGCACACATGCTTAATGCTCCATGCTTAAGTTGAAGGAGAATCTCCCAGAAACATTTACAATATGGCGTCTACTGGACTCTACTTCTAACAAAGACTATCCAACAGAGGGCAGTGGTGAGTAACCTTAACTAAGCTCAGTTGCCATCCATTTAACAACTAGTTTTAGATTTCCCTTTGAATATTTTCTGGCATGTTATGATTATCAGTGAAAAAACATGGTGTTCTTTGTTTTGATCTGTTTTGAAAAAATGATAATTTCCCCTTTATTTTTTTTTCAACAGTTGATTCCAAACCCTGAAAGAGTTCAGACTGTGTTTTTGTGGGTGGGTGGAGAGATTGGACCACAAAATGACTGCCTTCAGAGTACATTATGTGATGTAAAAAACTCAACATTGTGTATTATTATTATTGCTTTATTAAGGTGTGCCAAAAAATACAGAGGCTAAATGATTAAAGTAACTGAGCCAATGATATTTCAAAAAGATTGTGGGTCTGAGTACTGCTTTGATGTGCATGGCACAAAATGGCTTCCTTCATTTCCCCTCAGTTGTGCGTAGATATTACTGATTCATTGGGCTAAGGAACAAAGAAGCAGGTGTGTCGTATTGTTCATGTAGTGTTATGTTGTTCATCGTGCCATTAAAAATGTATCTGATTATCATGTTTCTGGACCGTTCGTTATTCATGAAATAAGGGTATGTTTTTATTCAGATTAAGTAATAAAAACCTGCTGTGATATTTTTCTGTCCTTGGACTGTCTTTGGTTTTAGAGAATCCTGCATGTGGATTCAGTGCAGATGTTGGCTATCACCTGGACAGTTTGCCTATTTCTTGTTATGAAAATATATAAGCCAGAATTACTTTCAGGTTTTGGATCTTGGAACACTGAACTGTTCTGTGCAATTTTTGGTAAGTGTAAAACCCAAATTTGCTGCCAGACTGCTGCTAAGGTGTGTCCCTTGCTTTAAAGCAGCCTCATGGAACAGGCCATTAAAATAAATATAAGTTGGGCATTAAAAGAACTGGCTTGGCTGGTTTAAAAACAAGGAAACAAGCCCCTGGATGGTTTGGTCATTTCTGCTTATGATCTGGTATCAGCAGTTACCACTCATTTCCAGCTAAATACATAGCCTGTCAATGGCTGGCCAGTCTTTATAGACCACGGGCTTTGACCTGGTGTGGTCTCATGCATTTCACAAGCATTGGTCCCTGAAGCCTTCTGACCTTGCTGTAGATTCATTATGGCAGCCATGTTTGCTTTCTGAGTTCCCATGGTAACCAAATAGTAGGAGTAAGTGGTCTCGAAATGGCTTGGAAATGAAGAAGGGATAACAACGACCCTCAAACTGAAGAGGATAGATTCTGTGTTCTGAGGAGCAGTTTAAATCTGAACGCCTCACTTCACAGAGGTTGCAGGACATAGTCCCTGTATAGTAGCTGTAATGTGCAAGACAGTCTGCCATGGCGCAGATTGCAGCAGCCATTGCATGAAGACTATCTGCCATACCACCACGAAGCAGTCATCTTGGAGACAGAAGACACTATGTGAACTATCCACCTGATATAGGCAAGTGGAGCCATTCCAAGTTTGGCAGTGTTTTGTCAGGACGGGGGGAGTTAGATGAAGTATAATCGGAAGTCTGAACAGAAATATGTGCTTGAATTTGAATCAAATAATACTGAAAGGATGCAGGAGTTTTAAAATATGCGTTAATGTTTCAAAATGAATGTGCACAGGGCACCCTGCTGCTATGATTGCTCGTAACTGCTTTGCCCCGTAATAAAACAGATCACTCTTTGTTGATACAAAAATCCACATGAGTGGCTTTTGCATTGCAGTAGTTACCTTCTCCACTCAAATGTTTGGTGCTCAAGTGAATATACAGTACCAATGCTCCTTAAATGCTGCCAAGCACAGATGCTACAGCTGCCCTCTGTGTTTAGGGTTTGAGGTCATGCATCGATTTGTCCCTATCGATATGTAGCATTGCTGCTGTGCTGTAAGATGCCACTTCTGCTTTCCCCCAGGCTACATTAAATGTGACACACATTCCCCCCACCCTGGTGATCTATAGCAGACTGAAGAAATCTCTCTTTATTGTGGAGATAACCGAAAGCCTCTGTTGATCTATAGGGCTGGAATGGATTCATTTATACTGTACAGTCCAAACTCTACTACGACACAAGCAAAAAAGGAGGTGCATCATGGTGGTATTCCTAATGATAGCACAAGTCCTTTTAAGCTGCATTTGCTAAACATATTCCTTGATTTTGAAGGGATATTTCGGGTTGCCATACATCCAGATTTTCCTGGACATGTCTGGGAACAGCAGAATGACGTGTGGGCAGATTTTCACTAAATCGGTAGAATGTCTGGGAAAACCTGGTCGTATGGCAAGGAAGGGGGCTCAACAACTTTGTCCAGATTTTCACTTTTGGGAATATGGCAACCCTAGGATATTGCATAGGGTGGTGGAGTTTATAAAGTCCAGTTTTTGGTTACTCTGACTCCACCCCCCCACCTGTTCATCTCATATTTCACTTTTCAACACAGCAAAGGATAACTGCAGGCTTTTCTTTTGGATATGGTCAGTTGTAAGAAGACACACATACCATGCACCTTGCCAAGCTCCTTACTGCCTCCTGTTGGCTGCTTTCCATTTTGGAATCTGAAATACTGCTATTCTTCTTTCTCTAATCACTGACACAAGTTCAGGGTGAGGTTATGTAGCTGTCTGGCTGCAAGGGAGTGTGTGCAGGTTTTATCTCCAGACCTTGTTCATTCTTCAGCCCAGACCTGATGTCAGGCAGCAAATAATTCTGTGCAAACACCAGCCAGACATGTGCATTATGACTTAATCCTCCCTTGTGACCGGCATGGAGGCCTTAATCCTCGGGTGTTACTGAAAGCGTTGTGTGCGTGTGTGCATATGTGCTACAGAACAAAAAAAGAATGTATCTCACTTCTTTGGAAAGCACCTTTTAGATGTGTGGAATAATTAGAACAGCTCTCTCTCCCCCCTGCCCCGCTACAGTCCAAACGCCATGAACATAGAGCTGTTTTTTGCTGTCACTGATGGGAATGGAGCAGAATGAGGCTGACCACAGGAGTCCAATACCCAGTGGATTCGGTGGCTACTACATTTTGGAAAAGCTTTGTGTTTCCGCATGCTGTCTGGGCCGAAAAGTGCTCTGCATGCTGAGGATCTCTTCCAAAAGCCCAAACACTGTTGTGGTGGGGTTATAATGGTTAGAGTGTCAGACTAGGACCTTGGGAGACCAGGGTTCAAATTCCCACTCAGCCATGAAGTTCACTGGGTGGCTTTGACCCAGTCACTGCCTCTCAGCCTGACCTATCGCACAGGGTTGTTGTGGGGGGTTACATGAGGAAGGGGAGAAGAACCTTGTAGGCCACCTTGAACTTCTTGGAGAAAAAGATTGGATATAAATGCACCCATTTGTCAAATGCACCCATGGTGAAGAGTTCTACCCACCTGCTTTGGGAAGAGGCTGCATTTTCTCTTTTTTGGTCATGTGTACATAGACGTGGGCTTGCTGATCGGAAGGTCGGCAGTTCGAATCCACGCGATGGGGTGAGCTCCCATTGCTCGGTCCCTGCTCCTGCCAACCTAGCAGTTTGAAAGGACGTCAAAGTGCAAGTAGATAAACAGGTACTGCTCCGGCAGGAAGGTAAACGGCATTTCTGTGTGCTGCTCTGGTTCGCCAGAAGTGGCTTAGTCATGCTGGCCACATGACCTGGAAGCTGTACGCTGGCTCCCTTGTCCAGTAAAGCGAGATGAGTGCCACAACTCCAGAGTTGTCCGCGACTGGACCTAACGGTCAGGGGTCCCTTTACCTTTACCTTTTTACATAGAAAGAAGATAGATGAGCAAATAATCTGATCTGGAATACAGCTACTTTCTAAGAGTGTCTGCTGTCCTATCTGCCCATCTCTGCTTCTCCCTTTAGCTGATGGAACGGTTTCTGTTTTTTCCTGCCTCTGTGATCTGATGATGTAGATGGTAGGAAGACTGCCAGGACTTAGGGTGCACAGATGACAGCTAGATTTCCAAAGGAGGTTTTGTTTTTCCTGTTTTGCCCTATGTGTGGCCAGATGGGAAGGTGTGGTGAGGTTGGTCCTTTAGAAACCAAAGCAGAATTCTCTTGAGTGATTTGGTCTGTTGTTTGATCTCAGCAGGTGTAGCTTCCATGTGCCTTAAATACAGTTCCTCTAAAAATCGCATCCCTTTTTCTACCGCAGAAGATTCCTCCAGGAGCGCTTTGGCTTACGACTGTTTGGTATGCAGCCCAAGTCTCAAGCATTGCAGTCAGAGTCCTATTGGGATGGAGCCTGCGTCTATTGAAGAGAGTTCATCTCTCAGCGCAAAACAAGAGCTGTGAGCTTAAAGGAAGGAGAAAGAGGGCATTTATCTAAATGGGAACAAATATTCAAAATAACAGTAGTCACTGTTTGTGCCTCCCTCATGAGTAAAGGGTTGGGAATGTTTGGGACAGGGTGTGAAATATGATGCAAAGGCTCATATGACGACAAGGGAAGCGGCTGGATTTCAAAGGTTGGTAGGGCTGGATGAAGTTCAGCTAAGTCCAGGCTGCATGCACACACACACATCCATGCAGGAGACATTCTGCAAGGCTACCCATCACCCATAGGAGGCGCCGAGATCCCAGGTGTTCATACAGCTAAAGGAAATAGGGAAGAATCAGTATGATGTAGTGGTTAAAGTGCTAGACAAGGGCTCTGTTTTCTTAGGGTGTAACTAGTTGTGTCAGACCATGGCTCCCCCACTGTATTTAGACTGGGGAGACCTGGGTTTAAATCCCACCCAGCCATTAAGCTGACTTGGTGACTTTAAAGGCAGCCATTGTCTGGCAGCCTAACCTACTTCACAGGGTTGCTGGATGAATGAAACGTACATCACTCTGGGCAACTTGGAGGAGATAAAAATGTCACAAATAAAGCACAATAAATTGAAAACCGCATCATTCAGCAGTACATTTCACAGTGCCTGCTTTAAAGGCATGGAAAAGAAGTAGGGAGTCACGTGTACTAGTTTGTCACCAGGCCTGAAAAAGAGCCGTTTCAAATCTGCATGACAATTTTAAGTACTTCTTTAGATGAACATTCTAATTTGCAACCTTCTGAAGGAAAAGAAAAAGGGTGGACCAGTTATTTTATCTTAAATGTAGGCTCTTTTTGTCATGTGAATGGGCTGTCAGTCTGGTGTCTTATTGCAGCTCTCTGTGCTCGCAAGGCCCTTTGTCCCATGTCTGCTTATTTGGCTTGGCAGCCTGGGGTGGTGGCAGTGCAGGGCCTCCTCTGAACTGGCCTATCAGCTGCCTGATTGACTCTAATGTGCCTCTAGCCCCACCAGCAGCCACCCAGACAGGCGTTAATTGCAGGAGCTGGAAAAAGCAATAATTAAGAGATAATGAGAAGGCTTTTGTGTGAGTCTGGCGTCCTGCATTCCTGTCAGCAAACATGCTGCTTGGGTGCTGAACCACCCAGTTCCTCCTCTTTTCACACATAGGACCAGCTCTGCTCACTCCTCTTCAATGGAGCTGATGCAATAGGCAGCCCTACAAGCCACTGAGACCCTGGACTCTTGCCAGCAGCACTCCCCAAGCGCCATTGTGTTGTCAGAGGTGCTGACGGAAGAGAGTTCTGAGGGACATAATCCTTTCAATGCAATTTGGAGGAGGACAATGGAGATTGCTTTGAACCGATAGCTTTCGCCCACATCTGCACTGGGTTCTCGTTGGGTTGCCAACTTCTCAACTGACGCTTGCACTGTGCCTTTTTGACAGCCGCTTGATATGTGGGGGAGGCATTAGGAGGTGACGTTTGGAAATAAACATTGTTGCTTGCTAAAATCAGCCCATCAAGCTGCTGTCAAAAGCATGGAAGCAAGGGTTTGTAGTACCTCTAGGCGTTTCCACTTCTTACAGCTTATTTTGTTTCTTTACTGCTGTGCCCCCCATGTTTATGAAATCGTATCTCCCTTTTAAATGGGCAGATGGAGCCTTAGCACATTGGCTCAGAAGCCCCACTGTGTTCAATGGAGCTTACTTGCTAGAAAATACACATCTCAGATTGCATCCAGACTAGGGGGATGCTCACATTAGTGGCGTAAAATGCAGTAAGGTAATTTGTTGTTCACATCAGAGAGGGGGAGATCTCCACCAATGTGCGCATTCTGTTTTTGGCTTCCCTTCTCTTGCACTGCCCTCCTGGGAACTCCTATCCATGAAGCTGTCATCTGTGCATATGTGCTAACAGTGCATGTATGAAGGCTGTTCAGAGTCTGTTCACATTACTGCTTACTCCACATTCAGTTTTCTAGTTGGATTGAAGCTGGTTTAAGGGGGAAAATACAGCAAAGAGCAGTATTTGTCAAAAAACGGAAGCAACCAAATGGATTATGGCTAATGTCGTGTGAATGTGGCTTCAAAAACTAGCTGTGGGTGCCCACTGGATGCAAAGTAAGCTGTCCTGTGAACATACCCTAGATCTGCCTCACGTCATTCTAGAATGAGTCTTGTGGCACCTGAAAAACAAACCAATTCATATGTTTTCATAGAGTAGAGTCTGCTTCATCAGATGTAACAATTAAAGATGCCACAAGACTGGTCTTTCCTGCATTGGACTGACTTGGCCACTACCCCTGTTAAACTCATTTGATTACAACTTCTCTTTGTTTACTACTAGGAGAAGGCCTCTCCTTTTGTCTTTGGTCTTGTGGGATCTATGTGAGTGTTTAGGATCGTTGCATGAGTATGGGCTCCCATTTGCACAGAGGCCTACATGCTCGGACTTCAGTGTACATAGGATCTGTACGGATGATCTCTACCCTGCAAAAATGGAGACTAGATAGCTCAGGCATGCAGAGCCTACATTCATGGGTGTGTGTTTGTGTGTGTACATAGGTCCTGGTGCTGGTCGGGCAATGGTGAAGGGGTGGGGCCAGCAAATAGAATACAGCTCTTCCCTACCCCAGTACATTCCTCCACCCTATGTAGCTTCTGTTATAATTTCATTTATTTTTTAATACACATCTTTGATGTGTTGCATCTAATTGTGGTTAAAGAATACAAATGTTATCAATATACCGTATTTTTTGCACCATAACACTCACTTTTTTCCTCCTAGAAAGTAAGGGGAAATGTCTGTGCATGTTATGGAGCGAATGCCTGTGGGTGGCAGGGGGGATCTGCTGCAGTCATGAGCAGAGGATCCATGGTTCCCCTTCCTTCCATCCTCCATGGTTACAAAGCATGGATCCACATGGATCCTCAGGATTTTTGCATTGGGCTACTCCAAACTCACTGTCAGATCACATGTCTGTGGCCACAGAATGAACCACAAAAATCATATATCCACTATTTTGTTTAGAATATTTTTTTTCTTGTTTTCCTCCTCTAAAAACTACGTGCGTGTTATGGTCTGGTGCGTGTTATAGAGCAAAAAATACGATACTCTTCACTCTTTGAGGGCCTTGGTTATTTAGTGTCCTTTCAGTAAAAAAAAAAAAAAAAAGGTAAAGGACCCCTGACAGTTAAGTACAGTCGCAGATGACTCTGGGGTTGTGGTGCTCATCTCGCTTTATAGGCCGAGGGAGCTGGCATTTGTCTGCAGACAGTTTTTCCGGGTCATGTGGCCAGCATGACTAAGTTGCTTCTGGCACAACAGAACACCAAAACCAGAACAGCGCACGGAAACGCCGTTTACCTTCCCGCCGCAGCGGTACCTATTTATCTACTTACATTTTTCTGGCGTGCTTTCAAACTGCTAGGTTGACAGGAGCAGGGACCGAGCAACAGGAGCTCACCCTGTCGTGGTAGCATACGGTCCTTTCAGTAGCATACCTCAAATTCCCATGTGTAGGTGGAGCTGAGCACAGAGTATTGCTCTTATTAAGTATTTCTTCTGTACCACATAGTTAAACTCTGGCGCTCACTCCCACAGGAGGCAATTTCCTCCACTTTCTTGTCCCTTGTGTTAGCAGTGGCATCCCAGTGCATTGGTTCCACAAGCAGTAGGTACCACTGGAGCAACAGTGGTAATATGGCAGCATGGGTCCCATATGACTGCTTGTCTTGAGGCTCCACTGATACAAGGTGAATTTGGAAGCCAACCTATCCCTGCACAGCACCCTTAAGTCAAGGGTGCGATAGGCTTAAATCATACATCTCATAACCTATGGCCACCCTGTATGTTAAACATGAATGGGGATTAGGTGCTCATACTTTTTGCCTAGATTATAAAGTTAAATTCTTATTAGCGTCATTAAGTATGTCTTAAAAGAATAAGATGTGTTGGATGGATTTAGCATAAGAACAGTTAACGATCCTGTTTCAAAGTCTGTAATGGATACCCCAAGAGGAATTGATCTAGGTCCCTGGAAGAGAAACTAATCTTATGAGCAACACTTGAGTAAATACAAGTAAAGTTGAATAGTCTCTCCAATAACATCTGTTTCCTATAATGTTCACGTTAATGGAAATGTAGAATTGGGATATGCCTGCTCTTTCGAGAATTTGGGGTTTGGTTTTTTTGTTAGAAACAGAAATATTATCCCATACATTGAGTTTTTGGGTTAGGGGTAAGAAAATGAATGAAAATCCTTTTAAAAGCATGTGCAGTTGAAGCATCACAATTTTAATAGCAAATGAAGAGACAATGTATTATTAAAGAGAATACAAATGAAAGTGCTTTTTTATTAGAAAGAGAGAGAATACTAATACAAAATACATCTTAGCAGCAATGTACAATCGATCGATACAAACATGAGAACAGTGAAATTGAAGAGAACTGGAAATTGATTTGGGAAACATGAGCTTATATCCATGCTAACAGCGTTGTTAATGTGGGCTCTATTTGTTCATTTGTTTTAGCAACATCTCCCCTTGCTTAGGGTAGGGCACAGGAAGTCAGTGCCCAGCCTCTTCCAAAGGGGAACATCCAACAATCTATGGCTGTTTTCTTCCTGAGAAAGGATGGGGCTATTTGGATGTATCTCTTCCTTTGATGTGCATGGCATTTTTGCATTTTCCATGGGCCTTGGGTTGTGTGAAGGGCAGGTTGGTGAAGGTGTTTTGTGGGCAGCTGTTGAATCAGATACATAATAGAAGGAACAACCTAGAGGAAGTGAAAGTGTGAGTGGGCTGATGGAGCGCATGAGAGCTCCATTTAAAAACAAGGCAACCATCCACTTAACCCCAGGCTGCGCTCCAGAAAGCAATAGATTAGCTAAAGCAGCTTTGACTTGACTTCCTCTGATCTTGGGCACAGTCAGGTCAATGGGGGAAAGAAGCCAAAGCCACGGATTCCTGGAGACTGTTGTCGCCTTTATATCAAAATATTTATTTTATCACAATATTTATAGACCACCCTTTTATATAAAATATCACAGCAGTGTGCAATGAAATATTCAAGTATTATTAAAACAGTGTCATAAGAACAATAGGAAATAACCATAGAAACTGACTCATTTTGGCAAAGTTTAAACACCTGTCGACACAAAAAAGGTCTTCAACAGAAATTTGAAAATTAGCAGGATAGCTTTGCTTTGCTTATTGTACCTTTCCCTTCCTTGGAGGTATGGCCCAGTGGCTAATAGCTGTTGACCTATCCTGCCTTCATTTGTCTAATCCTTTCAAACAGCCATCTAAAAGTCATTATGTTAGAGATGTGCATCATTGCAGGCTTTTTAAAGTGCATGCTCCAGGGATGCCTTTTCCTTCATACTCCACCTTTTCCCTCTTGGCCTGCTCCTGGCTGGGTATCTCTCTCTCTTTGGGTCATGCCGCAGCCCTCGGATATTAGCTAAGTAGCATCAGTGGCACTCAGCAGAGCATTTGCTGGGCGCTGGAATTATTATTTGGGGAAAGACAACAGTGACACCAGGCTGGTTCAGCTCAGCAGCACCAGTTTGTAATTTGGGCTCCTGTTGTCAGAGGGTGTCTTGCTCTGGGTTGATAACCTCCCTTTTCATTCTCAGTTTAATCAGCTTGATGCTAGGCTGATGTCTTTTCGGGAGAGATGGAAGCAGCCCAAGTGTATGCATGTTATGTGGCATGAATGGAATCTGACTTGGCCTCAAGGAACTGGGGAAGTTAATAGGCTGTTTGGCCTCTCACCTTTCAGCTCCCGATAGCGTAGACAAATCACACCATTGTGTTTTGCTGCAGCATCAGCTGCTGCTGTTTTCTTATTGAATGACACGCTTCCCTTCCAAAAAGGGGGAAAAACAGACCTAACCTTTGCTTCTCTAAAGAGAATAGGACTGATTAGGAGTGCAATGTTTGTGGGGCATTGAACAACATTGCCTGCTGCATTGGTGCTTCTTCTAGATAATGATTCTGGCTTCACAATCTGTCGTAGCTAATAAAGCCTGCCAGAGGGGATAGTACTGGGTAGGTTTTTAATTTGCCCATACTGGAACAGCATTTCTTCTCTGCCAAGGAGTCCCTTGGCTTTGATGCTGAGGTGCACTGCAACCATTAGGAAAAACTTTCTCATGGTGAGAGCTGTTTGACAGTGGGCAGATCCACACCACACAATGCTTGTTTAAACCCCACAGCAACCCTGTCAAATTGAGACAGCTGAGAGGCAGACTGGCCCATGGTCACCCAGTCAACTTCATGGCCAAGTGGGGATTTGAACTCTGGTTTCCCAAGTATCAGCCCAGCATTCTAACCACTACACCACACTGACTCTGGGTCCAAACTTTGTAAATTGCCCTGGGTTGTTGTTGCTGTTTTAATGGAACAGCAGTTTGTGCAAGTTTTAATAATAACCAATAATAACCAATGTATATTCCAAAGGCAGCAGCTAGTGGCCTGGAGAAGCTTTCCACGGATGAAGATTGGGAGGCAAGTGATGAAATAATACCAAGGAAAGCTCTGCAGGTCATGGAAAACTGCCTGTGGGGCAGGTTATTGGCCAAGGGCAATGTGCAAGCTGAGAGCTGCGCCTGGTTGCAGCTGGCACATCAGACATGATGGGATGATGATGGGGCTATTGTTGCCACTCAGTGCAGCTGGCAAACATCCCTGCACACCACACCTCCATAACAGGCAAGCTCCCTGCTGTTGAATTGGGTTAGCATTATGGTGCTCATGGCACCTCAGCTATGGTCACCAGCTGTCTGAGTATCTGGCCCACACTAGCTTCAGGGTTTTCTGCTATTGCCTGTCACTGCATTTCAGTTCCCTCTGTGATATTTAGTTCTAGTTTTTGCAAGGCAGAAGGCCAGCAAGCCTCCTGCTGCACTCAGCATCCCTGCTTGTTTTCTGAATGTCTCTGGAAGGGATCTCTAATATTCTCTATGTTGGCCCTATCAAATAAAGGTTCATTTGCCGCTTGTAAAGACAAAGGTGTTTTTATCACGGTACTTGATCACAGGCAATTTGTTTATTATTATTTTTTAGAGCATTTGTACTCAGCTTTTCTGCCAAGATGCCTCCCAGGGAGGCTTACATATAGTCAATGAAAACAAGACAGTCCCTACCTGCAGATTTGCAGTATCAAAAACAACATACAAGGGGAAGGGAGGGAAGAGGAAAATCAAAACTCAGACACTAAACAGTTTCTAAACAGTTGTTCCTACAATGATCAGCTGGCAAAGTTCAGGGGCAGGAGATGCCTGATGGAGCTCGGCCTCCAACAAAGCTGATGAAATGAGCCCTGTTTCCTGTCTGTGCTACTGAGGGAGCCTGATGGATTGGCTGTCCCTAGATGACAGTTGAGGGGAGAAGAGGCCTGATAGAGGCAGCCTGTTTGACTGAGAATATGGTCCTTCATATTGAATGTTATCCTGTGGGAGCTTGAGGTTTGTAGGGGAATCAAGAAAAGTCAAAGGTCAAAGTAGAGGACATATAAGAACAGGACCTGGGACAGCTCCAAGGGTGCCTTGCTGCCTGCTTCTCCTTCTGAGGTAACTACAGGCAACTAGAGTCAACAGCAGCATTATTATTATGTAGGCCGACCAGATCTGGACTGTGGTAGGGTCTACCTCCTTGAAGGAGCTGGCTGGCTAAAGGATCCCCACTTTATTTTGTAGTCATTGGCTACTGTATGGGTGAGGAGATAGAGGCACAGTAGGGGAGTCAGATGGTTGTGGAAAGGCCAGAGGGGTCCCAAACAATGTACTAGCCATTCTCCCCCATCTCCAAGGAAGTAGGACCTCAGCCTTAACAGAGACCTCTGTCATGGATGCCAAGATCCCCAGATCATGGATCATAACACCAATAGTCTATTTTTAATATAACGTTCCTAAATTTTATGTGAAGCAATGCTTCATCAGAATCAGAGCTGTGTATCTTTTCTTAATTGATTTCAGGAAGCAGTGGAGCTGTTGTGCCTTGTAAGGTCTTAGGCTCCCCATCCATCTTTGAGGACCAAGTCTTGATATAACTTACCATGAGAACTTACTGTGTGACCTGTTTGGGTAGCTAAGTTCCTTTGACACCTGAGAGTCCTTTCTTTTTAATAATGTCTGAATTAGTTGTCTTCCTGTGGACATCCACTATATAGAAAACTGAGAAAACAAGGGAGACTGCACTGAATAGGTTTTCCACTGGATCGAGTTTCAGTCAGGGTGAGCTCTTCTATAGCAAATCACTGCTTTTGTCTGTACCCTTCATCATAATAACAATCCCAGAATGTCTTATAGTTTAAATTATCTTTTTTCTTACAAAGCTAGGCAGGGCTATTGGCCTTTCTTTATAGATAGTGAAACTGATGCATACAGATACACTAAATTATGAGTATTATTTAAGTCGGAATCCAGGCAAATGGCTTAGTCACACTTCCACTTATCCTGTGCCTGGAAAGCATGTGTCCAAGGGTTTTTCTGCTTGACCCACACATTCTAGGCACAGATCCAAGTGGTTTTCCCCTCACCCCTCTCCCTTCCCAGAGAAAACCCACTCTTTAGAGCTAATTCGGAGCGAATGTCAATCCAGAGAAAACCCTGTGGGAAAGCAATGGGACAAGAAGAAGTGTGGATGAGGCCAAACTATGCTTAGTCTTAACCATGGTTTACTGAAACAAGGCAGTGTCAAATCTTGGCTCATGAAGTGGGCTTGTTTCAATGAAACATGGTTAAGATGAATCACAGTTTAGGGTTCAGTCATAATGCTAAATTACAGTCAATTGAAAATGGAAGTTTTTGATTTCATCCTTATGGCTGTACTGTTGGGGGACAGGAGGATGTGCATCTGAATATAGTTGATGAGTCTGTGACAGAGCAGAGAGGTAGATGTCACTGTTTTTAACCTTTGATACAAGCACCTGTTGAATGTCATACTAGCTTAATATTGCTTCTCAATTGCTAATCATTGCAAGAGCAACTTTATTATCGTAAACTGGGGGTTGTGTTTATCTTCCAAATCATTTAATGTGCTGACCTTTAATTGAACATAATTGAAATTACAACTGTGGTCACTCTCTGCTTGTTTTCCATCTCATTGCTGGGAACTGCAAGAGCAGTGTGCAAATTGAAGGACCTCTGGGCCTCAGCACTCAGTAGGAATCTGAGTGATGAGCTCCTGCAGGGTTAGAGGGAATTCATTTTGCTGTGGATGTCAGTGCTGGCATTTTTGTCCTGTTTTCATCAAAATCCCTTGCCTCCTCCCTGTAGCTGAGATCTGTTATCAGGCATGACCTTGTCACATTGGTTAGAAGACAAAGGCTTTGTTAAGGTCTAACAGTTGCATTTATCTCGGGCACATTTCTCAGCTCCTCGTTGTTGTGAACGCACAAACCTTCCAGCCTTGTGAAGCAGCACAAAGCTACAGTAATGCCTGTGCACTGTCCTATTCCTATTGCTATCAAATTGTCATTCAGAAAGGGAGTGGCTGAACCCAAAATATTCTCATTTCAGTCTTCTGACATTCTCGCTCAGAGGTCTACCTGGATTTTTTTTAGTTTCAGGTTACTTGGGCTTGTTTATAGAGCGGAAACAATGCATTTGGAATCCCCCATTGTTCCATTTCTTTATGGTACAGATTGCTGTGAATCTCCAGTCATGGTGGCAACATACTGCATCCAGGTTCAGAGGCAGCTTGCCTTGGAACATCAGTTGCTGGGAAACAGCAGTGAGAGAGTGGGCTATAGCCCTCATTTCCTGCTTATGGGCTTCTCATCAATGTCCTGTTGGGCACTGTGGAAAATGGGATGCTGAACTTGATTCACCTTCTGTTTGACCCAGCAGGGCTTTTCTTACATTCTTAATCTTGATGCAATCAGACATAGAATCTTATCCAGATTGCTCTTTCCTTCTTTCCTCCCCCCCTCCCCAAACAGCCCCGTCAGTGTTTCAGGGCACATGTGCATTAGAAGTGGAAAAGATGTAAATGAATTTACAGAACTGAAAGCTCCTGAAGACTCTGCATGCTCCAGTTTTGGAATTAATTTTAGAAATTGTCCTGGTTTAGACATAACACAGGAGGAGTGGAGCGGAGGACAGAGCAAACCCACATAACAATAATGCGTGGGTGTGGAACCAGTGGCCTGGAGGTCAAATGTGGCTCCCCAAGCCTCTCTGCCCCTCAGAATTCAATAGAGGCTACACCTCTTCTCCTCTGTCCACACATATCACTGGCTCTTCTTTACATCCCAGCCATTTTTGCCTGGCTGGAACATGTCCTCTGATAATGCCTTTTGCCTGGATGGAGGATAAAGAGGGATGCATGAATGTTTGTAGGAACGAGCCAACTGTACAAAGGTGAAAATTGTATTTGTTTCTCTGCCTACTTTTGCCTCTGGCTCCAGCCACCCAGAAGGGTGAACCCCAACAGACATGACCATCAAGTAATGTAAGTTGATGATTAGTTCTAAAACACACCTCAGAATGCTCTGCCATGTTCAGGGATTCCTTGGGAACCAAACTGAGGTGGAAAAGGTTCCCTGAAGGCAGAAAATGTGTGTGTGTGTGTGGAATCTAATCATTGCATTTATTCATTAAACTACTTTGCCTTGCATCATAGCTGATGTTAAATCACTCAACAATAGTATAAAGTGCAACATGCTATAATAATAGTTTGTGGGTTCAGGAGACGAGTTGCTGGAGAGGGAAAAGGTATAGCTACCTGAGCTTATTTGAATCTTGTGTGTTGTAACATGCCAAAGATCTTCTCTCCATCCAAACGTGTTTGGTGCTCAAATGCTGAGTACTTCTCTAAATCTACTATAGAGTGATGGGTGCTGAAGGTTCTTATTTAATGCTGAAAAATTTATACATATTTTGGACTGTTTTAAAAATAAAGGTCCAAGTAAAGGAAATAAAAGTGTCTGGGCTTTTCAGGGGTGATGATATAGCTGGCCTTTCTTCCATCATGCAGCCCAAGGGAGCATGCATGGGTGGTTCCCCCATCCAAGCACTGATCAGACCCAGACCTACTTAGCTTTAGCAAGGTGATGGCTTCATATGGCTTTTTGACCAAACAGTGGCCTGTGATCTTGAGCTTTGTTAAAGTGGTCCATGGTATCACATTAAAAAACTATATTGATTTTTAATTGCATGCTTATTTCTTCTTTTATTCCTTACAATGTATTTTATCATATTGCAATTTGAATTCTATGGAAATGCAAAGGAAAGAAAAAAGAAAGAAAGAAAGAAAGAAAGAAAGAAAGAAAGAAAGAAAGAAGCAACAATAATACAATTTAAAAGCACCCAGTACACCCAGCACAGTGCATGAGGCAGAAAGTCATTGAGTGGTTCACCAAGATTACCAGTGATTTACAGGCGGTCCATGGGAGGTAGGGAAGGTTTGGGAACCACTCTTTTAGACCATCCTCCAGGACAGACCCCTACCCCCAGGGAGACCTTGATTCAACTGCTTCCTTGGCTATGAAGCTCTCAGGGTGATCATGGGCCAGTCACTATGCCTCAGACTAACCTACCTCACAGGGTTATTATGGGTTATTAAAGCACACGGGAGTGCACCACTTTGACTTCCTCGGAGGAAAGGTGGCATCTAAAAATCCAGATTAAATAGACAAGGTTGCAGCTATTTGGGCAACATTTCAGTTTCAACTGAATGGAAAAGGTAGGCTTACAGGTGAGGTTAAAGGAATAGAGAGAACACCCGCCCTTGGTGTTCCAAGGAGATGGAACAGGCAAAAAGAGAAAAGGCAGTCTTTTAAGAGAGAGCTCTAAATGCCTGGAGTAATCTCTACCTTACCTAAAGCATTTTTCAGCTTGATCAATATTGTAAGGTAGCTTGGTTAATATTGTTTTGAAAATAGTTGTAGAGCAGTGTCTTGGTTCTAAATCTGTTGAGTGTGAAGATGCATCTTCTCTGGTTTTCCATGGTTCAGGAGGTGACCTGAAGCATGTGGTAAAGAATGTACACTGCTCCCCATTGCACTGTAACTTCTTCCATTGGTAAAGCAGGCTGCAAGTCCAATACAGTTTTATCTTCCTGAGCTGAAGCTAAATCAAACCTGATGAGCTGCTAAAAGGACATCCTGTACATACATGGACATCCTGTAAATCTTCCCATTGGAATTAAAACCCTTTCCCAGTCACCTTCAGGTGTGTTTTGTGGCAGCTGTAATGATGAGATGCACTATTTTTTAAAAAAATAAAAGATGCAATTCCTAATCCAAAAAAATTCTATCAAATGTTTTTTTAAAAAAATTCATAGAGATGAAAAGTCATAGCTAAGGGCCCCCCATTTGCTGCACAACAACCCAACCACACACAGACACAGATGTATTTCTCATATAGTAACCCCGGAAAAAGAGCAGAGACTCAGGTGCAATTTGGCTGTGAGTACTGAGTACCAGCCCTGTACCAAAGAGCGATCATTTTGCCTGTAGTCCAGTCATGACCTGAGTTGAAGTATGTGGATTACCAAGACCACCTGTTTGGGAAATGGTCCCTAACAAATCTCTCCCTATATTTTTGGTCTTCTTTCAAAGCTGGCTTGTGGCTCTGATGTTGCACCACAGCTGGGTGGGGGGATGGGTTTGGTTCACTGTGAAGTCTGCTTGATAATGATTCAGACGGGCACCTTTCCAGCCCCTGTGGTCTCACTGTCAGGCTTGCAGACAGGTAGCAGGGGAGAGGAAGGCATGATGTGCCCCAAACTACCAATTAGTTCAATGTAAGTGCGGGCTCAGTGAGGATTGTCAGTGGTTCAGTGGGGTGCTGCTGGCCTTCATTCCTACTGACAGCCTGTCCTGTTTGATTTGTCACCTTGATGCTCCCTGCAGGTGAGTTGTCCCTGCTTTTTTTCTTTTTGGTCCTCTTTGCTGAGGTGAGCCACCTTCATGCAACAATGGACTTTCCAGTAGGGCCTGATCTGTGTTTTGAGATCTGGCTTCCAGCCCATGTCAAATCACAGCATCCAAATGTATATATCCATATATCTTCAGAATCACCCATTCTCTTTTACTGCAGCCTTAGGCAACCTGGTGCTTTCCAATTGGCTGGGACTGATGGGACTTGTGGTCCAAAACAGTTGGAAAGCACTAGGTTGGCTGAGGCTGTTTTACTGGTTCATAGGAATTTTAACTCTTGGCCTGCGATAGGAAATTCTTAGTGCTGAGCTGTTTATAGAGCAAGGTACAGTGGTTCACTCATTGCAGAATTCTACAGGATTTGCCACCCCCACCCCCCAGTGATCTGGCTCAGACTACTGGGTGGAGTAAGAGGCAAGGGAAGAAGGGTGCAAGTGCTTGGCTTGTATTCAGTTCACGACACACCTTTGTCTGTTTGGGCCCCTCTCTTCTTATCTGCAAGAGAGAGGAGGCAGCTCAGAAGAATATTAACCTGTCAGGCAACTATGCTGTAGTGTAGAAGATGAAGTGCTTCTAAATTGTCATATGAGATGCAGCGATTTGACCTAAAGAGTGAATCTTGTTGAGTTTGGGAGGGGGAAGAATGATCGTTCAACTATGTTTTGGGTTGTACATCTGCAGCCTTGCTTTGTAGGTGTGCTTCTGTCAACACTGTGGCATTTGTCTTTTTTTAGTTGGCTTAAACAAGTGCAGGAAACAAAGCACACAAAACATAAGTTGGCACGCCTAATGATCCTGAAGATGATGCAACATACTGGCAAGTGTGTGTTTGTTTGTGTGTGTGTGTGTGTGTGTGTGTGTGTGTAAAGAATCCATGCCCACGTCCAGCTCTCTTGCATGTGGCAATCAAGATGTGCTTGGTGTGGGAGGGACTAGCCCGCATCGACTTGCTTCTTATTTTATTGCAATGGTTATTGTAGCATATAAGCAAGAGGGAGAGGGGTGGGGAGATGTGATGGGAAGCTTATAAAGCCACTAGCGAGGCAGTGAGAACAAATGAGGAGTATTATTCATTCTCAAACTGTGAACATTTGAGGTCGAGCCCCTGCAATTGATTAGCCAGCAGGTTTCAACAACCCCAAAGAAAAAGTCGTCATACGGTGCATAATTAATCTGCTGTACTTCTGTTTCCAGAGTCATGTGGTGTTAGTCAGAAGCATAGCTGGCTTTTAGAAGAATTAGGACACAAAGTTTTTCAGACACTACTGGCAGAAGCAGAGTTCATGGGCAAAGCACCTCTGACTGATGGATGCGAGGAACAAATGGCTGATGGACATTGCCAACAGCTTGGGAACTTCCTTGTGTCATATCCAGCTGGCAGCTTAGGTGGAATGTTGTGAATCGGATTATTTAGTTGCTCCATGGAGTAATAATGTGCTGAGTGAAATTGCATGTGAGAGCCAGTGTAGTGAGGTGGATAGAGTGCTGGACTTAGACCATGGAGACCCTGATTCAAATCCCTGCTCAGTTATTAAGCCCTCTGGCCTCACTTACCTTCTATGTCTGCTGCAGGGATAGCCTCATGTATTCCAGATAGCATGAAAAGCATCCGGGTGGAAATGGGTGGTGGTTGCTTTTGAGCGAAATATTGTGACAATGAAGTGGGTGTGGGTGTCACCGCAATGCTTAGGCCACTAAAGACGGAAATTCCTTTGGACTTAGTAAAACTTTGGGTTGTATTCAACACAGCACTAAGGTGAATGTTACATCAGAGCAAGGATGTCTCCTTGCACCATGGAATGTTCTTCCCCTTCCTCACCCTAAATCTGTTCTTTCCACGCAAACCTCTGGAACAGATTTCGGTTGGGCACAGAGTGCGCATGCGCAGAGCAGAGGGGAGAAATCCCTTTGTGCTAGCACAAAGCGCTAGTCTAAAATGTTAGTGGAATGGGTTGAAAAGGGCTCCCCACTCCTGAGTAGAGGGGCAACTACTCGGTTGTTTGTCTCAAGCAACTTGCCCAAAGGTTTGAACCATAAACAGGGATGCTCCAATATCGCAGATCATTAGGGAGCTGCACAGCATAGTCCTGCTGACTGGGGCTGATGGGACTTGTTGTCCAAAATATCTGGAGGAGCCCTGGTTGGTCAAAGGCTCTTTTAAAGCATGAAGTCATAATAAGGAGCAGGTAGGTGGCCTAGTATGTTGTTACACATGTCTGTCACCTCTGGTGATCTAGCTTCCTGGGCTGTTCCCAGGGTCACAGGTAAAGTGAGCACAATTAGCAAGGCATTCAAAAGGTACAAAGGGCTGGGAGAGCAATGGGTGCTACAGATGAGGGGGATGAAGGATCAGGGAAGTTGCATGCATGGACTGGTATGGAAATCCTGAGGATGTAATTCAGCCTGGTCCAGCTTGGAACAAATCCATCCCACTTCATTTCTTTTCTTCACTACTGAACATGGGCTGTGAGACAGGACAGATGATGCCAGTTGAGTTGAGACTCCTAAGTCCTGATCTGCACATGCGTGCAGCATCACTTGATTTTTCAGCACTTCGGCGATCACAGCAGGAGGAGTTCATTGTAGCACAAAGCAGAGCGCTCCATCAGTGCAATCATTTCTGCTTGCCTGATGGAATGGTTTTCCTGGTCCTCCTTTTGCAAGCTGTCCTGATGGTTCTCCTGACCCACTGAGCCAATTTTAGGGGGTGCAGGGTGCAAGCATGGGGAGGGGAAGCTTATTGTGATAGTGGAAATCCTTGCATGTTATCCCTTAGCAGGTCATGTTAGTTGAATCCTATCTAGTGGGCACCACAGTTCAAGAAGGACACTGACAAACTGGAACGTGTCCAGAGGAGGGCAACCAAAATGGTCAAAGGCCTGCAAACGATGCCTTATGAGGAACGGCTAAGGGAGCTGGGCATGTTTAGCCTGGAGAAGAGGAGGTTAAGGGGTGATATGATAGCCATGTTCAAATATATAAAAGGATGTCACATAGAGGAGGGAGAAAGGTTGTTTTCTGCTGCTCCAGAGAAGCGGACATGGAGCAATGGATCCAAACTACAAGAAAGAAGATTCCACCTAAACATTAGGAAGAACTTCCTGACAGTAAGAGCTGTTCGACAGTGGAATTTGCTGCCAAGGAGTGTGGTGGTCTCCTTCTTTGGAGGTCTTTAAACAGAGGCTTGACAACCATATGTCAGGAGTGCTCTGATGGTGTTTCCTGCTTGGCAGGGGGTTGGACTCGATGGCCCTTGTGGTCTCTTCCAACTCCATGATTCTATGATTCTAGTATGTTTGATTATGAAGGGCAACTGAATGCATGAACCAGATATGATGTGAAGAAACCCAAAAAGTTCTTTGTGTAGTGCTAATTTCTGGGAGGGGTCATTAATACACACTAGTCATCAATTTATATTGCAGTGGTCTAGTGTTGAGCATGCATGTGTGAACCAGTCCTTAACAAGAGGCAGCGGAATGTATGAACTGACTCCATTGAAAAACCGTTTGCTTTTTGAAGTGATGTGAAGAGATGTGAAAGATCTATGTCTGGTGCTGCTTTTCTTGTGACCCACTCACACATCACTAGATATTGCAGTCACCAAACAGGGCTTGTTCAAACTCCTTTTCACTAAGTTCCAATTGCATTGTATTGGAAGTTGACTGTGTTAACTTTGTTGACAACCAACAAAAACCAAAACAAACGTGCATATCACACAGGGATGGAATGAATAAACTGTTTCCCTAGATATTGTTGGACTCTTAACTCCCATCAGTCTCAGTCAGCATGGCAGGAATGATTGGAGCTGCAGTCCAGTGTCTGGAGGGGGCTGGAAAAATACCAGTGGCACATTACAGCCCACATGCATTCCAAAAAGAGAGCTCAAAGCACGACCACAGAGTTATTGTGAGAACCTTTTTGATATATGCCCAAAGTGATAAGAAAGGAGAATGGTATAGTTTAGCTTTCTCTCTGAAGCACTCTAGGGTTCAGACTTCCGGGGTGGCGCCATCAGCAATGGCGGACTCCCTCTGAACTGGAGGGACTAGCTCCGCGCGAAACGGGTCTTTTCCGCTATGGCGAAGCGAGGACCCTTTTAAAAATCACAGGCGGATGAAGCCTATGACCATGGGACTCGGCGGGCACCCTTAGGCCCCCCCCAACCCGCAAAGGAACCCACTAACGGGCTCCGAAGCAAAGAGGGGGAAGCGGCGCGGTGCTGTGAGTCAACTGCTATTTCCGTGGAGCGAAGCTGCATAGCCGTTGCCGGAGAGCGCTGCCTTTTTCCTGGGACAATTTGGCTTCTAAAATAAGCACCCGTGAGTACTTAAACTTTGAACAATTGGACTTTAAATAAGGACTTGCGAGCAGAAAGGAATTGGACTTAAAAATTTACTTCAATTTGGTACTGAAACGGGAAGGTCTAAACAGGAAGTCAGCCTTCCGTTTCTTTGTAGACAGAATAAAGCAAAGACAACATAAACTAGAGCTCAGAAAATCGCTTCTAAAGGTTTGGCTTTCATCATTTAAAATCCTTGAACCCCCCTTCGGCAGCAGGAGAAGAAGGGGGATCTTTTTCGGACTGTTTAAACCTGCAGAAGTGAGTTTAAAGTAAAGTAACTTTCCACCGTCCTGATCCTGGAGCGGTGTGTCAGGACTGACGTTTGAAGCTCATTGACCAGAGACAAACGTTTTTGACAGATAGCTAAAAGAAGAGAAACATAGTGATTCCACTGTTTCCTTTCGCATTTTAAAGGAACAAATATTGACAAAATATCTCAAAAAAGAAACTTTGTTGCAAGAACACTTAGAAGTTTTCTCCCTAGAGGGAGACTGGGAAACTGTAACTAATTCCAGGGAGCTTGCAGCTGTCACAGATTACAATCGTGGGAAAAGGCTTGTGACCTTGTAGGACAATGTATTCAGAAGCTCTGTTGTGTGCTCTCTGTAAAATAAATGCTCTACTGGAACAGTTAACTGAGAAGACGGATTTGATGACTAATGCGGTCAGAATTTTTGAACAGGCAGTGGGAAACTATATGGAGCCCACCCAGGAATTAAATCAGGAGTGTGCCCTGACAGAACAGATGAGAGAAGAGGATGTTGCGGAATCTTGGGTGCCAGAGATGGAGGGAGCTGCGGCCCAGCAGGAACATGAGCTTTTGGATTTGACAAATGAACTTGGAAAAAGCCAGATTAGGAAAGATAAAGTTTGGACTGGTTTGGAAATGGGGGGTTGGATAGACCCCCCTATGCAGGGATGTTTGGACTTTCCGAGTCTGGCAATGGGCCGTGAGATGTTTGGAGCTGTGGGGGCTCTCAATTTTGGAGGGATTCTGAAACATGTTTTTAAATACCACATGGAGTTTAGTCTGGACTATGGAAAAGGGGCTGATTTGTTGAAAAGGGTCAAAAACATTACCAAGCTGGAGTTCCCACGAGTGAAAGGTGAATATGAAGAAGAGCTGCGGAAGGGACATGGAAGAGATTTAAGGGTTATGAGAAGTGGGTAAAAATAAGATTTAAGTTTTAAGTTTTAAGGTTTTTTATAAGATAAGATGAAAATAGATTAAGGTAATGTAATGACAGAATATTATGAAATATGGAAAGGATTTGCTGCGATAATTATTAACTGGGATACAAAAAAAGGGAGGAGGAGGAGGTCAAAGAAAGAAGGTAATGAAAGTTGAAGATTTGAGAACGAGGGTTTTATTTTTATCTGTTTGTGGTGTATTTTTGTTTTTTGAATTTGTATTGTTGGATGTGGGTTTTTTTCTTTCTCTTTTTTGTTTTACTCTTTTTCCTTTCTCTGCTTTGTCTTTTTCTGTAATTTTTTTTAAAAAAAATCAATAAATATCATTTAAAAAAAGAAGAAGAAGAAGCACTCTAGGGTTGATGCCCTTATTTTCGTGCCAAGATTGTGCCCATCTTGTATTGCGTGTATCTCTATTCCTCCCTTTCAGATTGAAAGGAATCAGCAGAACTAAGCCACTCAATAATGGGTGTACACACTCACAGCTTTGTAATATCAGAATAGTCAGTCATGAGTTTGAGGCATGTGAACTGCAGCAAAGGTCATGTGGAATCTTGCAAGACGCGTGCCTCATTCTTTCCTCTGACTGTTCTGGTGCTATAAAGGCGCACCTCTGCGGCCCTTACCTGGCTGCAAAACCAAGATTGGAGGGGGAAAGTAAACTAAGAAGTGATCTGAAAAAAGAATGCCAGGGGGAGGGATGATATTTTGGCCCTCTGGTGTTGCTCATCTCAGATCTATCACTCACTCCCGGAAGCACAAAAATATCTGCCTGGTCTCTTTAAAACTGGGACAGAAGCCCAGCTTACAGTAACCGGTTCATTCTAGTTTGTGCCTTAATATTACATAGCCTGAAGTCAAATTACTACAGAGGAGAGAGTAGACAGAACTCAACCTACACTTCGCAGGGGCCAAAGCGCCTTATGTCACCTTTGTGCAAGGCTTGTCTTGGCTTCACGAGGACCTGTCAGATTTTTTAGCATAATATTTCCTTTCTTGTGAGATAATGACCTGATTCTTGGTCAAGGTAACCTAGCCTCCCGTTGCCTTGACTAATCCAGGAAAGGGTGGAAGCTGAGTCAGCCATACCTCAGCACTTAATTGGCACAACTTAATTAGCAGTGGTTTCCCCACTTCCTTTGTATGGTTTAAGAGCCTTGTTTTTGTATGCATGCATGCTGAGCTCAGCGTGATCACAGGATGGGTCCTCCAAGGAATGTGGCAGGACGGCTGCCATTCAGATTAGGGGTACCGCAGAAGCTTGCGTGGTTCAGAATTTCCACTGAGATATTTTTTAATTTCACAGCCATTTTAAGCAAGAAGTGAGCATTCAGTTCACAAATTCAGCCATGTGCAGCAGGTTTGGTGAACTGACACTTGCCAATGAGACTAAGTTCCACCTCTTTACATTCAGACACAGGAGAGCTTGTTGAGTAGGTAGCAGAAATACAATACCAACTAGTAGGGCAAACCCCTTCAAACTCCCCAGGAGTTACACTTACACAGGAAGGCATAGCTGCTATACCAGTCCTACTTTTCTGCTGGGCAGGTTCTTCTGAAACTAGGAAGAACCACTACTTCCCCTCACTCCTGGTCCCAGCTGTTCATTAGGGTCAAAGGCATTGTGCTTCTGGTGATGGGAGGGAAGGAGGGAACAGGTGAGGGGCCTCTGGGCTGAGCAGTGGTCTTCCAGATGTATGTAAAAACAGGGCCATTTTGGAGACCGAAACCAAGACCTGAAGTCAATGTGATCCCAACAAACAGCACTGGGATCTAAAAGCAGATAAATTGCAGTGTCTGCCAGGTTGCATCCATGACCCTCTAAGTTCTGTCCTGGCTCCCCGCAAAATCTGACTAAGACTAATTTGGCAACGTAAAATGCAGGTCTGTGGGGACATCAGTGCTTCCATTTGCTGTTGTTCATCTCTTTCCTGAAACCAGCACAGAAATCTAGCAGGAGGGAGTGGGGCTACTAGGAGACGCCTTGTGGGGCTGCACTGGGAAGCCTCCAACTAGGGTTCTATCAAGTCCAGGGGCCAGAAATTCTCCACCTCTGTTCTAAAGGGCCAATATGCCCATACCAGTGTGGGCATAGTGGCACAGAGCCAGTGTGGTGTAGTGGTTAAGAGCGATAGACTCTTAATCTTGGGAACCGGGTTCGCGTCTCCGCTCCTCCACATGCAGCTGCTGGGTGACCTTGGGCCAGTCACACTTCTTTGAAGTCTCTCAGCTTCAGTCACCTCACAGAGTGTTTGTTGTTGGGGAGGAAGGGAAAGGAGAATGTTAGCCGCTTTGAGACTCCTTTGGGTAGTGATAAAGCGGGATATCAAATCCAAACTCTTCTACTTCTTTTTCAGCATTTTGCTCACTCAGTTCTTACATCACCAAGTTTTTACATCTTCCTTATTTCTTTATAAACACTCTATTCTCACATTCCACTCTTTTTGATCAAGTGGATCCCAGAGCAGTCTTACTTGTCAAATTTTCCACTCTGTTCATTCATCAGGATTTTAAGAATGGATTCCTAATCTTTAAACTAAGAATCAGGATAGCTGGAGGGGGGGGGGAAGGATGGCATAGGCAGATTTCCACTGGGTATGCAGAGTTTCCACATACCGCTGTTACCTACAGGGACAACAGAGGCAAAACACACACAGAGAGAAGGAGAGACAAATTCCAGTCTGCAGATTAGAGCTGTGGCTCCCCCAAATGATAAAGATGGGCCTTATGCTCCCTAAGCCTAATTGTGAGTCTCCTCTCCTCTCCTCCTACTTTGCACCCGGATGGCTTTACAGGAGCTCTGTGCTCCTGAGCTATAAGCTTAGCCTAATTCTATAATTGTATAATTCCTCTGCATGACATTGCACTATGGGACACCCTTGCTGTGGAGGTGGCAGACCTGCAGGCGGGTAAGCAGCTGATGGACTTGACCTGACAGTTCGGCACAGCTAATGTGAACTCGGGTCACAGAAAAGACCCCCAGCATCCCTTGGCCAGGACTGCACAGCTGAGCATTAAGGCTGAGGCTCCCCTGGGGGAGGGCGCTCACTGGAGAGGCTGGCATGCTCCCGACTCTTGCCACCAGGGACAGATACAGCATGGAGAAGCTTCACACGCATCCCGTGTGCTTGCATCTTAAACCACAGGGTCCTCCTGTGCTTCAGGAGCTAGTTATTTGGTGGAGATCTTCACAGACAGTGGTACCTCGGGTTACAGATGCTTCAGGTTACAGGCTCCGCTAACCCAGAAATAGCACCTCGGGTTAATATCTTTGCTTCAGGATGAGAACAGAAATTGTGTGGCGGCAGTGCGGCAGCAGCGGGAGGCCCCATTAACTAAAGTGGTACCTCAGGTTAAGAACAGTTTCAGGTTAAGAATGGACCTCCGGAACAAATTAAGTTCTTAACCAGAGGTACCACTGTATTTTCTTCTCTGAGAATTGCCTCAGAGGAAAGGGACCCAAGTGGTACGCCTGTGTAGTTGCCAGCATTTCAGAAATCTAAAAACTGTTGATTGCTGGGCTCTTTCCCCCTCCAACCTAATCTGATGCATGTGCTACATTTCCATATGAGCACAGTGTGTGTATTTTGTAATGTGAGAACAGCATACCGCTTTAATTCCACACACTCCTGCTTTGATGCAAATCTTAGGAAGCAGATGGGGGATCAGACTTAAACTGGAATGAAAAATACACTGGCACTGCACATCCCCAAATATAAAAAGTATGCATCTGAATATATCAAAATGGGGCCACAATTTTGGTGTCCATGGACATCCCCTGGTACCTTCTTAGCTACCAGCTGAGAGGCCCTCTGTCCCTGCTGATTTTAATGTTTGGAGTTTTTTTTACAGCACATTTTCCTATTCACCCTCACTTTTTCTTTTAGCTTAGCTTGAGGCTGGGCTAGTAAGACAGTGAATTGGGAAGGGAAAGGAAGAGGGTGGGGCAGCTGGCAGCCAGGGCTTTGCCTTCCAGCCTCCCCTGGAAAACTCTTCAGGATGGACCCAGTCTGCTATGCTTGGGGGATGGACTAGCAGGCAGTGTCCAGGGGGTGCTTTGCCTGTCTCTTGTGTGTTCTTGGGAGAGTTGGGTAGTGTGTTTTGTTTGGTGCGTGTATGCATTTTGTGTGTTTTGGGGTGAAAACATCTGTTTGTTTTGGGGTGATTATGCGAGCAGGTGAGTTGGGCTGTGTGTATCACTTGTAGAGACATTGGGGAGGGGGTGCTTTGCCAGTTTATTTTGGCCTGGTTTTTTATTTTGCTTGTTTGGGGGAGGGGGCTAGGTTTGTGTTTTGCTTGAGGTTTTTTGTAGGGGTGTTTTCTTTGTGCGTGGGTTTTAGTTTTGGGTGTGTGTGTTGCATCTTTGTTCCAGGTTTTTTTTTTAAGTGTTCTGCCTACTTCTTGGGGGTTGGTGGTTGTATTTGTGTTCTTGTTATTCGTTCTTCATTGCTTTTGCAGCCTGCCCCCCCCCCAGCAGTCCTTGTGACTACGCAGTCCCCCACATGGCAACCATTTCATTGTGGTGCCCATGACAGTTTCTCAGATTTCTGAATATTCTCTCAGATTAAAAAAAAGTTGGGGACACCTGCCCCAGAGTCTCTTTCCCCAAACTGGTTGCTGGGGGGGGTGCATGCTTTATTGGGGGGTGGGCTGTAGATAATGATTTTGAAAGTTTTGGAAATCCAGGTAGACAAATGTATTTACATATTTAGTTACTTTGGATTAATCATATCCTGCTTTTTAAAAATAATTTTTCAAAATGGTTTGCAAAAGCAAACCAAAATATAACAATAAAAACAAAGCTTAAAATAGATCAAATATAAAACAAATATAAAATCCCAGCAGCGTTTGAACCAGAAACCAACATTTAAAACAACAGAAATCCGTTATAAAATGCCTTCCAGGAGAATAATTTTCCCCCGACACCTGTCTGAAAACAGGAACAGAGGAAGCTGTTGGACGTCTTCATGGATAGATGGCGATAATATTACTCCCTGTTTACAACACTAGATGGTTTTTTTGCGACTCTCAGTTCCATAGGCTTTGTCAAACAAATGGCTTTTATGCACAATACAGTTGCAATGCTGGTGTGTCTCAAATAGTATTAAGCACAACCATTGCTTGTGAAATGGAGACAGTGATTAGTGGAGCAGGCTGGGGCTCATGAAGACCGTTAGTACTTGGTGCTCTCATCAGAATGCCAAATGGCTGTCCCCCTCTTTCTGTGGCAAAGAGAGACTGTGTTAATTAACTCTGTGCTGCACGAAATTAATGTTTTTTCAGCACTGTGAACATGTAAAGTGCTATATAAATGCCTTCCTTTATTGCTGTTATTAAGAGAGCACTCTGCCTCCCATAAATGGCACCTCTTTACTGTTCTCCTGCCAAACAGTGAGAGTTGCTGCCAGCTGGGTGTATTTTCTTGTTTGAATGTTTTCTATTGTAGCACTGATTGGTGATGGGGTACTGTTGTCATTTCAAGTTGGCACAGTAAATGGGTGGCACCCTCCTCCAATGAAACACTTGTGCTGGGATTGCATAGAACCAGGGATATGCCAGCATATGCCATATGTGATGTTGTTCAAATATTCCATTCCAAAAATTTCCTCCCCACAAAAAAGAGGAGGAACATGGTGGAGACCATAGGGCCAGGACACTGTGTGCTGAAAGTAGAAATATTATACTGACAAATGGAAAACCCTTAGGCATAGTCCACTGCTTTCTAGGGGCTACTTTGTGCATTACATTTTTATTTTAGGGTTAAGGAAGCCATGGTCCTCCAATTGTTATTGGATTCCAACTCCCATCAGTCATTGGCGATAGAGAAGATGGGCATTGTAGTACAACAACATCAGAATGGTTGCAGCTCAGCCCCTAAGATGTTTTAAGTATACATTAGAAAAAGCTGTGACAATTTATTTTTTTGCATGTAGCTTTGTTTATTTGTTTGTTTTACAAAGCCTTGCACTGTCCGCATATATTCAGCAGGGAGGCAGGATAGGCTGCAGCTGAATCAAGTGTATTCCTGGATCCTGCATTAGGGACAATAATTGGTGACAGGCAATGTGATTTCTATCAGAAACACCAATCCCTAAAACCCTTGCACTAAAGAACAAAGATACTGCTGCTCTGATTATGTGCATAAATAATATCGTTATGTCCATGAGCAGCAGCGTGCCTTGGCTCCATGTGCTCATCCTTCTCCTCTGGTGCAGCTGTGATGAGAAGATTGGATACTTTCAGTTCCTGTTTAAAGGAAGCTTCTTATTACATACGTTGGTTAGTTTATGGTTTGTTTAAACAAGCCAGGATCATACTGTCCTGGAGATGGGGAGCGGAGGGAGAGTCCAGGGGCCCAAGGCTCCTGACTGCTCATGTCCATAAGCTAACATCCACACTGGGCCCACATCCTGATTCAGGAGTGATCACAAACCATGGGTTCTCTGATTAAATGCAGAAGCCATGGCAAACCCTGGCCTTGCTTACCCCATTCAGTTTCCTCCTTCCTTCTCCCACATTTTCATCAGTGGATTGTATCAGACTGCAGCATCCCTTTTCTCTTAGTGTATTAACAACCATATATTGTCAATAAACCACAATATTAAACCAGCATCAAAATGTTTTGTGTGTGGCAGTATACAAATATATGTGAATGAAGTGGCTCTAGTACCATAACTGCTCAATTATTCCATTTGTCCATCCAATTCTCACTGGTGCAGGCCGGGCAAAGTGCCAACCTCCTCCATGAATACTTTCTTTCACTTCCTGCTGGCAGCAGGGACTGCTTTTCTTCCAGGCCATGCCTAGATTCCAAGGTCTTGCCTCTTATACATTCTGTCAGGAAGATCATCCTGTTTAGGAGCTATCAGAGCCCAGCTACCCAAAGCTGTGTCCGGTCAGAGAGGAATCGGAGTTTTGGGGGTGGGGGTGCAGGAAGTTCCTAGTTGACTGTTCCAAATGTCACAGGCCACTAAAGCACCCCACCCCCACCTACAAATGTCACAAAGATGCATGGGCCGAATCCAAGTTTTTTAAATGCCATGCCTCATTGCTGTTGGAATTCTGCCTGGGTCAGAGGAATGTGCCACAGCGTAGGCACCGGCAGATATTCCTGTCGACCTCCCCGCGTCTCCACTCTGCTGATAAGCAGGCGAGGTCCGGCGATTCTTCTCAGATGTATGAGAGGAACACACCGTTCTTCCTCTCTCCCCTTTGGTGTCCCCAGGGAGGGGAAAGAAGCAGACAGAAAACTATTTACATCATTTATTTCTGCCTCTTACATCAGTACAGAGAATCATGTCTGCACTCAACAACAGCAAGAAGAAACTCCTCCCAAGTACATCCAGTACGGGTCATATGACACACACACACTGAGCTAACATCCGGTGCTCAGTACAGAATGGACTGCCCCTTTGTTCCCATGGCAACAGTCACAAACATCCTGTCTGGCTTTCCAGCCACAAGCAGCTGGCTGAGCTGCTAGAGCCTTTGCTTGCTGCAGCATTGGTGCTTTATGGTAACATACTCCCCCTAAAGTATCAATGTGTGCCGCGAGCAAAGCGTCATCCAGAGAAGAAAACAAACAGTTGTTATATTTATAACATTCCCCTGTTGTTTCAGTTCCACCCTTGGAACTACCCGCCACTGGTTTAACCAATGTACCTCTCTGGTTGTGTGACTTCGCATTACCTCGGTTAACACCTCTCTGTTGTGCCTTTGTCTCTGACTCAGACACATCTTCAATCTGTCCTTGGTCGTTTACAATAGCAACATATGCAAGGTTAGCAAACTCCTTTGAATACCTCTTGGGTGGTACACCCTTCGTTGCTCTCTCAGACCTACGTATGAGGTTCTTATTCTCTGTGCTCACCGGTTCAACCTTTGAACTCTCTGGAGAACCAGTACTAAACTTAATCAATGGTTCATCCTCCTCTTCTGAGGGTCTAGTCATTATGTGAGATTTCCTCTCAATGACTGTGACAACTGAGCTGTCTGAGCTATCGCTGTCATCATCAGTACTACTGAACTCAATAAGATCAAACTCATCATCATCATCATCAGAATCGTTTCCTGTGGGAAATGTCTGTACTATCCGCTCTTGCTCTGGAGCACTCTCTAGGAACTTTGTGAGAATCACCTGACCAGATTCAGACAAAATTACTCTGTAGAGACCCTTTTCATATCCCACAAAAATGCCTCTGGCATTCTTTACTCCACCTGGAGCTTCTGTTCTCACATGAGACCCGAAAACCTTAAAATAGGCAACAGAAGGTTTTCTATTGAACAGCTTCTCAAAAGGAGAACATCCCAACTCTGTTGAGACTTTTCTCAACCACACATGAAGATAGGACGCTAGCGATTCGGCCCAATATTCATGTGGCAAATGTGAACTCAGCAATTGCGCATTCATCCCCTTTTGCAATTCTTTGTTCACTTTTACACAGACCCCCCTGTTCCACGCTTCTTGCGAAACTGCAACTTTGTGGTCTATCCCTTTTCCATCCAGGAACTTCTGAAACTTCTGTAACAGAAAAACTTGTTTGTCATCTGTGAAAAGACAATCAATGTTAGCTTCATGCATACTTTTAACCTTGTCACAAAACTCCTGAAACTTTTCTAAAGTTTCTTGCGGTTTCTCCATCATATAAACCCAAGAATAATTTGTGAAACAATCCACACACACAAGGTAATACTTTGCACTGCCTCTAGATGGTTCTAGAGGACCAATCACATCAGCATACACCCGCTGAAATGCTCTGTCGACCTTCTTGGTCTTGGTGCTCACACTGGTCACACCTGCAAGAGAGATTTCGTTAGAAACATCAGAATTACATTTCATGTAATCACTTTGATCAAAAGTCAACAAATACAGTCCATCTTTCTCTCTGGCAGTAAGAAACTGTTCTCCATCTTTGTAGATCTTGCAGCTTTTAGCATCATAGGACAGTTTCAGCCCTTTCTTTGCAATCTGCGACACGCTCAGCAGATTAAATCTCAGTTCTGGAACCAGGTAAACATCACTTATAGTCAAGTTCAGACTCTCAAGATACACAGTCCCAATTCCAGTCGCTTCCAACTCCTGACCGTTGGCCTGTTTCACAGTGAAGCTTTGCTTCTTCAACGTCGAAAACAGTCCTCTGTGCGGGCACATATGAACCGTGGCGCCCGTGTCAATTATGAACGAGTTCCCAACATCTGGCGTGGTTCCTTTCGCCATCATAGCCTTTGCAGGTTTCACCTGGCACTTGGTACGGCTTTTGCCTGACGCCTGAGGCTTCGTAGAGCTGCTCTTTGCTCCTCTTGACTGGCGCGGCTTCTTACAGTTTCGCTGTAGATGCCCAGTCTGTCCACAATTGTAGCATCGGACAGCACTCAATGCTACACCATGCTCTCCAGTAGCATCAGCAGTGGGGGAATTAGAACTCTGTTCTTCCCTCCCCCTGTCTTTTTCTTCCAGTGCAGCAAGTCTGTCGTGTTCATTCAGGACCACAGCACAAACTCTCTCCGCGGTCAGCTGCGCGGCCGGTAGGGAACCAAGCTGACTGGCAACAACCTTGTAGGTGCGGCTAAGGCTGTTTATCATCATGAAGCAAAACACTTCCTCCTGAAGACGGAAATTGCGTTCCACCATCTGTTGACGCAGAAACTTCATTTCTGTCAGGTGCGCTTGAACATCTCCATCAGGCGCAAGTCTCAGATTGGTCAATTTCTCAAAATACAGCAACGCTGAAGAACCAGCATCTCTCTGATGCGTTGTACGCAGCGTGTCCCATACCTCTTTCGCATTTTCTAAATGCTGAACATGCACCAACTGATCATCTGAGACACACAGAATTATAGCAGCCCTGGCCCTTACATTCTGTGACTCCCAACCTCTGGTTGGTGCTGCAGGGATGGGGTTTTCAATTACATCAAAAAGCCTCTGATTCTGCAGCAGGGCCTTCATCTTTACAGACCAAGATGAATAATTGTCATTGGTTAAGGGAGGTGGGCAAGGCAAACCTCCCCCTTTCTTGGCATCCATCTTGAAGCCAAGCCTCCAGCTCACAATGTCAAACAAACTGTAAAATCCAACAGTTGTTTTTTTCCTTTCTCACGCAGCAAACTGCAAATTGTTTACGCTTTTTGCACCTGGCAGCTAAACTCAGGCTGCTATTGAAAAGTCCCTTCCAAGAGCTCGTAAACCTTGTAGCCAAAACATTCTCTGATTTTGTTTCGCTTTCCCAGGCTCACACTCAGAGTCCAGCCCCTTTGCCAGTAACTTTCCAGGACCGTTACCTAGCAACAATGCATTTCAATAGGACATCTTATCTACCACAAAAATTTGTGGAATGCAGGCTTCAGCCTTCAAGCTGCAGGCCTCTTCCTCCGGAGCTTTTGTTTTCTTTGAAACGCAGCTCCGTGAACCAGGGAATTAATCTTCCTGCGTTCACACTTTTAGCCCGAAATGCAGCATACCTTGAACTTTGTTGCTCTGGAAAACACCTCTTCTTTCCACCAGCTGTCTGTGGAGCCTCTGGCTTCTTTCAGACGCTTCTCTTCCTCCTTGGAGCAGAGGAGGACAATCCACCAGCCTCTCATTCAGATGTCCGATGAATCGCAACCATCCGAAGGCTGCCACTGTTGGAATTCTGCCTGGGTCAGAGGAATGTGCCACAGCGTAGGCACCGGCAGATATTCCTGTCGACCTCCCCGCGTCTCCACTCTGCTGATAAGCAGGCGAGGTCCGGCGATTCTTCTCAGATGTATGAGAGGAACACACCGTTCTTCCTCTCTCCCCTTTGGTGTCCCCAGGGAGGGGAAAGAAGCAGACAGAAAACTATTTACATCATTTATTTCTGCCTCTTACATCAGTACAGAGAATCATGTCTGCACTCAACAACAGCAAGAAGAAACTCCTCCCAAGTACATCCAGTACGGGTCATATGACACACACACACTGAGCTAACATCCGGTGCTCAGTACAGAATGGACTGCCCCTTTGTTCCCATGGCAACAGTCACAAACATCCTGTCTGGCTTTCCAGCCACAAGCAGCTGGCTGAGCTGCTAGAGCCTTTGCTTGCTGCAGCATTGGTGCAACATTCAGCCTACTTCCTGCTTAGCTTTAAAGCTAGTCCTTGAACCTGCAGATGGGTGGCCTGGCTTGCTTTATCCTCTGCAGGAGTGGGAGGGTGCGCTTGTAGGCGAATGGCAGCTAATAAGACACATATATAGCTAGTATATCCCTGCAACAGAAGTGCTTCTTTTATGGGGGAAGGTGTCTTGATTTCCCACAACATATGAATAACGCATTGACTGTTCATTGTTCTAAAAATAAATGAAACAGAAAGGCTCTAAAAATTAAATTACGGAAAATGGATTTGTGTGGATTTTCCTTCTGCCACAGAGGCCATACCACTAATGATGTTTGTGGAATGCTAATCATAGCGAGGAACTTGAAGATAAGATGTAATAGGAATGAGATTATTATAAAGGACCATGTTGTATGCACACAGGAGATGTTGGGAAGGCACATCTGCAAGTAAATTTAAATCTCAAGTTGAAACAGGAATTACTTGCTTTTCTAGCTCTTAGTTCCAGGTTCTAAGGCGCGGGACTTTTCCTCATTCTTGCTCAGGAGGACCTGTCCAAGACTTTTAGCTGCACGAGGGGAAGCAGCAAATAGTTCTCCTTCCTAACCATGCCAACTGTAAGCCTGGGCTAAAGAGGGAGAAGGTTCCTTACTTCCACAGTTGGAAGGAACTCTGAGAGTTATTTAGTCCAATCCCCTGCAATGCAGGAATCTCAACTAAAGCATCCATGACAGATGGCCATCCAACCTCTGCTCAAAAACCTCCAAGGGAATAGAATCCACCACCAAAATACCTACTGGGTCTTGCAAGTAAAAAGTGGGGGCAGGTGTGGGGGGGGAGAGGGAGAGGGAGAGGGGGAGGCTGAGGAAAATGAAGAGAGGTAGTTTGGGGTTTTAATGTGGAAAAGAAAGAGAACTGAGAATTTGGCAGCTGTTAGCTGAAAGGAGGGAGGAAAAGCTGAAGCCTGGAGACTGCCCAAGTCCATTTCCCAGGGATCTTCCCTCTTGCCTTGTAGGAATGCCTGTTTGTCTCCACTTCCATTCTCCCCGTACATTTGTAAATAAAGCAAATATTTCAAGGACACCATATGTGTCTCCAGAATGCTTTGATCCAAACACAACTAATTTTAGGCGTGCTGCACCTGGAGCTTCTTACCCTCTGGGGATGTGTGGAATAACACAGACACTGTTGCTGCATCCTGCAGTCTCTTGGCGAGATAAGTCTGCAGTTCTGCAAAAGACACCTGTAGCTCAGGGATGGCCACAGCCCACATGTCTTGCCGTCAGTCAAAGCACAAGCAACTTGCCTTTGCTGCGCTGTATTCCCGTGGGAACCTGCCACTGTTGACGTGCCTGGGAGGTGATAGAAGGTGAGAGGCATATCCCACCCATGGGTGTGCACCTGTCAGTCCTGCAGGCAGCCCACCCACCTGCCTTGCCATGTGGATCCCTGGCCTTGACCTGTACAGCAGAGCTGTCCTAAGCCAACATTACCCAAACCATCCCAGAAATTCTTCAGTGGATTACACCGCGGTAGCAATGGCTACAAATTCATTGCTGACAAATGCAGCCAACTCTTGGTCTCTGTTTACCCCTGTGAATTCCATCAATAAGAAGACATTCATCTTCAAAGGGAAAAGGGGGTCACGAAACACAAGGCAAGATGAAATGTTAGTTTGGATGGTTCACTTCTGCCTCAAAACTTTTGTGTGTGCTTATCCCATCTGTATGCCTTGGGGATTTCTTTTGGGGCTGTTTTCTGACCTTTGCAAGCTCCTATTTTAGGGAAGAGGTTAGGAGGGTGCCTGATATCTAATAATAGGCCCCTTTTTATTATTAGGCTGGGAGAGGCATTTGGAGGCAGATATTTCTTCTTCTGAGCCTTCAAGCTGCTGTTGCCTTTCTAGAGAGTGCTAAGCTTAAACATGCATAAATGTGCAGGTCAGAGGGGCTCTTTATGTCCCTGATCTGCTGCCACAAGAACATCACTGTCCTGGGTGATTTAGAGGTCCCTGTGCAATGCAACTTGCTCTCTTCATGCACCCCTCACCTCCCCCCGTTTGCCCAAAGGGTTGGGGAAGACCCCTGAACAGATCTGGGGGGGTGTGCGCACGGGAATGTGTGGAAAGAGGAAGTCCTATTGTACAGGTGGAAGTCCTTGCAAGTAACAGGACAACTTAATTTGATAGAACGCCAGGTAAATTTGGCTGGCTTCTAGGCAGCTGTCCTTAATGGCCCCTCACGGTTGATGTGTCTACTTGCTACACTGAAACAAAAGTAGAAAGCCAGGTTACCTTGGCATTGCAGTGACGTTACAACAGATGTGCAGGCCCAGTGAAAATGTTTGGCATCATGAAATGCATGTTTAGATCCTTGTTGCCAAAGATCCGCATTGAAATACACCTGGCTTGTAGTTTACTTGTGTTGATCATGTGAAATGATGCTTTAGTTTTCAAGTCTTCTACATGAAGGTCTTAAATCCCTCATTTATTTATTTACAAAATAAACCAAAGAAATACTGTTACAGCAGGTTGAAAGCAGAGTAAGGTTGGACATTATCATTGAACTTGCTGTTCCAACATTACAAAAGTACCCATTTCATCTCCATAAACCTTAAAGTTTTAAATTTGAGGAGAAGGGTTGTAGCTCAGTGCTAGTCACCAGTTCAGTCTCCAGCATCTCCAGGTAAAGTTGGGAGAGAACCTGGTGTGAAACCCTGGAGAGGTGCTGCCAGTCAGTGCAGACAATATTGAACATGATGGACCAAAGGTCCAATTACAGAAGTAAGTGTTCAGGGAAACCTAGTACCTCATCTACCATATGTGAGAATTAACCCTATTCTGTAGTTCTGTTTTGGTAGGTTCCTCTCCTGCTTGGCTGGGGATGTGTGTGTGAAAATGTGGCATCTGCTGAATTTATTCATTGTTTCAAAGCATCAGACGTTGAGAGTCAAAATATCCAGGGTCCTGGGCCTTGGAAGAGTTGTTGCATAATAAACAAAACAGGGAGGGGGAAAGCCCTCGCGGCAGTTCAGGTTCCTCGTGTTTGGCTCCTGTTCTTTTGAGCAGCGTTGTGTATTCTTTCAGGTTGGCTGAGCAGCCGTGATGAGCGATTCCATTTTGCAAACTCAAGCAGCCGTCTCTTCTGCTCCCCCTCCCCTTGCCTTTCCCCTCCCGCTTTCCCCTCTTGTCAACAGGAATCCTCTGCCAGCTTTTTATGAGACAAATTGTTTGCTTTGGTGTTTTTCTGAATCGGATAGATTGTCTTATTTGGAAACAACAAGCAACTGTTGGGATGGGAGGGTAATGAATTTTTTACAGCTCATCAGCACGAGGGACCGAGAATGTGGTCAGGAGAGCCAGCCATGGCACAGCTTTGCCAATGGCTTGGCGTCTTGACTGGAAGCCTCTCTCAAACCTTTGACAACTCCTGTTCCTTTTTTGTCTAGCTGTGGGCTCCCCCAGCTCAGCTGTGAATCTCAGATCTACCAGAGATCCCACCCTTTCTTTGTCCTAAATCATACCCCTCCTTCAAGAAGACTGCTTTTTATTTTCTTTATTTATGATTGGTCCCTTACCTTTCCTGCCCTGGCCACAGTGATCCATGTAACGGTCACCTCCAGGCTTGCCTACTGTAACTCGCTCTACATGGGGCTGCCCTTGAAACTGTCCCAGAAACTCCAGCAGGTGCAGAATGTTGCAGCGAGGCTGCTCACAGGGTCCTTGCCATGGGAGCATATTCACCCAGTGCTCTACCAGCTGCACTGGCTCCCGGTGGAGTATAGGGTCAGGTTTAAGGTGCTGGTTTTGACCTTTAAAGCCCTATGCGGCCTAGGACCCTCGTACTTACAGGATTGTCTCTCTTGGTATGTCCCGCAGAGGACCCTAAGGTCCATGAATAAAAATAGCTTGAAGGTCGTGGGCCCCAAGGAAGCCAGACTATCCTCCACCAGGGCCAGGGCTTTTTCAGTGATGGCTCCGACCTGGTGGAATGCTCTGTCCCATGAGACTAGGGCTCTGCAGGACTTGATCTCCTTCCAAGGGCCTGTAAGACAGAGCTATTCCATCTGGCCTTCAATTTGAATTAGCCTGATCCTCTATTCCCTTTTCCCTTTCCTCTTCTATGAATAAGCCCTTTCTGGGACCCCGCATTTAAATTCTTCCCTGGGCTCCTTGCTGGCCATAGTAGGATCAACTTGGCCAGTTAGCCCTGGCGATCATTTGATGTCTACTGACTGGGTTTTTCTCTCTCTCTCTCAAAATGACCTCTGAATTTTAGAATTTTATTGATATTGATGCTGCATTTTATGTTGGTTTTTTTTTTGCTGTTTTAAAGTCACATTTAAATCAATGTTTTATATTTGCTGTTAGCCGCCCTGAGCCCGGTTTTTAAACTGGGAAGGGCGTGGTATAAATAAAAATTTATGATGATGTTTATATCCCACCTTTCCTCAAGGAGCTCAGCTCAGCACGAGTAACCAAGTGTAAGGTGTAGAGAAGCACAAGTTGATCATAGATCATTACACTGTGGCTCATTTCTGTGTCTGTGCTGCCCCTGACAATGGGCAGCTCAGCATTTAGTTCTGGGATCAGCAGTGTGGTATGTTTGGGCAAAGTGGTGCCCTTGTGGACTTTCCCCGGTGCCTTCAACACTTCCTTGTGTGGGGTGGTTGTATTCTTTCCCACTGTCTGAAAAGCAAAAAGAAGCGAAAGCTGGAAGAATGACTCTCTTTCCCACTTCCTCTTTCAGCTCCATGTGATTTTTAATAGTTAAATTGGCACCTTAGTTAATTGGCTAGCTAAACAGAAAGCTGAGTTCCTGAGCAGGCAGGAGGGAAAAGGGGGCAATTTGGGAGACTGTTGGGGGGAAAGCAAATGGAGATTAAGTGGGGTGCATGAATCAGAGGGCAGAAAGAGGGATTGGAGTCAGATAGAAAGTGTATGCACACACACAAAAACTTGAGATCTAGTAAAACTGTACATTTTCACTATACATTTACCGCACTGTACAACTGTACACTTCCTCCCATGGACTGTCTCAACTGACTGTAAAACTCATGGATCTGGTGCTGCCTATCACTGCCATGGCACAAAAACATGATTGGTAGCATGGATCTTTTCCTCCCCCACAAGGGATTCTCTCAAAACCACCATCAAATCATAGGACACCTCTGTGACTACAATTGTGTTCTGTGATTTGCTGCTAGTTTTGCTACCACCCTATGGAAAAATCATGAATATCCATGGGGATTTGTGCCATAAGTCAATCTGGCAGGCACCAGATTGACTATTTTTTTTCTGTGCAGTCTACCAATGTGAGCTTTAATTTGATGCTGATATTGGAGGATCTGATGCAAAATAATGCAAATTCAAGAAGATCCATTTTAATTCTGCAGAATCTTTGCTTTTCCATGGTGGTCTGGGTAAAATACCGGTATATGTATGGGATTATCCTGCTCTTTCCAGGGCAGAGGTCTGTGCTTTAATGCTCCATGTCTGAGCATCCCCTCCTCTGAGCTTTTTCCACAAGAACTCCCTCTTTAAAGCTGAATTGGAGCAAACATCAATTCAGCTTTTCTGCAGATTGATGTTTGCTCCAGTTGAACTTTATAGAGCAGGTATTGTGGGGAAAGCTCTGGAGCAAACAAGGGCACTCAGACATGGAGCTTTAAATTGCCTGGAAAGAGCAGAAGAAAGGTGTGTATCCTTTCTTTCTTGGGAAGGAGAGGAATCTGAGGGAGTGGGGTGAGAAGGAACCAGATGAAGTGATGCCCATGGCCCTTTCCCAAAATGCGTAATGTGCCCTCAGTTCCAAATAGGTTGGCAGATCCTGACTGTCCGGTGGGAGAGACCACAATTTGCCAGTGAGCAGATTCCTTCTCCATAGGAAAGAATCAAGGTCTCCAAACCACAAGGCAATAAATTCTTCTTTCCCAGACAGAATAGCTGAGATGGAATTAAACAGCCTGTTCCTCGTTGTGCCTGAAATCTCAGGTCAGAAGGGCAAGACCTTGCATGCCAGGACTGTGGCCTTGGGGGTAGAGGGGAACCTTTGACAGGCACGTTCCTTCCACAGCTTCTTTTCTTAGGAGGGAGAAACAGATAAGAGCTGTTGATCATCCCACACCCAACTAGCATATTAATAAGCATTGGTCAGTCTTGTTAGGAACTGGCAGAGACGGACAGCCTTCAGTTGACTTTCAGGTGAGCATATTGTGTTTGTCCTCTAGGAATGTCTCAGTGATGTGACAGGCTGCTGTCTGGTTGGCAGGACTGCGTTCTCACATCCCACTTTCAGTTCCTGAAAATAGTATTTTATTTAGATGGCACATGTAGATGTGTAATTTCCTGAGCGTGCTAAAATTAGTATGTTCGTATTTTTCCCCCAGCACTCTGATATCTTTTTCTAAAAATGTTAATCTTGTGAGTTGTTGTGTCTTGCAATCAGTCCATCCATCCACCAATCTCATTATTATGGTCAATTACCAGTATTCAAAAAGGAAGTTTGTACAAATATAGAAAATAATAGCAGATGAAAGAAAATAAAAAACACAACTATAAAAATGACAAGTATCTGTGTCATGCAATAGAATGCCAGGCACAGAAAATGAAATTATGAGTTTACTAAAATTAGTCCCTGGTGAATTTTACATGAAGCAGCACAATATGTAGGTAGCCTGGAAGAGATGAATGCATTCTGATCAGGAAGGAATAAAAAAAGCATGAAATGCACATGATCCTCCTGGGAATTTCCTTAAAAAGGGTTCAGTAAAAATGTTATATGTATCATGATAAAAAGAGCATTGCGTAAGAACATGAATTATCAGTTCTACCTTTTCAGATTCACAGAGCCATTTACATTGACAACAGCAGATATTTTGGCAGTACTTGGAAGTGACATTCGTAGGTATTTAAATATGTTGCAAGTGGTACTGGTAATAGTATTTCTGGTACAATAAAAACAACATCTATATCAAAATGCTGAGAACTGTGGGGGAAAAGGTGGATTTTTGGGGGGAGGGGGAATCTCCCCTCTAGAACTGCTGATGGAAGAATGTTTAAATGCATCAGAGTAAAGGCTTTTGTCTTGCAATATACTTATGAGTATTCCAATAAAAATTACTTCCATTGCATATAAATTATTCTTTATAATATTTCCATTCAAATGCTTTGAGCTATTAGAATTTTTTAATGTGATATTTATCCAGCACAAAAGTTAACAGGGCATACTTTTTTTAAAAAAGCGTTCTTTGCTAAATATAAGCCAAATATGTCATATCAGGAATGCTAAATCAGATCCTGATTGAGTTCAGCCTTTTTTTAAAAAAAACAACAACAACCCTCACATTGCTAGTTTATACAAGGGTCTGTATTATTTCCTCTGAAGGTTTTTGTTGATGAAATATAAATCCCAAGGTTTCTAATTCTAAAAAAACCCTCACATCTCCCTTAAAAAGTTAAAATCAGAGAGCATTGGATAAAAAACATTTCCCCTTTAAAAGGTTTTTTCCACCCATCTCAGAGAATGACTTTCAGAAACATAGGAAATGAGGCTAGAATACTGTCATTGGAGCCTGGTCCTGTTCACATATCACTGGTGGTGAAGATTGAGGAGTTGAATTTGGGGCTGCTAGGGGTGGGAAACATAGAAGCTTTGCTTTGAGGTCGGCATAGCCTTGGAACCATTAAGCTTCCTTGCGAGTAGCCAGTAATGACTAAGGCTAAAGGCAGAGTTACTTGAGTCTGTGGAGGGCAAGAGGCATATCTTGGAGTCAGAGTTATTGCAGGTTATAATCAATTGTTCAGTACACTGCAGTTTGAAGTGGGCATTGATTTATTATGTTTATATTATCCCACCTTTCCTCCTAGATCTGTAAGGTGGCACCTTCCCAATTTTATCCTCGCCACAAGTGAGGCTGGAGATTTAGTGACTGGCCCAAGGTCACCGAGTGGGCAGAATGGGAATTTAAGCCTGGGTCTTGACATTCCTAGTTCAACTCTCTAACCATTACAGCACAGTAACTCTTGGCAGGCTACAGGGCCTTTGTCTAAGTGCATCTGTGGCACCTTCCTAAAACTTCAGTGCTTATTTCTACAAAGTCTCCAATTTGAATAAACAACACAGTCCTGTAGTTTCACTCTGGTAAGTCCCATCCATGGTTGTCAGCGGGATGTACTGTCAAATCAGAGGAATTCAGCTTGTAGGGGAGGATATGTGTGAGAGACTGAGAGCATCACTGTTGAAGTAGTAGTAGTAGTAATAATAATAATAATTTATTTATACCCCGCCCATCTGGCTGGGTTTCCTATATACTATATACTTCATTCATAGGTGGTTTGATTGAAATCAAGGGTATTTAAATTAACAACTGAAATTACAGAAGAAATAAGGCCCATTTAAAGCACCAGTTTAAAGCAAAGTTCCCACTAGTGCTTTACATATTTCATATAGGACAATGCATATTTCTTGGATAATCTGTCAAAATAAAATGTGTTAATTTACAATTTAAGAGAACATCAAAACTATAAGGATATGATGTGTACAATGTGTGTGTGTGTGTGTTTGTATATGTATATCTATCTATCTATCATCATCATGTTTTGTTTTTACTAACTTGTAAAAGTTTACTACAACATTCTTGCTTGTTTATAGAGAGTAAATGTTCATAATTGGAGAGCTGTGCAAATTGCAGAGCTCAGGTAGCTAACAAGCCCCCAAGTAGGAATATGCAATATCAACCTGGCAGACACAGTACAGTAGATGGTTTTCCTAGTGATAAGCAGGATGGCCTCTCCTATAGCCAAGGGCTGGATCCCAGCACTTTTGATGATTTGCCAGTCCCTGCCCTCCAGTGGACCATGTGATCTATTGTGGCATATTTGTAATTTTGCATTATGGTTCTTCGTTCACTTAAAAAAGCAGCTTTTCCTGGCTGGGTTGAAAAGTTATATGAGATCACAGTGCATGCACTGTACTGGGGGTTCTTCCGCCCCCCCCCAGCTAATTTTGGAGGTGGGGAGCTTCTTTGCAAAAGAAAAAGTCCTTGCACAGGGTTTCTGCTGATGGGGCTTCTTAGATGAATGCCACTCCAGAATTCTTTGGGGCTGGTCATTTTCTTTAAATGTGCATTGAACGTGCTTTAAATATATGGTGTGGATCTACCCAAAGGCACTGTAGGGAAAAGACATGTGCCGGAGACATTTGGAAATGGAGATGTGTCTATGGGTGTTTATATGCTAATACTAGAAAGGGCTGCTCCTTTGGGCAATACGTAGCCATGGCTTCAAGTTTTTTGTTTTCCATGAGTTCTGGAGAAGTTGTTTTTCTTTAAACGGCCCCTGGGTCTTCCAAGGAATTGTGTGCACTCCAGGCCCTTGTGCTTTGATTTGTCAACAAAAGGACTCAAATATTGAACGTCTCAAGGTAAAAGCAGTGGAATTGACACATTTCTGTGGAGTCCTTGGCATCAATGTCGCATGGTGGAACTGCAACATCCCTGAAAACAGTTGAAATTCCAAGGTCAGATTTGTTCTTCCAAGGTATGAATCCGAGGGATTAAGTCATCAGGGATTATTGGTTCAACGGCATTCCTGATGGTCTGAGGGCACTGCCAGAATTATGGAGATTCGCCTCTAGGCTTGAGTGACAGCAAGATCAGAATATGCCAAAGAGAGAACTCTCTTTGACATATCAGAAACAGCAGCAAGTAGCAGAAATTTAACATGCCAGCAAACAAAGCGGACTGGCAAAAACACCTGCTGCCCTCCAGTAGGTATGAAAGTGCAAGGAGGAGCTTGCAAGGAGCCTGCAGCCGCGTAGATCCAAACAGGATATACTGCATCCTTCAATGAAGTAAAAAAGCCGGCTCTGCAGTTAATTAAGGATCTGCACATCTCTCTGGCTCTTCCTCAGATATTTTATTTTCAGCGAGATAAGATAGATATAAACACCCAGGTGGCTTAGGAGAGACCTGTGTTCCTTAGGCCTCTTTTTAAAAAAAGGAAATCAAGAGACATACATGAATGTGTGTGTGTGTGTGTGTGTGTGTGTGTGTGCATTTGTGCATGTGCGCAAATGTGTGTACTCACATGTGCCAGTCCTGCAGTTAGGTAAATCTAGATTGATCTTAACAGTCTTTCAGGAAGCTCCTCTTTAGATGGTGATGTTTATTGCTTTACTTGGGAATGTGGAAGCCAGGTTTGGTACATCTGAGGACCTTGCTGCTCATTCTGAGGAGTAGTGCCCTGGATTTCTGCCTTAAAATATTACCCTAATGGTGCCACTCATGTGTGTGTGCATTTTCCCCTACCTCACAGACAAAAGACACAAAACATTTGAACATCAACAAGTTGCCAGGTAAATTACTGTTGACTCATCTCTTGAAATAAGAGCTTGGGTGAAGCATCTTCTTTCATCTGAGCCCCCCAGATTCATTGCAAAACCAACCAAAGGCCTTCTGGCTCTACTTCCATGACCCAGGAAGGTTCAACAGCTTAAGAATGAGAGTTTATGTGCTGTTCACTAATGGTGGGATTGCACATTCATTCTCCCTGAGCTTTTCTGTTCACCCAATAATAGTGCAGCGCAAGTGGCAAGTGTGACTTTTGCCTGGGTACCAGACAGTGATTCTATAAATCAGTCAACCTGGATTACTGCTATGGCTATTTTAATGGGTATACAGAGAACTCTAGAGACACATAGAAGTGCCAGTTTGCTTTAAGCCAACTGATGAACTTCCTGCCAGCATAACACTCCAAGAGCTTCTTACCCCTTACCTTTTGAACCCCTTCAGTTGCTTGCCCAGCCCCATGCAAATCCTTCTACCCTGCAAACCTGATGTGCAGCTATTCCCAATTTAGGGAGCAGGTGAATGAAGCCCTTCCAAAAACAACAGGGGAAGATCCTGCCAAGCACATTAAGCCTGTGCACTGTGCCAAAGGCTAGGCAGGGAGAGCCAAGCTCTGTTCTCTGTGGGGCGCTGAGACTATTTCTTTTGCTGAGTAAGTTTCCCTTGTAGGAAGTAAATAGGGATCCCTGTAATGCTGGCGTGATGAAATGCTGCAGTCTGCCTTGGCCAATAACCTTAGCCATCTCCTGAGTGTACATTCCAGAGTGGAAATACCTCCTGTGTACTTAACCCAGATTTTGCCTCATTCTTTCAAAAGTCACCAAACAGGTGTGGTTGTTAAATTGCAACTATAGTTGTACAACTGGGACAGATTCAGCAGACTGTCTGCAGCTTAGTCTCTGCTTACAGGCTCACTGTGGAGTGGCAGCAACTTCATAGAGAGTCTACAGTCCGTACAATCTGGCCATGCAGTGAGGTAAGTGTTAGCACCTGCCTTCTGCCCGTTTCTATTTGGTTTTTAGTCCCTGTATTCATCTTTATCACATGGCTGGTACATTTTGGAATAAGGCCTACAGCGCTTTGCCTATAGCAACTGGATGCCCAAATGTGGGTTGTAGTATCTTCTATATTAGTCAAGAGGGTCTTTTTAAATCTGCTTCTCATTCCAATTTCTTTGGTTGGCTAAGCTAAATTAACACACGCTGCTCTCATGGAAAAAATAAAAATTAATATATAGTTGTGTAAAAGCCCATTATAAAACCATTTACACTTTCATGGGAGCCTTACAAACAAATTAATAAACTATGTTGAATCACTTATGGCACCCTTGATCTCCTCTGTTATTTCTTTTGCAGAGAGTATGAAGCCCTTTAAACTGAAATGTTTAAAGCTATTTGACTGCAGTCCTGCATCAGGGATAGTCAATATGGTGCCCTCCAGATGTTGATGAACTCCAGCTCTAGTTAGTTCCAGCCAACAAGATGAGGGATGAGAGTGTGAATACAGGAACACCTGGAAAGTACCACATTGGCTACCTCTGGCCTGCATTTGTCTGCATTTTTGTTGCACTTTCAAAAATTACTTGCACAGTATCAATACTAAACCTTAAGAGAAAAGCAAAATTCAATACACACCTGAAGAATTGTGAGATCTAGTTACAAGTCAGTATTGTCCCAACCAAAAAGTACAACACAGTTACATTCCTACATTGTATGTTAATTTCAAAATTTCTATATGGGGAATTGGTTGATCATGTAGCACTTATTCAAAGCCTCTCTCCTCACCGTCAAATGTTTAAAACTCCATCTAGGTTTTCTCAACTATTTGCATGGGACTTCTTAGGAAAAAATACAGCCATAACCCAAAGCTTTCCCAAACCACAATTAGAAAGACCAGAACATATTACTTTGTGCTCCCTTCTTGTTCCTCTGAAAACAGTGAGGAGAAACAAAGACCCCAAGTGCCACTGATCAAGCCCCCGAGAATGAGGCTATGTTTCACCTATTCAAAATACAGTCTTGGGAAGGGGAACATCTAGCCATTCAGTTTTTCATAACAGTATAGCAAGGAACGGGATCAGCAGTCCACTCCTAATTTCTCTGTTGGCCTTCCTTGAGGCCAACAATCTGTTACTGTCTTGGGGGGTTTGCTTACATAAATTTTAAACGTTTTAGATAAGAATGGGACTACATGGGAGCATCTTGTGCTCCTGTCTTGGTGCTTCCATGCACAACTGGAAGCAAGTCATAAAGGGATATAATGTGACTCGTATTTCTTATGCCAACATCGCTCCTCCTTGTGTTGGACTATGACATCTCTGCAGTCTACAGTTCCCCATGCCTTCAATATAGATAGATTGGGTATCACCTAGCAGGTCAGAATTCTAAACAAAGATGTGCTCTCCCAAGCCTACATTCCCAGCATGCTCATACTTCTGTCTCAGCGACGTCTACTCTGCTACAGAACAGAAGATGGCAGGATCCCCAAGGACGTGCTCTAGGGGGAGCTGGCTTCAGGCACTAGGCCCATTGGCAGACCAACTCTGTGCTACAAAGATGTCATCAAATGAGACATGAAGGATGGCAACATCAACCCTGCCATGTGGGGGAATCCCTTGCAGATGACCGCAGTGCCTGGAGATGGGCAGTCAAGTCATGTATGCATAGCAGTGACCAGAGGAGAAATGACTGCTGGGAGGAGCACAGAGAGGAGAAATGCCATGGTGCATTTGCAGCAGCACAACTGGATGCCTTCATTTGCTCCAGCTGCAACAAAACTGATCTCTCCCACATCAGGCTCTACAGCCACAGCAGGCGCTGCAACCTTCCAACAGCTTGACCTCATTCCTCCATTGTCTCCCGAGACAGATGGATGGACAGAATCAGCATGATCCAGATCCTGAAAAGCAGTCTGCTTGGCTTTCCAAGGATGCTTCCGCAGGATCAGTGAAGAACAACTGGACTGTGGGCAAATCTTCTCCCGTTGTTTCTGACAGAAATAGGAGGAAGATGTTAGCAGGGTAAAAATAAACTCTGGAAATGTCTTTCCAGGTCATCTAGTTCCATTTCCCTGCCACCATGAAAGGATTGTTCCCTCCAGCAAGGAAGCTTTCTCAAAAGCACTCAGATGAATTAGTTTGCCTTTTAACAATGGCCAGATTGTGGGTAAACTCCATCCGATTTTAAATGCAAACCCATGGAGCAGGCATGCTTGCTGTTTGGCTGAAAATAAATGTCAAGTAATTTTAGCAGTTCTTTGAAAGCAAGCTCCATTTAAAATGACACAGTGTGGTATATTTGAGCCAGCTGGCTCAGAATTTCTCAAGTTGAATATCCCATTGTACACAAGCATCCTGAATAACAGGGACATGGACTAGTAACTTTAATTATCCCATGATATTTGGGAGCTCTGTTCTTCATCCTTTGCGTGCAAGAGTGGTCTGTGTTTAATGACTTGCATGGAGGTTAATGCAGAGAGCCAGTGTGGCAGTGTACAGTCTGGACAGTTCACTAGGCTTGGGCCACCAAAATCTGGGTTCAAATTCCTGCTCAGCTATGATGCTTTGTTCTCAGCCTAACCTACCTCCCAGGGCTATTGTGAAGATAAAATCAGGGGAGCAGGGAATGGTGTATGCATTCTTGAGCTCTTTGGAGGAATGGCAGGATACAGGCATAAACAAATAAATTCAATGCAGAATTTCGCAAGGAGAGGGTGGCTTGCAAGGACCTGAGACTGCAGCCTAATTCCTGCTAGCACTGATTCAAGATTAGCACAAATACTTTCCCAATTTGTTGCAAGTGAGTTTCAGGAACTTCTGTCCACATCCACAAATTTATGATGACGTATCAGTTCCCATTGTTCATTGTGTTTAGCCCATACAGCAGTTTTTTGAATTGTTCTTTGGAAGAAATAGATGGTTAACTAAATTTGGGGAAAGGAAGAGAAGTCAAGCAGAAGGAACTTTTATATCAACATCACATTCAGGAAATGCTCCTTTTAAATTATTGTGGGACTTGCTTCTTAATCCCCCAGCCACAAGTGTAATTTGGGATTTCAAGTTTTGACGTTCTTCACTTTGATGTCTTTTCATTAGAAATCTTTCATAGTACATTTGTATGTTATATTAATAAAACATTCGTGCCAAGAAGATTTTGAGGGGGCAGAAGAAAGCTGTAGTGTGTGGTTTCTTGGACAATGACTGACCTCCTATATATGTTGTTGGTAAGGGAAAAGTAGATAATAAAGGAGAATTCCTGAATGCCAAAATCCAAGTTTGGGACAAGTACTCTTTGGTGAGATCTAAAGTTTCAAAACATGCAACAGAGTAAAGTGTGGGAACTTGGCTTACATTGGTGAAAGTTCCTAAATTATTGGACACAAGAGAAGCTTGCTAGAGCCATGTGTCCTGAGACTGGAACAAGCAGGGCTGGATCTAGACACGTCAAAGAAGTGATTTAGTTAAATGCATCGTAAACTCATACAGGGAAATCTGGCATGGAAAGACAGGACTCCACAGCGCCATCTGGTGTCACAGTGTTCTATCGCATGTACAACACATATAAAACACTCTTTCTTCACCAATGTAGCTGAGTCCCAGTTTAGACCTCACAGACCTGGTTATCCCACACTGTAGACCTCTGGCTGATCATGTTCCTCTGTGAGTATTTTTTTTAACCTCTTTTCCCTTTCCCTCTTCCGTAAAATAAAAGGTGATGTGCATTAATTAACTGCTATTTATTCAGTCAATCTCTTTATAATTATTAATTGGTTGAGTAACAAAGCCATATTGTTTGGAACGTTCAGTTGTTTAAGCACTTGGTGAATTAACCCAGTTATCATTTATCAAGTAATGACGGCTGCAATCCTATGCACTTTTACCCGGGAGTAAGCCCCATTGAATAAAATGGAACATACTTCTGAGTCTACATGCAAAGGATGACATTATATGGCTGCAACCCTAATTTAATCTCTCTGGGAGTAAGCACCATTGAACTTAATGGGACTTCAATCTGAGTAGACACGCATAGGTTTTTGTTACAAATGAAATAATAAACCTTAATAACTTTTTTAAAAGAAAAACCAAGTTGAGAGTGCTTTGCATATTCCCAAGGCTTTGCAATTTCCACATTTAACATTTAAATAGCTCACCCACTTTGATTCATAAATTTGAGACACCTCATTTCTCTCTCCTTCTCCCAGTACATCCGCCCACCCCCAGCAAATTACTTTAAAACTTATGAATGAGAAGCTTCAGTGCAATGCTGCTTCATAATAATAATAATAATAATAATAATAATTTATTTATTTATTTATTTATTTATCTATGCACCTTCTGGAATACTGCTTCTCCCTTAGCAACGTAAAAGCACTTCCCCAAAGCGAAGATAAATGGAATGTCAGTTTGACGCCCCTCGCCTGAGCATTTAATCGGCTTTTGTTGCAGACTTTGCGTGGCTGGGAACGGCGTGTGGGTTTGTTTTTGACAGGTCCCTGCCTCGCTCTTTCCCTGGCACGATTGTCTTGGAGCGTCTCTCCAGTTTTCCGGCGCGCAGCTAGAGGGCTGCCTTAGCTATTACTAAGCGAGCGCAGAGGGGTGGCGAGAGAGAGAGAGAGGAGACTGAATGGGTGTGTGTGTATGCGTGTGTTTATATATGACTGGCCCAACCTGCAGTTTCAGATTTCAGACCTACTTTATCACTCTTCCAGTTCCTGCTAGCCTTTGGATGTTGTACGCTGCCTTTTCGCTGACGGATCTCCCGGGACGGAGGAAGAAGCTGTGAGCGCTTCTCTTCTCCTTTACTTTCTCATTTCTTCAGCAAGTTTTTCCACCGCTCCCCCCGCCCCACCCAGCTGTCTTTTACCCAACCTCCACGTTGGACCCTGCCCTGCAAAAGGCTTATTTTTATTTTTAACCTCCTCGCGTCTCAGCACTGAGGGATGCTGCCACCTCTTCCTTGAAGGTAAATCCAGGTGTTCGGTTTGTTGACGGTTGTGCTTTCTGGCTTCACAAAAAGATAAGACTTTTGCTGCTTCTCCGGACTGTGTGATCCAGCCAGCCAGCAGGGTTTAGGTGTGCTTGTCAGCTAGTTTTTAAACACCCGGTGGTGGTGACAAAAGATGGCAGGAAATGGCAGGTGTGTTTAAACAACTGAGGCTAGTCCTCATGGATGCAGAGTCCGGATTGGGGTTTGATATGCCCAGAACCTTCAGTGCTATCTAGAGATGAACTTAAGCTCTAGTAATACAACCAAGGGTATTTGAAAACTGCTCAAGGCAGGGGTCAAAGCTTGGAGGTGGAATCCGTGGCATTTTTGCAGTTCCTTCCCTGCTGCTTTGCTGTTAAAATAATATGTGCTTTGTATGCTATTGAATGCCAGCTTGATGTAAGTTTTAAGATTCCCGGCCTTGGTTTTTGCACCTGAATCCTTGCATTGTTTGTTCAGTAGCTTTGGAAGTTGCTTAACACATACACAAGGCATTTGCGTGCTCAGCACTAAAGGGACTCTTTTTTTGGGGGGGGGGGGCTGCAGGAGGTGACCCCACAGTGAAGATCTTGGATAGCTGAAGGCAGAACAGGGTGATGTGGTTCTCTTTTTTACAATGTGTGTTTGCATATGAGCTTTTGTTGGGGGTATTGCTGCTGTACAAATGGCATTTGTCTAGTTTGCTAGCAATAGATGGGCGAGTTTCAGCTGAAGCTTGTTGAAAGGATGGAAAAGCTGTAGTGTCTGCTCCCAAGAGTCAACAGGCTTTTGATGTAGTGGGGTTGGTCCAGTGATTTTTGACAGCTGACCTTGCTGTGCAGGGTTTTTACAGGTGCCTTTCAAGTGGCAGACTCCTTGTCGATATACCTGCTTTGTACCCGTGTGTTCAGATTACTGGTGCATGTGGGTTTATACCCATATGGGAGGTTACCTGAAACTGTACCTATCTGGCTGGCACACTGCCATTATGATCAGGAAGTGGAATTCAAAATTTGTTGCTGCACAGAGTCTGTCGCCTTGAAATATGTCAGCATTTCCTGGGCAAAATGTGTAACTGTAAACATATACACATTCTCATCTAAATGTGAAAAGGGGCTTTTTGGGTATGCATGTTAGTGAATGGATTACTTGATGCCATATGTCACCAGGCCCTTGTTGATGTGCTCACTGCCCCATACTATTCAATGCTTTATTCACCGCATTCCACAATAAAATACCTATTTTTCATCTGAAATGTGAGGGGGCATTCCTGATAGCTGATAGCTGAGAACACACAGACTCTGGTTATAGATTCTGTCAGTGAGTTAATCTGTGGCGAGGCTAATGCTGGGGGCTCTGCCTTTGGAGCAAAAGGTAGGATTGGCAGTGCGATCCAATGCATGTTTGCTCTGGCATTAGTCCCACTGCAATCACAACTCTCCCAGGTAAGTGCGTATAGGATTGCAGCTTTAATTTTACTGACCCGTTCAGGTCTACAGTTTTTATTTTTGAAAATTATACTATAGGCACCCAAAACCAAGCACCTACTGCCATTGGCTCCAGTGAAACTGATGTAAACATTTGCTTAACCATCCAGAATCATAAAATTGTAGAGTGGAAGGGACCCAAAGGGCTTAACTTTGCCTGGATTGCACCCTTTGTGTTTTGTTTTCTTGCTGCTTTTGTGTGATTGTTAGCTTTGCTTGCAAGTTGCCCCAAGAACTTAATGACAAAGCAACTAATATATATGATTAATAAATGAATACTGTAACTATGATTTGATACTGTTGTCGTCTACAGAAGTGTACTCTGAGCAAAAAAATATTTCTAGCCTAGTGAACAATGCCAGTGACTAAATCCTGAGATGAAAGGCAGAGGTCTCTCTTTGAACAGCTTTTTCAGAAGATGTTTTACAGCAGGGAGAAATACTACATTCCTAACAAGTTTCTTTAAAATGAATATGAAATCTGGGTTTGAAATGCATGTGTCATAGGGAAAGATGTCCACAGCTATACACAACATCTACAGTCATGCAGCCAAATCAAAGTCTATCAGTGAAAACTTACTGGCCTGTGTCAACATTATGACAGAAGACCTCCGCCCAAGTGTGCCCGCTTAATGGTACAATGCCAATTCTCTTACAGGTGCTTCAAGTTGCTGGTGTGTACTGTTTTATTCATTTTTTTAAAAATCTACTGCTTTACCTGCCATGGTCCCACTGGCGGAGGAAGAGGAGTGTGGGGGGAGCACACCACCCCTGGCAGCGCAATCCTGGTGGGGTGCCATCGTGGCTGCCGCCTGCCTGTGCTGGGCGCCAGACCCCTGCAGGCGATGCCTCCCACCCCCGGGATGCGCTCCAACCCCACCCCTGGCTGCTCTCCGTCCCCCGGTGCCGGAGCATGAAGCTCTGTCACTGCATGGCCCTTACTTGAAATCTGTTGGACAACTTTGTTTTCAAGATTGGTATTTTGGAACTGAGATGGCCGTGGTGCAATTTAGAATGTCACATCTTATATGAAAACATGCTTTTTCAGCTGTAAAAAAATGAATTTGAAGTTGAGATTTCAAAACCTTGGTGGGGCATACCATGAGACTGCATGGATGCAGGATTTGCTCGTTAACATGTCATCTGGGTATCTTACAGACTTTAGATATAAAATAAGAGGGTTTAATTGTCCTCTAATGAACATTGGAAAATGTTTGAGATACCAAATATCTTAGTGGATGTTGTTGAGGAAATGGCACTCTTGGATCTACAAAATCTCAGAGGAGTTATTGTGAGCATCAAGGTTTGCAAGTTTGTCTCCATTGGGCCTAGGAGCATTCATATGAATGTCCTGCAGAGTGCTTCCTTTCTATGCTGCAACCAACACTTTGAACAGTGATATAATGCTGAACCAAGCCATGCTTAAGACCTGAGAGGTTGTGTTATGAAGTTTTTGGGTCCTTTCTCTTTGCCACGATCATCGAGAAATGACACCCAGGCATGCTAGGCGGACAAAGAGAGCAAGGCTGTGAATATAGGGATGAGCTTGGTTCTCAGTGGCTCACTTGGAATTCTGTATCACAATTTTGTGTTTGTGAGGGGGCAGACCTACGGTTTGCAAAACCTACTAGTCTTGGGTTTCATCTCCTTTACAGCTGGAGGGCATCATTCATTATGCAGAAGTGCCATTTGGCTGATGGTGGGTAGGAGAATCACATCCAAGTTTCTCAGCCAAGCTTGCATGCATTCAGTGCAGAAATAAAGAAATAAAGGAAAGGGGGAGCAGTTTATCGTAATTGCAAGTGGTGGGTGCTGTGTCTTGATAGTTTATTATAACTATAGCAATGATATCAAAACAGGTTAAGCAATAATTTTTCTTCCCTCCCCACAAGCAAAGAGATTTGTACCTTACCTAGCACCGTGTTTAGAGCTATAGCATTAGCCACTTAAAAGTGTTCATGAAGAAGATTAAAAAGGATTAGGCAAATTAATGGAGAACAAGACTATCAACAGCTCCTAGCCATGATGGCTATGTTCCATGTCCACGATCAGAGGCAATATGTTGCTGAATACCAGTTGCTCAGCATCGCAGGTGTCCAGTGTGCTGTGGCCCTCAAGTCCTGCTTGCTGACCTACCCTAGACATCTGGCTGGCCACTGAAAGAACAGGATGCAGGACCAGATGGGCCATTGGCCTGATCCAGCAGGCCCTTCTTGTGGTCTCAACTCTTGTGTGTTTGCTTGAATGCGTGCATGTACATAAATGTGCAGGGTGACTATGCACCCCAATCTCTTCAGCCCTAACCTTGTATTAATTTTCATACTGCTTCAATACCATTTCATAATAAAAACTTCCATCTGAACTGGGAGCTGCTGAAAAAGCCCATTACAGGTCTTGGCTGCTGTGACACTGGGAGAGGAGCTAGACTGGATGGTTTTTGACATCCTTGATGCACGCTTGACACACAGAAGCCATACAAATCAGGAACTAGTAAGCCAATCCCCTTTTGTCGATTGCTGGCTGTCAGGGCCAGAAACAGAATTTGAAAGGTAAGCTGCTGCCTATCTGTGCACCCAAAGCTCCTGCTTTACATTTTATGTTTAGAACTGAGTGTAGGAATTCTCTAATATTATTCAGGTTTTCCAATTCTTAAGAAAGGCTAAGATATCTGTAATTTGGGGGTGGGGGGAGAGAAAATCCAATAATATTTAGTCCCTCAGTGAATGTAGCCTCTCTGGCTTGGATTTTTCATTTTCTTCCAGACACAATACATATCCTAGAAAGCTAACAGACCAATCTTAAAATGTCTACTTGGAAGTAAGCCCCATTGATTTCAGTGAGATTTAACTCTCACAGAAATCTTTCTAGGATTGCAGTTTAAGCAAATGAGTGAAAATGTATTTAATGTCACAGTGTAAAGCACACATAATTACTTTTAGAGGGCTGATTCATTTATTTAAAATATTGGAATCTCCCGTTGTCTTGTCATCTGAAAAAGAAAAGTTACGTGGTGCCAATTTTACAGGTTAATCAGCTTGGACTTCGGTCAACATTAATTCACCCAGCCTCTCCCACTTTTTAATCAATCTGCTCAGTTGCAATCACTCCTTTTGCCTTAATTGAGCTTGCAATTAAACCTAATTTCCTCTCTGGAAAATGTCCCCCCTCCTATAAAAGTTACTGATTTTGCAGGCTGGGTTGAAACTAAATCAGTCCTCACTTCCCATCCATACTCATGGGAAGCTAGAGGGGTGTGTGGAGTGTGTTTCAGCAGGGCTGGTTAATGCCTTGATGGCTACCTGCCTGTTGTAGCTCTGAATTTATCAATATGCTTATTGACACAGTGTCAGTCCCTCAGTTCCAAAGGCTGGATAGGATTTCCACATAATCTGACCTAGGAAAGGCACTCTTGGCAAAAAAAATACGGTAGTCTAGAAGATAGATTTTAGGGACTGCCCTCCCTCTGGATCTTCCTTGATTGGCTACCACCAGGTAAATGGACTGGATGTGATGTTCTTGTCCTGTGGTTGTATCTGCAAAAATTCCAATTCTATTCTAGGCTGTACCCAGAGAAGTATAGTTGGACACAGGGGAAGTAATAGTACTGCTCAATTCTGCCTTGGTCCACTAGCGAAGGAGTGGGGGTGCGGAGGGAGCGGACTGCCCCCAGCACCACCATTCCGGTAGGGTGCCATCGCGGCAGCTCCCCCAGACACGTGTCACCCCCCCCGCGTGCCAGGTGCCCTGCCCCCAGAACATCCGCCACGCCCTCGTGGGCGGCGTGCCACACCCCCGCCTGCTCTCTGCCCATAGTAGCTTCGCCACTGCCTTGGTCAGACCACATCTGGACTACCACACCCAGTTCTGGGTGACACAGTTTAAGAAGGATATTGACGAGCTGGAACGTGTGCAGAGGAGGGCAACCAAGATGATCAAGGGTCTGGAAACCAAGCCTTATGAAGAACGGTTGAGGGAATTGGGTATGCTTACCCTGGAAAAGAGGAGACTGAGAGGAGATATGATAGTCATCTTCAAATATCTTAAGAGCTGTCACATAGAAGATGGAGCAAGCTTGTTTTCTCCTACTCCAGAGGCTATGACCTATGCCAATGGATTACAAGAAAGGAGATTCCAACTAAACACCTGGAAGAATTTTCTGAGGATAAGAGCTGTTCAGCAGTGGAATACACACCCTCAGAAGGTGGTGGACTCTCCTTCTTGGGTGCTTTTTCAGCAGAGGTTGCATGTCCATCTGTTATAGATACTTTAGTTGAGATTCCTGCATTGCAGGGGTTGGACTAGATGACCCTTGGTCCCTTCCAACTCTATGATTCTCTAATGCTTTATGGCTACCTGTAACCTGCTTCCTCATCCACACCTGTAGTCATCCAGTATCGGCTCATGGGTCATTGCAACACAATTGGTTAATATACTTGGGCTAACTTCCGGTGGTGAAACATTATGAAAACGTGATTCATTAATTTTATTTACCTGTTGTATGTTTTTGTACCCTGTTCTTCCTCTGATCCAGAGTACAGTGTGTCATGCACGGCTCATGCTGGAGGAAGTACTCAGACTCAGATTTCGTTTCTTGCTAAAAATATTAATGTCCAAATCAGTATGGTACGTGGGACACTGGAGCAGCAGGTGCATGGCATGACCAAGCAAGCGAAGACATTGGTCCATCAGCTAACATAACATAAGGAAGTGGTGCAGGCACAGTTTCAGTGCAGCAAGCAAGATGCATCTTGGGATTGACCAAGGAAGCAGGAATTCCTCCCAGTGAGCTGGACACGAGCTGTCTGTTTGTACTTGTCTGTGTCCTAGGCAACACAGAAGGTGGCAACACCAGCTCGGAGCCAGACTGGGTGCCTCCTGGGTAGGCAGATGTTCATCACCGGGGTTGCTGAAGGTGGTGGTGCCAAGCTCAGAGGTAGAGTGGTATTGGGACTGCGACTGAGGCTGGCGGGGGTGGCTTGGCAAGGGGTGGCTGGGTGACAACCTCCCTGGGATCAGAATCCTCACCTACAGTGTCTTCCTCCAGCAGCTCTGATGTTTTTGGGGCACAGACACAGCTAGCTCCAACCTGATGAGTTGGGTCATCAGCTTAGGTCCTCAGCTGGCAACTTTTCAAGATCCTCCCATCCCTTCTTCTGATCTGACTAGCCCCTTTCAGGACATCTCCCCGGGGCTTCTGACATAGGACAGCTTCACTTAGTGAACCACTAGAACAACCATCTAAAATAAACAAAGCAATAAAAGCAAACCCTCCAAGTGTCCCTATTTTCTAGGGACTTCCCTAATTTAGAGAAGCCATCCCGGTTTCTGATTTGATCCCGGAATGTCCCGCTTTTCCTTAGGACGTCCCTATTTTCATTGGATATATGTTGGAGTGTATGGTAGGATGTCCCTATTTTCATTGTAGAAATGTTGGAGGGTATGGAGTTAGCCAACCCCCAAGCCGTCTGAAGGCAATCCTGTATAGGGAAGTTTTTAAATGTTTAATATGTTTTTATATACAGTGATACCTCTGGATGTGAATGGGATCCATTCCGGAGCCCCATTCACATCATGAGCCGAACGCAACCCACATCTGCGCATGCACGGGTCGCGATTCGCTGTGTCTGCGCATGCGCGCGACGTCATTCTGAGCGCCTGCGCATGCACAAGCGGCGAAACCCGGAAGTAACCCATTCCGTTACTTCCAGGTCGCCGCGGGACGCAACCTGAAAACGTTCAACCTGAAGCGACTTTAATCCGAGGTATGACTGTATGTTGGAAGCTGTCCCAAGAGTGGCTGGGGCAACCCAGTAAGATGTGTGGTGTATAAATAGTAAAATTATCATTATGGATTGGGATGTTCATATTTTCATTGGAGAAATGTTCGAGGGTATGTAAAACTATTGCATTAGCAGGGCCAAATTCTACATTAGGAGAATCAGATATGATACATGGCTTCTACTTGACTTTTTCCATTTGATGGGCTGCCCAAGATACCTCAAGATGCTACAAGCAGCACCCTTACTTGGGCTTTCTTGCTGCTTGTGTTAAAGCTGATTCCCTACAGAAACTAACAATATGGGCCCAAATTCTCTCTGTGCTATTTCAATTCAACTGGACTCTCGTTGTGCCTCCATCCCAGGGACAATACAATATAAACCCTTTGCTGAGCCCTGGATCTATGGGTAGAATATCCTCCAACATTTCTCTGATGAAAATAGGGATGTCCTAAGGAAAAGCGTGGCATTCCGAGATCAAATCGGAAACCAGGACAGCTTCTGTAAATCTGGGACTGTCCCTGGAAAATAGAGGAACTTGGAGAGTCTGGCAGCTGTTCCATTCAGAGGCAGCTCAAAATCTGCTGCCGCCTGAGGCAGAACATCCAAACAGTGTTCCCCACAGTGGTAAAATGACTGAATTAACAGGGAATGTGCTGTCTTGAATGGTACTCCTCATCTGAGTCACTGTGCCTTAACGTTTAGGACCCGCCTTGGTTCCGATGGCAGCAAAGTTCAGGTGCTAGTCATAGTTTGCATCCCTGCAAAACAACAACAGCAGGGAGAAGTCTTGGGAGAGTTTCCCCAATGGGAACAAGAGTTAAAATCCCCCCTGCAGGGAGCATGAGGAAGAAGGGCCATCCATGCAGTCTGGCGCTGCAGAGCAGTAAAACCGCCTTTGGGGAGGCAGCTTGCAAGGTGAGCCAGAGTAAACAGTACATCGTGCCTTAATCTCGAGCTGCCATCAAGATAAGGCAGCAGAGTAACCGCCACTTGCCTCGCCCAGTTGTGTGGGCTTTTTTCGTCAACCCACACCTTGGCACCAAGGTGTGTGACTGGCTCCTTTTGAATCATCACAACATCCGTTAAAAAGAAGGAGACACAAACAAACAAGTGATTTTTAAAAAATATGTGGGTGGCAGCAAACGTTATTGCTGCTGCCACCTCCCTCCCTGACTTCCTTGTCCTGCTCTGCTGCTGGTGCCATCTGAGGCCTGCTGCTTGCCGGTTTGTTTACTAACACTGATGTGCTGCCCTTGTACAGCACAGGTGGCTGCTAGTGCTTGCTAAAGCTCTCTTGTCTATTTCTGGCACCGGCCACTTCGCTTGGCCTCTTTCTCTCTTTCATGTTGCTTCTGGTAATGATAATCGGGCAAGGAATGTAGTTCCAGGTTGGGAGCTGAGGGTGGCCTCCCCACCCCCTTGCTGGCACATCTGACCATGAGGTTTTGTTTAAAGGGGCAGTGCCCCAAGGATATCAGAAGGGCCACTAATTAAAGCTGATGATTACTGTTATTACTCAGTCTTGCACTGTCTGGCAATCTTCAAAGCAGGTTTGGAAATAACTGCAACATGGCTGTAGAAATGCCTGCTTGGTTGAGATACAAATAGACGTCTCTTGCCACACGTTTCCTCTTGTTTATCGTGGCGACATTTTGATCACATTTCCTGCTCTTAGGCTTGCTTGTTACTCCTTCCAGTGTTAAAATAAGGAAAATGCACCCATAGTAAGGGATTACTGTATCACTCACTGAGCAAGTAGTACCGATTTAGGAGTTCTGGTATGGCTAAATTATCCTTGCTTGCTTTTGAATCAGAGTCTAGCTAGTTGTAGTTGTAGTTGTAGTTGTAGTTGTAGTTGTAGTACAACACTCAAATCCCTAGACCACACTGGCTGCCCCGTCGCGAATCAAGTAATGCAATCGCAAAGAATCCCATAGTAGTATTGAAAGTGGAATTTGCTGCCAAGGAGTGTGGTGGAGTCTCCTTCTTTGGAGGTCTTTAAGCAGAGGCTTGACAACCATATGTCAGGAGTGCTCTGATGGTGTTTCCTGCTTGGCAGGGGGTTGAACTCGATGGCCCTTGTGGTCTCTTCCAACTCTATGATTCTATGATTCTATGAAAGACTTCTGCACGTATTTTCCAGAGAAGGGTTCTAGATATAGCATGTGCACCATGCAAGCAAAAGCTGCCTAGGATTGCATTGTCCTTTATCCTGATGAAATTGTGGACTCTGTGAGGATCGCATTACCATTTCTCAGGTAAACTCTTAATGGCCTCAGTTCTCCTTCAATCCCAAATAATATCTAGGTGGTGAAAGCAGTAAAACTGAGCTTGGCAAACAGTTTTTGTAATCTTGGGCTGACTTCTCCTGGCCAAGGTGTGGACAAAATTGCTGAGTTGCATCTTAATGACAGGCTTCAGCCCCAGAACTTCAAAAGCCCTTGGGGGCATAAAAGGGTGTTTAATGACCAGTTGGGAGTGCGCGTGTCTCATTATCTCAAGATCATTTCAGGCTTGCGAAATGATGATGATGCTTCTTAACATGGTTACTGCACCTGTTTTTCTGCTGCTTGCAGAAATTAAAGGGAACTGGCTCAATTAAGCCACGATCTGGGATGGAGACATTCTGGCTGCAGCCTGTCAGGGGGTTCCATCCTCATCTTTGCTGCAGATGTCAGCATCTCCGGTGTCGCTGCAGAGATGTAGCTCTGTTTATGCAAAGTACAGGCCTAGATAAATATAGTTAGCTCTGTGTTTGGTTTCTAAGGGGTATTTGTATGCTCATTAATGTTAATGCGCACATTTGCAACTAGATCTGAAGTTGCAGCTATGTAAACGCTGGACTCGGTAAGATAATGCACATTTATTCCCATTCATTTTTTTAATTGCTTTTTTGCATTAATGATTCAGACCACCTTGGTGCTAACCAAAATGAGCAATGCAGCTTCTTAAATGTCTGTTGTTGGGAAATTAGAGATTAAATGTGTTTGGAATTTTTTTTTTGTTTTTAAAATCCTGGTTTATGAACATGTGTATGTTTCTGGCATGGTGTGTGCATGATTTAGTTTAAGGATGCTTAGGATAACACTTGAGTGAGATGGACTGTCAATAGCACCATTGAAGAGGGAAGTGAGTGGAAGGGAAGGCCAAGGAAATGACAGGGAACCTGACAGTGGAAGTATATTTTTTTGGTTACATACCCTGCAAGTGTCCTGGAAAAAACAGGACATCCCGTTTTCCCCTTGTGAGAGCATGGCTGCCATTTTGGTTGTGAAATCGAGCGAGATCTCGCATTCCTATTTTGGGACACAACATGTTGGAGAGTATGCTGTTATTGCTTCTTAGGGGCAGAATCTGTTTACTCAGTGGTGGTCTTCCTCACCTCCTGTACAAGCTTTGCAAAAAGAGTCACTTCTGTTTTCATGGAAACACTGGGAATAAAGTGGGAGTGGGCTGTACTTTTTTTTTTTTTTAACTAAGTAACCACCCAACCGGTTTCATGAACCAGGGTTGTAGCCAGCCTTCTTTGTTGGGTGGCTTCTTCTTCTTCTTCTTCTTCTTCTTCTTCTTCTTCTTCTTTAAAATAGAATAATGAGAAATCATTGATTCCCTCAGAATCGACATGAATAACTTTTTGTCAGAAAAGTCAAAGAGAGGGCCTGTGTATATTTTTCTCTCAGTGCACTCACTGACTATGGCAGTCTGGTGCACCCAAATGAATTTTAGAGTTGCGCTCCTTGAACAGCAGTTCCCAGGCTACATAACAAAATGCTTTCTGAAAATGAAGGGGATTCCATCTGCTATAGGGCAAGGGTGGGGCACATATTTTTCAGGCCAAAGAGAGAAATGGTTTTGTGTATAGTATAGCATAGTATAGTATAGTATAGTATAGTATAGTATAGTATAGTATAGTATAGTATAGAAAATTAGCCTACCTTTTGTACAGGTGGACTAGTTTGTATACACACTCACAGACCCCTCTCTATGCCCCATCCAGGCAAACAAGCGGCGTGATCACAATTCAATGGCACAGTCGAGCTTGTGCTCCAGGAGGTCACGGTGGAGGGCCGGGGAAGGAGGATGTTTGGGGAAGAGTCCTAAGGATCAGAAAGAGATGCCTGCAGGGCCATGTTTGGTTCCCCCAAGGCCAGGTTTCCTTGCCCTTGCTGTAAGGATCTACTATTCAAGAGGGGGAAATAAAAGAAACACACCATGCACTCCCAAGACCTTGGGCACACTGGCCAAAGGCACCGTTGCTAATCTGGTCATTTCTCTTATAAGGGAAGGACTATATGGCCAAAACCATGTTGGGATCTTGAAAATTTTTGAGGAACGTGTTTTTTCCTTAAACCATTCAGACAGCAGTAATCCGTTTTGGAACTTTTTACATCAGATCGTAGAGTTTGGGTGTGATGTCCTTGCCTTTTTACAAATGCCCCATCTAGGGGCAGTAAAATTCCCAATTTGATGAAGGAGATGCTTGAACCGCTTTAGAGCAGGATTATAGTCAATGGGAGCATTTGAGACTTAATTGTAAATATAGCCAGGTTTTGAGTCATGTGACTTTTATATCTTTATAAGTGAAAGGAACTCCTGGAATTCAGCTTTCTCAAATCAACAGTAAAAGTGTACTCTGAATGTTGAGTTGGGGGGTCTTCTGCTTCCACAGCAAAGGGGTAAGGGGCTTTAATAAGCAGAGTCAGACCCTGCAGCATTCAAGAACAGTACTTCACCAGCCAATGTGAACCAAGTTTAGCTAAGTTATGCTGTTAACTAAGACCGGATATATAAAAGGGATCCTTTGTGCATATCTGCGTATGACTGCTACAAAGCATCCATAAGTTGAACCAGGAAAATTTTTGAATGTGCTTGTTCATGTGGTTTTCAGATGGCAGCAGGAAGGAGAGAGTGCCAATTTTCTCACTTGCATTTGCCAATTTAAAGACTGATTCATATGGCTGTTTTTTTTAACCTGCCAGCAATGGGATTGCCCTATTGGCAATGAAACTCGTCCATGTTGCCATACTATAAACACCTGTCAGTGCCCTCACAGGATTAACTGGCCCAACGAACTAGTTAAAATTAATAGTCCACTCAAGGTAGCTTCAGTCATGGCATCAACCTGTGAAGTTGTCATATGATTCAGCCTTAAGCTCATAGGAGATGTTAGGATCGCAGTGTTGAGGATACATACCACCCAGAGGATATAGCCACCCAGAGTGGCTGGGGCAACCTAGTCAGATGGGCAGGGGACTACTGCTAATACATGTCTTTGAGACTTTACACCAGCCTTCCCCAATCTGGTGCTCTCCAGACTTTTTGGATTTCAGCTCCCATCTGCCCCAGCCAGGCTGGCCAGTGGTCAGTGATGATCAGAGTTATAATCAAAAACATCTGGGGGGCACTAGGTTGGGAAAGGCTTCTCTACCAAGCTGAAGGCAAAAGTGCACTGGGGTTTATACAAGCAGCATAAACCATTTGTTTACTCCTGCCTGATACTGTTGTTGACAGGTAGAAAGCTCTGTGCAACGGCATGATTGATGAGTTCAGTATGCATGGAATCTGAAAGCATGTTGTTGCCTGTGTTGGGTAGTAAAACAGCTGACAAGCAGAGTAGTCTGGGATGCTTTTCTAGAGATTATCTAAGCATTAGAAAAATACAGCTACAACCAGCCATAATCTAAAACCTGCTGGAAGAAGTGGCAATCTTTTGGCATAAAGCAGTAGGATACTTTGTGAATATGTTTGCGTTTGGGTTTGGGTTTGGGTTCATCCAGAGAGGCTTATGCATCACTAGGGAAGTTGACATGTAAAAAGAGGATACAGATGTGCACCTGCTAATTTAGAAATAAATGACTGCAATGTAGCTAAAAAGCATAATACACCTCACCCTAGTGGGGAAGACTGTGCCCAAGTGATGTGTGTGCTTGCCTAGTTTGCTCTCCAGCTGCTAACTGTGGATGGGCAGCTCTCCCTTCCTACAGTTCCTTATCTTTAAACTGGACTGGGACCGGACAAATGCTCAGAACTCCTATCCCAGGCCTCTAGCTAGCTTCCAAACCCAACTCTCATCCTTTCTCCTTCTGAGCATAGAAAGCTGTGCAGAGAGATGAGATTCAATACTTGGCATAAAATGGCTTCAAGACTTTTTGCTCCTCCACAGCTGCACTGCAACAAACGATGCTACAGTTTGGCGCTTCCGGCCCTGGTTTTCAGAGGAACCGCTTTATCTTCCTTCTTGGAATTTGCATAGGATTTAGCTTCCCCAAGGACAAAATGAAGTAAAAGCAAGGACAGTGAAATGTCCAGCAGCTGGTTGAAGTGTGAATGTGCTACAAAAGGCCGAGATCAGCAGCTTAGCTGCGAACATTGCAAAACTTCCTTCTCTCCTCCCTTTACTGAGGATGTCCCCATCTTTTCAGGAAAAGGGGGAATCACCTATGCAGGTTCTGGGGTATTTAGTCAGAGAGCTAGCAGGATGCTAATAAAAGAGCTGACAAAGAGCAGTAAAATCCTGCTAGTTGCTATAAGAAACAGCTCTCCTGGGAAATTTAAAATCTGCTGTATTAACTTTGCCTAAATCTCCAGGGTTGACACTTCCCATTCTGTCTGAGAAGGGAAGTGGAAGAAGGAAAGCCTTAGTTCTAGTTATCTCTGGTGCTTTAATATGGAATCTGTTGCAGTAATAATAATAATAATAATAATAATAATAATAATAATAATAATTTATTATTTATACCCCGCCCATCTGGCTGAGTTTCCCTAGCCACTCTGGGTGGCTCCCAATCAATGTTAAAACAGTACAGCAATCTGTTTACATCTTAAATTCTGCAATGTCCCTGTCCTTATCATGCTTCTATGGCACTGGGAAGAAACTCTTGCCCTTGCTCTACAGATGCCGATGCATCAATACTTGTGGCACCTTTGCAGTGCAAATGCCTTGTTTTGACAGTTTCTCTGCCTTTGGAACTTACCCCAGCTTTCAAAGCAAGCCATCGCAAGGATATTCTGATGCTAATGCTTTCAGTGAAAAAGCTGGTATAGCACAAATGCTAGCAAACACTCAGGTGCTCCTGTCCTGCTTGTGGCTGGTGGGATATCAGAGGTGATGTTTGGTAGATGGTTTGGTTTTCAAAATTTTGCTCTCTCATTGTGCCTTTCAAACAACTACAGTCTGCTTTATTGTTTATCAACCAGCTTCTTCATAGTATTAGCCTGGCTTTTATTGATTGACCTTTCCCAGAAGAGCCACTACATCTCAACATCTCTGCCTCATCCCCACCCCCACCCCCAGTTGATTCTGCTTTATGAAAATCGGTGGTTTTTGTGACTTTCATTCAAAGAAAATTATTGCCCTTTTCCTCTTTCTTTATATTTTTTTAATTGCATTTTTGTTTATTCCAGGTTTGGTTGATTTGCACACCCACCTTTGGTTGCTCAATTCCATATATATATATATATATATATATATATATATATGAATAAATATTTTATGATTTACTACACTCAGTAAACAATATACATGTTCTAACGGTGTTGAAAACATCAATATTTAAAGTTGATGTTTGAAGATTTTATATAAGCAAACTATTTTGCTATTACAAAGCTGGAATAAACATTATAAATGGATAGAATATATATTTATATTTTTACAGGACCTTATTTTAACTAGCTTTTCACTATGGAGTGTGTTGACTGGAGAGCAGAGCCTCAGGCTGGGCTACAAACTGAGCATCCTGCCAAGGACTGTTACACCCTGAGCCACACTTGCTTGGGGATCACAGCTCTTTGGATTGGGAGGCAAGGTGCCAAGGATCTGGCTAAGGTTTAAATTGTACATTGTGAGCCCAGGTTTCCCCAAACTCAGAAGATGGGAGAGATTTCCTGTTTAATAAGGTGTATTGCATGTTTAACACTGTCCGTGAAAGGGTGGCAGGCAGACTTTACCTTTCAGCTGGCAAATATACAGGAGATGATGAAATAAGCAAGGAATGTTCCTGGGAGGTAAGCAGGTTGAAGGTCAGTTGCCTTAGGAACACTTAACTGGAGCCAAAGAAAGATAGCCTGAAACAGTGTCACTAAAGTGCAAAACCTTGTTTAAAGGAAAGTACCTAGTGCAAGATGGAACTGAATTTTCCAGTAGGGTGGAGTTGGGTAGCAAACAGATTTAGCCATCATTCAGATCTGTTGTTCTTGTTGGCATCCATCTGTCTCTCGAGACAACAGAGTGCGCCTCTGTGGATGAAGTCAAACCACTGCATTCGCAGCACTGAAGTGATCTTCCTGGGGTGCAAGTCTGGGCAGTATGTATGGAGGTCCTGGGCTGCCCAGACAACAAGGTCCTCCTCTCAGCCTCACTGTTGTGGTCCAAAGGAAAGCAGACAATATGTTGGGCGCCAGTTTGGCTGCACGAGTTGCTGGAAAGAGGCGTACAGTGGTACCTCGGGTTAAGAACTTAATTCGTTCTGGAGGTCTGTTCTTAAGCTGAAACTGTTCTTACCCTGAAGCACTTTAGCTAATGGGGCCTCCTGCTGCCGCTGCGCCACCGCTGCACGATTTCTGTTTTCATCCTGAAGCAAAGTTCTTAACCCGAGGTACTATTTCTGGGTTAGTGGAGTCTGTAACCTGAAGCGTATGTAACCCAAGGTACCACTGTACAAGGCTTCATCCAACCATCTTAGGAACTCCATTTCCTTATTTGTGTAGGCTTTACTCCTTTTTTTTTTTTTTAATAATTTTTATTAAAGTTTTAAACAACAAAGAAAGAAAAGAAAAATGTACACCAAACATATCTCAAAAAAAGATAACAAAAACACAAAAAAACAAGATTCAACAATAAAAGAACAAAAAACATAACAATTAAAAACCATATCTCTTTTCCATTACCGTTTTTTAGTTACTTATTTTCTGGACTTCCTCATACCCCCCTCTTTTGTATTCCAATTCAAATTGTTTGTCCAGCAATTTCTTTTCCACTTTTTTAATCCCAATCTTTAGCTTTAATAAGATATTGAAATATATAATTTCAACTTCTTTAAACCTGATCTTTAGTCTTAGTATCATATAACATTAAAATTTTCCCTCTTAATTTCAAATTTCCATTTCTTTAAACATCTTTAATCTTAATCTTTAATCTTAGTCTGTCATTAACTTTAACCTGTACAGCTGGAAACCACTTATTTTCAATCCAACATCGCTCTAACATTCTTTAATTTTGCAATGTTTCTGAAGATAGTCTTTGAATTTCTTCCAATCTTCTTCCATCGACTCTTCTCCCTGGTCACGGATTCTACCAGTCATTTCCGCCAATTCCATATAGTCCATAAGTTTCATCTGCCATTCCTCCAGCGTGGGAAGTTCTTGTGTCTTCCAATACTTTGCGATGAGTATTCTTGCTGCTGTTGTTGCATACATAAAGAAAGTTCTATCCTTTTTTAACACCATTTGGCCCACTATGCCCAGGAGAAAGGCCTCTGGTTTCTTAGGGAAGGTATACTTAAATACCTTTTTTAATTCATTATATATCATTTCCCAGAAAACCTTAATCTTTGGGCACGTCCACCATAGGTGAAAAAATGTACCTTCAGTTTCTTTACATTTCCAACATTTGTTATCGGGCAAATGATAGATTTTCGCAAGCTTGACTGGGGTTATGTACCACCTGTATATCATTTTCATAATATTCTCTCTTAAGGCATTACATGCCGTAAATTTCATACCTGTGGTCCATAACTGTTCCCAGTCAGCAAACATAATATTATATCCAACGTCCTGTGCCCATTTAATCATAGCCGATTTTACCGTTTCATCCTGAGTATTCCATTTCAGCAGCAAGTTATACATTCTTGACAAATTCTTAGTTTTGGGTTCTAACAGTTCTGTTTCCAATTTGGATCTTTCCACCTGGAAGCCAATTTTCCTGTCCAATTTAAATGCCTCCATTATCTGATAATAATGAAGCCAGTCTCGCACTTTGTCTTTTAGTTTTTCAAAACTCTGCAATTTCAATCTATCTCTGTCTTGTTCCAAAATTTCCCAATATTTCGGCCTCCATATTGACCTTTTTCAAGGCTTTCGCTTCCATTGGTGACAGCCACCTTGGGGTTTTGTTTTCTAACAAATCCTTATATCTTAACCAAACATTAAATAGCGCTTTCCTGACAATGTGGTTTCTAAATGCTTTATGTGCTTTGACCTTATCATATCATAGATATGCATGCCATCCAAATACATTATTAAAACCTTCCAAGTCCAAAATGTCAGTGTTTTCAAGAAGTAGCCATTCTTTCAACCAGCAAAAGGCTGCTGATTCATAGTAAAGTTTAAGGTCTGGCCGGGCAAATCCACCTCTTTCCTTTGCATCTGTTAGTATTTTAAATTTTATTCTAGGCTTCTTGCCCTGCCAGACAAATTTAGAAATATCTTTCTGCCACCTCTTGAAACAATCCATTTTGTCCACAATCTGCAAAGTTTGGAACAAAAACAACATTCTAGGCAATACATTCATTTTTATCGCAGCAATACGACCCAGCAGTGAAAGCTTCAAATTTGACCAAATTTCTAAATCTTTTTTCACTTCAGACCAGCATTTTTCATAGTTATCTTTAAATAAGTTCCCATTTTTTGCTGTCATGTTAATCCCCAAATATTTAACTTTCTTAACCACTGTTAAACCTGTCTCATTCTGAAACCTCTCTCTTTCAAACGGTGTTAAATTTTCCTCTAAAACCTTGGTTTTTAACTTGTTCAATTTAAATCCTGCCACTTGACCAAATTCTTGAATCAGTTCTAAAACCCTTTTAGTACTAGATTCTGGCTCCTGTAACGTCAATACTAAGTCATCTGCAAATGCTCTCAATTTGTACTGTTTAGTTCCGACCTGTACACCTTTAACCAACTGGTCCCGTGTAGGCTTTACTCCTTAGCCTTTTCTTTTCGCAAAGATATCCCACAAGCCAGCAGAGGTCTAGAACCAGAGTTTTTCTTCTTCTAGACAGGCCACCAATCCAGGCCCCCTCACTTTCCTCTACCACACAGGCAGAAACCGCCTTATTGACTGTTGGGCGCCACTATTGCTCTCATCTGCTCAATCTGTCAGAGCCTGTCTTTGCATACAGAAGTCCCTAACTCACCGAGGGTTTGAGATCCACCAGTTACCTTCACCTGGTTAGGCAGCCAGTCAAAGCCATTCCTGGGGTGTAGCTGCTGTCACATGCTGACAGCTTCTAAGAGCCACAAGTGACAGCTGAGTGCAGGGTGGGGACCAAAGGATTGTTGTTGTTGTTGTTGTTTTATTGTTCTACTTGGTGTCTATTTTTAAACACACCTGAATAGCTTCAAAGTGGAAGATACATCTTATTCTTGCCATTTAAATGGGCAAAGCACTGTATAATTCCCTCGCACTTCAACAGCCTCCAGCATTTGATTGCAACAGAATTCATTAAAATGTTAGCCAAGCTATTTAGCGATGAGCAGATGGGGCAGTACCGGTACATACAATCTCAAAAGCAGGCCTCCTGAATGAGTGACCCTGGGCCTTTTACTTCTAAGGAATGTATGTGAGGTAATTTGCAAGCCACCCCGCACCCTCTGCACTCAGAATGTGCCACAAGACCTAGTAACTGAGATTCTATCAGAGTCCGTCCAACTTTAATAGTGTTGTAGCAGCAGCTGCCTCTATGATCTCATCTATAAAATGGACTTGACGATATACTGTTGTTTTAAATGAAACTAGGTTCCAACTAGTCATTTGTATGTGCGTGCTCTTGTAATCCACTTGTTTTGCATGGAATGCTGCTCTGCATTCAATCTATGGAACATTTGCAAGTGTTAACACCAATGCTGGAGCCATTTGGATTTGTGTTGTACTGTAAATCACTTCAGGATGCCTCAGGGGAAGTGATTCATAAATGAAATAATAATAATAATTTTCACAAAGGGCATGAAAATTGGCACTGGCGTTTCCCTGATCTGTCATTCAAATGTAAAACTTGAACATTGTTTAGCATCTCCACTTCTATCCTGCATTAGCAGCAAATCAGATATTTGTAGATATGATTTGAGAAACAATCTGGAGAGGTGTAGGATGGATCGGTCCTTAGCTCTGTGGGCTGCTTCACACATTAAGTTGCAGCAAAACTGCTTTTTCTCAGAGTTAGGGAGCTGTGGCCAATAACTCCCATTTCCTGAGTGAATGCTCTGGCATATAACATGGAGAGGTCAAGTCTATGCACTGCATGTTTAAGGTGCGCATGTCAAATTTTTCATGTATATGTCATATGTTGAAACTGTCTGCAGGTCAACAGTTAAAACCATGTTATAGTGGGCTTGAAGAGACCTTTCCTCTCCTTCCTTACACTTTCATTTGGGAACCAAGTAGGCCCTGTTGCAAAAGGTACAGTCAGATCCCATTCACAGAGGGAGTTGTTAGCTACTTGTCTGATGCGAGCAAGCCAGACATGCTCAAGGCATTCTCCTTGGCAGCAGGGAAGCTGGATTGGAGGGAGGAGGAGGAGAAGGGAAGGGAAAAGAGAAGCCAGGATATTTCAGCAATGCACATAACACTCACTGCTGTGGAGGTCAGCGCCTGGACACAGCCCTTACAGCAGGCGATGGAATGTAAAGGGCTGGGCTTTGCAGCAGGAAGAGAGCAGAGGAGCTTTGATTCTTCATAATTAAAACAAACCCAGCAGCCGCAGAGAATCAATCACAGTTCTCTTAAACACTCTTTGCTCCTGTGTTGAGGAAGGAGACAGGCAGCTTCTGGGGAAGGGATTTCACAGTCCAGCTGTCTCCTCCGGGTCATTCTGGTGCTGCTCAGTACCAGCCAGCCCAGAAGCGTAATTCCTTCTGTAAAAGTGGGGTGCAGTTTTACTTCCTTCCTTGCCTTGGGCACAAGATTACACTCTTGTACTCTTGACAAAACACAGGTATATCCCTGTGCATTTTGGTATCAGTCCCAGGGTTTTCATGTTCTTCTATTATCATAGAGCAGGAAGGGACCCTGAGGACCATCTAGTCCAACCCCCTGCAATGCAGGGATAGGCAGCTGTCCCTTATGGATATTGAGCCTCTAACCCTTGTTGAAAACCAACTGGGGCTTAACGTGAACAAGCAGTGAGTTATTGTCACTGAAAGTTCTTGCACTGGTCCTTCCCACTGCTGCTACACTGCTGAGAAACAAGTCTGCGCCTGGCCGGTTGTGATGTCTAAGCCTGGGCTTATGGCTTATTTATCTCCAAACAAACCAGGAGCTGTAACCAAGGTTTGTTCTTGGCTTTCTGCTCATGGTTTTTTTGTTTTTTTTTTAGAGAAACAAACCATGTGCCAGGGTCCAGACATCCTGACAAGCCAGACTCTGGGCTGTTTGCCGACAGCATGGCACATGAGGAGTGAAGCGAGAACTTTTCTGCAGCAGCCACTGGCACACTGTACATTCACATTTAACTATAGCTTGCTTTTCAATAAAGTTTCTTTTACCTGCAGACCACCCCTCTGTTCAATGGGGTGTACACCCAGAATTGCAGTCAGGAATTAACTAATCCAGAATAATTATCACCTTCTACTGCCTTGCTCACAGACTCTTCCTGCTTCTGTGGTTTGAAAACATGAAAGAAATCTACTCTTATATCAACTAAAGCCACTGGGTCTACTGCTAAGTATGACTAATTATAGATCCAACCCTATAATGATACATGCTTTGCTATGTTACAGGGCAGCTTTATTCATTAAGGGTCTTATTAGTAATCTGCCTTAAAATAAGACCAAAATTGTATGTGCAGATTTGAGGGTGGTGGCTAAAGAAGGAATGCATCACCTGGGGGAAACCAGAGGTCACAGATCTGCATAATATTTGTCTACATTTGGTATTAAGCTATACATAATTTACTATAATTTAGATAGGAATACAATCAATCTCCCTATTGTGTTCATTCATGCTTTTTACCTCTGTTGTTAGCCATCTCGAGCTTTTTAGAGGAAAGGTGGAATACAAATAAACAATTGGGAAGATGGTGTCCTGTTTGGTTGCTCAGTCTGTTCTCCAGGTGTTCACTGTTGATGGGCAACATCCAGACCTCTGTTCTTCTTCTTAAGCTTCCTTAGTTTTAAACCAAATGTGGGGTTGTATGCAATGAAGCTGATAGCACAAGCAGCTCCACCTGTGCCATGGGGCTTCCTTGCCCTTTTCCTGTGTTCTTCCCCCACTCTTTGGGGTTTCCTCCCAGCTTTCTGGGGCAGAAATACTTGAGGGAGGCAAGATGCAAGGAGATGGGGGAAGAGTCATCCTGCTGCACAGGCAGAAGTTCTTGCACTAACAGGATGCTTTCAAACAGAGGACTGTCCTTAGACTGCCCTTCCAAACAGAGGGATATTCTCTGTAATATAGGGTACCTGGCCACCTCAGCACAGTGAAATGCTCAGCAAGAGAGGCTGTCCTCTCTGGAAAATCAATATCCCCTAGAACAGTGGTGGGCAGACTTGAAGCTTCTTTGGGATCTTCTTTGGGCATTTTTGCTTGAACCCCCAGGTCTCAAGGCATATGCTTGGAATTAAAAGAAGTCTGAGAATTTGGTTTGAACTGTGGCTTTTATGGGTGTTGTGTAATTTACATGGGCCTGCTTTTGTTTTTGTTTTAAGGCAAATTATGACTACTTGCTATGGAGAAAGATCTGCCTACGTGCAAGATAACATCTATAATTTCTCACAATACCTGAATCTATCCATCTATCCTATGTGCCTCTACTGTTACTTTCTTTTATAGAACAAGTTGATCCCATACAATATTTCTGTATTGGAGTCATGCACTCAAAAGCAGCTGTCCATGACATGTACAGATAATAATTCTTGCGTGCATGTGAAAACAAGCACTGAAAGCCATCCATGTGGAATCCCCGTTTGTAAAACCTGTGAGAGACAGGGCATGAACTACAATTGTATTTGATCTTTATTATTTCATGTATGAATTGCTTCCCATGAAACATCCCCAAGTGATTAACAGCAGAAACACCAGCAACAGAAACATATATAAATACAATTTCCAGTTCAGTGGAGATATGGACAGGGATGAAATAAAATCTCCAATTAAAAGGCTTGTTGGAAGAGAAAGACCTTCCACAGGTACTGAAAATATAACAGAGATGGCACCTGTCTGATATGGAATGGGGGAGTGTTTCAAAGGGTCTCATTCCTACCGCATACAGAGTGGGTCTTCTGATGTGTTGGTATCTGTGGGAGGCAGTATATAAAGAGTAAGATTACCTTTTTGGTATCCTGGTCCCAAGCTGATAAACCTTTGTATACTAGTGCCAATATCAGATCCCCAACTCCCACTAGCCCTAGCTAACATGGCCAGTGGGTCAGGATGATGAGAGTCATTCAGCAGCAACATGTCGAGGGCAACAGGCTTGGAGTTGTTCTAGGCGAATTACAATATTGTCAGTAAGGAGGTTGCACAGATAGTTGAATTGATGAAACAGATGCCAAGCTAGTCAAGAATGTGGTGGGTCTCTGTCTCTCTCCTGTCTCCATAGACTGAAACCACAAGATGTGATGGTGTAATTTAGGGTCATGCCAATTACATAACACCCATAGAAGCCACAGCTCTCCTGCTATGGGCACCTGCCTCATTGATTCATGCCTTTTGGAAGCTCCTTGCAGTGAGTAACAAAGGGATGTTTTAAAACGCGCCACACATTAATTTTTCTTGCATAGATGATCTGGGTTAGTCTCCAGATGATGCTGGACTCCAACTCCCATCAGCCCCAGCTGGTGTGGCCAGTGGCCAGCCATGATGGGAGTTGGAGTCCAGCAACATCTGGTGGGGACACCACATTGCCTGTCCCTTGCATGGATAAGACAGGCCCAGGCCAGAAACAGAACTGGAAGTTGTGCTTTTCATTCACAATATTGCACAGACGAGTGTTTCTCAAATGTCCTTTAGGGATGCGTCAAACAGGGAAGATGTCTTATTGATTGTAAATCTGTAAGCTACTTCTAAGAAAAATCCAGCCAGGTAAAACCAACAAAGTATCTGGGTTGCTGGCCACTTCTTAAAGACTTGAGGACACTTCGGGAGACCCTGAAACCAAAGATTTTTGTAGGCTCTGTAGGACCTTTACCATTGACAGATTTATTGTAGCATAAGGTTTGGTAGGCTGGAGCTCATTAAAAATAAAAAAGAAATGTTTATGACTATTATTATTATTATTGCAAGGGAACTCGGTCCCATGACAGCTGGAGCACAATAACTCTGTGCTACAATGTTTACAAAAAGTGAAAAGGTTCAAGACTCCCAAAATGCAGGTTGCGTTCCTCTTCCTGACCTGTTGATGCTGTAGCTAAAAAAGAATTTTTCTCTGTTTTTGTAAATAAATTCTTAATCCCCCCCCAAATCAATAAAATAAGGATATAAAATTCAAACCACCATCTAACATTAATGCTTCTAATAAAAAATCATACTATTTTACAAACTTTCTTTTGAGGTTCTTTAAACCTCAGTACTTCCTTCCACCGCCTTCTACTGGTTCTTTACATCTTACATCATTCTCTGCATTTTGTTATCATTTTTATCCACTTGTTACACCTTTACATTCTCTAATTCTTTACTACTTACAAGTGCTTAATCTAAACCTGCCAATGTACCAACTCGTTTACAGTATTTCTGCACATACACAATAATTTTCCCCCATTCTTTTTTAAACTTCTCATTGTCAAAGTCTCTTCAGTTTTGCCATCAGTTTTGCCATTTCTGCATAGTCCATAAGTTTTATTTGCCATTCTTCTGTTGTTGGCAACTGTTCTTCTTTCCATCTTTGGGCTACATAAATAATTTCTTCTGTTCTTTGGGAATTACTGTTCCTATTATACCTAGTAGAAAAGCTTCTGGTTTCTTTGCAAAGGTTAGTTTAAATATTTTCTTCAATTCATTATATATCATTTCCCAGAAGCCTTTAATAACCTTGCATCCCTACCGCATATGATAGGGTGGCTAGGTGGAAAAAAGGACAGTTGTATAAAAGAGGGAATTATAAGAGGTGCAGCTATCCATCTTGTTTCACTATGTATTTCTCTTCCATAAAACACTGCTATGGTACTTTTAAAAAGTGCAGCTTATTCATTATGTAAGTTTTAGGGCTTCAGGGTTATTTATTTACTTAGACAATTTATATATCTCTTAACTACAATTGTCTATAAGCAGTGTACAAAGAACGCAATACAATGAAAATAAACATAGTTTAAAACAATAAAAAAATAAGCCAGGAAGCTATGTTTGTTTGTTTTGGTAGGACTGTCTTGAATTTGAAGATTTGCTTCACTTGCAAACAAAGTCAGGGACACTCCAATCCAAACATAGTAACTGTTACACCCACTAAGAACAATGATAGATAATATGAGTAGAGTACTCTGTGATCTAATAGGACTTTTCCTTCCTAAGCCACTCTAAGCCTGTAATGAAAGGCATAAACCTGTTTGAGGACTAAGTCTGCATGAGGGTCAGTGTGCAACAGATTTTATCTTTCTACACTGAGCACTGGTGAAAGGGTTTGAAGTACTTCTAAAAGGGGCCTTAGTTTGTGAAATTAAGGGTTAGACTAGTTGTCCAATGAACTACACCTCAAAGGATGGCTGCATCACTCAACAGAGACACAAATAATGGGCAGAGCCAGTTTCTTGCAGTCAGCGCTAACAAATAAATACGATGTTTAATGAACCCTTTCTTCTTCTTCTTGCGCCATCTGACTTTGTTCTTTCGTTGTTTTTCTGTCAAGTGAACTGACTGCTCATGCCACAAATTTCTACTGATCATCGGGAGGTGATAGTATGAACAGATTAGTCCTCATCCTGGAGCTGGAAGATCTGGCTTTGTTCTCTGCTCTTAACAGTGTGTGATCTTGGCTAGGTGTTTCAGGGTGGGGCCGCACAGGAAGTTTCCCACAATCCAGGTTTACACTTCAGTGAATATCTCCAAGTGCAGGAAGCACTCTCTGGGAAAACAAGGCATGACCGACTGCAGGATTTCTCATTGCTAAAATGCCACCTTCATTTTTCAGAGTTTCCACTCTGGAGTGTGGACAACAGGCAGAGAATCTGGAAAGACAGCAGTATCATGATGCTTACTGCCCTTGGGTGCATTGAACTGGTATATGTATGACTTGGAAAAAAAACCCACTTTGATGCGGAAGTGCTTTCAGTGTCTCTCAGCACCTGCAAACATGTTACCTCGTGTCACGGAGCAAAGATACCTGGGACTGTTGGACATTGATAGCACCTGAATTCCTGTGCAAAGTAAATTTTCATGTTTATGTATAGATCTATTGGTTTCATATCCACTGACTTTTAGATCCTATTAATCATGCCCAGGGCTTTTTTTCAGGGGGAACTTGCCGTAACTCAATTCCAGCACCTTTCAGGGGGACGCCATTGCCATTATAAGAGAACAAGGGAGGCGTTCATGGGGAGTTCTGGCACCTCTTTTTCTAGAAAAATAGCACTGATCCTACTCCAGATTTTCCATGAGAACACCCACTGGAAAAGACAAGTAGGTTAGATATTTTCCTCTGCAACACCATTGCAATACAAGATCAGAAAGGTCCTCTATAGAGTTGAAGCAACATAGTAGTTAAGAGCATGATCTGTGAGTTGGTGATGTGCACTTTTACTTCTGGAAACCCACTGAATGGATTTGGGCAAGCCCCACCACCTATCTAACCTCATCTCTCATGTGTGGGCAATAATACTTGTCTACCTCACAGGGTTGTAGGATTACTGAGGTAATAGAGTGTGAGGTGTTCTGCACTCTTAAATGCACTCTATAATGCTGAAATGTTACTGTATCATACTACAGTATTACATCCCTGAGCATGAATTCTGTCTGCATTGGTGCAGCCTCCCTCTGTCCAGAGATTTGGGGAAACTTTCCCTGTCCTTCTGGCAGTGTTTACAAAGTTTTAGCCTCTCTTTGTCCTCTGGCCTCCTGGGCGGTGGGGCTTATGGCTGGGCTGTGGGCCAGGAGCTGATCTGACACATAGAAGCGGGATTTATGGGATGCTGCTTTGATTCCAGCTCAAGGGCACGTAGGGCTGAAGCCAGAAGAGACGCAGCGTTTGGGTCCGTGGCAGGGAGGAGGGTGAGAGCATCCAGCTGCTGCTTCTCCTCCTCCTCCTCCTCCTGCCATACTCTCCTTTGATGCCTTTAAGAACTTTTTTGGAAGCTTGTTTCTCCAAATGAGGACTGGCAGGCCGGCTGAAAATTGCATGCAAAGCCCGCCCACACACTTCTGGTGGGACACTTTGATTCCGTTGTGGCAACTTGCCCCGTTAGTTCAAGCCGGGGCTCCTCCCTTCTTCTTTACTCTGCTGATGCATCTCAGCCTGGTCTTGTGATTTCTGCTGCTGTCATCTCAAGTTTTCTGTAGTTGTTTCTTGTTGTTTCTGTAGCTGTCCACAGTCTCATTTTTCTTCTTCTGGACTTAGGAGACCTGTATGCACATGTATGCACACACTGTTTTTCCATCCCCATAGCCTTCAAAGCAGCTCCTTGATTTCAATTCTGCCCCATGCTTTATCTTGCAATCATTACACTTGTCTGCATCGGTCTTCCTGAACACCGACCTGAAGCTCTCTTGAGTCCAAGCCCTGCCGCTCCCATTCATTTAACACTTCTGCTGGTTATGCCTGCATTCCCTGGGGGTTGGACTAGATGACCCTTCGGGTCCCTTCCAAATGCTATGGTTGTATGATCAGCCTCTGTTGCGAATGGCAGCTTATCGGAAGCCTTTTGGGGACTCCAGGCATTTCCGGTTAGTTAAAATGTTGACTAGGTGCCCAAAAGCCGTGGTCAGGTTTGCCATATTGCAGTTTCCAATGAAAACAAGCAGTGTACCACTGAGCACTTTTTAGTTTGTGACCTAGCATTGCCCTGAGATGTGCTCCCTAAAGGGAGATATGCAAGGAGAGGATGCCATTTTGAGTATAATTACTCATTCTGCATACAGTACGTGTGTAGCCTTAGCGATGGGAGCATGTGTGTACCATTGAAGGTGGTTTTATATTCTGATTTTGTTCTGTGAACTGCCCTGAAACCTTCAGGTATAGGGCGGTACAGTGGTACCTCTGGTTACGAACTTAATTTGTTCTGGAGGTCCGTTCTTAACCTGAAACCGTTCTTAACCTGAGGTACCACTTTAGCTAATGGGGCCTCCTGCTGCTGTCTGCATGTGATTTCTGTTTTCATCCTGAGGCAAAGTTCTTAACCCGAGGTATTACTTCCGGGTTAACTGAGTCTGTAACCTGAAGTGTTTGTAACCCGAGGTACCACTGTATATAAATTCAATAAATAATAAAATAATAATAATGCCACAACAGAAGTAGTTTCCAATGTGACCACTGTACTCAGCTCAGAATTCTCTGCTGTGGCTTCTTCGGATTTCAGACTAACGGTCTTTCCCAGCCCTACCTGAAGATGCCAGGGATTGAATTTGGGTACATCTGAGTGCAAGGCAGATCCTGTACCACTTAGCTTGGGCCCTTTTTACTGATACTGTGACCTCTGGGAAAGTGTTTCAAGAGGTTTATGGCAACCTGCCTTGCATTCTGTATGGTTGCAAATTAAACAAAAGTGTTAAACCACAAAGATATGGAAGTCTTTATGTTTCATGTTGAAGATGGTTTGGGTCCAAAGCGTTTCGAGCCAGAAACGGTCTTCTTCTGGAGATACATTAGAATGATGATTAAAATATCTCTGTCGGTCCCTACTAACAGATGCATAACCGTGTCACACACAAGAGTTCATTAGCAAGAGCGGTGCTAGGAGGGGTTTGCATGGGACACATGCAATTCACCAGCTGCTTCCATTTGTGCAGGTAAAAAGGAAGTGGAGTCTGAAGGGAAAATATTTGTATACACTGCAACTAAAGAAAGTGCATCATAACTTCAATCTCTTTCTCAAAAACAATAAACAATAAATGGAACAGCAATACGAGACTCCATAGATCTTGGCCAAGTTACTCTGCTTCCACAGATCACTTTTCCTACAGTGCCCTGCCTTGTAGGGGCGTGGTGAGAATAAATATTTAGCAGAGTGAGTGGGCAGATGCTTAGATGCTATGGTAATAGGGCCAAATAAATAATTTTATAGCTGACTTTCCTCTTCTCAATCACCAGGGAGGCCTATAAAATGTGTTTACTGACAAACTCTGAAGCTGTTTTTTGTGTGAAAGGGCTTTGGTTTTACAATCCTGTTTCAGACAGGATCGTTCTTGGTATCTGCAGTTTATCCAGCTCCTGCAGTTGTTGTTTTTGTCTGCTGTGGGTTCTAATTCAGGTATATGCAGTTTTCAGCTGAATCACCTGAGTAAAACTTAAGTGGATTCTGAAAACTTTTACAGTTTTTATTCTGGAAAGGAGGTAGGTCTTCTAAAATTGTTGCTATTGTTGTTGTTTTTGTTAGTTATGTAAACACTGATTGAAATTGGCAAAAGGCTTTCTTTATTTCTATATTTTGTTCGCTTTTTTAAAAAACCCCATATTTTTTATTAAAGATTTCTTGGTTTACAAAAGTATGTGCAATGTCTATTTTTTCAAGTTACATTTTCTACAGATCAGTTTGTTTGTGATTGACTGTGGTGAACTTTGTTTTCATGTGTGAGTGGGGTGGGTGGGTGTTTTTGAATCAGGTTAGGCAGATTGATTCGTATGCTGTTGGTGGATTCTTCTTGTTGTCTTGTTGGTCTGTGTATGTGATAAAGGGGATCCATACTGGGGTAGCATTTTCTTCTATTTGTCCCTGTATCAGTTTCAGTTTATTGGTTAGTTTTTTCTAATAAGGCTGTTTCCCATACTATTTGGTACCATTGGTCCATGCTGACTCCTGACAGGTCTCTCCAGTGTCTGGCTATGATGTTTCTGGCTGCTGAGAGTAGGTGGGTTATGAGCTCTTTATGATGTGAGTGGGCATTATTATCCTGAAAGATGGTTAGTAGGGCCAACTCTGGGGTGACTTCTAATACTTATTGTTTTTGTATTCCCAGTGTACAGATGGGGAACTGTCTTCTGAGATAAAGGTTAACAGGCGCATGCTCCAGGTTCAGTTCCTGTGTCCCCAGAAAAGGCTAAAAAAGAAAGAGTCCTTGTCTGAACTTTGCAGAGTTACTGCCACTTAGACAATACTAAGGTAGATGAACCAACTTATATGGCAGCTTCATGTATCCTTCCCTATGAGACTTGTTAACAGGACAAAGCAGAGTAAGATGTGAGATCCATTATCGGACTATCTCCCGTCTTCTTTTTTTTGCTTTAGTTTGTAGTAGTTACAGGATCTTCCAAATGGGATTAGGGCCAGGGAGTGCCGGGGGACAGCAGTTAATCCTTTCCTAATTATCTCTATGATAGCTTCATTAACTATGAACTCTGAAATTTGGGTTTTGCAGTCATTTTGCAGGGTTTGGAGTGAAAGCCCCAGGTTCTGCAGCACCCCCAAACTGAGGAATTGATACATCAATTTGGGGGTTCCAGCATTATATGTCCAATTCACTCCAAACCACTGCCAAAGTTTTGCAATAGTTTTGCAATATTTTGCAGTGAAATATTTAGCAAACTGAGAAATTGATACTCAAGTGGGCGGTGGGCGGAGATAGCTATCACTCCAAAACTAGGATACCCGGTAACTCAAAAACTCAGCACACCTATTTTCACCGGGTTCTGTAGATAAGTAACTGTGACTTTATGAGATTTGGCTCTGGAAGAGGTGGGAATTGAACTGAAAGGAACACTTTCCTCAGTCAATGGAAGTGCTGATTCCACTGGTACAGGCAGAATTTGAGGGAGTGTTGTTGACACAATTTGTGTAAGTGACAGACTATCGCTTTGATGCCTGCCTCTCTTTCTTAGGTAATTGCTTGGCTTGATTGGTCTTTGACAGCTGATCTGCTGCAGCAATTTTACACTTTGGGTAATCAAGCGCTGGTTACCAGTCAATAGGCAGTGTTTTAGAAAGGCTTGCATTTGCATTAATCATGCAACCTGCAATTGAGCAACACTGGGGCTTGTTTGTTTTCCTTCCTCTCAGAGCGCTGTGACTGCAGTAATAAACACAGACTGTTACTCATTTAAATTTGACTACCATTGAAGCTGGACTAATAAGTTAAAACTGTTTGATTGGTTGATTTATGAGTTATGTCTTGCCAATTTCCGCCCTCCCTTCCCTACAGGTGGGCGGGGTTTGCAGCACTGAGCAGGGGCTCACCTGGACGGGTACCTCCCACCTGCTTGGGTTGGCCGTTGACCCACCCTTAGCCAGGGAGGACAAGGGATGGACGGCCGGGGGTGGGACTAAGGCCAAAGAAAAGAGGCTGACCCCTTTGACCAAGCCTCATTTGGTTTTCTTCCTTCTAGGATGTGGCTCTGTAGAGACCTCAGGCTGGCTAACAGCATGGTAAAAAAATTGATACAAAGCAGCAATATCAGTGTTCAGTGACAGGCGAACCAGCAGCATCAGCATTGAGAACCTGCTCATCAGAACTGCAAATATACACGCGCAAACCTAATGAAGATTGTGGGCTATTCCAGGCCACCTCTGGTAGATGCCATATTCCAGTTTGAAGCTTTTCTAAGGCGTATTTATCACGCAACCTTTTCCGACGAGTCCATCTAAACTTCCATATATGGCTTGTTAAGTGAAATGGATTATATAAAAATCTGAACATTATGTGATGTGCCAGTGATGCTTGCTGTTGTGCCTCCCCACATTTATATATGTTTAGGTTATAGCAGCCTTGTGGTCAACCGCCTTCTTGTTTTGGGAATAAATTTCTGTGCATTTGGGGAGGGAGGGGGAATAGACATGCCTTTCCCACATAGATTAGAAAACAGCAACAACCCAAGGTCCTTGCTGACAGTAGAAAGCTGCAGTTTTGGGAATTAATCTGCAGCTGTAGTTTTGGTTGTTGAAAACTCAGGGAAATAGATTTATGGCTCAATGCAATTAATGGAAGACAGCATTCATATAGCTAACACACTGGAAGTTTTTGCTTTAAAAGGCATCAGATTTAGCTGTATGAAGTAGAAATCTGTCAAAATGGATGATAAAAATTCATGCATCTGATGAAGTAGATTCCTGTCCATAAAAGTTTATTCAGTAATAAATGTGTTATTCTTTATGGTGCTTTTAGAAGATGATTTTTCCAGGGTAGGAGATGGGCCGTGAGAGTTAGGCAAAGGCATCTTCCTATCTTGAGAGCAAAGAGGAGGTATGTCAGCCTGTTAGCCCAAGGCATTCCCAGATGTGGCCTTGAGGCTAGATTATCTCTAGCTGTTGCTAAGTGGGTTGTTGTTTTTGACTCCTGCCCAGGTTGCGCAATGCACATGACAAATGTGTAAACTGAGCCATTTGCCAAGAGCACAAGCCATAGATTTTGCACACCAGCTGAAAGCTTCATGCCAATTGAAACCTTCTCAGGGGGTGAGGATGTGTGGCATGACAAATCGCACTTGGTGAATGTGACAAATTCCAGAGCCAGTGGAGTGCTGTGGCTGAAGGGCTGGGCTTGCATGGGGGACAGCCATGCTAAAATCCCTGCTCAGCTATGCAGCTGGGTGGCTTTGAAAAAAAAACCTGCCTGTCTACTTTACAAAGTTGTTGTGGGATTGAAAGGCTCTTTTGAAGGAAGAGTGGGTTCTAAGTGGAGTTGGGTCCACTGTGTGTGTGATCTGGAGAACAGCTTTCTCAACGGGGGTTACATAGCTGGTTTGCACCAGCTCATAGTTGCCTTGCTGTTGTGATGCCTTAACTTGAAACGAAGAGAGGAGGGCTTGTATGCATCACCTTTGTTCTAAAGAATTGCAAGGGTCTGGATTTCTTTTAAAGGTGAAGTAGGCATGGCTAAAATCATGCCTGTCTGCTTTGCCTTTCAGGGCAACCCTGCAGTCAAGAGGTTAAAGCTTTCTGGCAGCATAGGTGCTGTTAATGATTGATAACAATGATGCTTTCAGTGGGTTTTGAAGGAAAATATATTCCACCAGCAGCAGCCCCATGAGAAGCAGCAACGCTTGACTAGCAGATTTTGGACCGGAATCCAGAGAGGGAGGGAGGTAAGCAGCCATGTGACAACTGTACATGAACATATTATGGTTCACATCATAACCTACACAAGCATTGATGTACAATCCTGCTGGTTGTGGATGTGGCTAGCAGCAATGTTTGTTATTGAGGCAGCTGGGAAAACCCATTGCCTGCCAGTCATATTCACGACATCCCCCCCCCCACACCCATCACACTTTATGTTCATTCACTAAAGTCAGGACTGCTCATGTGAGCAAGAAATCTGCTTGGAGAATCAGGTCTTAGTTTGAGCACTTGTTCAAACACACAGGCAAGCCTCTGTGGGATCCCTTCTCGACCTTTGATCAATTGCATAACGGGGGGCAGTGCCCACATACTTAACAGCTGTGCCTCATTTTCTCTCTGGCATACTTGTAAGAGAAAAGAAATCCAGATGTTTCAAAAAACATCCAAAAGGCATTAGGCTGAACTAGAAATCCAGAGAGAAGCAGAGTGGTGCTTGTGAGCTGCCATGTCTGGATTCCCCAATGTTTAGGTGATACCACAAAACATGCTCCCTTCTTTGATGTTGTGTTGAATCAATCATGGGAGGATCTCTGCCTGATTCCCTGCAAACTGCTGCGACAGTAGTGGGCAAAGTCCTAAACACTGGCTTCTCCAGTGCTCATTTAACAGAGATAACATGCAGAAAGGGCCACACTCCAGGTTAGGGATTGAGGAGGGTTCAAATATACAGTACTGCAAGATTTCATAGAGTTGTGCATCCTGGGTACACTGGTTGTCAGAGAGGGACTTTAACCACTGAAAAACCCTTTAAACAGCAATCACACTAGATGAGTGATTCCTTTGGCCCATTCTTTCACTGAGCCAGAGTTATTAAAGATATGCATAAACAGGCAAGAGATGTTTATAGATGTTTGTGTATGATAAAATTAACATGCGTATGGTGGGGGCGGGAGGAAGAAGTGGCATTTTGGCAGCAGACTGTGCCCCCAATTTACGATACATACGTTTGTAGGGTCAGCTCTAGGTAAGAGTTCTGATGAGCCCAATCCTGGCAGTGAACCCTGGTGGATTTATCTGGCAGTGGTGGGCAGAAGTGCTCTCTGAGCAGTAGCAGGTAGCTTTATCCATCATTTAATTTCCATGCAGGAACTCCCTCTTCCCTTGCCCTGCTAATCCTTCTCTCCTCTGTCCTCTTGGCAAGCAAAGTTTGACAGCCGATTGTCAGCCCTGCAAAACCCTTTCAGGCCCCAGGTCTGGAGGTTCCCCACCATGCTAATCCCTCCTGGTATTTTACATGCCTCCGAACAGAAGGAGAGCAGGGAAAAAAGAAGATACAGAAGGCAAAACCCACTGGGTGCCAGAATACTGAATGCCAAATGAATTCCCAAAACGTGTTGAACATGCCAGTTCTTGCACAGGGGAAATTAACAATTAAGATACGAAACCAACACTACAGTCTGATCTGTTCTCCTGTGTGGCTTGGAGTAACTGGGAGGGTTAGTTCAATAACTAAATGGATATGATAATAGCACTTTGCCTACCCTCGCAGCATAGAGGAGCTGCTGTTGTTATGAACAGAGAAGGGCCCATTAAAAATGCTGATATCATAGAATCATAGAATCATAGAGTTGGAAGAGACCACAAGGGCCATCGAGTCCAACCCCCTGCCAAAATATGATTTTTTAAAAATTAAATTATTATTTTTGGTGGAGAGAAGAGTGCATGACAGAAACCATAATGGCTTTCCCGCTAATGGGTGTGTTTTGTGCCCTCTCCTGGCAAATGCAAAGCCCACAGGACTGTCAAACCCCCCTAACCCCACTTTTCATTTTAATAGAGAAAAGGGCCCCTCCAGATCCAATATCCTCTTTATTGTGCATTCATGATGATACGTGCTCATGATGATATTGGGGCAGCCACCTGTGGTCCCACTTTCAATTTAGTTTGCAACTGTAGGGCAACTGTAAGGGCAAAATTTTGCGGATGGTTTGAAAAAGAGGAATGGAATGGGGAAAGTGAGTGGAGCAATGAATGTAAACCTTAGCTTTGTATAGCAGACCAGTGCCTGCACACACTCACCCACCCACCTGTCTTTATCCTCTATCCAGACAAGCAAGAGTCACTATCAGAGTTCAAGGACACATTCCAGCCAGGCTGGTGAAGGGTTTGGGGAAACAGCCTACGGCTGGGGAGAATTCAAAGAGCCAGATAGAGAGGCCTGGATGGCCGCATTTGGCCCCGGGGCCTGAGATTCCCCACTCTTGCTGTCTTGGATGGGATGGAATAATCTCTGCTTCAGAAATACAGCACTATTGCCCACACTCAAAGGAGGCTTCCTGACAAACTTCTTTAGAATTGCTGCTCTATGCAGGCCTCCTCAGGAGGTATCCTAGAAGGCAGCTTCTGGGGTTGAAACAAGCCCAGTGACTTCCTCTGCAGCCATTGGGGTCAGGTCCGCTCTACTCTGCCTTCCCTCCTCCTCCTCCTCCTCCACCTCCTCCGTTGGTCCATCTGTCTGCCTGCTTTCCTGCCTCTCTCCCTCTGCTCGCAGTCTTCCCTTCTGCCTCCTTCCTCCCCTCCTGCCTTTTTCCACCTCCTGAAACTCTCACTGGCTCTCTCTGTCTTTCCCCCCCTCTGAGCCCCAATTCGCTCACGCTTCTAACAGTGCCACCTGCTGAGTGGGGAGCCCCCTTCCCCCCATGCATGCTAGTGTCTGGATTTCCCCACTGAGGCACTGAGAATAGCCTGCACGCCTTGCCTGACTGCACAGATCCTGTGGGTGGGCAGGTTCCTGGCCACCCTGAGCCAGAGTGGAGAAGTGCAATCTCTGTGCCCCACTGGGCCTGTGCCATTGGTGGGGGCCAACTTAACCAATCCCTAGGTACACCCTTCCTTCGAGCTGCCTCTGTTGCAGACATACCCATGCTAACTTAAGGGAGAGGAGGCAGACTCTTTGGAGAGTGGCTCATTCTCACACGCTCTAGTAGCAAGCTCTTTAAGAGCGAAGTGACCCTCCTATTTTAATTCGGGGGTGGGGGAGTGCTTTGGGTCTTGGAAGTTTGTGAGATGCAATCTGTCAAGTGATGCCCACTCATCCCTATATCCTCCTCCTACCCACACTATTGCCCATGGTGCAGGAACGGGAAACTGCATTAAGGAATGCACCCAGCCATTTAGTCCAGGAAAAGACCACCCTAGTGTGTGAGTAAACCATGCAAAGAGTGCGTGAGTGCAGCTGTGATTGATTTAGCCAGAATCTGGCTAGCTCGTGGCTCACATCAAAATTCTAGTTTTTGACTAGACTTTGGTTTTGATGGCACCGAAGGCCAGGGTGGCATAAGATTCCTGCTTTTACCTCTGTTCCACAACCCCTCTATGATCTATAAGTGATGCAAGAATTCAGCTGCCCTTTTGGAAGTTGTCTTGGCTCACTTAGATGTTTAACTTTCTTGGTGATGTTTTTACAGTCTCGCTGTCTTAAACGTAGTTAGTGGCCCCAGGAATGCATGAACTGAAATCCAGGAAGGCTGAACCACCCCTTGCCTCCCATGAGGGGAAGGACAAAGGCCAGCTTCTCTGCCTCACTCATGCCTCCTTCTCTGTGTGGCTGCACTGTGGTGTGAGTTTCCATAGCTGCCCCGGGGCCTGGGGTTTGGAGTTTGTTTGCGTTGGACAATTGGAAACAGAGAGGAGGGATTTTCTGTACTTATGCGGTTTGCATTCTGCCCGTGAAAAGAAAAATGACCTGCCTAAATGGGGAACCTTGGAGACCACCTGGAAGGCTGGAGCCTTCCAGAGAGCCTGGCTGGGTGGCCAACCACCTCCAATCTTCTGAGGCCGTCCCTCAGAGATCCCCAGTTGATTTCAGCTATGGCACTTTGAAGTTATGGCACAATAACCTGGTGTAGTGATAGTGAAAGGCAACATGTCTTCTGCAACATGCCATTAATGGAATAATAGTCCATTTGTGGTGGTGCATTTATACTGGACCTTCCATGCATCGTTTCACTTTATTAGCTGACCTGCAAAGCCTCTCCAGTTTTACCACATTATTGCCACCTGTAGAGGCACTCTTGTGCAACAAAAGCAGAACCAAAACACACACAAACATTTGTGGTCAGAAAAGTTGCAGGAATGCAGCAGGAAGTAACAGGACATACACTGACTGGAAATGAAGCAGTGTGTCTACCTCAAAACATTTGCAGGTGCAAGCAGTATGGAAAGCGAGATCACGTATAAGTGCTCTGATACCATCATAAGAACAAATCATCATGAATGCACAATAAAAAGGATTAGGCACCCTACTAATTCACTACAACAGCTAGGCAACAAGTGTGCAAGCTCTGTGTAATGAACAATTGTTTGGACGCAGATCTATAGTGGCTTGTTTGATGAAAGCAGCAGTAGTAGTACAACAACAGTAATGTCTAGAATCTGGCAGCAAAAGATGAATACAGGTTTGTGGTTAAGATTTCTCACTAACTCTAAGTCATAACCAAGGTTTGTTCTTGGCTGCAGCTCCTGATTAGTGAGGAGTGAGATTAACCATGAACCTGGGCTTGGAAAACTTGCTAAGGCTGCATTCAGATGAGGGGTTTCTTGTGTTCGTCTTTCTGGTTATCATGCTGGTGCTTCAGTCACAATATTCCTTTTGCACTGCAGTACCAGTTGCGTTACGGAACTGTGGCTTTTGATGGATAAACTGCCACATCACACTACATTTTAAATGGCAGGAAAGAATTTGTAGGCTGCAATACCACCTCCACTGTCAACACAAAACTCTCATGATTTTCTGAGCTAACAGGGTTGCAATTTGACCCCCCCAAAACAATTAACACAGAAAGAAGCCCTGAGCTTCTGCTAGATTTCCACAAGTGGCTTATAAATGGTGTGAAGGCTCACATAAAACACAAAAATCAACAGGTAAGGAAACAATGGGAAGACAGAATAAAGTGTGGTTGGAATGCAACCTAAGCCAAACCTAGACTTAGTTCAGTAAAACACGCTGGAGTAAAAAATGACTGGGAAGGAGCAAACTGGCTGTGAGCTCCTCTCCAGGAACCTGCATATTTGTGCATTCCTGGTAAGCCACAGTTCAGCTCACTGTGTTGTGCAAAGCTGACTGTTTTGTGAAGCCAATGCTGCCAACATGATAAAAACCAAAAGTGCACTGGGTTGCTTCCCTGTACCTTGGAAACTTGTAGGAAGACATTTGCTTTGTTTAATGATGTTTGTTTTTCAGGTATGTGTTGTTTGCAAAACCTCCTGGTAGAAGGGGAATGCCCTAGTGCGTGCAGAAGGTCCCAAATTCAATTCCCAGCATCTCCTGGTAAGGCTAGAAGCATCTCCTGCCTGAAATTCTGGAATGCTTCTGCCATTCAACATAGATAGTGCTGAACTAAATGGACCCGTTGGCTGGACCCAGTGGCCTGACCCCAGTATAAGGCAGCCGCAACATGTGATGGAGGGGGGCTCATCTTCTCCCCACCTCATTCCTATCCTTAGATTCATAGAATCATATTGTAGAGTTGGAAGTCCAAGCCCTACAGTGCAGGAATATTTTGCCCAGCATGGGGCTTGACCCTGAGATTCAGAGTCTCATGCTCTACCAACTGAGCTAACTCTTGGTCCTATCAAGGACAGTTGCTACCACTGCCAGCAGGAGGGTGCTGCTACTGCTTCAACCACCACCTCATGCACCGCTGCTGTCGGGCATCTTCTTGCGTTCCTTTGTTTCACAAGTGGGCATGCTCTTCCTGATATCAAGAGAAGATGATGGGGGACATTATGGATGGTGGTTGCTGTTGTTGTTTTATTAGTAGCCTTAGCCTACCTGATCTTAAAAAGTTCCAGTGGGGTATCAATTCATAAAACATCACCACCAAACAAACCAGTCAGTTAAAGCAACAGAAACGACTGAAACAATTAATATTACACATACACCAAAGTGAAGAAGCAGAAAGACTGGGATTGTTGTTGTTGTTTAGTCGTTTAGTCGTGGCCGACTCTTCGTGACCCCATGGACCAGAGCGCGCCAGGCACTCCTGTCTTCCACTGCCTCCTGCAGTTTGGTCAGACTCATGTTTGTGGCTTCGAGAACACTGTCCAACCATCTCGTCCTCTGTTGTCCCCTTCTCCTTGTGCCCTCAATCTTTCCCAACATCAGGGTCTTTTCCAGGGAGTCTTCTCTTCTCATGAGGTGGCCAAAGTATTGGAGCCTCAGCTTCATGATCTGTCCTTCCAGTGACCACTCAGGGCTGATTTCCTTAAGAATGGATGCGTTTGATCTTCTTGCAGTCCATGGGACTCTCAAGAGTCTCCTCCAGCACCATAATTCAAAAGCATCAATTCTTCGGCGATCAGCCTTCTTGATGGTCCAGCTCTCACTTCCATACATCACTACTGGGAAAACCATGACTTTAACTATACGGACCTTTGTTGGCAAGGTGATGTCTCTGCTTTTTAAGAAGCTGTCTAGGTTTGCCATCGCCTTTCTCCCAAGGAGCAGGTGTCTTTTAATTTCGTGACTGCTGTCACCATCTGCAGTGATCATGGAGCCCAAGAAAGTAAAAGACTGGGATGGGGTATTTTTTTAAAAAGGCAGAGGATAGATGGGAATTAGTTTTTCATAGACCATAGAGTAGTAAGGGACCCTGAGGATCATCTAGTCTAATCCCCTGCCATGCAGGAATCCTGCCCACAGCCATCCCTGGGTGGACTTGAACCACCAACTTTCTGGTTTATAGCTAGATACACTGACACATTTCACCACCTGAAAGCAGGACAAAGGTCTATTGGAAGATGATATCAGCGTAGGTATCCTTTTAGGGTAGGGTAGGGTGGGTAAATCTATTCTGGCCAAAGGCTGCTTTACACCAATGGAGAACTGTTGGGGGCCACATCCTGTAGTGGGTGAGGGAGGGGGCACACACAGTCATACACCCTTTAGACATACACAAAATCACACACACAGTAGTATATATTTATTTTTTACCTTCCATTTCCCCCCATAGACTCTTTTTCATCCCAAGTTTTTTTAAAGGTTCTCTCCAGCACCCTTTATCCGTTCTGAAGGTTCAAAAGGCAAAAAAGTACTTCATAATTTTAGCAGTTCAGGGAGATGACTTGGAAGAGGTTGGGCCCCTCCGAAATTGCACTGGGCTTGGCACAGGATGCTGATTCCACCTTATGGGGTAGAAGGAACTGAGCTGGTAATTTAACTGTGAGTCATGAGAAATTGATGGCTCATTAACTAGTGCTGCTTGCCTGCAGCTCTTTCAGTTGCAGTGAGACAAACTGTGGGCGATTTTTATGTGTCCCAAGTTTGTAAAAAATAAAAAGTTTCTCTATACTTCTAAGTCTTAAGGAGAAACAAAAAGAAGCCACAGAGAGTCATGTTGTTGTAGATACTCCCAAATAAGACCAACCTTTAAAATACCAGGCTGTTATAATCCTATTCAATCTCTCATAGCTCGGGAAACAAAAAGAGACAGAGACTGGCGAACCTGAGCATTCCCTGCTGATTTAATGCATGGAGAAATTGGGCCACTGTTCAGATGTAGCATTAAAGAAGGGATGGAGAACCTGCGTCCCACCAGATGTTGTTGGACTCCAACCCCCATCAGTCCCATCCAGCATGGCCGACAGTCAGGAATGATCAGAGCTGTAGTTCAACAACATCAGCAGGGCTGCAGATTCCCCATCCCTGCATCATAGTTTGGCACCATGTAAATTTGCCTAGCCCAGGAAGCCACAGTTAGGGGAAAAGCAGTTCAAAAGCACGCCAGTGCAAGTAGATAAATAGGTACTGCTCTGGCGGGAAGGTAAACGGCGTTTCTGTGCGCTGCTCTGGTTCACCAGAAGCGGCTTAGTCATGCTGGCCACATGACCCGGAAGCTGTATGTCAGCTCCCTCGGCCAATAAAGTGAGATGAGCGCCGCAACCCCAGAGTTGTCTGTGACTGGACCTAATGGTCAGGGGTCCCTTTACCTTTTTAAAGTGTGATGTGCAGAAAGAGGAAGAGGAAGCCCAGATTCCCGGCAGGAAGCTAGGCTTGTTTGCATAGCACTGAAACATGATTTAGCATTACATCAGAATGTCACCACTCAGTAATCTCTGGGAAATTCATATCTCCGAGGTTCAGTTCATTTCTTCACTTGTAATTACAACATCCCTTAGGATGTTGCCTTATACCAAATCGGACAGTTGGTTCAGCTAGCTGAGTATCATCTACAAAGATGGGCTGTGGTTCTCAGGGTTTCAGATGGGAGTATTTTTTAGCCCCCCCGGCCAAAGATACTGGGAGATTAAACATGGGACTTTCTGGATACAAAGCAGTTGCTCTGCCACTGCAGTTGCTCTACAGCCCTTAAGAACCTCAGAAGAGCCTTGCTGGATTGGACCAATGGCCCATCTAGTCCAGCATCTTGTTCTCACAGTGGCCAACCAGATGCCTATGGGAAGCCCACAAGCAGGACATGAGCACAGGAGCATTCTTCCCTTCTGCAGTCCCAGCAACCATTATTCAGAAGCATACTGCATCCTACCTACTGTGGATGCAAAGCATAGCCCTTGTAGCTAGCAGCTGTTGATAGTCTTCATCCTCTATCCTTCTGCCTATTCTGCCTGGCCCTATCTAACAAGCTGGTGCGGAACAGAAAGTAAGACTGCATAGCAATAATATTGCGCAGGAACAAACCCAAGGCCGCACTTTGACGGATGCAGGATGCTTTATTGTTGTAGGTCTGTTTTTTCTGTGCTCCCCCCAAAATTCTCCATCCTGTGGTTTCTTCTTACAGTGTTCAGCTTGACTTTAATGAACATGGAATTTAGCTGTTGTTTTCTCTTCTAATGTTTTAAGTCCAGCAGATGGTGATGTTTAAAATTCCCCCAAAATCTGCCAATACCTGGGCCAGGCTTTTAAGGCCTGTGAGCCATATGATGTTTGCACAGAGCCAGAACACGAGCAGGCGCTTGAGCTAATTTTTGGCAAGCCACATCTTCTTGGCTGCCTCGTATCTCGATTCTCAGAAAGGTGCAGCACCACCTACATACACTTTGAGCAACGTCAACAAGGCAGACCCGCTATTCTCGGACAGCTTCTTTCCCACCCCCCACCCCCAGTGCCATAATGGTCATAGCAGGAAACTAGCCGTTGTCTTTGGAATCCTGTATATGGTGGTTCAGTGTATCAGACTCTTCCTTTTGATGATATAGGTGGGAGATCCTTTGTGGCCAAGGGCCATGTTCTCTCATAGACAGCCTTCTGGGGGCCACATGCTCATAACAGGCAGATCTAGAAGCAAACATGGCAGAGCAACAGATGTGACTCTCACTTTTGCAAAACAGACTGCATTCCGGCCCAAAATTGCAGGCTTCTATACACACACTTTGGAATGGCTTCAGCTACAGAAAACAAAATAACAAAGAAAGGTGCCTTAGTATGGTATGGAGCAGGGCCTGGGGTATGTGTGGCTAGGGAAGAGGGACAGGGTCCAGATAGAAAGGCTTGGAAGGCCACATTCTCCCTGCCAAGCCTGAAGTTTTCCACCCTGATGTAGGTGAATTCAGATGGCCAATCACTAACTGATAAGCCGATGTCCTTTTATCACTCCTCTGTTTCCCTGGATTTCTAAACACCCATTAATAAACCATTATTCCCAGCTTTCAAATATGGTCACATCCATGCCGTACATTTATAGCGCATGGCTTCCCCCATATAATTTTGGGACCTGTAGTTTGTTAAAGGTGCTGTGAATTGCAGCTGTATGGACTTGCATTCCTAGGATTCTTTGGGGGAAGCCATCAGAGTTGCATATCCGCCAACATTTCTCTGATGAAAATGGGGACGTCCCATTCCATAATGCTAATTTTACTATTCATACCCCACACATCTTACTGGGTTGCCCCAGCACTCTGGGCAGCTTCCAACATATAAAAAAAGCAATAAAACATTATGCATGTGTACTGATTGCAACTTATAGCATATTGGATGCTATGTTTCATACAGTTTTCACTGCATGTCACCTTGAAGCTTCAGTGTAAGGTTATGAGTAAATCGAATAATAGTGGCAATGATGAAATGAATGCACAGCTGGATGGAGTCTCCTTTATCCTTGTGTGCACAAACAAAGCTCCTACAACAAGCTTTTCTTAGTAGGGCAAGCGTCTCAGCACACACCTTCCTATGCATTTGCAGAACTCCTTCCTCCACCAAACCTCTGTGGAGTAGGCTAAGGCCTGCCCAACAGAGAGGCAGCTGACACCGCCTTTACTATCTTTCAGCTGTCAGGCTAAGTTCATCCTGTTCAGCAGGCTCTTAGTGTTTAATCTGTTTTGTTTGGATTTTCCTATCCTGGCTGGTTTTGTACATCAGCTCCTAGAATTGCTAAACGGCTATATTTTATCTGAATTTGCAATGCAATTGCATCAGCTGTTTGTTTTATTAGTTTTCACCTTTTCGGTAAATTGCTTTAAAGAAATAAGATGAATTGACATGTGGGGAGTGGGGGGGGGGGGAGTCCCTGCAGTCTGGGGAGCTTCATATATGTTTCCAGATTGCTGGATCAGGTGTTAGGAAAAAAGAGAGAGTAAGATATCATAGGCGAACATGCTTTAATGCCAAGTGTAAATGTTTCAATTTAGTTGTTAATACTTTGGGATGAGTTAATGATGTATATATCCTGCTGCTGAGCAAGGTTGCCAGATTGAATGAACATTTTATAAAACTCAGGGTTTGCTAAATCAGGTCATCCCTCTAGCTGGTAAAGATGAAAATAAGACAGAATAAATGAGAAACAGAGTAGCATGACTCAGACGTTATGAATATGTTCCCCAAGGGCTAGTTATTTGTGCAAGCCATTTAGCCATTTGGGTTTAATTCACAAAGTTGAAGAATCCCTGCTCCCCCCCCCATGTTAATCACATGTCTTCTGTTACTGGCATTTTTGCTTTGACTCCTGCACTTGAAAATCTCAATTTTGGAATCAACATTCATAGTGTCTCTGTCTGGATCCATCAAAATGGACATGCATGGCTGGGATTTCAAATGAGCACAAACTTGGGGTGATATCGAGTGTACTTTGGCAGCAAGGAATGTTAGATTTCCAGGCTCCCCATAATAGAGATCCTGTTTTCAGACAGTTCAAATTCTGTGGCATCATCTGTCATGTTCTCCCTGACTACTGCTAGGCTAGATGGTTGCAAAACCCTGTAAATGGGAATGGAACACCTTTGAAAAGCCACTTCCTTAGGATTTATGGGACAATTTAGAAGTGCTCAGATCCTAAAGTGATGGGTGTTGCGGAGGGCCCTTTGACACAGCAGGCTGGCTCCACAGCTGCTATAAATCAGGCAGGGCTCTGTTGCGGGCAAACGGCCACGACAGTTTGCTCCTTGGCTATGAGGTTTGTGTTCTTTGCAAAGAGGATCCAGCTGTAAGTGCCTGGCCCTGCAGGAGACTGGAGGCAGACTGTGACTGCAGGACCATCCGCCTCTCTCACAGCAGCCTCCCTGAGGTTGCGATGCACTGATCAAGGATGGGAGGTCTTGCCGCTACATGCTGCCTGTCGATCTGCCTTGGGAAAATAAAGAAGACACGGACCGTGGTATTGGATGGGAAGGAGCATAGGTTGAGCAATGTCCAGCGATAAGATGCTGCCTCTGTCTGCTAAAAAGCACTCCAGGCAAGGAGTAATAAATGCCTGTTGGGGGGGGGGGGAAGAAACAGCAAGCAATCAGATGTCTGTTTATTATTGTACGTTCATGGAATATAATAAATCCACCACCTCTCTCCTTCCCTGCTCTCTGCTGATTGATTCCTCTCCCTGGCCTAGACAAAGCCTTCCCTTTGTGCTCCTGGCCATTTTATCAGGCTAAAGACTGGGGGGGGGGGAGGGAGTCTGTTTCTTTTCCTTGGTATGTTTATCTGCCTTAAACCTGCTGCCCCAGGCTGTGCCCCTTTGTTCAAGGAGCCAGAAGCAGCTGCTGTGCAGATGCCTTCAGGTTGGTACCAGGTGGAGGCAGGATGCTGAGGCTTCGTAATCCTCGCTGTAGAGAAGGAGATATGGGTTTCTCCCCACCAATACCAGATTTCATGCAATGAAACAACAGCAGTGGGGTAGGTTTGTTGTTGCAGGTACTGAGGACCAGCTTAGGAGGATTAGGTACAGCATTGTTTGGTTTTTCTGTAAAGCGCCTCCCATATGTGCCATCAGTTTAATCAAGGATGTCGCCTTTGCTTTCCTTCCGGTGGGAAATGTTAGCAAGGATGCATGGAGAGGCATTATTGGTGACTGCTTCCCAAAGGCACAGACACATCCAGGAGCAGCTGGTGGGGAAGGGCACCGCAATAGATCTGGCCTCCTTGTTCCCGCATCGCATACCGAGACATTACTGGTACAGAGCAAAGTGACTGCAAGGGTTAAGGAAAAGAGAGCTTAGCTGTGATCCTGGGTCCAGATAGCACCTTAGCTTAGCTGCTGCACTGCCCAGAGCGAAAAGGCCTGGGAAGGAGCAAAGCAGAGGCAATCTCCTTCCCAGGAGCTTGCACATTTTCATGAAGCCATTGTTCAGCTTAGCATTATGTGCAAACACAGCCCTCTATCTTGTGCAGAGATCGCCCCAAATGCTATGCTATAATGGCGCTTCTCTCTCTCCCTGCCACCCAATCTCTCCCTGTTTTTCATCTTCACAAGCCCTTAAAATACAGGCGAAGAGCTGAGTTTCAGAAAAAATGAAGTCATTTGCATAAGTGTGCTGGACAGAAGCACAGGCAGAGAGCCTGGAATTGCTCACATGTTGTTGCAAGGGATATCGCATCACTTGATATTCTGCCTTGCATTTATTGATGAGCCTGCAGATCCATGAACCAATATCACACGATTCTCTTATCAGCTGCTGCTTTATGAGCATTCATGTGTAATGTTCATAAATGATCCACCAGCTGTTTCCAGGATACTCAACAGTTCTGTAAACAGAAGGGAGAATATCTCTTTAACTTGGAAGCTTCGCTGTGCCTGCAGCATCTCAGCGAGTGGATGGTTTTCATGCAGTACCTCTTTCTATAAAGTGCTAATTAGTTCCAGGCCATCCTTCAAACAATATGGAGCCAGTGAAGGCTTGCATTTACAATGTTATGCCCCTCCTTCATGCCTGTGAGGCAGCTCCACTCTGGATTTCTGTCTGATGTTGTAAAGATGCATCCTTTTAAAGCATTAGATCTTGTGTTATCTGCTCAGTCTGTTGGCCAAGATGTCACAGAATCACCAAGAGAGTCTAGATTCCAATCTTATGACACAGAAATCTTAGTGGGTGGCTATATTCTTATTTTTAAACCTGCAAAAGGACATTAAATAGGAGATTCCTATCACTTTTAAAACAACAACAACAACATGTAAGTCACCAGGTGCCAGCACATTTCCAGGATACAGGTCAGGTTTTGATAAAAAAAAAAAACCAGGAGGGTTTAACCCCTGAGTCCCCAGAGTACTTAGTCTGATTAATGTCATCAGTTTTTCAGCACCAAATCCATTGCAGCAAGTTGAGTGAAATGCAGTCAAATAGGCGAGCAGCTCTTTAATCAGAGGAACGATATGGATTCTGGAGGGAGGGAGAGGAGAGAGGTGAAGAAAAGGATATGAAAACAAAGAGAGAAGCCAACACGCAAGATTGGTTTGGATTCCAGCCATCCTGGCTCCTTAGTTTACGGCAGTCCAGATCTGTGTGTCAAAAACACAGGAGAACCTTCCTGATAAAGAGTTTCAGTTTCTGCTTTTGCAAAGGTTGCAGAAAAGTTTAGGCTGCAAGACCCGTTCTATCTTCTAGTGCTTCGTGATCAGAGGCCTCTCTGTCGTGGTGGTTTTTAAATCCTTTTCAAGAGAGACTGGCTCCAGGATTGAGGGTCTCCTCAGAAAAGTGCATTCTTGATGGGCCCCTTGTATGTTGGTGGGTTGATTTGATGGCAGCAGCAGTGGTGAAGAAGAAGAAGAAGAAGAAGAAGAAGAGGAGGAGTTTCGATTTGATATCCCGCCTTTCACTCCCCTTCAGGAGTCTCAAAGCGGCTAACGTTCTCCTTTCCCTTCCTCCCCCACAACAAACACTCTGTGAGGTGAGTGGGGCTGAGAGACTTAAAAGAAGTGTGACTGGCCCAAGGTCACCCAGCAGCTGCATGTGGAGGAGCGGAGACGCGAACCCGGTTCCCCAGATTACGAGACTACCGTTCTTAACCACTACACCACACTGGCTCTCCATAATAAGGTGCAATAAGGTGGCAGTTAGGTGCCATTTTCATGGCCCACAAAGTCGTGTTGCTCTGAAACTTGGTAGTAAATGGGTCAGTTCCCAGTTGCCTAACATCTCTATTCCTTATGGGTAGACATTAGCATAGCAGCAGGACCTATTAAGGTGCTGGACCACTAGCAACCACCCAAGGATGCTGGGTGAAGATGCTGGATTGCTGAAAAGAACATTAGCAGAGCCTGCCGAATTGGGCCAATGGCTGATCTAGTCTAGCATCTTGTTCTCATAGTGGCCAACCAGATGCCTCTAGGAAGCCCACAAGCAGGACTCAAGCAGCTGGAATCCAGAAACATTACAGCCTCCAAACATGTAGGCGGAGCATCACTATCATGGCTCGTAGCCATCAATAACCTTCTCCTCCATGAAACTGTCCAATCATAGGGTGGCCATGACCTTTCTGCATTGCTTTGAAGCAGTTGAGCCTAAGTGCCTGAACTCTGAAATGAACCTGGAGCCGAGTTGGAGGAAATGTACCGTGTGCATTTAAACATAAGCCAACTGCAGGATGTGCTGGAATTTTATCACAGCCTCAGCACCTCTTCAGAACAAAGGGAAATAATTTCTGTGTTTTGGGGATGCTGAAAAGCTCCGGAACGTGGACCTGGCAGGAATTGGGCGGGCAAGCCCAGTCAGGAGCAAAGTGGGAATAGATAAGGACTTGCACACCAGTTTCCTTGCCAGCATCCTTCTTTTTTATTTAGCACACACCAGGTTCCACTACTGCAATGGCTTTTCATCGGGGGGGGGGGGGGCAGCTCAGCTAGGTTGTTATTTCTCCTGCTTCCAGACAGACTTATCTTGGATATGCAAGAATCTCAGACGTTCCAGCGACTGAGGAGGCTCTGAGGGATGGTTTCCATTAGTGTGTGTGTATATACTATACATAGGGGTGTTGACCAGGGTCAGTTAACCGCATCAATCCTAGCTGTCAGCAGAACACAGATTTGCTCCAGGCTTCCCTCTGTAGGGCTCAGGAGCACATTGCACTAGCCAGACAGTCTTTCCAATGTCATAAACCAATTTAATTTTGAAAACCAGATCTGGAATCCGTTAAGATAAGATTCTGAGGGCAGATGTCCCAAGGTTAAGGTTATGATCAGATTTATTTTCAAAAAAATCAAGTGTTTCTTTTAGGCTAACATTTAAAAATCAGGGTAATGATTTGCTCTTCAAAATAAGTGATTAACCCTCAAATCAGTTTAACATTACAGTAAAGCTCTCAGACAAGCAGGGAAAACTTTTCTTCTGAAGGTAAAACTACAGTTTTATTTATTTATTACTCATTTATTTTATTCCCTCAAGGAGTATACGGTATGGTTCTCTTCTTCCCAATTTTATCCCCAGAGCAACCCTGCGAGGTTAGGCTGAGAGACCGTTACTGACTCAAGGTTACCCAATGAGTTTCATAGCAGGGATTTGAACCCTGGCCTCCCAGGTACTAGTCCGACACTCTAACCACTACACCACATCAGGTGAGATTTTTATGTTCACCCACCATTTATTAAACAGCTGAGAGTCAGCTCAGTTAAATGTTGCCCTGTGAGCAAAAGACAGGCACTTCCTGTGTAGATTTCTTTTCAAAAAAATGTTATACTTACGGAATTTGAAGGTTCTTTTTTTGATGTGCAACTAGGTTCTCCGATTTGTAGGATGTCATTAGTGACATTTTGCAAATCAGAGAACTGAGTCACTTTTAAACCATAACTCTGCTGAAATGCTTTGCTGAGGCTTACGGTGAGAAAAATGTATATGTAAAAGGTGCACCTGAGAATTGAAATGAAGAAGATTCCATTTAACATGTGCCTTTCCTAGTGCCTGCTTCCTGGAGCTCAGCTCTAAGGACTGGCAGCGCTGGCTGCGGAAGTGCCCTGCCCATGTGTGCTGAGGGCTTTTTGCGTCTTTGTTCCTTCCATTATTAACTTTCCTCCCCAGAGTCCTCTGCTTGTTAATTTGCAACACAGCAATTTCAGACAGCAAATAAAAGCAAGGGGTAACCAGCCACACAGGTTCAAATAGTAGCCAGGAGGATTTATCTACTTTTGTGTAATAGGAAGTTCTGAAATGGGCCACAGCAGCAAACACAGATAAGCCTTTCGGAGCCCAAACATTTGCTTTTGTAACCCTTTCCTAGTCAGTCAATTGCACGCCATGAATTGAAATCAACCATGCAGAACGGCGAGACACACCTACATTCTGCATTTATTTATTTTTTCTTTTTCTTTTTTTTTAATTGATTTTGCCAGATTTAAATGATCTTTGATTTTGATCCTAATAATCTCTGCAGCAAGCATGGAGCCTGCTTAGAACAGGAACAATCACCTTCTACCTAATAGGATTAACTTTATGGCTAGTTGAAACCCATTTTAGGGCTTGCTTGCTTAAGACTTCTTGTGTTGGCGCTTGCCTGCTTAATACTCCCTGGCTATTCCACTGTACAGCATTAGCAACATGGCCTAGGTGCTTCCAGATGGGGGTTTATTCTGGGATTGGTGCATGCAAATTTTTCACAGTATTCACATACGGTAATTTAATCTGGATTTAGACTTTCCATGGAAAATCTGATGATTTTTTTTAAAAAAACCAACAACAACAATCCACAAAGTGTTGCCAACCATCCATTTGCAATATTAAGTCCCTACCTGGAAGAACCCCTTGCCTCTCTCTCAGAGATGAATTCCTGTCATAACCTCCTGGCTATTAGACCCTCTCCTTAACAGTGCAGAAGGCTGGGGCCTCTTGCTTCAGCGTGGCTATTGCAGACCATCTTCTTCCTTCACTAAGCAAATCTTTGGCCCCCTCTGCTTCCAGGTTGCCATGCTCCGTACGCTGCTTTTTGCCAGCATCTACACATCATGCTCCACCGCACACCCTGGAGTTGCGAAGCAAAGCAACAGATTTTATTCACGAGCCACGCGCCTCTTTACTGTGGCCTGGGATGGCCCAGAATGAGCCTCGCCCCAGGCCACTGAATCTCTGAGGAAAGCTTTCTGGTTCCTCCTCCCAGGAACAGAGGCATGTTTTGTGTCTGCCAGCCAGCCCAGCTCAAGGAAATGGTGATGCAAGAAGGGGAAAACACCTGCCGCGGGCCCAGGCTTGTGCAACCTGAGTTACTGCATATTTTTAGCATATTTTTAGTCTTGGCAGCTTGAATAGAGTGGCTTGCCTGTTCTAACAATAACCACCACCATCTCAAACCACCCAGATTTTCTTTTGTTTTGGTAAATGCTGTACTAGTGTTATATTTTCTTTCTTTCTACAATTGCATATGGGACTAATTCAGGGGTGGGGAATCTTTTTCAGGCTGAGGGCCACTTTCCTTAGTGGGTAATCTTCCTGGGGGGACTTGGCTCATGGAAGAAGAGTGAGAAAGGGTCACTACTAGCAGTGTCCTGCCACACAGAGCAGCCCTGCTGGTCAGGCCAAAGGCCCAATCTAGTCCAGCATCCTGTTCTCACAGTGGCCAACCCAATACCTATGGGAAGCCCACCAGCAGGACATGAGGGCAACATTTGTGATTCCTCACAAGTGGTAAATAGAGGTCTACTGCCTCCAAATACTGCTGGTGAGCCTCTTCTTCCCCCAAACCATTTTTCAATGTTGTAGGCTGTTGCACAAGTCTGCTGATCCATGCAGCCAGTGGGCCATGCCATTCGATCTGTCTCACTACGTCTGTAATAATCTTAGCCTTGTTTTCAAAAGGGGGAGGATTGCAGGTCGTGAGTCCCTGGCATGCTGTTCCCTGTGCTTCCAGTGCAATTAAAAGAGGATACCCAGTTACCTACATGAGTGGTCAACAGCAGAAGCAATTAGCAGGGGAAGGTGTAGCTGTGGGGCATGTTAAGAGGCTCCCCGCTCAAGGCCTGTGAGTCAGAAAGAAAGGGAAGACATGCAGGTGACCCAGCTAGCAGCCAGTCTAGCAGCTTGCTGAGTGCCATCAGCGCTGCAGTGACTGGCTGTCGGTTAACTTTTTTTGTCTGAGGTGCTTCATGGCATTTCTTCATGGAGGTGAACAGTGCAGGGCTCTCTGCTTTTACACAGTGCTGATCCCCAATGCCTAGTGAGGATGGCAGGCTGAAAGATGTGCCCAGGAGCTCTGTGAGAAAGGGACACTGGAGGGCTGCATTGGCATAAGCAGCTGGTTGTTGAGACATGTGTAAAGGATAAAAATCTGCATTGAGTGGTGGAGAGATGAAGATCTGCACTGAGGAACTTCTGTTCTAGCAGGAGGGCTCCACCTGTTTTGTTACCTGGATTCATACCACGGACTTCACATATACATACATGCATATTTTGACACCTGAGGTGTATGTTTTTACAATCCACCTTATTGTAAGTTGTTTTAAACCAGGACTTTTTATTTCATTTTAGTTATTACACTTGCATACCACCTTTTCCTTCAAGGAGTTGAAGGCTTCATATGTAGTTCTCCTCTCCCTATTTTATCCTCATGGCAACCCTGTGAGGTGGGTTGGGCTGAGAGACGGTGACTGGCCCAAGCTCACCCAGTGAGCTTCATGGCTGAGTAGGGATTTGAACCCTGGTCTCCCAGGTCATAAGTCCAACACTCTAAAGTGGCCTCAAATAAGTATCTGCATGTGTATCTCTGTATCTGTATCTGTATCTGTACCTGAATCTGAATCTGTATCTATCTGTACTGTGATGGCCCAAGGGAGAGAGCATCTATAGAACCCATCAGTGATCCCTGTCTCTCCAGGAACACATGCATCTATTCTCTCTTTGACTGCAGAAATCACAGAACCGTATCCACACAGGATGCCTTTATTTATGAAGGGTTACATAAGGCTGATATTTATGGGCACAGAAATTATATTTATGCAGGCTGTAGGTGATGTTTATGAAGAGCTATGGATAGATCACTGGAGTGTCTAGCCTTGGAGTCAGACTCTGCGGTTTACCTGAGTCAATTGAGCCAAGATGAAGATGAGATTCCATGAAACGGAGCAATTTAAATCACCACCTATAAATCCCAACTTCGAAAGGTGATGGCTTATGCCTCCCTACATAGCAAGTGGTAGATATTTCCTCTCACTCATCCAGATCTTTCCAGTGGTAGGAAGGGCATGGAAATGAAGTGTGCACCATTAAGCTTATCAACCTGGTGATATTTTTAATGAAAGGCCTGTGGCTTTTTTTTTTTTTATTCTAGGAATTTAATGGGAATGCTGGAAAAGAATCAGAAGTTGCAAATGGCAGAGTTTAGTGATGGGTGTGTGTGTGTGTTTATGTGGAGAATCCCATCTGTGGGTTTCAGCAAGTTCTAAAACAGCACTATCAGCTTGGGGTCAGGTGTGCATGCCGATGGGTTTGTTTTTAGCACTGCTTGTTGCATCAGCCAATGTGCAGGAACCATGTGTTCCCAACCATGGACTGTACTGAAGATAAGGACACTGTGGCTAATAACCTTAACTTCTGGGCCCCCGTGGGTGTCAAATGGGCAGCACACTGTGCCTGTTTTGAGAACAGATTGGAACAGGAAGCCACTTGTAGTAACGTATTGATAGCCCCTCGTGCTGCCATAATGGTTGCAACAACTGTGGACTTAAGCACTTCGGACATTAACAATGCCCTTTTGGGGAGGCAGGTCTATTTTTCTCAAGGAAGAAAAAGAGCCCATCTATGCTTGTGCCTGGGGATGACAGGATGGGTCATGCTGCATGGAGATGCGTAGGTCGGATAGCCTAATTTGTGAGGGCTGGTGAGAGGAGCTGTCCCTTTCATCCCCCTGATACTCTCCGTAAGAAAGAGGCAGCTGCGGAGGTAATAAATTTTGTGTGAAGGTGACCTTCTTTTACTTGTCAGCCCTATTTCCTTAGGCTGAAACTTATTCTGTGCTCAGGCAGAGGCAAAAGAATCACCTCCACCTTCCTTTCAAAGAAATGCCACGTTTCAGAAATGCCCAGTGGAACACCAGGGTTGCCCCTTATATTTCAGCATTACAACTACACTGAACAATGGACGCCAGATCTCTTTGTCTGTAGAAGCCATTAGGGGCATTCCCCCATTCAATGAGGATTTAATATGTGCACATTAATAGTAGAGCTGTACACTTGGATAGTAAGTCACATGCTTGTGTACCTGTCTCCACAGTAGCTGAGCTGCACAAATGAACAAGTGCACACTCTTTTACACAAACACTTGTACATGTGTAGAGGCAGCTTGTGACTGTGTTCAATGTCATGTGTGAAAAATACTATTGTGATGCTTTCCCTGAAAATTTATTACCCCTGCAATTACCTTCTTTTTACAAAGAAAGAGAGTGTGTGTGAGAGAGAAGGAAGGAAGGAAGGAAGGAGAAAGAAAGAGGGAAGGAGGGAGGAAGGAAGGAAGGAAGGAAGGAAGGAAAGCTTGCTGCCACCTGCCCCTCTCTAGCCTTCATAAACAATGTGGTAATAGGCTAGGCCAGGTATCATCAACCTTTTAGAGACCCAGGACCCAATTATGCATTCAGGGACCCATTCCTTAATCCTTCACCATTTATATTTGCATGGTGGTGGCGCTCCTGTTGTGACCAGCTTGGATTAGGGCGTGGCCCACTAGTGGGTCCCAACCCATCACCTGAAGACCAGTGGACCTGAAGGCCATGTGGTGCTTCAACATTCAGTGAAATTTACTTGCCTGTGAATCCCCTTGTTGTGTGACATACCCTGTGACACCATCTCCAGATGTTTCCTGACTGACTTTGCAAAGGGGCCTGCAGAGAATAGCTCTGCCCCCTCAATGACACTGTGGGTGCCAGTAAAACTCCCAAGTCAGCATGCCGTGGGCTGAGTCTGAAAGGGGAGTCTGTGTGTGAGCCCTTTATGTTTTCATTGTGCAATGGGTACCCATCACAGGGATGAGGCTATGGTTATCATTAAGAAGTGAATTAAGAAAGAATATTCTGCACATGTTCGGAAGTATTTTCTTTGTAACTACTTCACATTCATAAACTACACTTCACATTCATAAACTATGCTACCACTCCAGGAACTAAACCCTGGTAAGTCATAAAGTGGTTAAAATCAGCCAGTGCCATAGCCTGGAGATATTCACATGGGTAGTGAAAAAATGCTTCATACTTGCTTCTCTGTTAGCCGTGTGTTATAATATTGATTTGTTTAAATTAATTTTAAAGGATTTTTCTTCTGTCAAAGAAGAGTGTATGCAAAATTCCACACCTTCTCCTTTAAATCCAAAACTACAAAGCCTTTACAGATGTGAGCTAGGAAATGTTACTATTGGAAAGCTTGCAACCAATAACAGGGTCAGTATAAGGACCTTTCCTTATTGGCTTGCAGACTAGAACTAATCAGGCTTATTGGAAGGTCTTTCCTCCAGATGATCTTTTTTGTTTGTTGTTCAATAAATGCACAGTTGTTACTTATTAGATGTAGGGACCCTTTCTCAACTTGGTGCCCTCCATATATATTGGATTACAATTCATATCACCACCAACTATTAGCTCTGCTGGCTGGGGACGATGGAGGTTGGAGTACATCAACATCTGAAGGGCTACAGGTTCTCTGTACCTGCTGGAGGGAATGCAGATTTGTTCTCCCAAAGCAGGGTATCTAACACTTCTCCTAGGATGTACAAAAAAGGTGACCGTATTCATATGTAGTAATAAACTATGTTTATTATAATATGAAAAGGGATGCGGGTGGCGCTGTGGGTTAACCATAGAGCCTAGGGCTTGCCGATCAGAAGGTCGGCGTTCGAATCCCTGCGACGGGGTGAGCTCCCGTTGCTCAGTCCCTGCTCCTGCCCACCTAGCAGTTCAAAAGAGCATCAAAGTGCAAGTAGATAAATAGATACCGCTCTGGTGGGAAGGTAAATGGCATTTCCGTTCACCAGAAGCGGCTTAGTCATGCTGGCCACATGACCCGGAAGCTGTACGCCGGCTCCCTCGGCCAATAAAGCGAGATGAGCGCTGCAACCCCAGAGTCAGCCATGACTGGACCTAATGGTCAGGGGTCCCTTTACCTTTATTGTAATATGAGTGAGCCTTACATCTCCCTTGTTAGCAAAGTCATATATAGAATGCAGAGGGAACCCAGAGAGAAAAGTCACTTTACTGAGGAAACTGAACAGAACAGTGTATAATTTGAGGAGAAGTAAACAGACAGGTTTTGTCTTTCTTAGTTCTGGCTGTGTACATAGCAAGGAGACATTCAACCAAACATGCAGGCAGAGCCTTCTTTAGCAGATGCAGCGCCGGGGTGCAAATATCTGCTCAGCACCCCCAAATTACCACGGATAGTGGGGGGGGGGCGGCAGCAAAGCTGCGCACTGCCAGCCATGGGGGGTGCGCAACTCTTCATGCTGCTGCAGGAGAGCAATCGCCACAGAAGCTTGGGAGGGAAGCCGTGCGCCCGCCAGCCATATGTTTGACAGGGTGCAGCTGGTGGGCATGCAGGGAAAGGGGAGGCCGCCGGCAAAGCCGTGCAGCTCCCCCACTCGCTGGGGCGCCCCTGAGAGGCCGGCGCCCTTGCGCAATGAACCACCAAGCCGTATGGAAAAGACGGCTCTGCATACAGAGTTAAACTTTCTCAGAACTGCACAGCCAGTTAGAGCACATGCTACCCTTGGTGAGGATCATACCACTGTGCTTGGCTGCTCAGCAATACCTCCACCTGCCCCTCTGCTTGGCTAGTTGACTTTAATATTAACAAAATTAACCCTTAAATTACAAACTGAATGATCCCGGTTGTTTCAGCTTACCCCAATTCTCCTCTGCGAGATGATTGGAAAGTTTCACTTATGTTGTTGATTAACTGCAGTTTAATGTTATGCCCAAACCCTAAACTGTGGTTATTCTAAGGTTACCAGATTTTTTCAATTAATCCGGGGACACTTTTCAACTTCCTACTAAATAAATGGATTTTGTGAGGGGACTGATTTGTAAATTTGGGAACTGTCCCCGGGAAACGGGGATGTCTGGTAACCTTAGGTTAATCTCAGCTATGGTTTATTATAACGTCTGCTTCTGAAACCAATGTTTGAAATCAACTTATATCAGTAAACCATAGTTAAAGATTAGCCACAGTTTATGGAGGTTCAGACATAACACCAAATGCAGTTAATTACAAAGAGAACTGAATGTTTCCCATTCCCCACTCTGAGACCTCTGGCTATAGGGTGGTATAAAAATTCAGTCAATCAATCAATCAATCAATCATCTCCTCCTTGCAGCCGCACTGGGAGAAGAAACAAAGTGGGAGAGCACATGAGCCTGAGGCTTGTTCATGTAATAATAGACCACAATGTACCACTTCCTGTGAATTCAGTCTGCATTGTGATGTTGGGAAAAATACAGTTCTTCCCCTAGCTAAGTCATGCAGTGCAGTTCCAAGTGGCATGTGATATTTGGTACCGCAAGCCTGCCATCCTCAGTGACGAGTGATGCTGCTCACTAATAGATATTTTTGACCTTTAAAGATACGGTAAGTTACCTATTTTGAAGCTGAGTGCAGTCCACCCACACTGTACCAGTAGGACCATTTGCCAATCTCTCTCTCTCTCTCAAAATAGGAAATATTAGCAAGGCGATCTTTCCACCACCCCCTTGCTGCAATATCTTGCATTTCACGAACCTCTTGATTAAAAAAACTGGTTTTTTGTTGCCTGTTTAGGTCTTTGAGTGTTGTGCTGTTAAATCGTGGGCCAGGAATCTTTTTCAGCCTAGGGGCCACATACTCTTCCGTGCAGCCTTCTAGGGGCCACGTGCCAGGGCTTGGTGGGGCCAGAGGCAAAAGTGGGGACAGTGACAAATGTGACTTTTACCTTTGTACAGTAGGCTAGTGTATATATATATATATATATATATATATATAGATAGATAGATAGATATAGATAGATATAGATATTTATTGAAAAAAATTTTTTTTTAAAGTTACAAAAGAAAAACAAAGTAGAAAAAGAGAAAAACAAACCACTTCCAACCATACATATACAAATTCAAAATAAGAAAGAAAAAAAACAAAAATACACCACAAACATATAAAAACATTTAAAAACAAATCCATTATTCTCAACTCCTAACTGTCATTACCCTCTTTCCTTGACCTCCTCCTCCTCCCCTTCCTTGTATCCTGTTTGTTAATTGTCACAGCAAATCCTTTCCATATTTCATAATATTCTGTCATTACATTACCTTAAATTATTTTAATCTTATCTTACTGTAAAAAAAACCTTGAGACTTAAAACTTAAATCTTATTTTTACCAACTTCTCATAACCATAATATTCTTGCATAATTCTTTAACCATTTTTACTAAAGCCAAGTAATTTCATTCCAACATTTTTCTAACATTCATCAATTTTATAAAACAGTCCTAGTAGTGAAAAAAAGAAACAAAAACAAATCCAATCTTCATCCAGCGTCCCTTCCTCCTGGTCCCGGGTTTTGTCAGTCCTTATTATCCCGTCAATCTGGCGCATTAACCTGGTAATCTTATATCCGAGGCCCTTAAGTCCCTTCCATGTCCCTTCCGCAGCTCTTCTTCATATTTATAGCTGTATTTTCCTTTGTCTCCTGCTCCTTTCACTCGTGGGAACTCCAACTTAGCAATATTTTTGACCCTTCTCGACAGATCAGCCCCTTTTCCATAATCAACACTGAATTCCATGTGGTATTTAAAAACATGTTTCAGAATCCCTCCAAAATTAAGAGCCCCCACAATCCCGAACATCTCACGGCCCATTGCCAGACTTGAAAAGTCCAAACATCCCTGCATAGGAGGGTCTATCCAACCCCCCATTTCCAAACCAAACCAAACCTTTTCTTTCCAAATCTGGCTTTTTCCAAGTTCATTTGTCAAATCCGAAAGCTCATATTCCTGTAGGGCCTGTTCTGTCAGGACACACTCCTGATTTAATTCCTGGGTGGGCTCCACATATTTTCCCACTGCCTGTTCAAAATTTCCCACTGCCTGTTCAAAATTTCTAATCGAATCAGCCATCAAATTCGTCTTCTCATGTAACTGTTCCAGTAGGGCATTTGTTTTATAGAAAGCACACAACAGAGCTTCTGAATACATTGTCCTGAAGGTCAGATGTCTATTCCCACGATTGTAATCTGTAACAGGTGCCAGCTCCCAGGAGTTGGTTACAGTTTCACAGTCTCCCTCTAGGGGGAAAACTTCTGTTTAATCTTTCTTTTAAAGACAAGTCTAGCAACAGAGTTTCCTTTTTTCAGCTATTTTGTCAATATTTGTTCCTATAAGGTGCGAAAGGAAACAATGGAATCACTATGTTCCTCTTCTTTTAGCTATCTGTCAAAACCGCTTGTTTCTGGTCAATGAGCTTCAAACGTCAGTCCTGACACCCCGCTCCAGGATCAGGACAGTGGAAAGTTACTTTACTTTAAACTCACTTCTGCAGGTTTAAACAGTCCAGAAAAGATCCCCCTTCTTCTCCTGCTGCCGAAGGGGGGTTCAACAATTTTAAATGATGAAAGCCAATCCTTTAGAGGCAATTTTCTGAGCTCTAGTTTACGTTATCTTTGCTTTATTCTGTCTACAAAGAAACGGAAGGCTGACTTCCTATTTAGACCTTCCCGTTTCAGTACCAAATAGAAGTAAAATTTTTAAGTCCAATTCCTTTCTGCTCGCAAGTCCTTATTTAAAGTCCAATTGTTCAAAGTTTAAGTACTCACGGGTGCTTATTTTAGAAGCCAATTTGTCCCAGGAAAAAGGCAGCGCTCTCCGGCAACAGCTGTGCGGCTTCGCTCCACGGAAATAGCAGTTGACTCACAGCACCACGCCACTTCCCCCTCTTCGCTTCGGAGCCCGTTAGTGGGTTCCTTTGCGGGTTGGGGGGGCGCTAAGGGTGCCCGCCGAGTCCCATGGTCACAGGCTTCATCCGCCTGTGATTTTTAAAAGGGTCCCCGCTTCGCCGTAGCGGAGAAGACCCGTTTCGCGCGGAGCTAGTCCCTCCAATTCAGAGGGAGTCCGCCATTGCCGATGGCGCCACCCCGGAAGTCCTGTACAGTAGGCTAGTATATTCCCCCCTTTTTCTTTCTTGTATTAAAAAATCAATCAATAAAAATGATTTTTTTAGATCAATTCATTTATTATACTCTGTACAGGAGAACTGTGTTTATAGCAGTGTAGGTTTTAATTACAGTCAGAAAGCTTTTAGTGATAATTTTATTTGTAAACTGCTTTGAGGTTTTCCTACAATCAAGCGGTATATCAATTTTATAAAATAATAAAATAAAAGAAATAAAAGAAAAACATAATAAATAAAAGAAAAAAGTGTGTGTTTTGGGCTCTGCGATCTTGCGTGGGTGAAAGACACACAACCCGGTTTTGGGATTCAGCATGCTGGAGGGTATGAATCTATTCCCCTCCATTCTGTTGAGAGAGGATAATGTGCCACTAAGCTTCCTTTAGGAAGAACGCCAATATATACTACCAAGCTTTTTAAAAAAAATAAGATTAAATGTATGCATTTTAAAATATCTGAAATGGCTCTGAGATTTACTGCCTTCATCAATTTCTATTTCAAATGTCATTGAATGGCTTGAGGGAGAATCCTCATGCCCACTTTGCCTTCCTTAAGTCCGACTGGTTTGATTGTTATGAAGGCAGAGTGAGACCAATCAATTTTCTTCTTGATATTGGTTTAATCCAGTGATTTCATGGTGGCTCATTTTGGTTAATTACTACTAGGCAACCTGCTTCTGAGAAAACATGTTTATGATTGGGAGGTTTATACAATTTGAGGGCTTTGTATGTACTTATTGTCTTGCATTTACATTCCACTCTCCTTTTGGCACTGAACCCAAGGCAGTGTGCATCTGGTTCCCAGGAGGTCCCCCATCCAGGCCCTGACCAGACCCAGGCCTGCTTAGCTTCAGCAAGGTGCTGGCCCTAAATGCCTTCAGACCACACCCTGGGACCCTGCAGCTGATTTCTAGGTTTTATCTTTTTTATAGTATGACAGATGGCTCATATCTGATGGGAGGTGAACAATCTGTACCTTATTCTGCACAGGGCAAAGTGCTGTTGTGAGGGGATCAGTCAATCCTGGGAGAAGTATATAGTCTGCTTTGGCTGGGGTTGCACTCTTCCACAAGATACAGGTTTTTAGTTTGGGGAAGCTCCTTGACCTGGCACTGTTTTACGAAGGCTAGGAAGGTGGTAGCACTGACTAGGGGTGCCTTTCACCTGCTTAAGTTGGTAAGTCAACTGTGCCCTTATCATGTGCATTCATGCCAGCTTCCCTGAAGATGGCTCACTGTTGATTGCCAGGAGGAACAGGAGATAGGCTGCGGGGAAGTCAGTGTGGTGCAAACGCACAGGCAGGAACACTGGCTTACACTTCCAGTTTACAGCACTGCCTTGCAACAGTGACCCACCTTCCAGGAGCTAGTGTAGTGGTCCCACCCCACATTCTGGTCCAGAAAATGAACAGGTAACGATGCAAAATTTGAGTCATATGCTTCATCCTTCCATTCCCAATAAACACCCTAGTAGCAAAAGGTTTGGATGTAAAATTGGGGTTAAATGCCTCTGGACCTCCTTTAAGATGCTGGTTCTTACCTTTGTAGGTCTAAATGTTTGGAATCTGAGCACCTTAATCTCTGCCTTCTCCTATGTGTGCCTTCCTATGCATTCCAATCACTTGCTAGCCTTCCATTTCTAGTTTTCAACACGGTTGTCTCAGTTGTTGGTTGGTAGTTCTCTCTCTCTCTCATATTTGTGCATTCCTGTTACTGTTGGTTGGATTCTGCTTGCTTGATGCTGTTTGCAGGTTGATTTTATTGCTACTGTTTTGTTCATTGTTTGTGTTTTGATATTTCTTGCCTGTTGGCTGCTTTGAGTTTGAAAGAAAAATGAGATACATCGTCAACATCATGAACATTGCAGAGGTTACTCTCAAGACCAATACACATAATGTTACTAAAGGTGTCACTTGAAGAACAGGATATAGTATATTGCAGGAATTCTTAGCTTTGAGTTAGTAGAATGTGAGTGGGCTGGCAAACCTAGACTTTTTACCCAGCCAGGCATAGAAAGCATATTATTTATTGCATTGTTGTTCAGAAATCCCACTAAGTGCAGTGGGTTTTAGTCACAAATAAATGTGCATAGGCTTGTAGCCTGACAGTCAGGGCCTGCACATCTAGAATGATAATGCCTGGATAGCAGGCAGTCTAGAATATGCTTCCTCTGTCAGCAGTCAACTGTAAAACACATTTTCCATTTTGAAGATTTGTTAATATAACCTTCCTATTGTAAAACTTTTTTGGTTGGAAGCGCAAATGCTTGCTGCTCTCTGCCCTTGGGTCTTTGTTATTTATGATATGTGCTTTGATCTTGAGATGGTCCTGCTGTTTATTCTTTTAGACATTTTTATTCTGTGGGTTATTAGTGGCTTGGAGGACCGTTGTGGGTCAGAAAGCAGTGCAGAGTTGTCATATAACAAATAAGGGAAGGGAAGGGCATTAGTAGTTAGATTATGGGTCCAGGAGAAAGACTGACAAAGCGTACAAATAATACAATTACTGAACTTTTCAGATTCATGCAGCATTAAATTGCCTTAGCCTAATCAAAACCAATATGGCCTAATAAGCCAGCATGGAGAGCAATTTAAGGGCATTAGGACCACTTGACATTAAAGGAGCATTAGTGAAGCAAGACAGGATCAAGGAGGAAATCTTGGTGGCAAACCTGAACAAAGGGAGCAGCAAAAAAATAAAAATAAAATAAAATCTGTGCGTCTGTTAAATGAGCTGTTTCATATGGTGTTTCTTTCTTGATTTTAAGAAGGTGTTGCAGCTCACACTGAGTCTTAGATAGAGGGCGGCATGGAAAAGGCATGTTTCAGAACCAAATATCCATTTGATAGTCGCAGTCTATTTATGGGCATCATCGTTGTAGCGTACTTAAGATAGGAGATCAGTCAGACAGAGTTTCTAGGACTATAGAGCTCAGCTCCCCAAGAATCTTTTGCTAAGGGAAATGCCAGCATTTTATGCTCTTCACCTTCAGTCTTTACAAAAAGCCCTTCTTCCTAAAACACTCTGATCAGGTTAAAGCACAAGCTGTCTCCTGCTGCACCTGCTGTGTGTGTGTGTGTGTGTGTGTGTGTGTGTGTGTATTTGGACACATGCCGGTGTCCGTATACCCTTCACCTTTCTCTCCTTGGGGGAACTGAGCTTGAAATCTCTCTCTCTCTCTCCACCCCCCCCCCTTGCACTCCTTTGCAATGCCTGCTGGCTGCTGCTATTGCTGCATGTGAGGCTGAGAGCATTGTTTGAATGATGAGGCTGGACTAGGTTAGATAGACCCTGGTGCCTGAGAGAGGGAGAGGCAGCAGATCTCTCCCTCTCCCTCTCTCTTGCCTGCCCAGAAATCAGAACAGAAAGACAGAAAGCAGCTGCTGTCTTCCCTGAACTCAAGGAGAGTAGAGAAGTTTAAAGATGGGGGAAGCATACTGGACCACCACATCCCTATCCTTGCCGGCACAGGACTTTCCGTTATGGCACATTTCCTAAGGGCACAGGGGAACCGGCTGTGCTCTGGGAAGACTTACCTTTCACCCACCTTCCAGGGACATGGTTGCAGGCAGGGATCGCAGCTGAGACTTTGCCACCATGCTCAAGTTCCGAGCGGACCGTCGGGTCAGGTAGGATTTTCCAGGTGACGCTGCAAGGCTGTAGAGAGGAGGCAGCGGGGTCACGGCCTTGTCATTCTTGCTCTGGGGGCTCATGTGTTTCAAAGAATGGCTCATTGGGAACTTCATTTTGGTCAGTGACTGCTGCATTGCAGTGCTGGGGTAGCAGATGCTTAACTCAGGAGTTTGTGGAATAGGACCAGGAGAGGCAGCTGCTGGGGAGGGAATATTTAAGGCGGTTCTGGGGAAGTTAGCTCGGTGGCGTTAGTGCTGAACCCTGAAAGCTGGAACTGGGGGGGGCGGGTGGAGAAGGAGGTGGTTGGCCGAGTGCCAGCAGGAGGTGCAGAAGCCACACACAACTACAAAGGATTCTGAAGGGAGGAGGAAGAGGAGGAGGGAGCCCGAGAATAAAAGGCAAACCTGCTTCTGGCTGAACTGATTCAAGAACCCTTCTGAATAAAGGCTGAAAGCAAAACAGTGCAATGGCTATAAAAAGTCCCACAGGCTATACCTGTCCATGAATAACACTCTGGGTGGTTTCGGCAGCTCCAGGAAAGTTAGTTTTCACATGGCTTTGTAATGTGTGCTCAAACTGAGTCTCTTGCTACCGTGTTCCAGTTTAGAAACGAAACAGTACTTGAAGGTAGAGTGCCAAGAAAGGATAACGATCAGGTAAATTTACACCAAAGCTAAGAAATATTATAATGCATGTAACAGCCCTCATAAATAACAGTAGTAGTAATATAGTACAGTACCTTCAAGATACCTGGCTCTTTACAAGAGAATAGAAAAGACAGGCCCCTGCCCCGAGGACCTTACACTCTAAAGTTTTAATAATGGGGAAAGTCACAAGGGAGATGCAGGACGGTAAAAGCAAGGGGACCAAACAATGGATGTGGGCAAACACAATTGTAGCTGTTGTTAACTGGGAATGGTGATGGGTTCAAGCAAGAATTTCTGATCTGACGTTGTTGCAGAACACAGTGCTAACAGGTACAAACACTAGTTCTCTGAATTTGGTGCTGGGTATGGATTGATGTTGTCCAAGTCAAAAGTTTATGCCTGTCTTCTCATATGAAACACCCCCATCATTCTGGCTTGTCTCTGTAGTTAGGAAGCGAGGCTCTGCCTCTTGTATGTCTCATTGCCATCCTTACATGGTCACTAGCTATGCTGTAACTCATTTTTTTCAAGTGCACTAGCATAAACATAACTGTATCATCTCCCCCCCCACCTCCATCATTATTTTTTTAAAAATCTGTTTTGGGGACTTTTGTTCCTTTATTTTCTCAATTTAAATGCAACATTATTTATTTGGGATGTGAACTAATAAAAATTTCTCAGTTGAATTGGTGGGAACAAAACATGGAATGGAATTATGTACTGGCTATTTTTTATTTTAAAAAACTTTGTTGATGTGATTTCATGCTTTCTACTGAAACTCTGTGTACTTTCGGAACTTGGGTTTAGTGACAAGGCTTATTTATCCTACTCAAAACACAGTTGCAATATATTCTTGGCTTGCATGTTGACATTGTGCAAGGCGATGAACCATTTGGATAGCCTAGCCTAGACCCATCTCTACTAGGCAAAGGAACCAGGAAATGGGGGGGGGGGGTCATATACCTGTAGAAATAGATAAAGCACAAGCCTTTAGTTTAGATGCTGGGCTGGGAAATGGAAGACCTCAAAATAGACCATCATAGTAGCCTTGGAGAAAGTTGCTTCATGTTGCTTTGGGCTTCAATTCCTGAAAGTAAAATGGAGATGTGGGCATCCTGACAACTGCGGCGGAAATTTATCTTGAGTTAACAGGTGGTGGATTGCATATTCTTGTGGCATACCAGAGGTAAAACCAGCCGCATATTAGAACCCTGAGAAGTCCAGGAAGCAGAGTATTCAGTTGAGTTACCTCTTCCTCCTCATTGTACCCTGTGTCATTGTTACGCTGCCTCCTAACTGGAGTTCACTGTTCAACAATGCTTAATGTGCCCTTTTCAGAGGATGCAGCCCAGGGCAATTGCTCTGCCCTCCCCCCAAAAAAGGCATTTGTTAAAATTAGAAATTTTGCTACATGCAAAGCTGAAAACATCCACCACACACCTGCCACATTTGAAATAGGCCACATGAATCTTCTAGCAGAATCTGCAGAAGAGCCCCAGATCTCCACAATTCCACCTTTCTGAGCTCTTGAACCTCATATGTGACTGCTCTCCACACTTCCTGGAGGGATACGCTCACAAGTATCTTTCACCTCACCCCATCCTAGGATTTTCATATTGTCCTGTGCCTTGCAGTCGAACTTATCTTACTGCGTTTTGACATGGTAAATTTACCCTCGGAAGATTTTGCCATGCTACTTCTGTGTCATGAATACTTCATTTGAAGGTGCCCTCATTTGGGGACATCTGATATTTGCCATCAGGGTCACTTTAGCTTCCAAGGATAAGCCTCAGCTGATGAGGTCAACAACAGGGTCCCTCTTGGGGTTTGCATTCTAGGTGCACTACAAAATTACAAGAGCATTATCTGTCTTGATCCTTCATTATGTTTCATACCACCACAAATAAATGCCAAGATAATTCCAAATCATAGACAATTAGTGCAATATTGGATTATGCTAATGGTTCATCAGGCTATTACTTTAATAGCGTAAGAGCACCTTAAATATTACTGAGTTGTGCATGGTAGTGCAGTTGTGCAGGGGCACTGCTTCAGATTTCAGGAAGGGGTGAGGGCAATCTGGACACACACTATATAGAACAAAGTTCAGATATATGTGCTCTCCTGAAGGATGCCTCCTGTTTGAGGAAAAATCCCACAGAGGTGAAATAAGCCTGGGGAGAGTATTTATGTGCAATAAATAAATAAATAAATAAATAGGCAAGATCATGGATCAGCAGGCAGGAGGCAGCAGTAATCGTAGTGAACACACAGTGCAAGAGAGAATAGGAAGAAAGTCGTCAGGACCCTGGACAGAAGCCAGTGGAGCTGGAGTCAACAGGCAGGTAGTGTTGTTCCAGCACTGGTCAGAAGCCAATTGAAGGCCGAAATAATGCTGCAAGGAGGTGTATAATCCACCATAATCAACTAGTCAAAATTGTAGCTCTTTGGTTCTGAAGTGTTCACTTCAGTAATGAAGAACTATATTGGCTACAAAATGCCAGGAGACTATGGAGCTTCTGGGAGGGGTTGTGGGGTAACCAAAGACATCAGCAGGGAGATAATCCCAAGGTGGCGAGCAGAGAAAGCATGGCCTCTGGCAGTTCATCTGTGGGATATTCCCCAACAGCTGTTTTCCTGAGATGGCTGATCACTTTGCATTGTTTTAAACCAGCGCATTAAATTTTCTATCAATTTACAAGCCTTGTTGTCTGCATGCGGATGCTGAGGCATGCATACCAATTGGCAGAGGAGAGGAAGACCAAGGAAGGGTAGAAGAGAGTGCCTTTAAAGAGTCGAGATCCACTACCCCAAATTGCCAGTGGAAGTCAGGGGAGGAGGGAACTGTTTTGAGGGGTGAGTAGAGAGGAAACAGGTTTGCTATTTTGGTGATGGAGAAGATGTGCTTTGGAAGAAGATGCGGAGGGGAGAGTGCTCTTGTGCTTGAGCCCTGCTTGTGGGTTTCTCCACAGGCATCTGGTTGGCCACTATGAGAACAGGATGCTGGGCTAGATTGGTTGTTGGCCTGATCCACAGGTTCTTCTTACGTTCTCAGGGTGGGTGATTGGGAGGCAGAGGACTGTGGAGAAAAATTAGGTGAGAATGGGAGAAGGAGACAGGCACTGAAATTGGGGTCAGCAGAAGGGGGCATGAAAAAGGCCGTCTTCTTTTTGAATCTACCTCCTGCCTCATCTCTCAATTCCATGTTGGTCTCCTCTTGTTTCTTTTATTAGGTAGTTCCTGTATCAGGATCTGAGTAAGGAATGGCCTCCTATGGACTTTTCCTTACAACTCCTGCTGTTTTGTTATGTAACGCTATTCATGGTCTCATTTCATACTCTAGATAGTATCATTCGGCTCAAAGCAAGGTGTGCCAGTTACAGCTTGTTACCCAGCACCTGCTTTTAATCTGCTCCAGGAAATTTCTGTGGTCTTAGTCCAAAGCTCCTTGAAGCCAGCAGTATCGCCTTGATTGCCATGGTCTCTGCCCCCCCCCCCCCCCACTTTGGCTTATGGATGCTTCATCCTCAAAGCATCTTTCTCCTATGAGCTAACTGGTCTTGTGCATGTCTGATATAATGAACCAGAGTCTGAGTTTTGCAGCTGGCTTGTGAAAAAGAGTTAAGGGGCAGGGAGCTCAAAGGGTATGTTGTTGTTTTTTTGGGGGGTGGAACTGATAATGCTTAAAGACTAGCCCTGCTCTGCTTCACTGCTTGCATGCATCCCCATGTTCAGTTTTTTTTTAAAAAAACCAACCCAGTTATTAGAGAAATACCAACAGTCTTCAGCATTTCTTCAGCACACAGAAGTTAACCCCTTTCATAAGTTGCAAGTGGTTCGGAAGTTTTGCTGAGATTGGCAGAACCTACTCTGTTTTATGTTGATCTTGGGTTTTATAACCCTACCCACAACTGGCTTTGGGGAAAGGCTGGAGGGTGCAGTGGTTGAACTTGCCACTCCATAAACATTTCCTAGAAAGGATGTTATCAAATTAAGAAAAACAATTCAGTGAAAGTAGATTCAGGTTTAGCAGGAATGGCAAGTTTGGCTTTAAAATGTGAAAATCATTTCCTGATTTTAAGGACTAGACTTCTGTAGTTGGAATATATTGTAAAGTCTTCATAACCTCACGAGGAAGGATTTGTTTTAGAAACTAGTGATGAAGTGCCGCCATGAAGGTGATTGGGAGGGGCAGCTGCTGGCCAGGGGATATTCAGCCTGCCAAGTTTCTTCATCCTAGGGAAAGGGTCAGACTCCAGAGTAATTCTGGGGTAGTAAAGAGAAAATGGCAGCTCAACCTGAGTAAGCTGGCCATTGTGTCACTGAGTCTTCTGTTATTTATGCACACACTCCACACTCATGTTCACTCATGCCTCACTGATAACCATGTCTAGGCTCCAAATTGTCAAGGGGCCCTGAATTTCTTTGCCGTCCTTATGTGGTTTAGCTCCTTGCTTTGCAATAAACTTCTTTTCTGGACTTGGGTTGCCAACTCTTTGCCCTAAGATGATGTCTGGCCATTTAAAAGCTCAGAGGATGCACAGAAAGAAGATGCAGCGGGTGAGGAGGAAAGGCTTCCTTTGTGCAAGGGACAAATTGTGTGGAATTCCTCATGTGCAGCCAAACTTGTGATTTGTTCTTATGCAGTTCACACAACAGGTTCATCATGTGCACACTCAATTCATGAGATCAGGGCATAAACACACATACACTAGGCCTTAGACAACCTTCCTTAGGGTGGGCTGGAATGAAAACCATTGGTTTTTTTGTTTTGTTTTTGCAAACAGGCCCAGAGAAGTAACAATGCCCAGCAGGCCAAGATAATAGAATATGTTCTAATTAAAATCTGTGTCTGGAAAAGCACATCACAGAGTGCTGCTGCCTTGATTTGTTTTGGCTTCTGTAATTTAATATTTTTTTGTTTGAGCCGGTACACTGCAGTGTTATTTGGAAAAGCACTAAATGCTTATGGGGTAGGTCTTGTTGCTGGATAGATCTGTTGTTCCGTGTGGGATCTCTGTCTCTGTTCTCCCCCACTCCCAGATACAGTGTGTCTGTCTGTATCTTCCTTGAATGTGGTAAACTTAGCAGAAATAAGGGTATCCTCAGCCTTTCTCTATGGTGTGAATCTGATGCACAGACATGGGTTCATTAAAGGTAAAGGAACCCCTGACCGTAAGGTCCAGTTGCGGACAACTCTGGGGTTGCGGTGCTCATCTCGCTTTATTGGCTGAGAGAGCTGGTGTACAGCTTCCGGGTCATGTGGCCAGCATGACTAAGCCGCTTCTGGCGAACCAGAGCAGCACACGGAAACGCCGTTTACCTTCCCGCCGGAGCGGTACCTATTTATCTACTTGCACTTTGACGTGCTTTCGAACTGCTAGGTTGGCAGGAATGGGTTCATTAGAGGAACATTAAAAAAAAACTTCCTCCTACCTGCATTCTAAAGTGGTCTTGTCCAAAATTGTCCCACCACTGCTTTGCGCAATGTGAAAATGATCTCTTAGCTTTAGCTAGTTAGCCCTCTGAATGGCATCATCCTTTCGCTAAATTCTCTCTCATTCTTTAGCACCAGTGGAGTGACAGCTTTCTGTACCAATGTATTTGTGAAGTGCAGGTCCATGGCACTTTCATAAATGACACAGAGGTGCCACTTAAAATATATATATTGAGGCACTTGTTTGTCAGCGGATCATGGTGGAGGTGGGGCATTTTTGAATTTTACCATTGCAGTTGCTCACTGGGAGACATGAAAAATGGACGGAGTCATTTCTTTCATTCCTATCGGCAGCAACGTTTACACTACAGGGCTAGTCTTGATCCGGCAGCAACTAGCCCCAAACCTGTAGAATGAGTTCCTATCTTCTTTAGCATATGGTTTAAATCAGTGGCATTTGGCCAGAGTTTGCAGTGTTCAAACAGTCAAATTCTCAAAATGTTTCACTGGCAAAAGGCTTGGGGAAGGCTACAAAGCACTCTTTCCAGATTTCTGCCAGCAGACAGTGGCCATTTTAGCCCTTGAACAGAAAAAAATACCAGGCTGTGTAGCTCTTGATGTCTCATTTAGGAGGGTGCATGAAAAGGACTGTATTAATATTCTCCCTCCACTGTAATATGCTTTGGGCCTCAGGTGTGCAATGATAATATTTCAAACTGAATCACAGTTGCTGTTTGTGAAGACTTTAATTATTGTGGTTGGTGTGTGCATTTGTGTGTGTGTGGTTGAATAACTGACAGAGAGAGCTGGGACCATGAGAAAGGCTTTCTTTTGAGTGGCAGGGTGAAATTCACAGGTTGCTGAGCTCACAGTTTGTTTCCTGGTGACTGTGCAAGTCTTTCCTTGGTGTATTATGTATGCTGCTTCCTTTTCATTAAAGCCATCAATACAGATGCTGTTTATTCCAGGCGGTGTCAGATCTGTATGGAAAAAACTCCGTGCAGGGTGAGATATTCCTCCACAGAAGTTGACAATAAGATGCCTGGCTGCTGTGATAGCATAGCTCCCCAAAATGAGCACTTACATTGAACTGTATGTGCTATTACGTCTTGATGGTTGATTCCTTGGAAGCATTCTGTAGGCTATAAGCACATTTGAGACAGCAATGACGGGGTAAAGCTTTTGTAGATTCTGTAAGTTAGTCTCAAAGGCAGACTGCAATTTCCTTCTCTGATATGAGCAAGGGGAAAACATAAACATGTTTCTATACCTGCAGTGAAAGTAGAGACGTTTATAGTATCCCAATTGATCACTGGGCCAGGTGTAGCAATAAAAAGGCCAGAACTTAAAAGCAAAGGGTCTCCTTGCACACTGGCACTCCCTCTAATAGTGAAATCAGGTGGTGCATGCCGACAGAAATGGAGCCAAATTGGTACCACTGGAAAATGTGATGGTAGTATAAAATCTAAGGGGGCAACCCCACCCCCAAACTCAGGATTGAATATACTCAATCCTGTGGCCATATAATGTTGAGTCTCAGTTGTAATTATTTGTATACCCAATTCATTTCACTGTTGATATATTGTTATTATTTTGCTGCTGTTACTACTACTACTACTACTAATGTAGTTGTATACCTTGAATTGTTTTCTTTTTCTTTTTGAAAACCTTGTGTGGCGGCTCTTTCCCTTTAAGTCACTTCAACAGTCTTAATAATTCAAAATTCAGTAGAAATAATTAACCAATAAGAAATTATTAATTGATTAATGATTATAAATCAAGTGGCACATGCATTGAAGTACTGCGTAAAGGGGAGTTTATTGAATTAACTGATGCCGCTGGTCATGTAAATCCACTGCCGCTGAATAGTTATAGATAATGGGTGATCATTCTGAAAGATGGATTGTTTGGACAGGTTATTAATTCGGTGGTATCTAACGAATCCTCAGCCAACATGGGGAGTGTACTTCAACCTGAGCCACCTAATTAATGCATAACCCATCTCTCTTGTGTGTTTTTCCAGCCATAATGAAAGACGGAACACTTTTATTCACCCAGTGACTGGCCAAATCCCAGAAGAGAACAACCAGTTTGACTTGCAAAGGTAGGTCCTCTCTCTCATTTTGAGCACAAGAGTGGTGGTTCATGAAGGAGCCGAGAAGGCTTAAGTGTGCCACCTGAGAGCAAATGGCATTCTTCTTGCCCCAGAGATACAGCTCAAGGAAGAATGGCAAGGATTTGCTGCAAGGCAACTTCTGATGGATGTGAAGAAGCATTTGTGCCAGTCTTCCCTAACCTGCAGCCCTCCAGATGTTTATGAATATTGCTTCCATGAGCCCTAGCCAGCTATAGTCCAAAACATCTGGACAGCACCAGGTTGGAGAAGGCTGAGGGCTTGTCCACACTTCTGCTTGTCCCATGCCTAGAGAGCATTGATCCAGACATTTTTCTGCTTGCCCCATGTTTTCTAGATGTGGGTCCAAGTGGTGTTGCCTTTGCTCCACCACTTTCCCCCTGAATACCTTCGCTTTAGCACTAATTTGGAGCAAATATCCATCTGGAGAAAGCTCAATTGATGTTTGCTTTGATTCAGCAGTCAACAGTGGGTTTTCCCTGGAGAAAAGCAGCAGGGCAAGGGGAAGTGTAGAAGAGCCCTGAACAATACAATGTAGCTCCTGATATTGTTGAAGCTGATGTAAAGATGCTCCATTGATTTCAATGAATTGTGACTGTAGACCAGCACCCGTGACTTTATTTGAGTGTGCAAATGACAGCATTATATATAAATAAACCAGATGACATTATGTGCTAAAGATACTAGAAAATGTTTATTTACTTGTTGTATATAGTCGTGCATCAACAAATTTTACCTAGGCAGCTTACCTGCAAAAATAGAATATTAAAAATGCAAAATGCAGAAATTAAAGCACACCCACAAACCAGTACAAATGCAGCATCATTTTTTCCTTCTAGCAAAATATGCTGGAATATTATGCTTCTCTTTTTGTCTCTCTATTGCAGATCTGCCTTGGACATGTCAAGCAAATCAGGCAGCAAACGGCCGGCAGCAGTCAACAGTGAATCATCCAATCATACCATGGTTTCAGACTTGCCCCAGGAACGACCAAATGGCAGGGTATGCTTTGTTCTCTCATGGAGACCTTGGTTCTTTCCCCCCACCCTTTGTGGCAATGTTCTGCTTGAGCAACATGCCCAAGTTATTTGGGCCTTAATTTTCTTCATCTGTAAAATGGGGACAGCATTACTGACCTTGCATTATGAAATCCTGAAAGATAAATGGCAAGCACAGCAGATTATAAGTGACAAGAAGCCTAAAAAACCATGGCTGCCTTTATGATCATCCATGGAGCTCTTGTGAGAAATGGAATTTCTCAGCATAAACAACAAATATTACCCAATCTGGGATGGAAACATCACTGTGGGTTGGTTTAAATCATGGATGAGGAATCTGATATCCTCCAGATATTGTTGGATTCCAACTCCTATCAGTTTCAGCCAACCTGGCCTGTGGTCAGGGATATGTAGTCCAACAACTTTTGGAGGCTGGAATACAGGTTTCCCATGGTTTGAATGCTTCATCTTTCTTATATGATGGGCCTTTTCTATGTGTTAGGAAATCAGTGTTCCATCCAGCATTCCTCAGCCTAACAAACGCTATGTTATCCTGTGCTATTCCTCCTGGAATTGGTTGTGGTTTTGTGAGTGATTTCCACAGAGGAATCTGTGCACTCCATCAGTAGCCTTCCTTCCTAAACCTCTCTCTCTCATTTCTCAAAGGCCTCACGCTCCTCTCGGAAAGGGATTGCTTTTGGGAAGCGCTCCAATTCCATGAAGAGGAATCCCAACGCTGCAGTGACTAAGAGTGGCTGGCTCTTCAAGCAGGTACATTGCAGAGGTTATTGGGTACCCAACCATCATCTATCCATTCATGTAACTCTAAGATGGAGAATCAGTGGTCCTCCAGAAGTTGGGGGACCACAACTCTCACCATCCCTGAACATTGGCTATGCTAGCTGGGGCTGATGGGAGTTGGAGTCCATCAAATATCCAGCGCCACAACTTCCTCTGTTCCTAATGTAACCCAAACTTTTCCGCAGCCAAGGACACAATGTAAAACCTAAGTCTCAACTATTTGGTATCCACTCCACTTGGAATCTTATCCAAAGTACCACATGCACTTGTAACTGAGAATACTGGGCATTGCTATCCTGCCATCCACCTTGTCAGGATCTCAACTTGACTTCAAAGGTCTTCTGGGTTGTTTATCTGGAAATCCCCTAAGGATTTCAGTGATCCCTTGCTTCTGCTGAGCTCAGCGCCAGCTGTTCCATCTCTTCATGGGAAGCTTTTCAAACTTCTACAACTCTTTATTGCATACAGTGCTGTAAATACTGTGTCCTTGATTTGCTTTCAATATCTCTTTACAGGCAAGTTCTGGGGTGAAGCAATGGAATAAGCGCTGGTTTGTACTGGTGGATCGCTGCCTTTTCTACTACAAAGGTATGTAGAAGAACCAAGGTCTGGTGTGTAGGCACTTTGAGTAACTCACAAGTGCTGAAAACAGTGTGAAAGCAAAGCCATAAATTATGCCTTTATTTAGTCAAGAGCTTACATTCATCATTCATCTCCATGCTTTGGCTGGTCTTTTCCTATTGGAGTCCAGTGACCTGTATCAGCAATGTGTTCATCTGATGAAGATGGCATACAGCCTCTGGAGAAATGCTGGCATTTAAACTGGCATGAGTAGACACAAAAGCAGATTTCAACAAGTCTCACAGTGATGTCATGGGTAATAACCAATGGGTGTCTGTGATACTGGCAAAGTCACCTTCCACATGAAAAAAGATTCATTCTTTCAGGGCCAAAAAGTGTAGTTTACCAGGAAGTGGGACTCATTATTTGAGTGCATGTAAAACACTGCAATGACAGTGGCACAACCCCCCTGGGTGAGTCATAGCTTTGGGGAGGATTCTTTCTCCCTTCCACCCACATCTATGTCCATTCTGCCTTTTCTCCTGTGACTGTTCTGCAGACTGCCAGCAGACTGCCTCTTCTCCGGTTGCCCAATTTGCTCAGAAAATTTCAGCGCAAAATGAATCTCAGCAAACAGAGAGAGACAATGTTGTGGGGTATCTGAGGGCTGACTGCCCCTTCTCAGTGTTTTGTTTTACTGTTGGAAAAGATGGACAAATGGGTGGAAATCTCTGGTAGAGGCTTAAAGCTAACGCGTACAGCAACTCAGACTTGATTTGATAATGCACTGAGAAATCCCGTCTCTGGTTGTATAGCCTTCCATATATCTGGCATCAGCATGGCATTTTGCAGCTTTAGGAGAAGATTACACATGAGGCAGAAAATGTTTGTTAGTAAACATGCCTCTCTTTCTTCCTCTCTGCATTATGGTAACTTCTAATGCAAGCTGTGTGATGATAAACTGTGGAAGGGAATGTACGTTTCATTATGTCTTTGAAGGCCAGACTTGGTACAGCTATTGCCATATTTCTCTGGAGCAGATGGCCTGGATCATTGGTTCTTTCTTACACAGAGGATATGTGCTGACATTAACATTCTCACACACACCCTTTTGTCAATCATGCTTTCCTCTGAAAAAGGGCTGGCACTGGTCCTTCAGGCCAAAGTTTAGTGAACTGGACTTGTAATGGTACAAAAAAGTCTAAAGAGGCTTGTGAGGTGCCTATAAGATGAGGGCCTCCAGTCCATGAGGTGTGTGGTTTATTTCAGTCCTTGGATGACTGAAAAATGCCCAATGAGAATTCAGGATTTCAGTGCATTTTCATCTTCAAATATGTGTATGTATGTGTGTGTGTGTGTGTGTGTGTGTGTGTATTCAGGGATGGAGGACTTGTTGCCCTACTTGTTGGACTCCAACTCCCATCATCTCCAGCCAGCAAAACCCAATGGCCAGAGATGATGGAAATTGTAGTCCAACATATTCTGGAGGGCCACATGCTTCCCATCTGTCATAAACCCGCTACATACGTGGGGGTTATGTTCCAGTGATCATACCTAAACCAAAATCACATATAGTCAAAACACACTGGTTTCAATGGTGGGTTGGATTGTCAAAGTCATTTTCCCCAGAACCCTGTCCCCTTTCTCATTTTGTTTTGTTTTGTTTGGTCATGCACGCAAAGCTGAATGTGCACAAGTTAAATGTACATAAGTTGTGGGCTTACTGTACATTCATATATACATACATATACAGGGTGTGTGTGTGTATGTATGTATGTATGTGTGTGTGTGTATAGATTTTATATTTATATATAAAAATAAAATCTGCCTCACAACCTTTGGTTCTCAGAAACCTGTTGCCTGAACTCCTCTCTGGCAGTGAATCTAGAAGGTGGGGATGAATTATTAACTAGACAGTATTGTGAGCTGTAAACGTAACTGATATGTGTGTGAGGGTGCTTGACGGCCTGAGACAGAGACAGTAGCAGGTGCGGATGTGACAGGGAGAGGAGCCATTTTCCCCAGGTACGTAGATGTGTAGGCCCACTTGGGGCAATTGTTGTTCTTAACGCTCCAGCTCTTATTTTGCCAGTAAGGGGAACCCTTGGCTTCTTCTTTCCCACTGGTGGCGGTGAAGGAGCCCATTTGTGTGAGACCTTCCACAGCGACAGCATTTCTAGCTTGTTGGCTGAGAGAAGGGGATGCCTCCATATGTGTCTAATTCTTTGATCTCCCACCTTCCTTCATGCAGACGAGAAAGAGGAAAGCATCTTGGGCAGCATCCCACTTCTCAGTTTTCGGGTTGCAGCTGTTCAGCCATCGGATAACATCAGCAGGAAATACACCTTTAAGGTCAGTAAATGGCTGAGGTTCTCACAGAGGTGGCAGGATGTTCTTGAATGCGCAGCTAGAAGTGTGGTTGGAAGCTGGAAGCTGCTCTGCTCTAGCTGTGTGTTGGTATCAGAAGTGGTCCTTAGGCTCCTCTTAGGCTGTGGCGCTTGTGACCCTGTGAATTTGGTCCTTAAAGGTGGGCAGGTGACTGGCGACTGAATGAAGAGGTATGAGCAAGTTACATAGACCATATACTTGTCAAATATTACATGTAAATAACTGGATGAGTATACAGCTCAACTGTTGAATGCACAGATACACCGATTGTACACTTGCTGAATGTAACACATGAACACCTCTTTTGTAAGACTTTATTCCCTTATTTTCCAAGAGCATGATATCCTAGCGTTCCTTTCACCACTTGGTTATTTTAATTTTGGCAACTTTCCTTTGTTGTGAAGTCTCTAAGGGACTGGGACATGAACCTAGAAGTATCCACTTCAAATCTCACTGCAGCTCAACAGGTTTGAATTTAGGCAAGCCATTCTTCTATTACCCTCAGCCTGACACCTATGCAATATGAGAATGATAACACGGACCTACTACCTTTCAGGGCCATTGTAACCACTGCTGACATGTGTGAAATGCATTGGATAGCTATGGCTGATGATGATGCTCACGATACTGATGATGGGGGACATGAGGCTGGGGAGGTTATTGACCTTAAACGCAATGCAGCCCTCCTGAGGTTGCTGGACTACAGCTCACATCAACCCTGACCATGAGCCATGCTGGTTGGGGCTGATGGGCATCGGAGTCCAGTAACACCTGAAAGGCCATAGGTTTCCTGTCTGTCCCTAAGTATTGCAACAGGAAGTAATGAGCAGCACATTCAGGGATACCATCACCCACTTCCCATTTTCCTTTGGAAGATGTTCTTTCATAGAAGTCTTCTGTGATACTGGAAGATTGATCTGCAGTGGTCTTTAGACACAAGACTGAGCTGTTGTTGGAGTTTCTGGTTTTTTGTTTTTTAAAAAACGCAGTTCCGTGTGGTCCCCACCAAGCTGCCTAGGAGAGATATTCACGCCCTCTGACTAATAGCACTGAGGAGTTGTTGCAGAGGGAGGACAGGCCAAAAGGGAAGAGCACAGCAGCTAAAGCACATTATTTCCGGATGCTTGACTGTGGTCCCTCAAGCTTGCTTGCAGGGACTTTGAGGCTGTTTCTGAGCCTCGGCATCTGAGAGGGAAGCACGTCTTGTTGACAGACATATTTACTAGGAAGGCTGTGCGTACAAGCTGGAAAAATGCTGAAGAGCTGCAGGAGCCCTTGCTGTTCTCATTTATCAAACCCACAATGGTAGTTGGATAGTTGCTCAACTCAAAGGCTGCGGGTGGGAGTCTCACGTTGGGCATCTGGGAGGAGGAACACTTTGCTTAATTTTGAAATGTTGAAAACTATTTTGCTCCTCTTCCATACATTTTTTCCCAAACAAGATTTTAATATTTATTTGCTTGTTTATTTCTAAAATGGTTGATTGTGCACAGGGCATTGTCGGTTGGTGGAGGAGAGGTGCTTTGCCAGTGGACATCATTTTCTTCCCTTTTAATACACAAGTACTCATGCTGTACACTCTTGGGAAACACTGACCTTGGAAAATGCTTTAGATTGTTAAATAACTTAGTTTCACCCACCCCCACAAAAAACATTGCAAGGGGCAAGGAATGGTGTTCGTAAATGTGCTTTATTCATATATTTATCCATTACATATGTATATTTCTCTTTCTCCCAATGAGTTTGGGGTGGCATTCTTGATGAACCTCAGAGATTATGGTTTTTTCCCCCCATATGAGGATGATGACTGGACCCAGATCTCCCTGCTGCAGTCTAACCTAGCCTTTCCCAACCTGGTGCTCTCCAGATGCTTTGAATTGCAACTCCCATCCCTCCTAGCTAGCACAGACATTATAGTCTGAAATATGTGGAGGGCATCAGGTTGTGGATGGCTGCACTAACCAATACACCACAGGGGCTCAGCTTCATGCCTATTATCCAGCGAGTGGCTGAATTTTTCCAATATGCAGGAGTGGCACATCCTATTTTGCTCATATCACAGCCTAAAGCTACTTGGTCTGCCTCTGCTCCTCAGAGTTGCCACAGGTCTGAATTCCTGCATGATTCAACTAACAGGGGAGGTATAGCAGGTGCTGATTATTTGAAATGCACGTGCCTCTTCAGCCAGCCTCACTTTGGAAGGAAAGCCTGAGCATTTGCCCCTTAGTCACAGAAACCTTCCTTCTGTCCTGATGGTGGGTGATGCCTCCTCGCACCAGAGCAACAGCAGCAGCTCTCTGCCCTGCTGCACTAGATCTGGGGGGAGCAGGTGGGGAGACGAGAGGTGATGTAAACTTGCCATCTGTGCAAGGGACATTGCAGGAAAGAGGAGAAGTCGTTCCCAACCTCTGGCATCACATCCTAAGGGATGTGGCACTGTTCCAGGAGCACCTGCACAACTCCGCATTGCTGGAAGGGTGTCACACATTGGTTATTGTGAGTTAGTTTTGAAGGATGAGCAAAGAAGAGCTGGGAAGCTTTGCCTCTCTTGCCTGGACCACCAAGTTGCTTTTTGCTGTAACAGCCCAAGACTGAGTCAATATATTTACATGCCAACTTTTTTTCATGTGCAGACTCACACATCCAGTTTCCCTTTTGAATGAGGGATACAGATCCTAAGTCTCTAAACAATGTGATCTAATACACAACATCATGTTTCCTGTTTTTTTAAAAAGCATAAATAAATCAGGGACATTGAAAATTAATGAGGAAGAGTTTAGAAACACTAGCTTCAAATTAGGGTGCTTGAGAGGTCTTCCTACCTATGCAAAACAAATCTTAGTAGACCCAATAAGATTCATGAACACAAACCAACCAATCCATACGTTACATTCCTAAATCATTTTGTTTATAGGCATCCCTTTAGAGGGCTCTTCCATTATACTGCATGCAAGCTACTTACTGCTTGTTGAAATAGCACCATAAAGCTCTAGTTCAGATGTCCCAGGGGTGTGCTATGCTATCTATGTTCTCTTAATGAGAATAAATGGGACTGAAGTGGGACAGGGATGTTTTAAGAACCAGAAACTATTGATATGTGGGGTTGTTTTTTACTAACATTCCTGCCTGCCCCATAGAGGGGGGAGAGAAAAGAAGAATGTTTAGCTAGAGATGCTGTGGCTCCATTAGAAACAGATGAGCTTTGAAGTATGCTTGTCTGGGCATCTTGCCTGCCTCTGGCTCAGATGTGCGCACAGGGACCCTCTTTTCTTTCTATAGTGTCACCTTGAGAAGAAGCCTGAGCTTGCCCTCTGGAAAGCTTTATTGGCACCAGTGGTGTTGGATGGGCTGTCAGATCCCGGATTACTAACAAAGCAAGGATCCGTTTTAGGGCACAAACATCTTCATTTGGGTCCTACCACACCGAGGTTTGATAAAAAGGTGTTGTCCGACCACTCCAGTGAAGTAGGGATTTGGGTCACACTTACATGCTCCCCTCAGCCTGGAGATACTTCTAAGAACTCAATGTGCACCCATGCTGCAGAGGACTGGTGATACCATTATTAATGATCTGTTGAGCACTTTAGGGTAGGGAACCTTATAGTTGGGTGATAGGCATCCTTATGGCATATTATGGGGCTGATTACCAAGTAAGTATGGCTTTCAGTCTTAGATGCTGATTCTTGTAGCATCCCCCAGATCCAGACATGTGTTGGTTAGTAAGGTAGCAGAGAATAGTCTCTGATTGCTTCTGTGTTTTGTTCCTTTGTTCATTATTAAGGGGGATTAGATAACCAACCCACAATAAAGTTTCTCGTAGGATGGATAGACTTAGATTGTTCTGAATAGATAGACCTAAATAGTATTGTTCATTTCCATCATCCCACATTCATGCTGCAATATTGTTTATGGCATGCCCTGCTGCTGCAACCCTTGCATATCTGCATTTCCCCTTGCCTAGCAGGATACTGGCTCAGGCCTGTTCCATGGGCTGAGATGGAGAGGAATCGGCTCCCTCAATTTTCTATTAGATTATTTTAAGCTCAGACAGGGCCAATGTGATCCTTCAGCCTTAGACTCATAAGGCATCTGGCATGTGCCCAGTTACATAGGACGCTGTAGTATACTGAGTCAGACCATTTGCCCATCTATCTCGGTATTGTCTACATTGACCGGCAGCATCTCTCCCAGAGTTTCTGGCAGGGAACATTCCCAGCCCTACCACAGATGCTGGGGATTGAACCCGGGACCTTCTGCATGCAAAGCAGATGCTCTGCTGCTAAGCTATGGCCCTTCCAGTTCTGCTTCAGCTTCCCTTCCACGGCAGTCAACTCTGCTCCTGCTACGCTTCGCCTGCTTGAGACTTCTCCCCATTGGATTGCTTGTTGGGTGTGGCTGACCTGTTCTCTGTCTTCCCTCTTTTTCCGCGTGAGGATGCCCCTGGACAGGAGATCTCTTCTGATAACCCGTCTGCAGTGCCATCACCCAGGCACCAAATAGGTAGTATTTTCCTTCCTTTTCCAAACGCATGCATGCCAGAAAGGAAAGATGAAGCTTGGATGAGTGCAAATTGCCCCGCATGCTTTATTCACCTCCAATCATTTCCCAGATAAAACTGCAGTGAGGAAATCCTAGATTTCTTCATTAGGCTCATCAAACACCTAGAAATTCCTAAACAATGGAGACTGGTGAAAGTACAGAGGTATGTAACCTAATGACAATGCACAATATCTGAATATGTCTGCCTTGTGTTATATGTCTTCATAATAGCCAAGCTTTCAGACCTAATCCTTGGCTTTTGGTGTAGAGTATATGTACTGAAGATATTGATCTGGCTCAGCAAAATGGCAGTCAAGAAGGCAGATTTGCAAGAACCCTCAGATCTCACTAGGTTGATGAGTGGCCACTGATCATTAACCAAAGCTGATGGGCAAAACTAAATAAATGAATAAATTGTGCTGTACGTTTCTTCTGAAATACATTCAACTGAAATAAAATAATAATAAAAATCACAAAGAGGGGAGTTTTCTTACATAATGAAAACCAAACAAATGTGAAAGACACAAAACCAGAAAACTGCAAGCAAAACTATTTCATACTATAATACAAAATAAGGTGTTCATGATAAAAGGAAAAGGGAAAGATCTGGAAAGATTTCAGTGTCAATTGAATGGATATGTTGCAAATGATAGAAGCGTCAACAATAAGCTGGTCCAATTTGGGTTAAGAGTTTGGATTGGAAATATTTTTTATCTGGGCCTGGAGCCAGATTAAGGTCCAGCCTAGCATGGTATTCTTTGAAGATGTTGGGTGCCAATATCTCAATGCTGTACAAGGCATGTCTTTGTTTTTTGCAAGTCTTCAGCTCCTATATACACCTCTGAGACTAAGAATCAAAGCAGCATGATATATAAAAACCATTTCCTAGGCTTTGCTGCACTCTAGCAAGACGGGAAAATGGCCTCTGCTAATAAAGAGGGATCAACCCTAAGCGGCTCTCAGTGATTTCTGTGGAGCAAAGATCGACTGCATATAACATTGAACTGGAGAAGATGTTTGATGACATAACAGAGAAGTGGGGGATCTTGTCCTTCACATCAGACACTCGGGTAATCCATGGTGTGGGAGTCAGATTTATTACTCACCCCCATGGTGTCTTTGACTTCACTGTTGGAAGCCCTGAAATTAGAGGCATTATTGTGGTGAAAGCATAATATCATGGGGATCATGCAAAGGAGTGCAGCATGTTTCCATGTACAAGTGGCACATATATTCTTGGAATGGTGCCCTGATAATTCCTGCCTCTTGAAGGGCTTCTTCCTATAGTCAAATAAATATGGCCAGTCTGCAGTTGAACTATTGGCCTATCTAGTCCAGCATCCTGTTTTCACAGTGGCCAAGCCGTTGCCTGTTGGAAATCTGCAAGGAGGACATGATCGCTGCCCTCCTGGGGTTACCAGCAACTGGTATTCAGAAGTGTTATTGCCTCCAGATTCACCTCCTCCATGTCTAATCCTCTTTTCAAGCCGTCCAAGTTGGTGGCTGTCACTGCCTCCTGTGAGATAAGCATTTGGAAAGGAATACAAAAGTATTTTCTTTTCCTGTGTTTCATCAGGAAGGCAGATTTAAATACCAAGGTGGTTGGATCAGTAGATCCATAGGAAATCTCACTCTTGTTTTGACTCAACATAGGGAGCTATAGTTGACCCTGATTCCCCATATTGTTCAGTTAGTCTCCAGCCTCAGTGACTTTTTATAGAGGAGGGGAGACAGTGTCCTCCCATTTTTGCAATGGGTGAGGCAGCCAAATCATTAAAATGTAAAGGGATACACACCTCCCCTTGTTTCTGGCCACAGTTAAAACCATTGCCATTAGTTTAACAAGTACTCCAGATAATATTAGGCAGCATACCTTTTATTCAGTAATGATGCATTCACTTTAATTTATTTGTAAAACTTCTATCCCACATGTCACCATCAAGTAATCTCGGGGTGGCCTTACAACAATAAATACATTAAAACCATCAGAAAACATTAAAGCAGCTATATTACAGCAATTCAAAGTTGCAACAGCATTCCTCACCACCACTTAGAAAAAGGCAGTTCTAGTTTACTACCTCTCCAGAAACCTGATGGAAAAAAGAACATTTTCAATTCCTTGCATGCATGCACAGGTGTACACTGATCTGGGGTGATGGGTTCTATGTTGAAGTAGATTTTTGCATGCTATTCCTCTGCTGCATGTGGACCCATGCATGGAAACAAGTGTGTTGGTGTTGGGAAGGGGGGGTGTTGGTAGGCAGGTGGGAGGGGCTTTTTCCATCAGTGGGGCTGGGGGGTGGGGTTGCATGTTGCTGGGTGGGTTTAGTGAAGGTGTCTCTGGATAGGAATTTTGACCTTTGGTGTCACTCCTGTGATTAAGCTGCTCTGAAACTGGGATTTATCAATATATTAAAAGGCAAATTTTCCAGCATCCTGTTCTCACAGTGCCCAGTCAGATGTCTGGGGGAAACCCCTCCCCAGCAGGATTCAAACACAAAAGCACTCTCCCTCCTGAGGTTTCCAGCAACTGGTATTCAGAAGCATTGTTGCCTCTAAGGAATAGCCATTGATAGCCCTCTCCTCCATGAATTTGCCTAATCCTCTTTTAAAGCCACCCACCACCACCAAGGACAAATGCATATAAAGCTAACCTATAGCCATTATGGCCTAAAAACATGCTTTTTCACTTCAATTTTCCCCAGCTGAAAACTAGAAAATAAAAGTTTGTTGAAACTATAGTAGCCAGTCCAGTATATGCTGGAAATTATGCCAAATGAAAGATTATGCCAATTTCTCCTATAATCCTTGGTGACCTCAAGCTAATGCTGCAGAGACTCATTGGTGACTTCTTCTCTTCTCTTCTCTTCTCTTCTCTTCTCTTCTCTTCTCTTCTCTTCTCTTCTCTTCTCTCTCCCCTTTCTCCATTTCTACCTGCTCCACAGGTGACTGTGTGCTGGATGGAAGAGACACCAGGGAATAACAAGAAGTCCCTCTCTCCCCAGGCTGAGCACGCAGGCATCCGGACTTACTTCTTCAGTGCAGAGAACAACGAGGAGCAGGAATCCTGGATTCAAGCCATGGGCGAAGCTGCCCGGGTGCAAATCCCACCTGCTCAGAGGTCAGTTGTTGTTGTTGGGGGGAATCTATGTAGCATGTGGTCCAAAACCAAATGGCGCTCTCTAGATGTTGTTGGACTATAATAGTCAACATCCTGGACCATTGGTCATGATGGCTGAGGCTGATGGGAGTTGCAGTCCAATAGCATCTGTTCTGAGAGATCTCAGTTGGCATTAGCTATGTCTTTGGAAAACCAGTAAAGTAAGAGCACCCAAATTTTTTTGACCCCCCCCCCTTAAAGCATCAAAGTAGTCGTCATGGCAAAAATCAGAACTAGGCTAGATTTCCTTACAGTCCACTGTATAATCTCCCATTTTTACGTTATCTTTTTATTATCCCCACCTAAACCAGGAGGGCACCCTACTAACTTTTGATCAAAATAATGCAAGGAAAGCAGATACTGTCATCTGTTGCAATAAATTATGCTTTACTTTTTTATTACTGTGAAATTTTATTTTATGGGTTAGTATTGTTTTCATTTTGAATTCGGGAGGCACCATAATCTTTTAGTGCTTGGGACAACTGAAGGTCTTAGTCCAGCCCGGGTTGTTCTATTGCGTTCAAGTCACATAGTTTCTCTGCCTCTCCATTAAGATGTTTCCTCTGGTCCTTTAAATTTGTGAGACCAAGTCATCGTTATAAATAAGGTTCACAGATCCTGCAGAAAAGTATGGAAACTCTCTAAAATAGGTAACATTTAAAAGGCATTGAGGCTCTTTGAATGGGATGACAGGAAACATAGCTTTGGAGGTCTTTAAGCAACTCGAAAAAGAAAGCTTATTGGGAGAGTACAATGTCTGGTTTCTCCCCCCCCCCCCCCTGCAGGGGCCATATCAGAGCTGCAAAGTTAGCAGCAATGTGCTTTCAGGAGGCGAACTAGAATCATTCATAGGCTAGAGCGTATTTTCTATGTTGCTCGGTATGAGAGCCATGACCGTTTGTGGCCATTTCTACTTTCCCATGCTTATCAGGCACGAGAAGACTGATTCTGAGAACATCCCTCCCAGCAGGAACCACCAGCACCACCACCACCGCAGTGTCCCGACCAGAGAGGCTGCCAAAGCTGAGCCAGAAGCCAAGACCAGAGGCGAAGGAGACGGGCGTGGCTCTGAGAAGATTGACAGGAAAACAGAGCGAGCCGAGAGCAAGAAGGAGCCTCTGGTGAAAGCCAACGGCATTGGCAGCCAAGAAATGCCCTCTGAACCCGGAAGCCCTTATCCTGACGCTTCCCGTCTGCCTGCTGGAGTGGAGAGGCCCACTCAGCCAAATGGCTGGCAGTACTCATCTCCTAGCCGGCCAGGCAGCATGGCCTTCCCACAGCACGATGGTGAGAGTGCTATGCCTCGTCGGAGTTTTGCTCCACGCACCAATCCTGAGAAGATTGCCCAGAGGAAGAGCTCCATGACACAGCTGCAGCAGTGGGTGAACTTGCGCCGTGGGGCTCCACCTCCTGAGGATCTCCATAGGTGAGGTGATTCAAGCTAGGCGTGGATATAGCTTTTCTGAGAATTAAATAAGGGAGGAATCCCACTAAACACAAGGCATCACATCTGCATTACGCACTTATAGGAGTCTTAAGAGCTATGGCTTCCCACCCTCCCCCAAGGGTCCTGGTACTATAGCTTGTTAAGGACTACATTTCCCAGGATACTTTAGGGGAACCCATGACTCTGAGGGATCATACACACTTATACCTTTTGCCCCTTGTTTTCTAGGTGCAGGTCTGCGCTTTAAAGCTCCATGTCCAAACACTTCCGCCCCCTTTTTTTGCCACATCGCTTTCCCTATGAAATCCCATTCTTTAACACTGAATCAGAACAAATGGCAATTTCAGTTTTCCACAGACTACCATTTGCTCTGATTCAGCAGTAAAGCACGGGCTTTTGTGGGGAAAGAGGTGGTTTTAAATGTATGGTGTGGATATAATCTGAGAGAAGGTGAGAAAGTGATGTGTACACTTCAGGTTTAAATCAATATAGTTATTGTGATTCTCCCCTCTTCTCCCAACCAGAGAGTCCTAGGAGGACTGTAAGTGCTGAGGACATTTCGTTTTTAACTGTCCCAAACCATGTGGCAGTTCCACATGAGAGTTGTAATATTTGTGAAACGGATTGGCCCAGTTGTGTGGAGGAGGCTGTTCATCACAGCGCTACGAATCTGCTGCGCTAGCATGGGTGGCTCACATGATACACAGTTACAGAGCCCTCTTGTATAACAGCTTCCATTGGGAAGTGTTTCTTATGACCTCCACATGGAGGCTGCAACATTTGAATCTCCCCTGACAAAGAACCAGAGTTTTAACACAGCAGGCATCATGGCTTTCATCAGAATTGAACCCCTTAATCCTCAGTATGCTTTTGATTTCTTTTTTGAAAAGAAAAAGATACACACTTAATACTATGTTACTCAAGAATAATATGATGGATTGAGGAAATTGAAATGTAAAGGTATGGGGGGATGGGGAGGAAATGTTGTTGGCTTTGGCACATCTGTATTGTGATGCAATATGTGAAAACCAATAGAAAAAAAGAGAAAAGAGAGAAAAATAAGATCTGCACTAGATTTATATCCTCTGTGGATTTTGGTACAGAGATAGACAGATGGGTAAGGTAGGGCAGATGATGCTGAAATTGCTTTGCAAACTCAGGGTTTGCATTCGTCGTCCTCATTCTTTCCTTCTGGCCGTCTAGCCCCACCAGGTTCTACCCGATGTCCCGAAGAGTCCCTGACTACTACCCCCCCTACTCACCTCAGTACTCTGAAGATTACCAATACTACCCTCCTGGGGTGCGTCCTGACAGCATCTGCTCTATGCCTGCCTTTGAGCGTGTGAGCCCTCAGTGGACTGTCGACGACAAGCGCCACTCCTTCCGCAACAGCGGCTCCTACCAGCTGCGGGACTGGAAAGAGCAGCCAGGCTACGGCAGGCAGGACGTTCCCATCTGGATGTCAGGCCCGACCCGGCCACCCGTGTACTATGATGAAATGGATGCCGCCTCAGGCTCCTTGCGCAGGATGTCCCTCCAGCCTCGCTCCCGGTCGGTCCCCCGCTCACCGAGCCAAGGCTCCTACACCCGAGCCAGAGTGTACTCCCCTGTCAGGTCTCCGAGCGCCCGCTTTGAAAGAGTGCCTCCCCGGAGTGAGGAGATTTATGCGGAGCCGACGACATACATGATGAGGCGATCGGTCAGTTCACCAAAGGTAACCCTCCCTCGCGGTCTCCGCTCCTACCCTCGGGGCTTCTCGCCACTCTTTGGGGGAGTACTGAAGCTGTGCACTGAGGGAACATTAGCACAGTCTTAGTAACCTAATCGTTACCTGTGTTTGTATATGCTGAGACTGAGGAGTATTAGGAAGGGTGAGGGGAAATTACCATGGCAGGAGTGGGAAGGCACACTAGCTTTGATGAAGGTGAGGAGAGGCAGTCATGGGCAACATTGGTTTTTTCTGTTGAGGGCTGCATTTCCTCAATGGATTACTTGTTGTGGCTCACTTGCCAGTGTTGGGCAGAGCCAGAACTGATGATGGCTGGAGCCAGAGACAAAACTATTCTGGATTAACTGATCTGGAATGGAGACCACCCTGCTTCCTCATGGTTTAGAATTCCCAGTTCAATGTATATCTAGTTAGAAGCAAGCCCCACTGAGTGTGATGGGGTTAGGCAAAGGTAAAGGTAAAGGGACCCCTGACCATTTGGTCCAGTCGTGGCCGACTCTGGGGTTGTGGCGCTCATCTCGCTTTATTGGCCGAGGGAGCCGGCGTACAGCTTCCGGGTCATGTGGCCAGCATGACTAAGCTGCCTCTGGCGAACCAGAGCAGCACACGGAAACGCCGTTTACCTTCCTGCTGGAGCGGTACCTATTTATCTACTTGCACTTTGATGTGCTTTCGAACTGCTAGGTTTGCAGTGATGGGGTTACTTTCAAATAAACAGAGAACTTTTTTTAGTACCAAAGACCAATGCAGCCACTGCTCCGGAAAGGAAGTAAGAGTAATTCTTACCGATATATTATTCGACGGTTTAGGGAGGAGAAAAGTCTTTCCCCCAAGCCATACAACCAGAGGAGAAGTTTTTAAAACATACACATATGAAAGAAAGTACTACATCTTCCAGTTCTGTGTTCTGAAACAATACAGAAAGAGAGCAAAACACAAATGCCTGAAAAAGGGGAAGAATGGATAAAAAGCATGGATGGAAGAATGGGGCAGCTTCAGGAGTCAACAGAGGGGCACATAATAGGAAGTCACAGGTTGCATGTTTTCCTAAGGCCACAGGTTGCTCACCTGTGAGCTAGAATAAAACCTTTATTCTTAATCTCTGACATGTCAGGGCTTCTTCTGGCCACTCAGCAGTCCGTAAATGCTCAGTCACAGTCTGTTTTTATTTCACTTGTCCCAGAAATAAAAAAATAATGGTCTGGGCGAGACTCAGTTGAAACATGAGGTATAGGGGATTCAGAACTCCCAACTGAATTGAGGTACTGGAGTCGCATGTGCAGGCTAAACAGAACTGGCACGTTAACTGTGCCAGGAGACATGTTGAAAAGGTTGCTGGTGAAACTTTAGAACATTTTTCATTGTGCAGACAAATATTAGTGAATATCAGGCAGAACTGAGGGTGAGAGCAGCCCAGGAACTGAGTGGCATTGGAGGTTCCAAGGGTAGGAGCCTGGGGAAAAACCTGCCCCTTCTTTTCCTCTTCTCCTAACAGAACTGTACTCCCAGCTTGTAGAACCAACTCCTCTTTTCCAAGAGCATCTTAGTTGTTCTTATGTCTAGGCCACAACACCTTGGCCCTCCTACCATTGACCTGTCCCTCACCCTGACTGAATAACCCTGGGCAATTCCTTTGCCTTGCCTGTTGTCTCCATTGTGAGCTGTGCCAACTGTTCCATATTGTGGGGAAAGGTAGCGTGGACTATGGTCACCCTACAGTGATATGAGCCTTCTTCATGCATGTGTGTGGTTTCTTCTCTTTCCTCAGTATGATTATCTGGGTGACAGGAGGCCTGTCCCTGCAGGAATGTTCCCCTTCAACTATCCAGCATCCCCTACGGTCCACGACAAAATGGTATGTCCCATTGGCATCCCAGCATTCCACTAGGGATGCTGGGTTTCCTTCCCAAGGTTGGGATCTAATTCAGAGGTGGGGTGAAGGATGTTATTATGCAATGGGCAATTTCTTCCTGGACATGAAACCACTGTCCTGTAACAGTCATATTCTCTAGTGTTTCAGTCTACAGGGATATGTTAGCTGTGTGAGACCAGCAGTGTGAGACCAGTCTGGATATGTAATACACCGTGACTATGCAAACTGACAGATAATTCTGTTGAAGACAGGGCTGCCCTTTTTTGGCAGAGCAAGGAGGGAAATAGGCATGTGATTTATAGAGATAGTGAAACAGCTCCTGTTCACACATTCAGCCCCCAGTTTTTACATTTGGTGCTTCATTAGCATCCTGCAAGAGGAGTAGCATGTAATGTAAAATGGGTCCACCCACAGTTGTCCAGAAGCATCATCCACGTGATTCTCCTTTTTCCACAATTAATAAATAAAAAGGTGCAATCAGGAGTTAAAGCAGAGGCTTCATTTCACATTACAAGCTACATCTGCATGGCAGAAGGGAAGCCTCCATCCTGGCTTGCTCACCAGGCCACTGTGGAATATAAACTGAGGCACAGTGCTCATTGCTGCTGCAAGCTTAACTCAAACATTTCCCTTTAGTGATCATGAGCTGCTGTTCAGAGTTTTGACCTGGCATGTGATTTGAACTCGATACCATTTTGCTCCCCTAAATCAGGGGTGGGGAACCTGTGGCCTTCCCAGTGTTGTGAGACTCACATGAACCTCAGCCATTGTAGCCAATAGTCCAGGGTTGATGGGAGCTTGAGTCCAAACAACTTCTGGAGGACCACAGGTTCCCAATCCCTGTCCTTAAATGAGCAGCACCTTGCCCATTGCTACAGTGGCAACCATAATGCAGAAAAGGGCTTGTTGGAAGAGCACATTTTTCCTCTGGGATTCCTCCCCTATTCCAAGGATGTATTGCTTTGGCAGCCCATAAAGAAGAAATGAAGAGAGCAAAAGCCGGGGCAGCAATACTGGCAAGCACTGCCAGAGCTTGCAATCCTCCAGTGTAGTTTCTGGGACAGTGCAAAATTGGGTGAGCTTGAAAAGGACATGCAGAAAGCCCTGTTCCCTGTTGCTGGCTGTCGTTTCTTTCAATGCTGTATTTTCCTCACTCCTTCTTGCTTCTCTCTTTTGTTTGGTTATTTCACTGCGGGGGCGGATCCATGTGGTGGGGGCAGAAACCACTGTGAGTGGGACTCTGCCAAGTGAAACTGCCAACTTCCATTTGCTCCATGCCAAGGTTCTTGACCCTGCCTGACACCTTTCACCTATGAGAGCAACCAGTAATTCCTGGACTGGATTAAGGTGCCCTGCGGAACAGATTCTAGTTGCACGGACTGTTGCACGCAGCTTCTCCCCTCACTCCCCCTGCCTTCTCACCAGCTATGCACACAAAGCAGATGCATGTGGCTGAACCAGGAGTGCACTGAGATGATCCTGGTATCACCGAGCACATCATGGACAGTCTCTCTCATAGCAGGTGCTCTGTCCCCATCTCCAGCTGTTTTGGGGGGTGGGGCGAATGTCTGGTGGCAGGAAAAGATGTGGATGTCGGCGCAGGATAGCTCCTTTGAAAAAGCAGCGCTAGCAGTCTGGACTCTTTGGCGATCGCTCATTGCTGAGCAAGATTGTCTACCATGAACATGGTCTTAGCGGTGTGTTCATAGGTGATTGTGAAGGCCAGTTCTGGATCCACACATCCTTCCACAGTGGGGACATAGGTTTCTGGGTGGGAGTTGATCATGGTGAGGATTTGCCAAATGTGCCTCTTCCTCTTAGCTCGTTTCTTCCCTTCGTCCTGAGTCCGTGCTTTTTCAAAGTCCACGATGCCTTTGGTAAAGGCTGTTCTCCAATTGGAGCATTCCAGCAATCTGGACACATATCTGTTAATTACAGACACAGAGCTCAGGCTGCCCAGGCCTGATAGTAAAGCTTCTGTGTGTTTAGAAAGAGACAAATCGTTTCCAAAACAGATCAAAATAATTTTTGTCTATATCTGAGAAGTAGTTTACCTGGGTCAAAAGCACACTGTTGGTGTCATGCTTGCAGAGAATAATGCACAGGAGCACCATTTTTGTAAGGGTCCCTTTGTATGCTGCTCCTAACTTTCTTGCCAGGTGAAGAAGCTGTAGGGAGAAGCTGTAGCTATGCTTGCTGTCTCGGGTGATAGCTCAGTCATAGAGCATCTGCTTTGCATGCAGAAGGTCCTAGGTTCAATCCCTGACATCTCCAGGTTGGTCTGTGAGGGACCATGTCTGAAATCCTGGAGAGCCATTTCCAGTTAGCATAGATGGACTAATGGTCTGGCTTGGTATACGGCAGCTTCCTGTATGCCTGTATCTAGAATAGGTAGACCATCCCGTTTTTCCGACGGACATCCACATAGAGGCTGGATAGAGATTGAGTAAAAGCCAATTTGCATGACCCAAAGTGATGCCCCAGGAATGTAGACTGAGTAAATCTGTGCAGAGTTTGACGTGTGCAGAATCCGCTGTTTGTTTCAGCGCTCTTCCAGCTTTCAGCTCAGCCAGTTTTTACTGCACAGTTGCAAAGCCGTTGAAAGGGATGCTGAGCTTTTGGAAGAGGCCATATGCGTGGAGCCAATAGCACAATCCCTTCTTCCCCTGCAGAACTCTGAATGGATGTGCTGAGCCCACGTTCTCAACATGCCAGCCTTGGCATAAAGACTGTAGAGCAGTCACTGTGGACGAGAGAATTTCCACCTAATCCTAGGCTTTCAAAGCCAGGTGCCTTGCTGAGAAAAATGTGGGAGTGCTAACTGCGGGGACAAACTTCTTGGTAGCAAACTTTGCCTCTGCAGCAGGAGTGAATTAACAATTCTTAGAGGCCTATGCCACCAATAAAACAGATTATAATAATGGCTTAATGGGTATTACAGGTGCTGCATTGCAATGAAAAGTGAGCGCTATTTGGAGCAAATGTGTGTGGGCTTCAAGTCAGAGGGGGCTTATGCACCAGCTCCATTTCAGACCTTCCCATGTTGGCAGGAGGACTATAGCTCAGTGACAAAGCATCTGCTTTGCATGTGGAAGGTCTCAGGTTCAGTCCCCAGCCTTTTCAGGTAGGACTGTCTGAAACCCTGCAGAGCTGTGCAGATAGAACAGAGGGCTTATCCACACTTACCTTTTGCCAGGCACAGGTGCTCACTTTAGCACTCCAGGGCCCAGCATTTTGTTATTATTTCTGTCTCAAACTTTCCCCTCAAAACCCTGCTCCTTAAAACTGAATCAGAGCAAACACCAATTCGGGTTTTCTGCGGATCGACGTTTTCTCTGACTGAGCTTTTCAAAGAGCAGGTTTTTGCAGGGAAAGTTCTGGAGCAGGAACGAGAAGGCACTGGGACACAGAGCTTTAAATCGTGGACTGTGCCTGGAAAGAGCAGAGGAAAGGTGTGTATAAGCCCTGTGCTAGATGGACCTGCAGCCTGACTCAGCAGAAGGCGGCTTCCTCATCTGGAAGGTCTGAAGAGGAATTCTGAGTGCGTTCAGTTGAACATGCTGAGGATCCTCCTTCACGCTGCATGTGGGAAGGTCTGCAGTGAAGCCGGCACACGTGGGACTGTTGGAGTGAGGCTTGTGTGTGTGTGTGCATACCTCACCCCACCTTTAGCCCACAAGCGTTCAACCCAGATACCCTCAAAGGGCTACAGAGTAAAAAGATTGCATTCCTTACTGTTGGGGGAGAGCATTGATATATTTTACCAGCTTGGTGGCCTACTCCAGTGGCCTGGAGGAAGGTAGCATGGCCCTCTTGTTAATCCACACCTGTCCAGCAGAAGGCGACACATGGTATGGGGACAGAGCACTGTCTATATGAGAAACTGCCAGGATCTCCCATTGAGAGTCCCTCTAAGGCGGCCTTCCCCAACTGGGTGCCCTTGCAGATGTTGTGGATTACAACTCCCTGTTGTTGCAGTCTGAAACATCTGGAGGGCACCTGACTGGGGAAAGCTCCTCTAGGGAATATGTCCTGGGCTAAAAGGACCGCTGAGCAGCCATCACTCACCCCACCCACCTACCTGGAAAAAAAACGCTTGTGAGGCTGACTGTTCCCTTTCCTGTCTGGGGAGCTCTGTGCCTCTCTCGAGCTAAGTCGCACCTAACTGCTTTTGCTTCTTCTTTGTTTTTGTTTGTTTTTGTGTTTCCATTTTGCCGCATGCCTAATGGCTCCTGATAGGATGAACTTTTAGACCTTCAGTTGCAAAGAAACCTAGAGTATTTGGATCAGCAGGTAGGCCAAGCTGGCTGTCTCCCTCTCACTGCTCCCACCACATTTTTGCCTCTTGTCCTGCAACCCCCGCTGCCCCCTCCCCAGCCGTGCTGTCAGGTCAGTGTTGCCTTTCCCTCTCCCCTTTACCCTTCCTCCTCCCCAACATCTGTCCCTCTCCTTCTCTTGGCATTGCGGCAGCACTAGCGGGTCGATGTGGTTTGTTCCCTACATCTTTCTTGTGGACAGTGACACACTTGTTTGTGTGTGTGTGTGTGTGTGTGTGTGTGTGTAGGGATGAATTGGGGAGGGACAGCTGCTTTGCTTGCTTGGACATCTATGGATTCTGCTGCGCTGCAATTGCAGCTGTTATTACTGCCGTATTTGGTGATTGTTGTTGGATTTCTGTGCAATGTTCCATACTAGTCTGCAGGATGTAAGCAGGATTTAGGGCAAGAATAAACTCTGTTGATAAGAGAGTAATCATGACCCTAGAACTCTGGGTGGCAACCTATGTGTGGGTTTGGTTTTCTTTAATGTGAACTGTATTTTAAATTTAGTTTGCACTCTGCCCACTGATTCATTCCATCCCAAGCAGGGTTATTTTAAATACAACGCTCAGCGCTGTCACATCAGCACCCAATGCTCTCGTGCAGTTGCTGGCAAGACCCGTTGCCTGCTTTGTTCCCTCTCACTCTGGCCATCTTGCCTTCATGTTCCCCCAGCTGCTGGCTTATCTGGTGACAGTGGCTTGATCTGGGAAGTTGCCTCTGTGTGTGTGTGTGTGTGTGTGTGTGTGCAAATTTCCTACAGTGACATGGAGTGCCTGATGTAGCGTATGGCCCTAGGGCTTCATGGGAAATAAAAGCAGCAGGTGGCATTCATTCAAATATGGATCTTGTATCCAAAGAGCTAATGCATTTCATGTTGGTGGCAGAAGACTAAATATTTCTTAGTATTGGATAAATACTGAAGGAGTAACCTTAGAAAAATGGTATTGAAAATTATGCTTTGTGGCATCTACAGAATATTAAACTCACCCTTTGAAAGTATTGAGAAGCCGAGACAATACAGAATATTTTTCTTTACTATCAGGTATGATTTTTATAAATGTGGATATGGGAAGATGAGTATCAATACAAAGAAATTGATAATGACAGAAACTTTGAAAAATGCCTGCATTACGGTTGAGCAGTAGATATTCCTTTTTGTATTTGGTTCATTGGTCATTGTTAAGTGTGCATTGTCAAGGTGTGCCACTGGATGACTGTGAAGCCACTCTGAGAACTGTAGATCCACGAGGGAAATTGGAGTCTCCTATGGGGGAATCCATGACTGTTTAAAGTGATTGATGTGGCTTTAAGTGTATAGTGCATATGGGGCCTTAGACTTTGCCTAAGCCATCTAAGTCAGTCCATTACAACATATTGTGGCAGTAAACCCCATAGTTTAACTGTGAGCTGTGTGAAGAAGTACTTTGGTGTGTCCTGGATCTTCTAGCGTTCTGCTTCATTGACCTTCCCCAGGTTCAAGAATGATGAGAAAGGCAGCAAAAAAAGCCTTCTCTCTATCCACACTATTAAGTTTTATACTCCTCTGTCATGTTTCCTGTTACTCAATTTTTTTTCTAAACTAAAAAATCCTCCAATTATGTAACTTTTCCTCATAGGAGAGTTTTTTCCAGCACCAAAATGGAATGGGCAGCATTTCAGAGAAAGCTTCCTTGTAAGTCCTGGCCTCTCACCTAGCAACCCAAATTTCTTTTCCAGGATCACATAATAACATTTCTCCTTAGTGTATATGCAGCATCCAGATTACGTGTGACAGGCAGACAAGTTACTGTGTGGTCCACATGCCCATCACAAACTCAACTGCCTATGAGGCCAGTGATAAAAACTGCCACTAACAAGAGACCCCCAGAAAAGTGTCCTCCATATGATAGGATGACTGTTAGTCCCACAAAGAATGTGTCCCTCTTCAACGATCATTTGCCTCTTCCTCAGATTGAAGCTTTTCTTCCCCAAGACCATGATTCTCCATTATAATGGAAGAGATGGCACTGTGTGAGTGGAATGCCATTATTACGTCTACCAACCACTCTGGCTCTCTCAGGTCAGATACTGGGACCTAAAGGGAACATACTTGTTCCCTGAGGACCAGGAAGTCCTTGCACTGAGCGCACACCCATGATCTCTGTCCAACATGCACATAGTTGCATGTATGACATTCTGAACATCCCTGCTGGCTTTCTACCTGCATACTTGTTGCAGGATCATAGGATTAGATAAAGAAGGTAGAAGGGGAGGGAGGCAAACTATCTGATCTTTTCTTCATGTCTGTTCCCAACAAGAGTCTGGCTGATCAGGTGAAAAGGTGCAGATGGCACAGACTGGGGGGGGGGGGAGGATGTGACCCTGGTGCTTTCAGATTCCATGGGTTCCTTGGGAGTAAGGCAAGTGAAGGTCCACATGAAACCTTTAAAGGTGATGACCTTTGAAGCCCTAAACAGCCTTGGTCCTGTATACCTGAGGGAGCGTCTCCACCCCCATCTTTCAGCCTGGACACTGAGGTCCAGTGCCAAGGGCCTTCTGGTGGTTCCTTCGCTGCGAGAATTGAGGTTACAGGGAACCAGGCAGAGGGCCTTCTCGATAGTGGCGCCTGCCCTGTGGAACACCCTCCCAACAGATGTCAAGGCAATAAACAACTATTTTACTTTTAAAAGACAACTGAAGGTGGCCCTGTTTAGGAAAATTTTAAATGTCTGATGCTAATATTCGATTGGAAGCCGCCCAGAGTGGGCGGGGTATAAATAATTAATAATATAATAATTACCTTTTGCCTATGAAACAGTTTGGGAGACTGATAATAGTTTGTCCATGAGTGGAAGTGAGCCCATGAGTTTTTGTGAAATTTCACTTGTTGGAATATGAGATCATTTGTATGGGTCTGTGAATATATCAAGTTTGCATATGGAGCCTTCCCAACCTGGTGCTCTGCAGATGTTTTGGCTGGGGCTGAATGGGAGTTGTAGTCCAAACCAGCTGAAGAGCAGCAGGTTGGGGAAATCTGGTATATGACATTGCGTACAAACTCAGCTATCTGACTCATTTAACCTTATCCAACTTTTGGATAGTCAAAATTGGGTTACAGTTTGGGAAAGAACAGACCAGGGTGTTTTTTAAAAAAAATAAAAATAAAATCATTCAGGTCAGGTACTTCATGTTTAAAAAACAGGGACAAAACAGATGGTTAATCTGAGGTATTGAATAACTAAGCATCAGATATCCAACATATATGTATTTTGTGTGTAAGAATGTTTAAGAATGTAAAGGTGTGCTAACCAGAGAGAATGGTTCAGTGTGCATATGAAATGTGTGCGGCGGGGGCAGAAATCAATAATATAAAACTATTTTTACCATAATGGTTTTGTTAAAAAGCAACAAACCCATGAATATAAAGCAGCTCAGTATACTGTGATAATTCAAATACCAAGCAACTAACCCAAACAGCCTTCCCCACAAGCTTTGCCTTGAGCTGAAACAATCTTTCATGCACATTTTGTCATGTTAAGGGACACTTGCTGACCTACCCTTAGAGAAACAGGGAAAGAAACCCCTTTTGGGAGAACATCAGTAGACGAGATTAAGCTGGATTTTTATATATATATATATATATATATATATATATAGATAGATAGATAATATGAAATCTCATTGCAAGTGCTGATGGATGTCTGATGCTGGCCTGAAAAAGTCTGCATTTCAATAAGCAAGCCTGCTCCAGAGACAATCTCATTACATCTTTGGTGAAATATACTCAGAGTCGCAAAGTGATTTCATGCTCTTTATTCAGCTCATAGTGGTGAGGAGGAATGAATAAAAGTCCCCTCACAGTATCTGCTTTATATACATTATTTACACAATGGGCTGCACATGATTGGCTAATTCTGGAATTCTACTGTAAGCCAATCAGGTTGTGGATTCACTTCTATCTGGAGCAGGATTGGGTGGTTCCTGCCAACCAATCATACTGCTGCATTGTTCTAGGACCAATCAGACTGCTGCATTCTGAATCCTATTGTTCTAGGACCAATCAGACTGCTGCCTTTTGGATCCTATTGTTCTAGGACCAATCAGACTGCTACAGTTTGGATCCTATTCAACTCAGTACATAACACCCCTCCCCTCTAAGTTCCAGTCCTGCCCGGGAGGTCGCATTCATAGTCCTCAAGGTATGCCGGCGGCCTACGTGTGCGTTGTGGCCTGGGGTGTTCCCTGGTCCGGGCTCCGGGTTCTGGCTCGTGTTCCAAGGATGCTGGCTGTGATGCGGCTGTTTGGTCTGGTGCAACCGGCTCGCTCAGTCGTGGTTCTGGTTCCGGTGTCCTTTCGGCCTCACGGGTCCTCTCTGTATTTACTGATTCTGCCTCTCCTGCTGGCCCCTCCTGCTCTATGGGCCTCACTGCCCCGCTGTTCCCTTGGGACTCCTCTGACCTGTCCTCCTCCTGGTTTTCTCCCGGGAATCGTCGCCGTATCTGGTCGCAGTGGCGGCGCCAGCATTGCCCCCCATCCGTTAGCACCTCGTACGACACGGGGCCAGTGACCCTGGTGATTGTGGCGGGTACCCATGCTGGGCCTGCCCCAAAATTCTTTGCGTACACTGGGTCCTGGGCCTCGAAGGTCCGGGGGTTCCTGCCTTCCCCCACCACTACCTCATCCTGAGCTCTATCGGGGTGAAGGCGGTCCAATCTGATTGCAAGGCGCCGACCCATTAGTAGTTCAGCGGGGCTCCGGCCAGTCGTTGAGCTGGGGGTGCTGTGCTGTGCTAGAAGGAATGTGGCAAGGCGGTACTCCCAGTCCCCTTGCGTCATGCGGCGAAGGGTGTCCTTGGTGGTCCGCACCATGCGTTCTGCTTGGCCATTGGTGGCAGGGTGGAACGGCGCCGAACGGATGTGGCGGATGGCGTTCTGCGCTGTGAAGGTTTGGAATTCTCCTGACGTAAATGCAGTCCCGTTGTCTGAGACGAGAGTGTCAGGGAGCCCGTGGGTTGCAAACAGCCTGCGTAGTACCCGGATGGCTGCGGACGTGGAAGTGGACGGTACCAGTGCGACTTCCAGCCATTTGGTGTAGGAGTCCACCACTATGAAGAATGTTTTCCCCTGAAAGGGGCCAGCGAAATCCACATGCAGGCGTGACCATGGTGCTCGGGCGGACTCCCAGGACTGGACTGGGGCCCTTGGGGGATCTGGGCGGGATTCTTGGCAGGCCTGGCAGTGTTTGACCCAGGCCTCTATCTCTCCATCGATCCCCGGCCACCACACATAACTCCTGGCAAGGGCCTTCATTCTTACTACCCCTGGATGTGTCTCGTGTAGGGCTGTGAGGACCCTTTTGCAGAGGGGCTGGGGAACAACGACTCTGCTTCCCCATAACAGGCACCCCTTGTGGGCCGACAGTTCATGTTTGCGGGTTGTGTAGCCGGCGAATTCTGGCCCGGGGCTGCTGCTGGGCCATCCCCTCCACACCCAGTCCAGGACCCGGGAGATGACCCTATCTTTCTTGGAATGGTGTGCAACTTCTTGTGCCTGAATGGGGCGGTCGGGAAGCAGCTCCAGGCTCATAACCTCTTGTGCAGGTGCTGGGTCAGGGCCTGTTTCCGGTAGTGGTAGCCTGCTGAGGGCGTCCGCATGGCCCATCGCCTTCCCAGGTCGGTGAATCAGTGCATACTGGTAGCTGGCAAGGAAAATTGACCACCTGAGGACGCGAGGAGACAGCACTTGGGGGGTCTGCTTTTCGGGGGCAAACAAGCCAAGCAACGGCTTGTGGTCAGTCACCACGGTGAAGGGCCGCCCGTACAAGAAATCATGGAATTTTTTTACTCCCTTTACGATTGCCAGACCCTCCTTGTCGATTTGCGAGTAGTTCCGCTCGGTTGTGTTGAGTGTCTGGGAAAAGTACGCCACCGGTACCTCTCTTCCATCCGGGAGTTGGTGCCCCAGGACAGCTCCAATGCCATAGGGTGAGGCGTCGCATGCTAGCACCACCGGCAGCCTCTCGTCGAAGTGTGCCAAGACCGAGTTTGAGACAAGCAAGTCCTTGACTGCCTGGAATGCGGCCTCCTGGCGCTGGCCCCACACCCAAGGGGCCCGCTTGTCCAGGAGTCTGTGTAGGGGCTCCGCTACCGCCGCCTTGTGGGGAAGGAAGGAATGGTAAAAGTTCAATAGTCCCAAGAAGGCCTGAAGTTCAGTCTTGCTCTTGGGCGCTGGGGCATCACAAATGGCCCGTACCTTGTCCCCAGTCGGGTGGACCCCTTCTGCGTCCACCATAAATCCCAGAAAGTCCACCTGAGGCACTCCTAGTAGACATTTTTCCCGCTTCACCTTGAGACCCGCCGTCTGGAAACGGTGCAGAACGGTGCGGAGGCGGTCCTCAAACTCCTCTGGTGTGGGGCCGGCAATCAACACATCATCGAAGAAGGGGGTGACGCCAGGAATCCCTTTAAGGAGAGAGTCCATTATATTCTGGAATATGCCTGGTGCCACGCTGACACCGAATTGCAGCCGCTTTACCCTGAACGCTCCTCTGTGCGTCACAATCGTCTGTGCCTCTGCTGTGGCCTCATCTACTGGCAGCTGTTGATATGCTTGGGCCAAGTCCAGCTTGCCAAAAATTTTCGACCCAGCCAGGGTGGCAAGGACATGGCTGACCACTGGCACTGGGTATGCGTGGGCCGTGAGGGCCTTGTTTATGGTACATTTGTAGTCTGCGCAGATGCGGACCGAACCATTAGGCTTGACGGGTGTGACGATTGGGGTTTCCCAGGGAGCATTAGGCACCGGCTCCAGCACTCCTTGCTCTACGAGTCGGTCCAATTCCTCGTCTATACGGGGTTTCAAGGCGAACGGGACCCGGCGGGCCTTGAGCCTGACCGGTCGTACTGCGGGGTCAAGCTGTAGCGCAATGGGGGGGCCCGTATACTGTCCCAATTTCCCATCGAAAACCTCTGGAAATTCCTTGCATATGGCGTCCACGTCCACTTGTAAGCTAGTGTGGTTCACCCCGGTGACAGCTAGCCCCAGTGGTCCAAACCATGCCAATCCCAGTAAGCTAATGTAGGGGCCCTTGACCACAAGCAAGTCCAGTTGCCGCGTCCGCCCTCGGTATTGCACCCTGAAGGTCCCCACCCCCATTGTGGGGACCTTACGTTTCTGGAAGTCCCGGAGGGTGAATGGGGCCGGCCTGAGTTTGGGACCCCCAGTGGGACACAGTTTCCTTAAGGTCCTTGCCGAGATTATGGATAGAGTTGAACCCGTGTCAAGCTCCATGCGGCATGGGGCCCCCTCTATCTGTACCTCTACATAAATTTTCTCTACGTTGGGGTGGGGCAACTGGTATACCTGGAAGTCCGTGAGCTCCGTCGAGTTGCCTTGGTGCGTTGGGCCCCGGGACCTGGGGCTCTTGGATTGGTCATCTGATGCCTGGTGTCGGGTGGGCCGAGCCCGACACACCCGGGCGATGTGTCCCGATTTTCTGCACTGCCTGCACTCTGCGTTGCGGAAACGGCAGGTCCTCCTCTCGTGACTCTCCCCGCAGCTTGCGCAGTTCCCTCCTTCTCGTCGAGGCAGCTGTGGTCTGTGCGCTGCTTGAGTGCGCTGCTGTACTCGGTGCACCTCCTCCCTGTCGGATCCTGAGTCGTCGGTGAGGTCTTCATGGTGGACCCTCGGTTGGGATGGCAGGCTCGGCCGTGCCTCTTGGGTCGACCTCTCGGCAGCTTCTGTTGCCAGGGCCTCCTCCAGAGCGACCTGGAACGTTAGGTCCTTCTTAGCGTAGAGGCGTCGTTGCAGCTTCTCATCCTTCAGGCCACCGACGAGGCGGTCACGAAGCATGTTCTCCAGCTCTGAGAAGTTGCAGAACCGGGCGGCTTGGCGGAGAGAGGTCACAAACCCAGTTATGGTTTCCCCAGGGGCTTGCCGCTTTGCGTAGAAGGCATTTCGACGAGCCACCACTGAGGGCTGCGGCGAAAAGTGCCCCTTCAGCTGTTCCATTATTGTTTTGTATGGAACAGTAGCGACGTCTTCAGGCGCAAGGAGAGCCCGGGCGATTTCAAACGTCTCCTCTCCGCAGACGCTGAAGAATATCGCCCTCTTCTTGGCGTCTTCTTCGTCGGTGACCCCTTTGGCTTCTAGGAGGAAGGTGAAACGGGAGGCGTACGCTTCCCAGTCTCCAGATGCTGGGTTGAATGGCGAGAAGCTGCTGTTGGCTGCCATTCTGAGTTCCTTGTGCCCCGGAGCTGAAGCCTGGATACACGGTGCGAGGCAGCGGTGCGGCAGTTGGCGGTGCTGCGGTGCTGTGTGTGGCAGTCAGCTCAGCGGGATCCCACCTTCGTCGCCAGTGAAATATACTCAGAGTCGCAAAGTGATTTCATGCTCTTTATTCAGCTCATAGTGGTGAGGAGGAATGAATAAAAGTCCCCTCACAGTATCTGCTTTATATACATTATTTACACAATGGGCTGCACATGATTGGCTAATTCTGGAATTCTACTGTAAGCCAATCAGGTTGTGGATTCACTTCTATCTGGAGCAGGATTGGGTGGTTCCTGCCAACCAATCATACTGCTGCATTGTTCTAGGACCAATCAGACTGCTGCATTCTGAATCCTATTGTTCTAGGACCAATCAGACTGCTGCCTTTTGGATCCTATTGTTCTAGGACCAATCAGACTGCTACAGTTTGGATCCTATTCAACTCAGTACATAACATTTGGAGTCAGTAAATCCCCCATCAGTAGAGTAATCATGAAGATGTGCTTGTGTCTGTGTTGGACTGAAGCCACTGAGGAGGAGGCGGCACTTAAAAGTGCTCTGGGTTGGGCAGCCGTTGTTGATAGTAGGCTTTTCTCCCTATAAAAAAGGATTCTTCAAGGCTTTCCATTTCTTTCTGTTCCCCTTCTGACCCACAGAGAAAGACTGATTTAAAACAGCACAATGAAATGCAACATCAGAGCCCTATTTGTTTGTTATGCCCTGGTGCCTTCTGTTTGAAAGTGCATTTGGTGTGCGTGTGTTTAGAGAGAGATATAGCACCATCAGCTTCACTTGACTAATGGAGAAGTATGTCAGCCAAATATCATCTGACTCTTGGGATTTTTCTTTAAGCAACTGTTTTATTATTATTACTCCATTCCATAAAACCTTATGGAGTTGGAAGGAATTACAAGATCACACACACACACACACACACACACACACACACACACACACAGTAGTTCCAGGCACACATTGCTTCTTCCCCCCTTCTTCCAGAATCAATCTGTGTAACCTAGGCTACAGTGTGCTCTGAGCATGAAGGGGATGCACAGTGGAAGGAACTCTTCAAATCAAACAGCTCCAGATGATTCAAGCAAACAAAGGCACGAAAACCAAACAAATCCTGGATCATTAGCTAATGTGTAGTAGCCCTGGAGGGAGGGATTTATTATCAAGCCCAGATACGACAACCAGTGAGATTTTGTGCATGGACAAAATCTCAGGCAAAGGCCGGTCCATTGGATCAGCTGCCTCCTCCTTAGCTTGAGCATCACCAATTAGCTGGCTCTGCCTGCTGGTTGCTCTGGCTGCACCTACTGTTGGTCTCCTTGTCTAGTCCTAATGGGCACCAGCCTCCATTGGATAAAACCCACCCCTCCACTTCAAGTGTATCCTAATAAGGAAACTATGAATCCTCCTCTGCCAGTCCTAAAATCCTGAAAAAGGGAGCAAAGCAGATTCCCACCAGGAGCTAGAGGGGCTTATAGAGACTGGCTCAACTAGCCCTGCATATCTGGGGAAGAGAGAAGAGGAGGGGCCTCTGGTCATCAAAGAAAGTGCTCCTGTTTAATAAGCAGAAGTAGCTGTTTGCTGAGTAAGCCCCCCTCCCAGCTGGTGGTCTTTTGGTAGGTGCATTCTGCAAAGCGTTCTCAACACAATAATAGTGCATGAAAAGGTAAAGGGACCCCTGACCATTAGGTCCAGTCGTGACCAACTCTGGGGTTGTGGTGCTCATCTCGCTTTGTTGGCCAAGGGAGCCAGCGTACAGCTTCCGGGTCATGTGGCCAGCATGACTAAGCCACTTCTGGCTAACCAGAGCAGCACACAGAAACACCGTTACTTGCAGTTTGATGTGCTTTCGAACTGCTAGGTTGGCAGGAGCTGGGACCGAGCAACAGGAGCTCACCCCCGCCGTGGGAATTTGAACCGCCGACCTTCTGATCGGCAAGTCCTAGGCTCTGTGGTTTAACCCACAGTGCCACCCACGTCCCTAGTGCATTAGCAATGAATTTATTCTGCTTTCATTTGTTCTTTGATGCTGCCCCTTGTTACCACTTAATTGCTATCTGGAAGAGCTATAGGGCAACAAAAGCAGGAGGAAAATGAACCAGGGTGTTTGTTGTATAACAAGTCGCAGGATTTCAGTGGGAAATTACAGCATGTGCGCTGATCAGAAATGATGCAGGTGGACTGCCACAACACTTCCGCAGGCACAAACAGTATTGAAAGTGGGACAGCCCTGGTATCATTATGATTTTGCTTATTCATTACATTTGCATCCCACCTTTCCTCCAAGAAACTCAAGGTGGTGTATATAGTACTCCTCCTCCTTGTTTTATCCTCACAACAACCCTGCAAGGTAGATGAGGCTGAGAATCAGTAACTGGCCCAAGGTCTCCTAGTGAGCTTCATAGCCAGGTGGGGATTTGAACCCTGTTCTCCCAGGTCCTGGTCCAACACCTTAACCACCATGCCACACTGGCTCTCATTTGTGCTCTTAGGAGCACAAATCATCATGAATGTGCAGTATGTATGTCTGGCGGGACCTGGAGTGAGGTACTAAGCCTCACTGGGATTTCAAAGCAGGCAGAGGGAGGCCCAAACATATCTTCACTCAAAGTCTGCCTTTTGTATCAACAAGGTAAATCTTGTAAGTACAGCTCCACCCCATCCATCATCCTATTGTTAAAGGCTGAAACTGATACGACATGGGAGATCCATGATCAGATTTCCTGATCTATATATAAAATATCTCCCTTTAAATCATTTGTGGGTGGCTGTTTGGTAGGAGCAGTAGTACTGAGGGAGGGGGTGTTTAAACTTTTGATCTAAGTCCCCCCCCCCCCGCCAAGCTGTTATTATTATGTCCCAAAATACAGCTTTGGATGGGTGTGTGATTAGGGAAATTGCATAGGGGTTGGGGGGTTGGGATGAAACATTATTTCCCCAGCACTGCTACTCCCCTGTAATGTGAATGGGCTAAGCAGAGGGTGTTATATATGATACACCCGTGTGATATGCCTCTTTGGGAACTGTAGGGTGATGTTTTGCCCCAATCATTTCTTTTTAAAATCATTTCATTGGCAAGCCCGTTTGCATGGGAAAGGAGCAACTCCAGAAAAGTACATGGAGGATTTCCTCCAGATGCAAATGGTAGTTAGATGAGTGTTTGTGAGAGTGTATCAAAACCATGTTTTGTTTGGAACTATGAGGGAAGGAGGAGGAGGACTCAATTCTTCCTCCTTGCACCCCTGTAGTGGTACTCAGGCTTCGTTTCTTCATGATCCACCAAGTGCACATTAAATGCAGCCATGCAACTAGCATCACATCTTGTTTAGCCCAGTAATCACTCTGAACATGGATGTGCTTTTCAGTCCCATGGACTTCCTTTGGGTGTGTGACATCTGTTCTGAGGCACCGGTCTAGGTCTTAGGTCTTTTCAGATTTATATGTTAGCGGTCACACGTGTTCAAGGCTGAGCTGCAGTGGCTGTGCCTCCGCTAGCATCTTGACGTTTTTCCTTCCTTGTCTGCCGCAGATGAGCGAGAGCGAGACTTTGATCAGTATGGTGAACAGAATGGTGGAGAGCTCTTCCCCTAGGGCTCAACTGTACATGCAAGTAAGACATCACAGCAGCTCTGCCATCAACCATGCCATTCCAGCTGCTTTTGCATGGCAGAACCATTCCGTAGTGTCACCCTTCTGCACCTCACATCCGCATCCATTTGTGAGATGCCCATTCAACATCTCATTCTACAAACGACATTTATACATGGAGTCCAATAAGGCACCTGTGCCCCTGCCTGACAGTGATCCTAATTCTCTGACGAATTTTAAATCACTCAAAATCCACATCTTAACCACAGGTTGGAGGCAGATGGGACCCTCAACATTTGTGGATCTTAATCTCAGCTGCATCAACAGCTCTGTGCCACCTTATGCCAACCTTTCTCTCTCTCTGTTCTCTGTAGATAAGATAATAAATGCATATATGGCTTAGGTTAAAACCTAAAACTTTCAGTTATGAACTGCTTGCCATGGCTTTTGGGGCTGGAGAAAAAAGCCTATCAATGGTTTGTGGGGGTGGGGGAAGACAAATTTTCCTCTTTCCTTTCTTGTATTCCTGTTGCAAAATTTAGTGCACCCCTGGAAAATGGTTAGGTATTAATATTAGCATATGTGAGCCAAGACGCTGAAGCAAACCCTGTTTTTAGCGCATTGGAATTTGTGAAGTGGGACACTTAAGTTTGCATTGGTATCTCTTGCTAAGGGTAGAGAGTCCTCTACCTTTTCCCACACCCTTGCCCCAAAATAGTTTACTATAAAAATCTATGTGGATATGCTAGGATATAGAATAGGATCTATCTAGGCTCCTACCCAAGGAACATATCCGTGCATCAGATCTAGGGAGATGCTCCCTCCACAGTGGGAACGTCCACTGGGAAGCAAAATGATCAGCTTCTGTGCTTAATTTTATTAAAGGGTCATCAGTACCGAGCCTTGGAATTTACCGTAATTCAGAAATCAGTGTTGAGCTTCAGAACCCACTTGTTGTAATTATTTGTATGTTTTAAACAGAGTTTATATATGTATATAGTTTTAATTCTATTAATTATCTAATTGTTTTTTTAATGATTGTTTCCCCCCCCCCCTAACTTTTAGCAATTCTTGTTTTTTTCTGTAAGCGACCTTGAGTCCTGTCAGGGATAAAGGTGGGGTATAAAATAGATAATGATAATAATAACAGTCAAAGCCTTCCATAGCAAGTGCTAGGCGTGTCTATTTTTGTAGGATCTCCATGTTGGCAAGAGAAGATAATGTCTCTGAGCCATGTGGTGAGCGCCACTGGGACCAGTTCAATTGTCAGGATTATCAGTGTTCAGAAACTTTGTCTTCCTGGCAGGATTGGGATTCTTCATTTGTCCCATTAAGCAATACAGTCGGTGATATCATCATAGAAGCTGCATCTCATTGCTGTTGCAACAAGCCAACCACCATCCATTTATATCTCTAAAGCTTCAGTCATCATTTGGTCACCTTTATCACCAAAATGTACTTTCTGATGCATTTGCTACTCTTTGTATTGTCCAGGCAGACTGTAGCAGAACAGGCTAATGATCACTGGTTAGATGAGATCTTTGACTAAGTTTGAGGATGGGTTCAGCACTGCATTACCTGAATTTGAAAACACAATGGCATGTTTGATGAGACATTGTACCTCCTATCTCCTGCTTTGTTCACAGCACTGTGCCAAATTGCCCCAGAGAGTAAGGATATTCTGACAGAAAAGTGCCACATAGCTAGAATTTGTCTAACTCCAGCTCCACCTGGGGGTGGTTTTCACCTCCTGAGAGAACGTTCTAACACAGTTTCACATCGGTGCCTTGTGAAGAGTAGTGGCCTGCACTTCTTACACATAGGAGCCAACTCCAAGGGACCAAGGTCCCTTCGGCCCCTCACCCAATAATATATTTTTTTACCCAATAAAACATTTGAGGGGTCTGCCTACCCCTCCAAGTTGATGGGCATTGCCATTCAAGTGGTGTGCGAGTGCCAAACCTGGTGATCAATTAAGTGTGGCGGGGCTTACCCACCTCTGCTCCCAATATTTTATTCAAGTTAGCTCTGCTGTCTTTACATATTGATTATCAGGGTACATATAAATATGTGATTAGCACAGATAAGGGATAGCTGGAACTGACATGAAATCTATGCTTTCCTTTGTTGTTTCATAGGATCTGTTCAGTCTTATCATTCCTCTCCTCAGGAAAATTGTGTCCCTACAGCACTGTGCCAAGTAATATAAAGCAGTCACTTGCTGGGCAGAGCTTTAGCACCACCAAGGGCAAAACAATGTTCTTAAAATTATAAAATCAGGCACTGGAGATACTCAGATACAATTACCATTCTACTTTCTTGCAGGCTGTGTAGCCTAGCAAAACCAAGCCCCTCCCTCTCTCACAGGTCTCTCTCTCTCTCTCTCTCTCTCTCTCTCTCTCTCTCACACACACACACACACACACACACACACACACACACAAACACCCATATGGTCACGTGACATATGGCAAATTAGATTCTGAACAGGCATCTTTCCATTGCTTTTAGCTACACACACACAGAAAACAGCAATCACTTCCTACTTTATAGGGGAAAAGGTATGGCTAGTGATTTAATGAACTCAGCAGTTATTGCTCAATTATTATTTTTGAGGAAAACGATGCAATCCAAAACATTGTCCATTACATTTCAAATAGGGCAGGATTTGAGTCAGCATTTAGATTTGATCCCAGCTGGAATCAACAAGATTCACAAGGGGCCTCAGACAAAGATCTTTCCCGGTCCTATATGAGATACCACATATGAACCTGGGACCTTCTGCAGGCAAAATATAGAAGCACATGCCTTGCCACTGAGCTACAGCTCTTTTGCCTGACAATGAAGGTGATAACAGTGTTGCAGGTGCTACTTAAATGGAGAGTGACATCTGTAGCATGGTACATCATGCTCACGGAAGAGACTTTTCTCATATCACCACTCTCTGTATTAGAGGAGTTCCTGTTGAACAGGTTCTGCCAACTAGCAGTTAAGAACTTATTTTCTCTTGATGTATTATTGTAACATGGTAGCTTGCTTGATAATAATAAAACTCTGGTTCTGATGTGATGCTTTTCTTCTGTGCTGGATTGCATCAATTCTAATCAGTGCCCTCCTGTGATACTCGTACACCCCTTCTGGGTAAGTACTGCTGGATATATCACTGTTCCAGAGGGAAATGATGCAAAGCTGAGTTTTGGTTTTATGAATTCACACCAAAGGCCAGTGCTCTAAAACGGCCACCTTTGACCTGGCTTTCTCTCTGCATTAGTTGTCCCGTCTGTAAAATAGTGGTTGCTCATAAGCAGGGGAGCTGGACATTGTGTGAAGAACCTCAAATCTCAACACTGCAGGGCTTAATCTTGTGAAATCTATTACCCTGGGCTTGTGCAGCTTTGAAATTTGAAGCAGGAAATAAACTGGGAATAAAACCAGAGGGTGGTGGTGTCTGACTATAATTCTGGATCAATGCAAAGTCTCAAGTTGAAAACAATACAGGATCCTTCCGTGCTCTTCTTGAAGTTTCTCTTTAATCCAGCCTCCCACTTATCCTGGCCTCTCTGTTTCCTGAGGACAGGACTCTGGTTACCTGTTCATCAGCCACCCTTTTATAGCAACATACTAGACATTGGCCCCTGTGTGGCATGTAAAGATCTGCACTGCACATGGATAGCCAACACTGCTTTTAGGCCTACAAACCCCAGCAAAAATTCTTTCTGGTCTTCCTTGTGTGCTATACACTAGCTCTGCATATATCTATTAACTAAGTTTGTGTTAGTAGATAACATGGAGCAGCTAACTTTTGGACCATAGCAATTATCACATTTAGGGGAACTCCCCCATCATCAGCCTGAATTCTATGAGTGCCGGGCAGGCCGGGGGGAGGAGAGGTCACATTTTTAAATCTATTCACAATTGCAGTTGCTGCGGTTGTGAAGGTGAGCTGCTGTTTATGGTATGACTGGCCATGTGTAATTGCTTGGTGATCTGTAACGTAATGGAGGTTGCATGTCTAACATGCATGCATAGTAGAATAGCTGATTTGCTCATAATCTGAGCAACTGCCATTATATATATAATTGTTATAAACTTGACATCTGTGGGGATAGGAGAAGGAGCAATTCTATGCAGTTAGGAAAAGAGCAATTCTCTCACTGCATTGTATGCAAGAGCTGCCTCCCTTGATAAGATGAAAGACAGCTGATTTTGAAAGATAGTGAGGAGTCTGCAGTCTAAGCTGGATAGATCCGTGGGAACTGAGAAGCAGAAACCCCCAGACCACAGTGATGGAAATGCTAGACAGTGTGTGCCTTTCCCTTCGGTTATTCTACCCAGTAAATGTTGCTTAATTAAAAAAGACTTGGTGAAAGAAGGTTGGGGCTTGAGCTTCAGGACCTGAAAACATGGAGGGCTTCCCACCCCTACGCACTAAGCAGAAGCAGCCTTGGATTTCCCCAGGGGCTTGTCATGACATGTCAACTTCAAAGGTGGAGAGAGCAGGAATGATTTGTTCCTGTTTTTGCAGGTGTCTCATTTCCCTGAAGCCTATAGAGAGTCGCTGCACACCTACAAGATAAGCGAGCAAGATACAGATGTAAGAGCACCTCCTCCCTCCCTCCCTCTTGCCTGTCTGCCTCTTCCATCCCTCCTTACGCTGCCACCTCTCCATCCTCCACCCCTTGCAGGCTGTGCCTTCCCTCTCCATTTTTCTTGACATCATTAAACAGGCATCTATTCTGCTAGTGGAGCTGCAAGGTCCCAAACACTTGTGGCCGCCATCGTTCACCAATCCTGGGCTGTCGCTTTTCCTGCCCCATCCTCATCCATTGTACTCTGGGTTTGTGTTTTCATGCTGGCATCATTGTTTGTGAATCTGCCCTGCTCGGATTGTGTAGCCCCAGCAACCGAGGCTCTAATACCCGGAGGCCAGGTTGAGATCTGTTCAAAGCAGATGAATGCCTTCTACTATGTGAACCAGGGTGGAGGACCTTTATCCAGCTGGAGGGCCACTTTTGCTCCTGAGCAACCTTCTGGGGGACACATGCCAGTGCTGGGTGAGAACAAAGGCAAAGGGTGGGTGGAGCAATGAATCCACATCTTTGGACAGCAGGCTAGTTCCTACACACTTGCATCTTTTTCCACTTGCAATAATCTTTATCAGTGTGCAATGACACATTCTGGGGGGGGGGGGTGAACACCCAAGAAGAGTGCAAGGCAGGGCCAGAAGGGATGTGGCTGAGGAGGGGATGTGACCTGGGAAGAGTCCAAGAGAGACTTAGAGGGCTACATTCACTTCCCCACCCCAGACTCTGCTATGAATCTTATATTTCGCCTTTCTTTTCTCTGTGTCCTCCATGAAAGAAGCTCCTGGGAAAGCTCTGTGAGCAAAACAAGGTGATGAGGGAACAGGAGAGGCTGGTGCAGCAACTTCGTGCAGAGAAGGTAAGGGGCGTGTATCATAGCACACTTAATGCCATAGGCAAGCTGCTTTCTGATTTTTGGCCAACTTTCCAGAGGCTTTTTGAGGCTGGAACCTTATTGCATTTGCTAGGCTGTGGGCATCATCAAGAGGTTGTTATTTTTGTGGCAAATGTTTCCAGTTTCCCCGAAATAGGAGGCAGAGATGCTAAAAGTGGCCTTTGTAGCAGGAGTATTGCTCATAGAGGGCTGTATCCAACAAAGTCATCCCGTTGGTACAAGGACTTCTGCTGTACCTCTCTTCTTCCTGTGTGCCTCCCCAAATCTGCTTTCCCCCCAACCCTGCAGAGCAGGTCTGGGGGCAGGCACATGAGGAGAGAAGTGGGAGAGGAAGTCCTATTGCACAGGCAGAAAGAAATTTCAGGAAAATGTCTTCATGCAACACCAGTATGTTGCACCAGTGGTGGAGGTTATTGGGGGGGGGAGTGACCAAGTGACCTACATCTCTGAATGCTGTGGAAGAAGACATGTCTAGATATTCAGGCAGATGAGCAAGTCCAACTCAGCCTGCACCTGAACTTTATAGCCTTCAACCCAGTTCAGTTGCAATAATGCTTTGTCCTTCAGAACAATTGATGGTTTTAGAAATAAGACCCAGAAAGGCTGAATGCCCAAGGCCAGAAAAAGAATTTTAACTATACCCTAGTCTGCTGAGTTCCAGATTGCTTCCTAACCATCAGCTTAAAAAAAAAAATTCCTTACTCTTCTCTTCACTTAGGAAAGTCTGGAGAGTGCATTGATGGGGACACACCAGGAGCTAGAGATGTTTGGGAGCCAACCAGCCTACCCTGAAAAACTGCTGCACAAGAAGGAATCCCTCCAGAACCAGTTGATCAATATTCGGGTGGAGCTGTCCCAAGCCAGCACGGTAATAAAGAAAATGCCCTGTTTATTTTTGCAGAAATCCCAGACACTCAGGAGCCTTCAGGGATCAAGAACAATGGTGGTGGAGGTGGTGGAGGGAAAATACATACTTGGTCCCTGTTGATCAAGTATATTTGACCCATCCAGACATGCACTGCCACTACCATGCTCAGCTGTGCCCAATAAGCTTGCTGTTAAATGGAGCAGAGAGCACAGCCCAGCCTATGGTTTGTGTGCAGCCTGCATGGCAGAATAGTGCAAAGGCTGCCCTCTCTTCTGGCTCTACATGGGCTTTGCCCTACAGTATTTAATGCTTCTGCAGCAGCACGAGCTGCATCAGTGGAGCCTGTGTCTCCAGCTGAGCTGAGCCTGCATGGGCTGCCTGCTCTTGTTGCATTGCCAACGCTGGTGCTGCATGTGTCAGGGGAAACCTGGGGATGAAGAGAGGAATGCTTTGTGGGCTTGGCATTGCACAATAAATCTTTCTTTTGTCTCTCTGTTTCATTTCCTTTTTCTCTTATTTAAAAAAAAAAGGAAGAGAGAGTGAGAGAGAAGAAAGCTTCTTTCAGCCCAATGAGAAGGTGCAATAGCACCCAAATTGAACCCCTCTGGTTCATGAGTGCATGCTGTGAGTTTGCTCTGTGCAAAACACATGGGGAGAACTGGGGAAAACCTCCTGTTCATTTCACTTTGAGTGAAGTCCTCTTTTCTGTTCTCATTGTATGTCCATTAGCTTCCCCCAGCGCACAAATATCATGCCAGTTTGTGTCTTCCAGAATGCAGCAATTAAATGCTAGCATGGGAAGCATACAAGGGTGATCTTTGTCCTCCAAAGAAGCTATTTGGAAGACAACAGTTTCTACCAATGCAGCTATCGCCTCCTAGGTGAAGATTTACTCTGTACTGTGGTGCACAGCCAGGCTGGGCTGGCATCCAAATGGATGGTTCGGTAGTTAGTTAGCGTTTTTAATATTACTTAGTACCTCTGCACTCCAGGGACATGGAGAGGAGATTGCAAGTGAGTGTGTTGGTATCTTGATGGGACTGTTTGCAAATCCCCACAGGCTTTGGCCAACAGCACCATAGAATATGAGAACCTGGAGGGTGAGGTGTCAGCCTTGCATGATGACCTGTGGGAACAACTGAACTTGGACATCCAGGTGAGAGAACGAAACCTCCAGACCACCTGCGTTTAAGGAAAATGCTAGAGAATCCAGAGCAAAACTGAGCACAGACCTGTGGGGATGTCTAAGCATTTGTTGATAGACAGATTTGATCATGGTTCTCTTCTTATAAAGTTGTAAACAAAAGAATAAAACCACCTGTATTCAGTTCAGTGGTACCTCAGTTTAAGAACAGTCCTGTTTAAGAACGATTTGGTTTACAAACTCTGTTTAACCTGGAAGTAATGTCCCAGTTTGCAAACTTTACCTCGGTCTGAGAACGGAATCCAAATGGTGGAAGAGCACCGGCGGCAGGAGGCCTCATTAGGGAAAGCGTGCCTCGGTTTAAGAATGGTTTCGGTTTAAGAATGGACTTCCGGAACGGATTAAGTTCGTAAACCGAGGTACCACTGTACAGTTATCATTTCACATAATTAAGCCATCATTCTCACACATCCATCCTTAAGAAATACTATTGGACTATTGGACTGGGCTGCTTTTCCTAGATGCAAGTAAAAACATCAGAGCCAGATTTTAAGCATTATGCATGTATGTGCACCTAAAATACTGTGCACTACTACCATGACCAGTCACACCTATTATGCATGCACAAAATAATTATGTGAAGAGCTGGCATGTGGTATTTAATGGACCCATGTGCAAACTTTCATATAACTACTGGTGTGGAAGTCCTATGTGGAAATATGTTAAGAGAGACTCCAGTGCAGACAATTTTGATCTCTCCTACAGTAGTTGTTAATACAGAAGCCCCACATTTGTATTTAGTTGTCATTGCTCCCAGTGTTTGCTTTGGGAGATTTTTGATTGGGTTTTCTTAACGTAGAGCCTTATATTTCCCCAAACTAGGGTCCATCTTCTTAACTATACCCTACCAACTCTGGATTTATGCAACTTCTGCTAGGCATCTCTGACCCTTTCTTCTGTAATTCCGCATTTTAAAGCAGCCAAGAAATTACGTAGACATATTATGGGGTTGTAGTCTGTTCTTCAGTTCCATGGGCTCCATTACCTCTTTGTTTGGAATTAGCTGGAAAGAAAATTGCTGGTGCTGGGATGCATCTCACTGATGACCTGCCAGAAGCAGCTTCACAGTAGTGCTTAATTATCCTTAGAAGCCTTGTAAACAGGGGGCCAATGTTGCCCAATCCAGCTTCCCACCCCTCTTGCTATGCAAGTCCCTCTGCTGTCATTCTGAAAAGGCAGATGGTGAGATATGGGAGACGCTGAAGCAGAAAGCAGGCACAGAGGTTGGCTTGCTGATGTTGTCCGTGTCATTGACACCAGATAGAGTAATGATGTCTAATCCTTGCTTCCCTTCCGATGTAAACGACACTTGACCTTCTCGCTGCCACGCTGAATGAAGGCATTGTTTTCCTTCCTTGCTCTGAGGTCCGCTTAGTCTCCAGACTCCACACATTTAAGCACCTACCAGATTTCTGTGAAACTCTGTCTCTGTGTGTGCGCGCGTTCAGTGCAAATAGAAAACCTTCTGTTCTTAGTATTTATTTGCAAAGGTGCGGAAGTGGAAACAAACAGCTCTTAACCCTCTGTTGTCATCCCCCAGCACACACTCAAATGGTGTGAGGAATGTGGGAGTTGAGTCGACAGGCCTTCTATTGGTCCTTGTCTAAAAAGCAAAGGGTTCAGTGTTCCTGCTCTGGCAGATGTGGCCAGAGTTCACTTAATTGCAGGAGTACTTTTGGGGAAGAGGATGCTTGCCTTGACCCTAGGAAGCATCACCACAGAATCATGTGTGGAAGATGCCACCATCAGGGTGAATTCAAACACTGAGTTGAGCATGTGGTACAGGCTTCACACAGGTATGCGCAGAGGAAATGGCTTGTTTGAAACTTATGTATGCATCAAAATTTCCTTCCACGTGCAAAATTAGTAATTCCACTAGAGCAGACAGCTAGGCTAGAAGTCTTCTCCATGATCTGCAGCTAGCCACATGCATATCTGAAGTACAACAGGCAGGTAAGGACTGTTCACCATTTCCTTTGGCAGATGACCCACTTTTAAGGATCCCATATACTCTGAAGTAAGTCCCATTTAGTTTAGTGAGACTTCTAAAAAATGCTTGCGATTGCAAGGTTAAGGGCAAACTAGCCAAGATGGTGTAGGAATCCATTACTGGATCGCCTGTGACTGTTCCGCCACCCACACACACTCCTTCCATCCTCCCCTAAATTATATCCTGCATCCTTCCCCCCCCCCCCACGAAAAAAGAACTCAAAGCAGGTTTGAACAAGTAAGTTACAACAAACCATATTAAAACACTAAAACGTAATCATAGCATGAAATCACTTCTTTCACTTCATTTATTCCAGAAGTTCGCATCCCAGAGTGTTATAAAACAGATCACTCTTCATTGAAGAGGGTCTGTTGTGTGCCTAGCAATTTATTGCTGTTTGTGTCCTGCCTGAGAGTAATTAATTCTGGAACAGCTCCAGAGGGAGGGAGAGATGTTGTGATAGAGCAGGGGGTGGCTCTCGCAGTATGCCCTGCTTGCAGTCCTGGAGTCTGCAGCCCTCCACAGCTGGAGAACATCCAGCATCTGTTCCAAAGTGGCATAAATATCCAGGCCAGGATGTTTGTGAGTGGTTCTTTCAAAGGGAAAGCAGGAGCTTTGCTAGCTCCTGATGGAACTAATTGATTGTAATGGTAGGAAGAGCAGGCGATGTCTGTGCTTTAGCTGGAAGGATGATGTGCTCGGCCTGTTCTCATGTTTTAAGTGATAAGCCTGTGCTTGTATGCAGCCTTGTTCACTGAGTAATTACAATGGGTTTTAAACTCCTGCGGTAACCATTTCGTTTCTGGTTTATCCGCGCACACATTTCCAATCTGATCCGATTCATCATCCTGATTTGAACTGTAATCTCTGTGCTTCAATGGAATAATAAGATCAGAATATTTATGGCTGAGAGTTGGGTGAGCAGGTCATCTCCCAGGTGTGTGCAAAAGCTACATCTGCACAGATTCTCATGAAAAGTGGAACAGGAAAGCAAAAAAATGTCTGTGTGTATCCTCTGTGTTATGGACTGTGCTGTGCTAAAAAGGGGAAGGACCGCAAACACTGTTTTTAAAACTACTTGCACAATCGTAGCAATTTAGTGTAGTTTGCTCAAACTTTACTACTTGAGTCTGTGAGTTTATGGAAAATTTGTCGTACTGGGGCAGAAATTGCGATGTGGCAGGAAAACAGATATAGGCAGGTGAATATATGAGACTAGAAACACATGGTGGAGTGGCAAGGTATTCTTGCGAGACATGCACTCTCAGCACTGATGCTGGTTGTACATGCAAATGCATAGGTCTGAGCCATTTCCATATCCTGAGCTTGAAACTTGTTTGCTTTAAGAAGGAAAAAAGAAAGCAGCAGTTTCCAACAATCAACATTTTGAACCGGTTTTTGCACTCACAGAATCACTAAGACAAGAGTCTTCAGTATGTAACTTCTGTCCCTGGGGTGCTAAGCAACATCCCAATTTTTTAAGGGGTGGGAAATAGGGATTCTGGGCCAGTTGCATTGTTTTCATAAACCTCACAACTGATTTCTAAAGCACTCTGGGCTGATCCTTGCATGCCAGCTGGCTGCTTTCTTTTTCTGCATCTCAGTTGTCCCTGGGCCTGGGGAAATGTAATGTGTGAGCAGGCAGTGAACTGGAGCTACATGGATACACTCTGCTGTGATTGCAGCTGTTCCAAAAAGTGTTGCTGCACTTGTAGAACCCAGAGCAGAATATATGTAGTGCATTATTGCTGCTTCACATGTTATAGTTCTCTATGCAGTTCTGCAATCAGGGACAATTAGGGGGCCAGGTCTTGGAGCGCTCTTCGAACTCAGATATAAACATTCACAACTGCCTGGATGATTATATCAGTGTTCTGATAGCTTGTTTCTTCACAGTGATTTTTCAATTTGCACTCTTGTTTGAAACTGTACAAACTTCTGATTATAGGCTGCTCATCGGCTTCCTTGATAAGAGGAGCAGTTGCCCAGGGTTGCCATAGCAAAGTGTGCCTTCTGCAGAAGCTAGGCTAAGCTTGGAGAAAAAGATCTCTTTGGGATTACGGAAGCTTGTAAAAGTGGCAATTTTTGCCAAGAGAAATTGAGTGGGTACTTAAATCTCCCTTCCTCCAGCTGCTTTTCCCATTGCAGAGTTCTAGCTGTATACGTAGAAGTGTCAATCAGGGATAGCTAATCTGTGGCCCTCCTCCTTTCGTTGGCAGTGGTGGACCTAAATCTGGGGGGAAATATATACAACAAAAAAGTAATCAATTTGACTCAGATCAATGTGGCTCACAAATTTTAAGCAATGTGGATTAAATTGCTTCTGGGGCCCTTCTGGGATTAGGGGCCCTGAAGCCTAAGTTTCATTCGTTTCATAGTAGATTTGCCCCTGGTTGTTGGACTCCAGGACTCATCAGCCCCAGACAGCATAGCCAGTGGTTAGGGATGATGGGAGTTCTAGTCCAACAACATAAGGTTAGCCACCTCTTATATAAAGGGGAACGTACAGTTTTTACCTAAAAGAAATAGAAACATAGGAAACTGCCTTGTACTAAGACAGATCATGGCTCCAGCTACCTCGGAGTTGCTTGCAGTGACTGGAAGCAGCAATCCAGGTTTTCAGACAGGGGTAGTCCCCAGCCCAACCTGAAGACTGCAAGGATTGAATTTGGGACCTTCTTGCATGCAAAGCAGATGCTCTACTGATAAGCTACGCCCCCCCCCCCAAGGATCAAGTTCAGGAAGCAGTACTAGTTTACTTACTATTATTTTGGGTGCTTTGACCCTTTCAGAATGAAATGCTCAACCGGCAAATCCAGAAGGAGATCTGGCGGATCCAGGATGTGATGGAGGGGCTGAGGAAGAACAACCCATCTCGGGGCACAGACACAGCAAAGCATAGGGGTAAGTGCAACGCCTTTCATTTGCAGGCTCTTTGGCGTCGCAGGCAGAAGTATTGGCTTGTTATCTCAATATCTGCCCCTCCTTCCACAATGCGTACACCCAAAATTTGCTATATGCCACCTGGAAATGTTTTGCTACCAGGATAGGAGTGTCATTTATCGCAATCTATTTGAAGAGTGGCACTGTCGTTTAGACCAGGGGTAAGCAGAAGATAGATCAGGAACTAATGGTAGATTGCTGTGTAATTGGCTGTGCATCAGGAAGAGTTTCGTAGAATCATAAAGTTGGAAGGGACCCTACAGCTCCCTGTGCCATAAACCACACCAGTCCATTTGCCCACAGCATGACAACCAGGACATAGGTGCAGGAGGGCAGAACAGTCTCTGCATCAGTCTGGAGTTGGCACAAGACCTATATCAGGACCAATACCATCATAACTTTTTAAAGGGTACTTTCCTTTGTTTTCAGATCTGTCAAGGAAGGTTCAGTTCCTCCCTCCACCCCACACACACTTTCCGTTGGCCTCTCTAGGTGGTCCCTTTCCTGCTGATCCATCCATCAGTTGGTTTGCATGAATGGCTTACCTTTTCCGTCTTATTTTTCCGCAGTATCCCTTGGCCCATCAGGAACCTACAGCTCCAACAGCCCAGCCAGCCCTTTGAGCTCAGCCAGCCTCACCAGTCCCCTGAGCCCTTTCTCTCTTGTGTCGGGATCCCAGAGCTCCCCTACTAAGCAAGGCAGCAACGAGGTGAGCAAATTTATCATTGCCCAGGGCAGCCTGAATGAAGATGCAGCAAAATGGGAGAGGGGGAAGTGTTCCCAGTCGTGGCCAAGATGCTCTCGTAACACTTCTGTTTCCAGGATTATCGTTCCACCAGTAGGTGGCAACCCAGGCCTTGCTCTGGCATGGGTGATGGGGGCTGCAATACATTTTTTTCAGAGGAAAATCGAAGGGGCCCTGGCAATAGACCCAACCATTTAAAGATCGTAATATTGGCTTAAACACCTTGAAACTCTGGGTGCTTCCAGACTTCCAGTCCCCCTGCTCCCAGTTGGAATAGTAGTTCTAGACCAAGATATGCAATAGGAGGGGAGATAAAGAAAAGGTTGGTAGAGCAGGGTAGCGCTAACCTTACTCATTTGATATTCCTGTAGCTGTGTTGATCCTTCTAGTTTCAATACTATAAGTATTCAGCAAAGGGATTGGCAACTTGAAGTATAGATTCCAGGTAACTGGCACTCTGATACAGCAGGCCAATCACCTGCAGCACCCATTAAAATTTAACACAATTTGTGCTTGTGCTCACCTTTTTTTAAAAAAAATCCTTTAGAATCAAAAGACCCAAAGCTGATCACTATACTTATTTATTTAACAGGATTTGTATATTGCTTAATCAACAAAAATCTCTAAGCGGTTTACATAACACAATTTAAAATATACATAAGAAAATACTACTAAAACCAAACTGTAAAACTAACTGACGTAAAATAGATCAAAATATAGATAAAATCAGTAGTGTTGAAACAAATGTGCACAATGCAGTGTGCACACGTCGAGGCAGACTTGCCTAAACAAAAAAAGGTTTAAGCTGGTGCTGAATACAGTACCACAGGCGTTCTTGCCCACTGCAGAAAGTAGGCACTGCCGCTCTAAAGGACCAGTTCTTTGCAAGAGCAAAATACCTGTTATGTGACACTTATAAAAGTGGCCTTTATGCAGATCAAAGCAGTCAGGTGGACACATAGGGGTAAGACAACCCCTCAAGTAGACTGAATTATGCGATAGATGATATAGCCACTTTCACTGCTCCGCTGGCTTTTATTTGGGAAACTGCGGCAATGAGTAATTAGGATAATTATTTGAAGGCTTTTTACTCTGCAACAAGACTCCCTCCCTTCTTCCATTATGTCTGCTCACTTATCGAGTTACTAATCCTGAATCATTGCTGGTATCATTGCAGAGCATTAGGCAAGGGCTATAGCTCATTGATAGAGAATCTGCTTGGCATTCACAAAGTCCCAGGTTCAAGCCCTGGCATCACCAGGAAGGGCTGGCAAGAACTCCTGTCTGAAACCCTCGAAAGCTGCTACCAATATTGAGCTAGAATGACCGACGGTCTGATTCGGTATAGAGCAGCATTATATTTTCCTGGTGAAATTGCTCCTATTGTGTGTGTTTTTTGGGTGGGGGGAAATAATGTGGGCACAGCCTTTGTGAGCCATTCATCTCAATGCCACATCAGCAACTATTTTAAAGATTGATAGCATAGAGAAAAGCTGCTACACAAGCAGCTCTCCATGTAGAGATAGCTGCCTTAGGATGCAATGTGAATTGGTCTTCACGTGATGCACATAAAAATGGCAAGGTGCTCAGATATGACAGCAGCTGACATGCACCTTAGGCTGGGATACTTCAAGCACCCTAAAACTTTGGAATGATTCAGTTTCAGTAGTTATGAGTTGGTGGGAGATTAGCAACTTCTTTTACTGCTACAACCTCTGCCTAAATAGAAGTCTGATCCAATAGATTGGGCCAAAAGGCATTGGACAATTATATATGGTACTTCCTATGCTACTTCCATGCCTATAAAAGGCATTGCAAATACTGGCATATCGTATTCCAACTTGTACAAATGACCAAATGCAATGAGGGAAATAGCCGATGGATGGGCATCTTTATTTTTTGGTCACTCTGGCTCCATCTGTCATTGAACCTAAATTTCTGCCCCAAATCAACCATCAACCCCAGACCCACTCATGTTCCACCCCCATGCATGTTTTGGGGGGTATCATTTTCTGTGTTCCCGAAACCTTGGGATTTCAGCACGTATGCAATCACCATTGGGTCATTCAAACCTACAGCAGTTGTGTCTATAGATATAAGTTCACATTGTGGGGCAAGCAGCAGACTGCAAGGATCATAAAATATCTGCATTTTGGACAATGTGCCTTGAAAGAGATGCATTCTGATTTTTTGAAATGGCAGATATTTTGGAAGCGGCTGAAAATCCCCTCGCAGTTTGCGCCTTTGGTTCAGTAACACCAGGCTCATCCCAGGCTTGCGTGGCTTGATGTTGGGTTGCCCAGCATGAAGAGAGAGGCCGGCCATTTGGCGTCGGGGCTCCTGGGTGCTCGGTTGCAGCTGTGCCCTGTCCTGGGTGTAACACCTGTCTCTGTTGGAGTCTTTGTCTCACTAATTCTCTTTTCCTTCCCCTTTTCACAGTTTCTCTGCTCTTACTCCTAACACTTCTCGGCTTCCTCTCCACTTCAGGAGCCCGGTCCACCTCGACCTCCCCTCCCCAAATCATATGTGCCCTTGGAATCTCCTCCGACTGTCCCTCCGCTCCCTACCGAAAGCCGCCTCTGGCCGTATCCTAACTCCCCTTCCTGGCAGCAAAGCAGCGAGGCGAAGAGGGGACAGGTATCAAAATGGAGTTTGAGAGCTGGAGGCATGCTCTATCCTTTGCCACACTCACCTGGAACTGGGGAGGGATGTGGAGCCAGGTGCGGGAGCAGCTTGTGGGGAGGAGCCATGCTGTGTCATTGTTGTGTCCTGTAACAGTGCAGGGCTAGGGTTAGGCAGTGCAGTGCTGGTGAACCCACACTGCCCAACCCTTTCACCATCCTGGTACATGGTAATGGGACTGGTGCCCAGAGACCAGGACCACAGCACTACCACCTCTCCCCACCAGCTGCTCCTAGCCGGATGGTGAGCCAGTCATCTTTCTCAAGCAACCTATGCTCCCTGAAGCCCATTACATGATATTTTTCCTACGTGTAGATTTTGCCTAGGTATGAAAAATGTCATCTGCCAAACAGCCTTTGGGGCAATTTGCCTTTTTGAGAATGTCCGAAGCTACATCCTCTCAATGGCAGGTTGTGATATACCCTAATCATGGATGAGAACAGAAGGCAAGAGTGGGACACAGATTTCAAATCAGAGACTTAGGCTGGAGACACACAATATTTTTTCTTTTCTTTTCTTCAGAGAGCTGAAGCCATCTTGAAAGAGAAATTGCTGCTTGGTGTGCTTCCTTAACTGGTGTTTGCTTTTGGTGAAGTGGTTTTGTGGGTTTTTGAAACAACTCAAAAACCTGTGAAACCTTTTTGACCAGTGGCAATAATGAGACAAAAGAACTATTAAATGTACATGCAAAGCAATGCCTTTGTCAGACTCCCTTCATCTCTCTCAAAAATGACTGTCTGCCTCCAGCCTTAGATTGCAATTCTGTGGCTGCAATTGATTGTGGCCTATATTTATACTGATAGCCAAGTATCCTGTGGCTTGTGGGCCTCTTTGCCCAGTGGGAAAGTGATATACAAAACACATCAGTCCACAAGAATATCATGAACAATGACACGTTCCTCAGAGAGTAACTCTCTACTTAGTTTGTAAGGTAAACTTGGATTAATATCTGCAAAGGTTTCACATCTCCACCAAGCAGAATCTGATCCGTGTTAAACCCCATGAAGGTAGTGGAAATGTTTTAAAGCTGCTGAGCTGGTTTTTCGTCTCCCATGTTGAGAGGGGATATCATGCCATTGGGATCTCATAAGAGCTGGTTGGGGGGAAGCAACCATTATAGGTCAGTTGCAAAGTAGGTGGGGGAAGAAAACCTCCAAGCCTTCTGCTGCTCTCGCTTCAAAGCTGCCTTTGCTTTTCCCCAAGTGGAATTTCACAGGTTTTGCACGTCCCAAAAGTCAGATAGCAGCAGCAAAGTTTAGGGCAAGGCCATATAAAGAATTAAGGAATTAAAGTGAGGGATTAAGGTGGTTGTTTTATTTTCTAAAAGTCTGGCACTTTTTTTTTTCCAAACCCAAAGCATTTCCCTCCCATTCATAGTAATAAAACTAACCTCAAAAGTTAAGTTTTAAAACATGCCTTACTGGTGACCATGGATAAAGTTGCCATTATAGGATTAAGTCATTCCTATGAACTTATCAAGAATTGGATGCTATTGTGATACAAGAGAGAAGTGAGTCAAATGTTCACTCTGGACCAGATTGAAATAGAACCCTCAAACATTTTACTGCCTAGAAGTTCAGCACAAGATGCACAGAGACTCATACCTTTTATTCTGGGTGTTTATGTTGTAGCAGAGGCCCACATACAGAGTTCATTATGATGTACATAAAATGCCCAGGCTGACAGAAAGGCTGTTTGATGGAAGGGACCAATATAATGGTTGCAACTGCTCTGGCTCATTCTGCCATTCCTCGCTGTGGTTTTACTTCTGTTGTCCTTTCCCTTCCCTGCATTCATCCCCTGTGATAGTCATCTGTGTTAATAGCAGAGATTGCCCACAGAGATGCTCTTGAGATGAAGCAGAAGGAGAGGGACTTGGGGAGGTTTCGTTGCCAATGTTAAAATGCCCATCTTTCCCAGAGGAAGGGGTGGGGGTGGGGAAACACCTCTTCAAGCTGTTGCATATTTTCTGATCAAGGGGACAATTATTTTCCAAAGCTCTGTTGCTCTTGTATGGTTTTGAGTCTCCAATTCAGTGGAGTGGTGACGGCAGCTTATGTAATTGGCTTCATTCACCAGTACTTATATCCAAAATGTCTGCATCCTGCTAGCAACAGGAGTAGATGGGATGGAGACAAACCTTGTACCTAAGCTGTTGGTACCATTTCTACTTGGACTGTTGGCTCATACAGGCTTGCCTTTCAATTGAACAAAACAGCAACGACAGTGGAAATCTTATCCACAGATAAGAAAGACTCTGGAAGGCTGGGACTGTGTTAAGCACCACTATTTTGAGATAGAAGCACAAAAAATCCACGGATCTTTGCTCCCAAATGCCTGTGCTTTGGATACAGTGTGCTCTGAACCACCACACCTTTGATTTGCTTTTGGTTCTTCAAATTTGAGTTGAGCATGAATTTGCCCCATTTTCTCCAGCTGATTGGTTCTTGGGCATTGGACACTCCTCAGGGTCATTTTTGAATGATGGGCAGGGGGCAAAGGTGCTTCTTCTGATTACTGCTTCCTTTCACTGTTTCTGTGTGGGCATTTCTGTTCATTTTTGGCATGTGTGTTTGTCTGTGTCTGAAATCCTGTGTAGTTAAGGAAAGTGGCAGCTGTTTGGAGACAGGACCTCTCTTCAGCTTCCCTTGCAGTTCCTCACAGGGAATTGTATTTGCCCCCACAGTCCAAGTCCAGCTTTGAGCAGATCAAGAAGGACCATCACCGGACGTCAGCCTCAAATTCTGCTGTGGAGGCTGGTCTCTTGCAGACAAGGCAAGACCCGGATGCTGATAAGCAAGTTGCTCTCAACAAAGGTACTGGTAAACAATGTGCATCCTAGGAGGGGATCTGATTTGGCTTACTGTTTAGGACTCCCTCAGACAACCTGTTTATTTAGTAGTCCTCCTGACTTGCAGATGGATTGTATGGATAGATCTGCTCCATATTGTTGCCCTTATGGCCTGCTTGTGGACTTCCTTGTGGGCATCTGGTTGTCAACTGTGGGAAGCAGAATGCCAGAGTGGGTGGACTTTTGGTCTGATCCAGCAAGACTCCTCTTTTGTTTTTAATGGGACTCAAGGAGGAAGTATATTCAAAAAATAAAGCTTCCATTTCCATTATGGTCCATTAAGATGGGCTTAGGAATGATGGCAATTTAGTGTTAATAGATGCAAAAGCAGCTTCACTACAGCAGTACATTTCTAGTGCAGGCTGCTGTTGAAATCTGGAAGGACACAGATGTCTGGTCAACACCATTAGCACTCTTCTGCTCTTTCCCACGGAGATGACCAGATGCAGTGTGGGACAAGGCTCCTGCATCTTCGGTTGTTTGGAAGAAGGAATTTCGACAGGTGCAGCTTGGCTCACCCCACTGGTCCTATGATATGACAAGCTGCACCTGTCCAAACTTCCATATCTACAAAACTATTAAAGATGTAATGGGCCTATGGGCTTGCTTGATCTCTAGATACAAGTCTCTTACACTTCTGTTTAATTTCAATAAAACTAGTTGTTGTGTACAGTGTTCTGATTGTAAACTGCCTTGTGTGTAGCTGTATGCAACTGAAAAGTGGCATAAAAAATACTTAGAAGCAGCATTTTCAGTGACAGTTGTGGTTGTCAAATCCTGCTGTTCCAGCCACTTGGTATCTGAAAATAATGTAGGTTTTTTAATCTTTGGGTGGGTGTGGGAAGCCATCTCTCCTTGCAATCAAAGGGCTATGGTGTCCCAAATAAAGAAAACATGGTTATGTCTGTCCATACCTATTGCCATTGCCGGAAACTTGACTTTTTGCTTCTTGCTGATGAAACACCTTTCTCCCTCCTCTGCATTCTCCCAGTTGGCATTGTTCCCCCAAGGACCAAATCACCCATGGATGACGACACCATCCCCATGTCAGGTGTGGTGCGGAGGGGTGCCAGCAACTTAGCCAATGGGCTGAATGCCCGGGTAAGATCAAATTCTGTCATCTTTTCCTAATTATAATTACCATCAGAGGGATTGAGGCGATACAGAGAGGGTTATGCAGCTTGCTAAGATGGGAAAGGAGCAGGAGGGTGGGAGGGGAATTTAAGAAGATCTCAGGTTATAGTCTCCTTCCTTTTTTGTTTCATTTTACTAGTTAGAACACCTTGGGGCTGCTTCGAAGGGGCATGGCAATTTTGAGAGAGGGTGTTTAGCCTTTCTCTCCACACACCCCATGCCTTTTCCTTGATGTAAATCTCGAACACTCACACACGCATAGACACACCCTGGGGGAAGAGACACGTACTAGACAAGTCCTGGTGCTGTTCCTGTTAGTAGCTGGAGAGGAGATCCTAATCACAGCTCTTTCACCTCTGCTCATGTTTTGGAAAAGTTGCAAAAGTTTGGGAATGGCAGCAAAAAGCTCATAAAAAGATTGGTATTATCTATTCACTTGTGAATCGCCTTCCACATATATGTCCCAAGACAATTTACTGACATATCCTTAAAAGCAGCTAGAATAATTTTAAAAAGCAGCACAAGAACAACCAAGTATATGTTTTTTAAAAACCAACACAAAATGGACCCCAGAGGCTGGAAAAGATCTACCTGCCCCACCTCTGCACTATGAGCAAAGCTCTAAAGGTAAGCTAGATGTCATTGTGTCCGTTCCTCTGTATGATCACACAGGTCTTCTGATTGTGAGGAGGAGACTTTGCAAGCACAGCTGGCGTCTACCTCAGAAGTTTGCCTAATGCAAAGAGGGCAGAAGCAGAGCCAGTGGGCATGCGGCATTGGGCACCGAGCCCACAAAGCAAGGCACCCCTCCTCTGCATAGATGGCAAGAGAACTTTAATATTCAGAGGGGAGGAATACCAGTCAAGGATATACAGTGGAACCTTGGTTGTTGAACGTAATCAGTTCCAGAAGACCGTTAGACTTCCAAAACATTCGACAACTGAGGCACAATTGCTGATTAGCAAGATCCATTGAAAAAATGGAGAAACATGCCTCAGAAGCCATTCGACTTCCGAGGCATGTTTGAAAACGGAAGCATTCGCTTCCAGGTTGTTGGCATTCAAAAGCTGAAACGTTTGACTTCCGAAGTGTTTGACAATCAAAGTTCTACTGTATTGCTTTTTGAACATTGAAAGGAGTTTGTATACACAATTCCTACCATCTTTACGACAACCCTATGAGGTAGGTCAATGTTGCTATGATCCCCCTTATTGCAAATAAGGGCTAGAGGGCAGAGAGAAAGCAGATTCTGCACCACTGAGCCACAGCCCTTCTGCCCTTGGCCACTGAATTACACCAACTCTCCTCTTTTATTCCGAAGATAGTGTTGCCAGGAAAGAGCACTGGGGCTTAACTAGATTAGCATTTAACTTTCTCTCTTTTTTTTTTATAAGATATTTATTAAAGTTTCAACATATTACAAAAATAAGCGAAAAAAGAAAGAAAAAAAAGAGAAAATGAAAATACAAAATACAAAATAAAAACAGTTAAAAAACAGATTAGTCTTTCCATATCTTATCTTTCATTTGCTTGTTTCCCCGACCTCCTCACACCTCCCTTTTTTGTATTCCAGTTCAAATTAGTTAATTCAGCAAATCCTTTCCCTCTTTGATTCTATCTTAATCTTTTATCTTAATATATTGTAACTTTAGATTATCACCTGTTAACAATCCATTTTTACATATTCCTTTATAACATTGCTGCTAGAAACCATTTAACTTCAATCCAACATCATTCTAACATTCATTAATTTTGCAGTATTTCTGTAGATAGTCTTTAAATTTCTTCCAATCTTCTTCCACCAACTCTTCTCCCTGGTCTCGGATTCTGCCCGTCATTTTCGCCAGTTCCATATAGTCCATCACCTTCATCTGCCATTCTACCAGAGTGGGTAAATCTTGTGTCTTCCAGTACTTTGCAATAAGAATTCTTGCTGCTGTTGTGGCATACATAAAGAAAGTTCTGTCCCTCTTTGGCACCAATTGGCCGACTATGCCCAGCATAAAGGCCTCTGGTTTCTTCAGGAAGGTATATTTAAATACCTTTTTCATTTCATTATAGATCATCTCCCAGAAAGCCTTAATCCTTGGGCACGTCCACCAAAGGTGAAAGAATGTACCTTCAGTTTCTTTACATTTCCAACATTTATTATCGGGCAAATGATTTTTGCAAGCTTGACTGGTGTCATGTACCACCTGTAAATCATTTTCATAATATTCTCTCTTAAGGCATTACATGCCGTGAACTTCATACCTGTGGTCCATAACTGTTCCCAGTCAGCCATCATTATGTTATGTCCAACATCTTGTGCCCATTTAATCATAGCAGATTTCACTGTTTCATCCTGAGTGTTCCATTTCAACAGCAAGTTATACATCTTTGACAAAATCTTGGTTTTGGAATCTAACAGTTCTGTTTCCAATTTTGATTTTTCCACCTGGAAGCCAATTTTCTCATCCAAATTATATGCCTCCATTATCTGATAATAATGAAGCCAATCTCGCACTTTATTTTTTAGTTTTTCAAAACTCTGCAGTTTCAATTTATCTCCCTCTTGTTCCAAAATTTCCCAATATTTCGGCCATTTGGCCTCCATATTGAGCTTTTACAGAGCCTTTGCTTCCAACGGTGACAACCACCTGGGGGGTTTTATTTTCAAGTAGGTCCTTGTATCTTATCCAGACATTAAACAATGCTTTCCTGACAATATGATTTTTAAATGCTTTATGTACTTTGACCTTATCATACCACAAATATGCATGCCATCCAAATACATTATTAAAACCTTCTAAATCCAAAATGTCTGTGTTTTCAAGAAGTAGCCACTCTTTCAGCCAGCAAAAAGCTGCTGATTCATAATAAAGTTTAAGGTCTGGCAGGGCAAATCCACCTCTTTCCTTTGCATCCGTTAGTATTTTAAATTTTATTCTAGGCTTCTTGCCCTGCCAGACAAATCTAGAAATATCTCTCTGCCACTTCTTGAAGCAATCCATTTTGTCCAAAATTTGCAATGTTTGAAACAAAAACAACATTCTAGGCAATACATTCATTTTTATCGCAGCAATACGGCCTAGCAGTGAAAGCTTCAAATTTGACCAAATTTCTAAATCTTTTTTCACTTCAGTCCAGCATTTTTCATAATTGTCTTTAAATAAATTCCCATTTTTAGCTGTCATGTTAATCCCCAGGTATTTCACTTTCTTAACCACTGTTAAACCTGTCTCATTCTGAAACCTCTCTCTCAATCGCTGTTAAATTTTTCTCTAAGACCTTTGTTTTTAACTTATTCAGTTTAAATCCCGCAACCTGACCAAATTCTTGAATCAGTTCCAAAACTCTTTTAGTACTAGATTCTGGCTCCTGTAATGTCAATACTAAGTCATCTGCAAATGCTCTCAATTTGTACTGTTTAGCTCCGACTTGTATACCTTTAACCAATTGGTCCCTTCTAATCATATTCAACAGGACCTCCAGGACCGATATAAAAAGCAATGGGGAGATTGGGCAACCTTGTCGTGTCCCTTTTTCTATCTTGAATTCCTCCATCACCACGTTATTGACAATTAATTTAGTCTTTTGTTCTGAATAAATTGCACTTATACCATTTCCAAAGCCTTGACCTACCCCCATCCCCTGTAGGTTCTTCTTCATAAAACTCCAAGAAATGTTGTCAAAAGCTTTCTCAGCATCCACAAATATCAAAACTGCCTTGGTATTAATATTCACTTGTAATTTTTCTAAAATATTAATTATATTTCTCATATTATCAGACAAGTGTCTACCCGGGAGAAAGCATGCTTGGTCTTTATGAATCTCTTCCACTAGCACTTTTTTTAGCCAAAATATCTGCAAAGATTTTATAATCCACATTGAGCAGTGATATGGGGCGGTAGTTCTTGAGTTGCGTCTTTTCAGTCTCTGTTTTCGGTATAAGTGTGATATACGCTTCCTTCCACGACTCTGGTGCCCTTTTCCCATCCAATATTTCATTACAGACTTCCTTTAAAGGTTGTACCAACCATTCTTTTAAAGATCTGTAGTATCTAGAAGTCAATCCATCCGGTCCTGGAGATTTACCTAATTGCATATTCTGAATGGCACCTTCTACCTACTGTTCAGTTATTTTATAATTCAACATTAATTTATTTTCTTGAGAGATTTTTTTGTAATCCATTTATTTTCAAAAATCGATCTATATCAATTTCTTTCTGTGGCCCTTGTGTATATAATTGTTTAAAGGACCTCTGGAAACAGTTTCTAATCTCGACTGGGTTCTGTATGTTCTTTCCTTCCACTTCTAGATTTATAATAGTGTTTAGTTTTTGTCTTTTTTTCATTTGCCAGGCCAACAATTTTCCACATTTATTAGCCGACTCAAATGTCTTTTGTCTCATTTGTTTAATTTTCCATTCTATTTCCTGATTCATCATTTTCATATATTGTACTTGATATAACTTTATTTCTCTCAAGAACTCTTGCGACTTTGGTTTTGCTCTCAATTTCTTCTCACTTTCCTTTATTTTCTCCAAAATTTTATCTTTCTTCTCATTTTGGATTCTCTTCTTTATTGCATTCTGTTGTATCAAGAACCCTCTCATAACCGCTTTGCTTGCGTCCCAGATTACTCTTTTTTCAACATTAGTGTTCATGTTTGTCTCGAAATAGTCTCTCAAGGTTTTTTGGGCCTTCTTAATCACATCTCCATCTCTAAATAAGGTGTCATTCATCCTCCATCTGAAAGAGCCAGTTGGTGTTAGTTTCATCTCCATCTTCATGGCATTATGGTCGGAGCAGGTTTTTGGACAAATTTCCACTTTTCTTGTCTTTGGTGCCATTCCTCTAGTTACCCATATTTGGTCAATTCTTGTTCATGTCATTTTGGCTTCAGAGAAGAAGGTTCCCTCTCTACCCAGCATTTAACTTTCTCTTGCAGTGCTCTGGAAACTCTCCCCTAGGGTGCTGAAGTTGGTCAGCATCTGTCTTTTTTCCTTTCTTTTCACTCAGTAACTGCCGTTCTGTCCCCAAAAAATGCACAAGCAACAGTAAACTCGCAGCTGCAGAGTGCAGCCAATGGATTGTTAAATTGCTTCCTCTTTTCTCCTCCCAAATCTGTCACCCCTTTCAGAATCACCATCTCTCAGACTCACTTTGCCCGTCCTGTCTCCCCCAAACTGTTTTGCCTAGTGGCTGTCCATCCCTTGGCTCTCCATCTTGAAGGGCCATAATAGCTCGGTGTTACAGCATTGCTGATTCAATCCCCAGCATCTCCAGGTAGGATGGAGAGAGATCCCTGTATGAAATCCTGGAGAGTCACTGCCAATTAATGTATAGATAATATTCAGCTAGGGTTGAATATGCACCATACATTTAAATCACATTGCTTCCTCCAAACAACTCTGGGTGTTGTAGACCCCTCACAGCGCCACTATTCCCAGCACCCATAAGATACTACAGTTCCCAGGATCCTTTGTGGGAAGTCATGTTCTGCAAGCTTATGGTGTGTATGCAGGCATGGACCAATGGCTTGACTCTGCATAAGGCAGCTTTCTATGTTTGCGTATTTCTCTCCTGATGTCTCAAGTGGTCCCCTTCTTCTCCTCACAACAGAAACCAAAAAGGTTATGTATAGCTCTATGAATAGTAACATTGGGAAATTCAGGGGAGCTTTTTGAGCAGGGCATTTTCCTGCTCAAGATAAACCAGCTTCTTCCCATCGCTATATATAACCACGAGGCTGCTGTGTGTGTGTCTCCCCAGGACAGGCCAAAGAGTGCAGTATTTTCGAATGAAATGAAGGCAAAGATGAGCGTAGAGGAGCAGATTGATCGCATGAAGCGCCACCAAAGTGGTTCTATGAAGGAGAAGAGGCGGAGCTTGCAGCTTCCAGCCAATCAGCAACAGGCAGACAGCCTTCTCTCTAAAGCACCTGCCTCTTACAAAGTGGTAATGTATCCCTGTTGTTGTTTATTAATTACATTTTTGCACTAAGGTGTCTCAAAGTGACTTGCAGAATAAAAGTACTGTATAAATTACAAAGACATTAAAACCAGATATGCAGCAATAAACAAAATACTCATCTGAAAATGTATATCAGAGAACAAATCCTACCCCTACCCCCCCACTTACCCCCCCGAAAGCCCACTGACATAATGAACTACTCTCCCAAGACCCAGGTAAATGAAAATGTTTTGGCTCAGCACCTAAAATTGCACAACAATGGTAGAGATGATTCAGCCATGTGAGTCTGTCCACCTGGTATAAGGCAGCCCACAACACAAAGTTGCCACCTTTGAGAGCAAGACCACAGAGCTGCCCTTTGCGTGGCAAGTTCCCGCCACCACCAGTGAATATAATGACACATGACACAATTATTAAGGTTAATGGGCTAAATAAGGCCACAACTTTATTGGTTACAGGTGATGAGCGGTATTGGCTTAGGCATTGGTCCTAACAGACTATATCCAACTTCAGCCCGTCCGCTTGAAGTCCGGGAAGGGTTAACCACCAGGGGAGTGTGCCTTAGGCCCTCACCTCCCCAGGCTTTGGACAGGGCCACACCCCCCGGAATCCTTTATCGGACTACCCTTCAATATGTGGGGCAGGTGATGGTGCTACCTCTCCTCTTCCATCTACAGAACAATACCAATGCCTAACCGCCAATACCCAGAAAACTGTGACGATTTGCTATGAGGTAGGTGAAAAACCAAGTGGCTGGTGCCAATTTGCCAAGTGGAAAAAATTCCTACCAGGCCCCTCAACAGTGAAGGTCCATAGCAAGGTCAAAGAACGTAAACCTTATAGGGTGGGAGGGCCCACAACCCCACCTCCTCCGTAGGGCGGAAATGGCTTTCCCAGCATGGAGGCCTTCTTACTGACCTTTTGGGTGACAATTCCCATTGGACCCAGGCAGCATGACCAAAGGAAGGCTGCCTTAGAGTGTGGCAGGTGAGAAAACGGTGGAGGCAACGTGCAAGGAATGAAATATAAAATACCAGCAAGTGCTTATGGAGAGTGATCTACATTTCTATCACATCCCGACTCTAATGTGTGTGCTGGTGGGGGCATGATATGTTCTAGGTGCGCAGACATCGCAGCATCCATGAGGTGGACATATCTGATCTGGAAGCAGCGTTACGCTCTGAGGACTCTGGAAGGATGTATGAGACTCCTCGGGAGGAGATTGCACGTCTGCGCAAAATGGAGCTGGAGCCAGAGCATTATAATGTGGACATCAGCAAGGAGGTGAAGTCCATGCTTCCTCTGTGCCTTGGCCTACAAATCATCATCATCATAAATTTATTATTTATACCCTGTCCATTTGGCTGGGTTTCCCCAGCCACCACCAAAAATAGGATCCTCCTACTTCACATGAATTTACAGTGTGGTTTAGGTGCCTGGTTTGAAATTCACAGAAGTACATGTAAAGATGGAGCAAGATCTCAGGTCATGGTCCGAGGGCAGTGGAGTCTTTCCCCTTAGGACGAATGGGGCATTGCTCCATCCATCTTAGTCTGACCTCAGCCAGCCTCCACCTGTCTTCCTGCTTACAACCAGTCCAGGCAGGGGGTGCTGCCTTGTCAGCTTCCTCCTCCTTAGTCTCAGTATTTAACTTACAGAACTCAGCAGGCAGAAGGATGGGGACAAAAGCAGAATTAAGTTGGCTCTGCCTGTCATTGGCTCCGACTCCACCTGCTGTTGGCCTCTCTGCCTTCTGTCCTACCAGCTGTCATTGTGGCACACGATGCAGCCACCTTGCTGAAGCTAGGTAGATTTGGGTCTGACTGGTGCCTGGGTGTGAGACTACCTTGGGTTCCATAATGGGGGAAAGGCAGAATATTAGTGTACTAAATAAGGAAGATAAAAAAGATGGTCCCTGAGGGTTACCACTTTGTATGGGGTGTGCGCCCTGGCTAAATGATTACGCTGTATGTTTGCAGGGGTGGAGGGGATGAAGAATGCTGTCTTCATTAAGAGCCAGTGTGGTGTAGTGGTTAAGAGCGGTAGACTCGTAATCTGGTGAACCGGGTTCGTGTCCCCGCTCCTCCACATGCAGCTGCTGGGTGACCTTGGGCTAGTCACACTTCTCTGAAGTCTCTCAGCCTCACTCACCACACAGAGTGTTTGTTGTGGGGGAGGAAGGGAAAGGAGAATGTTAGCCACTTTGAGACTCCTTCGGGTAGTGATAAAGTGGGATATCAAATCCAAACTACTCTTCTTCTTCTTCTTCTTCTTCTTCTTCTTCTTCTTCTTCTTCTTCTTCTTCTTCTCCTTCTTCATGTCAAGATGCCAGGACAGAAAGGGGACAATCTGGAGAGAATTATGTAGCCCAATTCAGAGTTAGGGTGCTTTGTGTGAGATCTGATCTAGAACTTATATTAGAAATAGATGTGGGTAGTATCATGGCCAAGGGTTGGATGCTCGAGAAAGGTTATTATGTCAGTTAATCTTCATTGCCACCTTTTCAGCTCACAGTCTGTCTCGTTCTGCTCTTCAGCTTTCCACCCCAGACAAAGTCCTCATCCCAGAAAGGTACATTGAGCTGGAACCTGATACTCCACTGAGCCCAGAGGAGATGAAGGAGAAGCAAAAGAAAGTGGAGAGGATAAAGACGCTGATTGCCAAATCCAGGTGCATTGCAGACCAGAAACTTCTTTCGCCCACATCACATGTTTTTGCTTTCTCATTATGCCATCCAATCACTGATCATCAATCCATGCCTGCTTATCCATGGACATTTACTGAGGAATAGCCATGCTCTGTTCACTCACTTTTAACAGGGCATCTGCATGACATTGTAAACAAAACATCCGGCTCCCATGCTTTCCCTGCTTAGCTTCTGTTTCTCCCCCACCCACAAGCCCAGATTTTTTGAATACAATAGAAAAGCTGTGCAGCTTAGCCAGTTGTAGATAACCTATGACAAGGAATGTAAGAAGCTGGCAATTTCCATAAATCACCTAGCTATTTACATAAGATACATTCATGTCATTGTAAAGGAAATGTCAAAACAATGTAAAACAAAATAATAAAATATGTATCATGTGTGGAACTATGTGAACAAATACTGATTGAATTTGCTTGACTGATTTTCATTCCTGAGTACAGATGAGCACTCGCCTGCTGCAATTTTTGTTTCCTTTTCCATATTTGTCAGAATTCCTCCCTATCACTCAGCTGTTGGTTTTTGAGGATACTCCATTCCATTTCCACCTATTTTCCATTCCTCCCCTCTCAATTAACCGGTCACTATTCTGTGGCTATTGAACATGCTTCATTCTCATGGGGCTGTTTTTGCAGTGGCCCCTCCCCAGTGAATAGTGATGTTTGTATGTGTGTACCATCTATCAATGCTTCTCCTATCCCACTGATCTGCCTCTTCGAGTGCTAACTCCCTTGTAGCCAAAACATGTCCTGGGGCAGCCAGCTGCAGGCAATAACCACAAGTTCCCTCTCTTGCAGCATGCAGAATGTGGTCCCCCTCAATGAGGGAGAAGTGGACATGACCCAGGACCCAGAAACCCAGTTGCAGGAACAGGAGAAGCGAATAGAGATCTCCTGCGCCTTGGCTGCAGAAGCCTCCCGCCGGGGCCGCATGCTCTCAGGTAAGGTACCGGTGCAAGGAAGATTAGGCAGTGGAGCAATGCAGCCGCAAAGAAACAAAAGGCTTTTCCTCCCTCTGCAAGTTCTGCATTTAAGTGTGGGATATATAAGTCATGGTAGAAATGAATTACAGATGACTACGTAATTCCCTTGTGCAGGCAAGGCTTTCAAAATAAGATGGATTTGACAGCTGGCATGCTAGCCGGTGTAAATTAGAACCACTGCTTTAAATTAGTTATAGTGATTTATAAAGGCCAGAGAATTGTCTTGCAACGCCAGACGAGCTGCTGCAGTGCTTTGCTTTTATACTAGTGGCGATGTGTCAAAAGGGGCATATTTGCATCATTGCTGCCAAGTGCCACATAATGTCAAACATATATTAATTGGTCTCGGCTGTCAAGTTGCTTGTGCAGTGACATGCATTACATTGAACTTTGCTGTCCTCTTTTTTTACTCCTTTAATTTGCAGCCCTTAAGGAGCAATGCCTGGCAATTGGCATAAACTTACGGGTCCTGATGTGTGGGAAACATCAGTTCTAGCAAATTAAATATATACCATGCATATATATATATATATATATATATATATATATATATATATAAAATGTAAAAGCTGGCCCATTCTTTTAGCTGGTCTTAAATAACCAGTTGCATCCCCTTTTTTCAAAAACCTCAGGTAACTAGCTAATGCAACGCAGGGCCCTCCAACAAAGGCAGCCCAGTTTCCGTGGCCCAAAGTACTGAGAGGTCGCCATCCATTTAGAGGGACTAGGGAATAATTCAGCATATCTCGAATGGAGGAGGCCTTAGCTTAAAGCTTGGGCAAGAAGACCACATACCTGCCCAGTGAGCCAAGTGCAAAGAGGTCCAGTTCTCTTCCTAAACCTAGGTCTTGAGTAAGATGAAGTAGTTAGCCCTTCCTGCTATTACCAGCTGCTGTTGCAGCTGATGGACACAGCTTCCAATTTTCCCTATAATGATGGCATTAGATGAGCTTGTGCTTGGCTGCAGGGGCAACCAGATTGCTAACAAGAGGAGAAAATAAGGTTCTCCTTGGCCTGCACATTTTCTTCCTCTGCTGCTGCTGCTGCAGTAGCTGCCTAAGCAAGAAAAAAGACCTGGGGGCTTTTTCCCCACACAAGAGGATGCATGGAATGTTTTCCCTGGAAGTGTAGTGTTACTGTTCAGTGCAGGGACAGCCAACATGGTGTCTTCTAGATGTTGGATTATGAGTCCCATTACTCCTGGCCATTGGCTATGCTGGCTGGTGCTGATGGAAACTGGAGCCCAACAACATCTGGAGAGCATTGTGTTTGCTGTCCTAGGCTAGTGCATGCATGGCAGGGGGTAGTTCCCACTGATTTCCATTAGGGGAATACCAGAGGAGTCCAAGATACCATGTGTAACGCTGCTTCCCTTTCTGAGTGTTTTCGATTTCTATCAGTTCAACCCTGGGAAAAGAGTAAGAGACCGGGGTCATGCCAAATGGTGGGAGATTCATGACAAACAAAACACAGTGTTTCTTCATACAGTGCGGCACCAACCCATGAGACCTCCCTGTTCAAATGCAGGAATGCCATTTTGCTGTGGGAACAGCAAACACGGCAGCTGGCAATGGGGTTCATGGCCTGATGAAAAAGGCTTGGGGACATGCTAGCTGTGTGTTTATCATTGCATTATCCATGATGGATTTCCCACCACCTGCAGTCTACTACCCAGCTACCTCTGGCTGCTGAAGAAGCTGCTGTGTAATGCTGACTTATTTGTTTTGTGGCCAGGCTTGTGCAGGAGGCTGGAGGGAGATTATTATTATTCAAGCCACGTCTGGTCTAAAGAATCTGTCATGCACCTTCCGGGGCTGCTATGAAGGCATCCCATTCACATGAATATTAATGCTTAGTGCTATTTTCTGATGAGACACCAAGCAAAAAATTATAATTCAGTCTTCCTTTAATCACATGGCAGGGTAGGGTGCTCATCTTCCTACAAGGTGGTGTGTCTACCTCCCTACAGGATGAATGGTGTGCTGTTCCCATCATTGCCTTTGCGGTTGTCTCTGTGCAGTGCTAGTGGAAATCACACAGGCATAACACAAGGAGGGAGCTATTTTGTGCCACTCTGTGATTTCTGATCATGCTTCCTATTCCCTTTCCTCTAACCCCTGTTTGCTGTATGGCAGCTTTCACCAACCTGGTGCCCTCCAGATGTTGTTGGACTGCAACCTCCACCAGCCACAGCCAGCACTAGCTGGGGCTGATGGGAGATGTAGTTTCGCAACTTCTGAAAGGCACCAGGTTGTCAAAGGCTGCTCTATGAAATGTGTTTCCTTGCCTTTGCTTCCCATTTCTGTATGCTCTTCAGACCCTGTCTCCATTTCTTGTTTCCAGCTCAGTGTGCCACCCCGAGCCCTCCCACCTCCCCAGCGTCCCCGACTCCACCGACCAAGTCCCTCTCGTCTGATTCATCCCAGGGCGGCGACAGCCATTTTATGCGTGTCTGAGCCATAAAGTAAGCACTTCTCTTTTTTTTACTTTTACTTTTGCTTTTCTTTCTTTTTCTTTTTTTTACTATATTCATTTCATATCTCTATATGCCTTGGTCTCTTGGAGAAAAGAAGTGGTAAGCTTCTTTTCCAAGAGTTTCATCTCTCCTCACCAACCCATCCATTCACTGAGATCCACTAAGGTAACCCTTTCTTCTGTGCTGTGTAAGCTCAGTCTCCTTCCTCAGAGTTAAGTGCAAGATGCTTCCATAGTGAATCAAGGTGCCATGCTTTGTTCTGGAGTCCCTGGGGCAAAGTGACCTTATTTCAATGAGCAACGATTCCCCGTGCCAATTAAACCAGGATAATATTCTTGAATGAGCACATTGTTGTAGCTCAGAGTATGGACCCAGGAGACCCTGCTTTGTCATGTCATGAACACAGTAGATAGCCTGGGCCCAAACATGCCACTGGGTGTATTGAAATCAAAAAACATACTAAGAACATAAGCAGAACCTGCTGGGTCAGAGCAATGGCCCATCTAGTCCAACATTCCATTCTCACAGTGGCTGACCTGTGGGAAGCCTGCAAGCTGGGCATGGACACATCAGCTCTCTGCCCACTTGCAGTTCCCAGCAACTGGTATTCTTAGGAGGCCATAAGCTTAATCAGGGAAATCAAAAGCAGTAGCGGCAGAGCCACCATCCCAACGCAGTGTCACTACAGCTTACTAGGGTGGTGTTTCTGTGGGGCAAGGCAGCAGCAAGGTCAGGGCTGCTGGTTTCCTGGCAGGTAGGTTGCTGTTGCTTACTGGGAGAGGAAGGACAATGCCGTGGGGAGGTTCGCAGGATACAAATGAATCAGGAGCACTGGATTGATTCTGCCAGTGCTTTTGCACCACACTGACCACCCCACCACTTCATCCCTCTCCCTCCCAGAAAGCAACAGCAACCAACCTGTTGGGAAGCTAGCATATTTCATGAAACTCCAATATTTCTTGGAGTTTCATGAAGAAAAATCTTCAGGGGATGGGGGTCGGTCAAGGGTTTGAAAATGGTATAAGTTCAATATATTCAGAACAAAAAGCTAAGCTAATAGTTAATAATGTGGTAACAGAGGAATTTAAGATAGAGACATGACACTAGTCAAGCTTGCAAAAATCTATCATTTGCCCGATAATAAATGTTGGAAATGTAAAGAAACTGAAGGTACATTCTTTCACCTTTGGTGGACGTGCCCAAGGATTAAGGCTTTCTGGGAGATGATCTATAATGAAATGAAAAAGGTATTTAAATATACCTTCCTGAAGAAACCAGAGGCCTTTCTCCTGGGCATAGTCGGCCAATTGGTGCCAAAGAGGGACAGAACTTTCTTTATGTATGCCACAACAGCAGCAAGAATACTCATTGCAAAGTATTGGAAGACACAAGATCTACCCACCTTGGAAGAATGGCAGATGAAGGTGATGGACTATATGGAATTGGCGGAAATGACTGGCAGAATCCGAGACCAGGGAGAAGAGTCGATGGAGGAAGATTGGAAAAAGTTTAAAGACTATCTACAGAAATATTGCAAAATTAATGAATGCTAGAATGATGTTGGATAGAAACTAAGTGAACTTTAGCTGAAAGGTTACAAGGAATATGAAAAAATGGATTATTAATATGTAAAAATCTAGAATTACAATACTTTATGATTAATGATTAGGATACATAAAGAGGGGAGGGATTTGCTGAACGAAATAATTGAACTGGAATACAAAAAAGGGAGGTGTGAGGAGGTCCGGGAACTAAGCAAATGAAGGTTAAGTAATGGAAGGAAGGAATTGTTTTTAAATATTTTTACTTTGTATTTTCTTTTTTTGTGTGTGTGTTTTGTAATATCTTGAAAACTTCAATAAATATCTTATATAAAAAAAAGGAAGCTAGCATAACAGTTTTCCCACCCACCCACCCAATGAGCCACTTCATAACTAAGGGAATGGTTGATGTTAAGCTGAACTGCTATGTGCCACCATTAGGGACACCATAGCTGCTCCTTTCACAAACCAACTGGTACAGAACACCAAAATTTGGACAAAGCTATGGAAATATTATTTTTTGTTGGATTTAGTCTTCCATCAGCTCCAGCCAGCATGGTCAAAGGTTGGAGATGACAGGAGTTGTTGGACTTCCGGGGTGGCGCCATCAGTAATGGCGGACTCCCTCTGATCCGGAGGGACTAGCTCTATGGAAATCGGGTCTGTTCTGCTACGGCGAAGCGGGGACCCTTTAAAAAATCACAGGCGGATGAAGCCTGTGACCGTGGGACTCGACGGGCACCTTTAGCGCCCCCCCAATTTGTAAAGGAACCCAATTACGGGCTCCGGAGCAAAGCGGGGCAAGCGGCGCGATGCTGAGAGTCAACTGCTTCTTCCGTGGAGCGAAGCCGCACAGCCGTTACCGGAGAGCGCTACCTTTTTCCTGTGACAATCTGGCAAAAACAACTACCCGTGAGTAGGTTAAATTTGGACAATTGGACTCTAAACAACGACCCGTGAGTAGAACGGAAAATTGGACTAAGAAATTCCTTTTAATTTGGCACTGAAGCGGGAAGGTCTAAACAGGAAGTCAGCCTTCCGCTTTTTGTAGAAAGATCAAAGCAAAGACATGGCAAGCTAGAGTTTAGAAAATCGTTTGTAAAGGATCAACTTTCATCATTTAAAATTACTGAACCCCCTTTGGAAGCAGGAGGAGAGGGGGGATTTTTTGGGGGGGACAGTTTAAACCTGCAGAAGAGAGTTTAAAGAAAAGTAATTTTCCACCGTCTTGAACCTGGAAGCGGGGTGTCAGGACAGATGCTTTTGGGAAGTTCATTGACTATAGACAAATGTTTTTGACAGATAGTTAAAAGAAGAGAAACATAGTGATTCCATTGTTCTCCTTCACAGTTAAAAGGAACAAAATATTGACAAAATATCTGAAAAAGGAAACTTTGTTGTTAGAGCTGCAAAAAAAAAAAAAAAGAGAGAGAGATGGATACAAATAGAAGTTCTTCCCCTAGAGGGAGCTTGTGAAAACTGTTATTAATTTGAACTGGGGAGTTTTGCAGCTGCAATAGATTAAGATCGTGGGATTAGACTTTGACCTTGCACAACAATGTACTCGGAGGCTCTGGTGCGTGCTTTCTGCAAAACAAGTGCTTTATTGGAACAGTTACATGAGAAGACGGATTTGATGACTGATGCGATCAGAAATTTTGGACAGGTAGTGGGTATCTATATAGAACCCACTCAGGAATTAATTCAGGAGTGTGCTCTGACAGATCAGATGAGGGAGGAGGTTGTGGCTGGACCTCGGGAGGCAGAGATGAAGGGAACTGTGGCCCAGCAGGAACATGAGTTGTTGGATCTGATGAATGAACCTGGAAAAAGCCAGATTTGGAAAGAGAGAGAGTCTTGTTCGGCTTGGAGATGGGGGGCTGGATAGACCCCCCTATGCAGGGATGTTTTGAATTTTCAAATCTGGTGTTGGGCCGGAAGGAGTTTGGACTTGTGGGGGTCCTCAACCTTGGAGGGACTTTGAAACATGCTTTTAAATACCACATGGAGCTCAGTGTGGACTATAGAAAAGGGGCTGATCTGTCGAGAAGGGACAAAAATATTGTCAAGCTGGAGTCTCCACGAGTGAAAGGAGCAGAAGACAAAGTAAAGTATAGGTATAAATATGAAGAAGATCTGCGGAAGGGACATGGAAGAGGCTTAAGGGCCTCGGACATAAGGTTACCAGGTTAATGAACTAGATGGATGGGATAGAAAGGACTGACAAAACCCGAGACCAGGAGGAAGAGACGCTGGATGAAGATTGGAAGAAAGTTTTAAAAATTTTATTTAGGAATGTCTTGTAAAATTAATGAGTATTAGAAAAATGTTGGAACGAAATTATTTGTCTTTAGCAGAAATGTTAAAAAGAACTATGTAAGAATATGCTATGGCTATGAGAAATTGGTATAAATAAGATTTAAGTTTTAAGTTCTAGGGTTTTTTATGGTAAGATAAGGTTAAAATAGATTAAGGTAATTTAATGACAGAATATTATGAAAAATGGGAAGGATTTGCTGAGACAATTAACAACTAGAACACAAAAAAGGGAGGTGTGAGGAGGTCGATGAAATAAGGTAATGACAGTTAAGGATCTGAGAATACTGGATTTGTTTTAAAAAATTTTTTTGTTTAATTCTGTTTTTGGATTTTGATGTATTATGTGTTTTGCTTTTGTTTTTTTGATTTTGACTTTTATCGATTTGTATTGTTTAATTGTTATCTGTTCTCTTTTTTCTTCTTTTCTTCCTTGCTTGTCTTTGTAATCTTAAAACTTTCAATAAATATCATTTTTTTTAAAAAAAAGACAGGAGTTGTTGTCCATCAGCATCTGGAGGGCCACAGGTTCTGTGGCTATAACACATTAGGTTGGTTCTGTGAACTGAACCGAAAGATGGAGATGGGCATCTATGATAAGCCACAACTCCATCCTTTAGGCTGGACAATGGCCTAGGCATTGGCCCCATTTGATAAAGTAGGACTTTCTTCCCACTATACAAATATAAGATTGTGGTATTAGTCTAGTCATCATCTGTGGTTGACAGACCAAAATGACCGACCAAAAATTCTTACAGTGGTATTCCTCAACCTGATGCTCTCCAGGTTGGCTGTGCTGACTGAGGCTGATGGGCGCTGTAGTCCAAAACATCTTGAGGACACCAGGCTGGGAAAGGTTACTTTAGAGTATCCTGCTGCACTGTGGGCTAGAACTCTGCCTGACGTGTGTTTGACACAACCTTTCTTGGTGAAGACCTTTAAGGCTTTGAGAGAGCTCCCAGAGCAGAAAGATAAAGCTGTTGATGTCATTGAAACCTCTCTCTATGACATTCCTTCAAGGCACGTCTAGCAAATTCACAGCCTCTGCAAATCCCTCAAGCCTATTGTGAGGGAAATGTCAAAGGCCTGTGCAACAGGCCCACAACTTTAGGTTCCAACAACTGTCACTGACTCTCTTCTCCTCTTCTCTCTTCTTCCAGCACAGGCCCTGGCTGCTGTGAATGCTGTGAAGTTCCACGGAGCCACGTTTTAACCCACGGCGTCTGCACCCCAACCGCTGAACAACGCGCGTGGTCATTGTTAGGGTTCTCTCGGCACACCCATCTCCTTCAGTCAAGCTGCGGAAACTTTTCGGGAAAGAATAGCTGCCATCAAGGGAGAGCAGGGATGGCATTTGCCTTTGTCCCATTTCCTCCTGCCCCACTGCTGCTGCTGATATGGCCTGTACCAACTGCCCACAGTTCAGCAGGAGCCGTTTCCATTCTTGCCAGACAGGTCCTCTGTATCAGGTGCAGCAGACTCCCAAGGCTAAGGACCGACAGCAAAAGAACAGCTGTGTCTCGGCAAAGAGGCAGCACTAAGCCAGAAAAGGGATGCTGGCAACAAGACTGGGAGGTGATGTAGCTCATCTCCTGGAGCTGTATAGCCTGCAAGTGCCGGCAGCAGGGAAGGAAGGTTGTGTGAAGAATGACTTTGTATCTGCAGCCAGAGAATTCATAACCCTCTACTGAAGTGAGCACTAGATGTTTCTTCTCCTCCTCCTTCTCCCCCCTTATACACACATACACACACACACACACACACACACACACACACAAACACAGAGCCCTTTGGTCTCTCCTCTGCCAACCAGAATGGCTTTTAGCATCTTTCGCCTGTGGAGCTAAGCAACCCGTGCACGGCCACGCTTCCCTGCTTATGCTCACAGCCTTTCACAGGAAAAGGAAAGACAGCAAGGAAGCACAAGTGGACGGACAGAACTTTGTGGATGTGGCAGAAGACAGAAGGTTGACCGTGTGGGGACCCAAAGCGGCTTTGGAATCTTGCTAGGGTTGTGAGGATGTTGCTGTGGCTGGGATGGGCCAGCGTTTTCTTCTTTCCCAAGCTTAGGGGTTGGTTGGGTGGATGGAATGGAAGGTGCGGGCAATGTATGTGGACGTGTTTTAGGGGTGTGGGTGGATGATATAATGGGGGAGGGAAGATGTTAGAAAAGCTTAGTTGGCTGTGATTCGCCACTAGGTGAAGCTTTAATGCTTTCTGCAACCCAGAGAGGTTGTCTTTTATCTGTAGGGGAAGAAAAAACAAAACTGGGACTGGATGGGTGACATTTCTTCTCACATCACAGCCAACTCGGGAGAGTGCCACTGAGCATTTTCCTCCTGGCTTCTCCAGGGCTTCAAGTAATAGGATCAAAACTGTGTGCTGGATAGATCACTGTGTTCACCAAGCACTTGTCGCTTGCACCATCAGGTACTGCTGATGAAAACTGGATAGGGGACTAGATGGAATATAGATCTGAACTAGACTGGATGGGCCATGAATCAGCCTCCATGGAATGTGTGAAGCAAAACTCTCCTGGCTACTGGAGGAGGGGAGGAGGGGGGACTGAAGCAAGACCCCTGATGTTCATCATGTATCCTCTTGCTTTATTCCCCACCACAACAGCTTGTAGGCAGTGCTTTTTTTCTAAAAAAAATGTTTAGGAGTACTCTCATTTTCCTACTCATATTGAAATGCTGCCCCTCAACGAGGCCAAACTTAGATTCACAAACTGTTTAGGGGTATCTGTCCCCCTGCATCCCCCCAGAAGAAAAGCACTGCTTGTAGGTGATTTGGAAGTAGAGTTCTCTCTCAAACACAGACGCCTGCAGCCTTCATCAATCACCTCTCTGAAGGGTGCAGTAATCATTGCCGTGACCTTTCAGAGCAATTGAGCTCGTATATTAAGAGCATAGGACTAGTGATGCACCTGCTCCAAGCTCAGACCACCTCAAATGAGCCCTCATTAGTTTCTCAATAGTTTGAGAGCAGAACCAGCTCAGAATAGAGATTGGCCAGAGGTGCAGGCAAAGAGAGAGGACTTGGCAGACCTCAAGAAATACCAACCAAACCTCTCTTGAAACGTATTCAAACAGTGCTGATTCATACCTAGCCAGGAATGAGGGTCTAAATTGGACCTTCTTTCACCCTGCAGTTGTCTTCTGAAAGGGGACTTAGACCTGGTAAGGCTTATCTGAATATCATTTAGGGCCGAGGTAGTCAACTTCTGTGCTCTCAGAGGATGCTTTCTTCTCTAGTGATCCATGGGCTGGACATATATTTCACCACACAACCTAGACCTTTTTAACAGTAGTCAAGCTCTGCATTAAAGCTGGCACCAACTTGCAATAAGGGCTTTGCAGTTCTGCAGCATAGCACTCAGGCGTGGATAGGGCATTGCACAGCAAACCCAGAGAGATGTAACATTAAAGCATGGGCTGCCTCACACCACACCTTTTGGAAAGAATTTTACTTCTACTTTGACCCTGTGGGCCAAAGTTTTTACACTCAAAATATTGTTGGGCCATCATGAGGCACATGAAATTGCTTCATACCAAAAATAAGGTCAAGCTGGACAAAGTCTTCCCAAACTGGTTCCTTCATTCTGTCTCAAATCTTTCTGAAAGAAACTCAGATTGTTCTAACTCTAGCTTAGAACACAAAAATGCAGCTGGCTTTTTTTAATTCCCTTGAGCTGGATTTTCAGATGGGGTCTTGGTTATTTTGTTTTTGTTTTTAAAAAGCTGGATTCCCATTCATTCAATGTTTTGTTTGATTGTTTCCTTGAAGGGTTGACACTTTAGATTGAGATTCAACTTCTAGGTGGCAATTTGGTTGATTTGAAATGCTTGTACATTCACCAAAAAAGTTAGCAACTTCATTCTGGACCTGGCTTTATCATAAGCATGTCCATAAATGTATTTATGAGTTTTAGTGAAACGTGCATCAAAACTGGGGGATCTTTTTTCCATATTTATGGGAGCAATACTGCTGTGGCTTCTAAAATCTGCCATTCTAAAACCATATAATCAAGGCTGATGGAGACTGAACATGAGTTAGTTTTTTAAGATAATGCTCAAGCTACAAGGTGGGCTGATCTCCCACCCCTTAGGTCATGGTGTTCTTAGATATTGTTTCTAGAAGGTTTGGGGGCAGAGAGGATGATTTGACCAGAGAGAGAGAGAGAGAGAGAGAGAGAGAGGTAGAAGTAGAGTCTCTGAATTTTACCAAGCCCTGCCTGTGTTATCCACCATAATCTGAATACTGTGTCAAATAATCTTATTTAAGTGAGGCTCTTTGCAGTGTTGTAGTTCTATGAAAAGGTTGGCTTGACAGAAAAGAATGGTTTTGAACTTTCTTCCCAGTACAATGCTCTAGATGCTAAGAAACTCTACTTTGCAGTTTCGTTCTTTCCTTACCTTGGGTCACTTAGGAGTAAGTTCAGTATCCAATGTATGTGGTTAAATCAGCAGATGACAGGTCAGTGTACAGAACTAAACTAAATGTGAAAGCGACAGACCCATCTCTTATAATGTGGGTCTGCCTTAATCTCATATAAAACCTGTCTGAGTGAGAAGTCCCAGTTTTAAAAGTCTTGCACAGGTGAGAGGAGCTGAGAGCTCTTCCCAGACCTTCCCCATAGCCCTTTTCCCTCTACTGGGCTGACTTATTTCTAGTGAGAAGAAAAGTGATGCTGGGAGGCAGACTGCAGGGAAGATAAACTGAAGTGGAGCAGAGTATTTGGTTTTCCACACCACGTGCACTATTTAGTGCGCTAAATTGGAATCTGTATACACGATTGGGCAGTCCTAAATTTCAAGAAACAGGCCTACCACCATCAAGTCCAGTTTGGCCCTGAGGCAGGGATTGGGGGGGGCGGTTCTAGGTGCTGTTAGACTCCCAACTCCTTTTGACCCCAGACAGCATAGCCAATGGTCAGGGAAGTTGGAAGTTGTAGTCCAACAACACTGAAGGACCACAGATCCAGGAGATGAAATGAAAAGGGACAGGTACAGAAACTGTCCCCCTACCCCAGTGGGGGATTGCTTCTGAGTATACATAGATAGAATTGCACTGTGAATTTTATTAGAGTCCATTTCCCACGTTCATTTTTACAAGCTTCCACCTCGTAATCTCCCATCTTGGGGTTAGCTTCCTCCTTGACGCTTCTGAGAATCCACCTCAACTGATATTGACCAGAATGATAAGTTTTTGGCAAGTAACAAGATCTTTGTCATATAATGCAATGGAAAACTCTTGGCAGGCTATCCCTAAATCAGAAATGTTTTCCACCTCCCTGTCCAATGAAATGATGAAGTCTGTTTTGTTATTTAAATGATCCTTTTGGCAATATGTAGAACACTCCAGGGAATCAGAGTTTTTGTTCCTTTCTTTCTCCTTCAACATTCCAGGATGATGATGTTAAAAATTATTGGTTCTGCTCCTGCAGGAGCACCCATGTTAGCTCATTAAAAACTGTCCCTTCATTATCCTCTACATGCCTTAATATATGTTTTATGGAAATTATACAGTGATGTGTGCTAAATATCTATATCTTTGTTTTTTTCCTCTTCTCACTAGACTGTTTTTGTTTCAAGCTTATGTTCTCTCTCAGTGCACAGGGCCACTGAAGCCAGCCCTGCCACTGAGTTATTGAAATGGAGTCACTTTGGGCAGTTTTATCAGAATAATTAAGAAAATAAAAAATAAAAGAAGACATATTTAAATAAATATATATATTTTCTGCTTTTATTGAAAGCAAATTTATTTAAAAATAAATGTAAGCTGTCAATTTAGAGGAATGATGCATTTATTTCCTTGTTTGTTGGGTACGGCAGTTGCTTTTGTATGTCAGGGACCAGTCCTCAGCTGATGCTGTTTGGCAATGGCTCATTTGTTGACTTAAGCCCATTGAGGCTCTGGCCCAGGAGGTACATTATAGGAAGATGAGTAGGACTGTAGCATATCAGGGACCGCAAAGATTGTCTTGCTGGTACGCAGCTATCCCATGGGGATTCTTGCAATATAGGTGGCTTTCCCCCTACTTCGTGTCAATGCTACTTCTTTTATACTTTTTGTTCACGTGAATGTGTTTTTGTGTGGCAAAGCAGCTGGATTTCATCCTGTCTCTCTCCATCATGATCACTCTCCCAGCTACTACCCTTCCCTACTACCATTCCCCTTAATATTGTTGGGGAGAGACACATCCTTCAGATGTGACCTGCATTTTCCCTTGTTGTGAAGGCATCCTTGACATTTTCTAAATGGTGGCAGCTCATTAGATAAGCAAGAGTCGAAGAGAGGCCTAAATTAGCCTCTTGAAAGCTTGTCGGCTTGGGATTGGCCTTCCCTTGACATCAGAGTAGGCCTCCTTATTCCACCTCTTGAGGTAGTGGTTCTACCTGTGCATCTGTTTGAGAGATGTGGAGGTCACCTCGAAAGGGTACAGATGTCAGTGAAACCATTCAACCAGTGTTCATAAGAAAGGAATGAATCAAGGACTCTGCCACTTTTTGCAGCCTCTTGCCTATTTTTCTGTCAAGGAAGTTTTGGATCCTAGGTCCAATTACCCTTCCCTCTTCTTTTCTTGCAATTGAGAAAGCCTTTAAAAATGGCACGAAGGATGTCAAGGAATGTTCTCCATCACCCCTCACCAGCCCTCTGCTCAGTTAATAGCTAGGTGGAGTCTGTGACCAATTATTGCTCATGTCACTTTAAGTGTTTTGAGGTTACAAGCTGTGAGCTCTCAACAGAATGCGTTTCGCATCACAGTTTTACAGTATTGTGGAACATGTTTTTAAATGGTTTTATTTTAAGTGTTTTCCCTTCACTTCTAATAACACTTTCATATGCCAGCAGCACCTGTAACCAAGAGGAACTACATTATTTATGCACATTATTTGGAGCAATTTTTATTTTTATTTGCTTGTGTTAGGTTTAAAAAAACTATCAAAAAAGCAATGTGATGTTGATGTCTTTCTTTTGTATAAAAGTGACCTTAGATGATGACAATTTTAAAAATTAGCAGTCTGTGATTTTAAAAAACAGTATGTCAGTGGCTTGGGGTTCTTCACACCAAACCATGGAATAATCTTTCCAGTAATTAAATCTGCAGCAGCTTGCTTAATATTCCCCTCCCAGCAGCATTTGTTCTAGATGTAGCTACTTAAAAAGGTCAAAATCTCACACAAGGAAAACAAAACAAAACAAAACAAATAAATGCATTTGTACCTTGCAAGTTTGTATAAAGCAAATAAATAAAAATTGATGGTTTGTAAATGGACGGTGTGCTTCTCCCATTCTTCTCAGTGTGCATGTCAAAGAGTTGGGAAATGAAAGAAGGAATGACAAAGCAGTGGCCTGCTGGTAAGATTAGTTCCTGACAATACGTATCTCAATACAGACAGCCAGTGTGGTGTAGTGGTTAAGAGCGGTAGACTCGTAATCTGGTGAACAGGGTTCGGGTCTCCGCTTCTCCACATGCAGCTGCTGGGTGACCTTGGGTTAGTCACACTTCTCTGAAGTCTCTCAGCCCCACTCACCTCACAGAGTGTTTGTTGTGGGGGAGGAAGGGAAAGGAGAATGTTAGCCGCTTTGAGACGCCTTCGGGTAGTGATAAAACAGGATATCAAATCCAAACCCTAATAATAATAATAATAATAATAATAATAATAATAATAATAATAGTATCTCAATACTAAATGCTCTTCACCACCAGCCTTGTGCATCAGACCAGTTGATGGCCCTGCAATTCTGTGCATGTCTGTTAGGAAGAGAATCCCACCAAGTACAATGAGATTTATTCCCATGTAAGTCTGTACAGGATTACAGAGGTTCAGCACAACTCTGTACAGATCTTCTCAGAACTAAATTCCACCGAATTCAGTAGCAGTTCATTCCAGGTAAGGGGGGAGAGGATTGCACTCAGAGAAAGGAGACTTAGATGTTATGTTAATGGGCAAGGTAGTGCATCACAATAGTTATTTGTACGGCGGTTCCATTTTTGCCAAACCTTTGAGAGATCAACTTATAAAATGATTGCAAGAATTTCAATAGAAGCAGCAAGGATAGTTGGGTTATATCATGAGCATGAAAATACATTTCAAAATGTGCTGAATGATTCACTTATTGGAAATAGATTCTCTTCTTGTGTCCTTAGTTATTTGTCAAGCACCAAAAGAGGACATATAGATCTTGTGCCTTAGTGACGCAGATATAGATAATACAGCTGTCCCTGGCCAGTTAATTAGCTTTTTATTATGGTATTTCTTTGCTCGCTGCTTGCATGAGAATGGGACATGTATTCTATTTTCTATGCAATAGAAAAGGAAATGCTCCAAGACTGCGTCAGAGGGATGTTTATTATTATTATTATTTCTTGAGGCTAATAGAAGATGTTTGCGTGAAACAAAATAGTTGGCAAGATGCTATGCAATATACTAATGGTCCAATGGCTGGACCCTATATCTAGCTGATAAACCTCCCAGATTCTTTTTTGGCCTTCACATCTTTCCACCCTGCCCTCTAAGCTAGGGATTCCCAAACTGGCCCGTGGGCCACCAGTAGCCCATAAGATTCATTCAGGTGGTCCACATCATCTTGGAATCACAGAACTGTAGAGTTGGAAGAGACCACTAGGATCATCTAGTCCAACCCTGCAATGCAAGAATCTTTTGCCCAACGTGGGGCTTGAACCCACAACCCTGAGATTAAGAGTCTCTCAATCTGTGGATTTGTGGTTGAAGATGGGAGACAGCACATCTATTGCATAAAATATTCATGTTGATTATTAATTGTATTTTTGTTGCTTCTTTTAATTCTAACATTGGATGTTATTGTATTCTATGGAGTTGCAATGGCTACAACTGGCAGAAAAACCATTAAGTGGTCTGTTAAGATGCTCAGGATTTTTCAAGTGATCATGGGAAAACAGCCAGCAAACTAATCTCCCTTGTTAGCAGAGAGGAGCGTCTGCCCATGATGACTGTAATTGATGGGCAGGTTCATGTGAAAGCAGGTGCCCCCTCCTCGACATGTACTTCCCGATTGCAAATAGGGAATGTGGAAAGGAAAACAGCCCTCAAGGCTACTGTGCATTAACTTCTAGAAGCCAAACAAACACATGAATGAATTTACTTTAATACGGTCACAGACCAGCATAAGCAAAACATCTAAATAAATAGCATAACAATATCTCTAAGTGGATAATTATTAAATTAATTGGGAACAAGAACCAAACGTAGATTAAAACATATACATAGAATACTTGATTAAGCATAGGTAATGGATGAATAAAACCGATAAGGAAAATTTAAAGGAGACCAGTTAAAAAAGAACAGCTGTATGGGGTGGGGCTTCAGAAGTGCAGATCTAACAATATGGGCCTTCTATTTATGACTGATTTGTAGCATAGACCATCCTTCGACGAATAGCTATCATGGCAAGCACAAAATCTGGCGACTAAATCTGTGACTTCTGGGCTTTCGTCCTGTAGTAATAGGGGGATGTAGTGTTGTTCTGAACACCCAGGGAACTTACATAGGATGGGCTGGATAAACCTAGCTTGAATGTCTATGTAATACTGGCAATAAAGAAGGGCATGCTCCGTTGTTTCCTGCTGCCCAGAGCCACATGAGCATTTTCTCTCCTCATGTGCTATCTTCCTATAATGGCTTTCCTGAACTGCTGAAGGGAGGGCCTGACAACGAGTCAAGGTGAAAGCCCTTCGTTGTTTTGGTATTTTAAGATTAGCTATGTATGGCATTTGAGACCAAACACACACATGAATAATGTCATACAGTGGTACCTCGGGTTAAGAACTTAATTCGTTCTGGAGGTCTGTTCTTAAGCTGAAACTGTTCTTAACCCGAGGTACCACTTTAGCTAATGGGGACTCCCACTGCCACTGCACGATTTCTCTTCTCATCCTGAAGCAAAGTTCTTAACCTGAGGTACTATTTCTGGGTTAGCGGAGTCTGTAACCTGAAGCATCTGTAACCTGAAGCATCTGTAACCTGGAGCATCTGTAACCTGAGGTACCGCTGTAATTTGTGTGGCTTTCTTCTTTTCATTCATTTTTGCCAGCAGTTTCCCCCATAATTCAAGCCTCAGAGAGACCTGCTATTAGCTTCCCCTCGCAAACCCAGGAGAACAGGAAGCACAAGCTGAGCATTTGTGATGGCGCTTCCCCGCCTTACCCGCCCGCTTGCAAACTCCAGAGTGACAGCCCAGTGAACTTTAAGAGGTGTCTTCACTGCTGGGAGGTTAATGATTTGCAAGGTGACGCAGGAAGGGCTAAAGGCCTTTCCAAGGTTCACTGGCTGCGGAATATGTGGAAGTGACCGCAGCATCCTGCACCTCACCCCCCCCCTTCCGTGACATTTGCATCTGCACCTGAACATCCAGAGCTGTTCTAGGCCTACAGCAGCGAAGATGATAGAGATCACAGAAATCCAGAGTAAGTATGACCATATCTTACAGCCTGAAAGGAAGAAGTTACTTCTTCTTATACCAGTGTAATCAGGTTAGCTAAGAAAGAATGATTGGGTCTAATCAAGGCTTCCTTTTGCCAGCTCAGCTTTTGGAGAATGTCACCCTGACCTCTCTTCTTTACTTCTTTACTTTAATACTTGCCTCTTCACTAGCAAGTTCAAGGCAGCAAACATAATGCTCTCCCTCCCCTCATTTTAATAACAAACCTGTGAGGTAGATCAGGTGGACTGTGACTGAGTGGCCCAGCAAGCTTTGTGACCGAGTGGGGATTTGAACCTGCACCTCCCTAGTCTTATGGTCCAGTGCTCTAACCACTGCACCACACTGGCTCTCTAGTTCCAGTGTTACTCTGTTGACTGTTTCACAGGCCCTTTTTTGGTTTGGTTTTGAAAAAGATCAGAGAACGCGCTGTTGGAAAAGGAAGTAAATTAATATCTTTGCCTCTGTTCCCAGGGCACAAGAGTTTCAGTATAATCTTTAACAAAAGTACAATCTGTGGGAGGAAAATAGAAGCCCTGTGACCCATGTGTATGGAGTAAATAACAAAAGAATCGACTCAAATAGATTTAAAATGCAAGGCTAAACTCTCTCCAGCAAGAGAGAGGCCCCAGTAGCAGAGTTTAAACTCACAAAAGTCAAGCAGAAGTATAGCTTTAGGAATACAGTCATACCTCGAGTTGCATTTGCTTCACGTTGTGTTTTTCCTGGTTACGAACGCGACAAACCCGTAAGTGTTTACTTCTGGGTTCACCGCTTCGCACATGTGCAGGAGTGATCTGCACGCTTCACGCATGTGCAGGAGCAATCTATCACATCACGCGCACGTGCAGAAGCAGCGCTCTACTTATGGACTTTTCGGGGTGCAAACGGCACCCTGGAATGGATCGTGTCCATAAGTAGAGGTACCACTGTATAGGTTGTTGGACCCATTTAGTCTGCTTGCAAACAGCACTCTTTTCTTTCCAACCCCTCTTGTGCTGAACAGGCCACACACTGTTAAGGAAGTTTAAAATTCTTTACTTACAAAACGTTCCAAAGGTCAGATTCATGCATTTCACAGAATCATAGAGTTGCAATGGACCACAAGGGTCATCTAGTCCAACCCCCTGCAATGCAGGAACCTTTCACCTAATGTGGGGCTCAAACCCACGGCCCTGAGAGTAAGAGTTGCATGCTCTACTGACTGTGCTATCATATCCAAGCAGCAACGGGGACAGGACGGGATGGGACGGAGGGACACATGCAGCTTCAATTCCTCCTTTTACAGAGGTAAGGGGGTATGACTTAGCTGAGTTTAGGAACAGACCTCTCTGGTTCTAGCCCTTTTCATGCACAAACTAGAATTCATGCATAATTATCATAGAATCATAGAATTTTAGAATATTTGAGTTGGAAGGGTCCCTAAGAATCATCTGGTCCAATCTCCTGCAATGCAGGAATATGCAGCTGCCGCATATGGGAATTAAACCTGCAACCTTTGCATTATCATCACCATGCTCTAGCCAACAGAGCTATCCAGGCTGCAATTTCCCACAAATTTTACATTTATTGCTCTGCTCACTTTTGCCTTTGGCCCCATTCACCATTGACACACAGCTCCCAGAAGGGAATGCAGCCCTTAAACTGAAGAAGGTTTGCCATCTCTCAGCTAGACTGTGATGGGACAGTGAGTTGCAGATCACCAGCAGAGTTTGTGTCAGGGACCTGTTTGCTGTCTGCCAATGTATCACCCAGAGGGATCTTTCCAAGACTGCCAACTATCATCCTGCAAAGGAACACAGCACATGGTAATGAAGAGCAGGAGAATTAACACAGCTGTCCAACACTGACATTTGACTATGATAGACACCCTAACCCATACAGATCTCAAAAGAAAAGCAGGACCATGCAAGAACAGGTATTCTGAGCCCAAATTGCAGACACCAGAAACGTATTTTCCCACTATTGAGTTATAAGTGGGCCTTCCTCCCCCTGATCTTCAGAATGCTGTGTGTTTGATTACATTCATTTCATCTGTTACAGGGATTGGTGTGGGACTTGTGGGCTTTGGGGTGTTTTTCCTCCTTTTCGGTATGCTATTGTACATGGATTCGGTGCTTCTGGCCTTCGGAAATGTAAGTTTCTTTCTCAAGCTCCAGATGTTTCCTTCCAGATGTTGCTTTTGTCATCACATATATCAGCCAGTTTGCCTTCAAAGCTTTGATGAATCATAAGGATCACTAAGCCCAGTTTACAGGCACTGTTGTGGAAGGTAGTTCCATTGACATCAACTGGGAGACTTGCTTCCAAGCAGAGTTGTCTAGTCTAAGGTTTTAAGGAATGACTACCAGCCACGATGGCTGTGTTCCACCTCCTCTGTCAGAAGACGTATGTATCAGTCACTGGAAGCCACAGGAGGTGAGAGTGCTGTTGTGCTCAAATCCTTCTTTCATGCTTCCTATAGGCAAATGATTGTTCAAAGTAACAACAGGATGCCGGACTGCATGGGCCTTTGGCCTGATCAGGACTGGCAGCCCATTACAGAATTGAAACTTTTGTATTGTGTACCAACCACTATACACAGCACATGCTGCAAGGGTATGGGTGTAAGTGATACTTCATGAACTGAGGAAGGTGATGTTCCTCCAGCAACACAATACCCTTGGTCAGCAGCTTCCTGTGTCAACAATGAAGTGGCTGAAGGCAATGGTGTAGCATGGGTTGCCAGTGCCCGGGGCAGTGCGGAGGGGGTAGGTAGGAGGGAGCAAAACAGGCAGAGTACACATGCACATTCAGTATCAGTATCAAACTTTATTTCGGTCACAGACCAGCATAAGATAAAACATACCGAAACTGAGCACATAAGACTGAAAACAGGTAATGAGTAAAAACTGGTAATTAAAAGGTGATTATATATCATACCTACTTAAGATATAGAAACAGGGACAAACAGTTAAAAGCGACTATGTGGGAGGGAGTGTGAAGGAGCACAGGTCTTGCATTTTGGGCCTAGTTTGTGGCGCAAACCATCCTTCAATGAATATCCATCATGGCAGTGCAGTATCTAGGAACTGAGTACTGTATGTAACATCTGGGCTTTCATCTTGAAGTAGCAGGGAGGTATGAAATTGTTCTGTGTGACCTGGGAATTTATGTAGTCTGGGCAAGTAGTATCCATTTAATGATATGTCATCCCTGGTCCAGGTTTCCTGTATCAGTAAGATGTGATGTTGTGATAGAAAATCAGTGAAACAGGTGTTCCTGATACATGCTGCCCATCTGACCACATTCCAGGTTAGAAGGGCAACCTTATGCTGGCCTGTTGGCTGTCAATCCCTCTTTCCCTCACAAGATGGTTGGGGGGCTATTAATTCCACCTGTGCATGCACAGTCAAGAGTTATTGTGCTGTCCTTGTTTGCAGGGATAAGCTGTTTTCAACGGAGCCCAGCAACGGAAGCATGCAGCTGTATTCAGGCAGCACTGGGTGTCGAAATTCTGTGCCCCCTAACAATTTTGCACCTGGGGCAACCACCCCTTGGGGGGACCCCTACACTGCCACTGGCTAAAAGATCCCTGCAAGACAAAGAAAAGAGAGGCAACAGGACCAATGTTCCCCTTTCCTTCCAAAGACAAAACAGATAGAATTACTGAAGAGGATAAAAAGTTCATCAAGCCTGTAGGAAAGATTCAGCCTTTACGCCCAGCACCCTTAAGAGAGAATACCAGGGATAGCCAATGTGGTTACTCCTGATGTTGTGCACTGCCGTCCCCATCAGCCCCAACCAGCATGCCCAGTGGTCAGGGATGGGGTGGGGCTTGGTCCAAAAAATCCAGAGGGTATTGTGTTGCCTACACCTGAATTATAAATGATCACTATATAAAGTGTTTTGTGATTAAAAAAAAGAAAAGCAGTATATACATAAACATGAAAATCAGGGGCAAGAAATCAGGAGCCCTCTAGATATTGTTGGACTACAACTCCCATCAGCCAAAGCTAGGGCTGACAATGACAAACAGTCAGGGATGGTGGGAGTCCAACAGCATCTGAAAGGCCGCACGCTCCCCATCCCTGATAAAGTGTCTACTAGCTATAATACACTCCAATAATCCCTGGGTTTTGATCTTCTTCTCTTTAGATCCTGTTCCTGTCTGGCCTGGCCATTATCATTGGACTAAGAAGAACCTTTGGTTTCTTCTTCCAGAGGCAGAAGCTTAAGGGAACCAGTTTCTTTTTGGGGGGCATAATTATCGTCCTGCTTCGGTGGCCTGTCCTAGGCATGCTTCTGGAGACCTATGGCTTCATTAACCTCTTCAGGTGATTATTCATACCAAAGCCACAAAGCTTTCTAGGGAAACTACTGTATGTAGGCAAGTCTGGGTAAGTCCAGGGTTGCTGATAGCTGCACGTGATGCCAGACCTGAACTCTACAAGTTTACAGTTTCTGAAATTGGTGCTCTAAGTTGGAGCCTCATGGGCTACAACCTTACCAGTTCTGACAAGAAGAAGATGGGGACAACATTTGCCCTCCTCCAGTTTGCAGGGACCTCATCTGTTTTTCAGTAATTCTCAAATATTATATACGGAGGTTCTGAGATTATGTCCACAAGCTCCTTTAGTACCCTTGGGTACAGCTCATCACCTCGTGGAGATCTGAATTAATTTAAAGTAGCCATGGGTTCTGTTATGTACTGAGTTGAATAGGATCCAAACTGAAGCAGTCTGATTGGTCCTAGAACAATAGGATTCAGAATGCAGCAGTCTGATTGGTCCTAGAACAATGCAGCAGTATGATTGGTTGGCAGGAACCACCCAATCCTGCTCCAGATAGAAGTGAATCCACAACCTGATTGGCTTACAGTAGAATTCCAGAATTAGCCAATCATGTGCAGCCCATTGTGTAAATAATGTATATAAAGCAGATACTGTGAGGGGACATTTATTCATTCCTCCTCACCACTATGAGCTGAATAAAGAGCATGAAATCACTTTGCGACTCTGAGTATATTTCACTGGCGACGAAGGTGGGATCCCGCTGAGCTGACTGCCACACACAGCACCGCAGCACCGCCAACTGCCGCACCGCTGCCTCGCACCGTGTATCCAGGCTTCAGCTCCGGGGCACAAGGAACTCAGAATGGCAGCCAACAGCAGCTTCTCGCCATTCAACCCAGCATCTGGAGACTGGGAAGCGTACGCCTCCCGTTTCACCTTCCTCCTAGAAGCCAAAGGGGTCACCGACGAAGAAGACGCCAAGAAGAGGGCGATATTCTTCAGCGTCTGCGGAGAGGAGACGTTTGAAATTGCCCGGGCTCTCCTTGCGCCTGAAGACGTCGCTACTGTTCCATACAAAACAATAATGGAACAGCTGAAGGGGCACTTTTCGCCGCAGCCCTCAGTGGTGGCTCGTCGAAATGCCTTCTACGCAAAGCGGCAAGCCCCTGGGGAAACCATAACTGGGTTTGTGACCTCTCTCCGCCAAGCCGCCCGGTTCTGCAACTTCTCAGAGCTGGAGAACATGCTTCGTGACCGCCTCGTCGGTGGCCTGAAGGATGAGAAGCTGCAACGACGCCTCTACGCTAAGAAGGACCTAACGTTCCAGGTCGCTCTGGAGGAGGCCCTGGCAACAGAAGCTGCCGAGAGGTCGACCCAAGAGGCACGGCCGAGCCTGCCATCCCAACCGAGGGTCCACCATGAAGACCTCACCGACGACTCAGGATCCGACAGGGAGGAGGTGCACCGAGTACAGCAGCGCACTCAAGCAGCGCACAGACCACAGCTGCCTCGACGAGAAGGAGGGAACTGCGCAAGCTGCGGGGAGAGTCACGAGAGGAGGACCTGCCGTTTCCGCAACGCAGAGTGCAGGCAGTGCAGAAAATCGGGACACATCGCCCGGGTGTGTCGGGCTCGGCCCACCCGACACCAGGCATCAGATGACCAATCCAAGAGCCCCAGGTCCCGGGGCCCAACGCACCAAGGCAACTCGACGGAGCTCACGGACTTCCAGGTATACCAGTTGCCCCACCCCAACGTAGAGAAAATTTATGTAGAGGTACAGATAGAGGGGGCCCCATGCCGCATGGAGCTTGACACGGGTTCAACTCTATCCATAATCTCGGCAAGGACCTTAAGGAAACTGTGTCCCACTGGGGGTCCCAAACTCAGGCCGGCCCCATTCACCCTCCGGGACTTCCAGAAACGTAAGGTCCCCACAATGGGGGTGGGGACCTTCAGGGTGCAATACCGAGGGCGGACGCGGCAACTGGACTTGCTTGTGGTCAAGGGCCCCTACATTAGCTTACTGGGATTGGCATGGTTTGGACCACTGGGGCTAGCTGTCACCGGGGTGAACCACACTAGCTTACAAGTGGACGTGGACGCCATATGCAAGGAATTTCCAGGGGTTTTCGATGGGAAATTGGGACAGTATACGGGCCCCCCCATTGCGCTACAGCTTGACCCCGCAGTACGACCGGTCAGGCTCAAGGCCCGCCGGGTCCCGTTCGCCTTGAAACCCCGTATAGACGAGGAATTGGACCGACTCGTAGAGCAAGGAGTGCTGGAGCCGGTGCCTAATGCTCCCTGGGAAACCCCAATCGTCACACCCGTCAAGCCTAATGGTTCGGTCCGCATCTGCGCAGACTACAAATGTACCATAAACAAGGCCCTCACGGCCCACGCATACCCAGTGCCAGTGGTCAGCCATGTCCTTGCCACCCTGGCTGGGTCGAAAATTTTTGGCAAGCTGGACTTGGCCCAAGCATATCAACAGCTGCCAGTAGATGAGGCCACAGCAGAGGCACAGACGATTGTGACGCACAGAGGAGCGTTCAGGGTAAAGCGGCTGCAATTCGGTGTCAGCGTGGCACCAGGCATATTCCAGAATATAATGGACTCTCTCCTTAAAGGGATTCCTGGCGTCACCCCCTTCTTCGATGATGTGTTGATTGCCGGCCCCACACCAGAGGAGTTTGAGGACCGCCTCCGCACCGTTCTGCACCGTTTCCAGACGGCGGGTCTCAAGGTGAAGCGGGAAAAATGTCTACTAGGAGTGCCTCAGGTGGACTTTCTGGGATTTATGGTGGACGCAGAAGGGGTCCACCCGACTGGGGACAAGGTACGGGCCATTTGTGATGCCCCAGCGCCCAAGAGCAAGACTGAACTTCAGGCCTTCTTGGGACTATTGAACTTTTACCATTCCTTCCTTCCCCACAAGGCGGCGGTAGCGGAGCCCCTACACAGACTCCTGGACAAGCGGGCCCCTTGGGTGTGGGGCCAGCGCCAGGAGGCCGCATTCCAGGCAGTCAAGGACTTGCTTGTCTCAAACTCGGTCTTGGCACACTTCGACGAGAGGCTGCCGGTGGTGCTAGCATGCGACGCCTCACCCTATGGCATTGGAGCTGTCCTGGGGCACCAACTCCCGGATGGAAGAGAGGTACCGGTGGCGTACTTTTCCCAGACACTCAACACAACCGAGCGGAACTACTCGCAAATCGACAAGGAGGGTCTGGCAATCGTAAAGGGAGTAAAAAAATTCCATGATTTCTTGTACGGGCGGCCCTTCACCGTGGTGACTGACCACAAGCCGTTGCTTGGCTTGTTTGCCCCCGAAAAGCAGACCCCCCAAGTGCTGTCTCCTCGCGTCCTCAGGTGGTCAATTTTCCTTGCCAGCTACCAGTATGCACTGATTCACCGACCTGGGAAGGCGATGGGCCATGCGGACGCCCTCAGCAGGCTACCACTACCGGAAACAGGCCCTGACCCAGCACCTGCACAAGAGGTTATGAGCCTGGAGCTGCTTCTCGACCGCCCCATTCAGGCACAAGAAGTTGCACACCATTCCAAGAAAGATAGGGTCATCTCCCGGGTCCTGGACTGGGTGTGGAGGGGATGGCCCAGCAGCAGCCCCGGGCCAGAATTCGCCGGCTACACAACCCGCAAACATGAACTGTCGGCCCACAAGGGGTGCCTGTTATGGGGAAGCAGAGTCGTTGTTCCCCAGCCCCTCTGCAAAAGGGTCCTCACAGCCCTACACGAGACACATCCAGGGGTAGTAAGAATGAAGGCCCTTGCCAGGAGTTATGTGTGGTGGCCGGGGATCGATGGAGAGATAGAGGCCTGGGTCAAACACTGCCAGGCCTGCCAAGAATCCCGCCCAGATCCCCCAAGGGCCCCAGTCCAGTCCTGGGAGTCCGCCCGAGCACCATGGTCACGCCTGCATGTGGATTTCGCTGGCCCCTTTCAGGGGAAAACATTCTTCATAGTGGTGGACTCCTACACCAAATGGCTGGAAGTCGCACTGGTACCGTCCACTTCCACGTCCGCAGCCATCCGGGTACTACGCAGGCTGTTTGCAACCCACGGGCTCCCTGACACTCTCGTCTCAGACAACGGGACTGCATTTACGTCAGGAGAATTCCAAACCTTCACAGCGCAGAACGCCATCCGCCACATCCGTTCGGCGCCGTTCCACCCTGCCACCAATGGCCAAGCAGAACGCATGGTGCGGACCACCAAGGACACCCTTCGCCGCATGACGCAAGGGGACTGGGAGTACCGCCTTGCCACATTCCTTCTAGCACAGCACAGCACCCCCAGCTCAACGACTGGCCGGAGCCCCGCTGAACTACTAATGGGTCGGCGCCTTGCAATCAGATTGGACCGCCTTCACCCCGATAGAGCTCAGGATGAGGTAGTGGTGGGGGAAGGCAGGAACCCCCGGACCTTCGAGGCCCAGGACCCAGTGTACGCAAAGAATTTTGGGGCAGGCCCAGCATGGGTACCCGCCACAATCACCAGGGTCACTGGCCCCGTGTCGTACGAGGTGCTAACGGATGGGGGGCAATGCTGGCGCCGCCACTGCGACCAGATACGGCGACGATTCCCGGGAGAAAACCAGGAGGAGGACAGGTCAGAGGAGTCCCAAGGGAACAGCGGGGCAGTGAGGCCCATAGAGCAGGAGGGGCCAGCAGGAGAGGCAGAATCAGTAAATACAGAGAGGACCCGTGAGGCCGAAAGGACACCGGAACCAGAACCACGACTGAGCGAGCCGGTTGCACCAGACCAAACAGCCGCATCACAGCCAGCATCCTTGGAACACGAGCCAGAACCCGGAGCCCGGACCAGGGAACACCCCAGGCCACAACGCACACGTAGGCCGCCGGCATACCTTGAGGACTATGAATGCGACCTCCCGGGCAGGACTGGAACTTAGAGGGGAGGGGTGTTATGTACTGAGTTGAATAGGATCCAAACTGAAGCAGTCTGATTGGTCCTAGAACAATAGGATTCAGAATGCAGCAGTCTGATTGGTCCTAGAACAATGCAGCAGTATGGTTGGTTGGCAGGAACCACCCAATCCTGCTCCAGATAGAAGTGAATCCACAACCTGATTGGCTTACAGTAGAATTCCAGAATTAGCCAATCATGTGCAGCCCATTGTGTAAATAATGTATATAAAGCAGATACTGTGAGGGGACATTTATTCATTCCTCCTCACCACTATGAGCTGAATAAAGAGCATGAAATCACTTTGCGACTCTGAGTATATTTCAGGTTCCCTTACCACCTCCTTTTTTGGACTGTATCTCCCTCTTTGCATTGTTTATTCTGTGCTGCCATTCCATTCACACAATGGATTTCCACTTGCACAATGGATCTTCCCCTCTCCTCTCCTGTACAATCCTTTATGATCCTCAAAAACTGCTTTAGAGGGTTGGAGACCCTCCAGACCAGATTGTTCCTTCATCCACAGATTACCTCTCTCCAGCTACTTTTCTCTCGGCCAGGATCACTTCTGGTATTGGAGCCTCGGCTGGGAAAAAGATGCGCAGAGGAAGGAGCCATGGCTAGAGAAGCTATGAACAAAGGAGTGGGTCAGCACTCTTTAGCTATCTTTCTACTTTGCTTTCAACACAGAGAATTGCTGCTGTCACATCTAGTTTAACTCTCAGGTTTCGTTCCGGCTGCTGATTTTCAGCCATTATTAACAATGACTTATTTGTCCTCAGGAGTTTTTTCCCAATTGCCTTTGGGTTTCTGGGATCATTGGTGAACATCCCATTTTTGAGCAAGGTAAGAAAAAATTTCGTGTGTCATGCGCTCTCAGGGGAGCATGATTCTATCTGGCTGGTTTGGTTCCCTTAAGCTTTACAACAGGGTTGGGGAACCTGCAGGCTTCCAGGTACAACATACAACTCCCATTGTCCCCTGAGTGGCTGGGGCTGATGGGAACTGGAGTCCAACAATAGGACTCATCTACACTTCCATTTGTGCCATGATCTGTAGGCACAGGTCTGTGATTTTAAAAAACCCCCAAAAAGTCACTGTATACTGTTGAACTGGAACAAACATCAGTCAAAATGAGAGGCACAAATACAAGATGGGTGACACCTGGCTTGAGAGCAGTACATGTGAAAAGGATCTAGGAGTCTTGGTTGACCACAAACTTGACATGAGCCAACAGTGTGACGCGGCAGCTAAAAAAGCCAATGCAATTCTGGGCTGCATCAATAGGAGTATAGCATCTAGATCAAGGGAAGTAATAGTGCCACTGTATTCTGCTCTGGTCAGACCTCACCTGGAGTACTGTGTCCAGTTCTGGGCACCACAGTTCAAGAAGGACACTGACAAACTGGAACGTGTCCAGAGGAGGGCAACCAAAATGGTCAAAGGCCTAGAAACGATGCTTTATGAGGAACGGCTAAGGGAGCTGGGCATGTTTAGCCTGGAGAAGAGGAGGTTAAGGGGTGATATGATAGCCATGTTCAAATATATAAAAGGATGTCACATAGAGGAGGGAGAAAGGTTTTTTTCTGCTGCTCCAGAGAAGCGGACACGGAGCAATGGATCCAAACTACAAGAAAGAAGATTCCACCTAAACATTAGGAAGAACTTCCTGACAGTAAGAGCTGTTCGACAGTGGAACTTGCTGCCAAGGAGTGTGGTGGAGTCTCCTTCTTTGGAGGTCTTTAAGCAGAGGCTTGACAACCATATGTCAGGAGTGCTCTAATGGTGTTTCCTGCTTGGCAGGGGGTTGGACTCGATGGCCCTTGTGGTCTCTTCCAACTCTATGATTCTATGATTCTATGATAAGTCCTCTGAAGGCTGATGTTTGTTCTGATTCAGTGGTAAACAGTGAGTTTTCGCAGGGAAAGAGGTGGGACCAAAACAACAACAACAACCCATGCCTGGAAATAATAGAATCATAGAATTGTAGAGTTATATAATCCTTCAGAGAAATGTGATTGGTTACAAATGACTTCTTGTTGCAGCTGTTCCAGAAACTTGGAGACACCACCTCTATGGTATAGCCTGGAGAAGTGGCTTCCTACCACAGACAACTTCCCCTCCTACAAGCAAATAGACTACTGTGTTGTTTTCACAGCGATGTGCCATTGAGACCTCCTGCCCAGTTCATACCTTTGAAGACCCCTGTGTGATCACCTGCAGGAGTGTGCAAGGTTATTAGCAGGTTCATATCCCAGCAGGAATTGCCTGGAGGTGCTGTTTGCAAGAGCAATTACAACTGAACTGCTGGTTCATAGACATGATCATGCTGGAGCTAGACAATGGCTATGGACAATGGCTGAGTGAGCATTGGTACCTGGGCACATCCATGTTCACAAGATTTCTTAGCAACAAACCAACATTTAGGACTTATCAATTTGCTCCAAGGAAGACACATCCCTTGGGGTCTTCACCTTCCAAACAGCTGCAGTAGAGTGAGTAAGCAAAGTACCCAGTTTCTTTTGTTTTGTTGACATGCTGTACCCACTGATATTTTTCATCCCTTGTGAGAAGCCATAATGCAGGCATCTCCAAACTCGGCCCTCCAGGTGTTTTGGGACTACAACTTCCATCATCCCTAGCTAACAGGACCAGTGGTCAGGGATGATGGGAGTTGTAGTCCCAAAACAACTGGAGGGCCGAGTTTGGGGATGCCTGCCCTAATGGATCAGAAATTTGAAACTGAAGGGATTAAAAGCACATAAGTTGAAAGGCATAATTTGAACACTATGACACTAGAACAATTTGTGTTATCTCACTAGCCAAATTTCAACAATAGGAAGGAGGAAAATGAATATAAGGGTGAGAAGTGTTGTTCTGAGTTTTCTGTCAATTTCAAAATCCCAGTAAAGAAAATGGTTGGGGGAGGGGATATGTTCGCAAAATAACTTGCAGTTCAAAAAGACACACACACAGCCTATACTTTGGAGCAATGTCTATTTAACAGAACGTGAACGCTGTTTGATTCCACCATGTGCATATTTTCTATTTTTTTATTTAACAAAACATAAAACATGTTTTAATGATATCAAATAAATCATGTTTCTCAAGATGTCACGGGTGTGCATGTCTGTTTTGCTCAGATGGGAAAATAGGAGCTACAGGGAGACTACTTGATTTGGGAAAGACAGCAAGGGTAGGGAGTTAAAACCACTGGTGAGGGAACAGTGGCTGCATTTTGTCATTTAAAAAGAACATGGGAGAGCCAACCATGGACCTCAAACCATCTTACAGTAGTACCTCGGGTTACTTACGCTTCAGGTTACATATGCTTCAGGTTACAGACTCCGCTAACCCAGAAATAGTACCTCGAGTTAAGAGCTTTGCTTCAGGATGAGAACAGAAATTGTGCGGTGGCAGCACAGCAGCTATGGGAGGCCCCCATCAGGTAAAGTGGTCTTCAGGTTAAGAACAGTTTCAGGTTAAGTACGTAACCAGAGGTGCCACTGTATTTAGTTTGGCTAAAGCTATGGAGATGGCTATTCAGCAGAGAGCTATGTGATCTTTCTTCCCAACCTCCACCTTGTGCACAGGGCCTCTGTATGTCGGATATGTACCCTCCAAATAATATGTACAGCTGCTGCCCCCCCCCCGCCTTGTACAGTAGCATGGCATGGGGGGCACAGATTAAGTTGCCCCGGGCACAAAATTGTTAGGGGTGCAAAATTTCAACACCCAGTGCTGGGCATGTGTAGAAGAGGGCAAGAGAGAATAATGTGGAAGAGATACCGTATTTTTCGCTCTATAGCATGCACCTGACCATAACACGTACATAGTTTTTAGAGGAGGAAAAACAAGAAAAAAATATTCTAAACGAAACAGCGGATGTATGATTTTTGTGGTTCATGCTGTGGCCACAGACATGTGATCTGACGGTGAGTTTGGGGTAGCCCAATGCAAAAATCCTGAGGATCCATGTGGATCCATGCTTTGTAACCACGTTTTTGCACCATTGAGGCCCCGGGCAACAGTGGGTGCGTGATTTTTTTGGTAGCCATGGACATGCTATGTGATCTGATGGTGAATTTGGGGTGACCCAGTGCAAAAATCCTGAGGATCCATGTGGATCCGTGCTTTGTAACCATGTTTTAAGTGGGGAGGGAAGGAAAAGCACTCAAGGGACAAGGAACACGCGTGGGGTGGGTGGAGAAGGATGCTGTTAATAATGCAGAAGAGGGGTATAAGAGGAGAAGGCTCCTCTCCTCTCCCGCTTTGCTCCTTTAAAGCAAGCAGGCTCTCTGTCCCTCTCTCCTCCCCACTCAGCGGGTCTTCTCCCGCTTTGCTATTTCAAAACAAGCCATGGAGGGAAGGAAGGGGAACCATGGATCCTCTGCTCATGACTGCAGCAGATCCCCCCGCCATCCATAGCCATTCGCTCCATAACACGCACAGACATTTCCCCTTACTTTCTAGGAGGAAAAAAGTGAGTGTTATGGTGCAAAAAATACGGTACTTAGAAAAATGTTTTAAAAGGAAGGTTTGAGGGGGGGAAAACATGTTTAAATCAGAGCAAGATGGAGAAGGCATTTCATTCTCCGGAATTACCAATTTATACCAACAGCTCTGGCTCCATTGTGAAGAAGGCGGAAACAATAATAATGTAAAGCTGCCCCATACTGCAAGCAAGAGGAATAGGCATGGCAACTGTTTCTGAAGCAGAATCCATTAAGGAGGGAGAGTAGAAGACAAAAGGTAGAGGTGGATCCATCTCTGCTGATGTCAACTGCCAGGTCATGCAGCAAAGGGGGGTTGGTGGGTTATACTGCACTTGAGAGGGACCTGGACTCCAAAGAGCAGCTGCGCTCTCCTCCTTTCAAGAGATCAAACAGAAGCAGCAGAGGAGTCTTGGCACGAACATCTAAAAGAGAACTGAGGTTAGTAGAGAGGGAGGAACTTTAAGCCTCAGGCTGCACTTGCACACTAACCTGAGAGAAAGTCCTGCTGAACTGAATGGGGCTCACTTCTGAATAAACATGAATAGGATTGCACTGTGGGGCTAAAATGTATGCAGATGTATACATGGGAGTAAGCATCATTAAATGAGTGTGACTTGCTCCAGGGCAAGCGATTCATAGGTCTTTTTCATTTTGGAAGAGGTAGATTGCTTTTTAAACGAATGAAATGTATCCCCCCCCCCCTCTGCATGTTGCCTGCATGAATTTTAACACTCCCCCCCCCCCATATGACTACTGTTTAAAGCTGCATACAAATGATAGGTTTTTTAAAGAGAGGAAGGAAAGAAGCTTGGGACAGGAATCAATTGGTATCCACATACTTTTTTTTTTTTGTCCCACTCTTGTTTCTGGTCAAACAGGTTTGGCAGGATTTGAAACAATACAAAAACCTGACATACCTGTTTTCCAAACATGGGATGAGGGTTCATACCATGAATAGCAATCCCATTTTCAAACAACCTTTAACTTTTTTGTGGGGGGATAACGAAACTATTCTCTCTTTAATTTAATTATCCTCTTTGGATTGGAACATTTAAAACTTCAACAGAATCTATCTTCTCTGCTCTCCGGGTTTTGTGTTTAACCTCACTTGGGTTCGCAGAGTACCGTACTTGAGAATCAAAGAGTATAGCAAAATGCATAAGGAGGAAATCTGAACTGGAAGAGGTACCTTCTGAACAAAACCCTCACCCCCTGACTCCCAAAGGTGGAGGGACTGGGTTTTCCCATTCAGTATACCCTGTTTTCTTCTGTGACCCATAGACATGTAAGTGCCAGGGCTGTGGAGTCTGTCAAAATTCCTGACCTAGCCAACTTGTTGCATGATCAGTGAGTACTGAAGAACATGATTGTTGCTTTTGTGTCTGTCATCCATGAGAACTCACAGGCTTCAACACAGACTAATGAGGGTTTTTATTATTATCATTATTGATAGCTGGTGTTTGAAAGTTTTTAAACAGAGGATGTTTTTAAGCAGAGTTTGGATGGCCATCTGTCATGGATGCTTTAGCTAAGTTTCTTGCATTTTGGGGGATTGGACTATAAGCATATCCAACTCCCAAGAGACTGTGTTCTACTCCCAGTATAAAAAAACTGGCAGTGATCTACCCATTGTCATTGGAGGGAGAAGGAGCGTGCGTGGGGTAGGTAGATTGCCCAGAGTTGTTGAGCTTTTTTGGGGAGGATTGCACAGAGTTTTTTAGCTTTCCCCCCATAACTTTTTGTACATGATAAGGATCCTGTGAACTACCAGGATCTGCTGGGAATCTACTGGTAGATCACAATCTACTGGTTGGACATCCCTTTGACCCTTGGGGTCCCTTCCAACTTTACAATTTTATGGTTCTATGAAATTTCACCCCAGCTTTGGAAGTCATGGGGTGGGGGCGGGGGGGTGCATTGGGCAAGTCTCCCTCTCTTGTCAGACTCAGTTTCCTGACTGCAATTATTACAGAGAGAAGATGCATAATACCACATGTTTGAAGAACACAGTAGAGTAATAATGATAGTAAAGAAATAAATATGTGCTCAAGCACAGAAGTAAGGTTCTTAAAAAGGTAGGACATTGCAACAGGAAAAGGGGATCAGGCTTCCTCTGTCCCTCTCTTCTAAAGCAACAGTGGGGAAACATTTGCCCTGGAAAGAACTTTTCTAAAAGCTGAAAACTCCTTGCAAAGATACGTGACTTTTCATTGTTCACCATATCAATCAGGAGCCCATAACAGGCACATTAGTACAATCCACTGGTCAATGTGCCCTGTGCAGGCAACATCCACTACTGGTGTGCTTCTACTCACATAGATGATTCAAATCATACACAATGCATGCTGATCAAATTTAGCTAAACAGGAAAGATGATCTGCATGTATTTCTAATATAGCTAAACAAAATTTTCCCTTTGTTTTAAATTTCCACAGCTATTTCGTCTCAGTATCATAAGCCCCCTAATACATACTTCTCAGGGTTTCTTCTAATTGCACAGGACGCTGAAATTCAAAGGGCTGAAGGAGCAATTGGCTTAACTGGACATTGTTTGACATCCTTCAACTTGTAAGATTCCAAGGCTTTATTTTGCATTCAGATTTTGACTCAGTCCTCCTGAGTCGGCCACTGTATTTCCTTGTTTAGTAACTGGTGTCATTTCCCTAGACCTTTTCCCCAGCTCTGCTTGTTCTCAAAACAAGCATGTGCTGGCTTGAATGGAAAAGGAAATATAATAAAAAAAATATTTTCCTGCAACCGTATCACATTACCTTTTCTATTAAAACAAAATATTGACAGGTCAATAGAGACCTAAAAGTAATTATAATTATTTAGCAATAGGAAAGGACATCAAAAGTAGTTATTCTGATGACAGAGTCAGCTTTGATTGGAACCCTGTGGTGGAGAGGACTCTTCCTACAATGCCATTGTCTTTATAAATTACTTGGTTAATTTAGACCATGATTGAGGGACCTATGGCCTTCAGCTATTGCTGGACTACAACTCCCATCATCCCTGCCCATTGCTGGAGCCCAACAACTTCTTGATTGAAATGCTTGATGGCCAACCTGTCTCTAATTTCAGGGGACTGCTGTCTCAATGGTGTCCCAGGGTAACTGAGGCTGAGAGGAACTGAACCAGAAAAGTCTAACTGCAAGATTTCAAGCCTTGTCACCCCATCAGCAGCCTCCCTCTCCTCCCCTTGCCATCTCCTCCTCTTTCCTTCTCTTGTATATGTCCTTGTGATTTGGAGATTAGTGGCAAGAAAGTCATGCAACTGCCCTTTTCACTCTGCCAGCACTGTTTTTCTGCTGTGTTTTCTTCCAGCATTTTCCCACCTGCTCTCCTTTCCTTTATCTTTCCTTTCAGATCCGCTACATCCCAGGATGAGCCTGTTCCATTCCTCGCTGGTGCTCCTATTACTCTTCAGCGCTCCCTTTGGAGAACCAGCTGGCAGCTATTTCCCTCTTAAGGACTCCTGGCATGCAGGTAGCAAGTGGTATCAGTTGTGACCCGTTCCTACATTTAACCTGCACTCTTGATTCCAAGATCAGGAGTGTCATTTTAGTATTTTGATTTTCAAACATGGGCTGCATTAATTCATGCTGGACCCCACTATGCCGATCTGCAGGGGACCACTGTGGACTCTATAGTCCATGTGGCTAATTCTTAGGAAGGTGTGGGTATCGCAGATGTACTTACCTCCTACCTGCCTCCCTTTGGGAGAGAACTGTGGCTCAATGCAAAAGGTCCCAGCTTCAGGCCCACTGCATGTGTAGGACTGAGAATGAATTCTAACTGAAACCCTTGAGAGCCACTGTCAGTCGATGTAGACCATGGATGAGGAACTCTTGCCCTCAAATGTTGAACTCCAACTCCCATCAGCCCCAGCCAGCATGGCCAGTGGCCATGGATAATGGGATTTGTAGTTCAACAACATAGAGAGAGCAACGAGTTCCCCTGGTATAGAAAATATTGAGCTAAGTAGGCGAATGGGATGACATAAGGCAGCTTTCTACCTTCTTATGCTTTTCCACCAGGGTGCTTTCCACATGCCTCACCATTTGTGAAAGTTAATGGTGGGGAGGGGATAATGCAAAATTTACTTTTCAACAGGTTTCTCACCCCACCCCAACAGTGAGCCTCAAATCCCCCCCCCTCTCTCTTCCTCATTCTCCCTAGGGGAACTTTCCAAAAACATTGCCAACCCAAGCCACTGGGCTGATGCCATCCCATGTCCACAAAGGAAGTCCACACCACCTTTTATGGACAAGCGTCAGGAGCAGCAGCAGCAGCTACGGCAAAGGATGCCTCCAGGGAAGAGCAGAGTTGTCTCCGTCCCACAGGGGGCCTTGCTGGTGGAACGGGAGAATGATCTCTCCACCTACAACTGGAACTCCTTCGGTTTAAGATATGGCAAGAGACAAGTGTTGCCAGCAAAGGAGAAATTATGAAAGTGTGGGGCTGCCATAGCCAAGTATGGTGGTCCGGGGGGAGACCTCAGGGGAGAGGAACAGGGAAAGCTCTGTATTGTGGTGGTTTCTTTCTTTGCTCTTCTGAAGGAATGGAAAACAGTTTATGGTTCTCAGTTCTCTGAAGTTCACAGTAAGATGCTGGCATTTCAGCAGAGCAAGGATGGAAACATATGTTTGTTTTTGAAGTAGCAAGCAGGTCATTGCTTATTTCTTGCACCAGTTCTAACTGGATATTATAATAATGACCATGTTCATTCTGTTTTCACTAAGTGGTGTATACTATATAGTATTACAATGGCATAAAAAAACAGGGAAGGGGCAAAGCGTTTGGATGTCCACAAGTTGTTGTGTTAAACTTTTCTGTCTACTTGTCTATATCGCATGCATAATTGTATAAACTTCTATTATGTCACCTCTTACTTGTCTTTTCTCTAAACTGAAACTCCCAAATGCTAAAAACTCTTCCTCACAGGCCCGGCGCAACCATTAGGCAAGGTGAGGGCACTGCCTCAGGCAGCAGAAGCCCCACCTGCCCTGCTGCCTCCATCAGTGATGGAGAAGTGGCACCAACACTGGCACCCATTTTGGGCAAGATCTCACCCCAAATTGGTGCAATCTTGCCCCAAATCAGTGCTGATGGCAGCACTGTTTCTCTGCCAGCGGTGGATGTGGGAGATTGTGTGATGCAGGTGGTGGCAGGTAAAATATGGCAGCAGTGGCAGCAGCAGTGGCAGAGCAGCATGCCACTTCCCGATTCATCACAAGCAGCAAAACAGGGTGCGCCACCCCTGCTTTCTTGTAGGGGAGTTGCTCCACCCCCTTGATCATTTTGACTGCCATTTTCTGAACCTTATGCAGCTCTACAATATCCTTTTAGCGGTGATGCAACCAAAGGAACTTTGGCAAAGGAACTCTAGGGCTGGGGGCATATGGTCTACATTCCCATGATGTATAGTCTTCATTTCCTAGTCTTCATTCTCACGATGTATAGAAACAGCAACAGTGGCTGAAATTCGTTGTAAGGGACACACACAGCCCCTAACAGCAGTTGTTGGGTAAAGGTTTGCGTAGTTAGCAAAAACAACAACACAAGTCTCAAGTTAGATTAGACCTCAGATTTTGCCATTAGAATGTTCTGAACTCCCATAAAACTCAGATGTGACATGCCCTGCTCAAACCTATAATTCATTCCCAGAACCCAAGAAGCACAAATAAGGCTTTTCCAGAAGCAGATAATAACTAAAGACTGCTACTGCCCACTGTTCTGGTGACTATTTCTGAGTCTTTCTCTTGCCCTTCTTGTTTTTTGTCCTCTTTCTTAGCAGTGTGAGCCCCTGGCCCCATTGCAAAGCATCATTTCCTTGCTCACTAATAAGCTCATGAACGCTACTGTGTTTGCCTAGCTGCACAAACAATGCACAAAACCCTTTGGATCCTTTCAATTTCACTTTAGATCTCAGCTGCTAATTTTTACAGAGAGGTTGGGCCACTGGAGGAAGTAATTGAAAAATTATTTGCAGGGACTTGGGCAGCTGAGAGACCAATGGCTGCTTCTCTGTGTGCCAGGATGGCAAGAGGGGAGATTTAGAAACAAACGGCCCCAGGATTAGGGGAAGAAGACTCCCTTTTGTGCCATGTTTCTAGGCACAGCTTCTGTGCATTACAGCTCCGTGTCCAAGCAATTTCCCCCTCCCCATCAGCTCTTTCCGCATGCAAACCTACTCTTTATTGCTGAATCGGAGCAAACAGCAGTTCATGGAAAACCAAAGACCCTCCAAGTGTCCCCATTTTCCAGGGACAGTCCTGGATTTACAGAAGTTGCAGAAAGTCCTGTCCACAAAAGTACAATCAGCACGTAAATCACTTCAGAATAAGCAGAGCAAACATCCACAACAACCCAGTAATGGGGCAGAGAAAACACAATCATGGGGTGGAGAAAGTGGATGAGGGAAAGCTTTTCCCTCTCCATTCCTCATAAATCTAAAATTCAGGGTCATCCAATAAAACTGATGAGAAGAGGATTCGGGACAGACAGAAGCAAGTGTTCTCTTTTCCTTTTACACAGGGCATAAACCATTGATGGAACTTGCCTCTGTAAGATGTGGTGATGATGGCTACCAGCTTAGATGGCCTTAACAGGGGATTAGACACATTCCTGGAGGATCAATCTGTCAACAGCTACTAGTCATGGCTATATGCAGTCTCCCAGTGGGCTCAACAAAAGGAGAGTGATTAACTTTGTATCCTGCTAGTGAGCTTCTCATGTACATCTGGCTGGCCACTATGGGAAACAGGATGCTGAACTAGAAGAGCCATTGGTCAGATCCATTGATCTTATGTTCTGAGCCCAAACAACTCCTGCAATGTGAAGAAACACTACAAAAAGCCCATCAACGTTCATTGGCACCTTTAGATCCTTGATTTATTTAATTTATATATAAGATTTCCTACTCACCCTTCACCAGGGATTAATTTCATTTCTTAGGCCGAGCTGCTGCATTTCAAATTCTGTTCCTGGATTCTCACCAGCTCTGATCTGTCTCCTCCTACTACTTTGATCTACTCAAGAGAACCCTGTCTCCTCCTTTAGTGCTTCTTTCGGTTAGCACTAAGTCGATGAGAAATATTAGAGGAGGAAACAGGAGATCAGAGGAATGCAAAGAGAATCTCGAGAATAAAAGCTTCTCTAACTTAAGTTAGCAGTCTCTAGCATGGGTCTTGAGGAGACTGCAAGGATGACATTGGAGAGAACTTTCCTGTACAGGTAAAGGAGCCTATCCCCTCGGGAAAGCCACTTCCGGCCTGCCCAGGAGGTGGGGTTGCGGGCTTCACGCCCACCCCCACGTGAGCGGGGGCTGGTTTCAGCCCCCGCGAGAGCAGGGGAATCCCGGCCGCGTCTTCCCCCCCAGCCAGCCAATCGGCTGGCTGGGGGGCGTGGCCTGCCCTATTTAGGGCCGGCGCAGAGGGGGCTCGCCCTCTTTTCGCCGGCTAGCCCCCATGTTTTCCCACCCTCCCTCCCTTTAGGTAGGCTTTAGGTAGGTCTCTGACTTTGCTATGGACTTCGGTCTGTCACTGCAAGGGGCATGGTAGGAATTTTTCCCAATTGGCAATTTACAGCCATTTGGTTTTTCACCTACCTTGCAGCAACTCGTCACAACTCCTCGGCATTGGCGGTTAGGCATTGGTAAGAAGGGGTTAAGAAGATGTGGGGGGGGGAGCAACGCCATCACCTCCCCCCAGTGAACGAAGGGTGGTCTGATAAAGGACTCCGGGAGGCGTGGCCCTGTCCGAAGCCTATGGAGGTGTGGGCCAAAGGCACGCCCCCACCCGCGGTGACCCGGGAGAGCTCCTAGTTGACTTGCCTCAGCAGGAGACTCCCCCTCTATGGTGTTAACCCTTCCCGTGTCTCCAGCAAATGGGCTGGAGCCAGATAGTCGATAGGACCAATGCCTAAGCCAATGCCTCTCATTCCTGAATTCAATAAAGTTGTGGCCTAATTCGCTCATTTAACCTTAATTATGGTGTTTTGTGTCTTTATTTATCCTGGTGGGGGGGCGGGAACTCGCCACGCAATATGAAATACTGGCAGGTACAAGTGTAATGTGCCTGTGGCAGCCCAGGGCTTTCAACTGAAGTGCCCAATGAGAGGTTAACATCAGATTTAACAGGACACAGCAGCAGAACAATGAAAAGAGCTCTCAGACCCAGGAGAAATAATTGGCACATAATATGATACAACAAAAAAGTTATTGAGATTTGAATAGATGCTATACTCTCATAAAAGTGTGGATGAGCCCTGATTATCCAACTCAATCATTTCCCTATCTGACACAGTTTGTGTCCCTATCTGACACATATGGCGGGCATATGCAGTAAACTGACAGATGAATGCAAAGAAATAAAATGAGAGGCAGGATCAGTGTCCATGTGAAGTTTCCATGGGAGTGAACCACATTATTACTTTATGTGATTAAATTGTGGTCTATGGATCCCTCAAGATGGGGGATTTTGTTTGTGTGTGCTTGTGTGTGCTGACGCAATAGTAGTGGATTTATACTGGACTGCTCAAGTATCATTTTTTCTATTAGTTGTTGTGCAATGCTTCCCCAGTTTCACTGCATTATTGCCATCTGGAGGGCCACTCTTGTGCAAACATGTAACAGAAGCAGCACTAACACCCATCCCAAGTGTTTGTGGCATGAAAAGTTGCAGGATTTCGGCAGGAAGCTATGGGACATGCACCAACTGGAAATGAAGCAGTATAGTATGTATGCCTGCCCCAAAACATTAGCATGTGAAAACGGTATTGAAAGTGGGGACCCTGATATCATCATGAGCAGAAATCATAATGAACTTACACTAAAAATGGACAATTGTAGCAGAACTGGGGATATCAGTCCTACAACTTCTTTCCTCTTAATTTAAAACAACTCCTGTATCCTGAAGTTATGTGAAAGATACTGCCCTGATGGGATTGTGCTCTGAATATAAACAAGGCCTACTGGGTGACCTGAAAGTGCATTTATTTCTGCCATCTCCTCTCCTGCATCTTTCTCATATCTCTGTCCCAGCTAGCAAGCAAATGCAAACAGGGGTTGGTGATTTTTTGACCCTCTGGCTGGAAGGGTTTGCCTAAGGGCTTGCAGGCTGGGCAGTGTGACGTAGTTGCTGGAGCCTTAAAGGGTGGGAGTCTTGCAGTCCCTGCGTGGGAAAAGGCCTCTGGTTCCTGCAAAGAAGAAGGCTCAACAATGACCTTGTGGAGCCAGGCTGACCAAGAATGGGCAATCCGTAAAGGAAAAGGAAAGGGATTAAAAGCAAGGCAAAAGGCGTTAAAGTCTACACTGGCATAGGCATAGAGTGAAGATCTAAGTAGTGAAAATCAGATGGGGAAATTGCATGCAGAAAACTCTGCTCTATCCCGACTGCTGTGATTCACATAAGCAAGAGTTGTGTGGATCCAAGAACAGTTTAACTGCATCATGTGATTTTCTTTAGCAACCAGCAACTCGGTCTGCCTTAGTATGCTACTGTACAATCCAGTTTCAATAGCTTTGTTCAGGATCTGCATATGTCATGTATGCTCTAAGTATTGTTGCACACCATCCCAATCTCTGAGCAGTGCAAGATCCCAGGGGTTCCAGGTGCTTGCCCAGAGTTTGTGTTTCCTTTGGAAATGACACAGAGCAGAGACTGTGGTGACTTTATGATATATGATTTATATATCACATATATACAGCATGAGCCTACAATGGAGGGGTTCTCAGCATCAACACCCCAAGAGGGTCTTCATAGAATTGTAAAGTTGGAAGAGACCCTGAGGGTCATCTAGTCCAACCCCCTGCAATGCAGGGATCTCAACTAGATCATACACAACAGATAGCCATTTGACCACTGCTTAAAAACCTCCAAAGAAGGAGAGTCCACCGCCTCTCTTGAGTCTGTTCTGTTTAACAACAGCTTCTACCGCCAGTAAGTTCTTCCTGTTGTTTAGTCAGAATCTCCTTTCTTCTAACCTGAATCCATTGGCATCAATGGAAGGCTGCACCAGCCTGTGTAGGGTTGGGAGACGTTGGGGGACCAGTGCGGTCTGGTGTGAGGACGGAAATGCAACGTGTTCCCCTGCTAATTCCTTCTCTTTTAGTAACTACTAAGAGCAAACGACTTCCTTTTAGGCTGTACTTCCTTCCTGCTTCTTCTCAGTCAGTATCAGTATGAGCTAATACTGTGGTTCCCAACATGGGGCACACGTCCCACAGGGGGACAATTTGATTTTTAAGGGGGGCAATTCAAGAATGAGTTATTAACAGTTAATGGCCTTTTAGATTTCCTCCACATGAATAGGAGTTCACTTTTTGAATAATAAGAATTATATGTCAAAGGGGGAGGCATCAGTATTTTAGAGATGCTTAGGTGGGGCATGGCCAAAAAAAGGTTGGGAACCACTGAGCTAATGTGTGCTAGTGTCAGCTTCTTGGCTCCAACTCAGTCACATGTAAAACCTGTGCTCAGAATGGCTTTTTTGCCATGGACAATAAACCTTACCTTTTCTTCATCTCTTCAAGTAGCAGTCTCACCAGACTATTGCCTTTTGCACAGTGCTGCGATACATTTATCAAACTCCAAGAGGGGGAGTTTAGCTCCCCTTACCCACACATTTCTGTGGCTCTTTAAAGTGGCCCTCCAAGGCGTCTTTCGCACTTGCATCTGGAGATGCCAGGGATCCACTCGGCCGCATGCAAAATGTGTGCATTCCCAGTATGCACTCTTCCCATATGTTCTGTTTGGCCCCAATATGCCAGTTGTACCACAAGTTAATGCAAATGTATATTTTTTGCCAAGATAGGTTTTACATTTGCAGAGCAGGCAGATTATTCAAGCTGGCGTAAGCTGTGTGCTTGTGAAAATCCATCAAACGCTTCCCATGCCTCTCTCCGTCATATAAAAAGTCTCACCCAAAGGTTACTGAGGCCATCACAACAGAAGTAACTTGGCTGACACTTGGAGGAGCTCGCTGTTATGCTGCCATATGTGCCCTCCTCCTCCCACCAAATCCCAAGTGCCTGTAATATTATTTCATTGAAAGACCTTGTTGCCAGCCCCTTTAACCTGGCCTTTAACCTGTTCGGGGGCGGGGGATGAGCTTGGGAAAATCCCTGGTCACAAGCATGATGCCTGACACAGTGTGTGGGAAAACAGAGTTTATTTATTTACCCTGGTAACTGCCCACAGAGGTAGAAGGTTGCCTTGACCAAAAAGAGGGCAATTCATTACCCCTTTTTCAAAAGGCAGTCTAAAGCGGCAAACCAAACTGGGAACAAGTCCCACTGAATTCCATAGAAATTATTTCTGAGTAGACATGGTTAGGATTATACTATATTGTTAAGGTCTGAGTGCATGACCAGTTCCTTTTAGTTCACATACAAACTTGTATGCTTCTGCCCACCCCATAGCATTTGGCACCTGAAGCAGCTGCCTCACTCTGCCTAATGATAGGGCCATCACTGCTGCAAAGCACTTCTAAGAATTTTTTTGAGGCAGAAATGCTGGGCCAGGCCCATATTTATTTATTTATTTCACTTATATCCCACCCACCATAGGACTCAAGGTAGCATACACAGGGCACTGATCTGACTCAGATGTTCTCAAGGGGCAAAGTGGCTTCATCAGCTACCTCTGTATCATCGAGTAAGAGAGGATAGCAAGAGATCTATACAGTTATCTACCTTCCCCCCTGCTTAATACAGCTCAGAGTACTCCCTACCACCACCACAAAAATAGATACTCCATATTCTGTGAAATAGTAAAGGTAAAGGGACCCCTGACCATTAGGTCCAGTCGTGGCCGACTCTGGGGTTGCGGCACTCATCTTGCTTTATTGGCCGAGGGAGCCTGCGTACAGCTTCCAGGTTATGAGGCCAGCATGACTAAGCTGCTTCTGGCAAACCAGAGCAGCGCATGGAAATGCTGTTTACCTTCCCGCTGGAGCGTTACCTATTTATCTACTTGCACTTTGACGTGCTTTCGAACTGCTAGGTTGGCAGGAGCAGGGACTGAGCAACGGGAGCTCACCCCATCGCGGGGATTCGAACTGCCGACCTTCTGATTGGCAAGTCCTAGGCTTTGTGGTTTAACCCACAGTGCCACCCGCATCCCTCTGAGAAATAGTACAGGCCTGTTAATTTCAATTTTCACTATTGCTTTAGTAATTGCAAGTGTTCACTGGAGTCCACCTGCTAAGGATCAGGAACATAAAATATTTTCTAAGAAATGCTATTAAATAAAAAGAGCAAGACTGACCTACTTAGGGGTATGTTTAAATTTGTTCCACAATAATAAGCGGGATCTTGATTTCCTCATTGAGCTACGTACGCTGTGCTAATCATGGAAGAGAGTGAGTCCTCATACGCACGCCTTCATGGGCTCTGGCCAAGCTGCCCTTTGCCAGGAAGTGAGGTCAAGCTTAGCATCCCAAAGGCACTCCCCCCCCATCAGCAAAATTTATTACTCCTTCCCTACCAATCAGTACTGAGCAGAAACTCAAGTTCGGCACAGCAACTTTTTCTATAAAAGCCCAATGGACGTGGGTTCTCTTTGTATACAACACCAGAGTGAAGGCTCTGCTATCCAAAGCAGCAGTAGGATGCCGTGGTCCTGGGTCTTTGCAGTGGTTTGCTGCTTCTTGTGCTTTTCCGGTGATGCCTTCCAAAGGTAATGTGCCTTCTCTTTTCAAGTCAAGTCAAGTCAAGGCCTAGTCTTGGGAGAACTGCCTGCTTCCCAGCGCACGATGAATGCATAGGCTAAGTACCTGATGCAGCAGGGTCAAGGACAAATCAGAATTCCCTGATGAGGTGTATGTAGCTACTGTGCTGGGATTGATGTTAGCATTCACATGTTTTTCCTCCAGCCCATTTTGTATTATATGTGACTGGTGGCAGGTGGGAAGCTGTACTTACGTAGGAGAGAATAGACCACCATGGTGTACTTCAAATTGGGGGAAGGTAGAATTGAAGAAGTTGAAGGCATGGGTGAAGATATAATAAGAAACGAGTCAAAAGGCAGAGTTGGGGAGCAAGAGTATGGATAAAGCCTGTTAAGGCTGTGTAAACACTATATACCTTGTTTTTCGCTTTATAAGATGCATCAGACCACAAGATGCACCTAGTTTTTGGAGAAGAAAAACAAGAAAAAAATTATTCTGAATCTCAGAAGCCAGAACAGCAAGAGGGATCGCTGAGCAGTGAAAGCAGCAATCCCTCTTGCTGTTCTGGCTTCTGAGATAGCTGCGCAGCCTGCATTCGCTCCATAAGATGCACACACATTTCCCCTTACTTTTTAGGAGGGAAAAAGTGAGTCTTATAGAGGAAAAAATACGGTACCTTTATTGTACAGTGCTACCTCGGGTTAAGAACTTAATTCGTTCTGGAGGTCTGTTCTTAACCTGAAACTGTTCTTAACCTGAGGTACCACTTTAGCTAATGGGGCCTCCTGCTACCGCCGCACGATTTCTGTTCTCATCCTGAAGCAAAGTTCTTAACCCAAGGTACTATTCTGGGTTAGCAGAGTCTGTAACCTGAAGCGTCTGTAACTTGAAGCATCTCTAACCTGAGGTACCACTGTACATTTGAAGCCCCTTCTTTCCCTCAAAGAATTCTGGGCACTTGTTAAGGGTTGCTGGGAATTGTAACTCTTTGAGGTATAAACTCCTTTAATCCCAATACTATGGAAACGCCCTTTGATTTGATGAGTGGGTTATATGTAAAAGGAATAAAAAAAGTGGACACAGAAATAGTAAGAACTGGTAACAAACTGTCCGGTGGAAAGGTTGCAAAAAACAAAGTCTAGACTGTGGTGAGGGGACAGATTGTATGGTGATGTTTTCACCAGAGAAGATAAAGAAAGAAGAAGAGGGTGGAGGCAGTACAACTTTGGACATACAGATTGGCATAAATCACCTCAGCAGAGAAGTGAACAGCTGAATTTGGGAGACAAGCCTGCAATAAGCACATCCTTTCCTTTAAGCTGCTACTTAAAATTCAGTGCTGCATATTGAGTTCCACTGAGAAATCAAGGCAGGTCTCCAGAAAATTGTGATTAGGCTTTGTTGCCTAATGTGGACTAAATTTAAACAAGCGTCAGCAAAGCTGTTTTGGAGGGGCGGAAGGTAGAGGAACACATGTCCGTCCCCCCCCATACTTTTGAGATTGAAACTGTGACCTTTCAAATGCAAAGCATGTTCTCTACCCCTGAGCTATGCCATTTCCCCCCTAATCAATGAAAGGGTCTCATAAGAGAACAACTGCTTTTCCCTCCCCATTTCTGGAAAGGTGCTAATAATGACATATCCTAGGTCCCTGCTTCTACATAACAATACACTTTCCCAATAGCTATGCCACAGCAGCACTGCAGAAATTTAAATCTGGATGGCAGCCCCAAAATCAAGGCGGACCATTGAAGTAAATCGCTGCAGGTGAAGGAATCCTAGGAACCCTTATAAAGATAAAGCGAAACATTGATGTCTGTCCTCAGTGTGGTAACCTGAAACAGAAGCATATTCTTTGTGGCTATTATTGTGCAAAGGTTAAACGGGAGACAATTGCCATAAGGAAAGAAATATGGGCACAGGAGGGAGGACCACATAAGGCTCCACCCATAGAGACTGTTGTACTGTATGAGGGAGAGAAAGCTAGAGATGAAGATGAAGGCAAGCGGATCATAGAAAGAACAAGGAAGCGCCCATCTTTGTTCACACAGGACTGATTATGTAACACAGTGGAATATTTGGTCACAAAATCCTTGCACTCGCAGAGTAAAAATAGCTGAAAAAATGCTACTGATAACACTTACCCCAGAAAGGGTAAATTTTAATTGTATTTTTTAATTTGCCATTGTAGTACAGCATCACTGCTGTACTTTAAATGTTACAAAGAAGATTCTAAGGGAAGAAGCGACTGCATTTGGTAATTGTACTTTTGGAAATTACCTGGATGGCTAATTTAGCTTCTGTAAACTTAGCTGATTTTGTCATTGTATTAAAGTTGGTTAAGCAAAGTCAATCATTTGCAGGAGCAGATTCTTACGGCATCTATTTGGTCATATTACACTGTACTGTGTATTGGGGGGGGGGGGAACCATGGATTTAAACTGCATTTGTAAATGAAGCATATTCAGCAATCTGCCAAGTCTGGTTAACCATTGTAGACAGTAGTGGGATTGTGAGAGAGGGTGCAGCCAAGCAGGTATGGGAGTCCCTGTGATATAAAAGGAAGGAGTGGTTGGTCCTCAGGAATAGAAAAACAAGTTGTAGAGCAACAAATGCAAATAATGATGGGGAAGCATTGTGTAGGTGGGTGGCAATAAAGAATTATGCTTATGTAACAAACATGAAGCATCCTTCCCTTAATATTGGAAAAATAATAATTTTTAAAACATCCAAAATGTAAGGACCACAAATTTATGCAGGTTTGAAGCTGTGGACAACAATATGCAAGACTAAAGAACATGCTTCAAAAACTGCTAAATGACTTTTAAATAAAATTGTGTGATTCTATTCTCTCTCTCTTTAAAGCTAGATTAAAACTAGAGGAAAATTACTTGCTGACAGTCCATTGCAAGCATTTACTGCCATCTAGAGCAAGTGAGAGGTATCTTCCAAGCCAAGGCAGCTGTCATCTGTGAATCAAGGCTGCTTCCCCCTTGCAGCAAAGTCTGAAAGTGGCCTCAAACAAACTGTATTTCCTCACCAGCATGACTTTAGTTCTTGCAGCAGTTTATTCAGCTCACTGTGGGGTGGAAGTGGGAGAGGCATTCTGGATATCCCAGAGAAAACACAACAGCATTAGAAGAGCTGGTTCAGACTAAAGAGCCTTCTAATCCAACACTGCATTCTCACAGTGGCCACCCAAGTTTTATAATTCCTTTCTTAACACCTTTCAGGATTCCGCTTAAGAAAATGCCCTCAATCAGGGAGACCCTGCAGAAGATGGGGATGGAAGTGTCTGATGGCTTCCCTTCAATGGAGCACAGTCAATACCATCTTGGCGAAGCGCTTCATAATGTGACAGCACCTACCACCCTCACAAACTACAGAGATGTGAGTGTTTGATGATGCCCCTTGAGCAAGCGAGTCAGCAGATCAGGGGAGCCCAAGAATCTTTGTAGAGATATTTATGGAACGTGATGCGATGGAGGGCCCTTCCACCTGTCCTTTTAAACCATGCATCCATTATGATTTGTGCTTATGATGGCAACAGGGTGGTTTTGCACGATCCTGCATTCCTCACTGCGTACACCTGCAAAGGTGGTTTTTTTTTGGGGGGGGTGGATGCACTGCTTCATCTCCCATCAGTGCAGGTCCTGTAACTTTCTGCAAAAATGCTGTAGTTTTTATAGTACAAATCTTTCAGGATTGTTTGTGTGTTGCACTTTTGTGGTGCTGTAGAACATTGCTTGCAGATTTGTTATAAGTTACTGAGCAGCTTTTAAATGTTATAAATAAATAAAATGAGAGTGTTCCCCTCCAGATGCTATAATAGCATTTGGAACACATCACAATACAACTAAGAAAGCAGAACAATGTGTAGTTGGTGCAGCATCAGTCTACCACTCATACATTATTATAGCATCAATGATATGTTGCCAAATGCAGTCTGGATGGGCACTAAGATTTAGGAATCAGCAGCACCCACTATTTATTTGTATTGCAACATGTCTTTCAGACGCAGTATTTTGGTGAAATCAGCATTGGCACGCCAGCCCAGATCTTCAAAGTCATTTTTGACACAGGGTCGGCCAACCTTTGGGTGCCATCCCACCAGTGCTCCCCACTGTACAGCGCCTGTGGTAAGTGATAGTGAGTACCATGCATACTCAGAGAAACACATGCCAACAATATAGTATGGAAATGCCTGGATTCATGGTTTTTTCCCCATTCGAATGCATGGTAATTAAAACATTTGTTCATCGTGGAGTATGATCTGTTTCTGGTGCACCAATTAATATAACCTTAGTGTCTTTCTTTCCTATTAGCTTCCCACGCCCGCTACGACTCCTCCAAATCAAGTACATACAGGCCAAATGGAACTCAAATTGCAATCCAATATGGGAAAGGACACGTCAAGGGTTTCCTTAGCCAGGACATTGTGACAGTAAGTACTACAACGGGGTAGAAGGCTCCTTTCTTTCCACTCATATGCCTTCTTGCTTCTGAAGGAGGGGAACTGGCGCAAAGCTTTCCTCTATCCTGGCAGACACAAGGCCATTCACAGGCCTGGATTCTTCTATACCAAATCACTGGTTGAAGGCTATGACCTCTTGCACTCAATCAAGGAGAATCCCCATAGTCTGGACCAGCCTTCCCCAGGTTGATGCGCTTCAGATGTTTTGGGCTACAACTCCCATCAGCCCCAGCCAGCAAGGACAACGATCAGGAATGATGGGGATTGTAGTCTGAAACATCTGGCAGGGGGAACCAGATTGGGAAAGGCTAGAGCAGACTACCATGTGTCACTTCAACCACTAGATCAGGGATAGGGGACCTGCAGCTGACCTGCCAGGTGTTGTTGTACTGTCACTCCCATCATCCCTGACGAGCCTTGCTGGCTGCAGCAGATGGGAAGCAGAGTTCAACAATATATTGAAAGATTTGGCATTCAGCACTGTCACACTCTCCAAGTTATCTGAATGATGAGAAACTCCAGGGGCACAGTTCATTATAATTTGGAAGGAAGTCACAGGAGGCTGGTGAAGTTTTACAAAATTTATCTTTATTTACAAATATGCAGGTTGAACATTGGGGAAGAAAAACCCATGCCTGCTTTGCTCCTTAGCAAAGGTAACCTTTCTTTTCCTTGTTTCTTCTATCCAGGTTGCTGGCATTCCTGTTTTCCAGGTGTTTGCAGAAGCCACAGCACTCACTAACAAACCTTTCAACTATGCCCAGTTTGACGGAGTGCTTGGTATGGGGTATCCCAGTCAAGCCATTGATGGTGTTACCCCAGTGTTTGACAAGATCATGTCTGAACAGATTCTGACGTCAGAAGTGTTCTCTGTCTACTACAGCAGGTGATGGTTGTTTGGAAGAGCCTATGTGCCAGATAACTGGGAGCATAGGTGGTCTGGACAAATCCTTCACAAGGAACCAAAAACTCATTATCTAGTTCAGGCATCCCCAACCTTCAGCCCTCCAGATGTTTTGGACTACAATTCCCATCATCCCTGACCACTGGTCCTGTTAGCCAGGGATCATGGGAGTTGTAGGCCAAAACATCTGGAGGGCCGCAGGTTGGGGATGCCTGATCTAGCTGAAGCATGTTTTCAGTGGTAGAGTACATGCTGCTTTCCAGGTTCAATTCCTAGGACCTCCCATGTTCAATCAGGGGCATAAGAAGGCCCTATCTCCATTTCTTTGTGGCAGAGGGTGTGGCCTGAGGGCCACACACAGAGAGGCTACTGGGCCTTGATGTACAAACATTGGGGTTGCTCTTCTTTGCCTGGAAAGCTTAGTTTCCATTCACGCAGAGTTCAACATTGGCCCATCACTGCACCACTCTGAGTATCACTCCCCTCGCCACATTCTCAAGCACAAGAACACTCTCCTCACATTACTACCTATGCATGTTTTTTTGCTCCTGCCAACAAGAATCTAATCGACAGAACCTGAGGTATATCATGCCAAGTGTATCAGGTACAAGAGTGGGCAGGAAGGAGAAAGTGACTGCTTGTGATTTCTGTCCTAGGAATTCTGCGCTGAACACTGGGGGAGAAATCATCCTGGGAGGCAGTGACCCATCTTACTACACGGGGGACTTCCACTATCTCAGCATCAGCCGGGAAGGCTATTGGCACATTGATCTTAAAGGGTGAGGGATGCTGCTTTTTACTGCTCCAAGTAATTCACAAAAACTCCATCGTCGTGTGACAATCCAATAAACACTCCATTTATCAAACTTGGGTTCCTTTTTAAAAACAACAACAACAACAACAATCCTTATTGAGCTTTAAAATTGTACAAAACATATCCCCCCCCCCCCAAATATCCTTTCAAAATGAAAACAAGGACTTTAAAAGCATTAAGGAAGAGAAGGGAAAGGGTATGTGGAGGCATTTTCATACACCAGTTTATCCTTTCCTTAAATCAATATATAATGCAGCTGTAAAATCTACATTGCCTGGAATGTATAATTTTATTTATTTGTCTTTTTATGTATTCAGCGCTACATTAACACATTCATGGCCATAATATCACAAAAAATAGTCAAATAAACTTTCACAGGTGTGCTTGGTCTCTAGGGCTGCGGAACCCATTGCCCTCTAGATGTTGCTAGACTACAACTCCTATCATCACTGGTCTTTGGCCATGCTGGCTGATGGGTGTTGGTAGTCCAACAACATCTGCAGCGCCATAGATAACTCCATATATTAGCACATACATCCTATAGGTTACTTATCTTCTCTAGCTGTCAGAATGGCTGCTTCACTGCAAGGGCGAGGGTGGGTAGGGCATAAGGGTTTGTCTGAAACATGAAAGGCTCTTTTGCTTTCTCCACAGGGTTTCTGTTGGGGGCGAGCTGCTGTTCTGTCACGAAGGCTGCACGGCATCTGTAGATACCGGGACTTCCTATATCACGGGCCCAGCTAGTTCAGTGTCTATTCTGATGAAAGCCATAGGAGCTACTTTGTTTGAAGAGAAAGATGTAAGCATACTGAAAGGTCTCCTCCAAAAGCTTATCCTCTCTTGCAGTAGGTAGACAAAGAAATGACAGGTCAAAAAAGTCATGAGGAAAAACAGCAGTGGAACCTGAAGCCTGGTTGCTTTTCATGCATGCAAACACTCCCTTGGTGCCCTTGAATGCTGTTTTGTTTTGTTAAAAAGTGAAGCGCTGGGTCTCATATCTTAGTAAAAGTGCCATGCATGCCAGCACAAAATGGCTGCCATAGGTAGCAAAAGAAGACATGACAGTACTCGATGCCTGAGACTCCCATTACAGTAAAAACACTTGATTACAGGTGCAATTGTCAAGTCTGAAACTAGGAACCTTAGCACTGCCCCTTCTCCTTGTAAGTAATTTGCTGGTCTTCTCAAAAGTTGAAGAATATAGACAGTATGGATTTGGAGGCTGCTTTTGCTTACATGAAACCTAGATTGAAATCTAGGCATGAGGGAGATACTCCGATGGATATTAGATGGGCTTGGTCTTCAACTCTTGCCTGAAGTACTTTGCCCCACAGTTTTGAGTACAGGACCTAAAAGTTTCATTTTCCTATTAACTCCTTTCTCCTCTCACAGTATATCATCGAATGCAAGAAAATTCATTTGCTGCCTGATATCTCCTTCCATTTTGGAGAGAGAGCCTACATACTTAGTGGCTCCGCCTACGTCCTCCAGGTAAGATGCTGGGCAAGATTTGCAATAAACAGGAAAGGTGGAGGGCAGCTAGGAAATAGAGGAGTTGGGGTAGAAAAAAATTCCAGGGGAAAATTTTTGAGGTCTGATACTTTGAGCAATGGTGCAACAATAATAGGCACAGTGGAAAACAGGAGTGCCTGGCGTGCTCTGGTCCATGGGGTCACGAAGAGTCGGACACAACTCTTTTGTGTTTTGAGACTACAATTCCCATCACCCCTGACCACTGGTCCTGCTATCTAGGGATCATGGGAGTTGTAAGCCAAAAACATTTGGAGGGCCGAGGTTGAGGAAGCCTGATCTAAGGCAATAAAACTGTCTCACTGACTCACTTCCCTGCTTGGTTGTGCCATTCTCTCTGCAGCATTCTGAATATGGTCAAGAGTTCTGCACCGTGGCATTCTCAGGTTTTGATATTCCTCCTCCACTGGGCCCTCTCTGGATTCTGGGTGCTAGTTTCATCGGAGAGTACTACACCGAATTTGACCGGCAGAACAACCGAATTGGCTTTGCCACATCCCTCTGACACGGAAGAGTCCTGTTTCAGAGATTACTAACTTTTGAGAAGAAACTGCATAAACTGTGAAAGAGAACAGCGTAATAATATATTGTTTTCAATAACAAAAAGAGCTTGTGTCAATATGTATGCAAAGCCCTCCAATTATTCTGCTGCATTGCTAAAAGCTATAAAACAGTAACATCAAGAATCACATAATCCCTGGATTTCAATGTCCTCTTCCTATATTGTCAACTGAAGTCAGATAGCTGAAAGTTCTGCTTCCTATCTTAAAACTAGGACAGCTGAAATCTTTCCACCTTAAATTATAACCTGTAGAATTCCCTTTCCTGCTTAGAGGAAGTGACTGGGAAGTGTCCGTCTTCTGTGGTTACTTATTTCCCTTCACTTTTGTAGTTACTGACCTCCATACAAAAAGCCGTCCTTGTTGTGAGAGGGACAAGTCCTACTTGTTTTCAAGTGAAATACGATCAGGCTAGATATGGAAATGATAGCTAATGAACAAACGTGAGGAAAAACACAGTGTAAGAGAAAATGAAGGTCCCATGCAACACATCTGAACAATCCTGAAGCAGGGTTCATCTGGCAGTCTGGGTTTCTCCCAAAGAATCTTGGGAATTACAGTCTTGTGGAGCTCCTGAAACTATATCTTCCACTGAATGGGAAACATGACAGGATAGAACTGCCCTAGTTTAAGAAGTATAGTACAAAATCCTTATATGACACCCATTCTGATGTGGTAATTTTTTGCATTAACATTGCATGTCTGTAAGTGATTGCATAAAGCAAACTGAAGAACAGAATCTTCCATTTCATTTCACTCACTTAGTATATCTATATCCTGCCTTTCTTCTGTCATGGAATTCAAGATGACATATATGGCATTTCCAGGCATTTTCCACCCAGATACTTGCTAGACTCTCTACACCAGGGGTTGTCAACCTGGTCCCTACCGCCCACTAGTGGGCGTTTCAGGATTCTAGGTGGGCGGTAGGGGGTTCTACAGCACAAGTGGAATCCTCCTTCCATTGAGCACTGGTGAGAGGTAAGGAAATTTGTATTAGTGGGCAGAAGGTATAAAAAGGTTGACTACCCCTGCTCTACACTGACCTAACCTGCTTACCATCAGCCCTCAGACCATTCCGTTAGAAATCAAGCTAACGTTCTAATTTTGTCCATGGCCTAACTGTTGAAGGTATCGACTTAGGATGTCGTCAACTTTTTGAAGTCAATAGCAAGTGCATTAAAACAATGCATAGGGTAGAGAAAGTGGATATAGACAGGGACAGCCCGTCCAGTTTTGCCACCTGAGGTGAAACAGGAATTGCTATCTCCTGTCTGACAGCACACCACGATCCCACCGCTTCTGCACCCCGCATCCCACCCCTGCCACCACTAGAACACCCTGGCTCTCATGGAACTTGATGATAGCTTGGGCATTCCACAAAGCATTGCCACTCGGCTTCTCCTCTCAGGCTCAGGGAAACCAAGCAACAACGTGGGATGCAGGAACACCCTAGCTCTCGCCAAATCCAGAAGGAGTCAGGGCTTTTGCATGCCATTGCTGCTCATCTGCTCCACCTCAGGGGTGAGAAAGACAAGTGTCACTGCCATGTGACAGAATGCCTCCCTCTCACCAGTGAGAGGGAGGTATTCTGGCATCAACGGCAACAGTTGGGCAAGCAGAGCACTGCCTCTTGCGCTTTCACCACCTGAAGTGAGAGCTTCACCTTGCTTCATGAGCAGGCCAGTTCTGGATATACAGATGTTTTTCTCCTCTCTACAATACTAGAATTCAGGACCATCCAATGACACTAAATGAATAAGAGTCAGGGCAGTCGGGCAACAGAGAGTACTTCTTCACACAGCACATAGTTTAACTATGGAATTCACTTCCAGAAGAGGCAGTGGTGGCCACCAACTTGGATGGCTTTAAAAGAAGATTAGAAAAATTCATGGAGGATAAGGCTATCAATGGCTAAGATGGCCATGTTCAAACTTCATAGTCAGAAGCCGCATGCCTCTGAAAGGCAGCTGCTGGGAATCACGGGTGGGGAGAGTGCTGCTGCTTGTGGGTTCCCCATGGGCATCTGCTTGGCCACTGTGAAAACAGATGGACCTCAGGCTGGATCCAGTAGGCTCTGATGTTCTCAGAGCCCTCCCCCTCTGATCCTAGGTGTGAAATATTACCATTACACCTTGTAGCCATTACAGCCTTATCCTCCACAAATTCCTCAAATTCTTTTCCAAAGCTGTCTAAGTTTACATTTACATTTGATTGGTAGTGAATTTCACAACAAAATAGAACAACACATTTTCAGTAGCCTCAGTGAAGAAGAGCTAACACAGTAATCTATGTAGTTTGTGGGATTTCCCCAGTTTACAGAGGGCTATAAACAGGGGGGTTCTAATCACCACCTCAATCCAGACACCTACCTTGAGGGATGATCCCAACCAACAAGTGGCGCAGCAGTTCCTAGCTAGCCTTCACCAACCAAGATGGAAGATGGACCTTTCTCAACTCTGAGCAATGTAAGATTTAATTTGTATCCAGAATTAAATCACCAGTGAATACTTCTGCCATTGGGACTCTTCAGCTAATGCATCTGAATGACCCTTAGTTCAGCCTATTAACACCTCTGCCAATGTGGCAGGACAATTTCCTGCCTGCCCATTTTGTACAGGACAGGAATAGGGCTTTAGATGACAGCCACTAATGACCTGCAACCAGGAGGTATTAGCACTTCAGAACATAACCAACAAGGAGGACAATTATAGCCATTCTGATTAAAATAATTAGAGTCAGTCTATTTCATGAGAAAATGAAAATCACTCTGTGTTGCTTCCTAGATGTTTGAGAAAGAAGCAATTCTTCCTGGTTAGAAATTGGCACATTTCAATGGGAAAAATAAACCAATCAAATGTAAATGATCTCCTATCAAAATACTTTAAATATTTTACTCACCAAAGTTTTTGGGTGGGTGGGCTATAATATGTTAAATCCCAGATCTCACAAAGAGCGGGTGTTCACTTATAACAGTTACCAAGGCTGCTGTCTTAGCTCTACTGATCTGGGAGCAAGCTTCACTGAATTCAGTAGGACTGACTTCTGAGTAGACATGGTTAGGATTGTGTTTTAAGTGCTATACAGTGATTACAGAAGTTAGTCCCCTGGTCACAGTCTCACAATTTAATAAACACAATACAAAATGGGAAAGGAATGAGGAGGGTAGAGGTGAGCATGCAAATTCAGGTACTGTACCAGTTCTTGAAAGTTACATAATCTCCACAGTGTCATCTGATCCAGACAGCCAGCAGCACAACAACCAAGAAGTCCTTAGTCCTCTTGGCTATAGTTTAAGCTAGTTCCTTTCAGTTCTGCAGCTCTGGAACATGTAGATATCACTGCTTCAAGCTCTCTCACTCTCCAATTTCAGGGAGACCATTCTCCTAACGTTTTGTTCTACCCTCACATAGCCCAGTCCCATGTCATTTACCTCTTGAGTTTGCCTTGTTGCATTTAGGCCCCCATTACAGCTTGCAGGATCTCTGGCACCTGCACCTCTCCTTATATGACAGCTACAGACCACTGCACTCCATCAATAGAATTAGTCAAAGGAGCTATTAGTTCAGGCCAGGCCTTATCTGTGTAGCCTGTATACATGTAGAGCCCTATTGCCTTTGCATGCCAACTAACAGATTTGTTTTCTATTAAGTACAAGCTGCTGATTCTCTTGATGATTTCTCACTCTTCTGAGTGAAAAAGGTAACAGCCTCATGGTGTGTTGTGACTCCAGGAGCTTTTTTTAAAAAAGAAAACATGCTTCAGTGTGTGTTTGCTTTTCACTTATTATCAGGAACACCTGTGCTGAGTTAAGCATGGACCTTGTGGGAGTCATAAAGCCACGGCAGGCTCCGACAGGACCTCTCCTTCAGGATTAGCATGGACTGAAGTAACCAATGCATTGTGGGGTTTGAGAGACAGACATACACTGGATGGCCACTTCACACGTGCCCTTCAGAATGATGGTTGCTGCTACTCTTGTTGCAGATAGAGCATATCAGGGAGCACCTTTCCAATCACTGCATCTCCAGGTCAAGAAAATCTTAATTGCCTAAAGCTTTGCCTGTCATGCACCTGCCTTTAAAGGCACATAGCCACAGTCAGGAACAAAACTGGAAACCTTAATAATTGTTGAAGAAACTAATAGCTGAGCTATGGATCATGCTTTTGGCTGAAGAAATTGAGTTATATTCAAGCAAAATTATTAGCTAACATCACCATCACATTTATGTTCCATAAGGTGGCTGGCATACATGGCCCCCTTGTTTTTTATCACCTCAATCTATGAGGTAGGTGAGACTGAGACTGACTGGCCCAAGTGAGTTTCAGAGCTGAGTGGGGCTTTGACACTGGGTCTCACCAGTCCTCTCTCAAATCCAGGGATGGGAAACCTCTAGTCTAGTCTTCCAGATGTTGCTGGATCACAACTCCCATTGTTCCTGACCACTGGCTATGCTGCCTGCAGCTGATAGAAGCTTCCCCATCCCTGCTCTAACCACTACACCACACATAATTGGGACAATTCTTTACAGGGCCGGCATCCCTGCTCACCAAAACACGCTGCCTTCAACTGATGTGTGAATAAGTACACATTAGACAGGTATAACATCCCCCCTCTCCATACTAGGGGGAAGCTGCTCCTGGTGAATTCTTGCCTGCCATGCCCCTCTTTAGCTGCCAGATCTCTAAATATGTTTACCTGAACCTGAGAGTTCAGTGGAGCTTACTTCCAAGTAAACATGCTTTGAAAATTGCAGCCTGAAAGGCTCAGAGCCTCTGCCAGGGTGGACCCTTTTCTCCCAGGGGACTTAATCACAGCAGCCTCCCCTAAGAGCCTTCCAGCACGAGACTCTTCCATGGGGAGCGGCGCGTTTACTCGATAGAGTCTCCAGCGCTGGCTGCCTGCTCGCTGCTGTCAACAGAACCTGGAGCCCCACCTGGCACCTTACCTGGCGGGATGCTGATGCTGATTGCAGCATCCGCAGCAGCATCCTTGGAGGAGGCGCGCTCCTGCTCCCTTGCCCTGGCCAATGCATCTCTCCCCGGCTCGAGCTGGCGAACGACCCCCTCCTTGTGACATCACAATACGGGCAGCGCCGGCTGTTCCACTCTGACCCCGGGGCGGGGGGCGGAGCGGGCGGGCGAGTGACTCATGGATTCCGAGCGGGGCCGGCTCCTCCCCGGCCAGCCCCTTCCCAGCCCCTCCACATGGGCTCCCTCGCCGGCCTCCTCCAGTCGCGGAGGGGGTGGAGTTGCTGGCGCAGGCTGTGCTCGCCTTCCTTCCGCTTTCCCAACTCGCCCGCCGCCGCGCACCTGAAGAGAGCCGCGCTGTGGCCGGGCTGCCTCCGGGGCATGGAGGAAGGAGTGGACGAGGACGAGAAGCAGAAGCAGGAGCCGCCGCCGCCACCACCACCGCCGCGCGTCTCCACCAGCTACCGGGCCATCCAGCGTGTCGGCATTGCGGTGGATGAGACCAACGTCCTGCCGGGGGCTCTGCAGCTGATCCGAAAGCTGAGACCACAATGGGAGACCGAGCGAGTTAAGACCAAGGTACCGAACGCCAGAAGAGCACGGAGTTTTCTGGCCAAAGAAAGAAAGAAAGAAAGAAACGCAAACACTCTCTCTCATCGGGGTAGCTGGGGGTGTGACGCTTGGGTTTGGAGGGGAGTCATTCAGGAGGGGCGTCTGGGGCGGAAGGCTTGGCACAAAGGGCACTTCAGCCCCCAGCCTGAATTTGGAACATTCAACAGGTCGAGGCTGGTTTGGGGATGAGAACCATTCGGTAGTAGGATGGAGCCGGCATTGTTCTCCCTTATGGGTAACAAGATCATTTGATGGAGGTTAGCCCTTGCCAGAACCACCCCAATACTGCCTTATTATAGTCACCTCACCCTTTCCGTGCATGGTTCTGGGTCAAGCAAGAATTAGAATCCTTGTCAATAGATTGGAGTACCGAAGGAGGCGCTTAATCCACATGGATCCCAAGGCTGCAGTCTTGAATCTGTCATTCTGTCCTTCCTGGTTTCTAAACACAAGGTGGAACTTCCCTTGCCCCTCAAAAAATGCTCTGAGTGGTTATAATGAATTGGTCCCCAAGTGACACGCCCTGTACTCAGAGCATTTCTTTCTTGTTTTGAGCCTTGAAGACCACTTAGTGAGAGGCTCATGCAGGAGGCAGTGGGTGATCCAGTGCTTGGAGCAGAGGGATCTGGCAGTCTCTGTCTGTGTCTGCCCAGGCCAAGGAAATTCTGACTCAGTTTTCACATCTGTAATTCAGAAATGGAATGAATTGCCCTGTTTCCCAGTTGTGGGGCATGACTCCATAGGTGGAAAAGACAATCCTACAAAGCCCCAGGGCATGGCTAGGTATAAACATTTGGCAAGCTTCCCTTTGCATTACAATATAGGCTGAGATGAACTCAAATGGGATTCCTGCAAGAAGCCCCTGGCCCTTTAACAGCTTTGAGATTCCCCCCAACAGGAGAGCCTGTAAATAATAAAATTCCTGAAGGAATTCCACTGGAGTTCACGCCAGCCTATATTGTAATGCAAACATTTAGCTTCCAAAAATATTCATAGGTAGCCATTCACTGGTTTTGTATTTTTTTCCAGGTGGAAAAAATATTTACCCTACCATTCCCCGTTTATGCTCTGTTGGTGTTCAGGGGAACACACAGTCCCTGGCTCAAAGGATATAATGGTGCATGCTTGCTCCATGTCCAGAAGTGCAACTTTGTTCAGGTGAACCTAATGACTCCCATCACTTTTCCTGGTGTTTCCCTGAATAAAATTGGGATGCTGGGCAATCTGCTCTGGTGAAAATGGGAGAGCTGTGTTCATTTCATTTGACACACCTTCTGAAGAAGCAGGGCAATACCTCACTAACATCATGCTCTGGATTATCTGGTGTGCTTTCATGAGGGCTTTGATCATCCCCCAATCTCTTAGGCAAGGAGTTTACATACTTCAAAGTGTGTTTGCACCTGTCTTTTCAAAAGAAGAGGAGTTTATTCCCATATTCCTGAAGTGTAGTTGAATGTCATGGTTGTACCCCTGCTTCAGTGAAGCACAGAGAAACTCTGTTACTCTTTGCTTTGCCTTTCTGCTGAGAAGAAAATTAGCAGCTATTCAGTATTCCCTTGTGTAGCATAAGGGAGGATCTTTCTGCCAAACTGTTTCTGCCCGAGGGTGAGGCAGAAGAGTGAGAGCCAGTGTCATGTAGTGGTTAGAGTATTGTGTTTCCAGGACCTGGGGGACCAAACTTCAAATCCCCACTTAGCCCTAAAGCTCACTGGGTTATCTTGTGCTATTCACTGTCTCTCAGCTTAACCAACCTTACAGGGTTGTTGTGAGGCTGAGCTCCTTGGAGGAAAGGTGGGATATAAAGGCAATAAATAAAATAAGCTATATTCAGCACTTTGCTTTCTATCTTTCAAGTAGTGGCAGGCAAACTCACTTTGGAATTGTGCCTAGCCAATTGAGGCATTTCCCAGCTCAGTTCCAGAACTGTAACGACCCCACACACACACACAATCCATGAGTCCCTGAATTCTGCCCCACTAGCCCTTCCCTTTCAATCCATCTGGTGGCAATAGTCATAAGCTGCAAGTCTTGCTGAGAGGCCTCCATTTCCCAATATACTTGGGACATGGGCTGTTGTTGTTACTGCATTCACAATGCCATGGGGCTGGAAGAGACACACCCTTTGTATATTGTAATCTGAGCTGAAGAAGAATTGTGTGTGTTTATGTGAATCATGCCCACTTTGCAAATGACATGAGCATTTGAATCTGAACAGTTTCATATCCTGGACCAGGTCATTGCAAACTTCCAGGACGTCCCTGCTAACTTTCAGGCATCTGACTGGAAAGAGATCTTAACTATCACTCTGGCTTCCTGCCCTAATATAATATCAAAAAGAAATTGGGTCATGTGTTTTTTGGTCTTCCGCCTTTTTGACATAATTTTGCTAGTGGTTTCATGGCAGATTCTGACATGCAGTTGCTCTTCATTGCAGCCCCCACGGCCCCACCCATTCTAAGACTATGGTTTGCATATGGACTTAATGCAGGCATCATGGCTCAGTGTCAAGCAAGCTTTCCTCCTTTGCTTTCCCCCTTCATTCCTCTCCTCCAACACACCTTTGCCTAATATCCAGTCTAAAGGAAGAGTTTTGATTGGCTCAGAAGCTAGCATTTTATTTTGTTGACACATTTTGTGTCTCAGTAAAGAGATATTTGAATTTTTCTCCCCCAAAGAGGCAGTTTAACCCTTTGCCATGCATGCTAACCTTTCCCTTTGCTGAGGGCTTGTTTGGTGGCTTTCTGTTTGAGAAAAGCTTATATATTTGACATACAGAAGATTGGCAAATGGTACTCCAGGAGGCGACATCATCATCCACGCTGTGCAATGAGCGCTGGGGTTTCATCCCTGCTTTGCTACACTACTGTTGAGGGAGCTGATTAGAGAACCAGTGTAGTATAGTGGTTAGGAAGCTGGACTAGGCCCACAGTTCAAATCTCCACCCGACCATGAAATCCACTGGCGTAACCTTGAACCTGTCTCTCAGCTTAGCTTACCTCTCAAGGTTGTTGTGAGGGAGGAAATGGAGCTGGGAGGAACTGTGGCTGCTTCCTTCTGCTCCTTGGAAGAGAAGTGGGGTATAAATAAAGGAAGGAAATAAATACCAATTAAAAGAAAATTCACCAAGCTGCAAATGGGTGCAGACATCCAGATTTACTATTACTGCCTCTGAGGCTCTGCAGGGCAGCAGAGGAAGCCCTGCAGCTGCAGCCCCAGCCACTTATGGCATCAGAAGGGGGGCGCAGGCAGATTGAGCCTGATCCCTATGCCAGCTCCAGGCCCTGTGGTTGGTGCAGGCTGTGAGAGCTTGGGATCAAACCAATCTTAGTTTGGCTAAGTCACACCCTGTCCATTTGGGGGCCTTCTGCTAGTCTCCACTGGTAGGAATACCACTGACACGCTTTCTGCCCTCCTGCCCATTTGGCAGGTTGGCATCACTCTGTCAGCAGTAGCTGAAGGGAGGCCAGCTGAGCAGGCAGAAGCAGGGAGAGGGATGTTTCCTCTCAGTCCAGACCCCCAAAACAGCATAAGGGACAACAGTTGCATTGCCACCTAATATTCAGCCCCGTCTTGGTGAAAGAGCGCAATGAGCACCAATTCCATCCATAAAGGGCTCAAAGGCAATCTGTGCAGGTCATTCCCTTCTCTGTGTGCCCCTCAAAAAGGATAAGGTAACCTCAAATGTGTGTTTGGAGGGTTCCCACAAATGGAAAGGATAATGCGGGTTTGAAAGGAAGAGAGACGGATCTGTTATATTTGTTTGCATGCCCAATTTGGCCGGGTGCCTTCAGCAAGCAGATTCCCAGGAAGTGTGGGGAGTCAGTGACAGAAGGATCATTACAAATTTATAAATTGTCAAGTGTAATCAAACAGAAAAAGCTGTGTGAAAATGAATGGTAAAGGTCATCCGCAAACAGCCGGGAAAGAATGAGGCTTCAAATGAGGCTGCAAGATCTCTGGGGCAGAGATTCTGTCTGTATGTTATAGGGCTGCTCAGTTTATAGGGGAAGGGGCATAGGAGCCCAACCCCCTTACCTTATGTGACAGTCCTCTTAGGGACTGTTTTGGAAAGCTACAAGGGAGCCTTACTTTGGCTGAAATTAGCAAATGGAGCTTGAGGATATTTCCTGTATTTTCCTCCATAATTTGAGCTTTGTGCTTGACATACCTGTATACATAGAACACCCAGATCCTGACATCCAAAGCAGTGCTAGGCAACTTGTTCCCTTAGCACAAGGATTTATGCTTGCACAATGGAACTTTCTCCCCTTTCCTCCCTCTTGATGTCCCCTAAATCTGTTCTGGGGTTGCTCCCAAACCCTCTGTGGCAGATTTGGGGAGGGCAGGAGGCACATGTAGGGGGAGGAGAGCAGAAGTTCCATTGCACAAGTGTAAATCTTGGTGCTGATGGAAAGAGTTCATTGGATGTTACCCATGATCTCGCCTCGTCACACCTAGGATATGTTGAAGGGACTGGAGGAGTGCCCCTGCTGCAAGCTGCTCCATAGTTTTGGGTTGCTGGGAAAGGGTTTTGCCCACTCCCTCATCTTGGGGAAGCAGATTTCTGCTTCTACTTACCTGCATCTCTGACTGACCACAGTTCTTGCTTCATCAAGCTTGGGAGGAGGAACAGGTTTGCAAAAGTCCCTCCCCCTGCTTGCCCTTCCGGCCATCGCTCATACCACTGCCATGGGTGGTACAGCATGCTAGGCCCACTTCTCCAGATCTGGCCCAGTGCTATGGCACCAGCAAGGATCCTAAAGATACTGGGGGGGGGGGTGCAGGTTACACAACGAAGTGGGTCCTATTTGCAGAGGGTTATTGAGGATTAACCATTAAGCAGCTAAAATTCACACCATGGAATGCAAGGAAAGTGTTGTGGGGATAAATGCCAGTAATCCTATTAAGGTCCACAGGAAATATCCTTCATAAGCTTTATAGCAAAAATAAAGAATAAAAATTGAAAGCACAACCAAAGTTCATGTCATCAGCATGGAGGTAACATAGAAATACAGTTGCAAAAATATATGGAGAGGTGGCTGCTTGAGGCATTCTTTTGGCAAGGAACTGCTCTCCCCTTCCTCCACCCTGATCTTTTTAGATGGAAACTGCCACTGCTTCCCAATAATGATCAGACTTAAGGTCTTCCCAACTTAGCCCAGCTCCCTTCTCCTGGCTGAAGCCCTGCCTATTTCTTAGCATCCTGGGATGTGCAGAAGACACAAGCAGCTTTTTCATGTATTGTGTGTCTGAGGACTGACTGAGCCCAGGCAGGATATGAAAACAGGTCAAACCTTTATGAGCTTGGATCAAGGTAAACCCAGATCCCTGTGCACAGTTCACTAAGGCCAAAGCAGATGCATGTATAGATGTGCTGAAGGTACTGAGGATCTAATGCTGCCCTGTTAGAAATGACCTCATGAGCATGTACAAAGGAGCACAGAGGACACACACAAGTCCAAGAGCTTGTTTTTTGAGCCTGGGAAAAGGGAGAATTCCATATGCTGAGGCAGGCAGCCAAGCGCCAGGGAGAAGGCAAAACAAAACCCTCTGTCCATCTGTGAGGAGCCGTCAAAGCAACGAGGGACGCGTCCTCATCAGAGACATCTCCATTGATCAGGCCCTCCCAACGCCACACATCTCACAGCTTGTTTATGTCCTAAGCTGTTCAGTACCAAACTTGTTGCGCTAATTCAGGGGTGTTTCTCTGAATTGGGGAGGCATTTGCACTGCTGTCAAGTGTTCCACCAGTTAATCCATTCTTTCATTTCAATTCAAAATGATCCTCAAGGTGGCATGCAATAAAAATAAATCAAATGCAATTACCCTTGGGCTCCTTCTACCCTCTTCGGCATGGCTCTTAAGTAGTAAACACATCCTTCCCAAGTGCCCCAGATCTTATTAAGTCGCATCAACCTTTATCCTATTGCAGTCCCCTGAGTGTTGGAAGTTTATTTATCAAATGTAATTTTTGTGCCACTTGACTTAAAAATAATAATTAGAAGAAAGTCCAAAGCAGTTGGATGGTCCTTTGTTTGGCTGCACACTCCTTATTCCCTGGAAGATGACTGTGACCAGTCTTTACATTGTCCAGGGGCAGTGAGGGTATGGCCAGGTGGAGCACCTGTGCTCCAGGTGAGCTGCTGACCAATGGCTTTTGGTGCTTCAGGGAAATAAAATTCAGAGGTGGTCCAAACAAAAGCTTCCATAGTTGTTAACTATTTTATTTATAATGTCAGTATCAATTCAAACCATAAAGCATACACACACATGATTTACTCTCCACCCTCTCCTTCCCCTAGCTGCTGCCCTCCAAATGTTTTAGACTACAACTCCCATCATCCCTGACCAGGCTGACTGGGAACATCTGGAAGACACCAGGCTGCCTGCCCTACAGTGATGCTTTCCTCACAACTTAGGCACTTTTTTCTTTTTTCTTTACATTGCACAGCTTTGCCTTCCCACCATGATTTCATGGAGCTTGTATCCCAAGGGTTGTTTAAAATAATCCTTCATGACCACAGTTCTGCTTTTGCAGAGATTTCCCTCATGCAGGTCAAATAGAGATGTCCACAGTCCCAGTTTGTACTTGTTGTGAGCTGTTAGGACAGTCCACTCAGCACTGGCATAATGCAGTGCCTGGGCAAGGGGGGAAAGTGACTGGGCATATGCAGAGTGGTTATGAAATCTGGCTTCTTTGTGGATCCACTTTTCTTTTCCCAGCATAGGAACTTAATCTAAATTGATGCTCAGATGCAGTAAGCCTTGGTGCCTTCTAAAACCAAGCTGGATTACAAGTCTTTTGAACCTATTTATCATTTTTTAATTGGTCCACCCAGTTATAATATTAAAATTACACTTGCATCATCTCTGTTGTCATCAGAATACAACTGCTCCTCACTGCGATATCCTAAAATCCATCTTTTCTTTCATCTGGTACTACAGCACTACTCAAGCATGTGACATCAGCATCTCATTTCCACCCTTTTTGTACAGCAGCTCCTTTGCTGACTCTCATGCATACTAAAAAGTATCTAAGATAGATTCCTTATGCCAAAGAGTTCACATCACAAATATGCCTCTTACTGTGGCTCAGCCCTGCCAACCTGATTTCTCTCTTCCCACCACCCTTTGCATTCAGCTATTTTTTATCTTCCTCTCTCCCATTTTATCCTCATAACAACCCTGTGAGTTTGGTACAGCAGAGAAAGAGGAGAGAGAGAGACTGGTGTAAGGTTGCCTAGCTGAGTGGAGATTTGAACCTTGCTGTCCCTGGTCTTAATTCAAAACTCTTAATAACCATTATTACACTGTGTTGGTTTCCAGCACACAACCTGAACAAGATGCTTGCTGATGAATAGTGTAAATGAGCTGTCCTGTGGCATATATTGCCATGATTTCAAGATATGATCATCTTCCTAATACCGTACCTATCCATACAGGTTTGAGATTTCACAAGACTGCTTTGCACTGCATTTTATTTTATTTCATTTCATATGGAGGTGAACTTGCTTAGAAAGTGAAATTTAAGGAAATACCTAATGAAACGACATCATAGAAAATTGGTAATTGCTTCATTTTGAATTTTATTCTATCTACCCAGAGCTTGAGGATCAAGTGCACACAATTGTGGAAAGACAAGACATACAGGGAGAACTTTTGCATGGTGGAACCAAGCAAAGTTGAAGAAGCGACTGGTGTCGTGGGGTGGCCACGCAGTTGCCTTGGCAGGGCTGCCACATTGATGGTGGTGGCTCTGCTGGTGCAATTGCACTGCCCTGACCCTCACCACTGTCCTGCTCCATTCCAAGCCCCATCCCTGTAAACAACAGCAATGGCCGTGTTTGGAAGGATAGGTCTGTTGGACCACATGCCCCACTTCTAAATAGATGATCAGTAGTGTTATTTGTTTCAGAATCTGTGGCTCCGCAAACAATTTCTAGATATCAAGGACACGTGAAACTGAGAGCTACATATTCTTTCCATGCACTTTTGGCAAAGCAAACACAAGTGTCATTCTTCACAAAACATGGAATCTGTGCTTTATTCCTATTCCTAGAAAATAATAATACTTAATAAAAATAAGAACAATACTTGGCCTTTTTATTTAGTATTATAGGCTATTAATAGGTTTTCTTTTCATGGTGGGTAGTATCCGACTAAATATTTGTGCTAGTGCATTTGCAATGTCAGGATTGGGTTCGTTTATTATTTTGTTAAGAATTACGCTTGGTGCTGTAATGAAACGGACTCTGGGCCACCAAAAATTGTGTCATAATAAATATGGTTAGTCTTTACGGTGCCACCCCTTTGTTGTTGTTGCTGCCATAGACCAACACAGCTACCCATCTAGACACTGCTACACCATGACCTAACCACTTCCTCTCTATCTATTCCTCACTTAGCTCTTCACTGAAGGCATCACCAACAAGCTCATGGCTTGCTTCACAGCTGAGAACATGGGGGATGCAGTCCTGGTGAGGGTCTATGGCAGGAAGACAGAGCTTATTGTGGACCGTGCTAATGAGCTGAGGAATTTCCAAGTGCTTCAAGACCACAGCTGTGCCCCTAGTCTCTATTGCACCTTCGAAAATGGCTATTGCTACGAGTTCATGCCAGGGAAGGCCTTGGGACCAGAACATATACGACAGCCAAATATATTCAGGTGTGTGTGTGGAATGGGAGGTGGGGGGTTGTGTATTTCCTACTCTAAACAGAGGCCTATTGCTTCTCTGTCAGAAGGAGTTCCTACACTTGGTGGACATACGAAGAGTTTTGTGGGTGCTTGGCTCCTCCCAAGTTGTTCTGCTGCTGTAATGAGTCATGGTTTGGTTTAACATATTACCCAAACCCAGTCTTGTGGCTTATCTTTCCAACCATGAGCTGCAACCAGGGTTTATTCTAAGGTTTACAGCTTGTAGTTCATCTAGGAGAACTAAACTACAAGCCTGGGTCACTGACCAGACTAGCTGTGGCCAAAGGTAGGTCTTTCTATTGAAGGAACACAAGATCTGCCAGTAGCCTTGACCAGAGAGAAATCTGTGACACATCATGAGTTTTGTGTCCTTTGGCTGACCTCACAGACAGAGGAGAGGACCGGGGGGAAATAATAATTCTATGATGTAGTAGCATCCTGTTTTTTCTCACATAGCTGTCACAGTGTGGATATGCTGAACATCAATGAATGGTGAAAGGGAACTTACATATTCTTGCTGAGTTTCCTGGAAGTATAGTAAGCCAGAGCCAGCAGAGCAAGAAACTTCCCCTGCTTGACACATTCAGCAAAGTCTTGTATCCAGAAGGTGATTGGACTTTTGTAGATTTAGAATCAACAGAAATCTAGGGAATTGTACATTTTGGGAACCAAGAATTATTCTCCCACTTTGCCTCCATTTAATAAGAAATGCAACTCCACTGGCAGGCAAAGAAGACTGAAGGCATCAGGGAAATTACTGTCAGTTTGAGCCATGTTAATGGCAATTTCACATGGTTTATAGACCACAAGAGGTATGACTTTTCACTGTACAGATCCCCTATAGGTAGGTAAGTGGTGTAATGTCTAATAGTATCATGGATTATCCAGTTTGACAGCAAACCAATAGCGCAGAGCCTCAGTTGCCCACAATCTAGGCTTAGAGGTAGCAACATGTTTGAAATCAGAATAAGCAGTCAGTAGAATTCCTGTGATAGCTTAACCAGAGGAGAACTGTTAATATGTGAAAGGCACCCTTTGTTCATTATTCCCTAGGAATGGAACTACAAATCTTACCCTAAACTTGAGCGATGTTCTTCTTTCGCAAAAAAGAAAAAGTGAAAAGTGAAATCTTTGTTGTTGTGGCCCTTTGCTACAGTGGGTTGGATCCAGGCTTATTCATGCTTAGAGCAGACCCATGGAAATCAATAGGAGTTGATAGTCACAACTAACTGAAGACGCATTGATTTCAATAGGCCTACTCTCAGCCAGTGACGTAGCTAGCTGCTCAGGTGCCCGGTGCTACGTGTGCATCCTGCAGCCGGGGGCAGAGTGAGCCATCCATGGGGGCGGGGTGAGCCAAGGCAGGGCACACTGCATAGAGCCTCTCCGCAGCCTCCCTCTCAGCTGTAGGGCAGCTGAGACGGTGGGCAGACGCAAGCCCCCGCTGCTCAAAAAAGCAACGTGGAGCTTGCAGGCAATCTGCCCACTGCCTCCCCCTAAGGCGAGACGCGTGGCTCAGGCATGCTGCAGGCCCCACGGTGTGGCGCCCAGTGCCCCCCGCCTCACCTAACTACCAGTGGCATAAGAAGGGGGGTACAGTGGGTGCGGGAGTTGTTGTTTTTAAAAAAGTGTCATGAGCCCAATTTTTAAAAATTTATTTTAAAAACACGTTGTTGTTGTTTAGTCATTTAATCGTGTCCAACTCTTCGTGACCCTATGGACCAGGCATGCCAGGCACATATTTTGGCCATTTTGTCACCCCCTCAGTGATGACACATGGGGCAGACCGCACCCCCCATATCCCCCTTCCTACGCCACTTCTCTCAGCATGACTAGGTCTGGATCCAAGTCAGTGTTCTGTTTCTGAGAAGTCACTAGACTAGCCTTCGCCAATTTGATGCCTTCCAAATGTTTTGGACCACAGCTCCCATCAGCCTCAGACAGTGGTCAGGGATGATGACATATGTTGTCCAGCAACATCTGGAGGGCACAAGGTTTAGTAAGGCTGTGGTAGACTATGTTCTACCATCTTATATATATTGAAGGTGGGTTAAGGGGAGTAAATGATGTTTGAAGCTGCTCCAATTTACAGAGGATTCGGTAGAAACATTTTCGATTTCTAGCAGGGAAAACCATGGAGCACTTTTAAAGTTAAGATACCAAATTACGTGAAGTTGAATTCACATGCCAGACTGGATTTTAAGTGGGTGTTTGGCTGCACGATTTTATCCAGGTTTTGCTGTTTTCTAGAGGCTGCCATAGCTTCCATTAAAAGCAGTGTGTGGCTACTGAACAACTCTACTTTTGTGATTTATTTTAGGCTAGTAGCCCATGAAATGGCTAAAATGCACAGGATTCACACCAATGGAAGCCTCCCCAAGCCTTGCCTATGGCATAGACTGCACAAGTACTTTAACATTGTGAAAACAGAGTTTCCAAGAAAGGCATCTAATTCTGGGTAAGGAAATCAAGAGTTAATCTCTAATAAAGGTATTCATTATCCGGTAGCTTTGGCCTGCTATGTTGTAGTTATTTCAAGCATACGACACAAGAACTGTAATAGAAAGAAGTCACTGGAACTAATTTTAAGAACACAAACACAGAGCAGAGTGGCAAAGTCATAAATGGATCCTAGACTTTGCCACTAAAACTTCACAGCCAAAAGGATGCAACTAATGGTTCTTGTAGCTATAAACTATAAAGGGGGTGACAATTCTGCCTGGTTTCAAAAACTCAGCCTATTCAACACCCACTGTCAGGAACAGGTCAGCAATAACGCACAAGGTGTCAGTAGAATTAACTCTTTATCCCAAAGCTCTTTAAGTCGTTTCCTCCCCCTGGTCCTTCCTAAGCAATCTGAGACTCTGACACCTTGTCTGACTCTCCTATGCCCTCTTCATACCTCTGCAGGCTCTGGGAGACTTATGGGGAGGAGAGCTGGTCACAGCAGCAGGAGGAGACCCTCCCGCTTCTTCAGAAGCCTATTCATCATTTGGTTTGAGTCTAAGTAGCTAAACCACAGGTTTTCCAAATTTTGCGGGTGTCATGGACTGGCTGGATGCAGAGGAGTGGTGGGAGGCACCAGCTGGGGAACCCCCATGGGGAACCCCGGAACCCCTAGGGAAAGAAGGCTCAGAGCCAGGGGATTGGTGGTAGGATGACAATGAAAGGGAGAAGAGAGGAGGTGTTGGAAGCTGAAAAGGTAACAGGATTTAGTGAGCAGGAAGAGAGCAGTTCAGAATCAGAGTATTTCAGGCATGCAAACTTGTCCACCCTTGTGTCACAGTGTGAAGTCACTGTAGGCTTGCATTGAATTCTATGGATTGTCCTGTTTGCAGTAACATGTACCATGATGAAACCGAGGTGAATCAAGAGCCCTAAATAGCTGCTTTCAGGCTGCACTAGCTTATAATCAATCTCTTGAGTCTGCAAGTAAATTAAAGAGTGAAGTAGAATAAAGGCAGTTGAGCTCATAAAATAATTTTCTGTTTCTACAAGGAGAACCTCCTTGGATTTCATGCAGAAGCTGCAAAGAGTCCCTTCGGAGATGATCTGATCCTTCAGAGAGATTTTATGTTAGTAATATCAGTTTAAAGTTTCAGGACCGTATAACAATGTTTGTCCAAGTAAGGAAGCTCTACACTAGTAATACAGTCTCATTTTGGTCATTTGGGGGTTTGATGTTTTACTGCTGGTGATCACTGGCCCTAATACAGGATTCAATTCTAGTAGATCTATTCATCATGCTGGCTGGGGCCAATGGGAGTGAAGTCCAGCAACATCTAGGGGACCACAAGTTCTCCGTCTCTGTCCTAGGAAAATCTTTCTCCAGAATAAGAAAACATTGTTTTACCAGTTTTAGAAAACTCATCCCTTGCACTAAGAAAGGTTTAGCATCTGCAAGTGGCTTCCTTTTCTTTTCCTTCCTAAGTCTCCATCAGGAAGTGCACATTCCCAGCCTAGAGGTGTTAGAAGAAGAGATTCGGTGGATGAAAGAACATCTCTCCCAGCTTCGATCTCCAATAGTCTTTTGCCACAATGACCTTTTGAGCAAGAACATTATCTACAACAAGGCAGAAGGTTTGTTGCCTAACCAGCAGGTTACCGAGTTGGGGGGGTGGGGTCACAACTATTTTAAACTCTGAAATTAAAAACACTTAAGACAAGCTGCAGTCACAGGAATTGAGTGGGTCCTGAAAACATATTTTTTGGAGTAATAAATACTTAATGCTTTGCAAAGCACTCAAGACCTAATAACGAGAAAAAATATCAAAATGCAAATGCCAGAGAAGCTCTCTTGTTTCTTTGAAGAGACACTGGGTCTAACAGTGTTAATCCTACTCACACTGGACCTGTTGAAAATAATGGACACGACTGCCTTATGTCCATTAATTCCAGTGGTTCTACTCTGATTAGAACTTAGTGGGATACAACCCACTCTGCCCAAGAATCCCAACTATTTCTCTCATTGCTTTTTCAGGTCACGTCCGGTTCATAGATTATGAATACACTGGTTACAACTATCAAGCATATGACATTGGGAATCATTTTAACGAATTTGCAGGTGAGTTAAACTCACCTTTGGTGCTGTCTGTGCCCCCCCTTTCCCTCCCTTCTTCCATCTCGCTTTCTCTTCTCATTCTTATTCTTCATGGAAGCAGAAAATAGCCATTCAATTCCTTTTTACCTGTCTTCAGAGGCATAAGCTGAAGCTTTTTAAAAACTGATTTGCAAATAATCGTATTATTACACACATTATCAAGCACTAGTAATTAAGTTTATGCATGAAAAGGAATTGCCTACCTGCCTACCTGTGATCCAATAAATTTCCCTCCAGAAAACAAGAGAAACATCTTACCATTCCATAGGTCTGAAAGGTCTACGCCATCGAGATGTTCATTCCTTTCCCACACAATCTGTTTTCTTACTAATTTCATAGTAACACGAACTACCTCTGCTCCTTTAAGGCCTAATGCTTTTGTCTAATATATTAAATTACTGGGACCCACTTATTTAAACTCCTTTCATAATCTTACAGAAGGGCTGTCAAAGAAATAAAGCAAATCTACACCTTTATTGTTCCCAGGACAGTATAGGGAAGAATTCAGCGTAGCGCTAAGCACATCACTCTGTCAGCGCAAGCATATCTGCTTGCCTGATGCAAGGATCTGCCTTCTCCTTCCCCTGTGTGCAATTCTGGAGTTCCCCCAACACACCCTGAGACCATTTGGGGGAGCCTGATGGGAGGAGGCAGAGAGAAATCCCCGCTGTGCTATCAAAAGTCCTTGTATGGGTTTTCACCGGTAGGGCTTGCTAACTGAATCCTGCAGGTTATTTGGGTAGGCTGACCACTCCCTATACTTTGACACAAAGTGGGTAAAACATAGGATACTTCAGATTCTAATGTTATTCCACTTCAGTTCTTTCTCAGTTGTTGCACAGCTGTTGCCGCTTAATACTTTGGTTCTTAAACAAGGTGGTACTTCCTGTCAGTTACACACCCCTTTGACAACCCTACTCCTGAGGTAGTCCAGGTAACAGACCCAGGAATCACCACACCCCTCTTAACTAGTTTGGGAGTCTTCTCAATGTAGAAGAATCTCTCCCCTCCTGACTGGAATGAGTCCTAAGTAGACTGTATTTTCACAGCTTCTACTTCTCCTGGCTCAGCCTCCCAGTTAATTCCTGGCCTATCACTCTTACAGGACATCACACACTGTCCTTCACACTAAGTTCAGAAACTCCTTTCTCTAGCTTGTGATATATTCCTCAGAGTGGATGTTTCTACCCAGAACCAACTCTCTCTCCTCTCACTCCCTATCTCCCAACCTATTCTCCCAACTCTGGTCCATGGGGTCATGAAGAGTCGGACACGACTAAACAACAACAACATTCTCCCAACCTATAAACTGTCTCTCAAAATCCTCTCCTTTTCAACCCTCTCTCCTGGAACCCCGGCCAATCAGAGGCTGCCATTTGTTAACCATTTGCTGGCAGGGAAAAAGAAAAAGAAACAAAAACCTGTCCAGCAAAAACAAACACATCACAGCTGCCTCCGCCATCTTTCTTTCTGGAAGTCCAGTCTTGAATAGTACTGATGCTCTCTTATATTATGTGGATGCTTTTTGTGCTAGAAAGTTATGCATCCTCTGTTTTAAAAATGGCAAACCTCTGGCAAACAAGGCTAGCCGTACTAACGTATGGCAAAATTAGTACTTTTGGATTGTTAAAAGATTATTTCCACCCCACCCCCACCCCGTAATTCTGATTCAAAGGATGGATTAGAAGCAAGCTCCTTTGGAAGGACCTGCATGTAATTATCCAGGTCTCTATATTAATTCTCTGCTAACTGAGCTTTTATGTAAGACAGGAAATCATTGTGTGGCTAATTACATCTGCTCTCATCTCAGCTTGCATTCTGTTTCCACGAGGATCATAAAAGTCAAGCAGGGTCAAACTGGAAGAGTTTCAGAAGGGGACAGCAAGAATCAGAGACAATAATAATATGCGGCTGTTATTTTGAAGTTGTTGTTTTTAACTGCTATTTAAAATTGTGGAATTGGAAGCTTGTATTTTGTTGATGTGCTGTAGCCCACTGTGCGGAGGGTATTGGCTGTCTACAAATACAGTAAATCAGTGTTTCCCAAACTTTCTCCCACCATGAACCAGGGGAAAATTGCTGAGGGTCTTGGTGGCCCAATTAATTATTTTTCTGCCTGTTATAGCAATTGTAATGAGCTATGCTAAACACACTGTGACTTTACAATTGTATGTTTATTGCTGCTTTTATTTCTTATACAGTCGTACCTTGGTTTTCGACCAGCTTAGTTCTTGAATGTTTTGGCTCCGGAACACCACCAACCCAGAAGTGACTGTTCCGGTTTGCAAACTATTTTTGGAAGCTGAACATCCAACAGGGCTTACTCGTCTTCTGATTGGCTGCAGGAGCTTCCTGCAGCCAATCAGAAGTCGCACTTTGGTTTTCGAACGTTTTGGAAGTCGAACGGACTTCTGGAACCAATTCCATTCGACTTCCAAGGTACGACTGTATTTTTTATTGTACTACAATTTGAATTCAATGGGGGGGATATAAATAATAAGGCAGTGGTTGTGCTATTTCCTGTTTTCAACCACAAAGACAGGAGAGCCAGTGCAGCTTAGTGGTTAGAGTGTCAGACTAGGACCTGGGAGACTAGGGTTCAAATTCCACTCTCAGCCATGAAGCTCACTGAGTGATCTAGGGCCAGTCATTGCCTCTCAGCCTAACCTACCTCACAGGATTGTTGTGGGGATAAAATGAGGAAGAGAACCATGTGCACCACCTTGAGCTCATTAGACAAAAAGGTGAGGTACAAAAATTAATTTGATAGGCATGATGAGCACCATTGATGGCATTTCTACAAAACAAGACAGATGTGAGCCAGATTGAAATACTCACTTAATACTCAACCACTGTTTGTACCAAGCATAGGGGACAAAACAACAACAACAACAACAATAATTTTATTATTTCTACCCTGCCCATCTGGCTGGGTTTCCCCAGCCACTCTGGGTGGCTTCCAACAAAAGATTAAAAATACATTAAAACATCAGTCAGTAAAAACTTTCCTAAACAAGGCTGCCTTCAGATGTCTTCTAAATGTTATATAGTTGTTTATTTCTTTGACATCTGATGGAAGGGTGTTCCACAGGGCAGGCACCACTGCCAAGAAAGCCCTTTGCCTGGTTCCCTGTAACTTTGCTTCTCGCAGGGAGGGAACTGCCAGAAGGCCCACGGCACTGGACCTCAGTGTCCAGGCTGAACAATGGGGGTGAAGACGCTCCTTCAGGTATATTGGGCAGAGGCCATTTGGAGCTTTAAAGGTCAGCACCAACACCAAAAGCTTGAGGGAAATGAGAGCACAAGGACCAACCACTTCTGCCAAGACATAACACAGCTATAGGGAGAGTTAGTATTTCCTTCTCCAAACATGTTTGTTTCTTCCATTTTAACCTTAATACCTGCAGCTTTTAAAAAAGCAGTTCAGCTTGGAACTATGTAAGCCAGTTCAACTGCCAGGTGACCCAGCGGTGCAAACAACTCTTAGCATCCCTCAAAAGTGTCCCAGTGACCTCACTGTGCTTGCCACCATTGTTCTTGAGGCTTAGCTTTTAGGCATCCTGAACCCACTGAGCTGTCCATACTGTCCCATGTCATGTTCTGTCAATTGCCTTCTCCTGCTCCAGGACTGAACGAGGTGGACTACAGCCTGTACCCCTCCAAAGAGATCCAACTGCAGTGGTTGAGGCACTACCTGCAGGCCTACAAAAAACTAGGCCAGGAGGACCTGGGGGGAGGAAGCAAAAGCAGAGGAGAGAGTGGAGCTGTGTCTGAAGAAGAGCTGGAGAGCCTCTATGTGCAAGTGAACCAGTTTGCTTTAGTGAGTATGTGCATCACGAAGAAAGTGCAAGGAAAGAGGGAGAGAATATTGCAGACACTGGACACTGATAGCACACAGTTCACATAACTCTGAGGGCCACTTTTACATTTTGTCAACTCAAGAGGGCCGCATCACTCCCTGTTAATTGTTCACCTCTCCCTTTTCACAATTTTTTCTCTGCAGTCTTTTTCATCTTGTACCACCAAAGATCTGTTTCCTCCACAATGAATTCTTCCATTTAAACGCCTGCTGATTTCCCCCCCATCAGGCTTAATGCAGGCAATTAAGACTACATCTTTCTACAATGGTTAACTGCTGTCTCTCTTTAACTTTTTGTATGCTTTTAATTGTATGGTTTTATGTGCTGTTGCTGCAAAATTGCTCCAATATTTTTAATGACAAGTGGAATTCTTTGAAAAACTGTTGAAAAAATCACTCTAGTGTTTGCAGAAGATGATTGTGCTGGGGATGTCACAGGAACAAGTCAATACGTGCATTTTGCAGCTGGCTTTTTCCTGGTTCAAACGAAGCCATACATTGCACTTGCAGAGTCTTAGAATCATTGAATTGTAGAGTTGGAAGGAATATGCAGCTGTCCCATATGGGGATCAAACCTGCAACCTTTGCGTTATCAGTACCACACTCTAACCAACTGAGCTATCCATGCTGGGTCAGTTTTCATAGCTTGGCCCAAGACAGAAGCACATGTACTTCTACTGAATGCAGTGAGTGGATTTTCGCATCACCTTCACAGCTTTTAAATTTGTATGCTTGTCTTCACGCACACTTTCATTCACTCTCACTTAGGCAATCCCAAATATGTGTCCTTGATATTTCTCTTTTTTCACAGGCCTCCCATTTCCTGTGGGCTTGCTGGGGCCTGATTCAAGCCCAGTTCTCTACCATAGACTTTAATTTTGCCAGGTGAGTGTGATTTATTTGCATTGGTAAAGGAAATTTAAGGGAGATAAGAGGGATGCTTGTGGGTGTCATTTCTCCCTGGGGCAAGGATGATTCTGAAGCAATATACCATTTTAAAATGGGTGGTTTTGTGCCACGGGAGTTGTCAGTGACGATCTGTCCTCCATTTTGATTTGATATTGGCATAAGCTGTTGAGTGACCCAAGGTCACTGTGTGATCTTCATGGCTGAGTGGGGTCGAATTGCATCTCCCCCACTCCCAATCTGGCACATTCCCTATAGCACAGTCACTGTAACGTACAAAGCACCTAAAATAACCATACTGTGAGCACTGAGTGAGATAGATCCATATATTAGGGTGTGAATAGAGATGTAAGGCGGATTCTTATCAGTGTGAATGGCGGGAGGAGGACCAAGTGGTGTGTGTGTGTGTGTGTGTGTGTGTGTGTGAGAGAGAGAGAGAGAGAGAGAGAGAGAGAGAGAGAATGTAAAGGCATGGTGCTATGAGCACCCGCAAATAACAGTCATAAGGCACTGATAAACTAGAGTGGATTCATATAACTAGAACTTCTTTAACAAGTCTCTGTCTCTTTCCCTTCTCTGCAGGTATGCAGACATAAGATTTAAACAGTACTTTAAAGCAAAACCTGCAGTGACATCCTTCAAAATGTCCAAGTGAGGTTAAGGCCCCAAAGTGTCTTCTGGTCCTCAAGATCCCATACTTATTTTCTCTGGGTGTAGAGCACCTGCCCCCCCCCATCCTCCTCCTCCTCCTCCTGCAGTTGCTTCAACGCTGAGCGGTCAGACATCATGAAACGGGGGATGGAAAAGGAAAGCACACCTTTTTTGAAGCCAAAAATTAAACCAAGCCCCTGGAACATGGCTGTGCCATCCATGGATTATCTGCCACATGTTGCTTTCAGAAGGTGATGTTAGGACATGGCTGCTGGCAAGAGATTGCATTCACAGAGTCTGGGGGATTAAGGAATGCTTCAAGGGCTTCTGGGGCTTAAGGGGTGGGTGGAAGGGGTTGGCTTAGAGACTTGCATAGCCTTGAAGGTCTGTACTGGATGGAATCTCCTCTGTTCCTTGGCTGGGAGGAATGGCTAAGCAAAGGGTATTTAATAGTTCAGTCCTGTGCATGTCTGCTTAGAAGTTAAGCCCCACTGAGTTCAATGGAACCTGCTGCCAGGTGAGTTTGTCTAGAATTGCAGTCTCAGCAAACCGTGGCATTCTGTTATTTTGATCTTGGGCTAAAGTTTGAAGAGAGGGGTGGTAACATCTCTATACTACACTGATAGGAATAGCTAGAGTCCCTCTCAGACCTCCCACCCCTCAATTTCTTTCAAGAGATTGAGATGGGAGAGTTTGGAAGATACCTTGCAATGCCCTGCAATGATCTCTTTAAAGATATTGAGGCAGCAGGAAAGCCCCAGACCGTACAACTTTAATGCAGCAGCAGCCTGATACATCAGCTGGCAAATGAGTTGTCTACATTGCAAGTCTTACTATAGGTTACTGGAGAGAAAAGATCTGTCAGGTGGGCTATGCATGTACAATTTAAACTACACTGCTTCGAAAAGGGCCAGTGTGTATCAGCATGGTGAAACACAGAAACACAGTAATGTTGGCAAAAAAAACATGGATATACCAGGTTTACCAAATACTCGGCCTTTGCCTCCCTCCCACTGCTGTGTTTGTCAGTTCTGTGTGACATCACCCTTGAACAGGACTTTGTGCCATTCAGTATTTAGAGAATGTGAAACGACATGTTCCTTCTCCATGAGATTAGATCACAAAAGCAGGCAAATGAAACTGATGCCAGTCTAGCAGAGAAGACAATTGCACTAGTCAAGTCTAACGATGGACCTTTTGACCCCAAAAGCTGCCTGAGGAATACACACTACACTAAACAATTGAGGCTGCAATCCTAAACCCCATTTGCCTGGGAATATGCTCCTTTGAATTCAACAGGACTGACTTCTGTGCAGACATGGTGCTGTTAATGGCCCAAAGAAAAGACAGACAGACTCAGTGGCAGTGCCAGTTCAGCGGTAGGGCAACGTGTGGATTAGACAAGCCCAAGAGATGCTCAAATGCTCCTCCTGGCCTTCTCTACCACCCCTTTAGCATCCTGTTTTACTTTATATGTCAATATACCTTATTGTCCCTAGATGGTGAAAAACTGGAACCAACTTGAAACATTCCTTATGAACTGTGATCAGCTCACATGGTGCTGTGCCTCACAAGCAGGCCTCTTGGGTTCCTTTACGAGAGGACCAAACCTACGTACACACCTCCTACTGGTTCTCCAGTCAGAATGGGAACATGGCTCCGGCTTTGCCCCAAGGATGGAGAAACATGGATGGGGAGAGGCAGAGTGAGAATCAGGAATCTATCAAACATGAGAAGCTGTCTGTATGCCACCCCCTGTCCCTTGGGATATTATTTTGCTTAGTGAACCATTAATAGAGTCAGGAACAACAGATCCCTCACTTCCTCATGATGTCCTCACTGCTTAGTTAGGTACTTTCATATCCCCAGTGATCAGATTTTCACTGAATATGTATTTTGACAGCACCAACCAGCCTCCTGCAGTCTTTTAATTGCTGTGCTGTTTTAATTAACTTCCTCACCTACAGCCTACTGCTCCTAGGATTCAATTTCCTGTGGTTTCTCTGCACTGGTATAGTTAAGGTAGAATCGATTTCAAGGGAGGTCATTAAGTGCCCTGTAGATGCTACTCTGCCAAAGTAGGGGGCAGTCCCAATTTGTCACAAAAGCAGAACTATGGGGAACAGGGTAGGGACTGAAGTCTACTGGGTTTTGGTCTAAGACTGGCCACTGGTGAGAACCCAAAGCTTTCCAAATCAGTCCTTTGCACTAAGCAGGGGAGGGGAACCAGTGATCTTCCAGATTTGGGACTACAACTCCTGCCATTCCTGCCATCACTGGCTATGCAGCCTGGGGCTGATGGGAATTGGGAATTCAGCAACATCTGGAAGACCCCAGGTTCCCCAAGGAAAGATTGAAATTTCACTGAAGCTTCCCAGAATACCCTGTCACCCATGCAGAGTTTCTCATTTAGGAATGTGGGTTTTAGTATTCTTGAATTTTCTCTCATTTACTTGCTTTTGCAAGCACTTGATCTTTTAAAGAAGGTCAACCATATGGGAATTTGTATATGAGAGACTGCAATGCAACGGGTGAAGAAGACAGTTCCAAGATCTTGCCTATGATCAGATCCATGAGCAGCAAATATAGCAATCTTGCTGATAGGCAAGATTCATGGGTTTCCACTTGCTGTGTTCTGCTGTCTTCATATCTGTTGTCCCAGGAATGACTTCAGTGGAGACACTGGAGGTGGGAGAAATCATGAATGAATGGAATGGTGATGCAAACTGGCCCTTCCATATGCACCCTGTTAGGCAAAAAACGTACTTTCACAAGCAAGGAGCAATGCCTTCCCAAGCTGCTCTGTCTCCAACCCCAACCCCCTGGTCAGCAGCACGTGTGCTGCCGAAATGTGAATATAGAAGTGATTTCTAACTACTAGGTTGCTTGGTGCACTTTAGGAAATGAGACCTTCACAAAATCAAGTTCTATGCGATTTCTGTCCTATACCAGAGAGAGAAAGGATCAATGTGGAGGCTGCTGTCTCAACAGGGAGACGCCATAAGCTGCATCCTGGCCACAGTTTTTCTGGCCACCCCTGTTTTTCTAATCCTTTCCCTTATTCTAGAGTATTTCAACATTTGAGGTGATTTCTAGCTGTCACACATATTTCCATGTGTCCATCTCAGTGTTTGGTCCACTAGATCACAGTGTGCAGAAGTTCTTTTTGGAGTAAATGTGATGCCACTGCAGTGTGGGAGCTTCAGGCACAGTCCAGACTTCATAAAAACTGGAGCCACTCCTCTGAGAAATGCACGCTTGCTGCGCTTTCGTCCACAAGCACCAATTTTGCCTTGAGGGTCAAGTCCCCTCTCCCCAGAAGAGTTTTGCAGCTTAAAACAAACAGGCTGGTTGGGTTTGTATAAGCAATGCTCTAAACACAGGTAGCCCACTAGAAGCATAGAGGAGGAACCAAATTGGTGGGGGGAAACCCAGGATTAAAGATACATGCCCTTTGGAAAGTGAAGGCAGGCACTGGGTCCATCCCACGGGGAAAGAAAACCCAAAACGTTTTATGCGTCTGTCCGAACCCTCATAGAACCAGAAGCCAAACCACTCATGTTCCAGAATGAAGGATTCCGAGTAGCCTTTTGGTATATCAACTACTATCAATTTACAAGCATGAAAATGGATTTTTATTATTCCATATGATGAAATATACACTACACATACTAAGCATGCACTTCCAATATTCTGCTTATAGACCCAATGCCAACTGAAAGCTAGTGAGCACTCACTTCTATCTGGAATTTGGCCTACGAGCAAGCAGTTTTGGAGTGACTTCTTCATGTGTCTGCACTGTGTATTTGATCATATAGAATATTAAGAATTTATTTTTGTAAGCTCGCTATTGAGTATCTTACTTTAACTCTTGTCTTTTTGTAGCTGTATGCTACCAAGATCAAACATTCTGTTTTTATTTTGACTATTGTGCCACATGAGAGCTTTGAAAAACCCTGGAAAAATTATTGTTTGGGGCCCGAGTAGGCTTCTGGACACAAAACAAGTGTACAATGAACTGTTGATGCTTACGTGTTGTACTGTGTACTCAAGGAGCAGGTTTCCCTGTGTTGTTGTGTAGTGTAGAAAGTAGTCCTCAAAATATGACCCTTTTAAAGCTCTTGAGGGCTCTAAAGCTTGCACTATCTTGACTTGGTTGGGCAAAAGCAGGACATGCCAACAAAGGTGTGCCCTGTTAAAATGTGTAAGCTTTCCCAATCCAGTACAAAGCCACCAATCAATGGACGAGGCAAGACTAGTTTACCAAGAATTGGAACTGCATCTCTTAACTCAGGGATAGTTAACATGATGCCTTCATGTTGTTTGATTTCAGCTCCTATTGACCGTACTGGCTGGGGCTGATGGCCTGCAACATCTGGGTGTGACATTGGCTATCCCTACTTTAATTGGTTACTGATGCTTCTCCATCCCATGCAACCATGTTATATGTGTTCCCTCAAGTTGCAGGTGTGGACAGAACTTTGAGTTGTGACCCAACCACTTTCCTCATCAGTAGCGACCATGCATTCAGCTCTGTGTATATAAAACTGCAAGATTTCTCTTCATTATGGTAGTTGCTGACACTATCAAATCGATTGTGTGTTATTTACAGGAGCAAATGGAATCAGTGACGTTTGTTCCCTAAATGAAGGGAAGAAAGGAACCCTTTTAACACCAACTGTGTCTCTCTTTATCTATAAAGCCAATGTGATAAAATTAAAACGAGTCAAAATGCTCTCCTCCCTTTTGAGCAATCTAATATTCATGGCTGTCGTGCAGTTCTTTGCAAGGTTGACTTTATTATTAGATTGCTGGTATTTTATGCATTCAGGAAACAAGTCTTTTCAGACGTGCTTAAGAGATCCTTCCCTAATAGGAAGTATATATTAACTACAGCAGAAACATGTGCCTCTCTTTATATATTTTTTCAGCAAAAAAGAAAAAGAAAAAAGAGAGATAATTAAGACCCTGGGTGTGCATCATTTTGAAAGGCAACTAATGAATTCCAAGAAGTGTTATGCGGTTCCTTGAACTGGGCTAGGCACTGGAGAAAACAAGACACACGAGTGTGCACCACAGCGAGCACCAAATTGTGTAGCCAGCCACTCCATGCTGTTTGCATTTTCAGAAAGTAGAATGACCCATCTTGCCCTTAATAGGCCGGTTTTGGGTGAGAGGGGAGGAGGGAACTGCCACCAACCCAATCTCTGAATGACAGGCCAACATGGCTGGATGTCTCACCAAGGCAGACTGCATGAATTCTATCTACCCCTTTTGTCCTCCGACAGGCTCAAAATATCGTTCACCTGCCCGAGGTCATTTCCATCAGCGAACTATCCTTCAGATCAGCCAGCAAATAATTCCATCACATCAACGCTGCGTAGCATATTTGCACTCCATGGTAGACAGACATTCTCATAAAGAACTGTGCACTAACAATTCAGGAGAACAAAGCCAACTTTCTCTGGCAGGTTAGAATTCAAATCATGGCCAAGAAATCCACATACATTTGAGCTGTTGAGCCTTAAGGCTTGCTTGGCACGTGGTGATGTTTGGCTGGTGAGGCCGTTGCAAAGGAAAAGCTGCTTCTGGCCTTTGATGAAGCAAAGAAAAGATGGAACATTTTGCTAGATGTGCACGTCCTCTCCAGTGACATGGGGCAGATAAAATATGAGCTGGGAATGCTGTAGCTGGGACCAAGGCAAACTAGGTCTCAAGATTCCCAATTTCCATCATTAATTTAAGTGGCAATTCAAATCAACCCTACTTATAGGGCAGAAGCGATGGACAGAGTGCCACCTTCTTACCTGACCCCCCCTTGTCTCCTGTCACTGGCACACGAGGAGGGGCATGGTTCAAACATACCAGCAGAGCCAATCCGTTGGTGCGTTTGCACCACACTAAACTCATCACCACTTCATTCCTGTAGCACACCACAGCAGTGGCAATGATAGGTCAGGTAAACTACTGTGGAAGGCTGATTCTTTTTAATTTACAGTGGTGCCCAAAGTGGGGTGGTTACAAACTAGAAGGGGGAAAAGGAAGCGGGATGGTTAGTCCAGGCTCAATTATTTCCAATTGAATAGAAATGATGGCATGGGTAAGTAGGTAATCTCACCCCACATCAAGTAGTGATTTAAAGGCTGGATTGGCAATCCCAGCATTTGGGACATTTCAGCTACACGAGAACTAGGAATCAAAAGCAGACACCTTCACGAAGCAACTGAAGCTAAGGACAGCAGGTGTATTGGGGGGGGGCGTTGAATGCACTTCAAAGACAACTGCTGATTCAATTGGCTTTTTCCTCTTGTAAGCAGGTTTTGCAGGGGTCCTTACAGGACTGGGCTGCATAGCTCACATCTGCAGTTTCCTGGTCAGTGCCAACATCTGCATATTAACCCAGAGCAGGTTTGTCTTGTCCAATGTACCTGCTGTATTTAAGAGCGTAACCAGGAAGTATTCTCAATCTTCACCTGCAGGCAGAAAGTAAAAAGGACTGGGGGCTGTTGCGTCAGCTCCACAAAACTAGATCTCGGCACAATCCTCTGCTCAAAAACATCCTCTTTATTGTACCACGGAAAAGAAAACCCATTATAAACAAGTATGTTGAAATATACAGGTTAAGTTACTAGTCTTATTAACAAAATAAAGCTCTATCTATATGTACAGATATCTTTGTGGGGGAGAGACAGGGGACAAAACTAAACAAAAACAGCAGCCAGTTGCTAGAGAAAACCAGGGTGGGCGGGTGGGGAGATGGATGTGTTTATAAAAAAAACAGCAAGAGGCAAAGCCTTACCCATTCCCCCGCTAATTGTATCACTTCCTCTCCATTGAGCCTGTCATGTGCCTTTCTTTGCTCTCATGAAGCTGTCTTTAACATAAATGAGAGTTGGGGAGGAATAAATAACCAGGGAGGTGCAGGTAAAGCCAGTCAGGGGAGCCAAAGCAGCCAGCACAGGTCACACGGATAGACAAGGGGAGGTTCCAGAGGGAATTCCTGCATTCGTCTGTTGTGGCAAAGAGAACAGAGTGTCTGGTGTGATAGCTCAAAGACTTAACACAGAGAGGAATAAACCTTTGTGAACGTGGGTCCAGGTGCAAGGGCATTAATTAGAGGTTTCACCTTTTTTAAAAAAAATGGGGGAACACCTTGCCACTCTTCTTGCAAGTGCCATTTTGCTTGTGATGCAAGGAAAGCAAGGAAATCTTGGTCCCTTAGGTTGGGTCATGTGGATAAAAAAGGTTGATGTTTCAGTACAGTGGTACTTCTGGTTACAAACTTGATTCCTTTCGGAGGTCCATTCTTAACCTGAAACCGTTCTTAACTTGAGGTACCACTTTAGCTAATGGGGTCTCCCGCTGCCGCCGGCGCACAATTTCTGTTCTCATCCTAAGGTAAAGTTCTTAACCCGAGGTACTGCTTCCAGGTTAGCGGAGTCTGTAACCTGTGGTGTTTGTAACCTGAGGTACCACTGTAAATTACTTTTGCCCAAAGAAGGAAGGACTTTTCAGATGACATGGAGTTTTTCTTAAAAACAGAAGTGGAGCTGAATTGCTTTTACCTCCAACTCAATCCTCCTTTCTCTCATTGTTCATCTCCACATCTGGAATAAAAAGATGTGGTATACATGCACTGTTCCAAGATACGAGGGAGGAGGATTCCCACTTGGGACGGTCATCCTGTCAAAAGCCAGAGACTATCCATTTTCACTATTGAGATGAGGCAGAGTAACGGTGTCTTTCTACTATTTTTGCTTTCTCTATGCCATTCCATCTTTGGCCAGTAGAGAGCAAACGCCTCCCATGTTTTGGAGCATCTCTACTTTTATATTCTCCATTGGCTTCTGCTAGAACATTGTCAGAGAAGACTGAGAAGTTTAAGAAGGTCATCAGGTGTGGTGAGGTGGGGGAAAGAGGTGTATGCAAACACACACACACTATACATCTATATATTTTAAGACCATGACCCTCTACATTCCCTCTCAATGCCCCTGCTTCTCTTTCCTTCTTTTCAAGTGGTGAAATTCAGCATTCTCCACTCATTGGCCAAGGACAATGTGAATCAGTACCAGAACTACTGCAGCTGCTTTGACCAATTCCACAAAAGAATAAATGGGAGTAGAACTGGGCCAGAAGGATGCAGGAGAAGCCCCTTCAGCACTGGGCCAAGGAGGACTTGTGTATATAGTCATACCTCATGTTACGTTTGTTTCATGATACGTTTTTTCAGGTTGCGTCCCACGGCGACCCGGAAGTACCAGAAAGGGTTATTTCCGGGCTTCGCCTCTGGTAAATGCGCAGATGCACAAAATGACATCACAGGCATGCGCAGAAGCAGCGAATTGCAACCTGTGAGTGCGCAGACGTGCCGCTGCAGGTTGCATTCTGTTCATGTTGCGAACGGGCCTCCGGAATGGATCCCATTTGAAACCAGAGGTACCACTGTAATAAGCAAGGAAGGGCTTGTGTTGTGACCACAGCAGGTAGAGAAAGTTGACAGAGTGGACATCTAAATACATCTAAACACACCTGACAGGGTGTGTGCGATTGGCCCACAGTTATTTAGAGTTACCAATTCATTAAAGGTTTTAAAATGTACTCATTCAAATTACTGGGCCTTGAATGAGTCCCATATTGCAATTTTTCCTCACAATCTCCCTGGGTTACAAGAGGGGAACTCAAGCACCTGTTGCCTTCTTTGGCTGTGCTAACCATTTCTCTGGCTTCCTTGCCGGAACTGAACCCCGATTCCGCGGGGCCGACATGGTAATCACAGACCACGGCAGTGGAGGCACATCCTAATGCCTCCCTATCAATGTTCAGTGGTACTGTCTCTGTGTACTGTAACAACCACAGGTGATGGGGAACCAGGGTTCAGTTCCCAAGAGGGGGCCTGAGAATCTGTCACCACATCCGAGGCAAGCAGCTGCTGTTACCTGTGCCATCTTAGACCCGCTTACCTGGGAGGAAGCTCCATTTAACTCAATGGTATCTGATGCTATGGAGACACATAACCAGGGTGGCATAACTAGAATTAACTCCGCAAGAATCTCTGCCTGAGTTGGGATTCTCCTCTTCTCACAGATATGACCAAGGGATCTCCACTAAGGATCTAGTTAGTTTTGAACCCTGCTGCTGCTGTTGCTGCTGCTGCTGGGTGTCTCCTGCTGCTGCATATACTGAGAACTGGCAAGCACACAAGCACAGGAGGGAAACGGGCAGTGGCTTATTTTACAAACTGGGCCAGGGCTGCCAAGGGTAGAAGAGGGCCCCTCCGAGATGTCTGTTGTTATTCATTCAAGTCCAGAGCTAAAAATGGCTCTATGGGAATTTACTGGCAGGGCCGGTGGGAGCAGAAAGAAACAAACACAGGACAAAAGTGGAGTTGGGGTGGGGAGGGAGATGCAGAACTGGCAGGCATCCGGAACATACAGGGAACAAGCGTTCCACCCAGTTTGAGCAAAACTGAAAGGCCCCAGAGAGGTCAGATAAACTGGTGGTGACTGTGTGGCTACTAAAAGCTGGTGCAGAACGCCAGCAGGTGAGGCCTCTGTCCAACCAGCTGCACACACCAGCTTTCAAGGAAAGGAGATCAAGCAAGCAATGGACACAAGGAGAGATTTGCTGGTAAGCCACAGCACAACTGAATGCTGCATGGAAGACACATGCAGTTGTGACTAGGAGTAAACTTCTCCCCAGTCTTGCATTTGCTCCGAAGAGCAAAAAGATTGGTGTTGGATTCAGGAGGATTCAGGAGATCTTACATTCCTGGATCGGCTTCAGGTTATATTCCCGGTTGTATGCACTCCCTTGCCAGTCCATAATGGATTTTGTTCCCTCTTATATAAACTCACAGCAGCTTGAGGAGAGAGCCCTGCGCCTCCACCCAGAGGGCAGGAGCGATGTCCCTCAGCAGTTGCAATGTCATCTGCATTCCAAGGCTTTCCTTGAATGGTGCCTCTCTTTGAGCCTGACCCTCATGCACATTCAGCAAGCCTGAGCCAAAATTCCTTCCTTTCAAGAGAGAAGATGATGAATGATCAAGAATCCCTACCAACACTATGGACCAATGACACACAGGCCAGATCCTTTCTTTCTTCTGCTCCATGTCTGTCTTTTATATAAAACATCTAGGAAAACACTGAGTCAGACCATTGGTCCATCAAGCCCAGTATTGTCTACTTTGACTGGCAATGGCTCTTCAGAATAAGAACCTTTTCATTGGAAGTGCCAGGGATTGACCTCCTGCACGCAGAGTGTGCCCCCCTATGCCGCTGAGCTACAGCCCATGGGTACAACTTGGTACAACTACCCACAGGTCTGGCTGCTTCCCGGGAATCTGCAGCCACACAGCGGAAGAACCTGGGGGCATTTTCTCTCTTCCTTGGCCCTCTCCCGCCTTCTTCCAAAGTCAGCTAATTATTTTGATGCTGGAAAGAGGACAAAGGCTGGGGAAGTCCCCTGTTTCCACACACCTCCCTCCCCCTTCACACCACTGGCTTAGTCTGTGAGAACCACCAGCTCGCCATCGCTCTTCTCCTCGCCCTCCGAATCCTCTTCTTCGCTGTAGTGGTACATCTCGCCATCGGGCACTGAATGACTGTCCTCAGCCCCATCCCCTTCCTCTGGCTTCAGGCTACGGGTGTTGATGATGACCGGCATGTTTGCTTCCATGCCACGGGGCAGGTAGTGGTCCATCAGGGGTGAAGCCAGCTGCATCCCAACTGACCGCTGGTACATGAGATCCGAAGAGGAAGGAGGCATCTGGCTGCCCTGAGGTCTAGAAAAGACATTACAGCATGAGAACCATAGCCTCCTCCCTGCTGCTCCGCCATTAACATATGCCCCACCTCTCCACAAGGGACTAGGGACTCAGCTGTACAGCTGCAAATATAACGTTTGAAGTGCATTATACAAATATGACACTAGATGGCGATAGTGAGCTTATGGGAAATTCAATATATTTTTCAAAACTTTTTTTTTATAAAGCATTTTCACAGCATTTCTAAATGTGTCTAGATTCCACCTAGATTGCAGTGTATTTGGGCAATGCTGCCCTCTAGGAAATGCAAGTGAAACAGAGGAGCTGTCTGCCACGACCCTTGCTGGATACCAGCTTCCAGATCCTGGGAAGGGCTTTCGGGGCTGCCTGTCTTCTGTGAAGTGCCAGCTATGCTGATGTGATGTGATCCAGCAAAGTATTTAATCACATGTGTGATCCCTTCAAAGTCAGCGAGGCTATCCATAGGCTTAAAGTTAAGACCCCCGGTTTAGTGTTTGTCTGGGTCAGTATAAATCAGCTGTGTCCTTGCCACCAAGGCATAATTTTTAAGAATGTGCATGCCTCTCTGTGGCGACTACCAAGGAAGCCTTTGCTGGCCACAGTCAGAGGTTTTGCTCGTGCAAAGGGCACTTTGCAGGGGACGTGCTGGGCTGTCTTTTGCTCCCCAAATCAGCCACTCCCTAAGTCGGATTTGAGCAACAGGAAGCTCCTGGCTGGGCTCGGGAGCAAACAGAGGGGAGAAGGGGCAGGGAGCCTCACGCAATCAGGTAGCCCTGCCTGGCGTCCTGGCGCCGATTCCTCATCAATGCCTTGTATTCGCCGACACGGAGCCGCTTCCCTTCCACGATGCAGGTGCGCTTGGGGCGGGGCTTGTACTTGTAATTGGGATACTTCTCCAGGTGCTGGCGGCTGAGCCGAGCCTGCTCCTCATAGTAGGGCTGCTTCTCCTGATTTGACATTGATTTCCATCGTGAGCCTGCAAAGTGGAAACGAGATGCAGAGGGAGAGGTTTAACCAGTTGACTTTGTTCTTGCTTCCAGCCACATATAGCTAGCCTGTTCTGCGCTGTCAAAATACTGCTTTTTAATGTAAACAGGAGAGGATGTCCTTAAAACAAAAGGAGAAGGGGAGGGATGACACGAAAATAAATGGATTTCAGATGTTGGAGATGAGAAATATAGGCAAGCAATTACTCTTCCAAGTCTGAAGTCTGAACCCAACAAAAAAGGGTTGTTCAGCAGGCCATAAATTACAACAAACAGGCTGCATCAGGTAGATCACATAGTAGTAGTAGTAGTAGTAGTAGTAGTAGTTGAAGTAGTTGTACCCTGCCCATTTGACTGGGTTGCCCCAATCTCTCTGGGAGGCTTCCAACAAATATAAAAGCAGAATAAAACATCAAACATTAAAAATTTCCCCATATAGGGAATAGCGCTCATCTAGAAATTGTGCAAGACTTGATCAAGGCAATGGATATGCCAGATGGAGCACCCATTTCAAAAACAAAACAAATCCTATATCTCTGCATCCCCTTGCAAAATGCCATATGTGCCTTTTAAATGAAGAAGAGCAGAGGCAGGTGTCCATCAAATATTTTCAATCCACTTAAGCTAGGAGCAAGGACCATAGATTCCTCCATGTGTTCAGTTTGCGCATTTTTAAATAGGTATATGTTTTATGTCCTCAGTGAACACTAACCCTAACGTCATGGTTAATGTCGCTTCACACTACCAGAAGGAAACAAAGTTATTCACAAGGACAATGTACAAAATACAATATACTATGAAATCCATTAACACGAAAGAAATATAATGAAAGTGCTCATCCACAAAAAAATTATCCAAGCACAAGATACAAGCACTGCAAAAGGATGAACACCAAAAATCAAACCAAACCACCAAAATCCAGGAGACGCAGTGCTTAATAAAGACTTCTTCACCTTGTAATGACCACATATAGCTGAAAAGTTTTCATTTGAAACTCTTAGCTATTGTCAAGCAGCAAACACTGACTCAGAAAGGTTGTTTACATATGTTATTATTTCAGAGAGATGCACTGCACATTTCAAACACTGCATTACTTGAGAGGTGGTAAAAAGAGCCAGACTGCAAGGCCCAAATACCAAAACAGACAAGTGAGAATTTAATTAATTTTATTTCTTTCAGCTATTTATATGCCACTTAATCGCTCATGTTTCTAAATTGTGTGCATAAAAAATTACAAAAAGCATATGGTGAATAATATCAATGAAAATTAAACATCAGAACAGAGAACTTCCTTAAAATGCTTGCTGGAACAGAAAGGTCTTTTCAAATGCCCAAAGTTCTAACAGGGAGGGGATCTGCCTGATCTCAGCTAAGAGGAAGTGCCTCAGAATCAGGCCCACAATACCAAATGTACAGCTTGTGGGGGATACAAGTCGTGCATCTGAGTCACTGGGGACCACTAACAGTTGTTAAGGGCTTTGCAAATTAATACAAGAACCTTTAACTTGGACGGGTAACATATGAGCATCCAGCACAAACTGTTTAAACCATGGCGTTATGTGCTGGCGATAGTCTGTCCCCACAAATAGGATAGCGGTAGTGTTTTGCACCAGTTGGAGTTTCCAGACCAAGACGAGGGCTTGCTCCACCTAGAGTCCACTGCGATAATCCAGCCTTTCCATATAAAAGGCCACAAACCACAGTGAACAGGCAGCCCACCTATTGCTAATGAGAACCCCTCCCTCCTGCTGACCTTTCCAGTCACCTTCCTATGCTGCTCTTTTTGAATTCTTCCCAGCACAAGGTATGGTGAGCAGGTGCAACAGCTAAAATAGGCTGCCCCGCTGTAACTCGAATTTCCTGGGCTGGGTGACCTTTACTGTCATTCCCACCAGAAAGTGTGTGAAGAATGCAGGCTGGAGAGATATGGAAGGTTTCGTCCAAGCAGGGGAAGAAGCAGAGGAAGAAAATCAGCCCAAGATTACTTTGGCAGACAGGACTAAAAACAACAACACAGCAAGCATTCAGGAGAAACTCGGCCTGGACAAAATTCACTTGGTCAAGACTTATTGGAGAAGGAAACTACAGCAAAGCAAGGTGGGTTGAACTACCCCTTAACTATTAAAGAAACTCAAAATCAAAACAATGATGAGTCTTGAGGCCAGATTTGCAAATACAGCTGAATGAGGTGGCAAAATGGACCATTATCATTTCTGACTGCAGGCAGGGGTGCCATTTATGAATATTTACCTAAGTACAAAAAACCCACAAAACACCCCTCTTTGCAGCAGAAACTGGCACACCATGAAGCAGCTCCCTCTTCCCAATTTCTACTTGTAGGTAATCAAAATTAAAATTGAGAGCGTTAAAAAATGGCAACATCCTCATCTGCATTCAGAAGAGATCTAGTCGATTCTACCGTCTCCTGATGCAGCTCTAACCAGTGTTACATTCATTAATATCTGTGAAGTATTCAGCTGCTGCAGTTCATGTGGGCACGATACAAATTTGCACACCTTCAAACTATGCCAGAAAGATTCTGGTGCAAATTCCCCCAGCTAGCTCATGAAAACTTTGAGATATGCTCTCTCAAATAAGTAATGTTTAAGTAACACAAATCCATCACAGTGGCTATTTGTAGGTTGCGGGGTGAAAAAGGCAGTCTACCACAAGGCCCCTTGATGCTAAAGGTCAACGTGGGTTAAGAGCACTCCTTTAAATAAAGAGCCCTTACTTTTATTTTAGCAACAATGCACAAGCCCAGATTAAATATGCGGAGAGTAACCCACAAACCTCCAATGCTGAAGCATAACATGTTCACTCCCAGCACCAGTGGACTGAGACCTCCTTCAGAAACCACACCAACCTCTTTAAATAACCACCCAGGCTATGCGACAGCTCAACACTAGGCCACATCATGGGAAACACATGCTTGAGTGAGACAGCACTGCCGCTAGTGAGGGTTATTTTTGTTTAGCATTAACAAAACATGACATCTATATTAGGTATTGTGCTGTTAACTTCTACCTGTGGTGTACAAAAAGACCAGACAAGGAGCTGGATGTCACACAAAGCAAGGGTGGAATCCAGCCTAGCACTAAGATTCGTGTTCCATCAGCACAAGGACTTCTCCTTCCACAATGGAACATTTCCTCCCTCTTTTCCCTGCCATGCACTCTCTAAATCTCTTCTAGGGGCTCCCCGCAACCTTCTGGAACAGATTTGGAGAGAGTGTGGGATGTGCATGGCAGAGAGTGGGGGAGTCCCATTGTGCAAGTGGATGTAGCAATTGAATACTGCCCTGTGCTTTTAAGGCTCAAATCCTATGCCCACTTACCTGGCAGTAAGCCTCATTGAGTTCAACAGAAATTTACTTCTGAGTATACATGGATTGCCCTGAGTGTATGCTATTATCCAAGAGTTCACAATCTTCTACTTAAATTTTGGGTTGAGATTCAGGTGATGAGTGATCATATGATTTCTCAAAATATGCTTATTGGAACAGTCTTCAAAATATACCTTATATAGCAAGCTATATAGCAAGTACTATATTCTCACAACCTGAGTTTTCAGAGGTATATGTTCTTACGACTGGGTCCCCTGCTTACTGGCTCTGATGATTACAAGATAATCTCATTCTAATCTAGCAGCAGAGCATATGCCAATTTTTGCTCAATAGTTTAGGCTGGAAACCACCCACCAGCTGGGAATATTATACAGCAGAACTCCCTGCAACTAAGAAGAGTTCTCATGTCATCATTCCCCTTCCTTTACTGACCCCACTGTCAATGTTTTTGACAGGCCCCTGTCCCAAGAAGCTCATTGTCTTTCCCCCCCTTAAGTTAAACTTTAAAGCACCATGGACGTATATCTACACTGATGTAGCAGAACAACAGCATACAGCTGCCAGGTCTAAGAAAAGTTGTGGAGGACCAGGCAGGGGTTGGGGCAAGCCACAGTGACTGGAGCAAAAGTGTTCCTTCACCCTCAGGTTTTCCCCAGCCAGGCCTTAGAATCCCTTAGAATTGTTTACCTGGACTGCTTGTAAAACAGGATGGGAAAGTTGCAGAGGTACAAAAGCTGTAGATCTACTTATTATTTTGGTCCTTTATAAGCAAGCCCCTGTGGTTGTTAAGCTTGCTAACAGGGATAATTGCCATACAAGGGGGTTTTCTATGGAATGAAAAGTATGCATCAAGTGGCTCAGCTTGCTATGACCACTGCAAAAAACCCGGGGCTACTTTCTCAATTCATGTGGGTTGTCATGGTGATACTTTGTAAGAAACTGAGACCTGGGAGTTGCCTTTTATATTATCATTTTTAAGCGAGATAATCCATTTTATCAGGTGTACACATGTTGTGTGTCTTGCCATTGTATATACTTCACAGATTACGATATTTGCTGTTGACACAAAAATAGTTATAACTTTTGGCAGAAAACTGTAAAATTGATCGGTTGACCAACTTGACTGTTGGTCAAACTGGAACACTCACTTCTGGGTTTGTGGCGTTCGGGAGCAGATTTGTTCGGCAACTAAGCCGTTCGAGAACCAAGGTTCCACTGTACTCACTGCAATGGATGTGCCATCTCCCATCTTCAACCATAAATCCACAGGCAAACCATGGGCCATCTCAATGAACTGGTGGTCCAAAGGCCACACTTTATGGACCTCCAAGCTATGGGATTTGGCCTGATGCACAGGCCTTTGTTTTAAGCATGTGTTTCATGAGTGTTGCTGAGGGCAGAGATCATCCAGGAGTAGGCAAGGCCTAGTGTAGCACTGTTGGTAGGGAAAATATTGTCTACAGGGAACAGTGATAAAGGGAGATAAATCTAGACGGTCAATAATTTATAATTTAAAGAGAGATAAATCTAGATGGCCAAAAATTTATTGTGATTCCAATAAAAGCACTAGAGAAGTCAATGCAGGTTGCTTATCATTTCCATGACTCTTTCAGAGCAGTTCCTACACTGCTTCATTTAATTCACACCCCCTTTGCTTCCTTGTGGTCCAAGGCAAGATACTTGCACTGCTCTTATCACTTAGGCTGGTTTGTGATAAGCCATCCTTTCTGCCCAATCACCATGGGTTCCACAGGTAATCCTGCAGATTAGAATGAATATAGGCATGTTGTCGATTGCCACCTAATTAGCACTCATCAGTAGCAACCGATCAGGATTTCTGCTGGCTGTGAATTTCAGAATAACTTTGCATGCCCGGCATCTTTAGGTCAGCTGCATGCTGGTGTGAAGAGAGAAAATCGCCTACTGGAAACCTCTCTTCTAAGTTCCAGGTTTTCAAGCACCAGTTCCTTGGGTTGGCGGCAGTCCACAGACTGCCTCCCACCAACCCACAGCTCAGAATCCTGTTCCTGGAAGGAAGCCTTATTTTGTTCCTTCTTCCAGCAGCAAAGCTCTAAAGAACAAGAGACAGAATAGGCTTGCTGCTGAATGGAAGAAGTGCTAAGTCTGTACAGGCTCACTCCTGAGGGCTACTGGGAAAAGCTGGCCGCCTGCTGACTTCACAGCTGCCAAGGAAGGCCTAGAACTGCTTCTCTAGGTCAGTGCAAAGCCAGCAGTTTATGTCACTAGGTTGCAAAAAACAAAAAAGGGCCCACAACCACAGCTGTATCTATAGCTCCCTGAGAATGGGCTTCCTCTGCACATGTGGGTTTTTGCTCTCTCTTTTTCTAATGCAAAAAAAAGACCTTAAAAAATAGAAAGTGCTGCTTTCACATCTGCTTGTGTGCTCAGGTGTCAGAGCCAAAGAATCAAGACAGCTGAGAGAGAAAGAGAGAGAATATGAGGAGGATTTGCTTTTGTGCTTTTATCCTAGCGCACAGCCTGCTGGTAACCTGCATGAGATTAGCAGTAATTCCTTGCCTGAGGGTGCATGGGGCTAACAATGTGCCTTACAGGAATCCCAAAAGCCATGGAGGGGAAGGGGGGGAGCAGAACGAATAAGGACACCCGCCCACAGACTTACCTAGAATCTTACTGATGCTTGAGTTGTGCATGTCTGGGAAGGCCTGCAAGATCTTGCGTCTCTCGTCCTTGGCCCACACCATAAAGGCATTCATGGGACGCTTTATGTGGTTGTTGTTCCTGGATTCGGGGAAATGTCGTGAGCCTGTGAAGGAAAGACCAAGGAACAGCCACTATAGAGACACTGGCAAAGCCAAGCCAAACAGAACTGGCAAGGGATTAGGACGTTTAGGAGCAACCAGCAGACTCAGTTTAGAAAAGAAAATACTTCTTCATGCAGTGCGTGGTTCAACTAGGGAACTCGCTTCCACAAGAGGCAGCGATGGCCACTAACCTAGATGGCTTTAAAATAGGATTGGACAGATTAATAGAGGAGAGAGATATTGGTGGGTAAAGTCTGCCTCTGCAGTTAGAGGCAGCAGTCCTGCCCTCCCCAACCATGGACTTCACAAATTCTCAGCTTCTTTGCAGTTTCACTTACAACTGACATGTGGAAACCACATTGTGCTACCTATAGGCCATGTGTGGAGAACCTTTGGCCCTCCAGGTATTGCAGAGCTACAACTCCCTGACCATTGACCATGGTCGCTAGGGCTGATGGGAGCTGAAATTCAGCAATGTCTGCAGAGCCAAAGGTCTCCTACACCAGCTATAGATAGCACAATGTGGTTTCTGCATATCAGCTGAGTGTGGAACTGAAAAGAAGCTGAGAACTTCATAGATTCATGGGGAAGGAATCTCATTATACAAACTAAATGGGATTTTTCAGCTTGGCCTTTCCCCCACCCCAATTATTGGGCTTTGGAGACCTGAAAGATGTTAACTGCAGCAGAAGCACCTATGAGGAACAGAAACGGGGGGCACCCAATTCTACCATAGATAATTTTTTTATGATCAACTATCATTACCATCCCCATCACAGGTTAGCATGGACTCATCCAGTCTCTGCAAAGAAGTCTCATCCACCTGTTCTTTTGCAGGTGAAGAATCCAAGCTGACATGGTCCTGAAAGCACATGGGAAGGTGGTTTACTGAATTTTACCAGGGCAAGCAAGGTTAGGAGTGACTCGAATGAAAACTTCAACTGAAGCATTTACCGGCATGCACTTTGTGCTAAATAAAGACTATATGCTTTTACTTCTTGTTAGTCAAAAGTAAATGACTTTTGAGAAATAAGGAGCCCCAAAATGCAGGGCTGCATAGCCTAAAAGCTGCTCCTTGACTGGACAGCCAAGGACCAGCCCAAGACCAGCATGCAGCACTATCTGCAAGACAAAGAGGCCTGGAAAGGTTGTTTAGAACACACCACCATGTTTGAACTCAGCAAGCAGGGCAGGAAAATTTCAGAATCCCCTCAATTTAGAGGGAAGCCCCATTGAAACCAGACTGGAACTTCCAACAATCATTCTAGATCACTTCTAAAAGCATCACTCTAAAGACAAAAGTCATGGGAGCAAGATCTTCTTGTAACTTTACGACAACAGAGCAAGAATTCTATTTAGTGATGCTCCTGAAGTTCAGAATTGGGGCACAAGCTTCCCAGTTCAGAATTTCTGGGCTAATCCTGAACCAACCCCCAACCCTCCAAGGTCCAGAATCAGATTATAATTTGTTTGGTTCCAGCAACAGCCTCTCCACCGCCATACCTCTTCCCTTACCCACTGAATCAATCTGGCAATGTTGGAGGTGATGAAAAGGGCTAATACTGTTACAGCTTAGGTCCTACAGCAGCATGGGAAGTCCTGGGAAATATAATTCCCCAAAGATTCTAGTGTCTTAATAAGAAAGTTGAAGATCTGGGAGACTGCAATTCCCAGGGAACCTGGTACCTGGGATGCTGTTGCTGCATCTAGACCAGGCATCCCCAACCTGTAGCCCTCCAGATGTTTTGGCCTACAACTCCCTTGATCCCTAGCTAACAGGACCAGTGGTCAGGGATGATGGGAATTGTAGTCCAAAACATCTGAAGGGCTGAAGGTTGGGGATGCCTTATCTAGACTGCAGCATCAGCCCTTCTTGTTGCCCTTGCAGAGTATATTTTGGGGCAAAAAGAAGGGACAGTGGAGGTAATTATGGAATCCTCACTACACTGTCTATTGGGGTAGAAGCTCAACTAAGAAGCTCACAAGCCTTCTCATATTCCTGATGACCTCGATAGAAGCACAAGCTCAGCATGCCTCAAGCTTAAAAATGTATACCTAAATTCAAGTCCAAACCAAGTTCCAATTAGCTCATTATAAATGAGTCCGTTCCTAATTGAGCCTTGGCAAGTTCATTCTTCACTATTACAAAAGTTGACTTTGAAAACTTGGGTACCAGTCACATTCCTTACAGGTGATGGGCCTATCCCTCCACAGATTCCACATTATACTTATTCGTATCTACTTCCTCAAAAATATGGTTTTCACACCTGACTTTTAACAGAGAGTGCATCTTCAGGGTGTTATAGGAAATCTAAGGTTTTATATATACAGAATAATTGTTCATAAATGTACAAGGCAAACACACATGCATAAGTATAGTGCCTGAAACAGTACGGAAATCCCGACTCTCTCCCTCTTTAAGACCAAACCTGTCTCAGAAATACCACTTACCTTCCTATAGGGATGATTTGGAGATCCATCCAACGCTCTGCTTTGGCTGTGCAGAAGCTGCCGGGCATCCTGGATTGCTTTGGTGATAGCATCTCCCTCCCCCAGGAACCCTGAAATTTAAAAATGGAATGGAATCAGTGTCACAAGATCAAGCAGATCTGGTACCCTTGCAGAGCTCATTCTCAGAAAGGTACTTGGGGAAGAAAGGCATGCCACTTAAGTTCCAGTTCCAGCAGTCTTAGATCCATTGTCTTCTAAAGCATCCCATTAATCTTCTCCTCAGACCCATCAAAAGATTTTTGTCTTATCAGAAAGAGAAAGCTTTAGTTATCTTGTGCCTTCCATTATCATGAAACTGCAGGGTGGGCCCCTCTCATGCAAAACACATTATATTACATCCAGGTACTCTGCAGCTATTTATTTGGAAATACTAGCACTGTACCATAAAGAATGTTGGGATGCGGGTGGCGCTGTGGGTTAAACCACAGAGCTTGCCAATCAGAAGGTTGCGGTTCAAATCCCCACGACAGGGTGAGCTCCCATTGCTTGGTCCCAGCTCCTGCCAACCTAGCAGTTCAAAAGCATGTCAAAGTGCAAGTAAATAAATAGGTACCGCTCTGACAGGAAAGTAAACGGTGTTTCTGTGCACTGTTCTGGTTCGCCAGAAACGGCTTAGTCATGTTGGCCACATGTCCGCCGGCTCCCTTGGCCAATAAAGCAAGATGAGCGCCACAATCCCAGAGTCGTCTGCGACTGGACCTAATGGTCTGGGGTCCCTTTACCTTTACCATAAAGAATGGAGATTCAGGTCCCCACTTATGGAGATTCATAAGGATTCTGTATTTGACCACAGCAAAGTGGTTAAATGGGAAATAAATCACATTTTAGTGAATTTGAATATGTGCTTCCAGAGCAGCCCTTTCCTAATCTAGTGCCTTCCATAGATGTTTAGGCTCACATATCAGTCCCAGCCAGCATTGCCAATGATCAAGGATTATGCAAACTTTGGTTCAAAACATCTGGAGGACATTGGTTGAAAAGGCTGCTCTAGAGTAAGGTTACCAGTTTTTTTCAATGAATCCGGGGACACTTTTCAATTTCAATGGATTTGGTATGGGGACTGATTTGTAAATCCGGAGACGGTCCCCAGGAAATGGGGACATCTGATAACCTTACTTTATAGTGAAAGTATATTTCTCATGGTATCTTCCTTTTCAAAACCAAAGCAAAAAACTGCCATACACAAGCAGGCTTGGGATTTTAAATTACTGAAAAATTAAACATATATTAAATGAAACACATTTAAACAGAGCATGTGGATATAACTGATATGAAGTTGTGTTATACTGAGTTAGACCAGGACTGAGCATTGCCTCCACTGATTGACAGCAGCTCTCCAGTCTTCCTTAGTTCTGCCTGGAGATGCCAGGATTGAACCCGGGAGATTTTCTGTATGCTCTACCAATGAGCTACAGCCTCTCCCCTTCCAACACTGGTGCAGCAGGACCAACAGAGGAAAACAATGCCAAACAGAATCTCGAGGAATGCCAGGTTCAAGTCCTTCCTAAATCCAGGGATGGGTGCAGATCTTTTCCCGCAGCAAATCAAGAGAGCAAGGTAACAAATCATGAGCTTGCAGTTGTCATCCAAATGCAGAAGCATTTCTGGGCCAGCTCGGAACCTGATCAGGGGGAATTTCCATAGCCTTACTGTTATGTACTGAAGTTCTCACCCTGGGCCAGCAGGGGGATACTGTAGATAGTTTTCACTCAGGTCCACATATGCAAATAAGGGATTGAAAGTGAAGTTCAGTGATTGGATAGTTACAGAAAGTGGTTACTGTTGTGTTGTAGTAGAGCTCTATATAAGCAGGCTGGCTGAACCCTTCAGCTCAGTTCTGTTCTGGCCTGTGAGTAAACAAGAGCTGTTTGAAGAATCGCTGTGTCGTCTGATATGTTCACCCACAACTTAACACTTACCCAAAGGGAGGCTGGGAGGGCTGGTCTGCAGCTCCTGAGAGACCCCATGGTTAGGAGTGAGGGACTGGCAGCTGCTGATCTTTAAGCTGGGTGAACTGGAGGAATTGGGGAGGTCGGAGCCTTTGGGCTTTGCTGTTAAGTTCAGTGGCTGGGAAGATTCCTGAAAAGGAAAAGGAAAAGGAAGGAGAGAAGGAGAGTAGAAGTGCATTCGCAGAGGAGTTTGGGAGCCCACAGAGAAAACAGTTTGAGGGTTGCACCTGGATCTGTAGGTGGCCTGAGCTTGCGGGTCTCTTCAGTGCGGACAGAGGGGGGCTGTGCAGCAGTTGCATGGGGTACTCCACTGCAGATGGGACAGGAAAGAGAACAGTCAGAGATTAGTTACCGAATCAAACAGCTGCTCAAATCTTTCTCCCAGCAAAATCTCGCCAGGAATCGCAAGCTTTCTGCATTAAGAGCTAGGAAACTCAAACGGGGCTCTCAGGGTTAGGCAACCCAAAACAGGCTTGCATAAAATTGAAATCGGTTTAACAGCTAGTCAATAGTGTCTCTGTGCATTTGAGGGAGTCATGGTCCTCTGATGCAGAGTCTTCCTATGACAGCAGCCCCAAGGAGGAGACAGATCCACACACTGGTCCTTCTCATGTGAATCCACTGGCATTGGAGCCTACATCTTATCCCCTAAACCCTGAGAAAACACCTCTGATAACTAAACCACAGACTCCTCTGAGGATCAGGGGAGCCCAAATGAGCTTTCCCGAAAACAGTTCCTACAGATGCAGCACTTGGCGGGGTGTGGGGAGGGGGGACAGAGGCCTTCCCTCTTGACTGTGCAGCCCAGACCATAAAGCTCTGCCAGTTCCTCCAAGACCCTACCGAGACAATTTGGGATTTTCTGCCACAGCTGCAGGGCCACTAACTGTAATCCTGGATGGTTTCTTGGCCCTTTTCTGAGGCAAGGCTAGCCCCAAACATTTTGCTGACTCAAATGAAAGCCAAGACAGGCTAGCTGGAACCAGCTCTTTAAATCCAAGAAACCTCACTGATTTGGCTTTAATCGAAGATACTAATTTGCCAACCGCATAGACTTGTGTGGTCCCATGGACATGCAAGACAACTGAGCAGAAGCACCCAGAAAGACTGTGTCCCATTAACCAGAATTCAACACTTTTCTTGGCCTCTTCATACCTGGTTTACAAGGGATTGGCTGGATGGGAAGTGCCATTTGAGGATCTGGGGAGACCGGAAGAGGCTGGTGGCTGGGAGGAAAGGCTGGAATCATTACATAGGGCATGTTGACCTGCTGGAGAGAAAAGGGTGAGGGGGGACAGACAGACAGACAGACAAACAGAGCCAAATACAAAGTTACCTTTAAGCAGTGCTTTTTTTCTAGGGGGTACTGAAGGGTACATAGTACTGGCACCTCTATTTTGGTTAAAAATGTGGCATTTACTGTCATGGGCGTAGCCAGGGGGGGCAGCTGCCCCCCCAATCAATAAAAATCAACACAAATCTGAGGTTCTGCCCCCCCCCCAAAAAAAAGCCTGCCTCCCCCAAACAAAAATCCTGGCTATGTCCATGCTTATTGTAACAACTTCATGTTGAGTACCAGCTCCTGTTTCTCTAGAAAAAAAAGCATTGCCTTTAGGGAACAACAGAATCTATCCAAAAAGACTTATCCAAGATCATGTGAAGGAAGTTCTGGAGAGATCTCTATGGCTTTCTTACTTTTCACTCCATTAGGTAAAGGTAAAGGGACCCCTTACAGTTAAGTCCAGTCGTGAAGGACTTTGGGGTTATAGCGCTCATCTCACTTTACAGGTCAAGGGAGCCGGTGTTTGTCCGCTTCCACGGACCGTTTTTCCAGGTCATGTGGCCAGCATGACTAAGCCGCTTCTGACAAAACCAGAGCAGTGCACGGAAACGCCGTTTACCTTCCTTACCTACTTATCTACTTGCACGTTGATGTGTTTTCGAACTGCTAGGTGGGCAGGAGCAGGGACCGAGCAACGGGAGCTCACCCTGTCGCGGGGATTCGAACCGCCGACCTTTCTGTACCCTCCCAACATATCTATGGAGGTACAACCATGCCATACTGCAGTGGAGGGAAGGCTGAAGCTTAGGGTCAAACTACAGTGAGAATGAGATGGGGAAATGCATATCCAGTGCCATTTTTTTCTTTTCTGTGCTCAAGGAAGCCAGAAGGGATGGTGGGAATTTGCAGTGCAGGAGGGCGATTTGGACAGGGGCTGCAGTGCAGGAGGGAAATTAGGACCTCCCTTCTGCACAATGGCTTTGATCAATTTGCCTTCAAAGTGAAGGGCCTATGGCTTAGTGGTAGAGCACATGCTTTGAATGAGGAAGGTCCTGGGTTCAGTCCCTGGAATCTTCTGCTAAAAGGGTAACAGTCAGCTGCTCATGAGTCCTTGCAGAGAGCCACATATGGTGCTTTGAAGCCCTGATGATTAGCTGGTTGTTAGGGCTTTAAAACACTATATACACAGCTATCTGCAAACACCAGCGATCAGACAATTGCCAAGGCTTGCAAAGAGCTGTGCAGGGCAATATGCACAGGGCTTTGCAGGTGCCACCAGCCCCTTTACAGCTAAGAAAAATCTTTACCTGCCCCATAACTGATGTCATAGATGACTTCAGGTGTAAGGCAGGTGGCCTCAGAGACCAAACTGGGAAGCATGGCAAGCCTAATCAGAACTGTGGGCCACAGATTAACCAACCCTGATGTACAACATACACCCCAGTCTAAAACACATTCACTTTGAAGTGAGACCCATGGATTTTGATGGGATTTACTTTTAAATAAGGGGTTTAGATTTGCAGCCATTGGCAGACCTATCTTATGGTTTGAATCCATGTTCAGTTCACTATTGTCCTGCTTCTATGTCAATTTCTGGACAGCTAAAAAAAGAATTCACGTGACACTCCTAACCTAGTTACACAGGGAACATCTGGCAGAGCCAGGTGCCAAACCTTTGTCTCCTGATTTTCAGTCTATCTTCCTTGCTATGTGCAGGGAGAAAGGAGACCCCTTTTACCTGGATTTGCTGCTGTAGCAGGTTGATCTTGTGTTGCTGCTGGATCAGCTGTTGCTGTTGTTTGGCAATCTGCAAGAGGAGAAGACTATGAAGGGCCAAGGGGCCAAATGAACACAGGCAGCCCATGAGAGTTGCTGCCTATGAACCAGGCATTGAGAACCTCAAGACACATGACGCTTCCCATTCAGCTTTCCCAAGCGCTTCTCCATCTTTATTACAAAGGAGAACCTCCCAGCCCTTCCACAAGCCAAGCTTGAGAATTTGTAAGGAAGAGGTGAATGAGCACATTATTTGAATCAATCTGGTATCAGATTTGCACATTACAGAGCAGAAAATGAGAATATAATGCAGGGTGAGGAACCTGCAGCCATTCATATATCCAGCAACAACTGGAGGACCACAGGTTCATGTCCCCTGATATAATGTGTACAGCATTACATTAGAACTGGACCTGAAAAGTGGTAGCATTTTATGGTTCTACAGAGTTGGAGTTAGGCAGTGGTATCCCAATACTTAACCTCATCCTAAAATCTAAGATCTTGGGATTACTTCTAAATCATGAAGGCTTCCTGTCTCTCAAATTTGGTAGCACTGCAATGCATAACTACACCTGATGAAGTAAATGATTGTCCTTACTTAAAAGACTCAAGTGGCAATAAAATAGGTAGTTTTTATCTACTTTGCCGCAGCAAACTAATATGCCCACTCCTCTGGAATCTCATTTTCTTAAAATTGTTCAGTTCCGGAGGTCCGTCCGCTGGTCAAAATGGTACGCTAGAATCTTGTGCGCGTGCACATTCGGCGACAGGCACTTCTGCGCACACACAGATGGCAGAAGCCGCTTCTACGCATGCGTGAATCACGGCAAACCTGGTGTTTTCTTCCGGATTTGCCATGGACGCAACTTGGAACGCCTGCAAGATGAGGCGTATGCAAGTCGAGGTTCCATTGTATCCTACAGGGGCTGTCAACTTGTCTTAGTCCTATGACGAGTATAAACTGGCAACTAATTTGTACATAACTATGACTGCTACTTGGTTTATCATTTCAGAAATATGACAGGTGTCAAAGTGCAGCTGACGTGCATGTTGCAATTATTCTTCCATGTTAACAACTGCTTGATCATTATAGACCTAAAAATGGGGATATGAACCTTTGAAAAGTCTTGATTGATGGACTTGGAAATCACAAGGTTGAAACAAGAATGTTTTCTTTAGTTTTGGTGTTTTTTTCAAAAAACCTTCCTTTTGGTTCTGTATGTTTTCCTATTTTTTTCCTCCATATTCACACATACCATGGAAACTGTACACTTTTTTAACATGAGGATCTAAGAATTCCAATAGGCAATGATATACAGAGAGATGAATCAACGTGATTCACAAATCACTGTAAAGTGGTCATAATTGCACTTAACCGTTACAGTTCTATAGACATTGATCAAACTACATTTATAATTCATGTAGCTCATTGTAAGTAGTTTGTGGAACTGAATTCTACATGCATGGGGAAAAGGTACTACCATTAATAGCTGGTTCTCCCACTCACCCCCAAATTCTCATGATTGCAAATACTGTGTAACTATAACTGTTTTCCATTTTTTAAGTCTACAATTGTAATCCTCGTGAGGCTTGCACCAGATTAAATATGCATAGGATTATGCTGTGTATGGCTACAGCTAATAAAACCTTTAACTCTTCCCTGTCACCATGCAGTAGCCCAGATCTACCTATTCCCACCAGCATCACCTCCCTGCATCACCAGAAGATAATACGATATGTGACTTGTGAACCTGTTCACTTTATACCAGTGCTGTTTTCCCATTCCAGATAAGGGTGATATTCAACACAGTTTTAACCAGAGTCAATCCACTGAAGTTACTGGTCCTAACTGAGTCATGTTGATTAATTTCGATGGAATTGTACCTAGTAAAACTTACTTGGTGCCTACCCATTATTTGATTTGTGTAGTAAGGCTTTTAGTGCTTTAGAACAGATTGTGTGAGTGACTCTCACTTCATTGTGACTCCCACACCAGCCACACTACTTCTAAATTGTTTCCCCCCTAAATCACTTGAGATATGTAAAGTGCCAGTAACTCCTGTAGCACTATTATATCAGGGACAGAATTGACAAAATTATTTGCCAAGGTCACATGGGCTCTGGCCAACCTGCATCCAAGCCACTTCCTGAAGACCTATCCCAAAGGTTGAGAAGAACAAACACAGCCCCAAAGTTGTGTTCTACTTTCTACCTGTTCCTGCTGCTGCCTGGCCAGTTCCATCTGTTGCTGCTGCTTCTCAAACAGCATAGCTGCCATGTTCTTCTGCTCCGAGTGGGCAGTCAGCAGCTGGTCCCGCAGGATGGACAGCTGGTTAATCATGACCAGCAGCTGCAACTCCTTCTCTGCCAGGCTTTCTTGGGTTCCTGGGACAAACAAGAGCCCAAAGGAAAAAAGGAAGAGGAAGAAGGACAGGAAGAGAGTTCGTAAATCTAGGTCTGAAACATCTAATTCATTAAGCACTTTGTGGAGAGTGAAGGGGGTTCGAACAACACACACACACATTGAAAGAAAGTGTAAGGGGACTAGGTAGGTTAGCCCTGTGCCTGATGACCATTTGCACAGGGATTAAGGCTCCCTGTTCAGTTAATTTTTGAAGGGGATCTACTCACATGCTCATCTGCACACACAGAAGTCCCCATGAACTGGTGGGAGGCACCAGTCAGGGTCCCACCTTCGCATGAAGTTCTACCTGTGTACATCAATGGGCAGGTAGAGCCCCTTCACATATCAGCATATGTGCAGATGGCATGGGTTGGCACTGCTACACACGGGCAAGAAAGGCAGGGCTGGCTGATCAAGCCACACAACCGCCTTCACGCATTCTTTAAACACATGGCTCCCTGCCCCCCGAGAGTTGGATAAATCTAGGTCTGCAATGTATAATCAATTAAGCATAGCTGACTGCATATCTTTTGATTCATTAAAAAGGTGGCTGCAATTAATCAGGTAGCAGATTTTTTAAAAATAATAATAATAATAATCATCATCATCATCATCATCAATTCTTTTTAATGCAGGTACTCACAAAATTGGGGAGCGGGGAGGCACCTTCTTAGATAAGGCATTCCACCATCACTCTCCCACCCAGGGGAAAATGCCTTTTCTAAGATGGTTCCTGCTGGGACACATGCATGCCTTTCCCCTCCTTCAGAACTATTGTTCTGTATGCAGATAAATGCAGATTTTAGTGATTAGCTGCTATACGGATCAATTCAAACTCAGTCAAGATTTCTGAGGATCAAAGAGGAATCCAGCAAGCCATGATTCCGAAGTGGACAGACCTGATCCCATCTGCCTGGACAAATGTTATGCTCAGGGCAAGGATTCACTCTGGAACCCATACAGGACTGGATTCCCAATCTCTTACGAATTTTCTTATGAGGTGGTTCAAGGCTGGCCAGCCTGTCTTCCTTCAAAAGCAATTCCAGTTGCCTAAGAGCAGCTAACTAACACATGGGGCTGTTTCTGCTATACATACTGAAATCCATGTGGCAAATCCCACTAGGATTGATCCATTTTTAATGATGTGTTGTCACTCTTGGGGGGAATGTTGCTATCCTACATACATTTTAAGTGTATTTTACATATTTTACAAAGACTTTAAAGTGTGTGGGGGGGTGTCAATGTAAAATATAAAATGTATGCAAAATTTTCCAGAGAACAGCAGCACATCATCAAGACCTGCCATTACTTGCTACACTGATTTCAATGCATGTAGTGGCAGGAGCTTTTTGAGCTAGCTAGATGCTCTTAGGCAGATGATTTTTTTTAAAAAAATGAGAAAAGATGGCAGGCAAATAGCTCTTTGACCACCTTGTTTGGACCACCTTATTTTTTTTCCTTAATTTCTTATGTCAAAGTATTCTGTGTGGGATTTAAAGATTATATATGTAGATTTGTCCTTGAAAACCTAAATGGAATGAAACAAACTTTGGTTCCACCTTGCGATGAACCAGCCCAATACGGATTTTGTTCTGGGACCTATTCCTAGCAAATGCCCTAGAGAAATCATCACATGCAATCAGCTTTGTGAATTATAAATAATATATACAATTCTCACCAAAGACCAGGGGTTCTTGCACCATGTGTTGCAGGACTACAACTCCCATCATCCCCAGTCTGCAAGGTCAGGGATTATGGGAGCAGTAACCCAGCAACTTCTGGAGGGCCTCAGGTTCCCCACCCTTGTATTAGAACATACATTTGCATGATACACTAGCTAATGATGGGAAGCCATGTCTATTTCATTGATTTTGTATCCTCCGTAATAAGGCAAAGCTTTATGAGCTATGGTGATATTAATTCAATGACAGTAGGCTTTGTAATTTAACTTAACTGATGTGGGGGAAAGAGGGGCTAAGGGTCCAATTGTCACTCTCTAACCAATAGAACAAATTATGCCTGCTCTCTGTGGTCTGGGCCTTAAAGCAGTCCCAGCCAAACCAGACCAGATACTCACCTTTCACATCTTTGGATTCCATTGGATTTTTCCCCAGAAGTCTCTCTTTCCAGTCACTGGACAGTAACTTCTCAATGGTCGGCATCACTGTAGAAATAAGAATGTTAGCGTACAACATGTAGGTGGCTTTCTGATTCAAAAGGAGAAAAGTTTCAGAGTTTATTTTAAACAATGCATTCATCATATGGAACAACAGAAATGATGACAGGATCAGCTCATGGAGGACAAATCTCCAAGGACAGATTCCTCAGTGGCCAAGATGATTAGGCCTTTTTAAGAAACCGACTGCTGAAAGGTGGGACTGAAGGAAGGGGACAGATTATTCTATAGCTAAATACTTCAGTTTTTTAGTGTCTTGGAAGCCGAACCTTTCAATTTTCGAACGCTGAAAACCCAGAAGTGAATGCTTCCGTTTTCGAACGTGCCTCAGAAGTCGAACGGCTTCCGAGGCTCATTTCTTCAATGGAATTTGCTGATCGCCCATTGCGCCTCGGTTGTCAAATATTTCAGAAGTTGAACAGTCTTCCGGAACGGATTACGTTCGACAACTGAGGTACCACTGTGTTATTTACTCTTTAAGTCATGACACTTGGCTGGATGGACTGTTTGATCCAGTATGAACATTCTAAAATTATTATGCACATTTGTCAGTATAACTACATCCACCTGCAGCAAAGGAGCCACTCCAAAAAGGAAATGATTCAAGCGGAAGGGGCCAGCATGGTGCAGCTGGGCTGTAGAGCCATCCTCCTGACAATGGCGTCACTACAGCTTATCTGGGTGAGGCACAGCAGCAATGAGGTGGGGCCTGTAAGATGCGCTGACAGGAGCACCGGATTGGCTCCACTGCTGCAACTGTGCAGCCTCAACCTCACTATTCCTTTGCTGCCCCTCTTCCAGGCAAACTGAAACAATGCAGGTGCCAGGAGGATGGCTCCATAGCTCTGCCCTACCACACCAGCCACTACTAGATATATGAGTAGCTACCTTTCACTGCATCCCTCTTGACAGGACCTCCACAAGGTCCTTCCAGCAGGTTCTTTTCCTACTTTGCAACACAAGTGATTTTAACTAGAGATGCTGTGAATCTTGTACCCTGTGAATGCAAAGCTTGTGTTCTGCCACGCAATTATGGCCTCTTCCTAGAAAAGACGGCAAGAATGAAGGAGGTGGACTTAACTGAACGCAATGGTTGTAAAGCACCCTTCCTACCTTCTTTTAAGTTTCTGTTGAAATCCAATTTTTCCCGGTTGCTCACTGCCGCCTCGAATGCAGAGTTCCTGGAGTCTAATGCCTTGTCCACTGGAGATGCAGATTCCTGAAAGAGAGCGAGCCATTGAATCACCAATAGCCTTCAGGAAATTAAAAAGGAAAGGATAACAGATAGAGCTGATCCTCATGAAATCTTCCTTCTGTGCAGGGTGTGTTCGAGCATCCTCTTGAGTCAATGAGCTGCAAACTCACCTGGTGAATCAGGGTGCTCATTTCGAAAATGAGAAGATTGTGTCGCACCCACCCAAAAATCTTTTCAACTCACAAAGCAAGGACAAAATCAAATTGCTGCAATAGTATGTGGGTCAGCCATTAAAGTAGCTGAGGGAGGGAAGAACAAAAACCTATGGAACTGTTAGGAAAAGTTACACCTTTTTCAAGACTGTGGATTTAAAAAGGAAAAGTAAACATTTAATTATGCCTCGGATGTCAAAACATCATAGATGGGAAAACTAGCCCAGTACTCTTCTATTGTGAGTAGTAGTGGCTCACCCAAATCTTAGGAAGAGGCACCTATAATTATTTATCTGGTATTTGACTTAATGGCTGCTCATTACAAAAGGGTCTCTAAGCAGCTTGCAAAAAGTTCAGATTTAAGGCCAAGCATTAAAAATAAATTTTACACATTACAATAAAGCAATACAATGGCCCCCAAACTGCAGAACTTCAGCAGCAAAAAAAAAATTGCAGTAAACAGCAAAACACTGATCACAATCCATCAAATTCCTGGGAGAAGAGATAGGTTTTTATCTGGTGCCAAAAGGGTGTTAATAACCCTCACTAGGGAGAGGATTCCACAGGAGAGGAATGACAATTTAAAAGGCTGGACATGCCAGTTATTGTATCATAGTCCCTCCACTTTGATTAACAAAAATAAATAAATAAATAATAATAATCCCCAAATCACTGTCTTGAGCATTTCCCCCCACTTTTTTTACAACATGTGTCTTAAGGGAGCAAAAACTTAACGGCCAGGCCATTTTTTGAAAGATGTACACCTAGCCGTTTAGATGAGGGTTTCTACTGCTACACATTCAAACTACAGGAGATCCACGATCCCAGAGGATCAGTCAACTGTCAAAACAGTCAAGAGGGCCTCCTATTTTGACTTGAGCAGTAGTGTTGAGGGGCAGCTCATTAAGTGTCAACTTAACATTTTGAATTGCTTCCCGCAAAGCTGCTCTTTGCCCCCCATAGTGTGTGTGTGTGTGTGCGTGCATGCGTGTGTGTGTGTGCGCGCGCATGTGCGTGTATCCCAAGCAAAGCAAATTAGCAACTTCAAATGAGAGAACTGCGGGGGGGCGGGGCACTGAAATCCTACATACTGTACAGTAATGCTGTTGGCTGCTTCTATGTAAAAACCAAAACACCAGGAGGCAGGCCACATACCCATATTCACAGATGCTAATGTAATATCGGAAACTCACTCTGGTCAGTTCAACCATTAGCTAAAGTAAGGTGGCCACTTCTGGAATCTGATTTGAGGTGTCCATTATTAGATATTTAATTTATTATTGTTGAATTGAATAATGCAATAGGGGAAGGTCTGTGTGTAAGAGTGTCCATGTAGAGACCATGTACTGCTCTGTCTGAGTTTCTTGGGCCAGATCTGAGTGGAATTATACATCCTAGTGGCCTGGCTTATGCGCTTTGAGTGCAGAAAATGTGGAGTGCCCTGCCTCAAGACAAGGAGGAAAGATGGAAGCCAATAAACTTTGTCCCACCTGTGGAAGCGTTTGGGGCTCAGTAACTTCACTCAGTGGCGATGGTGAATTGTGTGGTTTCTCAGAGCCAGGAGGAGCACCAGTCACCTCCCCCTGTGTAGACTGGTAGCAGCTCTCAGTCTTCTCTTCTATCTTAATGCTGCAGTTCACCATGTTCCCGGCTCCATCGAGCTCCAGCTGAGGAGAGGCAGGGCTCCTCATGGACATCCTGTGGGGAGAGGGGAAAGAGGGGGGAAAGGTAGGAAAACATCACATTGATGGATTTGCCAAAGAAACATGCCTTGGCATGGTCAGAATTTGGCGTGAAAGAAAATTCCTGAATTGGGTACAAGACAGAGCCTCAGAGTGAAAATGGCATATATACACAGCCGCATTCACACATTGTATGTGTGTTTCCTTGCACAGGAGTGATGTTAATGCCACAGGAGAACTGGCCCTTTCCAGGTCCGTCAGAACCAAAAGCACAGCAATGCAACCGCACAGCAATTTCCTGGCGCAGAAGCACAAAAAGGGGGCTTGGGGCGAAAGCAGCCATTGCAACTGGCCAAGTGCCACCATCCCTGCCACTCGGAGCTCTGGAAAAGCGCAGGGCAGTAATTACATAACAAACAAAGCCTGTCTCAAGCTGTGAATTAATCAAACTGCTGAAAATAAAACCTTCCTCTCAGGAACTTCAGACAAAAGAAATGAAAACAACAAGGCTGGCTGGGTAATGAAAAGCCAGCACACTGAATAGGGGACAAAAGGAAGTGGAACAATAGGGTGTTGGACAAAAGCAATAAAGTAAAAGGAAGTGTGACAGCTGAACAATGGGGCACTGTGCACGCCAGAGTTTCTGATCTTAGCAGGGCTTTTTTATCTCGGTTCCCTGCCCTTCTCTGAACAAATCATTGTGCTTTTCAGGCTATTGGGTTTCCTCCACCGCTTGGTTTTTGGCTCCTACTGCCATTCCAGACTGAAGCCTGCGCCCTTCCATTTTCATCCCTGGTATGTTCCTATCCATGCTGCAGCCCACCAGAGACCAAATAGATTCATCTTCTGGAGACAAAAGCCATCCATGTGTTGGGGAGGAGCACTGATAAGTGACAGCAACTCGTCCCCCACCCCACCCCGCGAGGCATGCCAACTGCATTATGTAGTCTCTGGCTCGCGCGTCCGATGGCAACAAAGCAGGTCTCTCTCTCTCTCTCTCCCTCTCTCTGACACTGGTGCGCCGCTGCCACAGGAAAGAGCCTTTGCTCTCTGCTTCCTACAGCTGCTCCACATCGTGTTCAAGGAGCTTGGCTGGGGTGCCCAAGTCTCACATTGGGCAGTTTTCTGCATTCCTCGACAGCACAAAGGCACGTTGCCGCAGCTTCGACCACTTAGTGCCAGGTGAGAAGTTAATTAATGAAAAGTTAATAACTTCCAATTTCTGTTTGGCATGAAGGCTAGCTGAATGCATCCACCCCCACAGAGGTGTGTCCAATCCCCTTCAAGCTCAGACGGCAGAGCAAAGGATCAGCAGGGTCAGGAGAACTGCCACGGCTGATTGATTGATTGATTGATTATGGTGGCAGTGTCCAGAATTCTCCAGGCGCATTTTGCACCTGGCTATCAGACACTTGCTACCAAGTAAAGGTGCCTGGGAGTGCCAAGATGGCGCCTGAAGTCTCCACCATCTGGAGGTACATGTCTGGGGATCCTTGGATCTTGACTGTTTTCACAGACTGGCAGCGCATCCAGCAGAATACTATCCATTATATTTTATTTGTACAATCAGAATGAATTTCAGGAACAAAAACATTGTATTGAAAAATACAGCTTTTGAGCTGTCTAGCCCTAAAATGGCAACTAGGCATTCAATTTGGCAACTATAACCTTGGTTTAAGGAGCCATTTGGCACCTAGCTTACAGATCGGAGTTTCTAGCTAGGCGTCAAATGGCGCCTTAAACCTAGGTCACCACAACGGAATATCTAGTTAACCCTTGGGGTACCTTCCAATACTACAATGCTACAATTCTATTATCTCAGCTACATTGCTTGACTGTAGCTTGCTCTTACGACAATTCACTTGTCCCAGAAAGCAAGAAGGAAAGACACACACAGGGGAAATGGAAATGGTATTAACTATAGACCAAGACAGAGGATTTTTAAAGTGTGGTGAAAGATACTCAGAGAAAAGCCATCGGTTTCATGGAGTTTATTTCAGTGTTGTGATAAAAACAGTCAGTCATCAGGTGTGTCTCCCTCTGGCCCCTCCCAGACCCCAGGCTATATATCCTTTATTCACATCCTAGGTCACACCTGATAGGCTAGTTCAAACTTCCCTTCTGGAGCTCGATTGGACGGCCCCAACGGCCAATCAGATGCTACATTCTAAAACCCTCCCTGCCTATTATTCAAGGATCCAAACTCCAGTCATAACATGCGGTCTGTTCCATTTGGGTGGCTTGTGGAAAGGCTACAGCACAGCCAAATATATCTGCACTCAGCCCTGCCCTTACTTTGCTTGATGGGGTGATGGAGGACTAAGATGCTCAGCAAGGGGTCCACAGCAGCACGGAAGCACAAGAAGTGCGTCTATTACTGTGCACGAGTCAAGTGCCTCAATGGAGCTGTCAGCCACCAACTTGGCACCCCAGAAATCTCTGCATAGTCGCAATTGGACCCATGGCAGTAGCAAATTGCACTAGGCGCCTGGGGAATTTCAAACACTATTTTGTCTCAGCAACCGGGTGATCCTGCACACAGTTCCTCATAAGGAAACCTCAGTGTGTTAAGTTTACTTCCTAAGATTCAGTGTATGACTGCAAATGAGGCATTGAAAAATAGGCCATTATTATCTCCACATTTTGCAAAGGGGGTGGATAGTGATAGAACTGGAGGAACTGTCATGGAAACTTTCTTAAAAGTTCACTGCAGAAGTCATGTGTGAATTAGGGACTGCTTGGTTCATAGCTCAGGGTAGCCTGCCAGATATTGTTGGGACTCCCAACTCCCACTGGATCTAGCCAACATGGCAAATGGTGAGGGACGACGGGATCTGTTGTCCTGAAACATCTGGAGGGCATTACGCCGACCGCCTCTGCAACACTGTTCTCAGCAGACAGCAGGAGCCCTTGAAGGGCTGTTATATAACCCACTGTGCAACTCTGTGTTTCTTTATTAAAAGGCAGTGCGTGCCAAACTTCCAGTGTGGCGCTAAGCTGCAGAACCACCAGCAAAGCAGGAAGCTGCCATCTAGGCATGCCCCATGACAGATTAGATTGGGTGAGAGATTGAGCATTCAATTCAATAAGCGGCACAATAGGCCTCAAAAGGAAATGATAGAGCACCACAGTCTGTGATCTTAGCAAGCATGCAAGAGCGCTGGGTGTGTTGTTGAACACCACATTCTTTCTGAACAGATATGTGTTAACCTGCCAGTGATCTAAGTTGCCCACAGTAGAAGAATCTGAGAAAGATGGCCTCCCAAAGGATTTACTGCAGTGCAAGTTAACTTGCCATGCCAACATTTCATGCCACCCCCCCCAAAAAATGCAGTGATAAATATGAACTAAATACAGGTGAGTTGACTTTTAGGTACACATTCCTCTTAAGAAAATTTATTTATTTACCATTTTATGTATTATATGTGTATGCTGAGACACTGGCTTGTGCAGTAGAAAGGAAAACTGACAAGATTGCTGACGTTTTATCTAACTTTGATGAATGAATATTGCATTTTAGTGTTTATTGATTGCTTTTATGTGTTTTATTTGCTGTGATCTGCCCTGGTGTCCTATGACAAAGGGCAGGATATAAGCTAAATAAATAAGCAAGCAAGCAATCCTGCCTTTCTTCCATCATAAAACCCCAGGCGGCATACAGACGGCTCCCAGGTGATCAATGACCAGATCCAGGCCCGCTTAACTTCAGAAAAATAGTGGCCTTTTGTGCTTTGCGACTGAACTCTGCTCCTTCTAAATGCTTACAAATGCTGAGCAGGAGTGCATTTTAACTAACTTACCCAGGAAGGATGGAGATATGCTGAAGATAATCCCCAGTGGAAACCAGATGGGATAAAATGAACTTGCTTGTGCTTGGGGACTCATATTTGTGTAAGGGCTCATTGGACTAATACCATAGGCAGGCTATATCAAGCTTCCAGTCTGGCTAGTCCTGATATAAATGCTAGACTGAGCTTGGATTTCTGTCCTTACTTGTTTATGGAGCGGTATCTTCTACCTGCTATGCTTCAAAACTTCAGCTTCTCCAAAGGCCTACTTAGTCCAGCGCTCTGTTTCCACATGGCCAACCAGAGGACTATAAGAAGTCCACAAGCAGGACATGTGTGCAACAGTGCTCTACATTTGAAAGACCCAAAGTTCCCAGTAAATTATGGTTCCTGAACCTGTCATTGGCCTACATTTGCAAACATACTGTTCCTATTGCTTGCAACATACTTGTCACAAAACAAAAGGCAGGTTTAGCAGTTGGTCCTCCATTTTCCATTTCTGATGCAAGGGATGTCAGTAGCATAAACAGCTCACGCTGTAGTAAATGGTACATGGAGGACCTAAGACCATCTTTGCCAACTTATCATACATTTCACTTTGCAGAAGTGCTCAAAGAACCTACAGAAGGTCAGAGCGAAAGAAACGTAAAAAAAGGTTTTTCAAGGCACCCCGTCCCGCAATATGCAGAGATGAAAATGAACTGAGCAGAAAGGAACCCATGCTTTCGTTCCAGTCCTTATTACTTCAGAAAGAATGCTGAATGCATAACCCCATTATGCCGAGGGGGAAAGAAAGCCATATTCTTGTTGCAGATCCCGCTCTCACGCTGGCTGGTATGCAGCCATGTAAGAGGGCTGCATTGTCATCCGGACAATGGGGGAATCAAGAACAATCAGTTGGTGGCGAGCTGAAAATGTATTCATTTTAAAAGAGAACACAAAGAGAAACTTCCAATCCTCCGGCAGGTCAGATTCGTATTGTACTTAACCTTTTGGTACCACTGGAAGTTTACTCTCAAAATGGGTCTGTTACTTTAATAGGTGTCTGTTTGAAAAGGGAGCCATTGTATTTTTATTACATGGTTTGCTGAACAAAAATACAGCCAGTTATCTTGTTACAAGGCTTGTTCCAGCACTGGGCCTGTTCCCCATTCTAATAGTCTCAGGTAGTTACCTCAAGGGGGGGGGGCGCTCTGAAGTGCAAACAATGGGAACCGGAACAATTGGCCTGGGACATGGAAAATGTCTTCCTGTAATAGGGCTTTCCTTTTAATGTTTCCTTTTCTTGCACTGGGTGGGAGGGCTAAGCAAAGCTTGAAGTCTTCGAATGTACAAGACAAAGAGAAGGGATGTGGCAGAGGCCAAGAATTTCAGCAAGATTCAAAGAAAGATTGGCACTGATGCGGGTAATGAAACACCCCGTATGATAAAATAGTTAAGCCTACAAAGCAGTGACTTTTTAAAGTTATGAAGCAATTGTTATTTGTTAATTTGCATCTCACCTTTTCACCAAAGGGTGCTCGTTTATGTAGCATTTGCATGTAAAATGTTTGGGAGTAAGCTTACCTTTTCTTTCATCCTGATGACAAGTGATCTATTATTATTTTTTGTCATTCCCTTTTCACAGAGACTGGATGGTGAGGCTTAAGAGAAGTCTGTGACTTCTCCATCTGATTACAAGAAGCTGCCTTATACTAAATCAAACCATTAGTTCATCTAACCCAATAGTGTCTATCTCAACTGGCCATAGCTGTCCTTTCAAGGTCCCAGGTGGGGGTCTCTGCTAGCTGTGCAACTTGAGACCCTTTTCAAAGGGAGATGCCAGGATCTGAACCTACGGTCCCCTGCAGGCCAAGTATTCGCATGCTCTGTCCCCAAGTTATGTTCCCGTTCACCACTGCATCCTCAACTAAACAAATCCAAGTGTCTTGTCTTCAACAGCAGGACTCTGGTGTTCAGTGAATTACCGTATGTTAGCTTTGAGGCAGGAGGAGGTACATGATTTACTAAACATTAGGAAATTATGTGTAGTTCAGATGAGAATTACATGAGGACACTGCATCATAGCTGCATTCTGAAGTTATGTCAACACAGATTATGGCCACATTCAACAGTCAGGTAAATTCACTTGCATTTTCGGGACCATATGTGTCAATTTATCAGGGACCTATTAATTGTGATGTGATAAACAGACCCATCAGAAGCAGCTCTGAGCTATCTCTTAACCTAACTCGGGAAGTGTGATGCTGGTCACTTCTTTAGTTACAATGCTGAGCTGACTCAGGATCCTGGGTGCTTCACTGCTGCTTAGCAACAGCCCCTACAGAGAGATCAGTCTATGCTTCACTGAAAGGGTAATGTCATCACAAACGTCTAAATCTTACTCTTAACATCCTGACTTATACATCATGGGGCAGTGGGTGGGGGGAAGAGTTATCTCATAAAAATTTGGGCTTTGAGTGAATATACAATAACCACTGAGAATAATCAAAGCTGGGTGAATTTATCTGTAAGCCCAAAATACTGAAATCTTGCTATGGCGCCAGACTCTCTCAACAGCGGCTGCACAACTTCTTTCTACTTCCATTGTTATTTCTTTGTGGCACACATCCTGCTATTCTCCCTCCCTGTACTGCCACCCTTCCTGGCTAAAATCTATCTCTCCTGTTTATCCTGTGCCAGTAACAAAAAATAGCCACCCTGGGACTGGCAGCATGTGAACATTTGCAGGCCTCACATCTGGAAATGGCACCTTCTTGGATAGGGTGAAATCTCAAGGAACCTATGGCATAGCCATGTGTGGATTTGAAAGTCTGAAACGAAAGAGGCAGGGTGGCTGCCATTGTGTATCATTGCAATGTACCTTCCAATTTTGATGGCTTCAAGTCTGTTAATGGTACCTCAAATGGATCTGCATGGAACAAGATCAATAAAGTTTTCTCAGTGAAGAATGGGCACAAAATTACTACCTTCCTTTGCATGATTAAGTTGTGACAGGATTATTTCTAAAAAAAAACAGCAGTGGCAGCAAAACCACCTTCCTCTATGAATTTGGCCATGACTGGAGAATCACTTTGGGAGGGGACAGTTTGCTTTTTGTGCCTCCAACTGCACAGAGACCAGCTTATCTTACACTGTCCATCCCATAATAAAAACCCTTTGGGTCCAGTATTCACCAGCCTCTTTGGCTTCAATACCAGCTGCCTTCCCACTCCAGCTGAGGGAGAGGAAAGGGCTGAGCAAGGGAAGCTGTCCCATGACAAGGAAGGAACACTCAGGCTTGCAGTGGGGTGTCCCAGGCCAAGTCCCTTCCTGAAATTGTGCCTGTCACCCACAAAAGAAGTAGGTGGAGTAAAACGCAAGCGGTGTTGCAGCACGTTGGATATGAGTAATGCCAGAACAATGAAGTCCGTGGGTGTCCATGAAGGGGGGTGCCCCCACCAGTAAACTATAATTCACAGATCCCCAGCCTTCATATTATTATTATTATTATTATTATTATTATTATTATTAGTGATAGTAGTAGTATCTGTGCCAAAACCAGATCTGAAATGGATCTAGAAAATCAGATTCTTCCAAGAGTGCTTAGATTTGAATAAGCTCAAGCATTTGTAGAACCTGACACATGAAGCAAAATGTACAGGCACTGTTCTTCTAAGTTTTTTTTTTTTTTTTGAATAATATTTATTGAAGATTTTAAGATTACAAAAAAAACAAAGAGAAAAAAGAAGGAAAAAACAAATAACAATTCAAAAGCAAAAAGCAAAAGCAAAGTTTTTTGCTTCTAAGTTTTTTCTTAGTAAGAAACTAGCCTATTCCCCACTTTCAGTGTTTTACTTTGCCCCTCTCTGCAGAAAAAAAAATCCTCTAGATGCCCATACTGACACAAATTCAGCTGGGGAAGGGTTCTGAAGTGGTATTCCAACTGCTGGGAAAGACACATGTAGCATGGTGTTGGGTGTTTATTGGGCAGCGTCTGGGGTGGGATGGATCCTGAAAGACAAAGAGAGATGCCTGGGGTTGCCAACTCGTTGCTTCATCAGGGCTCCTGTGCCTCGGATGTAGGTGTAATTTTAGGTGGGTTATTAGGAGTAAATGGTTTGAGGGTTAACAGCCAAAATATGAGTAGAATAGAAATCCCCTATGCTACACAGTGTATAGCTAAATCATATTTCGGCCCATATATATGAAAAAATTTAATACACTGGATTCTATTCACACCAAACGTAGTACAAAGGCAGACTGCTCACAATGTCCATATTGTAAACGGAGGCTTCAGTTCATAAAGGTTTGCCTTGACAAGAATGAGTGCACTACAGAAGAACCAACAGACAAAACCAACATGGGTTTTGTGCTCTATTTTTCTCCCCTTGGATTTGCAATACCCCCTTAGACAGACCATCAATGCATGAACAGACCAGCTCGCCAACTCGTATAAATGAACATGATGGCACTAGCCCTCTGCAGATGATCATTTGATGACAGTGTGCAACAGCTAAGAGAATAGCTGTTGATACAATCCCTCCTTTTATAGATATGGCTTGCCTTCTGTTTGGTACTAGCATCCTTGCATAGAACTAGTTGGTATTCCTGCTAACTCTGCAACAGATTTTAATTAACAGTTTGTATTTAAAGTTACCTGATTCCAGTCATTTTTAAAAAAAAAGACATAGGAAAATCTATTGTTTATGAAGGAGCTAAGAACCCAGGCCCCTTATGGCAGTAAGAAAGCAATTACGCTAAGCATGATTTTCATCCCCCCTTAAGGTAGGCAAGAGTCTTTCTAATCAAGAGTGTGGGAATTTGGGTGCCTGAAGCTACCCATCAGGTGAAATTCTTACCACGCATCTACTAACACAGCCCTGCTACTCTGTGCGTTCAGCTCCAAGAAAACCTGGAGATAGCAAAGAGGACAACAGTGAAGGTTGACAATTACAGAGAGTTTGGTTCATTCCCAGAGCCCTGTGCCAAATACGCTAGTTTAACAGTGGCGTATGCACTCTTATGCTTTAAAAAATATTCTACATCACATCCATTCTACACAAACAACAGTGATCTTGCAAAATGAACACATCATGGTAGCACATTTGCATAAGAGTGTTCATTTATTATTACAATGTGTTGTACGTGGGACTGCCTTAGAAGACTGTTCAGACACCTCAACCAGTTCAAAATACAGTCACAATATAGCTGGCTGGAACCACTTGATGGGAATGTATTATATCTGTTTTTAAACATATTCACTGGTTACCAGCCAAGTAAAATTTAAAGTGATGGTGCGTACTTTTAAAGTCCTGCAAGATTTGGACCTGGATACCTGAAGAGATGATTACTTCAATATCAAACTGTCCCAAGATTTTTGTGATATCATCAATATTGTTAATCAAGAAAGTAAATATTTTGCTTACATGTAATTGTCACTATCTGTTCTTCATGCATTTCATTTTCTTCTGATCTCACTCCTACCATCCCCCAAACCATGTGTATGATTGCCAAGTTAGGATCACAAGTCATGCTTCTGGTGAAGTGGACTCTAGTTGCAAATGCTTGTGCCAGACTACACACATTAGTCTTTTATGGTTGTTATTGCTGCAACCCTCTAGAAAAGATGATACTCTGGGTTTCTTCTGTTTCTAATATCTGGTTGCTCAATCATAGGTACAGTCAATTAATAAGGACAGAGAGAGATCATGTCAGATACACTGATTTGGGCAAATCATGAGCTAGGCTTGTTGATTTAAGCATGTTTGACTATGCAAAATGTGATGTTTCACAGCTGAATGTGTGAACTGACTCAACTGCAAGGCACTGTGAGGTGATATGAAAGATCTGTCTGTTTGATGTGTGATGGCTCATTCACACACATATATCAACACTTGCTGATGCAAGTGATCAGTATGCATGGGAGAATTGCTTGGGACAGCTCCAAAGAAGCAAGAGAAAGTTGAGAGTTTCTCAGAGGGGAAAAATATAGTGAGGTTCAGACATTCCAAAGTATTAAATGGAACCTGCTTCCAAATAGCACAATGTATCTTCATCATCAATTTATTCATTGCCTTCTACACAATATCAAGGTGATATACAATAGAAACAGAAAAACAATATTTAAAAGCAACAAACAGCAGATACATTTAAAGCAAGATCAAAACAATACAAGATAGACCTTCACAGCAAAGACCCATATACCCAGAGGGGAAAGCCTGCAGGAACAAAAATGTCACCCACTTGCAGATAGTGGGTGCCTGTCATATCGGAATGGAATTCCACAACAGGGGCAGCCACATTAAACTCGCTGCTCTGAGTTGTTCCTTGTCTTTGGAACTTGCAGGAGAAACTTTCCTTTTTCAGTTGGCTCTTAACAGTCTACAGCTAATGGGCATGCTCAAACCTCACTGGGGTGTTATTTGGAGTGGGGGCTGTCACTTTAGGGGATTTTATTATATATTTTCACACTTCTGCAAACCCCAGGGTTCCCCGTGGTTTCTCAGTGGCTCCATTTTGGCTCCTATCCTGTTGGCGTTTACCACCTGAGTTGGCTATTACAAGGAGCGATGAGGTTGAGAAATTACAGAACAATCAAAAGTACCCCATACTTTTTGTGTACAAAAAGTCTTGCTTTGAGTCAATTATTACTAGTCCCTAAATTCAGTAATAGAGGGATGTTCTATAAATTTTATAGTAGGACCAAGAAAATACAAAATGACCAATTTTGATGTAAGCATGAATCACTGCTGGAGATGGACAGATGGGATAAAGTGGGATAAAGATCCACTGCCACATCTAGAGATGACCACAGTGTTTCCATGTGGACTAAGAGAGGTTACTAAAAAAAATTTTTTTAGGCACATGCTTATTTGTACTTACACTAATTTCTCCAATATCCCTTTGTGCCTTTTTTAGGCACCAGAAACACTGCAAAGCACTTTGCAAAGAACAGAAATATTCTTCTATTGAAGTGCTTAGCTAGGAGCCGAGAAGGATAAAAAGGAACCTAAAAACCAACCTTGCCCTCAGCAGCTGCAATCCGACATCCCACTACCCTCCAACTGACTCAATATAAATTCAGCATTGATACTAATGACTGCCCCAGCTGCTGTGCCCATTTGACAATCTAACAACATAACTTACCAGCAATGTCAGAAGCGGCTCCACGTTATATTAAATGTCAGAGGATAGACGCGCACACACATTTAAACACACATATTTGAAGACCAACAGGAACTGACTCAAAGCAAAAGATGCTTCCTGTCATTTCTTCAGCTGAAACCGAAGAAAAAAACCTAAAATTAAATCCCCGCTAGTATATTTACTGCAAGCTTTTCATTCGTCCTTTCCGCTCAGCACTCCACCATGGAGCTCTGGGTGACATACCTGAGCTTATGCCACTTTTATCTTCCCAACATCCTTATGAGGAACAGTCAACGCAGTGAGCCTCATCACTAACCAGCAACTTAAGACCAGAGCTCTACATGGCTCTCTCATTCAAATCACTCTGGCTTGCTCCTATCTACGTGTATGGGAAAGCAATGAGGAAGTCCCTTTGTAACAGACTTTCCCTTCCCATCCCCCAGATCACTTTTTTTCCATCTTCCAAATAAAACTGATGTAATGCAGTTCTTTGAGCTGATGACACGACCATCTCGACTCTCCTTATCTTTGTATGAAATCAGTGCTCTAGCATCATATCAATGTGTGCCAATATGAAGCCTCCCAACCAATTCTAAGTATCAAGACCACATCACTGTTTATCAGCATCGCAGAGCTGACTTAAAAGTTCCAATTTTGCTCAGAATTTTTTATCTGGATATACAGTGGTACCTCAGGTTACATACGCTTCAGGTTACATACGCTTCAGGTTACAGACTCCGCTAACCCAGAAATATTACCTCAGGTTAAGAACTTTGCTTCAGGATGAGAACAGAAATCGTGCTCTGGCGGTGCGGTGGCAGCAGGAGGCCCCATTAACTAAAGTGGTGCTTCAGGTTAAGAACAGTTTCAGGTTAAGAACGGACCTCTGGAACGAATTAAGTACTTAACGCAAGGTACCACTGTACTCAGAATAGCACCTCAATTGCTGACCTATTTTGTTTCCCCTGTTTTCTGTTCTCCCTTGCATTGCCGTTTATGAACTCCTCTCAACCTCTCTCCTCCATGTAAGAAAGCAAGTGTGGCTTCCTAGGACATGCAACTGTTCTGAAGCAACAGCTGCCTTTGTTATCATGGGAAGTGCATGCACTGAACTGAAAAGAATATCAGTTCAATGTCTAAACAATATCTAGCAAATTAGTCCAGTGGCACTTCACCACACACCTTAGGGCCCACTACAATCTGGATACTAGAAGCTAATTTATTAAAGATTGTGCATTAATAAGATACTTCCTGCAAACACAAAAGGAAGTATCTCATTAAATAAGTTGCAGGGAATGGTAGTTCATCTGAATGCAGCTCAGTATCGGAAAGTTTTTAATATTTGAGACTTCCGGGGGAGGCGCCTCCAGCAATGGCAGAAATCCTCTGACTGGGAGGAATCTGCTCCGTGGAAATCTGGGTCTGGCCGCCACGGCGAAGGCGGAGACCCGTTAAAATCACAGGCGGGAGAAGCCTGTGAATGTGGGATTCGGCGGGCACCTTTTGCGCTTCCCCCACTCGCGGGGAACCCCGGTTTTTGGGGCTCCGGAGCGACGTGGGATGAGCGGCGCAGTGCATCGAATCGTCTGCTTCTTCCACGGAGCGAAGCCGCATAGCTGTTGACGGAGAGCGCTGACCTTTTCCTGTGGACAATTTGACTTTAAAGGAATTACCCGTGAGTAGAGCTGAAACGGAAGAATTGGATCTCTAAAAGTTTAATTTGGTATCGTAACGGGGAGGTTCAAAACAGGAAGTCCGCCTTCCCTTTTTGTAAATAGACTGAGGCAATGAAGTTGCAAGCTGGAGTCTTGTAAAAGATCAAATTTCCAACAGTAAAGAACATTAAACCCCCTCTTGGAGGCAGGAGAAGAGAGGGGGAAGTTGTGGATTGAGTATGCCTGCGGGAGAGAGCGAAGAGGCTTAAAACACCGCCGCTCTGGAGACTTCTGGGTTAGCGCATCGGCCATGGCGGAGTTCCTCTGACCAAGAGGAACCCGCTCCGTGAAAATCGGGTCTTGCCGCCGCGGCGAAGGCGGAGACCCTCTAAAAATCCGAGGCGGAGGAAGCCTGGGAACGTGGGATTCGGCTGACACCAGGAGCGCCTCCCCTACTTGCAGGGAAACCCTATTTCGGGGATCCGAAGCGACGTGTTTTAAGTTTTAAGGTTTTTTTTATGGTAAGATAAAGTTAAATAAACTAAGGTAAATTGAATGACAGAAAATAGTGAAAGATGGAAAGGATTTGTTGAGTTAATTAAAAGGTTAGATTGTTAAGATAAATTATATAACAAAAATTGAGAAAGATGGAAAGAACTTGCTGAAACAATTAATTAAATTAGAATACAAAAAGGGAGGTGTGAGGAGGTCGATGAAACAAGTAAATGAAAGATAAAGATATGGAACATTGGATGTGTGTTTTAATGTTATTGTTGTTGTTTTTGCTGTATTGTTGTATTGTTTTTTATGCTTTTCTTTTTATGTATTGTAATGTATGCTTTGTCAAATTTTTTGTTGTTTTCTTTTTCTCTTTTTTCTGTAATTCTTAAACTTTTAATAAATATCATTTTAAAAAAAACCACCGCCGCTCTGACCCTGGAAACGGGCTGCTAGTAAGACTGATTTTTTTCCCCCTTTTCTTTGGAATGTTCATTGACAGAGCTTAGAACGTTCATTGACAGCTAGCTAAACAAGAGAAATACATTGTTTCTACTGTTTCCGGCTGTTTTTAAAAAAGGAGGAAAGTAACTGAAAATTGAGACTAACTTCGGATTATTGAAACTGTGTTTAAAAGAGGACATATTGACCGATACAAATACAACCTGTTTTCCCCTAGTGGAAGCTTTTGAAATTGGTTACTCTATAGGAGCGGGGCTAGGGGAATTTCCAGCTGCAAGATAAGGAAAGTGTGAGACTTTGGATTGACCTTGAATCTCTTAAGTGTTATGGCAAACGGAAGGGAAAAAACAGACGGGATGTCGACAGAGGAGGCCTTAGTGGCTGCATTATTGAAAATAAACGATTCGCTGGAACAACTCCATAAGAAAACAGATGCGAGGAATGTGAAATTGGATGTTGCAAATATTGAGACTGATTTAATTGCAGAAGGTTTAAATAAGTTGGGACAAAAGCTGAATACCGATTCAGAAACCACCCAGAAACTGATACAGGAATCTACTCTGATACGGCAAACTGCAGATGAAGTCAGGGAAAAAACCCTTGCTGCTGAACTTAAGGTGGTACAACTGGAGAGGAGAGTCCCATCCATACAAAGACAACTTGATGAACATAAGCTGACATTCGTTATGATTGAACTTAAAGAAGAGCGGATGAATTTGGGGACCAGAGCCCTGTCTGAGTTGGAGAAGGAAAGCCTGACAGAGTTTCAGGAGGTGACAGGACTAACACTGGTTGAGAAAGAGAGGTATTTGGGGGTTAGTATGACCGCCAAAAATGTGAATCTGCTTAAGGACAACTGTGAAGGATGTTGGATTGAAGAGAAGGGGAATTTGGAAATATGGACAAATCAGAAGTTGTTACTGTTGGGCCGAGTTGTTGTGGCGAGGATGGGGGCTGCTGTGTTGCTGGGGATGTTGCTGTTGTTTCAAACATTGCAAGCTCTGGATGGGATGGAGGGTCTCAGAAGGTGGCAGAGGGATGCTCCTAGAGTTGTTTGGCAGGGCAGGAAGCCTCGAGTTAAGCTTAAGATATTGATGGATGCTAAAGAAGGAGGTGGACCTGCCCTGCCAGACCTTTAAACTTTGTTGTGAACCATCTGCTTTTTGCTGGTTGAAGAATGGTTGCTTCTTGAAAACACTGAAATGTTGGACAATGGCAGATGAAGTTGATGGACTATAAGGAATTGGCGGAAATGACTGGCAAGATCCGAGACCAGGGTGAAGAGTTGGTGGAAGAAGATTGGAAAAGGTTTAAAGACTATTTATAGAAATATTGTAAAATTAAAGAATGTTAGAAAAATGTTGGAATGAAATTACATGGCTTTAGTAGAAATGTCATAAGGAATTAAGTAGAAATAGATTAATAGAAAATTAAAGGAAAAGTATGGTAAGAATGTGTTAAGATAATTATAGAACAGAAAACAGAGTAAGATGGAAAGGAATTGCTGAAACAAATAATAGAAGTGGAATACAAAAAGGGAGGTGTGAGGAAGTCGCTGGAAATAAGTGAATGAAATATAAGATATTGAATGAAATTTGATTTATTTCATTGTTGTTGCATTGTTTTGTCAGTTTAATGTATTGTATTGTATGTGTTCTTTCTTTTCTTTTAGTGTTTAAATTTTTTGGAAAAGTAATAAATATTTTTTAAAAAAAAAACAAGAAAGTTTTTAATATTTGATGTTTTATTAGGTTTCTATATGTGTTGGAAGAGCCCAGAGTAGCTGGGGTAACCCAGCCCAGATGGACAGGGTAAGTAAGTAAGTAAGTAATACATTTATTATAATAATACATTTCTGTTGTATCGATCCTGCTGCTATTCCACAGACTAGAATGAATAGTACTCTGATTGGGAGAACAGATCACCTGCAAATGTGATTGCATGGACTTTCTCTTAGTGTGCAAAGTGCTTTACTTTCTCCTTTTTTCTATTAAGATTGTATCAATTTTTGCAAAGTTACAAAAATAACACAGCAACCAAACAGCCCTCCCAGCCCCTCCAACCAAAACTCATGTAATTATATATAAGCTAAGATTATTAATATTTATACAGCTTTTTCAGTGCCTCCTCTAAGACATTCCCACACTCTATGTCCAAGATAGATATGAAAAGAGGAGGGGGAAGTGGGGGAAAGACAGCAAAACATGAACCAGCTTAATTAGTTTGCATTTTCGCTGCCACAAACTAGTTACCATATAGTTTTAGGAATGGAGCCAAAATGTTGCATATTTGTACTGGTGACTCAAGGCAATTGTTCTTTAACTGCTAGGTCTAATAAGTTCATTTCTCTGAGGAGCTGAAAGCCTTCCAACTTTTGAGAAATATGTGCTTGGCTGTGGCTGCTGCTTTGAGGACCCACAATTTATGCCCCTGCTCCATTTTCAACTCCACAGGTAAGCACCCTAAGATGCTGTGAAGTTAAGCATTCAGGTCAAAATTAGTCTTCCAACAGCCTTCTCATCAAAAGGATCTGAATACAAGACAAGATCAGAGCGCACATCTCCACCTATTGCTGAGCATCTCCAGAAGCTATTGTGTTCCAGGGATTCCTGACAGATGCAGTCTATCAAGAGTCTCATATACGTGTAATATGTGTAGCAGCCTTGACACAAATTCTATCAATTTCACAGATGGAATCGCAGTCCTCCTTTCTCACAGCAACTAGTGACTAGCCATCAAACTGGAAAAAACAAGGGGAGGGGGGATGCAGGGGTTATTAAGTACTCCAATTAAACATTCTGGGCTGGATTCAGCTAAGTTGTTGCACTAGCCGAAGCCAGAAAAATGAGTCCCATGAGTGCAAAATAATTTCCTCTCTTCTTCTCCCTTGCACCCTGCTCGCCATCTTCCAATTTGCTTGAGTGGGTCCAGAGAACCCCTAGAACGACGGGCAAAACAGTAGGAGAGATGAGATTATTTTGTCCCCTTGCCTGAATTTTCACAGAGGTGTAAGTCCTTTGCACCTGGCTCACCAAAATAAGTGATGGGGGTCCCAGTCCTACAGATATGCACAGCTCTGATGGTGCACAGAGTAGCTTTCCCCAGTCTGCTCGGTGTCATTGCAGTCTCCCTTGCAAAGTTTGAATATAGCCCGTCAGCTACTGCTTAAGATAACTGCTCTCTTTTAAGGACTGCCCAGGGCCAATACACCATGTTTTCATTCAATAATATCATGGTGCCTCTCCCAGCTGAATATTAATTTATTCTGAAATTTATATCCCCACCCTTCCTCACAAAGGAGTCCAGGGTGGCAAACAACAAGCAATAAAATGATAAAACAAAACAAAACCTCATTTGGCATCTGGACAGGGTATCTTAATGATCTGAGAAGTCTGTCTGATAGGAGATGAATAGGGTATGTGCTGCTACAACCAGAAGCTTCCACTCTCTGACCCCTTTCAGTCCAACACTTTCAAGCTTTGAAACCAGAATTGTTTGATGCCATTTCACACTGCATCCAGACAGGACAGGGTGTGGTGGAGCAAGAGGAAGAGACTGCCCTTTGCTAGCACTTAGGTGCCAGTGAGATTAGCCAAATACTAATCTAAGGACATTTTCACATATGAGACACAAGCCATTTTTTTGTGTCAGGTAGTTTGCAATGCTAATGTAAAATATCCCAGCACAGGGGTTGGCTCAGTGGCACTAATAGAGGTGTGTGTGTGTAAGTGTACTATGGTGACACCACACAAAAGCATCCTGCAAAAATCAAAACAATCCTGCAATTGTGAATTTACAATCCAAAATTATTAATTTCTTCAGGGATTTTCTTTCCTGCCCTTCATCATAAGGTCCCAGGGTTAGGTTACAACAACAATCAAAACCAACATATGCTAAATTCTTGCTCTTAATCAGGGGCATATAATTTGTGTACCATACCAACTGTCCTTAAAAACTTAATTGCAGCAATAAAGACATAACAAGTTACTGAACTTGAGGTTTCCCCCATTTATAAAAGATAGTACAATCAGAATGGAATCTTAAAAAAAAAAAAATTATTTCTGTGATCTCTGCTAAAACAAAGGCAATGGAAGACCTACATTTACCATTATGATTACTGATATTACGTTGTTCACAGAATTATTCTCAGAATCTCAACTACAATGCACTTAATACAGCACATGCTTCTGTGGCATCTTGTAGCTTTGTTATTCCAGAACTTGAGAAATAAGCTCCATTTCCCCATAAAACAGTTATCTCTCATACTTCCTTCTCTAATAACACTAGCTAATTGGACTGCATCACAAACCATATTCTCTAGCTCTCAGGTCAGGAACCACTCGGTCAGAGAGTAAGGTTTAGACTATAGTCATTATCATTATTTTGGAAATAAATATACAGGGTACTACATATCTTCCCGTCCTCCCGTTTGCCAACAGAGTAACTAAATGCCAGCTGGGGGTGCAGGCTCCTAATTCATTCCTATCTGTTCATCCTGAGGAAAGTCCCCATCTTTATTTTTGTGCCTTGGAGATAACTAAGAAAGGGCTCTGCCATTTGGGCAGAAAACAAGTTTTCTTTTATTGCAGAGTAATAAAACAAGAGAGTTTCAAGAGAGGAGGAAACTTTGCCTCTGCATTGTTTGCCGGCATTCAGTTACACTCGACCCACCCTAAAAGTTTAGGAAGAATGGCATTTGTTTTGTTCTCCAGCTCTGGACAAGAGACAAGAGGCTCTTTGTGTCTCTCGGACTCCTGAGGCACCTGTTCCCCGCACCACTCCATTCCTCACAGTGCGCCCTTATTTTATCCCTGCGTGTCCTGCTGTCTGTTCTCTCCAGCAAACAGCTTTGGCAGCCCCTTCCTACACCTGCCCTGATCTGGCACCCGGTTCGAAGCAGAGGGATGTGGGCAAGGCACAGTTGCTCTGCAGGCACAGAACTCCACTTATGTCAAGCATTTGTTATGGGGAGCACACGGCAACAGGGCATGGAAAAGAGAGGGAGGTGTGAGAGCAAGTGGAGGTGTTCAGTGCTGGCCTGGCAAACTGGCACTCTGCTGACAAACCCCTCAAGATGCACAGCTGCCACAGCGAAGGACGGCTCTGGGGCTCAAAGGGCACGCACCAAAGCCCTATAGCCAGACAACACAGACCCCATCTCCCTGAAAGCAGTATCATACGACTTTAAACAGTCACGGCTTCTCCCAAAGAACCCTGGGAGCTGCCGTTTCTAAGAGTTGTGAGGAGACCCCTACTTCCCTCACAGAGCTACAACTCCAAGTGGTTTAACAGTCAATTCCTCTTCCCAAGGAACTCTGGGAATTGTAGCTCTCTGTGGGGAAAGAGCCAAAGAAGATTCCCACTATTGCAAAGACTTTTTGATAACTTGTCAGTATTTTTTACTTCCAAACATCACAACTTGAACGTTTTCCCTCTACGTATTTAGACATATTGATCTGATAATACTCTCCCTTGCTGTACTTGCCTTCCACTTAAGATTGAGGGACTAAGAAGACGCAGTTGCGTATATACAAACTGTTTCATGCTAACATGTGGGCTAGAAGCTTTAAAGAAGCAACCACAGACAGACATCGAGAAGGCAAGTTCTGCACTACACCCAGCATTGAACAGGCGCTGCTTTGAGCCTCTTCGCTTCAAGCCATGGCGCTATAAGATGGAAGGCAGAGGTAACTCCTAAATGGGCCTGCATTTTAGGGACAAGGTCCATGCACCCAAGGTGCTGGAGATCAAAGCAGGACAAAATTCCTGCTCTTCCACCCCCAACCTCCTCTTTGTCTCCTAGTCGGGTGGATTTCTTGGTTATAAGCAAGGACACCTAGCAAACAATGTTGTAAACCTTTAAGGACTTTCCACCACCAGGAGCCATATTGTCCATGTCCCCACTAATCAGTCTCACCCTCCTCCCCACTCCAATTCAGAAAAAAAGGCTCTTTCTGGCACAGCATGAAAAGCAATGGTATTCCTTAAAGGTGACACTTACTTTAAGTGCTCAGCTGGGATTGCTCTCTTCTGTGGACTGGTGTCTCTTTTACTGCCGGCAGCCCTGCTGGGCTCAGGGTCATGCTGAGACTTTTGAAAAGACAGGGCAATTTTCAGTGTCTCATCTACCACTGCTTATATTTGCAAGTGAGAAAGGTGGCTAAAAGGACTTTTACCCTGCTGTGATGTGTTCTGCCCCCCAATACCTGCCAAAGGTTTCTCAGTATGACCTGGTACCATGACGTGAGCTCTCTTCTTTTTCTCCAAGTGGATGCACAGTCACTTGTTTCTAACACATGAACACTACAAATTGTGTTTAGGAGCCTTCGGTGCTGCAAGCCACCCTTGTGTCAACTGGATCTGCATGCTGTAGCCCAGTTCCTTCAGAAACAAAAGGACCTTCCTGTGGTATCAGGTATGCATTTGGTTGACAGCAGGAGAGGACCTTTCCTGTGGTCGCACACACCAGGACTCTTTACATCCTTTCCTGGGGGAGCGGGTCCCACTTCCCTCACTCTTTGATGGCCACCTGCTGTTTTGTGAAGACCTTTCCTTTTAGACAATGAGCATAATTTTAGTTCTCCTGGCATATGAAACCTTGGCTTTCAACTATTACCTGCTGTCTCTTTCTTCTTTGACTAAAGACACGTCTCTATACCTTGGCCTTTGTCACCCAAGATATAATATTCAGACCCAATCTGTTCTTGTGACTGTAATTTGTTTTAAGCTATTTTTAATATTGCATTTTGGGGACGCTGGTGGCGCTGTGGGTTAAACCACAGAGCCTTGGACTTGCCAATCAGAAGGTCGGTGGTTCGAATCCCTGCAACGGGGTGAGCTCCCGTCGCTCGGTCCCTGCTCCTGCCAACCTAGCAGTTCGAAAGCACGTCAAAGTGCAAGTAGATAAATAGGTAGCACTCCGGCAGGAAGGTAAACGGCATTTCTGTGTGCTGCTCTGGTTCGCCAGAAGCGGCTTAGTCCTGCTGGCCACATGACCCGGAAGCTATACGCCGGCTCCCTCGGCCAATAAAGGGAGATGAGCGCCACAACCCCAGAGTTGGTCACGACTGGACCTAATGGCCAGGGGTCCCTTTACCTTTACCTAATATTGCATTTTAAGTGGTTGAAACTCACTCTTGGCTGACTTACATGTTGTTGGATTCCAACTCCCATCAACTCCAGCCAGCATGGGCTATGGTCAGGCATGATGCAAACTGCAGTCCATCAATATCTAGAGGACCAAAGGTTCTTCATTCCTGTCAATGAAACTCTGCCCATATACGTGCAACAGAAATTGACACACATTGTTCGCTCGTTTATCCTGGATTCTTTTTCTCTCCTCTGCCTCTGTTGCCTCCTGAACGTCAAATTTAAAACAAAAATTAACATAAATGACCCAGATGATAGGCTAATAGATGAAATCAGCACCTTTCTTTGGCTTCACACATATGCTTCCCAAGTCACTGAAACCAAGAACCACTTCATATGTGACCATACGAATATGCCATGAGTGCACCATGTGTGTTCAACGAGTGTACACATGTCTAATTGGATGCATGCACATATTTTAGGAAGCCCCAGTCATTACAACTTCCCACTATGCATTGCTCAATGGCAAAAAAGACACATATGTGTTGATCACACCTAAGAGTCTCTCATTAGAGTCAATACAGGATAAACATATTTTCCTACCAAGAAAATGTTTTGGAAACATCAATGCTTGTGAAGATGTTCCAAGACTGGATTCCAAAACAATCAGTAATCCATATCGTCATCTGCATATTGATATAAAAACCCTGAAAACATAAAAGTGTGGAAAGACTAGGATTCCTATGACCCTAAAGCCCTACTTATAGCTCCAGCCATATTAGTTCTACCATCAGCTACCCATACATTTCCAGCACAGTAAATCAGAAGAGCTATAACTCCCTAGTTCAGGGGTCTGCAACTTTTAAGACAAAAAGAGCCACTTGGATCCATTTCCGAAGAAAAAAAACCTGGGAGCCGCAAAACCATTGCAACATTTAAAGCATGCGTGCCGCTGCCCTCCGATCTGACAGCAGGCGGGAAGGTGACGTCGGGACGGTGCGTGACTAACGCACGCACCGCCCCCATGCAACGTCACAGCCAATACAGCGCCCGCCACAGTGGGGAGTGTCGGGGCGCACAATGCACCTCCTCCCCTCACTAGTATCCACCCCGGAGCCGCGGCAAAGGTGTAAAAGAGCCACATGCGGCTCCAGAGCCGTGGGTTGCAGACCCCTGCCCTAGTTGAAACATGGCAGTAAGATTGCCACAGGCTATAGCTGGACGCTGTGGTCTCTCATAAGAGTCAATACCACAGCTGGTAATAGTTTGCAAATCCCTTGTTAGAAGGGTATGACACACTTTCTCACAAATTACAGTACTTAGCGCCTGCTTTGTTTGGTTATCTAGAAGAGCCTGACAAAGAGTTCACAACACTAGAGATAAACAACCAAGAGGGTTTGTGCAAATCACTGTTACTGTTAGAATGTCTGAATCCGCTCTTTAAGTTTCCCATAAAATCTTGAGTGTTCCGAGTTGCACTGTGTAGTCCTGTGCATGTTTACTCAGAAGTAAGTTCCACTGTGTTCAATGGGGCTTATTCCCAGGTAAGTGTGCATAGGCTTGCAGTCTTAGTTAAAACTCTCATTATACTTTTCAAACTAAAATGAGCTCTGGATCAGGTGAAAGCACAACCACCCAAGATCTGGACATGCAACAACATGGTTACCAGGCAATGTGTGGCTGTTGTTTCCTCCACCTTTTTATATAGTTAGTTGAACTTAATTTTATTCAAATAGGTGGGAATGGAGTCGTTGTCCAATTAATTTTAACAGTCTGAATCCAAACCTAAGTGTTTCACATAAGTTGAGCTGTTTAGTAACTAGATTCATACCTCTTCAGAACAGCTTATAGGATTCCACTCCTGTTTTTGCATCATTGGGGAACTATTTTGCCCACTCACTTTAATTACTTCTTGCAAATTTGCACTGGTTCTCTGCTTCCCACATTTCCTGCTGGAAATGGCTCCCTCAGGCTCCCTTGCTAAGCACACATGGGCTAAAACTGCGCACAGGAGAGCAAGGGAATGCATACAACATCCTTGTTTCAATCACATTCTGAGCAAGGAAGGTCTACAGGAGCTTTGCATTTGGCTGAATGCAAGTAGAATGCCCCATGCAACCAGGGCCCCTGCTTTGTCAGGATCCCCAGTAACATGGAGAGCTCTACCTATGTTCAAGCAAACATGAATAAAAGCCCCCAATGGACATTCCTTGCTCAACAGAGGGGAAGCGGGGAGCTGAGCTGCCAGGGTTTGAGGGTGGAGCTTGCACAATAGTTGCTGCTTTTAAGCAGAGGATAGCCATCTGTCACGAAAGTTTTAGTTGAGAATTCTGCATTGTAAGGGATTAAACTAGACCCTCAGGGTCCCTTCCAACTCTACAATTCTCTGATTCCCATCCATGGATTCAGCGTTCGAAACTCCCATTGTTCTAGATGCATTTTGCGATAGGGAAATTCATTAGCGTGAGCAGTTTCTGAGCTCTAGGTGCAGTACTGCGCCTAAGATTTCAGATTAAAACTGCAGCGTGGAAGGAAAGGAGGACCTTTTTCTGCCTCCCCACTTCCAGCTACTTTCTGAAGACTGGAGAAGAGACCCTCTTAAGAATATTAGGGGAGTGGGCAGGGGAAGGACTAGGCCATGGGTAGGCAAACTATGGGCTGGTGGCCGGATCCAGCCCAATCGCCTTCTAAATCCGGCCCGCAGAGGGTCTGGGAATCAGTGTGTTTTTACATGAGTAGAATGTGTCCTTTCATTTAAAATGCATCTCTGGGTTATTTGTGGGGCGTAGGAATTTGTTCATTCCCCTCCCAATATAGTCTGGCCCCCCAAAAGGTCTGAGGGACAGTGGACCGGCCTGCTGCCAAAAAAGTTTGCTGACCCCTGGACTGTTGTTTGTTGTTTAGTCGTTTAGTCGTGTCCGACTCTTCGTGACCCCATGGACCAGAGCACGCCAGGCACTCCTGTCTTCACCCCTGAACTAGACCATGTGAAAAATGAACATAATATTTTAGCTGCAGTTCATTCATTTTCTGATTTGTATTCTGGTTATAAAAAAGGCGTGCCTAGACATTCCATTGTTGCGCCCATAACCTAGGATTAAGGTGCCATTTAGCTCCTAGCTTTCATATCTCAGTTTCTCACACTGCATGGATTGACATTTGCTTGTTCAGTCAAATGCTTGAATACACCTAGGGAGGTTGCTGTAATTTGAAAATGTGTTCAAGTTCCTTTAACACTAGCCTCCCTCGTTTGATAGGAGCTTCTGTTGAAATGCACCAGGTTGGCTAGTAATTTGAAGGTAGGAGGGCCCTTTGCATTAGGATTTTTTAAAGGAGCATTTTGATATATACGCCCCATGTTTTCATTCCACAAAGGCATTTGTCAAAGTGGCTTACAAATATAAAACAGAACAGAAAAACAGGAAGGAGCCAACCATTAAACTATCAAAGTAAAGCTAGTGAAAAAGCAAAAAGAAAACAAGAAGGGAAAGAGCCATGCTCACATACAATACAATAAGCAGCAACAGAATCAAAAGCTTGCTCTAAAGGAATGTTTTTGCTTGTTGGGTAAACTGAAAATCTCTTACGGAAAGACAGATCTAAGTATTCTTTTGTTTAGATTTTTATTATTGCAAATAAGTTTGCATAGGACTGATTTCACCCTTTGCTACCACCCTTGCGCTGTGATGAGCAATTTCCCTATACTTCACACCTGTTGTTATTCAAGGGGAATCTTACAGCCTGGATTAGAGCACTTGCGCCTATATCCATGGATGTTTACATCTAACCAAAGATGTAAATGTTAATGGATACAGGTTCAACTGCTATAATCCAAGCTGTATGTAAACAAGATTTCCCTTGAATAACAGCAGTTGAGCTGCTAAACTGATCTAACCAACCTGAAGGGGATCATTTAAACACAAACATGGCCCAAAGCCCAGTTTTCATGATTCTGAACTGAAGTTAACATAATTTTATTTAAAAGAGACAAAGCACTCTTATCATTCCATTATTTTTAATTTTTAAAAGCTGCTTACTTGCTTGCCTTACATCTGCTTGCATCCCCTGCTTTTTGGGTTACCAGGTTTTGTCCAATTCAGGCAAACTCCTCATTTACACACATTCAGTATGTGTGGGACCATGCACAAGCACATCCAGAAATGACCCAAAAACATCACAAAAAGGGGCGGGGGGTGGAACGGAGTGTTTGCAGGCTTTTCTGATGGTATTTCAAATATATGTGATTTCACTGATGCCTGTGATGCCTCGGACCATAACCTCTGTGTAAATGGGAGCGTTGCCTGTACAGTGGTACCTTGGTTCTCAAATGACTTGGTACAACTTAGAACCCAAACGCTGCAAACCTGAAAGTAAGTGTTCCACTTTGCGAACTTTTTTCAGAAGCCAAAAGTGCTCCAATTTGAGTGTTACGCTTCCGATTTGAGTGCCACACTTCCGTTTTGAGTGTTACGATGAGTTCTGTCTGTTTTTGCTATTTATTTTGCGTTTTTGTTTTTGTGCCTTTTTGTTTTGTTTTTGTGACTGTGTGGAACCCGGTTCAGCTACTGATTGATTGTGTGACTGCAGTACATTGTTTATTGCTTTTATTTTATGGATCAATGGTCTCGTTTGATAGTCAAATTCATGTTAAATTGCTGTTTTAGGGGTTGTTTTTAAAAGTCTGGAGCGGATTAATCCATTTTGCATTACTTTCTAAGGGAAAGCGCGCCCTGGCTTGGGAATGCTTTGGTTTTGGAACGGACTTCCAGAATTGATTAAGTTTGAGAACCAAGGTACCACTGTATAGTCAATTGCCACAGAGAGCACTTGCAATGCACTGGAAGAATCTGTCTCCTTCATTCATAACATGGGGATAAGGAGACTTGCTAACATCAACAGAAACACTACACATGGTTAACCAACCCTATGCTCCTGAGTGTCCATATATTCTGGTATTTAACTAAGTTTCACTCAGAATAGACCAACTGAAATTAATGAACATGACTAAGAGAAGTCCATAAATTTCAACAAGACTACTCTTAGTAAAACTTAGCTGAATACTACTTTACAGGTTTTACCATCAAAAAATAAGAAAAGAAGTCCCTTGCTTTATCTGCAAGAAAGCAATATAAAAGACAAGAGCATTGTTAAGGTACATACACAGAAGAGAGTGGGCCTCTTCAAACATTGCATTTTTCATATTGTAAAATGGGTTTCTCTTGCCACAAATTCACTGAGGGGAAAAACCTAATAGCATTATGTGACACTTTGCAAATTCTGGTGGGCATCCATTTGTCCTCTATAGATGAAGCAACCCTGTTTTGCTCCTTGGTATTTGGAGATTAGGGTGATTTGGAAAGGGGAGGCAGTCAGAAAAACATAATAGAGATGGCAGAATCCTTTGTGTCTGAGAGGACAGGAGGCTTGAATTGGATATATATATATATATCCCAAATATAGCCTGGTGAGAATCTCCTTCAATGAAAACAGACACTAATTTCAGACCCTAAAGTACTGCTATCATCCTCATTCAGCCATGCATGCAAAATCCCAGTCAGTTGCTTTTCTCCCCTTCCAACTGTGCAAGTGAAGCAGTGCTGATCATCATAAAAGGTTACAGGCCAGTAGATTGCACAAAGGGACTAGTAAACATTCTTCCCATTTCCCCCCACCCAAGGCAATTCAAAACACTATTTAATTTCATAATGAGACTCCAGAACGTAGTAGCTAGCAGAGGACAGCTTGGCTGAAAAGGTACTACTAGATTATGAGGCACATGAAAAGAATGGACGGTGAAAGAAGCATTTTCTTGCATAAAGGCAGGATTTTGGATCCACATATCCCCATTTGCATTTTTCAGAGGTGGCTGGAAAGGAGGACCTGAATGGAAGGATATGATTAGGGGCAGGAGGCAAAGGAGAGAAAAGATGGAAATCCTCTCTTGATTCAACAAAATTAAAACGGAGCTAGTCTTCAGCTTAGAAGGGTATTTAACTGAAGTTGCTACAAATGATGTATCTACCACATTGTTAGGTCTTTCAAAGGATGGTTCAAGCAAGCAAGAGAGGCTGATTGCTAAAGGAAAGAAAACATCCTCCAGGCTCACCATTCACATGGTAATTTTTGGATCAATAAAAACATCCTCCCAATGCTAGAATGACCATCTTCTATCTAGAATTTTTTTGGTACTTAGGCACCCATTGGCCCAAACTCTGAGCAGTTTGCAAGAGACATTCTCTTTATCTCCCTTCAGAGTCTGCCTTTATTACTGTTACTAGTAGGCCCAAGTCGGACCAAAGGCCATTGTTTCAGGACTGGAGCTGTTCCAGGTTTAGACATATGGCACTGAAGCAGGTGGATTAAGGAGGAGGGGAAGAGTGTGCGTTGGTTGGGGAATGGGGCAGGGGGTGGGGGAAGAGTCAAATGTTTTTGAATAACAGCTAAGTTTCCAAAAAGTTTCAGCCTCCAGCTAGGCCAACTTTCCTCCTGTACAAAATGAAAGGAGTTCTTTGAACTCAACAGCTTCTCAGCCAAGAATCCAATGATTAAAAACTCATTAGCGCAAAGGAAACAATCTGGATGGAGGTGTACACAGCTTGCAGCCAAGTCAGCAGCAGAGTAGTTCCTCTATGCATAGTGGGGAGCATATTTCGCTCAGTGGGGATAGTGAGATACTCTTCAAAGTGGGGGAAGAGGGTCAAGAGAGGCTATTGATTTGCTGTGATGTGAAAGAACCATCTATTCCAGTTGTTGGGCACTTAGATAGCTTGCATCTGTCACATGCAATCTGTCAGGCAGAGAACAAGGTAAACAAGACACCACCATCTTTTGCCCCTTCAAATAGTTCTAAAGATCAAGAGGTTAGGAACCACAGCCCCATCTTTAACCATTTAAGTGTATATGGGGCCAGGAGCAATGTTTCATTTGTCAAATGCTGATGGTTATGGAGGGATCTGAGCAAATGGTGACCTTGCAAACAACGAAGATAGCAGGGGATGGTTTCCATAAGCCACAAGCTTCTCATTTAGGCGTGTACATAAACTACAGGGAGGAGGTGATACAAGAAAGGAAGCTATTTGGGATGAGAATAGGTGGGGTGAGGTCTGTGTGGACCAAGAGGGCAATTTTTAAGTTTTCTTGCTTTAGGTTGACCTCCAATGCCAACATCACACACACTTTCCTGCCCCACCTAGATAATTTAGATTGGGATTCCTGCCATGACTGTGACCTATTATTTTCTCCCTTTATTAATTCTTTTATATAAAATATTGTAAATATCAGTGTGACCTTTCCAAAGACTGAACACTGAGTGTGTGTGTGTCCGCCATTCCAGCTAACATGATCAAGAAACTCAATCTGTACACAGCTGAGATGAAAGGGCTAAGCCTGCCCCTCAGACTCCAGGAGCACCAGGGGCAGGGGGTAGGTTTGCTCCACCTTGGTGGTGTTCTCAGATGAACCCCTGTACATATTCCTATGGTTGCCCTTCATTCCTACAGAGAGAGAAAAATAAGTACCGCATTTGCTGTCAGTGTTGTAGTGTGCACAAACTCCCACAGACAAGTATCCTGTAAGGGGTGCAGTGAGTAGTTATCTGTGCACAAAGATACAATGGATCCCCGAGATGTCTTTGCACATTCCCATCCTTCCTACACACACACACACACACACACACACACCTCACACACACAATTACAGGCATTCTGTCTCGTACAAATCTGACTGCCACAAACTTCCCATAACATGTTCCACTTGAACACCTGGCCAATGGCCCTATTCAAATTTGCCAATGAAGGACTCCAAAAATTTCTGCAAGAATCATCAGCCGGTCCCATCTCAATCCTGTTGATTCCAAACATATGCACTTTGTTCAGTTTTACAAGTTTCTCAGGAACAAGCGGTTCCAGGCCCTACAAATAGACACACACACAGCAGTGGATAGCATGGTGTAATGGAGGCGTGCACTGCTGCTGCTTACTGCAAGGGAGACATAGTAGGTGCTGGTGAGGTCAGAATGGTGCAAATGCACAGGTTGAGCCAATCTAGTACTGCTGCTGGGGTGACAGATAAGTGCCTCTAATTCGCCACACCATCCACTACAAGCATGTACTTACCAGAAAGGGTCATTGTATTCAAAGAGATGTTCTTCAGAATTCACCTTTTGGCTCAGACAGCCACTCTCAGACTGGAGAGTGAGTCCTACTGGAATTAATGTGCCTTGATTTAGGATCAAGATGGGAGTATGGGGCAGAAATCTGATCATTTTAGTTAAACAGCGTGCATTCAGAATCAGAGTTGTTCCATACTAGAGACACTAGCTCCCCAAAGCACTTCCTCTCCTCCATTTTGCTACCTGTCACACATTACGTTATGTTTTACAGTTTGCAAATGGAACATTTTATCCATACACTTAGAATGTGCAGGCAGGAACAACATATGAAATTCTCAGCTTCGTGTACAACACAGATATACACAAGAGGCAGCTGGGATTTACAACATGCATATATCATGGAAACCAAGCATATGCCATTGTATGCAAGTAACACAGGAAGCAAATGTCATGCTTTTCACACTAGCTCTGAAAGTGTCCGGACATCCTTCCCGGTTTGTGACCCAGGAGGACAAAAAGCTAGACTCACTGGCCTGCAGAGGATGAAAACTAGCAAGTCAGGTGGCAACTGGTCAAAAATTTCTAGTGTGACTATTTGCTACATGTCTCTAAGCTACCTATCTTCCTCCTTGCCTCAGGGAGAATCTTTTGGACAACTATGGCCGTAGCAAGAGACTCATAAATAGTGTACATATCATTATGCCATGAAATTTCCTCTACCAGCCGGTTAGACTGGGCTCCGAAGAGTTAGATTAAGCCTCCCCCAAGGAGCTCTGATCTCTCCAAGGAAATATTTTAGGCCCCTTCCCCTGCCTCTTTGTCATAGTGCAAAATGCTTTTGAGTCTCCCCTCCAATTCCAAAAGTTGTTTACCATGTGGCAAAGGAGGACTGTCCTATGAGAAACACATGCACCTTTGGACACATGTATAACTATGCAGACATTTCTTTGGATCCTGATGACAAAATGAATGATACCGGTTCAACATGCAGATGTGAAAAGGGAGGTTGTGTCTTAGAAAGAGAAGAGGAAGAACAAACTGAGCCCTTGTACTCTCTGCTGCTTCAATGAACGGGCAGCTGACACAACTCCCTTCTCTACAGATACTGTCATGGCAATCACCCTCTTATTTTGGTGCCTTGGGTGCAACAACTCCTCTAGTCCCTCCATTAAGATTCAAATCAGTGATCCTGTGTCTAATTACCATTTTCTGAGTCATAGAATCATAAGAGTTGGAAGGGACCCCAAGGGGGGGTCATCTAATCCAATGCCCTGCAATGCAGGAATCTCAACACACAGTCCCCCATCCAACCTGAAACCATAACAGACCCTGCTTAACTACAAATGCGCTAGCTGTTTTATTGCTGCACCACTCAGCCTTGCAGTTTCCCCTAATATCAGTATTACACACTCTTCTAAGAAGTCTATTGTGCAAAACCCAAAGACAACGTTGGAAGTTTGAGTGTTGTCTGGGCGACCCCTGGAGCAACATGAAATTAAGCTGTCTGAAACAACAGGCTTGCTGTGATTGACTCACTACACACATGGAACGAAGTCCTTTTCAACAATCCCCCAGCCCACATCAAGCCCACTGGTCAGTCAGTGTGGTGTAGTGGTTAAAGTGTCGGACTAGGACCTGGGGGACTAGTGTTCAAATTGATAAGCTTGCTGACCCTGACAAGAACCGTTTCCATCAAATTACAAAGCCCTATCCATGATGATAGCCATTTCATGCAACTGAGCTATCATACGAAAGCCCAACTGAGCCCTAGAAATTCCACATATCGTCTTCCTCTCTTTAAAAATCCAAACCACAGCCTAAACAGAAGAGAACTAGGAACATGACTGCCAGTTTTGCTAGACTTTCTTGCATGGTATTAAATCGAAGTTGAGGCTGGTTACTGTCTGGTTGTTTCATGTTTATGCCCCAATACCTATTATCAGTTCTCATGTTACAGACCCATGGAAGCTGTGGGAAGTACTTCTGAGCAGCAGCAGCAGCAGCAGCAGCACCAAGCTCATCTCAGACACCTCAAGAATACTGCCATGTTATGGGTACAAGGAGCTACTATACAAGTGTTTCCATGGAAATACCTCCCTTAGTTTCCCAGAGGAGCTCTTAATGTGCGAATTTGTCCCCCCAAATGTGTTGTGTACAGAACCATCACTCTGCTTAGTTGGGGAAGGGCCTAGGAGAGGGACAACATATCATTTTGGAAGGTGGCGGAGGTGAGCACATAATCATCTTGAACTTTAGAAGAGTTTCCTGCAAAGGAACTAATCTGGCGGGCATCATATGCAAATGATAACATCATACTCATAACTTTCAGTCCCAAAGGACCCCCCACAATGGCATACAATTTTTTAAAACAACATGATTTCTTTTTTTACAACAGCTATAAAAACATTCAAAATAAGAAAGCAACAACACAGCCTTTAAAGCAGGGATAGGCAACCTAAGGCCCGTGGGCAGGATGTGGTCCAATAGCCTTCTCAATCCGGCCCAAGGACGGTCTGGGAATCAGCGTGTTTTTACATGAGTAGAATGTGTGCTTTTATTTAAAATGCATGGCTGGGTTATTTCTGGGGCATAGGAATTCGTTCATTCCTCCCCCCCCCCAAATATATAGTCCGGCCCACCACATGGTCTGAGGGACGGTGGACCGGCCCACAGCTGAAAAAGGTTGCTGACCCCTCCTTTAAAGTATCTCAGTATCCAACAGCAATCATAATGCTAACTTCCTCCGAAGGCCTTCACAAACAACATCATCTTCACTGCTCTTCCGGAGCTGAGGTAGAATAAGCCAGGTGGATTTCCAAGACCAGCTTCAGGTTTGAGAGGCCCCTGACCAAGTGCCCTCCAACGACAACCCTCCTTTGGTGCTGAGCCTTGGTTGTAGTGGCGGGCAGTAGCAGCCCTCAAAGCAGCCATGGGGGGGGGGGTGGCGTCAGCAGCCATTTTAATTTCCCACAAAGCCCCACAGTGAAGATATGTTGGGGGCATTGCAGGAAAATAAAAGCAGCTACACTCAGCTGGCTTTGATAACACCCCCCCCAAAAAATGTGGCCCCAGGACAAGTGACAGCATTGGGCCCTGCCAGAATGTTGGGGCCCTGCCAGCTGCCCAAGAATGTCAGGTGCTGGTGCCAGCCCTGCAGACATTGCTCAGGAGTGACTCTTGTGGTTCCACCATCCAAAAGGTTCTGTTCATTAAGGGTGGGACCAGATGTTGCAAATGACAGAGAATGGAAGCATACAAATTCACTGGGTGATGATGTCACATCACACACCGAGAATCTTCGTGTATGTTATGATGGAGAGAGAAGCAGGAGATGTGGTGGTGGTGCTTTCTTTCTCTGACAAATAAAGCCTTCTGATAGGCAGAGATTCCCCTATATATTTTACTTCTATTGTGCTTTTTTGAGTATCATGTGGAATTCAATGGCGCGCGCGCACACACACCAATTAGGTGAAACTAAGATTAGGACAATTAAAATGCCCAAGAGCAAAAACAAAACAAAACAAAACAAAACACTCACATGGACACCTGAACATTGAGTAATTTTCTCCCACCTGACTGGGGCAACCTTTGTCAGAAGCGTGTTATTTGACACAGGGTGCTAAAGCCTGGCAGGCATCCAAAGGAGTTAGCAGCCAGAAAAGATATTGTTCCACAGGGAGAGCAAAACTGGGTTATAGTATTTGTTTCAGAAAGCAAAGGCTGTCCTCAATAGGTTGTTCTGCAATCTTAGATAAGGCTTGGAATTCAGGTGCCAGCATATAACCTTAGGCTATTTGCCTGTTGCCTCCAGATAAACTACATTCATTTGGATGGAGGACAAGTCACAAGCATAGCAGCGGTGCTAACTCACTCCGGCCAAATCCTTTAAAAAGTCAGACTGAATTCTCAGCAAACATGTGTATTCCAAGTAGCACAGTTCACAGTACTTAAAAAAAAATACACTAGCTGAAAGTTGAGAACAAAAACACCTATCATGATTCTGCGCCTCCATCCCTGATCCCCTGACTTTCTTACTGGCTTAACCACACTTGTATAGGAATCTGTCAGGGAAAAAAATAGCCAAAGGATATTAAAACATTTTCATCTTTTACTTGCAAGTATGTTACCAGGCCACATTGGTGTTTTTAATCTGATGTTTAATAGCAGCCCAAACTGTGAATTTCCTACAAAGAGAAACATTCAAATAAATGACAGGTGATACTGGGTGAAGGGGGCAAATATATTTCCAAATAATAGTTCTAATCAGAGAAAAGGATCTTAGTCTAAGACATATGAAACTGTCAAACGAGGATGAATCTTTGGGTCAATTCCCACATTATGTAGAGGCCCACCTGGGTTTGCCCCTAAGTGTGCACTTCCTACAGACCATCACAGCTCCCTAATGCTGACACACCAGTTTGTGAACCCATGTTTATCATATTCATACCTCTGATTTCACCACAGTCAGTATCCAAAAAGACCAAGGGGTTTGCCAGTTTCTCCTTCCAGTGGCAGCCTGTGATACATCATGGAATGTCGCTCAGAAGCTTTTCCCTCAGCCTGCAGAATAGCTTTTCTGCGGGCAGAAGCTTCCACCAGAGGCAGAGGCCTGAAATGTGTATGAATCCTTTAGATCTCAGCCCACAGCTATACACTTTTAAAATGCAATGTGCAAAAACACCTTTTGCAATGGATTTCCTATTCCGCTCAAAGGATTTACGCCTTGCTCTGATATCATGTGAAAGCCTGCTCTGCTGGTATTATATCCTTTCCCACCCGCCCGCCCTTTGAACTTTAGCACTCTGTGAACTTTAGCATTTGCAAGTGTCTTGTGAATCATCTTGATAGTCCTGGATACAGCAGCAAAAAGGAGTCTAAACTCCAGCACTGCAAGGCCTCACTGCCAGAGTCCAGACCTGCCTTAAGCACAGCGTAAGGGCATAAGATGAGCTTGCTGGATCAAGCCAGTGGCCCATCTAGTCCAACATCCTGTTCTCATAGTGGCCAACCAGATGCCTGTGGGAAACTTGCAAGCAGGATTTAGCTTCCAGCAACTAGTATTCAGAAGCACTGCTGCCTCCGACTATGGTGGCAGAACATAGCTGTCTCAGTTAGCAGTCAATAGCCTTCTACTTCTTGAAGTTTTCTTATGCTCTTTCAAAGGTTAGTGGCCATCAATGCCACTTGTGGGAGCAAGTTCCATGATTGTAACTATGTGCTGCGGAAAGAAGTGGCTTCTTTTCTCAGCTACCAGTAGCGATGCTGCACCAAAGTTTCCCTCTTGTACTTATGCATTACAGGGGAAGACTAAAAGCAGGATTGGGACACCAACCTACACCAGGCAGAGGGAACTTGTGGTCCTTCATTGTGTTGGAACCTAGCTCACATCAGACACAGCCAAAGCGGTCAATGGCCAGGGATGATGGAAACTGTAGCCCACAAACATCTGAAGGACCACAGGTTCCCCTTCTACACACACATCTTTGCACTCCATCTTACTTATTCCATCTTACTCCATTATCTGCTTATTTATTTCACAAACAATTCACATGAGCTACAAGCAGGTGCAAATACACCTAATAATAACAGCCAATTGTCAAGGTTAGTGAGAGTCGAGGACCGCAGATTTCCTACCCCTACACTAGATCTGCACCAATTCTTATTGGATCAGATTATCAATCCTCTAACTGCCTTCACAGAACCAGTCCTATGGATGTGATTTTCAAGGGAGAAAAAGGAGGGAAGATTAGGCCACGTTGAACCAAAGTTAAGTGCAGCGAACATTTAGGCTTAAATGTTCTTCACTCGTTTTGAAGCTGATGCTAAATGCTGAGTGACTGTCTCCCTCTGCACTTGGAGAAGGGCTGAAAGCAACTGGATTATCTTGGTTTCTGTGCCATGCACATGCAAAGGCCCTCTCCACCCTCCCCTTTAAATGCACCTCGGGCAGCCATCAGGTTTGTCAGATAAGTTACATAATGCACACCCACCCACACACTCCGGTCACTGCACTCCCATTCCATATACTCAAATTAGAGACAAAATACTGTGGACATAATAGAAAAACAATAAGAATATGATTTGTTATTATTGTTGTTGTTAAAGCATTGCCTAGCCCAACACCACAGAAGTATCCTATCATGCAGAATAACAGTGCTACACAAAGGGCAGTAAAAGAGGAGATCCAGAAACAGGCTGTGCTATCTCCAAAATGTAGGAGGGGGGAGACTCTTATTTATAAGCAATCAACAATTATGAACATGCTACAAATCACCATTCCAACTCTACAATTCCACAATTCTATGATAAAGGAACTTGAGAGTGATCTACATAAAACAACACATTGTTTGAGAAAGCAAACAAAACAAAACAACTAGGGAGGAAAATTCAGGTTAAGGTTATAGTCCTGCCAGCTCCTCTTTGTAAGTGAGAATTAACCTTTTAGCTGGATGGTGTCTGGCTGCTTATTTTATAACATGCTTGGTGACCTCTGCTGGTGCCTACAACTGTAAGAGCATCACCCTGCCTATCACCCATTGACTATGAAATCATTGTGTTACAGAACCCCACAGACTGGCTGGCGAGACAGAGCCCCTAGTCAGTTATAAATATGCTGTTTTGTTTTGGCCAGGAGATGCGAGGGGGAGAGAGAGAGATAGAAAGCAGGAAATGGGAAGAGGAGAAAGTAGCTCTGATTCTCCTTGAAACGATCCCCAGTCCTGACCTATATGATTAAGTTAGCTCTACCTAAATGCATATATGGCGAGAAGCAAAATCTTATACGGTCCCTGTCCGCGAACAGAGAAAGCCACACTGAACAGAAAACCATGGGAGACGGTGCAGAAAACCTGATGGTCTGGTTTTATTTCGGGAGGGGGGAGAGAGGGTGCGAGGGCGCAAATGATACTTTAACCCCTTCCCTTCTGGGGCATATTAGGGAAGCAGGGGACTCACTGCAAATATTATTTTGAAAGCACTTTTTTTCTGGGGACGGAGATCTTGAATTAATACGCGACTTACTCCAGAGTAGCCGCACAGTCGCTCCACTAAAATCCACAGAATTGCTCCCAAACGAGATGTCTTGACGACTGTAAGGAGAGATTCACCCGCCCCCTTTGCAGCGCCGTTTGGTTCTCATGGGGCATTCCTGGGTAAGTGCATTTATGGACTGGAAGAAAGTGATTCATTGATTCCCTGCGCTGGAGTTGTCCCGTCGATTTCAATACATGCGTACACAAACATACCCGCGCGCGCCGGTTGAGCAGCCGGCGCACAGAGCACCCTTTATAAGAGTTTGCAAACAGGGACTGGAACGAGCTTTAAAAGAAATAATATTTCTTTTTTAAAAAACGAAACAAAAAACACACCACATGCCCTCCCCCGCAAAAAAAGAAAAGGCCAACCAGGATGCTCCCCTCCAAGATGAATGAAGTTCCCATTTCTTAGACGGAAGGATTTTCTATTAATCGGTGGATTTACTACAATTCCGCGCGAGAAAGAACCCAAGCGGCGCGCGCCTTTGCGCTGCGCTCTCTCTCTCTCCAAACACCCCAACCAGCTACAAGTTCCCAGAGGCGCCCGCAAAACCTTCCAATCCATTTGGGGGGTAGGGGGAAATCTCCAGAGGCTTCCCTCGCCCACCAGCCTCGGATCGGAGAGAAATGTCATCCCCTCGGGGGTTGCAAGCGGCGTGGGGAGGGTGGGGTGAGGCGGCGGCGGGGGCGGGGTGGCGAGCGAGCGCGGCTGGGCTTCCCCAAGACCCGGCCGGCGGCACTTACTAAGCTGCTTGGCGCTGGCGACTCCGCGCGGCTCCCTCCAGCAGCAGCGAGCGGTTCCTTGTGTCGGGCTCGGGCTGTTGTCTTGCAAACGCCGCCCCGCCCCAGGGGCAGGCCGGACCCGTCCCTCGCTCCCTCCCTCTTCCCTCCCCGTTGTATACAAGAGGCGGCCGGGGCTGTCCGATCGCACGCGGCGGGCGTCGCAGGCTCCGCGGGGAGGGGAGGGAGAGGAGGGGAAGTGGGCAGGACGCTCCTCCGGCCACCCATCCGTTCACTTTCCAATGAACATCCTCTCCGGCAGCCCCCGCCAGCCTCCCTCCTCGTGGGGAGGATAGGTCAGGGATGCTGCTGCTTTCGCCCTCTTCCTTCTCTGTCCCAACCATCCTTTCTTTGCTGCGCCGAGCAGGCCTTCCTGGGCTGACGGTGCGCCAGTTGCGTTTCTCTCTCCTTGGCGCGAACTTTCACGCGGTTGCCCGATTTTTATTTCTTTGTTCGTTCTTCGAATTATTTATTTATTCCGCTTCGTTCGTTCATTTATATACTTCAGTTCAGTATGTGTATTATAGAATTGTATAATTGGAAGGGGCCCTGAGGATCATCAAGCTCAACCCCTTGCAAAGCCAGGAATATGAAACTGCCCCATACGAGGATCGAACCTGCAACCTTGGCATTATCAGCACGGCACTCTAAGCAGCTGAGCTAGCCATGCAATTTCACTGCTTAGAAAGTTGCGGTCATCTTTATCTGTTTTAGTATTTTATGCCGCAGCAGGCGCTGTAATCCTCCAATGGTTGGACTTCACCTCCCCCCCCCCCCAAGGCATACACACTCTGTCTCCTGAGACAGAGAGATTGTCAACAGCAATGTTTTAAAGAACAGTTGTGAATTTTTCTTGGTTTTGCTGTTATCATCATTCTGCAAACTGCTGTGAGGTGTCTGCTTTTTTACAATCAAGCGGTGTGCAAATGTTATTAAATAAACTAAACTATAAATGTACTGATACATTTTAGAAGACATCTGAAGGCAGCCCTGTTTAGGGAAGCTTTTCATGTTTGACAGACTATTGTATTTTAATATTTTGTTGGAAGCTGCTCAGAGTACAGTGGTACCTCGCAAGACGAATGCCTCGCAAGACAAAAAAACTCGCTGGACGAAAGGGTTTTTTGTTTTTTGAGCTGCTTCGCAAGACGATTTTCCCTATGGGCTTGCTTCGCAAGACCGAAACGTCTTGCAAGTTTGTTTCCTTTTTCTTAACACCGTTAATACAGTTGCGACTTGACTTCGAGGAGCAACTCATAGAACATGGTGTGGTAGCCTTTTTTGAGGTTTTTAAAGACTTTGGTGATTTTTGAAGCTTTTCCAAAACTTTCCCGACACCGTGCTTCGCAAGACGAAAAAAATCACAAGATGAAAAAAATCGCGGAACGAATTAATTTCGTCTTGCGAGGCACCACTGTAGCTGGGGAAACCCAGCCAGATGGGCAGGGTATAAATAAATTATTATTATTACTTTTATTATTATTATTACATAGTACAGAACATCCCTCCATCATGTAAATCGGACATCAGCAATAGGAGGGAAGGAAAAACAGAATTAGCATCAGCAAGCTCCAAGCCAGCTCAGCTTCAGATTAAACCTCCAAATCTCTAAAACAATTTATGGCAATATAATCTAACTCATTCTAATCTTTTTTGCAGCGAGTGCATAAAGAGCCACTTTATGTGTCACAAAGCTATTAGTGTCACTCAAAAGAAACGGAACTTTTTCTGCCAGTGTGTAACTGCTTCCATGTAAGAACAAAGGTTTTAGAAATGGATCTCTTGGATTCCCATATAATTTGATTGATTGATTGATTTCATAACATTTATATAGTGCTCAATCCAGCATGTAGTAGTTAAGTGTCAGACCAGAACCTAGGAGAGCAGAGTTTATTATTATTATTATTATTAAATTAATTAAATCTGTTTACTGCCCTTCATCCACATATCTCAGGACAGTTCACAACATTAAAAAAAATACAATATAAAATCACAAAGGTTCAAATCCCCACTAAGCCATGAAGTACCGTATTTTTCGCCCTATAGGACGCACTTTTTCCCCTCCAAAAATGAAGGGGAAATGTGGGTGCGTCCTATGGGGTGAATACAGGCTTTCGCTGAAGCTTGAAAAGCGAGAGCCTCTTGCTGTCCAGGCTTCAGGAAGCTCTGCGCAACCCTCCGGAGCCCGGTGCCAAGCCGCGCCGGCCTCCGGAGGGTCGCGGAGAACTGCCTGCCCTCCTGGGGTCTGTTCTGGGGGAGGGGGAAGCTCGGGCTTCCCCCTCCCCCAGCCCTGCAAGCTCCCAGAGCTGCCTGTTCTGGGGGCTGGGGTCGGCGGAAGCTCGGGCTTCCCCCGCCCCAGCCCCATGCCTGGGGAGGGGGAAATAATTTTTTTTCTTTATTTCCCCCCCCAAAAAACTAGGTGTGTCCTATAGGGCGGTGCGTCCTATGGGGCAAAAAATACAGTATACTGGGTGACAGTGAGCCAGTCGCTGCCTGTCTCAGCCTAACCTCCCTCACAGGGTTGTGCAGATGAAACGAAGATCAGGAGAACCTTGAGCTCCTTGGAGAAAAAGGTGGGATACAAATTAAGTAAATAAATAATTGGAGGGGGTAACCCCTTCAAAATCATTTAATAAAAGAATAAAACTATTATAAGGAAAAAGAGTTGAAAAAAACTATTTAAAACAATAATTAGAAAAACAGATTAAAACACCAATGTTCTATATATCTGCATAGGCTTGCCTGAACAGAAATGTTTGTAGCAGATGGTGAAAAGAGTACAGTGAAGGCTGATGTCAATAGACAAGAGTTTCAAAGTTTGGATGCTGCCACACTAAAAGATATGTATTTCTTACAAATGCAGAGGAGTATTAATATGTGTGATTTTGAATTAGGGTCTAGAGAGTTTTTACCTTCTTGGACCAATTGGATAAAGCAAATCTGTTCATGTAGGAGACCCAGCAGTGGTGAAAGGGAGGATGCAAAATTTCAAAATATACTGAGTTCTTCCTCATGCTAAGCGGCTGCGGGCCCCTTCCTTTTTTGAACTGGAGCGGCAACACAAGTTAGGCCAGGATGTCTTCTTGTGCAACTTTTGTGGTTAGAGGGGCCTCAGTGTCTAAACGCAGAGTTGGGCCTAACTGTAGGAGCTCACACACTTTTTATATTTTAAAATTAAGACAGCAATCCAAAGTATTGTTACTGGAAGCGCCATTAAAATCAGCTGAAAGTAAATATAGTGAGAATCATCATATAAATATCAATGTGAATGTGGTTCTTGAAACCCCAATAATAAGTTGGAACTTCATATGATTTTCTGATTTTCCCAAGCGTTTAATTGTTAGGAGTTCAAGGGTGCCAGGTTCCCCTAAATTCCTGGCTCCAGTAAGTGCTAGAATTTCATCAAGCCTCCTGAACCCCTGGCTCCAGCAGGGCTCAAAATATAAGCCAGGCCAGCTTCCTGATGAAGTAACTACCTGCGAGATGAGCCATAAAGAAAGCCAAGGAGAAGGGGCTCTGTGCCAGACTGGCTAGGGCCTCTCCTCCCATTTATAGAGTCAGTTAGAAGACAAAGCCAGAGTTTGAAGTAGAGTTGAGAGCTGGCTGCAATGTGACCTAAGGGAGAAAAGGTTGCAGGTCAGAAAAGGCAAGAAACTGGAAAGAGGGTCAGAGCACAATGACTGATTTCCGTTTGGCTCCAAGGTTGTGACTATGGAAGAAACAAAACCGTTTTAGGGTGCTAATGCTGTGGACCCCTCCATTGTAGGCTCAGTTGTTTAGAGTGTGGTGCCAATAACACCAAGGTCGCAGGTTCAATTCAGCTGCATATTCCTGTTTTGCAAAGGATTGGACTAGGGTCCCTTCCAACTCTACAGTTCTATGAATCTGTGATTCTATAGGTACAAATAAGCCAGATATCATAAAGACGCCACATTCTCTGCTCCGCCTCATTCCCAAAAGGAAACATAAATCCTAGGTAAACCCCTGGAATCTCGCTTCACTCAGAGATTGCGGTGGCCTGCAACAATATGAATGTATTTGTTTATATTTCTATTTCCCCCTCTTCCTTCGAAAGGAGCCCAGGACAGCAAGAACACAATTTTAAAAATTAAGCAACTAAAAGGAATTCCAATCCAGATGTAGACTGTACAGAATTTGTAGTAGTATGTATTTTTACATGTGTAAATGTGACTCAGTGGGGCTTATATCTGAGTAAATAAAGTGGAATGGAATGGTTTATGATAAAAAAGTGTGACTTTTCATTTTGTTCTCTCTTTTTACATCAGCTGAACACAAACTGCCCTTAACAAAAGAGAACATACCATGTAGAAATTAGAGCATTACAATATTGGGGGCAAGGACGGCTGCCTGACCTTAAGGCCATTACATAGGAACAGTTTTAGCGAGAGACTGCAAAACTGGAATTCATTAACAAAATAGCTTTTCTTGGAATTGGGTGGAGTTATAAGAACGGTGTGTTACAAAAGGCAAGTGCCTCTTATTTGTTTAGAATTCATGCTCCAGTGTTTAAGCAAACATTTCCATTGTATGCATGGTTAGCTCTCCAGGTATCAGCTCCCTTTAGCACTCCTGTTCCTTTCAGTTCACACCTTGTCATCTTGATTTAGACCCCAGTGCACTTCAGATCAGTGTAGAAAGTATGGATTTCCTCAGTGCATCATGCACTTGATGCAACAGGCTATTGCCTGGGGAAACCTATGTGAAACAATAAGCTAGTTCTTTAAAAGTGGCAAAAAATATTCTGGTTTTCTGCTACTATAGACCAAAATAAATCCTAGAAAACATCTGTGGGAATTATTTCTTCATTTGCACAAGCAATTTAGGGCACCACAGCCTTCCGACATGTGTATTTAGTTTAGACCCATACCCTATTTATTTTGTTTTGTCATGGTGCATTAAATGAATCTGGAGGTCCTCCAAGGAAATATAGATAGTAAATAGGTCTTTTTTTAAAACAACAACAACAGGCATTTTGCTTTAAAACTCAGCAGAGATGCCAAGGCTAAAGCTATTTAAGATGAACTGCTTCCTGACACTTGGCCATGGCACTTTGGGAGCAGGGGATAGCAAATGAATGCTTTTTGGTAGCACAGATTTAACAGTTTCCTTTTTAAGGTGTCTCAAATGAGAAAGTCTACCAGCATCTAATGCAAGCAAGTTTTGTGCAGTGTCCACACATTGTTTTCATCAAAATGCCAACCTGTATTTTACTCTATTTAATCCAAATTTCCTTTTTTCTGAGGAAAATCAAGTAAGTTGTTGCCAATAACCCATTTGTGATACCCATTTAGAATATTAAGTCCTTGTCTGGAAGCACCCTTTATCACATTCACTGAATGTGGGACAAGTCATTACTGTGTTGGTCCTTTTTCTGGTTGGGTGAAAGCGACATGAGAAATAAAAATTGTTACTCTCTTAGCTCCCCTTTTTCAATCTGGAAGGAGAGGAGAATAGCCTTGACAGGCTAGTTATCCCAAAGAGTCCCAATCCCAAAGCAGTTTGATTTGCCATTAGGGTTTGCACCATAGAGCGATTTCCCCCCATCAAAGTCATGGTCATGCCATCTGAACGGCAGCTTTCAATTTGGTACTGAAATTTCAGGCCTGTGAATAACTGACATCTTTTCTTAGTGCTATATGTTAGACTGCATTGTTACAATTTTAAACTTGAAAATACAAGTCTGATCTACACAGGTACCTTTTTTTCTATACCGTGACTTGGGGAAGGGAATAACGAACAAGTGTGTATCTTCCTTAGCTTCTGAAAATGAAAATATCCTTAGAAGCTGGAAATGCCATTTCTTTAGTAAGATAGTTACAGTGAGATAGAATGGGACCCAATGTATTTTTATCTAGGAGCCAAGATAAGGGCACATGCAGGGAACCGGATCATATCAGATTTGTTTCTGGAGTTTATAATTCCCTGCCTCAGATCACAAATTTGTTCAGCTCATAATACTCATATTACGAACCGAGTGCTGTTTGCCCCATAAGTTATTTTCTGGCTTGAAACGTACAACAAGAAACTGCACATACTCACTCAGAATTCAGACTGACCAGGATGCTTTGTGATCATGTGAACATTTTCTAAATACAGCTTTTTACTCTCCACCAAACTTTAGATTGGTGTGAAACTACAGGAACAAGTGCTTCGTAGGTACATGTCGAGAAATTATTTAACATTAACTTGTTACTCTTGAGGGAACTCATTGATGGTTGTGCAATATGTATCCAGAGCATCTGACCAAACAGATTTTTTGGGTGTGTACGTCCTCTGTTGTTTTAATCTCTTGTTTTAATTGTGCTGTTTTCACAATACTTTTTGGTTGCATGTTTTAAATATGGTATATTTTACAATGACATTTAACCAGTTTTTGTAATTTGTAAACAACTTATAATCCTATTTTGGCACTGAACACTATATTCTGTCATAAAAATACTTTGGGTCAATCAGTTACCTTGATAGTTTCTTCCAAACGTTTTATAGGGATGATCTCTAAACCCCTTTTTCTTTTCCCCGGGTGCATTTGTAGCAGGGTGGGAATACAGTGGTACCTTGGGTTAAGTACTTAATTCGTTGCAGAGGTCCATACTTAACCTGAAACTGTTCTTAACCTGAAGCACCACTTTAGCTAATGGGGCCTCCTGCTGCTGCCGCGCCGCCGGAACACGATTTCTGTTCTCATCCTGAAGCAAAGTTCTGAACCTGAAGCACTATTTCTGGGTTAGCAGAGTCTGTAACCTAAAGCGTATGTAACCTGAAGCGTATGTAACCCGAGGTACCACTGTAGTTGAATTTCCAGGCATCTCTCTGCCTCAGCTGGTGTGGTAAGGAGGGTGCGGAGCAGGTGTGAAGCCAGACTACAGTTCACAGGGCAATACAATAAGGCACATGGCACCATCAGCATGTATACACCAACACTACAAGCCAAAAGAGCTTGTAAAGCAGATGAGGTTTTCCCAAGAATTCTTGGAGAACATTCATAATACTGAGCCAATTCAGAATCTGGCTGTGAGAGCTGTTCCTGTGTTTCTAGAGCAAGGGTAGGCAACCTAAGGCCCGTGGGCCGGATGTGGCCCAGTCGCCCTCTCAATCCAGCCCGTGGACAGTCCGGGAATCAGTGTGTTTTTACATGAATAGATTGTGTCCTTTTATTTAAAATGGGCTATTTGTGGGGCCTGCCTGGTGTTTTTACATGAGTAGAATGTGTGCTTTTATTTAAAATGCATCTCTGGGTTATTTGTGGGGCATAGGATGTCGTTTATTCCCCCCCCCCAAAAAAATATAGTCCAGCCCACCACATGGTCTGAGGGAGGGTGGACCGGCCCATGCCTGAAAAAGGTTGCTGACCCCTGTCAGAGGGATGCTGGAACACTCATTGTCTGAAGCACCCTAGGAACACACAGTGTCCTTTCCACCATCCTTACCCACAGGCAGGTAGCTCCAAAGAGTGCACAGCTCCCAAGTGTCTCAATCAGCTGTTTGCAGTGGAGGTGAACAAGTAGCATGGGGGAAGCATGCATTCAAATGTGCATCTCACTGAAAGCAATGCAGTATGGGAGGATGACATCCACATTCAGATTTTCCTCTGGATATAGTTTTCATTCACTCACACGTCATTCATTCACCTGGGACATGTGGAGGGAGGAAAAGACAAGGATAAACCTTATGCATTTTGCATTCATTCATTCATTCATTGCATTCATATCCCACCTATATCTCCAAGGAGCTCAAGATATCTTACATGGCTCTTCTCCCCTTCATCATTTAATTCCCACAACAAACTTGTGAGGTAGATTAGGCTGAAAGAGGCAGGCACAGGCGTAAGGTCATCATAGCTTCTTGGCTGAGTGGCGATTTGAACCCTGGTCTCCTAGTTCCTAGTCCAACATTTTAACCACTACACCACACGGGTGTGTAGTGGACATGTACAAATGAGTCCAGATTTAGAAAAACTACATTTACAACAAGTGAGCTAATGTGAATCCAGCTCAAGACTCTTCTTTCAGACCTTACTGTTCAATAGGGGAAGGTCAGGGATGAAGCCAGCAGTAACACTATCTCGGGAGCAAGGCTGGCACATGTGATCTCCACCTACTCTTCCTCCTCCATCACCACATGTTGGATTTCATATAATGGATAATAATTACATATCTATAGCTAACATTCACCTATTTGTATTTCTACGATCTGTTACAACAGGAAAGTCAATTTAAAGTAAACATGAGTAAGAACTTAGAGGAAGCTCTGAAATCAGTAAGCTTCCCAGAAGAAATTATTATTTTTTGGTGTTTCCTCCTCAGGATGACTTATCAAGTCTTAGGGATGGGAATAGGGTAGAAGACACTTTAGATCTCCTTTATTTCTGCTTAGTAAAGGTAAAGGTACCCCTGACCAACAGGTTCAGTCATGACCGACTCTGGGGTTGCGTGTTCATCTCGCTCAAGAGGCCGGGAGCCGGAGCTTGACCGAAGACAGGTCACGTGGCCAGCGTGACTAAGCCGCAGCTGACGAGCCAGCACCAGCGCAGCACACGGAAACGCTGTTTACCTTCCCGCTGGAGAGCGGTCCCTATTTATCTACTTGCACTTTGGGGTGCTTTCGAACTGCTAGGTTGGCAGGAGCTGGGACCGAACGACGGGAGCTCACCCCGTCGCGCGGGGATTCGAACCACCAAGCTTTTGATCAGCAAGTCCTAGGCACTGTGGTTTAACCCACAGCGCCACCCGCGGTCCCATTTATTTCTGCTTAAAAGTAGCTAAAATGGAGTTTATACTGTTCCATTTGAAATACCTTTATTTAATTTTATGTGTTTTTATAAATGTAGAGTCTATTGTAACCTGGGATCGTATGGCGAAGAGCTGGTAAAAACTCTTAAAGATAAATAAATAGCAATTGCCAACAAGATCAAAGACTGTCAGTGTGCTATAGTGTGCAGACTGCTGGACTTTGGAGACTTGGTTTAAGTCTCCTTGCTCACCCATGAAACAAAGGAAGCTTTTTAACACCAGATCAGATAATTTGTTCATTTAGCCCAATAATTTACTGGGGAGTAGGCTAACAAGAAATAATCTTCTGGCATCTTAAAGACAACTGTATAATGTCATATAATCTTTGTGTAAGATGCATCTGGTGGACTTATGCCATAATGTCTCTAAAGGTCCACAAGGCTCATTGGTGTTTAGGTCCAGTATGGCTACTCTGACTGGCGGCACCTCTGTAGGGTCTGTGGGAGGGGTCTTTGCCCTCCCCTGCCGGGCCAGTTAACTAGAGATGCCAGAAACTGAATGCAAGACCTTCTGCATGTAATGCATGTGGCCTGTGGCCTCTATCCCACATATGAGGTTCAAATGGGAAGAGGGGACGGAAATGGCATGTAAATTGCCATGAACTGTTTGGAATTAAGATTAGACTTAACATCTGTTAATGTATTTGTCTTGGGAGACATCACTTTTGGCAATTGTTTTTTCAAATTTCCAATGAAGTTTGTAAAAGAAAAGAAAAAAAGAGATGCAATGCAATAGATTAATCTGTTCTAGCACTACTGTCCCCCATCCACTTGTTCAGACCTGTTTCTCTTTCTTTGACATAGCTGTGTGCGTGCCTGCGTGCATGAACACACAAACACAAACACAACACTTTCTTTTTCAAATTGGAAGCCCATCCTTCTGACGAGAAAATCCAGCCCAAAGAAGGAAAAATTGAAACCAATGTACTGGTTTTTAAAATAGGCATCCGCAGGAAATAATGTCGGCATTTTGAGGCAATGGGCCTCAGATGCACTGCTGCCCAGCGCAGCTCTGATCAATGCTCTTCTTACTCTCCAGGGAGCTGCCCCAATGAGAGTGCAAGTGTGGGAGATTGCCTGAGAGATGCCAGCGCAAGGGGCAGGGCTTCCCTGTGGGAGACAAGCCCCAGGAGGTCAAAGGGGGCTGATTGCTTTGTTATGAGATGGCCCATCAAAGCCCTTTATCTCAAGGGTCTTCCTTCCCTAAGCATTCCTTGGACCTTTTTATTTTTAACCCTTTTGTGGGAGACAAGACTGTTAATTACTCCACCATGCTACAGGCTTTAAAACACAAATAGCCTCCATTGATTTATCCTGGTTGCATGTGATAAAAAGGAGAGAGCTAGAGTAAGCAGAATGGGGCGGGGGGGGGGGGAGAGGCACCCACCCACCTAGGAACAACTGGACAATTAAAAAGGGGGCCTAAGGGGAGAACAAAAACAATTAACAATCCCAGAGGAGGGAAGAGAAAAGGCTTTGTTCTGGTTGCTATAGCAACAGCTGGGGCCAAGAGAGAAGGGAGGTGGGAGCATCACCATTGAACACTTTCACTTTCCTTTCAGCCATTCCAATCCTTTCTCCTATCCTCCAGTATTGACAGTGATGGTGGCAGCTTGCATGTCCTGGAGGCAGAGATACTACCGCAGCAGCAGCAGCAGGAGGAGATACAATATCCAGACCTCATAGATACACTCATAAACTCAAGGGCTTTTCACAGATTTGCAAGAAAGGGTAGTGTAGGGTTTGCTGGGAAACAAAATACCAGGGCATTTCTTGTGTGAATATATTATCACTCATTCCATGATACTCTATCCTGCCCATCTTCCAAAGAACTGAGGGTAGAGCTCATGGTTCTCCCCCCCCCCCCCCATTTTATCCTCACAACAACATTGCAAGGCTGGCCCAAGGTCCTTGGACTTCTTAAAGCAGCTGGCCTATATTTCTATATCTATATTCTATCTACTCTACATGGAGTTTCTGGGCTATAAAGTGAGTGCACAAGGCCTTCTGCTACTTAAATACAGCAATACAAAAGCCATTGATTGAGCCACAGAGGAATATAAGAAAAACGGATCTGAAAATCAATTGTTAAGTATCTTAAACTCCCTAAACAATGGGAGATTCCTACCACATCTTTTAAATGTCTTAAGACCACTGCACTGTTTCCTCAAGAAATGGTATGGACGCTTCCCAAAGAAGAGTATTTGAATAGCCTAAGACTCCTTTGAAATCTGGAAAGCTATGCTCCATCACTACGATCCCTCAAAGCCTCTTATTATTTGTTAATCCTCTCCTCATGGTATTTAAATGGAATATTATCACATGCCCATGTCACACAAATTAGAAAGGGCCATCTGTTTTGCATGTAATTCATTGGCAGTGGTTAAAAGACTACAGTACTCCCACCTGGATAAGGAAAGGCTAGTCATCATGTATGGAGCAAATAAATCCCACTAATATGATTTATGGGTGAATGTTTGCCACTTTTAACAGATCATAAATACTTGACAGCATTATTCAGTGAACTGAAAAATGTGGCACCACAAGCTTCAGCCAGACGCCTGTGATAGACACTTTTCATTGCAACTTCTCAGTATTCTTTGTTGTTCAAGTCTGAACAGGCTCTTGCAAATATAGATGGCCTGAGATAATACAGATGGACTCAGATCATATCTGAGCAATCTGGAGATCTGCGTGCAGCACGAGAAGCTGTTCTTTTATTCCATCAGGCTCAGATCTGCCCCTATTAGAGCAGCAGAATCAGGACTTGAACTCATTGTTATCATAGGTACATAAACTGCTGTCAAATGGTTGGCCTCCATGTTTTAGCCTAATTTTAAAGCTATGATTAAAGTGTTGTACCAATTTCTTGTACAGATTTTAAATTTGATTCTGTCTTGGTCGTAAGCCTCCCTAATAACATGGTTCTGGAGAGGCATGCACATATTTTAAAACAAATGCTAAATTGTAGTAGCAGGCTGGTGGTGGGTGCACACTCCCAAGTGGAAAATACAAAAGGTGGGGAGAGGAGGAGCCTGTTGCCATGCTTGCACTATCTGAACGACCTGTTTGCAATACAGTGGTACCTCGGGTTAAGAACTTAATTCATTCTGGAGGTCTGATCTTAACCTGAAACTGTTCTTAACCTGAGGTACCATTTTAGCTAATGGAGCCTCCCACTGCCGCCACGCGATTTTTGTTCTCATCCTGAAGCAAAGTTCCCAAGGTACTATTTCTGGGTTAGCAGAGTCTGTAACCTGAAGCGTCTGTAACCTGAAGCATCTGTAACCTGAGGTACCACTGTACAGTAAGCCTGCAACCTACGCTCACTTTTCTTGCACAATTGCTACCTTACGGAAAAACACGGGGGAAATCAAAATTCATGGTAGAAATACGTCCAAAGGTGGTGTGAGAGAGGGAAACAACAGTTGGCCATCCTATCAGCCATTGCAGTCACCTTGGGAGAGTGTTCTGGCAGTGTCAGATTGTCGGAGAGTTCGAACCAGAGTCGGAGAGTCTTGCTCCTATAGCAAGAGCATGGAGAGAAAGCGGAGGTGGTCTGAGAGAGCAGGAGGGGGTGATGTGAGCGAGCAGAGATGGTCTGAGAGTGAGAGTAAGTGCTGGGCCTTCCTGGCTTTCCATGTTTTTGTGTTAGCACGTGATTCCCAGGAACCAAACCCTCCCGTAAATTGTGGGCTTACTGTATTAGGTCTCTGTCTTCCAGAAGCCCTCCCAAGCCATACACTGGCATTCTCACTGGTCTCCGAACGTGGGCATATTTTCTTTAGTCAAACCAGTCATGCCAGCCAGCGTATCAAAAGAAATCTAGTTCAGTCAGGAAGTAGAAGGCTGGGAATGGAGAAAGACAATGCATAATGTAAGATAAAGACAAAATGCCAGATCCCCCTTTTCTCTTCCAAAGAGCTGGGAGTGTCTGTTTTGTCTGTGCCTTTTGTCCCTGTAAGACTTGGAAGCATCACAATACAACATCTCTACTTTATGCTGGGCTGGCTACAGTATTCCAGCAACGCAGTCTCAGGTTACATACAACTGAGTCCTGGGAATGAATCGGACAATGATCTGTTCTTTTTATGGTTGATTGGAGGGAACAAACAGTGGAAAACATGCCAGCTTTTTTCTTTTCTTTTTTTACTTCCTGTGAGGAAACAAACCATTGTTTAGCAGTGGGCATGGGCTTTGCTCCTTGCCAGCCTGTGTGGGAACCCATCGCCTCAACGGCTATATTTGCTCCTTAGGCCAGCGGGTACATGACTCCTCTCTGTTCCTTTTCTAGTGCCCAATCCTGAGCAGGCAAGCAAGGTAACTACCGTAGTAAGAGGGAGGGACACAAATTGTGGCTTCCATTGTTTTTCCTCAGATGCCTCTGCTAAAGATGGTGTATGTTAGGAGAGTGGAACACATGAAAGAAGACCGAGATCATTTTCCTCTCAAGAAAATTCGTGTGTTATTACTTTTATCTTCCCATTTTCACTTTTAAAGGAGCAGATAATCAAATGAGCCAGGTGCAATTTTAAATCAACAACCAATAGATATGAAGTAACCTGACGTGGGAACATAGGAAGCTGCCTTTTACTAAGCCAGACCATCAGGGCATTTAGCTCAGTATTGCCTCATGGAATAATAAGAATTTAGAGTTGGAAGGGACCACTAGGGTCATCTAGTCCAACACCCTGCAAAGCAGGAATCTTTTGTCCAACTTGGGGCTCAAACCCGCAACCCTGAGATTAAGAGTCTTGGGGTCTTCCGACTGAACCATCCCAGGGTTTCATACAGGACTCTTCCCTAGCCCTACCTGCAGATGCTGGAGATTGAATCCAAGACCTTCTGCATGAAAACGTGGGTGGAGAGAGGTAAGACATCCACATTCTGAAATAGACATAAAGGTTCTGATCTTTCAAGTCCCCAGCCCATTGTAAATCTAGAATGCCACTCACCTGTGATGTTAGGCCTACCCCTGAATCTCCACCACAAATATCCCCTCCCCTGAGTTGTTTCAGCAAAGTGCCGAGAACTCTGAGGGAAAGGGATCTTTCACCATGCCAGCCACCATGACCCTCTCCCGTACGGCCCAAGATTTCTCCGATGAAAATAGGCATGTCCTTCCAACGGGGGATTTTTTCAGCCAGAACTTGCCAGTTCCAGCACCTCTCAGGTGGGCTCCATTGCCATTCTCAGAGAAAAAGGGAGGCGTTCATGGCGAGTTCCGGCACCTCTTTTTCTGGAAAAATAGCACTACCTTCCAACATTTATCCAATGAAAATAGGGACATCCTAAGGAAAAGTGGGACATTCTGGGATCAAGTCAGAGGCTGGGACAGCTTTTGTAAATCCAGGACTGTCCCCAGAAAATAGGGACACTTGGAGAGACTGCTCTCCTCCTGAATCCTCTGGTTTGTGCAGAGGAGGGAAGGAGTCAAGCAGAAACTGCAACCCCCAAGCCCAGAGAAACTATATCTCAAAAATTAAGAATAAATAAATGCTGGGAACAAATGCTTTTTGTGCCCTTTGAAAATAGCATGCTGGGCTAAATTGGCCTTTGGTTTTTTCCAGCAGGGCAATCAATTCATATGACCATGGGGGCTTTGCCACACAGACCCGATAGAGATGTAGACCACATAATGGCTAAGCAATGAGAAGTACATGGATGTTAATGCTAACCTCATCTCAAATCACAGTTTGGAAACCTGCTTCTAAATCAGGGTTGCAAATTGTGATTTGGTTCTGTTGTTAGTGAAAACACCTGTGCAGGCGTAACATTAACCATACCTTGCTCTGACTGGGGGAGGGGAGAATGCCCGCCCAAGAAAGAAAGAAGACAGCGGAACATTGAACCGCTGAGGTCCTGCGAAATGCAGAGAGACATCTGAGGAGAAGCCACAAGACTTTGGAAAAGAAAAGAAAAGAAGTTATATAGTGGTTAGAGCGCTGGATATGGGATGCAAAGATCCAGGTTCAAATTACCACTTTGTCATGAAGCTCCCTGGGTGATTTGGGGCCAGTCACTCAGACTTGCCTACCTCACAGGATTATTGTGAGGACAAAAATAGGGTGAAGCATGTATGCCGCCTTGAGGGCCTTGGAGGAAAAACAAGATATAAACAGGGGCGTCTTACCCATAGAGGCTAGTGGTGTGGGGCGCCAGGGCACCAAGTTCTGGAGGGTGCCAGGGAAGAGGCGGAGGCTGGACGCAGCACCTCCCGGCATCAGCTCATCTGCCTCCGCCATGCAACGCCGAAGCAGCGCCACGCCAGGAGCCTCCATCTGCTGCGGCCGCCATAGCGCGGAGTGGCCAGCTGAGCCTGGAGGCGCCGAGTCTAGCCTCTGCCTCTTCCCCACTGGAGGAGCTGCCCTCCAGCTGCTGCCCGCCTCCTCCAGCCCCACCGGCAGCGCCGTCCTCCCTAAAAAAACCTCTGGGAAACAGGGGGTGGGCACCGGAGGGAGCTTTGCACCACGGCGCCGGATATGCTTAAGACAGCCCTGGATAGAAACATAACAAATAAGGACACACAGAGAGAGAATATGGGTGGGGAGTCAGTGGTGACAACCAATCCTGAGTGGTAACTTCAAGGTTGGATTGCCGCAATGCACTCTGTGTGGGGCTTCCTTTGAGTGTCATCTGGAAGCTGCAGCATAGTGCCTGCATGAGAGTATTTTGCACCTGAGGCAAATTCTGAGTCACTGTCCCCATCTCAAGCCATGATAATTTGTTTTGTTTATTTGAGAACAATGCAGCTCTGCCTCTAATTAGCTGGGGGAATGGACAGAATCTGAGGAAAGTCAGAAGAGAAGGAGAAACCATTTCTGGGGAGGTGGTGGTGGTTTGAAATCGAAAGTCTCTATCCCGAGCTGTTCAGATATCTGCACTGGTTGACAATTTGTTACTGGGCCAAGTTCAAAGTACTACTATGTGTATATTGAGAGCCACAGTGGTGCAATGGTTGGAGTGTTGGGCAAGGACCTGGAAGACTAGGGTTAAAATATGTAGATATGCACTTGTGAATTTGGGCTTAATAAAGGTTTAACAGCCTGACATATTTATAGTAGAATTTGTCATCCAAACATGGTAGAAGAGGCACCTGGGACTTTCTGAAATCAGAGTGGAGTGGCTTCTTAGGAAGACGAAAACTGATATTGCTGTCCTCTGTACCAATTACTATTCGTAGCAAGAATCCTTCTGATCCCCCTTCCCCCATGAACAACCACGATTACCAACTTCAGGGAGAAAAGAAGTAATCACAAGGAAGAACCTTAAGAAAGGACACAAAATCATTCTCCCAAACAAGAGAAACAAGAATTTAAAAGACAAGCAGGCCCAGGAACATGTCATTTGGAACCAAGTGGACAATGCAGTCAGAAAAATAAAACCCCGGGCAAAAGCAGCATTGAAGGAGAAACAATTGCAGGCTTTGGAGAAAAAAAATATACAGGAACTAAAAGCATAGTGATGAAGAGACCAACAAAGCATCAAAGAGAGGAATAGCTAAAAGGCTCAACAAAGACTAAGCTGGAACAAAAGACCAGAAGAGACAGAGACAGAGAAAGAGAACAAAGAATGGAGAACAAAGGCACTACTTGGAAAACAAAGAGATGGGGCAGGCTCCACCTACTAACCCCCTACAGGGATGATGATTCGGTTTTAAAGAAGAGGACCAAAGATGTTTAGGTGGTAAGCATGAATTGGTTTATTCGCTTCCTCTTGTTGTGTGGAAGAGGTTTGTGGTACCTAAAAGTGGGCAAGCGAAAGACATGTGTGCTGATGCGAGAAGTGGCTGTAGCACAAAGATGCACAAACATAGCAACTGAACTTGCCCAATACATGGCTGCACTGACTGCGGTACCTGGGACAAGTTTCAGCTTGAGGTCCTTAATGAGGTTTAAGAATAGGTCTGTTAGTTCAGGACAACAATGGACACCCCAAATAGCATAGCCCATCCTAGAGTGGCATAGACTTGAACTGGGGGGGAGGGTGGATGCCCACACATCAGTCAGGGAGATGAATGGTCCTTCTTGTGGTTGGTGGGTTAGGACAGTGGCAGACCTTGGGGTCTCAAATTTCAGCAGGGCCCTGTGTGATGCCAAAATTCAGTGCCCCTCCCTGCCTCTCTCCTTCCATTCTACATTCCCCCGAGGCTCCATGCCCAGTGCATCCCTCAGACATGCAAAATCTCTGCACCTCACGCATGAGACTTAACACTACACCTTCTGTTTAGTTCTGGTAGAAGGGAAATGGCACCCTTATTCTTGCGTCTTTCTGCCTCCTGGTAAAGATAAGTGCCCCTAAGCTTCCATGGTGACTGGAAACTCCGCTGGCCCTTTTCTCCTCCCATGTTAAAAACATCCCCAGGCAATGTGTTTCTCTGCATCTCACTGGCCAGGAAATATTAGCCGAGTGGTGGAAAAAAGAACATAAAAGGCACTGAGGGCAGACATGCAGACCCACCTTGCAAGGGTGTCGCACACAGAGGTATTCTCTATTCTCTACTTTCACCAGAGCTAACTAATGCGATGCATGTACATTAGACCATGTGCAGCCCTCCCTGGCCCGTTAGGAAGTGAGGCTTTGTTTTGTCTCCCAGAGGAAGTGAGATTGGTAGGGCCTCTTCCATGGTAGGGCTCAGACTCTGGGACTTTCTACGCAGACACATCAGCCTGTCCATTTCCACTGACAAGTGATTTTTTTAAAAAAAAATTAAAAAGTGATTTTTTAAAAAAATTAAAAGATACACTGAACTTTTTTCCCAGCTTCTAAAAAATGATGACACAGCTGCATGACTTCATATCTTTCATTCTATAACTTCCCACAGTACATGTCTTCTAGGATTCTTTTTAAAAAGTGGTTGCATATTGCTATGAATAAACTTCATTAACTGGAAAAAGCATAAATGTGTAAATAAACAACTGAAAACGGAATAGCTGAACAACCTGGATTGAGAAGTTTTATGTCTGGGATGATGTCAAGTGATATGAAAGCTTTGTCTGTGGTGTTTTATCTGTGATGGCTCATTCACACATGGAAGTCAACTTCAATTAACTATTGTTGAGTGACAAGCATGTATGCGTGATGCAGTGGGTAGGGGAAGACTAATATCACCACCTTATCCTTTCTGAGAATCAAAGGTGCCAGCTCCCTGAGGCCCTGGGTGCCCGAGCACCCACAAAATTCCCTATGAAGTGGCTGCATGGCACCCACGGCCCCAGGCACATATCCAAAAGGGACTTGCATAGGACTGCATGCTTCCTCCATAAGTTCCCCTTAAGCAAGTGTGCATTCAGCTGGCAGTACTTTGCAGGGTCCAAAGCCTCTCAGGTATCTGCCCATGACCCCCACTATCTGCTTTCATTAGCTTTTCATAGATAATTTTGAAGTGAAATGGTCCATACTATACAATGCACTATCATCAGTTTGTAAACTCAATGGGTAGCTATCACAGTTTTTTATTTCCTGTACAGTGCTTAGTATACGACTGGCCCCAATAACTGCTCAGCAATAAAGTAATAATCCATTATAAAGGGTAAAGGGACCCCTGACCATTAGGTCCAGTCACGGACGACTCTGGGGTTACGGCGCTCATCTCGCTTTACTGGCCGAGGGAGCCGGCGTACAGCTTCCGGGTCATGTGGCCAGCATGACTAAGCCGCTTCTGGCGAACCAGAGCAGTGCACGGAAACACCGTTTAGCTTCCCGCTGGAGCAGTACCTATTTATCTACTTGCACTGCGTGCTTTCGAACTGCTAGGTTGGCAGGAGCTGGGTCTGAGCAACAGGAGCTCACCCCATTTCAGGGATTCGAACTGCCGACCTTCCGATCGGCATGCCCTAGGCTGTGTGGTTTAACCCACAGTGCCACCCTAATAATCCATTATGGTAATAGACAATTAATGATTAATATGTGATTTATTTGCAGGCAAAATCCATGCACTTGTCCCTGCATTGAGCTCATTTCAGCCATCGCTGTTAGAAGCTGAGGAAACAACCAGTTCTAACAACAGGATGCATCTTCTCGATAAGACAATCAAGATCAAACAAGAGCCATGTCAACTTGAGCACTTAAACCCATCTCCACAAACTGGGCTGCCTTAACAGATCAACACTGATATGGGGCGTCACAGCAGTCTCTGTTAACAGTTTTAATTCTCCATACTCACACAGTACAATGTACAAGCTGCTTGATATAGTTCCTGGCCAACCTTCAAGTTCAGAAGGGCGAGAATGCTCAGTGCATTTGTCAATAAGGGGTTTTTGCACTCATAGCATATGATATAGAAAAGACCATTACTCCAGGCTTTGTTGAACTGGCTGAAAGGACGATCAAAGGATGGAGGTCTGTCAACTTACCAGTTAACGAAGGAAGATTTAACTGTGACCTTTTATGGCAACAGGCCCACACTGAGTAAACCAGGCTGCATCTTCTAGAGAAAACCTAGAAACAACTTGCCATATTGATGACACTAACAGAGAGTCAACTTGCACTGGCCTTGTCATGGGTTCTAATACGTGCAGCTAGTAGCTTCTGCTATCTCCACCTAATACTGTACCCTGTCAGACTTTGTATTTCATCTCCAGGATGTTTCAAATGATAATGAAAACCTTGCAAAACAGGTAGCAACTTGACCACACTTTCTGTTAAAGCTAGCAGTTGTTGTTTGGATAAAGAGTTTCACAACTCCTTCCACCACATCATTTTTATCAGGGTATTTATTTATCTTTCAGAAACATTTTTTAAAGAAAATTCTGGTTGTGCTCATATCTGTCAGTTCAACAATCTTTGTTAACCAATACCTCTTTTCAGTTTTGTTTTCTTTCTGATTTGGCACATACTTTTATTTCATAGATTCTCTCCCCCCCCCCTCCAGAGATGTCTTCGTGGTGACTCACCTTCTTGTTTTCTTTTGCATAACCCTGAAATTATGGTAGCGTTTGAAGAAGCTATTCCTGCCTTCTTAGTGTAATCCTAGGTGTGCTTTAGCTTTGCTTAAAGGTAAAGGGACCCCTGACCATTAGGTCCAGTCATGGCCGACTCTGGGATTACGGCGCTCATCTCGCTTTCTTGGCAGAGGGAGCCGGCATACAGCTTCCGGGTCATGTGGCCAGCATGACTAGGCCGCTTCTGGCAAACCAGAGCAGCGCACGGAAACGCCGTTTACCTTCCTGCTGGAGTGCTACCTATTTATCTACTTGCACTTTGATGTGCTTTCAAACTGCTAGGTTGGCAGGAGCAGGGACTGAGCAACGGGAGCTCACCCCGTCGTGGGGATTTGAACCGCCAACCTTCTGGTTGGCAACCCCTAGGCTCTGTGGTTTAACCCACAGCGCCACCTGCGTCCCTTGTCTTAGCTTTGCTTACTCAAAAGTAAATTCCTTTGTGTTCGTTGGTGCCTACTCCTTACTACATATTCAAGATGGCAGCCTTTGGCCTTTGCATGAACAGTGTATGGTGTCATCCCTGAGCTGGAGTCAGCTGACCCCTGGAACAGGACACTGGGGCTGGATCTAGACACATCAAAAAAGCGTTTCAGTTTAAAGCGTTCTAAATTTAAACAGGGGAAACAGGTAGAGAAAAGCAGGACTCCACGTCACCATCTGGTGGCACATACAACACACATAAATTGCTTTTTCCTTTACCAGTCTAGCTGAGTCCTGGCAGTAGTGTGCTGGAAGTTGAGAGGTAACATATAAACTAGTTACAGATTAAAACCAGAGAAACATCCCGCCATACTGATGCTAGCCACAATTAAATGCTAGCCTCCTTAAATGAGAATGTCTTCCAACAAATGCTCGAGTCATCCCTCTGATGGGCCAATGTCATCAGCTGCAGGGCAGGATGGGACTCACTTGTGCACTGGCTGCATGTGCCAGTTCCCTAAGGAGGGATTAGTGGGGTGGACACTATTTCAGCTTCCCCTTTAATTTGCCTTGGATCCTAGAAAGCACTCCTGACCCACCAAGAGGATTCCTGAAAGGGGTTGTGGTGGCAGTCTATGGAGCTTTGAGCATGACCTGTCTTGAGTGAGAGGCAGTCATGGGAGAGAGCGAAAAGGTTCTGTACCTCCTGCCTTCCATTACAGGCCACACCTCACATATTATTATTGATGTCTCCATTCCAGCTCAATTTAGTCTTGACATAAGCCCTGTTCACATCACATGTTTTTCCATGTGTACACTAGAAACAAGATGGTGGGGACCCCACACTCTGCTGATTCTGGCCCTGATGCCTGCATGTGGAGGCATACAAAAACAGTTCATATTACTGGGAGCCCAGCACAAGCAGGAGCTTTGATTGCATGGAGTCACCTATACCTGTACAACAGTATGCACACAGGTACCTTTCCCCAGATATTCCATTTGTTGTTTTTTTAAATGATATTTATTGAAATTTTTTTAGAATTACAGAAAAGAACACAGCAGAAAAAGAAAAAAGAGAAAACAAAGAGAAAACAAACCACATCAAACAATGTAGATTCAAAAAAGCAAAAATACACCACAAACAGATAAAAACAAATCCATCATTCTCGAATCCTCAACTTTCATTACCTTCTTTCTTTGACCTCCTCCTCCTCCCTTTTTTTGTATCCACTTATTAATTATCGCAGCAAATCCTTTCCATATTTCATAATATTCTGTCATTACATTACCTTAATCTATTTTCATCTTATCTTATAAAAAACCTTAAAACTTAACTCTTATTTTTACCAACTTCTCATAACCATAATATTCTTACCTAATTCTTTAGACATTTTTGCAAGAGCCAAGTAATTTCGTTCCAACATTTTTCTAACATTCATCAATTTTATAAGACAATCCTAGTAATAAAAAGAAAGAAATAAAAACAATCCAATCTTCATCCAGCGTCCCTTCCTCCTGGTCCCGGGTTTTGTCAGTCCTCTTTATCCCATTGATCTAGCGCATTAACCTGGTAACCTTATATCCGAGGCCCTTAAGTCTCTTCCATGTCCCTTCCGCAGCTCTTCTTCATATTCTCCTTTCACTCGTGGGAACTCCAGCTTGGTAATGTTTTTGACCCTTTTCAACAAATCAGTCCCTTTTCCAAAGTCCCGACTAAACTCCATGTGGTATTGAAAAACATGTTTCAGAATCCCTCCAAAATTGAGCGCCCCCACAGCCCCAAACATCTCACGGCCCATTGCCAGACTCGGAAAGTCCAAACATCCCTGCATAGGGGGGTCTATCCAACCCCCCATTTCCAAACCAGTCCAAACCTTATCTTTCCAAATCTGGCTTTTTCCAAGTTCATTTGTCAAATCCAAAAGCTCATGTTCCTGCAGGGCCACAGCTCCCTCCATCTCTGGCGCCCAAGATTCAGCAACTTCCTCTTCTCTCATCTGTTCTGTCAGGGCACACTCCTGATTTAATTCCTGGGTGGGCTCCATATAGTTTCCCACTGCCTGTTCAAAAATTCTGACCGCATTAGTCATCAAATCCGTATTCTCATTTAACTGTTCCAGTAGGGCATTTGTTTTACAGAGAGCACACAACAGAGCTTCTGAATACATTGTCCTACAAGGTCACAAGTCTATTTCCCATGATTGTAATCTGTAACAGCTGCAAGCTCCCTGGAATTAGTTACAGTTTCACAGTCTCCCTCTAGGGAGAAAACTTCTATTTGTTCTTTCTTTTAAGGACGAATCTAGCAACAAAGTTTCCTTTTTGAGATATTTTGTCAATATTTGTTCCTTTAAAATGCGAAAGGGAACAGTGGAATCACTATGTTTCTCTTCTTTTAGCTATCTGTCAAAAGCGTTTGTCTCTGGTCAATGAGCTTCAAACGTCAGTCCTGACACCCCGCTCCAGGATCAGGACGGTGGAAAGTTACTTTACTTTAAACTCACTTCTGCAGGTTTAAACAGTCCGAAAAAGATCCCCCTTCTTCTCCTGCTTCCGAAGGGGGGTTCAACAATTTTAAATGATGAAAGTTAATCTTTTAGAAGCGATTTTCTGAGCTCTAGTTTACGTTGTCTTTGCTTTATTCTGTCTACAAAGAAACGGAAGGCTGACTTCCTGTTTAGACCTTCCCGTTTCAGCTTGTTTCCCGGACCTCCTCGTACCTCCCTTTTTTGTATTCCACTTCAATTTATTGGTTCAGCAAATCCTTACCATTAGATTTTAACCCATTTATAACCCTTTTTTTCATATTCTCTTAAAGCATTACAGCTAGAAACCGCTTAATTACTATCCAACATCATTCTATCATTCATTAATTTTACAATATTTCTGTAAATAGTCTTTAAATTTCTTCCAATCTTCTTCCACCGACTCTTCTCCCTGGTCTCGGATTCTGCCAGTCATTTCTGCCAATTCCATATAGTCCATCATTTTCATCTGCCATTCTTCCAGAGTGGGTAAATCTTGTGTCTTCCAATACTTTGCGATAAGTATTCTTGCTGCTGTTGTGGCATACATAAAAAAAGTTCTGTCCTTCTTTGGCACCAATTGACCGACTATGCCCAGGAGAAAGGCCTCTGGTTTCTTCAAGAAGGTATATTTAAATACCTTTTTCAATTCATTATATATCATCTCCCAGAAAGCCTTAATCCTTGGGCACGTCCACCAAAGGTGAAAGAATGTACCTTCAGTTTCTTTACATTTCCAACATTTATTATCGGGCAAATGGTAGATTTTTGCAAGCTTGACTGGGGTTATGTACCACCTGTATATCATTTGCATAATATTCTCTCTTAGGGCATTACATGCCGTAAACTTCATACCTGTGGTCCATAACTGTTCCCAGTCAGCAAACATAATATTATGTCCAACATCTTGTGCCCATTTAATCATAGCAGATTTCACCGTTTGTCCGAAATTTAAGTACTCACGGGTGATTATTTTAGAAGCCAAATTGTCCCAGGAAAAAGGCAGCGCTCTCCAGCAACGGCTATGCGGCTTCGCTCCACGGAAAAAGCAGTTGACTCTCAGCACCGCGCCACTTCCCCCTCTTCGCTTCGGAGCCCGTTAGTGGGTTCCTTTGTGGGTTGGGGGGGTGCTAAGGGTGCCTGCCGAGTCCCATGGTCACAGGCTTCATCCGCCTGTGATTTTTAAAAGGGTCCCCGCTTCGCCGTAGCGGAAAAGACCCGTTTCGCGCGGAGCTAGTCCCTCCAGATCAGAGGGAGTCCGCTATTGCCGATGGCACCACCCCGGAAGTCCCCCAGATATTCCATTTGGTTGGCAGACACTGGGGAGATGTGAACAGCTGGGCTATGGCAGGGCCCTGCCCCCTTCCATGTGCATAGTGGGGCTTCAGTTGCACTGAAAATGAGTGCAATAACTTGCATCCTATAGGTTTTAATCACACGTAGTCACACTCATGACTAATACTAGCTGTATCGCGCATACCAATAATGTGAGAAGCAGGAGTGTTGTGGATTTTCTCCTGGGGAGAAAGCTGTCATGTGCCACAATGAATGGTGGAAGAGAAGTTGTGCATCTATCCACTGATGAGAAGATTGGTGGACACAGCTGATCATTACATTTTAACCTTGTATGCTGATGCAGGAAGTGGCTCCGGCAGAAAGACACACAAACGTAGAAACCGAACAATTTATTATTTTACTGCTTAGTACCAGTACTATTTATATCCCGTCTTTCAGGATGCAAATCCTTCCAAGGCAGCTTACAAGTATCATTCAGATCCCTTTAGAAAGCCATAGTAATATTAAAATATAAGTTTACCGGGGTACATCTCACAGGGCAGTTGGTGGTAGATAGACTTCCCCTGGGTGGGGAAATCCAGCTGGAGCAGGCCGTGATACATGGCTGTGCTGCCTGCAAAACCCAGTGCAAGGTCCAGCTGAGGCTGTTAGGAAGAGATCCATGAGTTCAGTATCACAGTGAGCCTCCCAAAGAGCAAACCCTCCCTTGCATCACATATATACTGTCAAGGGATGGTGTTGAAGGGATATCAATAGCTACATACAGGCTTGTTTGTTTTTCCGCTGTTGCATTATGCCTGGGCAGGTAAGACCCACATAAACCCATGAGAATGTAAGGAGAGAAATATACTACCTGGGTCTTTCTTATTGGGTTACACTTTCGAGGGTTCCTTTTGGTTCCAAAACCACAACATGCACAGAGAAAGGACAATTATGCCAAGGGAGCAAAACCCACCTCTCCTGCCTGTCCATAGACAAAAGGGCTGTGCCTGTTTACACTTCTACAGAGTTGACCTCAAAGATGGGGGGGGGGGAACAGGATCACTCTCCCCCCCCCTCCATCTTTTCTATCTGCAACCATGCAAGGAATATTGTTCAGCATTGCACAAAAAGCATCCCTGAAAATAGAAGCACCAGGGCCGAGCCTGCCAGTGGCTGTGTGAGATAACGTCTACTTGCAAACACTGGTGCCTTTGTGTTGCTGTCACTGTCCCCATTGTTCCGGAGCCTATTGCCTCGGGGATATTGTTCATGTCTTTTGTCTCAGCCAGGCTCCTTTTTGTTTGACTTTACTTACCATTTCATTCCTCTCCTTTGTGCTCAGGTTACCTCTTTTGTCTCTCTCTCTCTCTCCTTTCTCTGTGGGATTTGTATTTAGCAATTGTTCCAGGCCCATTGGAAAAAAACAATGCACCCAGGGGCTCCTATTCTCTCTCCATGCCTTACCTATTCAGGTAGGGCAGTCTAGGAGGGAGGGAAAGGGAGAAAGAGGGAGCTCCAGAGCTCCAGGACTGGAAGGCCCACAGAACTGGGAGGGGTGAGGGAGAATCAGCTTTAGAAAACGTTAAGAAACCACGTGGAACCACCTAATCATGTCTATATGAGAGAGAATGAGAATGAGAGAGAATCCAGTCAGTCCATGCTCTCTCCCACCCTCTTCTCTGATGTGGTGGTTCATTAACAATTGGAAACAGTATTTTCATATAACTTTCTGCCACCACAGAAAGCACAAGTTTTCAGATGTTCAGCGCTACCGGCAAATCTTAAATGAAAATATATTCATGCAGAATTCTTCTGTCTCTGCAGCAAGTAGAATCGCATATGTATTCCAGTCCCTATTTTACAGATGGAAAAGCTGAGGCACAAAGCTGAAGCAGAATTATCTGTCACACAGCTAAGAGCAGAGCTGTAGTTATGAATGGGAATTCCACCTTAGCTCCTTGCGCTACAGATGCATTGTGAGATCAAGACCCATTGATTACTGATTAAGAAGCCTCTATTATAATAACAGATTGCTGAACTACCACCAACACCCTCCCCCCCTCCCGCCAATTTCCCTAATCTGCACCCACAGCAGATTCATTCACAACTTGGGCAATTCACTTTCTAATCAGAATGTAGGAGGAGATTCTCTGCACCTCAGAGATGCTCGCAGTTAGATTAGCTAGATCAGAAACACCTTTCTGAATACCTTGATATGATCTACATCAGTTCTTTGTTGGAACAGTTGATGGCTGTGGGTTGGAATGGCTCATTACTCATGAGAATTTCTCCTATTTCCTGATTGATGCTTCAGAAGATATATCTATGCTACAGTTTACACCTGCTATGGGAAAACCTTGATGGGTCACCTCCGGGCTGGTATTATGGATTAAAAGAATTGAAGTACATCTAATCATTAGACAAGGACCTGTGAAAACACACACCAATGCACAAATAGCTTACACAGAGAAAGCTGGGTGGTTTTTTGTGTGCATTCACATACTTTTCCTCTGCATTTCCATAGGGACCAAAACAATACCAGTCTCCTCTGTGTATTTGCACATGCAAAATCCTCCTGCTATATTACTCAGGCTCCTGCTCTTGGCAGGCCTCATGGTGTGGAGGATGGGGGGGTGTCATGGAGAGAAGACGCACCCTAGTATGCAGGGATCACATTCACTTCCAGAAGCCCTATGCCAGGGATGGGGAACCTGTGGTCCTCAGGGTGTTGTTGGACTACAGCTCCTATCAGCTCCAGCCAGCATGGTCAATGGAGAAAGAAAGCAATCATTGATTTCTAAAATGCATAGGGGCTCAAGATGCCTCCTCCTTAATATCAGATGTATGGAGACTGTAAGCTGTTGTCATGAAATAAATTGGCATTGCTGGCAAAGTAGCCTATTTTGCATTGGTGTATAGCAGAAATAGATAACCTGGGGCCCTCCAGATGTTGTTAGACTCCAACTCTCAATTGGCCAATGGGAGTTAGAGTCCAACGACAATCTAGAGGGTCACAGGCTAGCCACCCATTTGTCCACCTTTGGTCCCCACCCTGCATCAGCTCTCACCTGTGGCTCAGAGAAGCTGTCAGCATGCAACATGGGAAATGGCTTTGAATCACTGGCTGAACCAGGTGAGGGTAGCCAATGGGTCTCAAATCCTTAGTGTGTTAGGGACTTCCCTGCATTTGAATACAGGCTCTGGCAGATGAGATCAATAATTGGTCCAACACTCAAAAAGGCGGTTTCTGCACATGTTGTAGAGGGAAGTGAGGGGCTGATGGGGCTCATCAATCTGTGAAAGTAGCCCATCTAGAAGAAGGAAAACACTTATCCTAAACCTGCTCTGTCTTGCAGGATCTGTTAGGCAGAAGAAAAGGCTGAGGAGTAAACCCTACACAGTTCCTGAGTGGAGTTCCTAAGATGGTTGGCTGGCGCCTTGTACACCTCTCTCCGGCAACTTTTGCAGCCAAGCTGGTACCAAATGTATGGCTCTGCTTTCCTTTGGTTCACATCAGTGAGTCTGAGAAGGGAGGTCTTGTTGTCTGGGCAGCCCAGGACATCCATACACACTGCCCAGGCTTGCGCCCCAGAGAGTTCACTTTGGTGCTGCTAATGCAACAAAAACAAGCGCTAGGATTCTCCAGTGATTTGACTTCACTTCCAATGGAGGGGGACTCCGTTATCTCTCGAGACACATGGATGCCAACAATTACGTAAAGGAATCTCAACCTACTCATGGACATACACATACCTGCAATGCAGTGGATACTCATGAACCAGTGGGTTGTGAATGAAGGAGCCAAGGAAGATACAAGCTACAATAACCCCTTTTCACAATCACAAGAATCAGTGTCGGATGTAATCACACTCCTCTGCTTTACATGGTACATTGCTCCAGAGGAATGAATTCCCAAGGACTGGTGGGATTGCTTACATATAGGAGTAGTGGACAATGTACTACTTGCCTAGGACAATGGGGACAAACAGCTAGTGTAGTGCCAGACCTGAGCAAGGCTTCAGAGATGTATGAGCATGTATTGTTTTCTTGCACTGGAATTCTTAGATCTGTACACATGTGTAGGTTTGGTGTACTAGACCACACACTCTTCCCCCTCTCCAATTTCCCTCTTTTCATACTGCCTACTCTTTGAGTCTCCTCTGTGGTCAAAGAATTGGATTGAAGGCTCTGTTGTTTATGGGCATTCCCACCCCCAGAAAGCATGAAGCAACAGGAAAACTCCATAGACTGTAACCAGAGCAAAACCAAACAATAACCATCCCCAGAGACGACAATGCTCCATTGTCTTGCATGGCCTTTTCAGTCTTTCCTATTCTAATGCCTGAGAAGCCACAGTTGACAAAGCAGCAGTTAGAAGCCACTTCCTCCTCCTGAAGCAGGACACATCCTGCTGGACTGAGAGGGCCGATATGCAGAGAGGCATCTTGATCTAATAACAAGGCTGGTTAATGCTGGCAGTGCAGGGAAAGCCCTCAGGACAGCACTTGGGACACAGCGGCTATGCTACAAAATGGATGAAGTGGCCTGTGGCCTGTTTTCGCATTGTTATGGCTTCGGAGAACAATAAAGCATTGTTGTCTCCAGGGGGTCCGGTTGTTTGAATTCATAGCACAGAACATGGGAGAGGTTCTCCAGAGGGCCAGTAGGTAGACACTCTCTGTGGGAGGTATCAAATAATTAGCAAGGCATAATTTTCTAGGACATGGTGTGTGGTATGTGTTTGGGTACTATTACGAAAGAGAACAAATAAAAGGACAGTCTCAACAGCCAGCACAAGCAGTCAAACTGAATCGCAAGAAGGGAGGCAAAACATTTACAGTAGCCAGTGCCTCTGACAAAAACTTGGCGTGAGACATGCTGAAAGCTGCTCACAATTTGCTTCCAGCAAAGAGACACCAAGAAGGAAGGTGTCTTTCTAGAAAGAAAGAAAAAGATTGCAGAAAAATGCAAAGATAAGTGGAGCTCTGCCCCCCACTCCAGTGCTCTTCAGCTTTTCTTGCTGGCACGAGGAAACCAAACTCTGGGTAAACACCTACAACCCCGAGAATTTCGCACTGCCCAGACACTGGGGCGGTGTGCTAGAGTATTTACTTGGAAAGTCAGTGACATATTTGGTGGGTTCATACTCTGCAATCCTATAATGTTTGAAAGTCTGGGGGTGGGGGGAAGCCAGTCACTCATTATTTCCTCCACATCTGCCCTCCCCAATGGCAAGTTTTCAAAGCAAATCTAATCAGAATCAAGGTTAAGAAATACATTGGTCAGGACCACAGAGAAAGCCTGTAGGTGGGCGCAGATACGCTTGTGGTGAGATTCAGATGATTATGGTATACTGTGAGTGACTGATGTTGAGAAGAGATGCCCCTTTCTCACTGTTCCGGCCCCTGTTCATTTAACAGCAGCTTGAGGTTTCCTTCTGCACTTCATCTATTTGCCAGGATGACTTCACTGTTCGCCATGATGGCTCCACAGTTGGAGGCAGCATGTCTTTGAATATCAGTTGAAGGGAAGCACAGGTGGAAAAAGTGTGCTAGTGCTCAGGTCCTGCTTGCAGGCTTCCCATAGGCATCTGGTTGGCCACTATGAGGACAGGATGCTGGACTGATCCAGCTTGCTTGTTAAATGTCTGTGTCTCAGGATGCTGATGCAGATACAGGAGGTGGGCAAAGAAAAGGTTCCAATCCTATCCTGCAAGGAGTGGCTTCAGAGCAGAGCAGTTGTTTGCGACACAGTCAATGCAATCCATATACAGTGTGTCAGTGGCTCCTCATTTTTCCCCCTTTCATGGACCACATGAAAACTGCTCCTTTTTTCTGCCTGTTGCAGCAAGTGTAAAGTGCTGTGCTAAGTGCTGTATCTCATTGCTTTTTTCTTTGTTCTGCTGTATTTTATTGCAATACAATTTGAATTCCATAAAATATAAATTACAATAATAAATAATGAAGTAATAAAAGAAGACAATTAAAAACCAATATGAGCATTTAATCCCTCCATTCAGTGTCACAGCTTCCACCTGAAAGAAGCTCGCAGACCACAATTTGGGAACTTCTGTTAGAGATCAGCAATCTACGGTTTTAATGCACTTCTGGAAGTTTTGTGAAATGCCCTTCAGCTCCTTGAACTGGACATTCATTCTAACAACCAGGAATTAGTTCCACTGTGGCTTTGACACTTATATTCACCCTGCAATTAATCTACAGTGGTACCTCAGGTTACATATGCTTCAGGTTACATACGCTTCAGGTTACAGACTCCGCTAACCCAGAAATAGTACCTCGGGTTAAGAACTTTGCTTCAGGATGAGAACAGAAATCGTGCAGCAGCCGCGTGGCAGCAGCGGGAGGCCCCATTAGCTAAAGTGGTGCTTCAGGTTAAGAATGGACCTCCGGAATGAATTAAGTACATAACCACAGGTACCACTGTATACACTTTTAAAGTGCTCATGCATGCCTCTATACCCCTCACTAAACCAGCAATACACATCAAGAAATCTGGGGCTCTCATATTTGTTGCTTCACTTTTTTGAATTTGTTATTTTGTCTTCCTTCTGCATGCAAATGGCAGACAGAATATGAGGACAGAACTACACATTTCCAGGTATACATGGGGTGCTCAACTGCATGCTTGCTTAGTACCACTAAGGCATATGCAAGTGAGAATGAACATAACGCAGTAGGTGTGCTTAACCATGCTAAGCGTGCCAGTTCTCCCTTGTAAATGCTTCCCTCTGGGCATTTTAAATCAGTTTTCCAGCAGCTGGGTTATGATGGAAATGTGCCAAACTAAGGAGGAGGGAGAACCAGGAACACATTTGCAGAGGATAATTGATGTGCACTGAACAGGATACATATTCCCCTTCCCTCTTGCTGATACTCCGCTATGAATGCCCTGACTTTCTCCTGCATTTGAAACTATTGTGTTAAATAGTATATACATTTTTAAAAATAATAATAGAATTGGGAGCATGCATCTTTTCAGATCTTAGGACATGTTGCAAGCCTAAATGACCAAGGTAGACAGGACCTTCAATGTCCCAGGTGTAAACAGACATTAAGAGACTTTCTCTAGGCTACATAGCTAGCACATGAACCAGATCTCAAGCCTTCAGTTCAGGGCCTTATAGGAAAGCTGCCCACCCACAGTCCCCAAACCAGCATTGTTCATCACTGCACTGTGCGTTTTCAGACAGGAAGTGTGATATTATGTCCAAGCCTGCATCTCTCCCCAAAGCTTCATGAACACTAAATCAGGCATCCCTTCTGCCCAAAGGGAGACTAGTTTACCCCAAATATAGTAAAATATTTTGGGATCAGTAAAGAACAGCTCCTGTTGATTGCTTGACAGGGAAGGCATTTACTGAGATTGCTAAGGGCTAGTTTATACTTGTATAAATGACTTGATCACTCAGTATTTGATCAACGCAGCCAAATGTGGGAACTGACAGTGAGCAACGGGAAAGTTCTGTCTGTGATGATGAAGCTATAATGCAGGGCTGAGCGACTTGCGGCTCTCCAGATGTTGCTGAACTCCAGCTTCCATTATCCCTGACTAGTAGCCATGCTGACTGAGGCTGATGGAGGTTGGAGCCCAACAACATTGGGAAGGCAACTTGTTAACTTTTTTTATATAGGAAAGTATGGGAAGCAAACAAAGTTCAAAGCAAGTCTCATCTTCATAGTGTACAAATTCCCCCTCTGAATATGTGCTTGACAGCATCACTCTCAACAGGATCCAGAGAACCTTGTGACATCAGGTATAGCAGAAAAGGTTAAAGGTAAAGGTAAAGGGACCCCTGACCATTAGGTCCAGTCATGACCGACTCTGGGGTTGCGGCGCTCATCTTGCTTTATTGGCCAAAGGAGCCGGTGTACAGGTCATGTGGCCAGCATGACTAAGCCGCTTCTGGCGAACCAGAGCAGCGCACGGAAACGCCATTTACCTTCCCGCCAGAGCAGTACCTATTTATCTACTTGCACTTTGATGTGCTTTCGAACTGCTAGGTTGGCAGGAGCTTGGACCGAGCAACGGGAGCTCACCCCTTCGCGGGGATTTGAAGCACCGACCTTCTGATCGGCAAGTCCTAGGCTCTGTGGTTTAACCCACAGCGCCACCCGCGTCCCTGCAGATAAGGTTAGGTGGGCACTGATGCACCCTCCCAACAAAATAAGGCTACCAGTGGCTACTAGTCATGGTGACAGTATGCTGCATCCAAGATCAAATGCAAAATGCCTCTGAATACCATTTGATAGGGAACAACAGCAGGAACGGGATATTGACCTAGTTTATTGACTTGTTTATGGGCTTCCCAAGAGGCATCTGGTTGGTGACTTTTAGCAACAGGTTCCAGGATAAAACAGGTATTTGATCCAGTAGGACTCTTTTTACATTCTTACACTGCACCCGCTGAAATCCTTTATTCTTTACAAAAATATTAAGTGCCCTATCTGCTGCAATAATGTGTGGTGTTCGTAGTTGCAGTATGGAAAAGGTGGCATTTCTCCATGAATCTGACTCCTTTTAAAGATAGTTCCCATCAACCTAACTTATGTCAGTGAATTCCAAAATTTAACTGTGAAGTGGTTCTTCCTTCTGTCTGGATCTCTTGGTGTTGCAGTCAACTAAGTTCTACTCAGAGAAGAGCCATTTAAATCAGTGGATTTAAGTTGGCCGTGTCCTTTAATTACAGTGGCTCTGTTTCATCATGTTAGTTGTATGCCCCTAGATTATTGTTATGAAAGGGGAAATCTCATATTCACTTTATCCTCACCTTTTAACTAAAAAGCCCCAAATGTTTTAACCATTCCTCCTTGTCCCTGTACGATATTGACTCTTCTATAGAACTATTAACAGAACAGCAATCTGATCCTCCATTGTTTCCAGCCACCCTAAACCCAACAAATGTTTGGTTTACACATGATTTACCATGTTCTGTTCTAAATCTCTTACATTATATTATTATAGAAAATTTCAAATGCTGTAAAGTAAGTCAATAAACAGAAGATCCACTTAAATTATGGGTTGGATAGAAGGGGAAAATTGCATCTGATAGTTTCTGAGGTCATCGCAATGAGATAGCTATGGCTGATGGTTGACTAACTCTCAACCCTTGGCCATTACACTCTTCATCTCCTGCAGATGCAGTTGGTGGTAGAGCAGCTCTGCCTCATTACTTAAGATGAGATGTAAATAATTATGACATTGAATATTTTTACTATGCAGAAAAAGCAAATACCTACTATCGACATTTCCCCCCTAGCTGCTGACCACAACAGGCAGGTTTTCAGACATGTGGCGGGCTCCTGACGTAGTATGGTACGCATAGCTGTCAGAATACGCTGCACGAAAATGTCTCCTCCAACACTTAAAAGCAGAACGAGACACATAACAAGACACAGACCAGAGGAGACACTTGGAGGCTATTGCTTTTATACCTTATTGTAGGAAACTTCCTTGATGTAGTACTGTGACTTACTTCCATAGTCACATGCAATGAGATAACCTGTCAACAATAGTACCTGAAGCTGATTGAGGTCTGGCCTCTGCTGAGCTTACCTCTCTCAGGACCAGTGTGAGATGTGCAAGGATTCCCACTTTCCACTTAAGTGCAGACAGTCCTTCCTGATAAAGAGTTCCTGCCACATGCACACCATTTCTATCTCATCCACCCATGCTGTATCTTACTTCATGATTGTCTCTTACTTCCAAGACAGATGGACCAATGGTATGTTGCAACACCAGGCAGTTTAATATGTTCATAGGATTTTCATTATCATCATTGCCACAAAATCATTTCAAGTCTCCCTACTGAGGCTTGGGATCCTTACTGTCAAATGATTCAGTCACCATGAAGTGCTGTTAGTGTTTTTCAGAGTTGGCAGAACACTAGATACTGTGAATTTGATTTTTGACACAACATCATAATGCAAATTGCGATTCGGCAACTTCTGCAAGCATCTTTAAAATGTGTTCTTATCAAAGGTTTCTGACACAATGCTGTGAAGAGACTGCAGTACCTCACAGAGTTTGAGGTACCCGAGATCAGCAGTCCTAACAATTCTAGCTTCTGTGCAATTGAAATACAGGCCTAACATGTTATGGAACAAGTTGCAAAGCAAACACAACAGGCTTCAGTGAAGCAGAAAGCCAAGCAGACACAGGTTGTTGCTTTTTAATTAAAAAAAGTTGGAATTTACCTTATTTGTTCTTGCTGTCACTTAGGAGAGCCTCCTCCTCCTCCTCCTTAGCAACAGGAATCTTTCAGGATACAGCAATGTCAGAGATTGCAGAACAATGATTAGAAAGGCAGGCATGCTCTTTTGCTACTGCAGTGGTCAGAAGAGCCTTATACTCTGCAACTCAAATTCATCTTCCTTCCAGGTTGCTGTGGAGCCAATAAAGCAGCAAAAAACCAATGCTGGAAGAAGCATGCTCCAAGCAGAGGATTCTGGCTCTTTATATGAGAACAGGCTGCTTTTGCCAAGTGCAGCTATGCCCTCTGCTGTCCAAGACTGACACTACTTTCCGCATCAAGGTTGTGGTTACAATGCATTTCTTCAGAATAAACACCCAATTTCATTCTTGGAAGGATGGTCAGCAGTGCTTGTCAACACTCTTCTTCCTTTGAAGTTTCTGTCACCTGATGTCCTAGGATGTCAGGTGACAGCTGAGCAGCCCCACAGAGTTTTCCCACTTCTGGGTCCATGTATCTTCCTTCCTAGAGCATTCAGATATTGAGTGCACGCCAGCCTGGTTATCCAGACATCAGTCAGGACCTTTCCTTACAATTAATTGCAGCACCAATTTTCTATACAATTTACTGTCCATACAGCTAGTGTCAACACAAAAGGGGCTTCACAATCGAGCTGATTAGACTACACTTCCTTCCTTGTACAAATTAACATGAAGATAGAGCATTGATTCTGATAACATCAGAACAATGGAGGAATTAACAAGCAAGAAACAAGAAGAGATAAATGCTGAGAAAAGCATGGTGTTCTTTTTATTGCTCAGCATTTAAGATACTTTCTGTAATTGATTTACAGACATCAAGTTAAGAAATACCTAATCAGCATCTCAAGTCCCTTCCTTAATCCTCCTTAAACTTATTCTATTTGTATTTTATTTTTAACTGAGTTTTCTCAAAATCAAAGTCCTTTAAAGCCCATCTTCCCTACAGCCAAACCTCCCACAAATACATTTAATTTTCTGACCAATGTAACCATTAGGTGATTCTTTCTATTGTTTATTTCTACTGGTGGCTGCACTGTTTTGGCTGCTGAAAACGTGAAACAATGCAGCCAGCAGTGAATGAGTAATTTACAATCGTGCAGCCACAGCAAATAATGAATTTTATTATTTATCATTTAAAATCATATACTGCTTAATATTTCAAAAAATCTCTAGGCAGTGTAGTCTAAAAAACAATGTGTCATACACTTCCATGATTCTAGTAGAATGTGTTTTCAGGTTACTGTGTCACTGCCCTATATATTGTGCAACAAGCAGAATTTCCCCAGATGATCCAGCCTATCTGTACACAGGCAGGTGAATTTTCAGGTAACCTGGTCTCAAGTTGTTCAGGGCTTTCTATGTTAACACCACCTTGAACCTGGCCTGGTAGCTGACTTACAGGTGACACTGTTCCCTTGGCACAGGTGTAGTATGTGCACATCCAGGTACTTCACTCAACCTGGCCGCAGTCTTCTGCACCAGTCGCAGCTTCTGGACCAATTCCAAGGCAAGCCCCCAAAAGGGCACATGACACTAGTCTAATCATGAGGTTAGAAATGCATGAATCATAGTGGCTAAGCTATCCTTGTCCAAGAAAGGGTGTAGCTGGCATACCAGCCAAAGCTGGTAACAGGTGCTCTTCACCACAGGGGTCACCAGTGACAGAGATGTATCAAAGGAGCGTCCCCAAACTATACACATATTCCTTCAGGAGTGCAGCCCCTAACTCCCAGGCCTGGGAACAGTTCACCTACTAAGTCTTCGTCTTAGCAGAATTCAGCCTACGTTTATAGACCCTCATCTAGCCCACTTTTTCTTGAGTCAGATGCTATGGACAAATACAGCTGAGTGTCGCCAGCATATTAAAGGCACTGTGCCTCAGATTTTCTAAATTCAGTGGTTCCCAACTAGCTAAGGAATATGGACCCCATTTTTCAAAGGTCAAGCCATGGACCCCTTATTTTCAAAATTTGGTATTTCTATGGTAGTTTTTACAGGAGGCGGGTGGCGCTGTGGTGTAAACCACTGAGCCTTGGGCTTTCCGATCGGAAGGTCGGTGTTTCGAATCCCCACAACGGGGTGAGCTCCCGTTGTTCGGTCCCAGTTCCTGCCAACCTAGCAGTTCGAAAGCACGCCATAGTGCAAGTAAATAGGTACCGCTCCGGTGGAAAGGTAAACGGCATTTCCGTGCGCTGCTCTGGTTTCGCCAGATGACCTGGTCATGCTGGCCACATGACCTGGAAGCTGTACGCCAGCTCCCTCAGCCAATAAAGCGTAATGAGCGCTGCAACCCCAGAGTCATCCACGACTGGACCTAATGGTCAGGGGTCCTTTACCTTTTATGGTAGTTTTTGCTTTGTGAATGGTGCCATGGAACCCCTGGATGGGTTACCCAATAGGTCGTCAGACCACCAACTGGGAATCAGAGTTCTAAATGAATTGCTCTCAGTGGCTTCATATTGATAGTTGCATACCATCCAAATCTCTGAGCAGTTTGCAGCGGTTCTAGGTGCTTGCCCAGGGTTTGTTTCCTTTGGAATGATGCAAAGTGGAGACTGTGGTGTTTTTATGATATATGGTTTATTTACACATATATGCAACCTGAACCTACGATGGAGGGGTTCACAGGATTAATACCTGAAGAGGATCTTGCTTCTTCTATGGCCACAGCCTTGGATTCCCGCAGAAATCATGCATAGCACTCTCTCTGGCATCTGTATGCTTTTAGCTTCTAGCTCACAAACCTCAACTCTGCCCTTTGTCTTTCTAATTACCAGACAGCTGAGGGTGGCCGGCCCACCCATTTACCCTCTGGCACAGAGTGACTTCCTCTGTTGCCTTAAGCATCCATACTTAGGGCCTTTATGGCCCTTGTCTGGCTAATTCAGCAATTTGAATCCCTGCTAGATCCAGGAACTAGAAGGGTCTTGGCACATCACCTAACCCGCCAAACTTGTAACACAACCTACCCACAAGAACAAGACATCTTTTTTAAAAAAGGGAAACAGAGTGGGGTGTACTCTATACTTGCCTGAGAAATGAAGCAACAGCAGGATAAGAGATTTTCACCAGGGGAGGACGACTAAATTAAGGGAGCCAATCAGAAAAGACACTCCCAAATGTTGATGGGAAAGTCGCCAATATCTTCTAATGAAAAGTTTATTGCTAAGGTAACATTGTAATTTGGGCTGAACAGTTTGTTTTCTCCTGTATCATTATAGAACTTTTAAGATTTCTACACCAGGTGCTATGGATAATAAGTAACAAAGATGTACTAACAAAAAGTTTTATTTATAAAGAACTACAATTCAACACAAATGTAGAAAAGTTATTGAAAATTATGCAAGCACAAATTAAGTAACTGGCTTCATTCTTCACACTTCAGACACCAACGGTAGAATTGGGAGCGATACCATTAAACCACTGCATGTTTTCTTCTATAGGTTTTAAAGATTAAAATAATAAGCAAAACAGACTCAATAACTATTTCTAGTTAGAAACACTCTGTAGAAGAGTAATATTGTCTCCTTTTAACATGATTCGACCTGCAATGAAAAAAAAGTGCCATTAGATCTATGGGAGTAAAAAAGATGCCCCTTTTCTGACAACATTATACCCCTTTTCTACTAACATCTTAAATCCAGTTTTCAGTTCATAGAATCGTAGCATTGGAAGGGGCCACAAGGGCCATCTAGTCCAATTCCCTGCAATGCAGGCTGCACAATGTGGAGCTCGAACTTGTGACCCTGAGATTAAGAGTGACATGCTCTACCAACTGACCCACTTCAGTTACATTCGTCATTTATCTACACCAGTCTTTCTCAACCTTGGGTCCCCCAATGTTTTTGGACTACAACTCCCACAATTCCTAGCAAGCATGACCAGTCATCAGTGATGACGCGAGTTGTATTCCAACAACACCTGGGGACCAAAGGTTGAGAAAGGCCGATCTAAACTGTATAATCGGTACTAAAAATATTGGCAAGGGTGGCAAAGTACAGTACTGTACAGCATTAACCCTTTCTCTTTTCCCTTTCTATGGCCTAACTCTTTCATGCCCTCAATTGTAGCATTAATTTGCTATCCAAAAACATTCAAGTAACATCCTAGGAGAAGATGAACTGCAAATATAATAAGACTTAGAGTAGGTAAAATTTACAGATAAAAAAGCAGCCATTCTTCCTTTTCATGTTATTTTTCTACTACCCTTTAATAAAAATGTTCATAGCAGTTTCACAGTAGTATTAAAAGGTAATTCTTTACCACTTGTTAAGATCATAATTGGACACTGGAGAAAGAACATGCCAATTTGACAGGCAACAGTCAGCTCTTTTTCATACTTAGTGGTTGAAATCCAGCCCACTAGGAAATTTGCAGAAAGGCAATAAAGATCCAGGCACAGCAGGGCAGTGAAAGCCCAGTGGCTAAAACCCATCTGGAAGGGAACATCTGCACTAGATGTAACCTTCAAATAGGTTTTTCATAGAAAACATGGAAAGTACAATTGCATTTGCTAATGACAAAAGGGAATGGTGTCCTCAACACTCACCCAGCTGTTTCCTTGATTTTGTCTTGGAGTGAATCTCCTCAGCATCATCCAGAACCAAGTTCATATATTCATCAAATCCCTGTGTAAGCCAAAATAGTTGCCTATGACTTCACATTGTTTTAAGGAAAGCAGAACACATGATAAGGTAGGAAATAAAGCGATATATCCCAGTAGTGAATTCAGACAGCTTGTTAACATCATCACATGTTGCCTGATTTTATATAAAAAAGTGCATAACCCAATTTGCCAAAACAATGACACAAACCTCCAAATCAAGACACAATTAAACTAAAATAAAAGTTCAATGCTGGACATGCAAGACTTTTCTGACAATGTCAGGAATTAATTGTGCTCTTTGGGTCTTCAGTTACATTTTATTTATTTTATTTTAAATTTGTTTTATTGCTTCACCATCTTAACTTTTACTGTGTCTTGACAGATACTGTAATGAGGGCATAAAAATGCTGTTACAAATAGAAAGTAAAAAATTTAAAATCATAAAATGAGCAGCGTAAAATTAATAAACTATATAACTCAGAAGCAGCATTAAAAATGTAAAACAGTTTTCAGTTATTGTTGTTATTATTAATTGAATTTATAAACTGCCCTATAACCACATAAAATAGCTTTAACCTGGCATTTAAATGTGATAGCAAATGAACTTGCCATGGCAAGAGAGGTAAGCACAATTATACAACCTTGTGAATCATGCAAAGGCACGATCATTTACAATACCACATGCTTCATGTTAGTAGGTGAAGAAGCTAAAGTTACTTGAAATTTAATTAAGCAGGAATCATTTTCTGGGTGGTTTGCTTCTGATAGTGTGGGTGGGTGTGAAGAAAGAAAAGAGAGAAACAGTGATGGCAATACTCACAATAATACAGCCTTCTATCCTCATGTTCACCTGTTCATACAGCCACACCTGAATTCTGGACCTCTGCAAAGTAAATAGTAAAGGAAGTATTTATAATGGTTCCAAAGAGGCTTTCACAAATTCAGTTGCCTATTGAAGATATCCATGGCTTTCACATGAAGAACAAAGGGCTGCCAAATCATACTTGGCTTTGGAAAAGGTATAAATTCCAAAACCCAGCATGACATTAAACACACATCCTGTGCATATTCAGAAGGTGTGAACCTGAATCATGGATTCGTACCAAGCCAATCCAAAATGTATGGATGTCTTAATCCAAACCATGTTTTTGAAGTACTGAAGCACTACACAACATCATACTTTGTTTGAAATGTTTATGGTTTATTCAAGACAAAAAGGTTTCTCAAGACATTTTATAATACGGCATAAACTTCCTAGAGCCTAGGTAATACTTTATACATGTTGCAGTGTTTCTAGGCATAGTGACGAAACATCAGTTTTTAAAGACCCAATTACATAGGCACTGGTCTTTTTTAAAGCTACTCAATTCTACAGTGTAGTTAAAATGCCATAAACAGAGGCCATGGAAATGGATGGTCAATGTTCAAATTAGGACATAACCTAGGTTTCAAGGTGCCATTTAGCTCCTAGCTTTCACATCTCAGTTTCTAACACTGAACAGCAGGAAAGTGAGGTAAAGGTTTGCCTGCCACATTCGTTTTAAAAGTTCACACCAAGCCCTTGTAATACAGACTATATACACTCCCCTCCAATAAAGCAAAATAGCACATCCTGACTATGATTTTATAACACAATAAAAAATTCCAGATCTCCTGGCCATTTGCTTTTCATCCACAAGTTATACTGAATATCACTACTTGTTCAAATTCATTATTAAGGAGTAAAAATCCCAAATTGTGTTTACTTACATTCTGTAGGTATCTGAAGATGAGGTTCTGCAACAAGTAGCTTAAGGAAAAACACATATACATACATAAAGCAGACCAAGCGAGCCAGTTTTTGACAGTGGCATTAGAACCGCCACCTCCACTTTTCAACATATATTGAGGCAAACAGGTTAGCAACTCCGAATTAGTATGCCTTGTCGTTTCTAATCAAAACCATTCCAATTTACTTTGGAAGATCCTTTTGAACATTTGGCTGCTTTATGGGTCGAATTTCAGACGCATTTTATCCACTCCCCACAAGTTTAGTCTGTTTGCCAGCATTTATATTCTGCCCTTCTCCCTCACGCTTTCCAGATGAACGGGGTATAAATAATAAATTTTTATTGTTTATTAATTATTATTATTGTTATTAAAGAGGATTTCAAGGCTACCCACAACAGCGCATGTGTGGCGTCGCTACATACGGCGCATGCATTATTATTACTATTACTCAAGAGGATTTCAAGGCTGCCGACATTGTTCAACAGCACTCCCCAAAACACTGTGAGGTGGACGAGCTTGAGAGCGTGGAACCGGTCCATTTTTACTGCTGACTGGAAACAACTGGGAATTTGAACCCAAGTCTCCCGGGCCAACGACCTGCACAAGCTACGCGACACAAATCAATGTCTTCCCGCCACTCCTGCGCCGAAAATTTCCTCACGGGAAACCAAGCGCCTGCTTCTCTCCTCGCCCCTTCAAACCCCCTTAACTACCCCCCGCCCTACGAATCTCAGGACACCTTCCTTGGGCACCATTGCTTCGCTCCCCCCCGCCCGTTACCATCCCCTTCCCACGCCGGGCCTGCTTCGCTTCCCGAAAGCCACGGAAGGATACGATGGGCTGCACCATCACTTTCTGCACCTTCTGGCCTTGCCCGCGGTACGCCATGGCCGGCAGCTGGGCTGGGAACTACTCCCGACAGGACGAGCCGACTTAGGCGGGACGGGGCAGCCAACGGTCAACTCCTCTCACTCCTGGCTTTATCCCTCGCACGCGCGCGGGCCGACGCTGCACCGACGTAGCTAAGAGAACTTCCGGCGCGGGCAGGAAGCTAAGCGACAGCCGTTCCTTTTTTGCATCACAATAGCGAGGCTGAGGGAGCGGCGCCCGCGTGATCCGAAAAGGGCCAATCGCGCAGGCGTCCCCGCCCTCTTCCTCCCCGTCCGCCATGACGCTTGCGGGCAGGGTCGGCCGAACCTGGTGAGAGGCGCCATCTTAGAGGAGGGCAGCGGTGTTGCTGAAGTAGACGCCTCGAGTTCCGTCTGCCGTCCAGAAAAAGAAGACGAGAGAAGGTGACTGGAGGACTGTTGTCCCGACTTCGACAGCGGCTTCTTCTCGGGGTTCGGTAAAGTCCCTGCGCGCGGGTGACAAGGGGCCGGGGTCCCCCTCCCTCAGCAACCGATATAGGTATAAAGGCCGCTTCGTATAGGATTCCCTGGGTTTCCCGGGCCGAGGCGGCTCTCCGTAGGCCCGCCGCCTAGGGCCTCTTTGTTTTCAAATTTACGCTCTTCCTTTTGATAAACGGCCCGTTCCCAGTCCCAATCCGAGATTGCGACAGCTTCATTATATTTATTTTATCTTATCTATGGTTGCCCCTAAATTAACTCCATTTTCTGCTTCCTTTTGCGTTTCATATAAATGGCGTCCGTACGGCCCCGCTTTATTTATTTATTTATTTCCCGGCCCTCCCACAGCGATTGTTTTCCTGCTCTTTAAGATTTGTTTAGATAATTCGGTTTTCCCTCCCAGTCTCCCAGATCCTTGCGACCATCTAGGAAAGGGCATTTGGATTAACTGGCCTAATCCCAAAGATGGGGAAACTAGGGCAAAGGAAATCCCACAGTGCGGGATTTTCAATAATAGTGGGTTGTTTGTTTGTTTTTTAAATGAAATAAAATAAAGCCAAGACCTGCCATTTTTAGTGCTATTGATGTAACAGAACTCTCTGGCATTGCAATTCAGTAGGTACACTGAAAAATAGCAAAACTAGGAAGTACAGTAATTCTGGTTGACAAAAAAAGAGTCTCTGATTATCATGGCATTTAGCTGGTGGCATTTGAGGTTCTTTTCCAAAACAGATTGTTGTCATTGGTGCATGCTGCACTCCAAGATTGAGCTGTGCATCTAGTATGTTTTAGGAATATAATGTCATAGGATAATCAATTTAAAACACAATGAAAAATAGAACTGCCATTGCATGCTATTGCTAGGCAGCATAGAGACGACTACTTTAATGAAGATGAGGGTGATCAATGGTTGCAGAGGACATAAAATACATTTTGTAACCAAAATATATGCAGTATATCCAGTTTGAAACTAGGTACTCGTTCTTCCCACTGCAGACCCTTTGCAACTGAATTAGCTATAATAATTGTGATAAAGTTTTTCTGTGCGTTGAGCAGCTACTAATTTAGTGTGTTAATTTCCCCAGTCTTTCTGATACGAGAAGATGCAGCAGCTTTAATACCGAAGAGTACATTGTTTCCTCCCAGTGCAGAGTCTGGCACAGATGGCAGTTTAGGGATTTTCAATAATAGTGGGTTGTTTGTTTGTTTTTTAAATGAAATAAAATAAAGCCAAGACCTGCCATTTTTAGTGCTATTGATGTAACAGAACTCTCTGGCATTGCAATTCAGTAGGTACACTGAAAAATAGCAAAACTAGGAAGTACAGTAATTGTACTTCCTAAAGCTATTGTAACTACCTAAAGCTATTGTAGTTAGAGGTGCTTACCCTATTCATGTGCCTTTCAAAACATGCAAAAAGATCATAGTATCGAAGGACAGATTTAAAGTGGCTTAGTTAACAAAAACCCATATGTTGATAGGGGAAGCTGAGAAATTGGTGGGCATTGGCCCAAGTGGTCATAAATTACCTCAACTGCCATTCTTCTACCTTGCTGTCAGAATGTCAGAGCAACAAATTTCTTGACCTCTGAACATAAGCTCATTTCAGAATTTGACAATGACAATATGGAAATGGCTCCTTTATATACTTATATTCATTCAGGCATTTGGCTTTGGCATGCATGGTGCTTACTCACTGCAATGAAATGGAGAGGTGCTTAAGAGAACAGTGAATAAAATCTGTGTTGTGTGCTTCAAGACAATTTGAAGTGCATATGAAAATGCTGCTCTTTGCTATCCATCATTAGCACTAGCTGGTTTTTGACCTTCAAAGTGTCTTGTGAACATATACTCTCAATACGTGCAATGAGACAGGGATGTTAACTGTATGCTTGATAATCAGAGTGAGGGAGACACTGTATGAACAGAAATTAGAATATGAAAGTTTCTGTTCCTGTGCCTAAACCTTTCAGCTTACATTCCTAGAAGGGAGTATTACAGGGGATGATCCAGCTCTACAGTTCTGTGATTCTACTGCATTTTTTCTCACATAAGCTCAAAAGTTAGCCTACCATCAGTTGACTTTTGGAAAGCTTTTGTACGATTTGAAAACAAAACTGCTCAGCTTTATCAAGGATGTCAGCATCATCATGAGAATCTGGCTTTCAAGTACTATTCCTACTATCAGAGCTATGCCCATTATTTTTACTGGAGGGGGGATGGAAAAACAATTAATCACCTTTTCTTATTTGCTTTTTTAAAATGGTTGGTTTTTATATATTGGTGAAAGACACCAACAGTTCTTGGATTTCACCTATATATTAAAACAGTGTAATATTGAGTGAAGTTAATAATCGTTCCCAGAGCTGGATGTGCAGTATGTTCTTAAACCATGGCAGATAATATACAAACTGCTTTATAACATGTACTTAAATTGGGATAGGCAGTTTAATTAACCAATTTTTGTGTGTGTGCCTTAAGGTAGTATGTACAGAAATGAACTTTGTGTTCAGGGATTGTGTATGCAAAAATAAAAATAAAAGGCTACAGAAAGGAAATACCTAAAGTTAATTTGCTGCTTATAATGCGTGTATTTGCGCAATTCCCCCCCAAAGGGATAGTTTGGTTGCCACTAAATGTGGGCTGATTATGGCAAAGAGAGGTATTGTGCATTTGTCAGAATCTTTCTCCTCGCAGAATTGATCATGTGAAGCACCAATATCATTTAGTGCAGGCAAATCAAGTTGGAATAAATAAAAAAAACTGGGTGGGAAGAGAATATAATAATGAAAATTAATTGTTGTAGTTATATATATAATTTTCCCTTGTGTAAAATTCATCATGGACTACTACTTCTTTTTCTTTTTCAAAATACTTTCCCCTCTCTATTTTAGAGTCGGGTGAAATACCATGCCAAAAATTACCCCCCAAAATATGTTAGCATTTGTGTGAATAAAAGATTCCTACATTTCACTCTTCAATTTGAAAGAAGGAATATATACTCAAAATGGCATTGAAAGAGGGATCAACAATTTCTTTTCTTTTGGGTCACTTTGTGACTGAAGATGCATTGGTTGCTAGGATGCTGGACCGGCTGCATCCTTTCAACCTTATCACTGAAAAACAGTGACTTATGGTGTATCTTTGCAGTGATGTATGGGGGACTGAGCAAAATTAGGTACAGAAAAAACAAAACAAATTTAACATTTTGACAGCAAAATCAAACAGTTGCCTTGATTTTGTAGTACTAAGCCTGTTGCTTTTAAAACTGCATCATGCAGTTAGTTTCTGCATAAAAATTAATTGGATCCCAATTTGTTTGAAAATCGGTCTTAATACTCGATACATCATGTGAACACCCTATGTCTATGTACCTATTTGTGTGCTTATGTGGGAAACGATTGGCCTGAAATTTGTATGGCAATTTATTTTTAGTTCCCCAAATTCGAAACATTCTGTTGCAAAATTTCAATCTTTAAATTTAACTACCATGCTTGTATATACATTGTTGCATGTATAAACACAAATGTATTTAAGGATACTTATGTGTATATACATATCTGTGTTTATACATACAAGTATTTTTTTTTTAACTACACAGTTTAATAAAGAGCGGGGAAGATTTTTCCTTTTTTCCAATAGGTGGAAGAAATCTTGAAGACCAGAAATTGAAAAATGTGTTTTAATTAAAAAAAAATTAAAATTTTCCGGCTGTGGAAGATGGATCTTCTTTGCAGCCAGTTTGAAACACAAGTTCATCTTTAAATGAACAATTTATTTTGAAGAGGCAATTAACCTTCACTATCTCCAGTCTTCCTGACCGTTCAAATGGACTTGCTTTCTCCAGTAGTTGTAATTCACCCTGTCTGAATTTTGAATGAGAATGAGATGTGTTCCTTGGAAATGTGAGGAAGAAAAGTCTTTCTATCCCGTTATTATCATTTCATGGATTGAGTGTTGATTCGACCTACAGGAGAAAAATAACTGGAAGTCTTTGAAGACAGAGTTGCATGCTGAACCTACCAAGGTATCTCAGTGAAAAATGTATTCATTTGGGAAGGTTTAGTGTGTGAACTGTAATTCAACAGGTGCTTAAGATATATCTTAGCAGTTGCTAAAATTTGAAGGGTTATCAAAATGACTAGCTGGCAGTAGTTTTCACCCAGTGGCCAAGGTTTCTGCAATAGAATATGCAAATGTTGTTCTAATTATTCAACTTGGCGCATGTCCCAATCTCAGCATCCCCTCTTGTCAGTTCACCTCATCCATCTGTTTTAAGCAGTCAGCAAAGAATTGGTGGTGGTATAGGAATTGAGCTTCCCAAAATATTAAATGTGTGTTGTCTGCTTGTTGCCAAATATGAAACTTCTATATTTCTGGATTTTGCCCTCCTGATATTGCTGGACAACAGATCTTCTTGTCCCTCACCATTGGCCATGCTGTCCAGAGGTTAATGGGAGTCGTAGTCCAACATCTGCAGGACACCATGTTGGCTACCCCCTCTTTAGTGTTTCTTACTATGATGTAAAGAAATTGGATGTCAGGAAATTAGAGGGTAAACAGATTTATGTGGTTTGTTTTTAAACTGGGAACCAGTTTTCATAACATATATAAAAGTAGAATGTGTTTACCTAACCTACTGGGGTTTAGAACTTATTATGTGCCATTGAAATAAAAAAGAGTAGCAAAGCTTGTGATTTGTAACATGAATGTTTCTTTTTATTTTCCTTCATCTTTTTCCAAGATTATATTTTAAAGAAGATACCAGTAAATCCAACCTATAGACGGTTTTGCCAGTTAAACTAAACTGATCAGCCATCACTGAGAGAATAGTAAACCTCTGTTCAGCCACCAGTCTTTCCAACATAAGCTGACAATAAAGATTCAGCCGAATATGTCTAACCAAGGAGATGATTGTTACTTTTATTTCTACTCCACATGTACCAAGGTTTGTATTTCCCCTGTCCTCTAGTCTTCTTTATTCATGCTTGCAGTATTATAAGTATAATGTAACCTGATACACAAAATAGACTCCAGCCAAGGCATCCGTCCCTTCCTTTAGTGACTTTATTGGTAGCCAGGAAGAGGAATATGCAAAGATGTAGTAAAACCTTTAATGTTGCTTTTGTGCATAGGAAATGCAGTTCAATGAAACCTTGGTTATATTAGTCTGATTTTTAATGTATGTATTGCTTACCAAGACCATATTTCATTCTCCAGGGTGACAGTTGCCCCTTCCGTCACTGTGAAGCTGCTCTGGGGAATGAAACTGTGTGTGTGCTTTGGCAAGAGCAGCGATGTTTCAGAAGTGTCTGTCGATTTAGACACATGGAGATTGATGTAAGTATTGTCTCAATATATAGTCTAGCAGTGTGATTACTCTTGATATCTGGGTCTGTAATACAGACACTGTGTGCATTGTTGAAGCGTAGTGTTTTTTGCATAGAACATTTTCCTAAAAACTATAAAGACATAGGCATGATTTAGAGCTATCAAGTTAGTTTGTTAAGTTTAAGTTTGCAAGGTTATTTTGGTAACTCCTGCCTTGCTTTGAAAAAATATATCTACACACATACACTTATAAATGAAGAAACTGTTCATAGTAGTTTGAGATTCCCATGTTTAGACTACCAGCATGAGTTTCTTAGTCTCTAAGCACCTTTCCAGCTTGATTTGAATTTGGGGTGCTATTATTTGGGTTGGTTTATTATATGGGGACTGTGTTTTTTTACAGTAAAGCTACAAAAATGAGAGAAGAAACATGTTAACTCTGTTTTAGATATTTTCCCTTGTCCACCATGTGGGTTGTCCTAGCTTTTTCATAGTATGAGCTAGCTTGTAGAAATGTAATGCATTTAGGCCGCAATTAGTGTCCCACAGTTATTTCTGCCAGTAACCCATTACCTTGTTTGCATACTATGCACACATGAGAATGTATTTGGGAAGATACAGGGTGACCTGTGTGGACAAGAAATGTGATAGCAGGACCTACCCTAAGGCTATAAAAAATGGAAGTGCAGCACATGCTATTTGGTTTTTAACAATGATTGTTTTTAACAGTGCATACCAAAAGGGTCTGTAATTCCCTATTCTTAAACAATAGTGGGGTAAACATAAAGTTAGTCTATCTTATCAAAAGGTGTGGCAGGCAGTAGGATTTGGAAGGAAAAGAAGATATCATGTAGGATATAGGAAGGTAGAACTGAAATATAATAATGGGCCAGGATCCAAAAAGCCTATGGGTGAGTGAAAAGCAGTTTCACATATGCACTGTATGTGTGTTGCTCAATCTCTCCTCTGCTTCATCTCTTATGCTACATTGCATTTATCTGTACAACATGTATTTCCCAGAAGGGCTGCTTTTAAGGGTATGAGAGAGAGGTTGCTGGCACAGCTTGTGTACATGAATGCAACTCCACATGCAGCCAGTGTTAGAAATTGAGATATGAAAACTAGGAGCTAAATGGCACCTTAAACCTAGGTTACAGGCACAACAACGGAATGTCTAGGCATGCTTTTTTAATAACAATACAAAGTTGAAAATGAATGAACTGCAGCTAAAATCTTATGTTCATTTTTCACATGATCTAGTCCTCACCTGAAGACTGCAAAAAACAAAGCCATGCTTCCCCTGCCCACCCTTGCTAATATTCTTAAGACAGTCTCTTCTCCAGTCTTCAGAAAGTGGTTGGAAGTGGGGAGGCAGAAAAGGGTCCCCCTTTCCTTCCACTGTGCAGTCTTAATTTGAAATCTGCACCCAGAGCTCAGAAACTGCTCGTGTTAATGAAATTCCCTGTTGCAAAATGTGCCTAGAACAATGGGCGTTTCGAACACTGCAGCCCTTTGGATCCTGGCCATTGTGATTAAGTAGTCTCTTCACAGATGACTGCCTGTCCTAAACAAAATGGGAAATAATATTTGCATTATCAGTTCTTCTCCTGATGAATTATAGGCTGTAAAGGTTATGTTGCTGATACCATCTCAGTGTGTTAATAACTTACGTTGTGGACTTGCAGGTTGTTCCTAGTGTACACTTATTGCCTATGTTTTGTCTTCAGAAAAAACGCAGTGAGATCCCATGCTTTTGGGAGAATCAGCCAGTGGGCTGTCAGAAGATGAACTGTGCATTCCACCACAACAAGGGACGTTTTGTGGATGGGCTTTTCTTACCTCCAAGCAAGAGTGAGTTGTAATTTCACCTTTCGGCATATCTCTTTACCCCTACCTATCTACAAAAGATCTTGCATTCTTTCTTCAGACTTCCACATTTCTGTAGGTGCTGTAAGGAAAGCCGTACTTGCCTGACTTTTCCCCCCAGCAGTGCATCAAAAAAATCCAGCAGCAATACAGTAGATAAAGGTTATGCAGGGACACGTTCTTTATTGCACAAAGGTGGATGCTTCACAAGATTGTTTTTGTTGTTGTTAACCCAAATACTACCGAAGGTGTGAGGAACCTTTGACCCTCCTTATGTTGCTGGAATGAAACTCACTTCCCTGGCCTTTTGCTACGCCTGCTGGGGCTGATGGGAATTGTAGTTCAGCAACATCTGGAGGGCCAGAGGTTCCCCACACTTGTCCTACTAGCAGCTTGAAGACATCCGTGTGAACACAGCACTCTGAAAAGTGATTTACATAACTTTAACCACAACCCTGCAGCCCTTCCTCTCCCTGTTTAAATTGCTATAACCATCTAGGAAACTCTTTGAGACAAATAGCTGACTTGTTTGTATTTAACATACAACAGGGCAAATATTTTCACCATCATTTCTTTATGGTTAACTTCCTAGAAGCATTAGGTGACCAGTGTTTCAGAATGCTAGATCTGATCCATAAGAATGGTCTTTAGCGTAGATGTGTGTGTAAGCAAGATGAAAACTTACTGGAGATTTTTTTCCAAATTTAAGTATCAATAAAATTATTATATTAATATTGGTCACAATCCTTTGCAGAATGATTTTGATATTACTGGAGAGATTTTACACATGATGGAACAGATACCTATCTATAGTATTGATAATGGTTTTCAACTTGTAGTTTATAGATTCTTGTGCATTTTTGTTCAAAGCTGTTCTAAACGTGCCTGAACCTACGGAAGAGGAGATGAAGGCTACACAGATTTCATTGCAGCAGAATAAACTTTCTGTTCAGTCCAATCCATCTCCTCAGCTGCGTGGGGTAATGAAGGTGGAAAGTTCTGAAAATGTACCAAGCCCCACTCATCCACCAGTTGTTATCAATGCTGCAGATGATGATGAAGATGATGATGGTGAGCAAAATATAGTTCCCTAAAGCATGATGCTTCTCCGTTGTTTCAGTGCATATCATTAATGCAGTCATTGCTTCAGTGTATACCCCACCTCATCCTGCAGATCCTCAGAGTGCCTAACAACTTATATAAAAATTAAAGTAAATTAAAATCAAGATGAAAACAACAATAAATACATCAAAGCAGGTGATGGCATTGGGTATTATCTAGGGTTGCCATATGTCTGGAATTTCCAGAACACACCCCAAATACTGCAGCCACAAGCAGTGTCTGGGCGGAAATTGGCAAAATGTCCAGGGAAATCCGGACTTATGCCTGCCGACAACCATCAGTGTTGTTTTTGCCGATGTTCCTCACAAATAGATCAAAAATGTCCAAGCTCAACAACTTTGCCCCCCCCCCCCCCCAGCTCTGGATTATCACTTTTTCAAATATGGCAACCCAGCACCTTGAAACATTTCTTCCACTGGTGCTTCTTCCAATCCTCTGGAGCATATGGAGTGGGGAGGTTTCCACCCTATAGCATCTGAGAGCAGCAAAACTTAATTGGCAAATCATAGATCTTCTACCTACCTTTTAATTAATTGCATGTTGTACAGATCTTACTTGACTAAGCAGGTGAGACAATCCAAATGAGGTTTTACTTGACTCACAGTTCTACCTTATACATGCCTACTCAGAATTAAGTCTGACATATTTCAGTGGAGCTTGCTTCCAGGTAAATGGGTATAAATCAATGCAGCCTAAGACTTATGCACATTTGAGAATCTGTCTCACTGAACATAGTGGCCTTACTTCTAAATAAATAGGAATGGACTCAAAGTAGCAATGTTACTTCTTTCAGATCAATTATCGGAAGAAGGTGATGAATCTAAAATGCCCGTTCAACAACCCTCTGCGGAGGTTTCTAATGGATTGCGGGTAATTTCTACTCGGAAATCAGCAAGTAGCACAAAACAAGGTAAAGGTAGGAACTAATATGCTCAAAATAAACTGAGTGGACCCTTAGCAAGGGATTTCAGCCAAGGATACCTACATTCAGCATGTGGGTTGGATTGTTTATTTGCTTCAGTGTGTGTTTATATTTCAGTTCTTGCAATTGAGGACTTGCAAAGTATGTAAATGCCGTTTGTTTGTTTTTAAAGCAAGTATTGGAGAGAAGGACATTAGTGTGCTGGTGCAGGAAGGTAGATGGGGTATAGAGAGTGGAAGGGATATAGGAGCTATGCAGAAAGATGGGAACAAAAAAACCAACAAACATTTTTTTTCTTAAGGAAGTGTTGTGGAAAGTTTTCTGGAAATATTTCCTCTGCATATTTAGGGTAATGTGCATCAGAACATGTTCAGTTTGCAACGGAAAATTTGCTGGTGCCCCAGAGATTGATCTAATTTAGCATATTGATTATACTTGTATAGAGTAAACAAAGCTAAAAACATTGAAATTGCCAAGTTTGCTTGTGGCACCCCAGATGTTTGATTCCCGCTCCATCATCCTAAGCCAGCATCTACAAACAATGATCAGATGTGATGGGCAATGTAGCTCAGTAACTTCTGGAGGGCCACAGGTTCTCACCCCTGGAATAAATTTTCACAGGTTATCTAACTTTCAGCTTGTTTTCTGCGCTTTCGTATTTGAGAGAAACTTATCCACTTACTCAAATTTTCACATTTTGCAGTTGATAATTTGAATTTTGGAATCAAAACCCTTGATGAGATCAAGTCAAAAAAAATGAAGGAAAAATCAAAGAAGCAAGGTGGTGAGTTGACCTTTGTAATTGTGAGGATATTCCACAGCATTATGTTTGGGCACCCTCATTGTTGCAGTGTCTATTATTAGAAGTCCAGGGTGGGCTGTTGCTTGCTTTTGCTTAGAGCCTTGCAAATGCTAATGTTCGAATCCCCACGACGGGGTGAGCTCCTGTTGCTAAGCCCCTGCGCCTGCCAGCCTAGCAGTTCGAAATCACATCAAAGTGCAAGTAGATAAATAGGTACTGCTCCAGCGGGAAGGTAAATGGCGTTTCCGTGCGCTGCACTGGTTCACCAGAAGCGGCTTAGTCATGCTGGCCACATGACCCGGAAGCTGTACGCCAGCTCCCCTAGCCAATAAAGCGAGATGAGCACCGCAACCCCAGTTGTTTGCGACTGGACCCAACAGTCAGGGGTCCCTTTACCTTTATGTGTAGCCTTGGATGTCCCAGTGATCATTGAATCAGCAGTTTTGTGCCCTACCATTGAATCACAGCAATTAAGTGTTGGGGTGGTGGCTAGTGGAGGTTGTTCAATGATTGTTCAAAGAAAAAAAGAATTTTGGATTGGACTTATCCTAAGGCACCAATGCATTACAGTTGGCATTGTATAGTAGCCAAGAGTGTGAACTTAGAAGCCTCATATTCAAATTGCATCTCAACCACAAATTCATGAAATGCCAAATAGTGGTGGCAGTGCAGCTTAATATACCTTTGTCTTGCTCTTCTCAGACAACCCCTCTGAAGTTTCTGCTCAGATTCAGACCCATCCAGGCCCAGAAAAAGAAAATGTACGGACTGTGGTCAGAACTGTAACTTTATCTACAAAGCCAGGTAAGTGTAATTCTGTTTGTATTCAATTCAGCAGCTCTGGTAGGTGTGGCATTTCTGGAAATGCCCTTCCTCTTTATCGATTAGTATCAATGCTACGATGTGTACTCATGTATGTTCATATACACACTGCTGAGAGGTTTAGGATCTTTTGCTGGAGTTATGATGTGCACTTATTATGGATGTGTGTTAATCCTTAATCTTATTCCTACAAGAAACCCTCACATAGAAATAAAGGAAGCTTAGTTTATTACCGTATTTTTCGCTCTATAGGACGCACTTTTTTCCCTTCAAAAATGAAGGGAAAATGTGTGTGCGTCCTATGGAGCGAAGACGCCATAGCCCCGCGACCCTCTCCCGGCTGGAGAGGTGACGCGCGGCTATTGAGGCTCTTGCCATAGCCGCCCGTCACCTCTCCAGCCGGGAGAGCGCGCGCGGGGCTAAAGCAAGAGCCTCAATAGCCGCCCGTCACCTCTCCAGCCGGGAGAGGGTCGCGGGGGGCTGCTTTAGCCCCGCGCGCGCTCTCCCGGCTGGAGAGGTGACGGGCGGCTATGGCAAGAGCCTCAATAGCCGCCCGTCACCTCTCCAGCCGGGAGAGCGCACGCGGGCACCCCGCGACCCTCTCCCAGCTGGAGAGGTGACGCGCGGCTATTGAGGCTCTTGCCATAGCCGCCCGTCACCTCTCCAGCCGGGAGAGCGCGCGCGGGGCTAAAGCAAGAGCCTCAATAGCCGCCCGTCACCTCTCCAGCTGGGAGAGCGCGCGCGCGGGGCTAAAGCAAGAGCCTCAATAGCCGCCCGTCACCTCTCCAGCCGGGAGAGGGTCGCGGGGGGCTGCTTTAGCCCCGCGCGCGCTCTCCCGGCTGGAGAGGTGACGGGCGGCTATGGCAAGAGCCTCAATAGCCGCCCGTCACCTCTCCAGCCGGGAGAGCGCACGCGGGCACCCCGCGACCCTCTCCCAGCTGGAGAGGTGACGCGCGGCTATTGAGGCTCTTGCCATAGCCGCCCGTCACCTTTCCAGCCGGGAGAGCGTGCGCGGGGCTGCTGGAGAGGTGACGGGCGGCTATAGAAGTGTGTTTTTAAAGTGTGTTTGTATTGTGATTTGCTACTCGCTTAGACTGTAACTTTGCTATCTAAAGCAGCATTATATATATATTCTGTCACTCCTGATTTATATACCGTATTTTTCGCACCATAGGACGCACCGGACAATAGGACGCACTTTGTTTTAGAGGGGGGAGAACAAGAAAAAAAAATCTCCCCCTCTCTGCCCAGCGCCCCTTCAGCGAAGTGGCAGGAGGCGCTGCGCAGAGAGGGGGAGAACTTTCCCCCTCTTGTTTTCCCGCTCTAAAACAAGGTGCCGTTTAAGGTGCGTTCAGGCGGCAACCTTGGAAGCCTGGAGAGCGAGACCCCTCGCTCTCCAGGCTTCAGGTTCCTTTCGACCTGCTCTTTGGGGCTGGCGGGGGGAAGCCCACCGCCAGCCCCAAAGAGCAGTTCAGGGAGCAGCGGAAAGGCGCAGCGGAGAGGCTCCTGCCATAGCCGTGCATCACCTCTCCAGCCGGGAGAGGGTCGCTGGGCTATGGCTTCTTTAGCCCCGCGCGCGCTCTCCCGGCTGGAGAGGTGACGGGCGGCTATGGCAGGAGCCTCTCCGCTGCGCCTTTCCGCTGCTCCCTGAACTGCTCTTTGGGGCTGGCGGTGGGCTTCCCCCCGCCAGCCCCAAAGAGCAGGTCGAAAGGAACCTGAAGCCTGGAGAGCGAGGGGTCTCGCTCTCCAGGCTTCCAAGGTTGCCGCCTGAACGCACCTTAAACGGCACCTTGTTTTAGAGCGGGAAAACAAGAGGGGGAAAGTTCTCCCCCTCTCTGCGCAGCGCCTCCTGCCACTTCGCTGAAGGGGCGCTGGGCAGAGAGGGGGAGATTTTTTTTTCTTGTTCTCCCCCCTCTAAAACAAAGTGCGTCCTATTGTCCGGTGCGTCCTATGGTGCGAAAAATACGGTATATAAATCAGGAGTGACAGAATATATATATAATGCTGCTTTAGATAGCAAAGTTACAGTCTAAGCGAGTAGCAAATCACAATACAAACACACTTTAAAGAGCAGAAAATACCCTATCTATTCTAACACCTACATAAGCAAGGTGACAATTTTGCCATAAAGCCACACAAGAAGGGAAGGGGAAAAGGAAAGTATACCTGTCCTTAAAGCGAAGCAGTAGGGGGCAGAGTCCTAGGAAGTGCTGGGTAAGTTCTGTTGTATTGGAGCTGGGAGAGCTAGCTAACCTTTTCATTTAATGGTCTTTTTATACCCTTTTTTGCCAATGCATTGTGATGGAGAGGGTAGGGGCTATGAAATGAGTGATTCTTACAATTTCTATAATCACTTTAAGAATAGTGAGAAATGGGATAAACTGGCCATCCCATTTGTTTGTTTAACAAGAGGCTTGTCATGTGTGATCTTCCTGCCTCTTTCACCTATGGTCACCCTGTTCTCTTTGTTTGACAAAAGGTGAAAGACATGTGATAGTGAGCAATTATCTGAATCTAGGCATCTTTGCTTGCAGTCTGCCTTTATATCACCTTACCATTGTGTGGGTGGATCCCATTGAGGAGTTGAGTATCCTGTACTTAACAACTAAATTTGCATGTGTTAATCTTCTGGTCAAATGCAGGTTCTACTGCAAGTAAATAAACTGCTGTACAAATACTGTTTGTTTATTAGCCAAGAGGCTTTAACAGTTTTTCATGGAAAAAACCACTACATATTAATACACATATTAAAGCAATTGGTTTACTTCAAACATCTGTTAAAGTTGTTTGACCTTAATTTTTGTCAGGTGAAGAGCCTCAGATTCGATTGACTGTTGCAGAAAGATTGGGAAAACGGAAATCCTCTACAGGTGAGAACCAGCATGTAGAATTAAAAAACCCTGCTCCTCTATTAACATATCAGCCTTATCCATACTTTTCCATCAAAGGTGCATACATGCACAAAAGTTCTGATCATGGGTACATTTTTTTCTGTTTTTGAACCTTGATGATTTATTAAATTACTGTATTAAAGTATATGCCATTTATGGCACAGCATAGAATCTGCGGCAAGGAGGATTTTCATTTTTCTTGACATTTCAGTGGAGAGCTGTGTAAAAACTAGACCGGTATCAGCTCTTATCCCACTCATCTGCTTCTTGCACTGCCACAGTGTGTGTGCACGTGTATGTATATCTCTGCCCTATCTTTCTAGGCAAAATGTTCACTAAAGGTGTCTTTCAGCATCGTAAGACTGATGTGGATGTAATTGCCACTAAAAGTAGCAAGCATAGCTGAAAGCAAAAAAACAAAAGCCTGACAATAATCTTTCTTTCTTCTCCTTTTACTGTTAGTTTCTGAGAGTGGTCTCCCCCTAAAACGTAGCCTTGCTGAAAGACTGGGAAAGAAAGTAGACTCCTTGGAGAATGCAGACAAAATACCAAAGAGAGGTAGGTTTGTTTAAATAGTAAAATGTGTTCTCCTTTTTTTGTAGTGCAACAAACCTGTTTAAGTGAAATTGTTCTAAAATGTCAATGAAACTCCTGTTTTTATCAGGGATGAGGAATCAAATGCATATAATGAAAAGGCCATATTAACAGTTGTTTGTTTCAAAAATCTTGTATGCTGTCTCCATACAGTGATGTACACAAAGTATTCCAAATTCCATAGTCAAGGTGATCTGTACATAGTGCATAAAACGTAATTGCTTTGATAGAGATTTTTAAATTTTTTTTGGAAGAATAGTAGATCTATTTGCAGTTCATTTGTGGTTCTTTTGAGTTGCAGAAAACATACAGTATTTCATTTCACTTTTAATTTGTATACCACCTTTCTATATTACTATACAGAAGGCAGTTTACAAGCTGAATAAACAACAAAATAGACAGCAAAGATCATATACCTGATAACAATCTGATCCAATACAAAAAAGTCATAATAAAAACATAGCTTTAAAATAAACAACTACTATCAAATTTAAGAATTACTAAACTGTAATCAATAAAAATAATGGCAAATCATGATGCATAAAATGCTACAAAACCATGTAAAAGGATCAATTTGAGCAACAAGGACAGAAAATTATAACATTAATTTTTAAAATACCCTGGAACTCCTCTCTTCCCAGGTGCTTCTGCTGTTTTCAAAGTCATGGTCTGGGAAAGGCTCTTAGGGATGGAGGGTGGTCAAGGCAGGTGGAAAAAGCCATTGCCTGATGGCCAGCGTGAAGTCTTTCTCCCATCTGGAAACATCTCTCTTATGAAGACTCCTTGGGCTGGAGGGTGAAGCAAGCCATATGAAACATTTTCTGTGTGAAGCCATAGGTCAGCTTCCTCAACCTGGTGCCCTTCAGCTCCAGCTAGCATGGCCAATTGTTAGGAATGATGGGAGTTGTAGTCCAAGGCACTAGGAAGATTGCTGTAGGAGAACAAAACAGGAGACTCCTGTGTAACTTCCTTCACCATTTTATTCTTTCTTTCTGCAGTACAAGTTCCCTTGTCACTTAAAGAGAGACTAGGATTACCATCTGAGCAGAACAACATGGAAACAGGTAACAATTGGTTTTATTGGAGTACCTTGGGATATCCTCTTCCTATTTCTTGCATGTGCAGCCTTAGTGCAATCCAAGCTACTCTACTCAGAAGTAAACCTCACAGAGTTTAATGTGATAATAATATATAAAAGGTTAAAATCTATAAAAGGCCCATGTCACAAAAAGATCAGCCTGCAACTGTTCTTTTTTCTTACCTCCTGAATTTAGAGCTCCTTTATGGAATGAGATCTTGCTCTCAGTATTAGTTCTTCAGCAATGTTTTACATACTGCTCACTTTTTGACTTGGATAATCTACTGCAAAAAACTGGCAAGGGTTGAAATACGACATGTACATTTTGAGGGAAGCCCATTTAGAATGAGGTTGGGGGATAAGAAGCAGATTGTTAAACTCTCAGAGCAAAAGTATATACAGCCTAGAACAGTTGAAATTTTGACTAACATAAAAATGCAAACTAATTAATTCTATTGTGCATTTTTTCATTTTGCTTTGTGTTTGTGGTGTAGAGAATGCTGCCCAACCAGTAGGCGAAATTCGTGTGAAAACACTGGAAGAAATCCGTTTGGAGAAGGCTAGCCAAAGAAAGGGAGAAATTCATCCCAAACCCAAGGTTCAAGTAACTTTTACCATTGATGATCCCAGTGCAGTGGCAAAACCGTCTCCTGCCATCAGGATCAAAACCTTTTCAGAGGTCCTGGCTGAGAAGAAGCAGAGGCAAATGGAAGAGGAGCGCCTAAAAGCTGAAAAAGGGAGCCTTGCTGGACCAAAGCATGAGGGTGAGCCCCAGAAGCAAGGCTCCTTGGGTTCAGCTGTTTCCAGCAGAAGAAAGCTGGAGGAGCCTTCTGACAAAGCTAAGGACTTTAGGGAGGTGCGCATCAAAACTCTAGAGGAAATCAAGCAGGAAAAAGCCCTCCGAATGCAGCAAAGTGGGGAGAATACCTCAAAGACGCAGATGCAACCTGAGCGAACTCCAGTTGGGAGGAGACAGTTATGCATTACAAAGCCAACAGGTACTATGCATGCCCTGTTTGTAGCACCATTTTACTACCAAATACTCATATTCAGAATGCATGTTGAAGCAGATTTTTTTATAAATGATAAAATTGGTATAAATATTCATGATAGATTTGACTGCTGGAACATAGAGTAGAGCAATATCAGGAACTTCAGCTGCAGAACATACTGTAGTGTGCTGATGTCCCCCCGCCCCCTTCCCACACATGGCTCTGAAATGAGCTCAGAGTAAAGGAAGGGAACTAGCATGAGTAGGGTATTCATAGGAGGAGAGTATTGGCAATGGCAGGAGGCGTTAAGCATTCTTTCTCCTGCCCTTCAAGTGTCCTTCCTGCATTTTTCAGTATTTCAGCAAATGGGATCGCACATTTTAATTTGACCTTAAATTAAAGTGGGGGTACTCTTTTCAGTTCACTTTGTAGGAGCCTATAACTAATGCCAGAACAAATATTTCTGGAAAAAAAGTATTTTCAGCTGGAAGTAACTTAAATAATCAGCCTGTTGGCATGTCACCATTATGCACATTTTCTAGTTCAGGACGGGATAGGATGTGTCTGGGCAGGATGTGTTCCTCAAAAATTGAGGAATTGAGATGAAATGCCTTGCTTGTAGTGCTTCATGGACCTTGGTGTTGGAAGGTAGCAAGCATTTAAAGCAAGATAGAAGACTGCTGAGTGTGGTGTTCACCCACCTAATTTACCTGTCCTCATAAGGTGGGAAATAGCTGTGCCTCAGGAGAATTAATTCTCCTTTTAGAATGATCAATGTGGTGTTTTTAACAGCTCCTGAAAGAGAAAAAAAACATCTAGAGTTGAAGTCCTCTCCAAGAACTTTTACATCAGATGCCACTGCGAAGGTAAGTCTTCATTTTGGTACACAATACATTCTGTGTTGAAAAACAGGCCTTGCTACTGATGCATGTTCATTATCATCTAGCATCTTTGGAAACTGCCATTAGACATCTATGTCAGGACTGGCTGTCACGTGATACACAAACCCTGCTTTCTCACCCTTCTAGCCCCATTTAGATCCCATTAGCTAATCAGCTCTGGGCCAAAGTTCAGCATAATATATTTTGACAGCCTATTATGAAGGGCACATCATGCCACCAAGAAACACAATGGGGCATCATTTTTCTGACAGACAACCCCAGACTATGACTGCTTCATGGTTATAAAAAGCCAAAAAAGTAAAAACAAACAGAAGAAAGAAATCCGGAGCACTATCCAGAGCCAGGCCACCCAAGAAGCATGTCAAGATACTGAAATATGGGGGGGGGGGCGCTTTCCCTGGGAAGCACCTGTTTTCTCACCCCTTTATTTCTCATTGTCTACTCAGCCTTTGAATGACGGCATGAGCAATTCACATTCTAAAGTCCAGGTGAAGAGCTTGGAGGAGATAAGGAAGGAGAAGCAACGGCTAAAACAGCAGCAAGAGAGGAAGCCCCAGGAGGAGCAAGTGACTGTGCCATCTGCTGGGGAAGAAACTGCAGAAGGGAAGGCCCCAGGGGCGAAAAATCCTGTATCCCCAGTGACAACAGGGAAAAGCCATCCACTTACAAAGAGGTTGCTGGTGAGATCCCAGGAGGCAGCGCCAGAGAACATGGGGTCAGAGGAGTCGAGACTTTCTGCTCAGCCTGTAGAACGAAAGATTAAAGGTAAACAGCAACACCTTGATGGTAATCAAGAGTCAAAAAAAGGTTGGCTTCCTTAAGCTGCTCATAAGAGGTAGAACAAGAGGCTTTTAAATTTCTGCCATCTAGGTTCCTACTTGTTTTAAGTTTCAGCATTGCCCCATGAGCTAAGTAACAAGGTGTGTATTCTTAAGCATACTCCCACATTCCACTTACATGTCCCAGGCGCAAAGGGATGGGATGAATATTCTTGCATAATACTGATACACACACTCCAGAATTGGCAAAACATCTTGAGCTTTCATCTATCTCTGAGATAGCATGTGTGTTCCCAGTTGCTTCAAAATGTAATCTGGGCAACAGCTGTAACTGTTGCCTTTTCTGTCTCATACTATCAACCTGCATTGCTTACTCTTGAGACAAAGGCACAAGGATGTATGGTATTAAAGGGACAAATCTGAAGCCCAGAGTTCCTCTGGGAAGTCCTGGCGACTGCTTAGCCAGGTAACTGGACCTCTCTTGGTATATGGCATGAAGCTGCACTTGCTCTCTCTCACTCACTGCTAGACAATCTCTGGATGTGGGAGATTTGATAGCATCATATCTGGGCACTGTCCAACACGCCCGAATTGTATGCTTCTGCACTTGTGGCAAAGACACATTCTTAGTCTTAGTTGCAATAGCATACCCTCCAACATTTCTCTGATGAAAATAGGGACTTCCCATTCCATAATGATAATTTTACTATTTATATCCCACACATCTTACTGGGTTGGCCCAGCCACGCTGGGCAGCTTCAAACATATATAAAAAACAATAAAGCATTAAACATTTAAAAAAATTCCCTATACAGGATTGCCTTCAGACAGCTCAGGGGTCAGAGAACTCCCTACCCTCCAACATTTCTCCTGTGAAAATAGGGACATTCTAAGGAAAAGCAGGGCATTCCAGGATCAAATCAGAAACTGGGACAGCTTCTCTAAATCAGGCATGTCCCTGGAAAATAGGACACTTGGAGGGTCTGCGATAGGTCAAAAAACCCTTTGCAGGATGCTGCATTTTTCATGTAGATAGAGAACTGCCATGTGCAAAGAGCACCGAATCTTTTCGTAATTACAGATCTGACATTTCTAAAAAAGGTCTCGGAGGAAGAGAAGTGCTGTTTTTGGTTTTAAAATGTGCTATTATGGAAAAAAGTTAGGGAGAGAGAAGAGTAACATTGCCATTCTGTGTTCACGGACTAACCTTGAGTTGCTTTTTCATATTCTAGCCAAACCAAAAGTGAATGTGAAACCATCTGGGGTGAAGCCCGTGTCTCCAGCAAAGCAGGCACTGAAGCGCAAAGCATCAGAGAGTCATCCTTCTGTTATTGCTGCAGTGAAGCCTCTGAGTCTCATCCCAAGCGCAAACACAAAGGAGCACCCATCTGAAAACACAGCCCTGGTAAGAAGATGGATTTGTGCTGTTGGAGACTACCTGATAGCTGAAAGTATTAGCTTGTGCTGTAACTGCACTTTGAGATAAGTAGCAGGGGTGGGCTTTTTTGCAGGGGGGTAATAGGATGCTCAAGAATTAAAACAGCATAATGATGATGGAGAGAGAAAAACCTGCCACAAACTTTTTCCCCCTCTCTCAGGCAAGTGCTCCTAGTCTTTCAGAAGCCACAGAAGCCGTTGTTCCTGAGAGAGTGCAGTCTAACAGGTAATTATTTTATCTATCTATCTATCTATCTATCTATCTATCTATCTATCTATCTATCACCCTATTATATGTCACTGAGATTGTCCCTTGGAACAGTTGTGCAAGCTGACTTTGAATGTTTATTAGCCATTACTCAAATGAGATCAAGTGAAAATTAGGATAAGGTCCTTCAGCTTTCTTTCCATGTAGGTTTGCAAGTGGAGGTCCAGGTAACAGACACTGGAATAGATTCAATTAAATTTAATGCCATAGGAATCTGGGATATAGTGAAGTTCATATTGAAAATTCCAAGACTGTAGTGGCAGATTCTGAAGAAATACAGTTAGGCCAGTAATAGATCATAATACTTGAAGCAGCTTAAAAGAAATTAATACAAATTGTGACTATTTCCCATTGTACTAATTTTAATTTTGTCAACAAGATAGAGTCAAATGTTACCAAGCTTTCACTCTTCAGATCCTACTGCACTGAGGAGATAGCAGTACTCTGGATGAAGTGTTTAGATATCTCATACTAACACTGACAAAAATTTGCCTTTTAAAGCCAAATTATGATAATTTAGAAACCAACTGCAACTTGACCAGCAAGATCAAGCATTTGTCCTTGGTTTTTTAACATGGGTACCAACAATACATTTATTCTGACATAACCTTTTGTAGGTAATGCTGTGTGATTTACTGATTTGCAGTTAAATGGTATATAAATGCCATAAAATAAATAAATGGCTAGGACTCTACTTCTGCATCTGAAGTAGAATTTGCTCATCAAAGCTTATGCTGCAATGAGCTGATTCAGTATTTTAAGTTGTTCAAGACCTTATGCTATTTATCATACCTGATATTTCCCATAAACTAGTTTCTTAAGTCTTGCATTTTGTTTTTCATACTGCTCAGTTCACTTTGAACTTAGCTATCTTAAAAGCAAAACGTAAGACGTGGGTGGTGCTGTGCCGCTTGGGCTTGCCAATCAAAAGGTCACGGTTCAAATTCCTGTGACGGGGTGAGCTCCTGTTGTTCGGTCCCAGCTCCTGCCAACCTAGCAGTTCGAAAGCACGCAGTGCAAATAGATAAATAGGTACTGCTCCGGCGGGAAGGTAAATGGTGTTGCCGTGTGCTGCTCTGGTTCACCAGAAGTGACTTAGTCATGCTGGCCACATGACCCGGAAAAACTGTCTGCGGAAGCAGACAAACACCGGCTCCCTTGGTGATGAGCATCGCAACCCCAGGAGTCGTTCGCAACTGGACTTAACTGTCAGGTGTCCTTTACCTTTACGGCTACATAATGTAAACATGCATAGCTGAAGAAGATAGTTTAGTGGCATAGCAATAATCCAGCTATTTCTTTCTGCTAACCAACTGCTTCCTGACCATATAATATGACCTAGATGACACTTCAACATAAGGCTTCTTCAGTCATTTTAGTGTGTGAAGAGGAGAGCAGGCCGTACATAAGAGGTTTCTAACCATGCTTAGCTGAATGCAGTTAGAAGCCACTGGTGATAGTGCAAAATTCCCTGTCAGTTCTGATCATGCAAGATCCTTAATTCAGACCTTCCTATATATTGCATATTGGTGGGAATGTGGCAGCAAGGATGGGCTGGTGTACACCAACTATACATGTTGCCCTGCACAACACCCCCCTCCCAAATGTTGCTTGAATTCCCATATAAGAATATTATCTCTACTCTTTATGTACCTGCATCCTGCCTATTTAAGTTTCAGATTTGTAACTAACTAATGACCTGTCTACTGCTAGAGGAGAAACTTCCTGCACAGCTTATTAATATCACACCATTCTACTGGGGCTAAGGGTTCCCCACGTCCAGACAGGATATCTGTTTCCCCCTTGGAGATGTATCATATTGTTATCTTTTCCCTCTTTGTGAAGCTCCGAACTGCATATGGAGAACCAGGCAGCCTCCACGTTGCAAGCAGAGACAGCAGGTGCAACCTCTTCCCATGCAGCAGTAAAGACACGCAGACTGAGCTCAACAGGACCTGGGAAGACACCCACCTCAGTAGACGATGACTTTGAAAAGCTGATATGGGAAATCTCAGGAGGCAAACTGGAAGCAGAGATTGATCTGGACCCAGGAAAAGATGAGGACGACCTCTTGCTTGAACTTTCTGAAATGATTGACAGCTGATTTCATCCCCATATGGTTTATTCTGAGAGAAAATAAATGTTGTATATTTTGTTGGATAACCAAGATTACCCTTTTCTTGGTGAAGTTATGGCAAGTCTTAAAGCACACTTGAACTGATGAAAGAAATTGGCTGCATTTGATTGTCCTGTATTGCCCTGCTGGTCAGAGAGATGTTCCTATATGATTGTCTTGTTACTATCCTGCCCACCTGAAATACTTTGAGAAAACCACAAACATTTCAACTAGGGTCCACTTGTTGACTCAACAACCTTCCTGTATGTATTTTTGTTACTTAACTGTCACATTTTGTTTTCCAGCCTTGTGGCAAACCTCAATGTCTGTTTCACAGCTTCTTCATTGTGATTTTTTTGGGGGTAATTTCTGTATTCCCAAGTTACTGTGTCAGCTCTTTGAGTCATGCAATTATATTTTCAAATTTGATTCTAGAGCCAGGAGTACAGTTTAAAATGTGGAAGAGCAGAAATGTAGTAATCTCCATCTGAACTTACCGCCACATGGCAAGCGTGGCTTTAGGAAGAAGGAAAGAATATTGAACTTTTTAAAAAAAAAATCTTCCTCACTGTTATTCTGTACCATTTAGACTAGTTTCCACTAGCAAGCATAAACTCCATAAGGCAAAAGCTAAGAATTTTTTTGTGTGTACCTATATTCATTAAAAATAATTATTGTTTTTAAAACATGCCCTACAAGGGCATGTGAGGTTATTCTCAGGTTTTGTTCTTTTTTTCCTGAACTGATGGCCTTTTTTGCTGATATTGCACCGGTCATTTAAAACAAAGCTTTGGAATGCTGCCTTTTGGCAGGTAAACCAGGTAAACCATATATATGCACTCTTCCCTGCCAAATCCACACAGTTCTCAGCTGTGGTTCTGAAACTGCCCACCTGCAAACTTTTGTACCCATGTTCAGCACTTGAAGCCCCACCAATGATCTTTATTCGGCAGTGTTCCATGAACTCTACAGTGTGGCTGTGGAGACTTGGGTGTATTGTATACCCTATCATTCTTACATCCATATTTCATATGATTACCTTTTGACTATTGTTATCTGCAGGATCTTTCTGGTTGCGTTCCTACCAAGAATAAAAATTTGCTTGATTCTGTTGTAAATATATTCACTTTAACTTGGAAAAACTCTGTGCTTTGCAAGTTCACATTGAAATTTTGCCTGTGCAAAATATGGTTGAATAGAGTCATACTTTTAAATTTATGTTAAAAGCTGCCCTGCATTAACTGCTAGTTGACACATTGCTCCAAAAAAGTGGGAAACCAGAGAACTTCTGACGGTGAACAAAAGTAACAGACATTTGAGACTGTGAATAGTTTGCAATAGTTTGTGTCTGCTTATGCAGAACCTTCTGTTTGTTGACATTTTTCTTCATTTTTTTTTCCCCATACAAGAGATTCCTCTCTAGGCTTTTAACTACAGACTCCATTGCTTTCTGTACATCTTTTTGTTTTCTATTTAAATCACTATCTGAATCAGATATGTTTGCTATTTCTTTAAACAGTCTGCAGGAGAGAGAAGTATTTGTGTTTTAAATAAAGTTAATGTCGGAAATGTGTTTCAATGTTTTATTTCCAAAACGTTGTGCAGAATAGAATAGGAATTTGCCACCTGTCATGGCTTCTCAGCTTTTACTTGCCCCAAATTGAGATGGCAACATAAAAGGACTGAAGAGCCAGATTTCTTTAAAAAAAAAAAAGTCTTGCACTAAAAATAGGTCATTGGATTATCGTAGATAATAGAATCAAATTCTGAGTTTAAGTTTATGATGTGAGATTCTCACTGTCCTTTACATTTTTTATCTGCAGAGTTTGATCATAGCTCTTTTTACATACTTGTGAGTTTTCACCTTTCATAAAATAGGGGTAGTCTGCTCCTCTGAGGCGCTTGTACATAGTTGAATAAAAAAATGTATATTTGCATGTTGTATATTCAGTGTTCATAAACTATTCAGAAATTGCCAGGCTCCCTAGTGTCTCATGTTATAGATTATTAATGCTGCATCATCAGTATGCCTGATGCTTTACAGAGTACAAGAGGTCTCTCAAGTTTACATTCCAGAATCTAACACATGGAAAATAGGAAATGGAGGGTAATACTTGAAAATTATTTCAGGTATATGTGCTTAGGCAAGATAGGGCAGGGCAAAGGTTCTCAAGCTGGTCCAAGCTGCCAAATAATCATGTAGGATGCAGAGTCATCATAAATTTGCTATTTCTATAAATAGGATTCTCCTTAGAACTCTGGGCATTAAGAATAGTATGTCCCCCAGGATGCTTGGAATTAACAAGTTAAATTAAATGTCTGTTTAATGTTAAAAGTAAAGATAAAGAATGCACGGCACCACTGATCTATCATCTAAAAGCCAGCTCAAGGAGAGAGACCACTGATGTTCAGGCAAATCTCCATGTAAATGGGAATAGTATAAGGGGACAATGCATTTTTGCAGATGTGGCATTTTGTTACAGCATCTATGGTTTTGTATGCAAATTGCATGTTTTTATCGGGGGGGGGGGTGCTAATAATTATTGGGCTTACAGCAGGCAGAGGGATACTTTAATCCTTCCTGTGATCCCGAGGAAAATCCCCTTTAAACTAGTATTTGGAGAGAAATCCCCCATTGGCAACACTAATTTAAGTCTGCCTGCAGTCTTAAAGTGACTTATTTGGAAGCAGAAAATAACTGGATTAGGTTCAGACCATCTGGGTTTGTTTACAGGGGAATGAAATCTTGCATCAAACAATGCAATGTAAACTCACCTTTTGAGTTGTACCCTCAAATTTAAAACTAGTGTCCAGCATGTGATGTACTTGTTAAGAGTCATTTACATGTAGATAAGTCTTGTAACAGGGTGGAAAGGTGTTCATAACGCCACCGGTGAAAATGGTTTTGACCTGCTATGCCGTTTCGCTTCATTTGAACACCAGCAGCTTGAAAACATCTAGATTGCTTTACATTTGGACTCTGGAAATGCTTTTTCAGGGCTTCCAACTTAGCTCATGTTGTTGCCCTGGAGAAACTCTGCAAGACTAGCAGCTGACCAACCCAGAGCCAGTGTAGAATGCATAGCTAGCTTTTTTGTTGTTATTTCCTTTCTCTAAGACTACTTCCTGTGCTCCCAAACTGTGTCCTATAAAGATCAATGGAGGGGGGAGCAGATAAGAATATTTCTCCTGGATACAGAAATGTCTCTTGCACAATTCACAGACACAATCCAGTCTAAAGAAAACACTTGGCACACATTTTACTAGGGTTGCCATATTTCAAAAAGGGAAAATCCAGACACAAAAGTTGAACTTTTTTGGCAAAACACTGCTGACATGGGGGGGGGGGGGGATACGGCTGGATTTCCCTGACATCCGGTTTCTGCCCGGACACTGCTTCTGACTGCAGTATTCTGGTTATGTCCTGGAAATTCCGGACGTATGGCAATCCTAATTTTACTCTCCTGTTAAAATCCATCTTAATTTGGGTTGGATCATGTCCATAATTAAAAGTGCTGCTTGCACTTCAGCTAACCTGGTGTCCTCCAGATTCTGGACTGTAACTCCCGTCAGCCCCAGTGTCAGTATGCTATCTGGGACTGATGGAAGTTATAGTTCAAAGCCTCTGCAGTGCACCAGCTTGGCAAAAGCTGCACTAGGCAATATAATCACACTGCAATTTATCCAGGCAGATAAAAGTCACCATCCCTTACGGTGATTGCAAATAATTGCTATTAGCACAGTAGGCTGATGGAACATGTCTTGGGCACATGATGCATGCCAGAGCTGCTTGAAGTAAAGGGAACATGTGATTGTCCTACCTCAAAAGGGGAGGTTCCACACAGGCAGCATTAGACTGGGTCTTCTACATCTATGATTGGATTAAAAGAGGCCAAATAATTACTAGGTTTTGAGACTATCTAGCACCTGACCTTGAATGCTTCACTGATAAGCCCAGTGAGGAAATGAACACTTGTCTTTTAGCAGGATAAATATTGGTCCAACATGTCCTTCATGATCTCGTGTTTCCTCCTCCTATTAGCAGGCAAGGCCAATTCAAGGTTTGAAGGGGTCTTTGGCAAAATGTCTTCCCATGATCCTTGCAGCAGCAAGTGCTCTGATGGAGTGGCCACTGTAAATTCTCACAATGCCCCAGCGCTGACACATTATGGGCACTGTGGAAAATTTCAGTGACAAGTCCAAGACCTCAAATGGGGGCTAGTTTTATGTCCCTGGGTTCTGAGTCTTCTTCCCTTGGTGATTCTCCAGATGGCTTCTCCTACCATTCCTCCACGTCCAACCAGTCCATGACAGCTGGCCACCATTGCTCCAGGAAGACAAAACTAGGATTGTAATGACAGTGCAGTGCGCCTGTGGGGCTCTTGAATCCTTGGGGATGGTCCAGCCCTTTCCCCAGAAGGTGCAAGCTTTCATTAAAAGAAAGCAAGGCAGCAAACTTAAGCACACTTACCTTGGAGGAAGTACAATTAGGTTCAATGGACAACTCTGGGATGGTGCCACATAACTTTAACCCTTTTACTTGTGGATATTTAAATGAATTCATGCATTCCCTATTCTATTCACTTATTTGTATTACCCATCAGGCTACCTAGATTTCTCATCTGGCTGTTTTGCAATCAATCCCTCTCCCACCCCTGCTCTACCATACTACCAAGTTTTTGGCTGCAGCATTAGTTGTATGAGGTCAAATGAGCAGAACATCTCAAGCAATTTACTACATACTGGAGTGGCTCCGCTGCCATTTAGCCAGACAATTTCATATGTTAGTCCAAACAGTTGGATGTGTTCACATCTGCAAATGCACCAACACCATTGGGTGAGTTAAGAGGGGGCACAAGTGGGGCACTATTTAAGAGCCCACAAGCAAGGCCTCAGGCTTCCTAAACATGGTTCAGTTCTTTGGGACTGCAAGATTCAAGGCCAGAAACTAACCACATGTGAACAATCTCTTCATTTTTACTCCTTTCCACCCTCCCCTCAAAGCTCACAACTTGACACAGCTGGAGACGCAAAACATACCAAGAAGCAGAAGAAATGGGCCACATTTTTGATTCTTTTTATTTACAATTAATTTTAAAAAAATGCTTGCCCATGGACAACGGATGGCCTCACACACACAGGCTGGATTTGTCAGCAACGGACTGTGGTGGACCACATGACGGCGACAGACACAGAAGACAAGAGGCAGTAAATATTCGGCACTGATATCTATTGAGGCTTTGCTTGGTTTACGCTTTTTAATTGTTTTACCGTATTTCTCCTTTTTCTTTTTGCCAATAGAATGAGGCAGTGATCTGCTGGGTCCAATTTCTCTGTTTACAAGCAGCAAATAGCCTGAGTAAACAATCCCAATCCAGTTTTCTAGAAATCATGAAGCCAACAGACTTGTTCAGAAAGTGGGCAAGGCCCAAAAACAGCCAACAAACTAGCCTCCCTAAAGATTTTGGACTGTTTTTTGAATGGACGGAGGGAGTCTGATTCCACACCCGCTCAGACAAAAAAGTATTGTGGCCAAAATGAATGATAGGATTTAAGGCCAAGGGAAGCAACATTGACTTCACGCAAACTGGCGACACAAAAGGCAGCAACTGCAACTTGCACCGGGGATTCACTGTGAAACATTGAGCTGGATGTACTCCTGCCTGCTCATGGGTGCCAGAGGTTTACTTTGAAACTGATCAGGACCCCCCCCCAAAAAAAAAGCCCAGCTACTTTTCTGCTCAGACTGGGGACTCTTATATTCACTCTCACTCTTCTGGTTCTCTTATGGCTATTCCTCACAAACCTGTGCACTTGAACTAACATGAGATTTATCCCATCAAAACCTGTAATATTTGAGTTTCTAGAAAGAATCCAAAGTCACCTATGCAGGCTGCTGTGTAACCTCCAAAAGGAACTTCCGGGCTGACCCCATTAAGATGGATAGTCTGCCAAGAATTCCAGCTTGATGGCTTTGTCCATCTGAAATTTTCATCTAATTTCAGGCTGTCATCAATTGGCTGTTTGAGAAAACACGAGCCATTGAGTCCTCTAGCTGTTATACCTATAATGCACACCTATGCTGCAACACTAGCAGGGACACATGTATCTGTAACTTGCACTATACTTGCTAATGTTTGATGAAGACCATAGCATATACCCAACTATTGATGCTGTGGCCTTTACTGCAGCCTTGTTTAGGCTTATCTTGTGTGAAAAAGGCAGGGACCTGCTGGCCAACCCTGCTCCTGCAGTCATGTCACCATTCCCAAGAATGCTGAAAAGGTTGGAAAGTGAATTTCTGCAGTGAAGACCACCCTGTGTGCATGATTGTTCAGGGTCCTAAACCCCATGCAGAAGCTTCACAAATGCAGGAGACTCCCCGCTGCATGTGTTTGCTCTTCAGCTCATGGAAAGAAGCATGCATGGAAAACAGTGACATGACGGAGAGGCAGCATTAAGACTCATGTGCATAATAAACTGAATGCCTGAACAGGGCTTCCTTTTTTGGTCTCTAATAGATCTTGGTCCCAGGATTGCCAATGAAGTATTACTTGGGAGTGGCTGTAACCTGAAATCTCCAAAAGTTCTCTATCAAGAAACAGCAGCTGCAAATCATCAGCAGATGATGGAACAGGGAGCGTGGGCAGTGATGGGCTGGTTGAAAGGCACAAAAATGGCAGCTTTCACATCTACCAGGTTATGGCACAAAAGGAGCACAGGTCACACGCTAACAAGAACCACACAGGCCACAGAATTCAGACAATGATCAGGTAAATAATTGATCTGCTCTTTTAAAGGAAAGTCCAACAACCACAAGTAATTTGGCATCATTGTATGGCAGCATAGGAAAAACAACCATAATAGGAAACTGCTCAGCTATAACATCTGTATCTCACTTGCAATTTTGGAAGCAACGATGACCTTGCTGTGACCCTGCAATCATCCTGCTCTCTGCCAAGTAATTATTTGGCTCAGGTTTTTAATCACAAAGGGATATTATTACAAAGAATTACATACAAAGAAAATCATGGCCCTTTGGAGATTCACAGGCCTGCTTGCTTCTCTCCCCAGCCTGAGATCACACTAACACATTTCCCTACTCTCCAAAACAGCAAACTTCTCCATTAGCATTACTTGACCATTTGTTTTAGCATTATCCTGGCCTGATTTAAATGAGACTTTTGTGCACAAAAGCAAAACAACCCTGGACAGGATTCTATGGTGCTCAGCACATTTAAAACCATGAGCCTACCTGTGCATGCCAGCAGTCTGTGTTGTTGTGTAAATGCTACCCTTGCTGAATCTGTTGCATGGGCTGAGAATCCAGTGGCTAAATCCAAAAAGAGAGCCAGGCTCCCTCATCTTTAATAGTGGTGTTGAAGAGCTAAGCTCATCAGGTGTAACTTATCATGCAGACAGCACCTGATGACATTCCTGCTCTAAAAGGTGCAGGAGACTGGCCTTGTTTCCACAATTGACCACCCTAGCAGAGAACTGCTTTCAATAGGCCAACAAGCTATGCGAAACCCTGCATAGGCAAGGGCTTTTCACACATCCAGAGTCTCATTTAAATCACACTGCTGAGAAACCTGAAGAATGGCGCTTGGTAAGCAGGAACCACCAACAAATTGGAAAGTAGCAGGGTTATTATAATTTCCCAGACTTAATATAGGAGCAAGGCTTCAGTTCCCTCATTCAAGAAACTGAATTTGAGCAGGCGTTGCGTCTTGTCGTTTAAAGGAAACACCTGCTCAACTTTCACTTCTAGGTCACTATTAGAAACAAAATAAACTTTTTGCAGTTGTTCCTTATCCAAATGGAGAGCTTTTGATCAAAGCCCCCTCTGTTATCTACACAGAATGTTGACTTAAGAAATATGTTTTGGAATAAGCTGGGGGATTTGCTTCCAACAATATTTTTGGGATGAAAAATGTTTGATCATAAAATACAAATTAAGTGAAACAGACCAGTTTTCTAGCTTGCCTGATCCACTGAATCTTGCCCTTTCGGTGCACAATTCTCCTAGATGCAGAATTCACTCCTGCTTAACCCTCTTCCAGCATGAGCAGGATACAGACTGGATTCTAAAAACATTTATATCCTGTCTCACTAGTTAGGTTTGGAAATATGGGGGCTTCTTTTGCTACTATCCTATAAGGATCAGCTGCATTGTTGAACCATTGCACTGCACTATGAAGTAATCCTGCTTACTCTGAAGGGGAGTACAGCTGCAAGCCCATAATCACTTAGCTGGAAGCAAGCCCCAATGAATTTAATGGCAGAATGGGAGTTACTACTCAGCTGTCACGTATAGAATAGAGAGGAGGAAAGAAAAGCAAGATGTTAAAGTTGCAAACGTTTGCTGTAATAGAGATTTTTTATTCTTCCTATTAAAGAAATGTGGTGGAGCACAATACCCTTCATAGACTGAAGACATTTTGCATCTCATTTTGCTGAATGGTGCGGATTGTTTCAGACACCCCACTTTTAGCAGGTACCCCATGGAAGTTGAAGGACATACATTTATTTCACCATATGTGCATCATGAAAACGTATTGTGGCTCAAGGAGAATGATCAGAACACTTTTTGCCAGGTTTTTTATGATGAAACATAGGGTGTGATAAGTGCACGTATCTAGCTCATTCAATGCCTGATTCAAGAACATGCTTTCAAAGTGCTCAAACCACAAGTGTAATATATGAACTGATCTTTTAATCTTACACTCAACAAACCTACTGAAATGGAGCATTATATTTTTGCTCCTGTGGTACTTTCTTGGAAAGGATAAGAAATGCTAGAAATAACATTGATTTATTATTTGTTTACAGATCTTAACTGCTGTAACTGGAGGAAGTTGCTGCCTTATGTTAAGAACATTTATTATCCATGTTGTTTCTCCACCTTTGTGGGCTTGTGATGAAAAATCCACCATTTGCAAAGCACTGCTTGCTGCCTTTCACCCGTTGAAATAAATTATCATTTGGATTTCTCTCTGTGCTGGCATGCTGCCTTGGCTAGTATTTGATGGCTCTTTCTGGACCTTGCAGAGAGGTGACAGAAGTGGCAGAGGTTTTGTGCAGCTGTGCACACTGGATATTGAAAACGTCACATCAATTTTAGTTATATATATTTTTTAAAAACTGTTTTCACACTACAATTTTGTTCCAAGCCAAACTTTTACATTCCTTCAGGTTCTCCTTCATCTCAGCTTCAGTAGATGATCAGTGACTTCAAAAACTGGTGGGACATATATTGAAGACATCACGGTTACAAGTGGGCACAGTTTATTCTCTCAACGCACTCACGCACTGTTTTTGCTCAACAGCAAAAAATGCTTTATTAGTTCAAAACTTTTATCCCTTTCCCCGCCTGTTGCACCTTTGAAAAAAAAAATTGGCTTGATTTCCCCATCATGGTTCCAATCAGCATTACCTCTGCTTGGAGTTTCAAATGTTCTGGAAGAAGCTCATTGTCAATCATTCCAATCCCTCCCTCCTTACCCCTCCCCCCAAACAAAACAAAAAATTCTTCCCAAGAACCATATAAATACATGCAAAACATTGTACATAGAGATTAAATAATATCAAAATGCAATTACAGATCAGGTGCACTTTAAGCTGGACTCTAGAATATGGCAAACACATCAGGGTACATATTGCTTTGAAACCACCATTTGTTTATGTCATGCATACCACATAATATTCAGTCTTTTGTTTTGTCTTTTTTTTCCTTTTTTTATACAAAAATACCAGTGCTTATTATACTAGTTACTGGAAAAAAGGGGAAGAAAACGTAAATTCTAATCTGCATGCTTCTTTAGAAAAGCCTTTTCATTCAAATAAATATATACACAAATATCTATTCCAATACTGTATATATATTTATTCATGGGCAGAAAAAAACAAACAAGTAGTCTTAGCCATGGGTTCATCAAAGGGCACATGAATTTGCAGATTTTGCCCCTTTTGGTTAGCAGGGTTATTACCATGACTGCAGAGAGTGTGAGAAGGACTGATGTGGAAGCTACATTGCTTCCAATATATGATTGAAGGTATTCTAAAGGCAGAGTGGACAAGACAAAGAGAGAGAGTTCTCGTCGTAGCCATATTCTCTCCTCAGTGGTGCAGGCAGCTTGTCCTTCTCTCATCAAGGTGCTCTGCTGAGGAAGAAGAGCCCTTGTCCAGAGTTAACCTTGACCGGTGACTTCTCGAGCAGGTGTGAAGAGAAGATGATGGTTGGCATTAGGCTTCCAAGACCTCCCTGCTCCTCTTTAAAACTGTGGCTGCGATCAGGCTTGCACCCACCTCAAGCATTTGTCTTAACCTCAACCAAAAGGAAGAGTAGACTGGGATGGAGAGGGGAGATGCTGTAAAGCGGACACAGATCCTCTGGGTGGATGAAGGGGATCTTGGGATGTGGACCATTTAAAATTAAAGGCATTAGGAGTCTTCAGTGGACTTCAGCTCCATCACGATAGAGCCTTGTGTTGATTTCGAAGAGAAGAGGCAAGTGAAAACACAGGCAGAGAATTCTAGTAACAATTCAAAATTTACCCTTAAGCAAGACTGATGTCTGCTCATGACCGCCCATGGCTAAAATTACAATTAGATTTGTTTTCCTTCTGTAGTTGTCTTTTTGTGTTTTAAAATAATATTATCTTAAAACTTATTGCACAAAACTTTTGAAAAAAATTAAGTCAGATCCCTGTGCGACTCAATAAAAATAACCAATTACATAATTCTAACTCCTAAAAATGGATAGTCTTCATTGCACACAGGAAGTGATGTAATGTCTTTGGTACCAATCTGCCAATTTATTTAACAAAAAGAGAATAAATTCCTACGATTAAGAACTGGATGCAAAATTATGTCCAGGGTTTCTTGTTTCTCTCTTATAAAACAACAACAACACAGCATTCCAAGGCAAAGTAACACACATCACAGGATATTACCTCATTTCCTGTCTGGCATGGCACAACCTTGAATTATCCCCACCCCCCAAGGATCACTCGATTGGCAGCAAATATCTTCCCGCCCTTCATGGTATGTTTCAGAGAAATTGCAATCTATCCCCATCCCCGAAAGGCAGATCATACACAGAACTAGGCTTCGGTGCGTGGATTGCCTTACATGGGTGCTATCTAAATGCACATAAAAGGATGCCTTGTGGACTTAAAACAACAGCAGCCTTGCACCAGGTGCTGATCTTTGTTGAACTGGTTTTACTTATCTTTCCGCTAAGATGTGGCTGGTGCAGTCAACCTTTGGCAGTGCTGTTCAACTGTTTGGGGAGGTGGTGGTAGTGGTCTCCCTTGCCCCTCCATCCCCCAAGCAGGTGATCCGTGCCGTGGAAGCCCAAAATGCTGGCCATTCATTTTGGGGTGTGTGTTTGTGTGTGTGTGTGTGTGTGTTCCTACATGACTGTGGATTGGGGCTCATGCCTCATATCTTCAGCACTTTTTCTCGGCCACATGTTTTGCTTTTTTATAGTTCCTGAATAACTTAAGCCAGCCAACTGCTGCCAGTTATATCAATGAAACTAAAATAGGAAAGAAAGAAAAAACTAAAACCCAACCTATTTTACATTAAGAATGTTATGCACAATAAACACTTATACTTTAAGCAACCAGCCATATCAACATAATTTATATAAAAAACATTTCTGTATAACACAACTGATTTCTTTTTTTTAAGTACAAAGATGGCTGTTCAGAGAAAAGGAAGCCGACTGGAGTCTGGCCCATCACTAAATTCCAACCACCAGCCATGTGACTACATTCCACTGCAGTGACATAACTCAGCAGTTCTGTTTCCTTTAAACAAAATACATATGGCTGACTTAAAAATATCTGTTTCTGATCTAAAGAAAACTATATATTTTTTGCATAATATTTATATAATTATTTCCCCACCTGCCCCTCCCTCCCGAGGAAGCTAGACACACAAAAAGAAAAACAATGGACTAAAATGTAGGCCAGACCCCCTCACCACACTGGTCAATTACAGATCTCTGGGAGTGACTTTGAGAGGGCCACGTCTTCTTCTTCCAAAACATGTTTGAGGTAAGGAAAAATATCAAAGAAACAACAGCAAAAAAATTATCAGTATCCCCTCCCACAAATATTTATGCAAGCGCATAACACCACTTCTTTCTTTTTTTTTGCAAGTTTTTAAAATAGAAAAATGACCTTTGAAGCAATGTAATCTTTAGAACGTAACTAAACAAAAGTTTTTCTTAGTCTTGTTTGCTTAGGTCACGCAGCAAGAGATGGCAGTTTCCCTCTTTAAATTCCTCCCGATGTTCGGATGAATGGAAGTGAATTTATCTGGAAGGAAAACAAGGTTTGTGGGGATGGAATGGTGCCTTATTTGCAATAAAGATGGTCACTGATGGTTATTTCTCCCCCCCCACCCCCCCAGATATTAGCAGCTCCTTGTGCCTAGCACTGAAGTCCTCTTTACACCAGCATTGGAACAGAAGATCTACTGAGAAGGGGTTTTCACAGGTCTACCTCAAACTTGCAATGGAATTCAGGAATCAACCCGCAAAGTGAAGGGGTTTTGAGTTTAAAAATGAAACCAAAACACTCAATTAAGTTTAATTTTGCTTGTTTCTTTAAGGAACACTTATCTCTTGGCAAAGTACCGTCTCCCCACGTGGCAGGCGGTGCTTTGGGCAGTGCTTAGACAAGGCACAGGAGTTTCTGCTGTGCGTTCTTCCAAAGGAAAGCTGTACACTTTTGAACATCGGGATGATGGCCAGAAAGGAGATACAGCTACAAGCAACTAGGCTCTCTCTTTGCTTCCAGGCAGCACTTCTCAGGTTAAGCATTCTGTGGTGACCCATCACACCAAGTTTTGCCCTCGGTTTTTAAAACTGTGGATGCCCATGCTTTACATTCTCTCTCTCTCGTACAAACTGGCCCTCACTGAGATATGCTCTGAAGAGTTTCAGCAAGTGCCCCATATGGCTACGCACTGCAAGGCTGTCGCCCGACCAGCATCTTAATACTAGGAGATGCATGCTAAGATGAGGATGACGCCACCCTCGTTCAATGCAAGAGCTGATTTACCTTCTCCAGCATTTTTTTTTTAAAAAACTTATTATTTTTAGGCAGCTTAAGCCGCAATATCAATTTTGGGGAAAGGATGCAGGCCGGTTTCAGTGAAATGAAAAGGGAAGGCACTCCTAATGAGAAATGTGGAGAAGCCGTATTGCTATGCCTCATTCAAATTATAACTGAGGAAGGTGCTTTGTGATGTAACTAGGCCCAACTCCATAGCACCAAGTCATTTGCAATTTCACAAAGGCGTTTTCATTCCTGTTACACTGTTAACTCTTCAACACACAAAATGCAACAGAAGCTGTAGTAATAGCTCATTACTAGAGCTGGCCTGGCCCAACTTCTTTACATTTTGCACTGACTGAGGAGCTACCCCTCTTCCCATAATAAGCCTTCTGAAAGTATACAGCGACCATGGCCTGGACTTATGCAACGTTATTTGGGATCATTTATTATTATTATTATCATCAGGCGTGGAATTGGGATGTTGACCTTATAGGGCCAATGACTTCATTAATCTGAGAGTCAAAATAGTAAAACCCTAAAGTCAAATTGAACAGAAATCACCTCAGCTAACACAGAGTGCCTATGTGATCTGCTCTTAATTCATATACAACTCATTTCCCCCAGAGGCCATGTTTCATTCTCTCAGAGAAAATGGTGCTCTCATAACTCCTTGTTGCTTGGCCTTCTTCAAGCCACATTGTTTAGAAGACATTTTTAAGACTTTAAAAGTCACTCTTATCTCTGGTGATTGATACCACCATGGAAACAGAGAGAGAGAGAGAGAGAGAGAGAGAGAGAATACACAAACAGAAAAATGGTAAAATTCAGGTACCATTCCCTCTCCCCTCCCCCCCAATGGAAGACTGGGTTCACTTTCATGTCCAATACCTGATTCAGATCCCCCTCTAATAATGGCATCCTCTTAGTGCTCATCCCTTCTCCCCAAGGGCACAGGGAGGCATCTAAGATTCAGATTCTGCACATAAAATAGAGCTATCCCCACAACTGCACCATCTGATGTTGTAAACACAGCTGCTTAAGAGAATCTGAACCTTGTTTCTTCACGCATGCAACTTCAACAAGGGAAAGTGACTGTTACAGACACACGGAACCCAACTTGAAGGAACAAGATGTATCAAAGCTGGCAGTTTCTCTCCTGAGAAACTCTCTCAAATAATGGTTGAGAAAACAATGGTTGAGAAGCAAATCTCTAAATAAATAATCCCCCCCCACCTGCTAAATAATCATAAATGGGGGTGGAGGAGGGAGAGAGGGAGGAAATAGGCATATATGTATTAGCACTTAACAGGAAGTGGCTGCAGTGTATGGTCAGATGTTGGTGCCTAAGTTGCATGGAGGGGGCGGAGGGTGGGGAGAAAGAGGAGGATCAAAGTTCAGAGGTCAAACTGATGTTTCCAAGCTGTGTAAAGGGCTTTCTGGCTCCGGAATGGTGTCCTCAGCTGTATCGCTGTCCACTGCATTGTTATTTTTGTTGAGGGGTGAGGACTCGCCTGGGCTCTCCTCACTTTGCTTTTTGAGTTCTTCAGCTTCTGGGTCTTCGTCAGTGCCATCAAGGAATGGGGTCCGAGGCTCGTCTTCCTCCAGGATGAACTCTGGGTGAGTCATGAAGTTATGAATGGAGCTTCTGGATTCGGGTTTCTCGAGGCCTTCATACAAGGAGCTACGGAACGCATTCACCACTTTGATCTGTATCAAAGAGGGATTGGGGAGTAAAACAGACAAACAAGCAAAAACACAAAAGTGAGCGGTGGCCAGAGAGAGCTCTTCAGGACTTCAGGGGGAAGAAGAACTCAACAGGTATAATGAAAAACAAGAACAGCAGCGGCAGCAGCAACAACAACAATAGTAGTTTCCAACAAAAAAAAAAGCTAAAATCAATCTTAAAAAGAGGACCTATGGAGAACCAGAATGGCCACATGGGTCAAAGGTCAGGCACTATGCGTGTGATGGGGCAACCAACTATGAGGACGCTTCAGGAGCTGCAAGAAAAGACATGTAACATTTCTAAGACAATAGCTTTGAAATGCATGGACATTCAAAGCACAACCATTCTCAAATGTGTGTCTATGTGTTCAGCAGCAGCAACAACAAATACCCCCAATAAAACAGCTCAAAGTGGCAAGTTAAGACATGTACTCTTGCAAAGTGTGATTTGCTTCAAGGTGAAATTAGGCAGGGAAGCGATGGTGTCACTTTTAAATTTCCAAACCTATAAAGATTAATTAGCTGAATGTGTCTCTCTCCCACAAACAAACACCAAAAAATTGATCAAGACCGTGTACTGCAGCAAATCCAAGCAGAATGCCGATAATGATTAATGTACCAGTGCGCATGCAAGAGTTAACCTGGTGATGGCTGCTAAACTGCAGGAGCTCCAGAACCATCTTACGAGTCAGTGTGCTTTGCAGTTGGCAGCGATTACTAACTGCAGACCTAGCTCTGAAGGCGTGGGGAACTGTGGCCCTCCAAATGCTATTGGACTACAACTCCCACCATTCCTAACTATTGGCTTTGCTGAATGGGGCTCATGAGAGTTATGAGTTCAGCAACTGCTGGAGGGCCACGGTTCCCCTGCCCTTGCTTTGCTAGTATCCAGCTGCTCAGTACAGGAGCCGGTTCAGTGTTCTTGGCTTGTGGAAACACCCCCCCCCCACAAAAAAAGCCCAAGGAAAGGACATTCAGCGTGTAGCCATATGGACAATTTTGGCTGATCACAGACTAGACTATCTCTCCTCCAGCTCACTTTTCTGGTGCAGAGAATCTTGGTAAGAACGAAAAACTGAGCTTTCAACTCCCAAACATAGCTAAGAAACTAGGCTTCTACACAGATGGCTCTTTAACAGCAATGTCTGTAGCTCTAAGCACATTTGGTAGCGAAACATCAATGCTAATTTCCTTTGGCTGCTTAGAAAATCTCAGACTCAAACTCAGAGCATTCCTATCCCTCCAATTCCCATTTCAATCACAGTTTGCTCGGTCACATGAGTAAAGTGCAAATCACATTTCCAGAACAATGGAGTGGAGACATCTTCCCTTTACAGGATGAAGCATATTTTTGTGAAAGTCACGCTTACCCAGACAAACCAACACAAACATGGAAGTGTGATGATCAGAACTTGCTGTTCCCCAGTCTAATCATATAGGTATGAAATATGAATAAGTATATCACTTTCCGCAAAGCATAATGCATAAAATGCATCCCAACAGTATAATATATCACAATGTAATTTGTATTTTATGCAGAGATGGCTCACAATTAGTACCTTAAAAAAAAATTCTAATTAATAACAGGTCCAAATAACTACCTATTTATCAACCGGGGGAGGAATCCCCACTCCCTCTTTTAAATACAGTTGTTTGTAACTTTGAATGCAATGGAAGCAACCTTTATCTGCTATTAACATGTAGGTTATGCTTCCGGTTCTCACCATCGGATTTCTAAATAAAGGAAGTTTTTACACTATGAAGGCGGGGGGGGGGGGGGGAAGCTTTGTAGAGTGTTCTCAAACATTTGTAGTTGACCACTGAATTAATACATCTTACATGTGTGAGAGGTCTGTACAACAGGAGGTAATGCAACTTGAACTGTGGTTGGAGCTATGCATACCTGAATGCTTTGTGTACTGAAATACTGCTTGTTGCTTCTCCTCTCCTAACTGGTGTCAGGAAGGGGCAGGTTCTAATGGAGGTACAACAGGTAGAACTTCTGGACCTCTGCTAAATGAAATACCCGACTGAGATATAGCTGTGGTGGGAAAGGCATTTGCAGGAGTTTTCAACACCGTCCTCCCATATGATGCTTCGTCATCTGCACTTTGCTGAGGGGAAGGAGGGGCCAGCACACAAGATAAGGCTGGTAAATATGCTGCCCTGAGCCTAGCTACATGGCACCTTTGAACCAAGTTGTTTCCTATGTCCCGGTTCGTCTCAAGATGCTAGCCCCTCTTTAGGCGTTTTAAATAGGTGTGCATGCGCCCCTCACACCACCTTCTCTCGATCTCATGTTTGGTGCCCAAAGATCTAAAGGGCAATTCTAACAGAGTTGAGCTGAATGCAGTGGAAATCCTCTCTCTGATAAGGAACTCCCACTGTACAGGATGCCCAGTCATGGGGAGAAGTCTAACTGCATTCCGCTCAACCCCTGCACTAACTATGTAAAGGAGAGGAGAGGGCAGGGCTGGTACACAGATGTGTTGGGAGTGGTCTGGGTTCTGTGCACCCTCATCCAGTTTGACCCCTCACATATTACTTTGAACACTGGAAGAGGCATTTGTTGAACTTCATTAATTTTGTTGCTGCCAACAAATGGAAGGTGATACTCCAAACTTTTTTTTATTTTAATGAACTGAATGACTCCTGACAAAATCAAAAGCAGTTTGGTCTGCACTGAGTTCAAATACTAGAGATGTTCTATGCAGGTAGAGGAATGTTATGATTCCTCAGACTGGCCTCCTTATTCAGCCAGGGTCAGGTTTCCCTACCATTATTTCTGAACTAAAAGAAACTCAAGTTGACTCCGCTCGTGTTTGCTCATGCTGCCAACTTCATTTTGTATTCCTTGCAAAGTTCTGCATCTTGCCAGAATGGTTCTCTGTGCTATGTTGCAGCTGAATGTTTTGCATATCACAACAAAATGTCACAGTAACTTTGCAACAAGTAACTCTGAATCATGCTATCTGTTGTGCAAAGTGAGCACATAAACCCCTGTAGGAAATAAATGGCCAGCAAGGACAGACTGTCCACTGAATGACGCTTGTAAGGTCACGGCCTCAGGATTGCTACTCTGAGTATAAACTGATTTTAAGAACTGCCTCATAGAATCAGTCCTGATCCAGCATTCAGTCTCCGCTGGAGCAGCATGGCATAGTCTGTGCCAACCATCACCTGTTGACTGTTCTCAAGATCACACAACCAGAGACATATTCTGCTGTCATGGCTCATAATCATCACCACACTATTAAAAAGTAAGATGACTTTGTTCTTTGGTCACCTGAAGCAGCCATTCCATTCTGCTACTAAGGGGGGAGAAAAAGGAGGCAGGCCCACCATCACCTGGCAGTAGCCATTATATATCAGTTTGTAGAAGAGGGAGGAACAGAAGGTTAGCAGGGCCACTCCACTGGTTCAGCTGAGAGATCAGCCACATTTGGCTCCTCTTCTCCTTGAACTGGCTTTGCTCATTATGGGAACACTCGCCTTTTATCCTCCTCTGCCACCTGAAGCAGACCTGGGTCAGTTTCATGGGCAAAGAGCTATAAATATATAACAAAATCCTGACATGTAAAAAGAAAGATAGTACATCTCACCATAGTGGAGCAGACTATCTTCCTAACTCATGAACATTTCTTGAAGCTGAATGTTGGAAGATTGAAGGCAGATAAAAGAAAGCACTTCCTTGCGCTGTGCAGAGTTGAACTATGGAACTTGCTCCAACAGGAAGCAGTGATGGCCACCAACTTGGATGGGTGAGAGAGCATTCATGCAGGGCAAGGCCATTGATGGCTATGTTCCACATCTTCTGTCAGAGGCATGATGCCTCGGAATACCAGTTGCTGGAAACTGCAGGTGGGCAGAGAGCTGTTGTGCTCGTGTCCAGCTTGCAGGCTCCCCACAGGCATCTGGTTGGCCACTGTGAAAACAGGATGTTGGACTAGACGGGCCACTGGCCTGATCCAGGAGACTCTTTGTATGTTCATGCTCACGGCAAGGATCAAGCAGCTGAAGCCAAACTTAAAAACAGAACTCCTCTAACTCTCTTGATGGTTAAGGGGGGGGGGGGGACCAAAACTACTACAAGCAAAAGGACACAGAGCTTGATCAATAGTACCAGAATAATTAAAGTCAATGGTGGCTTTAGTTATTAGATCACTCAGAACCAGGAATGTTGAAGCTGTTGGTTCCTGTAGTTTCAATTGCACTTCTGTTACTCTTTGAGAATAGGTTGTTGTAACCAAGACCTCATCTCAACACTCCCATGCATTTTGCATGCAGGCTCCTCTTCTTTTTAATATTATGGGGTGGTGGAGGACACAATGACTTTTTAGAAGTGGTTGAAAAACAAACAAACCATTTCTATCCAGGAACTTGAATGAATCATCATAAAGTTAACTTTAGCCAGTGCTATTTCTCTAGAAAAAGAGGTGCTGGAACTCATCATGAACGCCTCCCTTGTTCTCTTATAATGGCAATGGTGCCCACCTGAGAGGTGCCGGAACTGAGTTACGGCTGAAAAAAAGCCCTGACTTTAGCCAACATTACAGTAACTTATATAAATTTAGGATCCACAGCCATTGGGACCTCTTTATTTGTTTGGCTTTACATGCTGTCTATTTGAGTCCACCTGCTTAAGTAGTTCTATAATAGTAGAAAGGAAAAGTTCCTCAAGGACAAGGGTTTTCACTTCAGACTGCCTTTCAATTTTTATTTTTATTTTAAAAAACACACACACCAAATATCCTCACACAGCTTCATTAGGCTGCCCAGTCAGTTCATGTAGGTAGACTAACTGATATGGAAAAATCTGGGATACTGGCCTAGTACGTTTTTAATTTAATTTAAATTTTTTGTTTTGTTTTACATAGTTTTCTACATTTTAACTTTAACCATTTCAAACATTAAAATAAAAGGTTCTTACAAACCTTCAGACCTCCATCCCTCCCTCCATGGGTTCCATATTTAAAATAAAGTATTCTGCATCTTTTACCACTGGCCTAGTACATGTCAGAGGATAAAGTACTTTACTTCACCTATGCCAAAGGTGTGCATGTTACGGATGAAGCACAGGCAGAAAATGTATCAATTTATTTCCTGCCTTTTGGCCCTAAAAGGTACCTCTAAAAAGGCCTGTGCCTTTTTCCCATTAAAAAATGTTTAGGGGTACTCTCATTTTCCTACTCATATTGAAATACTGCCCCTCGATGAGGCCAAACTTAGATTCACAAAATGTTTAGGGGGTATGCGTACCCCTGCGTACCCCCAGGGGGGAAAAGCACTAAAAAAGGCTAACGGCAAAGCTTCCTGAAAAGAAGTTTTGTATTTTGTAACACATGTAATAATCAGATCCATCACCAAGAGAACAATCAATTAGTGTGATCTATGCTAATTGATTCAGTTCTGCAGCTGTCTGCTCAGGGCTGGGTTATTAACAAACAGGGTGAAAACAGGAGCATTTCCCTCTTTCTTCCGAGTGGAAGGAAATAGGACATATGTTCTTTAGCTACCTTCTGAGCACTTGGCAAGCCATAGTTCCTATCGAATCTTACCTCATCTTTCTTGAAATGCACCGGGAATCCTTTCACATGGTCTACAATAAGCAAACCATAGAGATATGGACACACCACCCACCCCTTTCCATGTACTCATGAGCTCTTCCTTTTCTAAACCAATCAGCCTTCATGAACACAGCATTTTGGGACTGGTGACTTTAAACACTGTAGAACTTTCCACCAGGTATTAAGAGAAAGAAGGAGAGAGAGAGAGAGAGAGATGTAGCTTTAAAGAGTAGCAGAAATCAAGTAGGAAACTGCATAGGTAGTCCAAAAAGGAAAAGGATAGTTTTTGATGCAGTTGTTATAGAACAAGAAACCATGCTATCCACGCAGATGATACGTTTTCTTTTTCCTATCAAGCCCTCTTCAATCAGATAAAAATTAAGAAGTACTATTTTGTGTACTGTTGGCACACTGCCACTGTTGGCAGCTTCTTTTGTTGAATGTGATGCATATAACCTGAGCATATTCTTTTTAATAAACTATTACATGGATGCACATATAGATAAGTAAATGGCAACAGCTGCACTTCTTCAGAAACTCTGGTGTAGGCATAAAAATAAAAATGTCAATGCTGGCTACGTGCAAAATGTAAATGATTAGGAAAATTCTCCTCCTTGAAACATTGGTCAAAAAGAAAGGAGATTAAAGCAAGCAAATAAATAAATAAATGCTGGAGAGCAATAAATATTGGACAGCACCTCTTAACATGGGAAAACAAAAAAATGTATTATTCTAAATCAGCTTTCCCCAACCTGGTGCCCTCCAGACTTTTGTTTGGGCCTCTGGCTCCCATCAGCCTCAGGTAGCATGGCCAACAGTCAGGTGTGATGGGAGTTGTAGTTCAAAACATTTGGAGAACAGCAGATTGGGGAAGGCTACTCTGGAAGCATAGACACGTTTTTGTGTGTGTGTGTGTGTTTGTGTGTGTGTTTTAAAATAACCTTTCTGGACAATATATGTATATTATTTATAGTACAGGAAAGCACATAAATGACTTCCCCAAATAAATGAGGAAAAATTAGTAACTACTGTTTTATGTAAATATTATTTTGTATACCATCTTTTCACACCTGCCATTTCTTTGTGCAGGAAAAGTTAATGCGCTCTTTGACACACCTCGTTATTGGTTTACCATAAACACACCAATCTGGGTCACTTTGCTCCTTCTTGCTTTCACTTGGAGAAAAAAAAGCCATGATCCCTGGGTTTAAGAGCTACATTTGAACTAGGAATTGTGGTTTCTTTCACTCCCAACAAACCATGGGAGACCATTTGTTCTTGGATCAACTATATATATATTTTGTAGCAAACCATAATCCCTGGTTTGGACATAATGCTAAGACAGGGTTCATGCCCAGAAAGGTCCATTCATAGGAAATCATTTATGGGTTGTTGCAATACGTGAACTGGACCAATGCCTGCATTTGTAGAAATCCAATTTCTGAACAACTAAGCCACCTACTTTTGTGCACACAGGCAAAGTCTATTCCAATGTAGAAGCAGAACACAAAGTTTAGCTTCAATAAAGGACTTAAGTCTGGCTTGGAAGTCTAACTAAAACAGAAGACCCACAGAAGTCTCTGTGAACCAGCAGCACACTGACATAAACTAAAAGGCTGTGGATTTCACACAGATTACATGACATGCTACAGAGTGCTAATACAAGCTCCCGGTTTTAGATGACTGAGATCCCACCCCTAATAATAGCTCAGTGTTGACTACAAGAGAGTCCTCCAAATCAAGAGCATCTATGCTATGCTTCATCTGTATGGTGACAGAACATATTATATTTGCACCCCTATTTTTTTTAAGAAAAGGAATGAGATGTTTGCATAGAAGAGGAGGGCTGATCTATCATTCTCGGAAGTGCCTAAGGACTCAACAGCACCAGCAGACTTTATCAGTCCTACCTGATAATATTAGCCTTGATACAGAACCAAACAAAATCTTGAAACTGATGGTGCTAAGCCTGCTACCTGAGACCTTCTCCTGATCTGAATAAGAGTCAGGTGCTAACTGCCTAATCTGAAGCATGTTTATTTCACAGTAATTTCCATTGAGTGCACTAAGGCTTATTACCAAGTAAAGGTGCACAAGATTGTAGCCTAAGCCTTCCAGAACCCTTCAAGGGCAAATGCTGCTTTCAATTTATCCCTGAATAGCTCAGTTGATAGAGCATGAGACTCTTAATTTCAGGGTCATGGCTTCAAGCCCTAAGTTGAGTGAAAGGTTCCTGCATTGCAGGGCATTGGACTAGATGACCCTCATGGTCCCTTCCAACTCTACAATTCTATGAATTCTATGAAATTATGATTAGAGTAGGAGAAAAATAATATCAGCAGGAACACTTCCTGTTGAAAGCAAGACAGAGACATTTGCCCATCTCTATATTTAGCTGTGGCTGATAACGAAATTACCCCTCCCCTCTGCTGTCCCCCTAATAAGAGCATCAAACTTTCTGGGTACCCAAATATGGGAGTCATAATTCAGTCCTGCAAGGAGGAGAAAGACAAAAAGTTGCAATAGAGTAGGAGATAAAAACAAACAAACAGAAAAAAGAACCAGAAAGAACTAAAAGTTAAAAGATGCAAGAGCTTAAAAAAAGTTGTATATAATATATAAACAGAATGGCTTTTTCCCGCACTTCCTCCCAATTCTCAAGACAAGAAACCATGAATCAAGTTATGGGTTAAAAGAAAAGGGAAAGAGAACAGGTTTGGTTAGGTCTGTGCGAGTGCCCTTTGGTGGTTATTAGGAAGTCATGCATTGAATAGACTATCACTCACTGCCCGCAGGAGGAGATGCAGCAGCAACAGCAGCAGCAGCAGCAGAAGTGGTGGGAGTGGAATTGACGGAGGAAAGAGCTACATGGGTTGGGCTAGAAACATTTTTTACATCGTGGTGTTGGCTCACGATGGAAGGCTGTCTCCTGAGGGCTCCCTGTAAAGAGGAGGCGCCGGTCTGGAATGTGTAAACTACGTCCATCTGCAAAGAATCAGAGAGTAAGATAGCGTTGTCCCACATTCAAAAGAGGAAAAGGAACTGGGAGAGTTGGAAGGGGAAACCGGGCAGACAAAGGATACAGATACAAACAGTAAGGAACCAAAGTGGAAGGGGAAAGAGGAAAAACCCAAGACATCCCCGTAAACAGTTTCAGCAGTTCATCCAAAACGTAGAGCCCCTCAGCCAAGAGCTCCCAGCCATCTCCTTTCTCTCCCCCAATTATTCCTGTGTTTGCAGCAGGTGCAGTATTTTAGGGTCCAACTACGTGTTATGTGCAAATGCATATAATGAAACTTAGCAGGTCTACATCTTGGTTGCTGTGGAGTGTCGAGATGGGGCAATGTGTAGTGGAGAAGTTGCAGGAGGGAAGCCTAACTCCTACTTTTATTCTGGTGTTTATATTCCATCTGTTGGTTTTGTTGTTGTTTTTAAGCCTGGTTCCTGTAGCCTGCCCTGGAATTGTTATTATTTACATGGATGAGCAGCGTATAAATTTGTTAGGTAAGTATTAAAAAACCTCTTCCCTGGCCTCTTACTGTCCTGCCTCAGTTCATCCCAAAGTGACTTACCCACCCCCTCTCCAGAGCTCCAGATACACATTTTGCAAAGGATAAATGTGCATCTGCAGAGTAAGAATATTTATACACACCACCACACCACAACTCTGCTACAAATCACTATTCCTAGGTGTTGCCCGAGTTTCATCACATGTATTTGACTATAACAGGTATGGGGCACCTCTGATGAACTACGACTCCCATGACTCTGACCACTGGCCATGTTGGCTGGGGCTGATGGGAGTCCAATAACATTGGCAAGACCACAAGTTTACCACCTCTGGTGTTGTCAAACCACTTCTGATTTTAAACGTGTAGGTGAGACGGCAGGTGGTGGGAATCTGATATAAAGGCAGCGGGAAGAATGAGCATGAAGGCCGAAGTCTGAATGATCCAAAAGTGCAGCCTGCACATTGACATGTGTGGTGGGTTCTAAATGTCATCAAGGGACACTAAGGGCCAATGGCAGAAAACTCTAACCAGGAGTGGTGTGTGCCAGCCAGGCTTATTGCCAAAGTCCAGGCCCTGAATCAGAGTGGGTCATTTCGTTTGGCCAACATTAGGAAACAAGTCACATAACAACCAAGCTGGAATTAATTGCAGCAGCAGCTTGTCCATTCATCCCAAAGCAGAAAGGGCACAGCAGCATGCAGAGGTATCACAAGAGCAGAAAGTGTTCTTTGTATCATTCCTGGTTTTGGAAAGGGAAGGGCAGAAAAAGCTGCTGCACTGGTACAACTTCCGGTTGCTCTAAGCACTGGCAAGTAACTCTATCTCAGCTGGAAATGCCTTTTGCTCAGAAGGGAAGGACTGTGGCTATTGTATCCTGGATGCAGACTGTTTCAGTGGTTAATCATGCAAGCAGTAAAAAGAATCCCCACTGTTTTCCCAAAGGAAGACAGATATAGGAGAATCTGCATTACCAGGAGCTCTGGTTTCCAGGTTCAAGGCTGGTTTGCTTAGATCTACATTACATATCACACATTAAAAAAAACCCCACAACCACTCAAGGTGTCTCACGTTTGCATAGTGCTGGCTGCAGCAGGCAGCGTTGTCCATTCAGTGAACATGCAAAGCTCCATCAGTGAAACAGCTCTTTCACACACTGGACCTGGTCACTTCTTCCTTATTGGCTTGATGAAGGTTTCTTACAGTTCAGGAAACTTTGCAATACCATATTATGTCTGGTTGTACCTACCATCATCTGCCATGTCTGGAGTACAGAGAGGAGCACATCTGATACTGAACGGCTCTCCCTCTGAAGACTTTGTTGTGGACCAGCACAGGCAACTAAACACAGACACTTTTCCTCAAGTGATGCGCAACTCTGACCCAGGATGGGTCTTTGCATTCCTTGGAACTCACAGTGAAACATCCGAGGCAGTGAGTGACATGCAACAGTGACCTTGCCCATCTGATACAAGACAGCATCAGAACTTTAAACAACTAGATGCTGCATCAAACTGTAGGCCCACATGCAGCCTTTGGCAAACTCAGTAGGTTCGGTCTTCATTTCATCCTTTGCATGTGACTTGGGTGTGCGGATCAAAGCAATATTTTTAAAACAATGCACAGTACAAAGAACCACATTCCATGTGGTCACAGATCACAATGGTAAAATACATGTAAAATATAACTCATATCCAGGTCTCATGCAGACATTCACCCAAGATCATTTTGCCTCCTTCAAGGGCTTGGTTTCCTATCATGGAGGCAAGCAACTGGACAAATAGCAAATTTCTGTGACTTTTCAAGGCATACAATGAAAAGGAAAGGGCTGAGCATTAACTTAGGACCTCCATCCCACAAAGCTCAGTCCTCAACTTGCCCTCTGTCCCTTCCTCCTTTGGCTCTATCTTCGCCATCAATCTCTCCTGCTTACTGGGATACACCATACACTAGATTTGGCTTTTAAATACTAGTGCATCCCCTGGCAGGCAGAAGGAAGAAAACGGTGAAATTAGTGTCGCCTCATCTGTATTTATTAAATATATATCTCACCCTTCTTCCCAAAGGAGCCCAGGGTAGTGATTTATAAAAATTATGTGACACTATATCAGCATCTCTAGTATAATGGTAATAACTATCATGCAACAGTGAGTTGTCATCAGTGGTTAGGAAGGCCCCAGAAATAAACTCTCATCACTGAACTCAGAGTAATGACAAAAAAAAATCCCATCTGCCCTATATATTTATAGCAATATCATACCATTAAAAAAAAATATTGTGGGGGGGGGGGGTTATTGTTATTGTTTGTTATTATGGTATGTATTTTGTGTTTTTATATTGCAACTGTGGTTTGTGAAGGGTGTGAGCATTGTTAGGAGACTCCTATTACCTCAACAGAGCTACAATATTCAGAGAGGTATTACAGTCAATCCATTATCCTGTGAAACTCTGCGAACTGTAGCTCTCTGAGGAGAATAAGGGTCTTCGAACAACCCTCGGCACCCTTAACGAAACACAGTTCCCAGAATTCTTTGGGGAAGGCCATGGCTGTTTAAAGTGGAATGATACTGATTTAAATGGAGGGGTCTAAGACTGGTGATGATTGCTGGTTGCATGAGGTTGCTACATTAGGATAGTGCAAGGCCTTGAGATGACTAATTACCCCAATATGCAAAAACAGCCCAAAAAGTGAGGTCAGAGCCATTTTATTTGAAAGACAGAGTGGAGCTAACCTTCCTTATATTCTTCTTAAAAGAATATCTTAAAGCAACAATCTAGGCCGGGTTATACAAGCTCAAGAAGATGGATGTTGCTGCTGGTATTTTTTAATAATCAGCCAGTCCTTACACCTTAAGGTGATGTACTGTGGATGCAACCTTTGCTAGACATGAAACTGCAGCTGACTTCTGTTCTGTGAATGCCACTTCCTTGAGAAGAATCCAGAATCTAAGAATGTGCTTGGAGTCACAGTGTCTGTGCAACTATTGTAACCTTGTTTTCGGTGAATAGTTGTCAAAGCACATTTTATAACTTATGAAGAAAAGGTTCTGGAACTTGGAAAGCCAATGCAAGTTCTTGCAATATCATGGTCTCTGTGTGTATATATCTGCAAGGAATGGTTAATGTTAACTTCATCTTCATCTGGAATCTTCAGGGGGACCTGCCCCTGAATGAAGTGGCTGAATTTATTTTTACCATCAGAAATATCTGCAGCCTGGTCTGTGTTTGTTCCTCCAGAAGGAGGAAACTCTCTGCTGTGCTGTCAGCCTAAGTCCATGAACATTCCCCTTGATTTCACAAGGGCCTGCTCTTCCCTTTTGTGGAATCCTCCACAAGTAATGCCTTTATCTAGGTTCACTTTTAAGGGCCATGGCAAAAGCGGCAAAGGATTTAGTATAAATCAACATCAAAATGGATTGTCCTTTTTCAAATATTTAGTGGGGCTGCAAAGATCTGGAGGCAAACTGTGGGACCCTGAGCAATGACCACATGCATAGCTCAGCAGGACTGCTATTTTTGTTTGCAAAGAATTGCATCACAGAGGCGGGGAGAGAAGGTTGGCATCAAATGCTCCATCTTTTCCTGTGCATGCAGAGACTTGCCTTGGAAGCAAGCACCGATGCTTAGAAAAAGGCCAGGTGAGTGCATCTGCTCAGCTGCATGTACATCAACACCACTAGCTCAGGCCATTGATTCCCAACTCTTCCAACAGTGTGAATGGCACATCCCTTTCCATGGCATGCAGCCCTGATTTCACTGGGATGGGCTCTGATTATGGCAGGAGAGGACACAGCTATGAGTCGCCAATGGAGGCAGTCAAAAGTCCCTAGCAGAGGAGAAATGAAAACTGTACCTGAGTCTGTATTCTGTTGAGACCCCGGAACCAGAGAATCTGTCCTCGCCGCAGCTCCATTTCAGCATGGTCGATTTCATCTAGACCCTCAGTGAACTCCTCATCATTAATATCCTCCTTGTTAATGCCATGGCCTGCCTCCTTCAGGAACTTCAGCTGATTGGTTGGAATGCTGCTGATCAACTAGAGACATACAGGACACTCAAGGTTAATTCCTCCCTGCTTTGTACAATTTTGGGTCTCAAAAAAACCAGACGCGGGTTGATAGACCCCCCTATGCAGGGATGTTTTAACTTTTCAAATCTGGCAATGGGCCGTGAGATGTTTGGGGTTGTGGGGGTTCTTAACTCTGGGGGGACTTTGAAACATGTTTTTAAATACCACATGGAGTTTATTGTGAACTATGGAAAAGGGGCTGATTGGTCGAGAAGGGACAAAAATACTGCCAAGTTGGAGTTTCCACGAGTGAAAGGAGCAGGAGACAAAGTAAAGTACAGGTATAAATATGAAGAAGATCTGCGGAAGGGACATGGAAGAGACTTAAGGGCCTCGGACATAAGATTACCAGGTTAATGAGCTAAATGGATGGGATAGAAAGGACTGACAAAACCCGGGACCAGGGAAGAGACGCTGGATGAAGATTGGAAGAAAGTTTTAAATTTTTTTATTAGGATTGTTTTATAAAATTGATGAATGTTAGAAAAATGTTGGAACGAAATTATTTGGCTTTAGCAGAAATGTTAAAAGAATTATGTAAGAATATGTTATGGTTATGAGAAATTGGTATAAATAAGATCTAAGTTTTAAGTTTTAGGGTCTTTTATAGCAAGATAAGGTTAAAATAGATTAAGGTAATTTAATGACAGAATACTATGAAAAATGGAAAGGATTTGCTGTGATAATTAACAACTAGAATACAAAAAAGGGAGGAGTGAGGAGGTCGATGAAATAAGGTAATGACAGTTAAGGATTTGGGAATATTGGATTTGTTTTTAAATTTTTGTGGTCTATTTTTGCTTTTTGATTGTGATCTGTTATGTGTTTTGTTGTTGTTTTTTGATTTTGATTTTTATCAGTTTGTATTGTTTGATTGTGCTTTGTTTTTCTTTTCTTTTGTTTCTTTATTTTTTCCCCTTTTTCTCTCTCTTTGCTTTTCCTGTAGTTTTTAAAATTCTTAATAAATATAATTTTTTAAAAAAAACAAAAAAACCAGACGCTTATCTGGTCGGCACCATAACTCTGGACAATTTTTTCATGCAATTGGGTCATGCCATCCCAAGCAGCGCTAAGCACTATCATGGCATTAAAAAAATAAAAATCTATTGCTTTATTTAATTAATTTATGTTTAATCTTTTGGACAGCTTCAGGACCTCAGCCTGGCTCACAGAATAAACAACATTTTTCATACAGCCTGTGCAATTGACAAAATGACTCTTCACATGGGTGCAATTGCATTTGAAAGGACCTCACTTTCAGAGGAAGGAAACCAGGGAGAAAGGAAGAACAACAGCAGTTTGCTTGAGAGAAATAGAGGGTGAGAATGTAAAGCTGGTTGCAAAAAGGAGTAGACAACATTTCTTTCCCAAGGAAGGAATTCCTTCCCAATGACAGAATTAGAGTTACTAATGTAGATGACTTATTCTCAATGAAAACTCCCCATGGCAATAGAAGTGACAATCATACCTCCTTAATTCAACTCAGTTCTGTGGCAGCACAGAACTGACCATTCTCTGCTTTAAAGCCTGGGTCTTGAATTTAGACATCTAAATCAGGACTGGGAAAACCTGTGGCTCTCTACTTGTTGTTGGACTCCAACTCCCATCAGTCCCAGCCAGAACGGTCAATGAAAGAGGCGGACTTAACAACATCTGGAAAGCCACAGGTTCCCTATCCTTGATCTAGGCTTAAAGACTGCTATGCTTTTGGAGGTCTTGCCTTCATAAAGCACTTTGGACTATTAACAGCATCACCAAATTTTGCACCCACATAGCTGCAAAGTGTGTGTGTGTGTGTGTGTGTGTGTGTGTGTACTATAACTCAGAGGTATGGTGGGTGCTTAGCCTTCCTTTAACAACATGGCCATATCTTGTTCAGGCTCACCTGTCCCCAAAGCAGCTCTCCGACACCAATGAAAACACACCAGAACCATTGGCTCAAGGTGAGTCCAGAACAGCTGAAGGGCTTCCCACCAAATTCTACAATGATGATCTGTGGCATAAGAGGAAAAAGAGCATAGTCAGATCAGCTTTGGTTAAAAAAAAAAAGAACCATGGAGGTACAGAAAGAATTGTTACCTTTACATTTTCTTCAGGTAACTCATGGCATGTTACTAGACAAAAACATACAACAACTTGCATGTCACGTTCTAGTTAGCTACATTTGTGCAGGGTGTGCTTTGGACAAAGGACAGAAGGTGGCTTCAAGTCATTTTTCAGACCTACTCAAGGGACCGCCCCTTTCCTCCCATTCTTGCATCATATAAGAAAAGTGCTTATTCACATCATAAAACTGGAAAAGGAACTTTCGCCAGTGCATTGGTGATACCTCACACGTAAGGTGAGCTCTTCTGTGTAAATACCACGTCTACAGCATGGGGCCATTTCTATGCCCGTTTCTATGAGAGTCATGCCTGAATGCATCAACAGAGTTTGTTAAGTACCACAAAAATTAGCCTCATCACCGGTTTGAGTGGCATGTTACCAGAGCGCCATAACATGGACCCACACAATCAGATCCAAGCTTCAATGTGTATTCTTGCCCTGATGTGCATAATGAAAGCCAGCAGACTAGCCATGAGAGTTTTCTTCCGTGTGATTCCACTATAAGGCATTGGAAGGGAAGACATCTGTACCATGTGTCCAGGTATTTCTCAATCGGATTGGTTCAGAGAGGTGAAGGCTGCTGGAGGATGTAGCTGTGGGCTCAAGAGCCTCAAAATGTGCCTTGTAGCATCTGCATTGGGGGCCCCAGCCACTTCAGTCCATTTCAGAAACTCATCTAAGTCCAAAAGCAAGAGTTCCTCAGATGTGAGAGGTGTAACTGGGGCATCTGCCTTGGGTGTAGCCAAGCCATGCATTACATCAGCTGATACATGGTAGAACTTGTTGCAAAAATGATGACAAGATTTTGGCTTAGATGGTTTGGCCTATTCCCTGTGAATGATGTCACACAAGTTTGCGGGGAAATGGAACTGCCTGAGCCGAAGGTGGAGCTGCAGGAAAAGCTGAGCTAATACCATATGGCTCAGCTACTGTAGTGGACTGGTCTCTATGTGGAAAGGAGAGAGAGAGACGAAGGGGTCCCACAGCCTTTGGCAGGGAAACTGCCCTGAGGGATGTCTGCACTGGGCTGGACTTCCCTTGACTCTAACCCTTGGGATCCCTGTCCTCCCTGACATAACTGTACAAAACCTTTGAAGAGGTGCCCTGGGGGAAAGACCTCTGACAACTCAGAGGGACCCCCCTGCTCCCAGTGTCTGGGCTGAAGCAACATTCCTGTTGGCTAGTGCCTTCAGGGGGTGAGGTCTATGTGGGCTGAACACACTAAAATATAACTGTCTGCTCTGTGGGAATAAAGCAGAGGTATCCTGAGAGAAGCAATTCCTCTCCACTCACGAGGGAGCCAATCTATCTGACTCTGAATACCAGTTCCTGGGAATCACAAGTAGGGTGAATGCTGCTGCACTCATGGGCTTTCCCATAGGTATCTGATTGGCCACTGTGAGAACAGGATGGCCTGAGCCACCAGGGCTCTTATGTTCTTATGACTGAAAGAGGACTCTTTTTCTCTGCTTTGCCTACTGATGCTGCCTCCTCCTCCACCCCTTGGGTTCTTAGAAAGGTGAAAACCTCCAAGGCTGCAGACCTTGCACCTCTGGAGATGACCTGGAGACTGTCTTTCTGGTTCCAGAGAAGAGATCTTTCTTCATGCTAGCTGTCCTCCTTCCCACGAGTAGAGAACTCTTGTATCCAATCATCTTATTTCTGTTTTCCCACGCACTTGCAAGGTAGGCCTGTCTTGTCAGATCACTGACTCCTCAATATACAATTTATCTTCTGGATGGATTGCCCATAGAAGGCCTTACTGTGGTCAGCCTCACAAAAAGCTATATGGTGTTTGGTCAAGGAGCATGCTTCAGACAACAACTTCCGACAGTGTTCCCTTTCATAGTCCCCTCCGCCTCCAGTTTTCTCTCTCCATTTCCTCATGATCCCCTTCCCGCCTGCCTCTTAGCCAATATAATTTACCTGGGCGACAAAGGTTCCTAGCACCACTGAGCAGAAGATGGGGTTCCGGAAAATGGCCTCAAAGACATTCCGCTCACCGTGGATCTTGCGAGCATTGATCTCATTGAAAAGTTGCATCATGACAAAAGTGTTGAAGACGATGGTGTAGTGTTCAGTGGGTGGGGAGTGGAGGGGGACGTTCCGGCCACTGTCAATATCAAAAAATTTCTCACCTAGCAGAAGAAGAGTTTGAAGAGAAAATGATAAGAATAACAACAAACCTTCCCCTACACACAGACACCAGAGATTATGATGTGATTATACAACACAGTAGAGGACACAATCCCCAAACCAGGGTTAACTGCAAACATATCTTGCGTGCCATTAAGCAACTCATTCTCTGAACAGCACAGGCTCGTTCTTCCAGCACACAAAGTAGCTTCCTGAGAATTCAAGGATAATGCACAACTTGCAGCAAGGCTCCCTAGGTAGAAATACACAAGCAACAGAAAGACCCAAAATATGAAAATATGCTATGCTGTACTGAAGAACCATATACAGAAGGGAATAAACACTGATATACATAAGACAAAAAGCAATATACACACCCAATGGAACACTGTTTTGCCTAATATTAGACTGTTTTAATGGCCAATAAAGGATCTTGTTGATGCACATGAAGAATTTGGATTCATTCCCTAAGAAGACGGTTGAAAATATTTCTTCCCAAGGACTCAACATTGCTAGGATATGTTTGAAAAAGACTCATTTGGCAAAGCAGGCTAATATCGGGTGTTCCATCAAGAATGTGTATTGCTTATTGTCTTGTGTGTATCCATTTTCACTTTGTTCTCTATAGGCTTGTTCGGTACATTTTCATATTTGGGGACTTTCTGTTGCTTGTGTATTTGTGTTTTCCTGAGAATTTCACCTTTCATTTAAAAACAAGTCCAAAATCCAAGCTAGGCTTCTAGCCCTCATGAGTGTGGGACAAATATAATGTGACATTAGTGTCTCAGGAAAACAGGGTATCAAAAGATAGGGACTGCCCATCTGTAGAAGCAACCGTGGGGTGGCACCATTCCGAGAGAGCCTGCTGCAATTCTGCAAACACCCTGCAGAGAGCTGTTCCCTGCAGTTACAAAGGAAGTGCACAGAGGCAACACAGTAGCTCATTGGCTGTGTATGCCTAGGGACATGCTCTTCAGCCTTCTTAAACTCCACCAGCCAACTGGAACATAGACACTAATCATGGAACTAAGAAACTGCATCAAACCATAGTTCAAAATAAACTATGGTTCAATGTGCATGGGCTCGCTGCTCAAACCATGAGCATAGGTTTAGATGACATGACAACCAAGACTCTGGCTTGTTTTTTTCTGTACCGCAGCAGGAGCGAGGGAAGGAGCGTGGAGGGAATAGTTTCTTTTAAATTATGGTTTAATATGAGGTACATATCAGGCCAGTGAATCCAGAAAGTGAGACGTCTATCCTTGTCTTGATTCCCTGTCCTTCCACATTACTTGTACTTGCCAAAGTCTGCATTCTGCAAAGTCTCAGATATTGGCAACAGGATGATACAAACCAGACCCATGCACACAAAAAGGATGGTGCAATTTGCATTAATGTCTTCTCAGGGCAGACTGAGGGTTGTATTTGGAATGAGGATTGTCAGTCCTAGATAAGGAGCTGCTGGAAAATTAGACAGCTCCCTTTATGAGACTGAAGCCAAAAGAAGTCCAATTAACTTGTACTTGAACCTGTCCAAATTTAAATACATCACTTGAAGGAAAAACCAATGTAAAACAGCTTTTAAAAGGCAAAAGAAAAGCTAAATTGTGTTGATGAAAGGCATAATTTCCTAGATTAAAGCTCTTCCCTTGGCCAAGGATTAAATGTATTGGTCATATAGTCTCCATAGAGACTCTCTTTTCCTGACAGACTGTGTCAAAGCTGCACAACAGCCAGAAATTCAGCACAGGCAATGGTCTTCATTATGACTTTTCCATGGAATTTCTGCCTCTGAACCCTGCAAGATCATACATAGAAGATGTTCCTGGCACTGGTGTACAAAGGGGGGCGGGAGAGCGCGCCACACCGGGTACCATTTGGGGGGAAGGGTGTCATCCCAGCCACCCCCCGGGATGCGTGCTGCACCATCTTGGGATATGTGCTACGCCCTTACGGACAACGCGCCATGCCCCTGCCTGTTCTCCACTCCGGGGGCTGCAGCATGTTGCTCCGCCACTGGCTCCTCTCTACATCATAGATGGGAGAGTAGCCAGCTATTAGAATCAGCTGCATGAGCAGTTTCATTTTATTGAAAGAGAAGCCTTGTTTGAAAACTTTCCTGTATGCTAAGCCACTCAACCAATGGCTACCATAGAATTATTATAAATGATAACTGCCAGCTAAGTTGAAGGCCCACAATTTTTTTGTGGAGGGCAGAAGGGAAGTATGGGTAGATATAGGGAAAGGAGAACCTAGATTTCCAAGACCCAACCTAATGGTTTCATGTCTTGCTAAAGCAGCCTTTCTCAACCTGTGGGTCCCTAGATGTTGTTGAACTACAACTCCCATCACCCCTAGCTAGCAAGGCCAGAGCTCAGGGATGATGGGAGTTGTAGTCCAAGAACATCTGGGGACCCACAGGTTGAGAACCGCTGTGCTAAAGGCTGCAAGTTCCATCTTTGACTCTCACCAGCAAAGAGCAGTGTGAAAATAATGGTGAGCTGGTACACAGCATGCCCCAGGATGTTCTTCATCATGGTGCGGGAAATGAGTGGCTTGTTGCGGCCATATGGCTTGCGCAAGAGCAAGGATTCGGTTGGGGGTTCTGTGGCAAGGGCTAACGAAGCAAAGGTATCCATGATCAAGTTGACCCACAACATCTGGACGGCCTTCAGAGGAGAGTCCTGCAAAGGGAGAAGCATCCATCAGAAAAGAGTGCAATTCATTTCTGGTCCAAGACTATGCCTCCCCAATCCCCCAGCTGCTCACCTGGAGCTGACATGCAACAAGTTCAAACTCTTAACCCACTAGTATAATCATCCAGGGATGGTCAAGTTGGAAGCCCAGGAATACTAATGCTACAACTATAGTGTTAAACTACTAAATATTTAGTGCAGAGTGGGGGGTTAGCTTAGAGAGCACATGCATCTTGAGGGGTTGGACTCAATGACTCTTGTGGTCCCTTCCAACTCTACAATTCTATGATCTATAATCTTCTCCCAAATAACTTTTGTGCATCCTTAAAGCTCCAACTCCTATTTTCAGAACACCAACTTGCATTTAATTAATAAAAAATAATATATATGCAGTCTTCATTGTTGCAGAGATGCTTCAATAGGCAATGACAGCGATTTTTCCAAGTGCTTCCATGCTGCAATAATCTCTACAAATGTATGGAGCTGAGGATGGTCCTCCAGATGTTGCAGGACTCCAACTGCCATTAGTCCCAGGCAGCATGGCCAATGTTCAGGGATGATGGGAGTTGTAGTCCATCAACATCTGTAGGCTGCAGTTTCTCCATCCCTTGGTACAGAGGACAGGCCATTGCTAGCTATGAGATGCAATAGCCATCTAGATCTTCCGTTTTATGGGTCATTATACCTCTGATTACCAGAAGCTGATGACAAACAAGGGATTGCTCTCTTCATCAGCTTTGAGACCTGCCAGGAGCAGTTGGCCACTGCTAGAAATCCTAGATGGATCTTTGGGCTGGATCCAACAAGGAAATGGCTACCTTTGAAATCCAGCCCAATCATCTCTGTAACACAGGTCTTTACACGCTGCCCTGCATCAAGACCAGACACTGTGAAATTCAAAGCTCCAAAACAAAAGAGGCCCAGCAGAGCTAGGAATGGCATTCAGAATGGCTAGCTTCAAGACACCTCAATTGTTCCAAACATTAAGCTATAGATAAAACCCCTCCCCGTTTGACTGATGTTACCTGCGTGATACAAGCGCCCGTGAAAGCCACAATCACAGCCACTACGTTGACCGTAAGTTGGAACTGCAGAAATTTGGAGATGCTGTCATACACGTTGCGGCCCCACATCACTGCCTTGACTATGCTTGTAAAGTTGTCATCTGTCAGGATGATATCCGAGGCCTCTTTAGCCACATCTGTGCCAGCAATGCCCTGAGGGAGAGAAAATGAGGAGGAGGAGATCAAGCTGGCAATAGGTCGTCGTTCTGCTGCTACGACTGGTTCTCCACAGAGATAGGCTTGCGCTCAAAATGGCAGGCACCTTCCAGTTTCAGATGAGGACCACGAGATGGCAGGAGGAATTAGATGGCTAATCCCATAATCCCCTCCCAAAAAAACATGAATGAGTTAACTGATTGGCATATAGGAAATACAAGGCCCTTTGAGACATAAAATACTCCCTCTTTCTGAAGTTCAGAGTTGAGTGTCAGCTCTTATGTATCAAAAATGGGACCATCCATGCAGAAGAGGAAGGCCTCAGAGAACCTCACAATTTGCAGGGTGTGGGTGTGTGTGTGTGTGTCTATATATATATATATATATATATATATATATATATATATAACACCTGCTAAGTTTAAGGGAGGGAAGGCTTGAAACAGCCCACTGAGGACTGAGCAATGGGCATATAATTCTATTACAGGCAGGGAGGCACACAAAACTGGGTGGCAGGGGGGGAAATGGTGGATCATAGAGGAGGGTATGGAACATGGCAACATTTTGCTGCAGATTCCACTGGTGATTTTGATTGTCCCCCTTTGCAACACCAAAAGTGTGGTAGAAACCTAGGCAGTAACTCTCTGCTCAGACTCCTCCTGCACCTCAGTGAAGAACCATGGCAGCAGATCAAGAAGGCAATTAGGCTTATTGCAAAACTCCATTACAGACACACGGTGGCAGTCAGTTACTACAGAATCTGCCGCTGCCAGAACAATCCCAGCAAGCTTCAGACGTATTAAGCAGGTATCCTGTGGTGACCAATTTTTCCTAATGCTTGCCTGCTGTGTCCTACTGAGCCCAGGGATTGTGAGATTCTGTCCTGAGCTGTAACATTCCTGACTTCTGCAAAGTGCAAAAACTGAAACAGAAAATAGAGCAGAATAAAAACAGAGCTTTAACACACACCGCTTATCAGCTCCATTATGGCAAGACACACACAAGCAAATCACTAACCCCACATGCTGCTGCATTTGGTTTCCAACACACCAATTAGTCCATACCATAGCAAATCCCACGTCTGCTTTCTTCAAGGCTGGGCCGTCATTGGTGCCATCCCCAGTCACAGCCACCACCTGCCTCCGTTCTCCAACAGTACTGTCAATAATTCCTGAAAGATGGTAGGAACGTCAGTAGAGGGCAGGCACAGAGAGACCCAAACTGGCAGCAAAGCCTCCAGCGGCAATGCAATGGGTCATTTTCCAAAAGCAATTCAGGTTGTGGTGGTTACAGCTTAGGGCCAATGATACCAAAAGGGCAGCCTCTTCCCATATGAGGCTATCCACCAAAGATCACCGGGGAGACCCTTTCACACATGCCACTAAGTATAGTTGGCAAGGATATATTTTATTTTGGGGCGCCTAGACTGTGGAACTCTCTGCCTCCCGAAGCTTTGTGCAGCTTCCCCTTTGCCAATGTTTCACTGTCAGCTGAAGACTTTACTGTTTCGGCAAGCGTTCAGTCTGCCTGCTGATGAAGAAAAAGGGGTTTTCTAAGCTCAGTTGGTTAGAGCAGAGCTTTCCAAACTGTGTGCCGCAACACGTTAGTGTGTTGGCTGCAGTGTGTGGGTGTGTTGTGTGAATGCTCCCCGTGCTCCTGGAAAGGGGTTAATTTAACCTCTGACTTGCTAGTAAAACGGAATTACCATGTCGCAAAATGATGCATGCCTAAAAAGTGTGTCATGAGAAGTTTGGAAAAGTCTGGGTTAGAACATTGTGTTGATAACACCAAGGTTGCAGGTTTGAGCCCTATATGGGACAGCTGCATATTGCAAGGGGTTGGACTAGGCAATTCTCAGGATCCCTTCCAACTCTACAATTCCATGATTCTATTTCTCTTAATTTTTTTAATTGTTATTTAACTACTTTTGGTTGTGAAAGCTGCATTGAGTATTTCTTTCTCACATTGGAATGGCAGGATATAATTTTCCAAGCAAAGGTCTGTTTCACACATGCAGGTTAAAGGCGAATGCACAGAATGCTGCTATAGGGAGCTGGGCTCTGCCCCCTCTATTCTCTTCCCCCTCCCACTTTCTGGAGGACATTTTTTTTGGAGGACAAGTTCCGTCACCTCAGAAGTCCTTACCTTTAACAAGTGTGTGTTTATCTGTGGGTGAAGATCGTGCCAGGACCCGTAGCTTGGGCCAAATCTTATCCAGTTGTTCTTGTTCCACCTGCAAGACAAAACCACAATCTCACCAATTGGCCTGGAACAGGAGCTTGAGAACTGCTTTCCTCTTTCCTCCTACCTGGAAGTTCTGAGAACTCACAAGTGACACCTGCTTATCTAAAGGCAAACTAATATAATTTCACAATCCAAGGGGTTGTGCCAGCCAATCATGTGGGTAAAAACCCACTCTGTCCATGCTAACATGGATCTCATATAAAGCATGAGAAGGTTGAGGTTGGATGGCCACCTATCATGGATGCTTCAGTTGAGATTCTTGCATTGCAGGGAGTGGCACTAGATAACCCCCAAAGTCCTTTCCAACTCTACAATTCTCTTGATTCTATCCTGAGCAAAACCAGCCAGCTTTATAAGTGGCTGGAGTCAGCCCAGGTGCAAAGCAGGAGGCCGTAGAAAATACCTGTAGTATTAAAAACAAGCATGGGCAGGGAAAAGCCCATTCCATAGCTGCAGTCTAGCCTTGCCAAGCCTGCACTTCAGAGCTAAGAGTTTCCTTCTCAGGAGCTTGAAAAAGCTCATTATTCCCCAGAGATCACAGAATGAATGCGTTACACAGAATGAGACACGTTTCAGAAGCTGTCAAGTGGGGAGTGGTCCTCTAAATAAACTGACCGGGCCCCTGAGTGGCGTCTACACCACCCTGTTCCCTCAGTCCCTTATTCCTCTCACCTCTCCTTTCTCGTTGCGGATCAGCCGGTTGAATTCCTTCCCTTCCAAGCACAGGAAGTCCTCCCCAGGTAGCAAGATGCCACACTTGGTTGCAATGGCACGGGCTGTGTTGATGTTGTCACCTGTAACCATCCGGACAGTAATACCAGCGCGCTGGCACTTCAGGATTGCATCAGGCACCTGCAGGAAAGCCATGAGATAACAGAGTCAGGAAGCTGAGCCGTGCATGCATGAGGCAGCGGGGAATCATGGATAAAGCCTGAAGAGGGAGCGGGGAGGGTGGGGAACAACAACTATAAACTAACAGGAAACTCATTACCTGAGTCTAGATCCTTATGTAGTCAAAATGATACATCTGTGCTCAGGAGGGAATCAGCAGGCTCAGGGGGGGAAACCCAGGTTTGCAGAAGTAGAAAAAAATACTTAGGAAGAAACCTTAACTGTGGAAGCCCCACCACCTCAACAACACAGTAATTGTTTTAAGCAGGCTCAGTGGCCACAGGATGCAGACAGTGAGAGGGAATGGAAAACCAGGGGAGGGAGGGAGGAGATTGGAATGGAGTATCCTGAAAGATGGGCTAGTGGGTTGGCTGGAACGCTGAACAGGAACACTTCACTCTGCAACATTTTGTTCCAAGTTTCACTTGTGTTTTTATGTCCATACATTCCAGACAACACTACAATGCAACTGCTCCAAACGTAGGTCATTAAAAAAAAGAAAGCAATAAATATTTGTTTAAAGATGTATATCCTGTTCAAGTTATTCCCACTGGACTTTCAACACAGTAACAGAAAAAGTTACAGAGTTATCTTCAGATTTTGTCTCTAAAAAAGCAGCTCCTTTTGGCTGTAGTCTTGGGGAACCTGCTCCCTGCCTTACAGGCCTCCTCCACCTGGCCTAGGAGGGCAGGGCGCTTGAATGGAACCTTGGGTTGGGGTATTGCTTAGTGGGGCTTGTTGTTATTATTACCCCAATTATTTAAAATTGTTTTAACTTTATTTATTTTAACAATTTAAAATGGTTTTAACTTTAAATGACCTGATTATGGATGATGAGGCTTCCAATTAGTTTCTGGACCCAATTCAAAGTGTTGGTTTTGACCTATAAACTCTAAACAGCTCAGGGCCGCAATGCCTCAAGGACCACCTCTCTCCATAGGAACCAATCTGGACCCTCTGATCATCATCCGAGGCCCTTCTTTGTGTGACTAAAAATAAGAGATTGCCTTCCACTTAGTAAAAAAAAAAAGGAACTAAGAGGAAATTGCCATGAACTGCAAGCTGAAAGTGCTCTGATAAAGGGTTGTCTTCGTACATGACAGATCCCCTACTGCTGGAACTGTACAAAACCTAAACGTAAGCTGTCATTTATTTGTTACTTGATTAAATTTAGATCACAACCTTCCTCCCAAAGGAGCCCAGGGTGGTCCACGCATGATGGCCTTTCTCACACATGAACATGCATTTCACTGTATGTAGGTACAAATCTGTGTGCTGAGAGTTGGAGCCAATTGTGGCTTCCAGAAAATGCACCGTTCGTAGCCAGGCAACAAGTTTTTTTCTGAGCATTTTCTGGAATAGGCACAAATTCTTGCCTCTATGGAGACATAAACTTGTTGCGCCCCACCCCCCAAATGACGCAGCATCACTTGGGAACCTCTGGCGCCACGATGTGGGCGGGCAAGAGGGGTTTTTTTACCACTCGCCTGCTATGGGACAGCAAAGTAGTGGCAGGCAAGCCTCCCGCCTTGCCCTGCACCACTGATTTCATTGCTGCATCCCTGCTCTAATAGGCTTTATCTTGTACCGAGCAAGCCTGAGCAGGGAGGGAGGGAGGGAGACATTACTAAGGCACCAGCAAATTGAATCACCGCCTCCAGAGCTACTGCACGCAGGGCATCTGCAAAGCCATTTCCAACCCCAGATAATTCAACATCTAATTAAGGAAAGACGCGTGCAGGGGGCCAGCGCTGAAATGTAATCAAGAGGTAGGCCTGGGATGGTTGATTCTGTTAGGTCAGTTGTCTGCTTGTCACCACCATAGTAAGCTGTGAGAGAAAACAGTGTGTGGGAGATGGGGAGAAGCAGGCCGAGGAGGCGGATGCTTGATGCTCAAAAACGTGTCCCTTCCCTCAGCAGCCTTCATTCCCTGTCAGAATCCCTGCAGTTGCTTCTGTGTGGAATTTGTAAATTAAAATTGCCTCATTCAGGATGAGGCAGGGTTCCTGGGCCCTTCTGTAATTGCTTGGAAGACAGAATTAAGATATTTGCCACACCTCCCGCAGCACCGTGACTGGAAAAGCAGGGTGTGCCAAAATTCCCTCTTCCAGGCAATTCCTAACACAGCTGTCAACTTCTCCAACAACTGCACAGTAGGGTAGGATTCAACAGGTGCAGCTTTCCCCCCATTAATGTGACTCTGTGGAGGACAAAGCTGTACCTCATGACTTTCTCATTGCTCTGTAGCTGCCAGAATCTCACAGGGGCCTTTTCTTCACACTACCAGCCTTATTGAAAACACAGCATCGCAGCAGCTTCTGGGCTGTATCCAGAATTCTCTGTGCACTGGCACAACAGAGGATGAGCAAGTTTTGATGTTGAGCAACAGAGGAATACAGTTGTGATAGCAGAAATATGCTGCACAACAAACTATGCAACCTATTGTTCCACAAAGTTACCAGTAAACTGGTTACCCAGCCTCTTGCACAACAACATTCCGCTGGTGCAAAATACTTTGCCAGTGGAAAATGCATGCCACTAAGTGAGTTTAATTTGGCACTACATTGGATTCAACCCACTGACTGTAAATGGGAAATACAGTTATCTTCAAACTCTGGCAGAGAGTGAGGCAGGACCGTGATGGCGGCAGTCAGAAAGTTTATGGGACTAAGGCATTTAAAAGCAAATGAGCAGGATCAGATAAATAAGAAGCCAGGTCTGAAGTTCAGTAAATCAGATGGACCCATAAGAAAGCAGTGCACAGGACTCAAGAAAAAGCAGAGCCGTGGCAAAGATAGGAAGTGACAGCAGGAAAGAAGAGGGGGCGGAAAGGGCAAAGGAGTCCAATATACTGAAAGTCTGAATTGGTGATTAAACCAACAGTGACAAATGAGGAAAAGTGGCAAGGTGGATGTTAGAGAAGAGGCCCAGTGTAAAAGTCACTGGTTTGCACAAGACCCATTCAAGGGAACAAGCATCAGGAGAGGAGACAAAGATGGGTCTGAAGGAAATGAATCTTGAATACAGCTGGGACCAAATGAGACGAAAGAATATGATTCAGGGGAAAGAAGTGATTTGTCTCCTCCTTGCGCTAGGCAAAAATCAAAGAAAGCCATGCTGGTACCTCTGGCCGAACAGGGTCCTCAATGCCAACCACAGTGATGCAGGTAAGGTCAGACAGGATCTCATTTTCCGTATCCCAGTCAGGCTCAACTCCAGCAGGGAAATCCCGATAGGCCAGGCAAATGGTACGCAGCCCCTGACAAGCCATTGGCTCAATCACTTTCTTCACCATCTCATCCCGATCCTTCACCTTAAATATTCTGGGTTCCCCATTCTTGTCCAAGATCTTTGTGCATCTGCATCAAAGGTAGGGTGGGGAGAAACAGAAGGAATGATAAACATGTATTCCAGAAGCTGTATTCATGCAAGCAAAGGCAAAGAGCTTTAGGTACGTGGTCCAAAGGGATCGTGCCTTAGTGAGGCATGGATTACACACTATTTTACATACAGGAGTACATTATCTACTTTCTCCTTCCTAGAATAACAATGAGAAGGGTTGTGCTGCCCTCTTTAATGGAAATTCTGTACAGCTGCCCATTCCTAACTTCAGCCTTAACCTAGCTTTAACTTACAAGATTGTCCACAGATTAAGGGCCTGTTGAACTTCAGCAACTATATTAATGGGACAGAGATACCAAATACATTGTGATGCATATTCTGTTTGCGTAATAAGACACTTTCGTAGCCACCTGGAGAAGACCAAGAGGTCTACATCCATTTGCTGTAGAGGTTGGGGGGAAAGACGGCTCTATTATTTTTATTATTTTATCTATTAAATTTATATCCCCACCCTTCCTCCCAAAGAAGCCTAGGGTAGCAAACAACAAGCGATAAAACAATAAATAAAACAATCCCAGTACAGATGTAGACAAGAAAGAAAGTGAGAGGTGCCTCATGTCTAGAGCAGAGCTGAGTCTTTCTCTTGGAGAATGCCCCCCCCACCAGTGGACTGGACCATTGACTGGACAAGTTGGGATAAATAGAAGGGAATTGAGTAGGTCATTTTTAGGCATGCTTTGGGGACCTACAGAGTTTCCAGCACCTCATCCACGGCTACAGGACAATGTGGTGTAGTGTGTGTTGGACCAGGACCTGGGAGATCAGGATTCGAATCCCCACTCAGTCACTGGATGAACTTGGGCCAGCCATTGTCTCTTAGCCTACCTCACAGGGTTGTTGTGAGGAAAAATGAGGAAGGGGAAACCATGTATGCTGCTATCTTGAGATCCTTGGAAGAAAGGCGGGATAGAAATCAAATAAATAAATAGAATAGAACACAGGCCTCATTCTGCCCCTACATGCATGACTATCCTCTTTTTGAACACAGTGACTTTGACAGGCTATGAATGGGCAGCAGGTATGATCTTCAACGGTAAAAACATGGAAAGGAAATACCATTTTGTGGGCACAATAGGAGGGAGTGAATAACTGTTGGAAAGCAGATTCTTTCATAACTAGCATGCATTACTGAATATTCCTCAACCCATGAAACTACTTGTGTTATTAGTATCTTGCCACTTCAAAAACCCAGAGGAAGTTCAATGGTTAAGGACTCCACTTATGGCATACCGCTAGGCCGACATAAGCAGCAAAAAGGAAGAGACTATGAAATTATGCAATTGGGTTGGAATAAATGACTCTCATGGTTCCTCCCAACTCTATAGTTCTATGACTCCTTGCAGTGGCATGAGCGAGTAAGAGAGAACCTCTGTTACAAAAATCACGGAAATATTAAAAGATAAGGCACCTATAAACTGTGTTGAAATCCAAGTAATTAATGTGTAGCATGGAACCACAGAGAAGATATCTCCTACTTCAAAACCCATGAGTTTGTTTGATCCTAAGTCAGCCTTAGTTCTGATGTTCCTTTGATGAAAATGGATACAGATATACGTGTTCTTTTTATTATTCCAGACTGCAGCACCGAATTAACCATTATGACAGCGATGCTCAGTTCTGAGTGTGAGTTTGGTACCTGCTTTATCCTTACCAGTGTTTGTGACATTGGCCAATGTTTAACACAGAGTAGTAAAGATGGATGAAATCTGCCCATCTCAGTTTGGACTGGGCTGGGTTTTTTCAAGCTTTTTCAGCAAAAGAGAATTCTTGGAAAACAGTAGACCATCCCTACAATTCTGTGAAGCACACCAAGACCTAGCATCTGGGAGAACCTCCATCATCGCCAACTTTCTTTCATCCTCCCCCTTCCTCGTTTGTTAAGATGGGCTGAACGTAAGGAGGGAAAACAGCAGCCTAGATAGTTGACTCAAGCTTTTCTTTGAAGCTCAAACCAGATCTGATGTCACTCACGCAATTATCAGTTCTGTTAATGTGTGAGTGTTGCTTTTTTTAATCAAGTAAGTAGCAGGTGTAGGGGGGCTAATCTGAATCAGGATGCTGGTGTATGTGTATGTAGTGGCTTTAACCCTGGGGCCCTACTGCAGTCCTAATCTGAACCGAGACCTCCTACAGTTTCCAATGCAAAGAGGCCCCAGCTCCAATCTGGGACTGTAGTAGAGGAGAGGAGGGTTACCTTCTGAACTCTAATCTGTGAATTGGGTCCCCTGCTCTTGCTGTTTACTTTTTAAAAACCCATTCCTGTAACTGTTAATAGTGGGAATTACCATATTTTTCACACTATAAGACGCACCAGACCACAAGCCGCACCTAGTTTTTGGAGGAGTAAAACAAGAAAAAAAAATATTCTGAAACTCAGAAGCCAGAACAGCAAGAGGGATCGCTGCGCAGTGAAAGCAGTGATCCCTCTTGCTGTTGTGGCTTCTGGGATAGCTGCGCAGCCTGCATTTGCTCCATAAGACGCACACACATTTCCCCTTACTTTTTAGGAGGGAAAAAGTGAGTCTTATAGAGCAAAAAATATGGTAAATCATGCCTATTTTGGCTTTTAAATGTCCAGCTTTCTGCATTAAGGCCCCTGAGTCTGCCTAGATATTCCATTGCCAGTGGGAACTCTGGGAAAAGTGGTAAAAAAGGGAAATGGAAAACAACAACAAGAAGAGTCCTGTAGAAGCTTAAAGACTAACAAATCTATTACAGCACAAGCTTTCCTGGATGACAGACTCTTTGCTGTTTCTTTGCACCCACAAACTCAGTTACCCTTCTGGAATATGGCAGAAAGAATCACCAGAGACCCCAACAGAGCCATTAGGAGAGAAGTTAGTTACTTGCGCAGGAGGATCTCAGAGGCTCCTTTGCTGTACATGCGGAAGCTCCCATCTGGGTTCTTCAGCACCGTGCTCATGGATTTGCGGACCGAGTTGAAGGTGTACACCTTGTAGAGTTTTTCCTCTGGCACCTCATTGCGGACGGCTTGATAATCCTGCTTCAGGTCCAGCACAAAACCCAGAAGTGCACATTCCGTCTTGTTTCCAACTTGACGTGGGAGGCCCCCTTCTTTCTCTGGTGGCTAGATTTCCCAAAACGAGTGTCAGGTGATAAACTAATGACAAATCACATCTAAACAGCCATGGCCACTTGCACCCTATCTGAATCTGGTAAGCACAGAACAGGAAGGGAAAGCCAGTGAGGCTTAGTGGGTACAGCACTGGACTTGGACCAGGGAGCTGTGGGTTCAAATCCCTACTCAGTCATGAAGCTCCCTGGGTGAATCTGATCTAGTTGCTGTCCTTGAGCCCAACCACCTCAGAGGGAGAATAAAATTACAATGTGGGGATTGGAGGAGAGGATTAAACCAAATATATGCAGCTATCATAGGAAGAATCCTTTTGGATCAGAATTCCCCCTCTCCAGCCTGGCTGTGATCCTGGTAATTATCAGCCCCTTTAGCTCATGCTCTTTGCATTAAACAAAAAACCAAAAAACCATGCATGCTAATGCAAAGAGGAGTTTAACTTTCTGTCTGGTTTGACCCCAACTCTGAGCTCCTTGGAGCAAAGAGGCAACAATATGCAATGAAAAACATTTGGATTTGTCCATGGTGGGTTCCTGTCACTAGAAGAGAATTTCAGAGGTAAAAACGACAAAAATCCAAAGTGAGTTAGCTAGATGGCTGTTATTTTTATCTCTCAGAAGTCAAAGCCTTAATCTCTTTAGGCTTCAGTTTCTATCTGTGAGAAAGGGATATTAGCAGAATTTCCTTACCTGTCAGATTTGTGAAGCAGAGACCTCTTCTGATCTCAGACTGACTGGTGGGTATTCAGATTTCTCCTTGTCAGTCCCAGATCAGAGGAGCCAACTGCACGGCACTTCCCTACCTCACTGGAGAGTTTGGAAGGTTTATGTATATTAGACATTCAAAAAGAGCTTCATATGCTATTTTTTCCCAGACACGAAGATTACTTTCATGTTTGAGAAAAAAGTGCATTTGTTAACACATGAAAGGCACGGTGTGTTTTTCTGCTGCAAGCAGCCAATACATGTAACAGGGATCCAAGTCTGAGAATAGAGATCCCAGCAGACGTTGCTTTTCCCTACACAGAGATTAATCCTGTTGGAAGTGAGACCGACCGACCGTAAGTTAGTGACAAATGTCCTGCTCTCCTGCCTACAAACCTATTGAGGCTCTTCTGTTCCTCGGTAAATATGCTGCAGATCAGTGTGACAGCTGATAGTGTTGGTTCACAGATTCACCCATGTAAAAGAACATTGATGGGGAGAGCATTTGCAGCAGAGGCTGTTGCATCCCTCCATCAAATTAAAAAGCAGGCACAGTCCACTGTGAGCTTGATGCAGCTTGTTCAAGCTCCTCCTCCTCTGTCCATCTGCCACTCAAAAAGCAAAGAACACACTTTGGGGTCAGGGATGGGACAGCAGGTGACAGAGGGCTGCCTCAAAGATGAGAGAGCCCTGCCAGCCTCACTCCTTTCCCTGACTGTTTATAAAGTGAAGATATTTATTTTATTTAGGAAGATTAATAAAACAGCTCTCTAAGCTCTCTCGTAAGACGATGCCAGCATGGTGAAGCTCACAGCATCTTTTTCCACTGTGGATCAGAGGGATTGCAGTTCAACCTCTGGGATCTTCAGGAGAAAATGGCACTGGCAGCATCATTATACAGAAAGCACCTTCACTTATCAGGAAGGAGAAGAAGCTTGGTTAGGCTCTCCTTTGACGGAGCTGCTTTCTCCATCTGTGGCCCCATCCTGGTTCCCAAAAGAGATCCCCCTCACCTCAGAAACAGGGCTGTAGGAAGCAGAAGGAATTGGGCATTTTCAAGCATTCTTGTGAACACTAAAGATATGCTTGAAGATAACAGATGTAATTGTGGGACAAGCACAAGGATGATTGTCCATCTTTTGGTTCTGTGGTGGAAGGAGAGAGCATGTGTGCATCGCTGCATGCGTGTTGCACACAGGCACAAATGGAAAGGAAAAGATAACACCAATGAAGTCCACAAGCGCCTGGGCTTGTGCATGGAGTGCCTGGTGCACACTATGCTTTATACACGTAGGGAAGAAGTGTGTGTGCACCAATCCTTCCACCACAGAATGGCAATCTTCAGGTGGATGAAAGGCCCTACTAAACTCCTCTCCTTGGTGAACTAGATGAAGGGTGGCAATGCTAGCTCCTTCACAAAGCCAGGACTTACCAAGATTTTAGAGGTGTAAGCAGAATTTATTGCAACGCCGTTGATGATGAGGTCCAGAGTCTTGGGCAGGATGGCTTCTGGGTCAGGGATCTGTCTGTAGTGGGTGTCCCCCACATAAGCTTGGACCACAGTCATACGGTTCATGGTGAGAGTACCTGTCTTGTCTGAGCAGATAGCAGTGGCGTTGCCCATTGTCTCGCAAGCATCCAAGTGCCTAACCAGATTGTTATCTTTCATCATTTTCTGTGCAAGGGAAACACAGGAATCACTAAGAAGGGTTACGGAGACTCAGTGGCAAAGAGGCAGACTGGCCACTGAACTAATGCAAAATGCTAGTCTTTTTCTGCAGGGCCTGCAAAATGGAGCTGTTCTGACAGGCCTTTGGTTGGGGCCCAGTCTGACCCCCCTCTTTTTTTGTTATAATACCCAGTATGTAAGTGGCCTCCCTAACCTTTTCCACCAGCTCATATAAGACCAGCACAAACAGTTGGGCCTGCTAAGCACTCAATGCTCCCATCCCCTATAGTCACAGTGGTACCTCGGGTTAAGTACTTAATTCGTTCCGGAGGTCCATTCTTAACCTGAAACTGTTCTTAACCTGAAGCACCACTTTAGCTAATGGGGCCACCTGCTGCTGCCGGAGCCCGATTTCTGTTCTTATCCTGAAGCAAAGTTTTTAACCTGAAGCACTATTTCTGGGTTAGCGGAGTGTGTAACCTGAAGCGTATGTAACCTGAGGTACCACTGTATAGTTATAATCCATGGGTTGCCACCTGATTTTATTCTGCTCCAAATTTTATTTTAAGCTGTATTTTAATTGATTGTGTGATTTATGTTTTTAATGTATCATACTTTGATGTTAGCCTCCCTGAGCCTGGTCCTGGCCAGGGAGGGCGGTGCATAAATGAAATTTATTATTATTATTAAGCATGAAAGAAATCAAAGTAGGGGAGAGGAAGCAAATCTTGCAAATCTGCCTCTTTGGGAAATAGTTGTAACTAAACAACCCCTCAGTGATGTGCCAAACAATATTATTCTTAAATGCCACATTAGAGTAAAAATGAGAGAGAGATGAACAGACCTCACATCTATCTTAGTTTCTATCTAAGCATTTGGTGTAAGAAGTGGAGGCCGGCTTGAGTTGAGTAAATGTGCTTCTTATTTTAACATTGTAAAACTCCAACTCCAAGTGCTTCTAGCCACTCCTTTCATGCACTCCAAAGAAAAAGGCACCTTACTCTCCACTTCCTTGCACAATAAATCTGTTGTGGCAAATCCAAATCTAGCCTTTCCCCCTAAAACTGAAGAAAGCAACCCAACCTCCAGATCCAGCCCTGCCCTGTCTCCCCCAACCTGGCAGCCAGTATCAGGTCCAAAATCTCTTCTGGCTTCCAGCCTCTCACCTTCACAGAGTAGGCCAAAGAGATGGTTACAGCCAGAGGCAAGCCTTCAGGCACAGCTACCACGAGCACAGTGACACCAATGATGAAGAACTTGACAAAATACTGGATGTAGATGGGGGTGCAGTCGGCCAGCCATTGCCTTCCTTGAATCCCAAAGGTGTCAATCACAAAATACAGCACCAGGATAATGACTGTGATGGCTGACATAATCAGGCCTGAGGCGGAGGAACAGGAACAGAAAGAGAAGGCAGGTGAGGGCAGACCACCAGAAGATCATAGGGTTGGCTGGACCACAGTGATAATTTTATAGTTGCCAACCTGGACTGAGGGGTACTAATCAAAGCTTACTGATTTTAGGTCTCACATTGGAGAGAACTGCAATGCACCAGTTAACTTGCACAAGAGCACCTCCTCTCTGTGTCATCTCTCTCTCCTCCAAGAGGTGTAGAGACTACAACAGAGGTCAGTGTGGGGTGCTTGGTTCCCAATGTCAAGCATCACTGTCACTTAGCAAGAGGGAGAGATACAGGGTGCTCAGTGTAGGGGCACGAGCAGCCGCAAACCCAATCTGACCCTTCTGCCATCGCCTCAGCAGCAGGCCGAGCTCCCTACACCTTGCACTCCCCCCTCTCAGTAAGCAGCAGCAACAGCCAGTATCAGGAAGGCAGGGGCGAATGCAAAGTCACCCGGTCAGTCACTGCCACATGTTACCAATGAGACAATTTTGCCCCGCCTTTGAACTCATTACTCAGGATGAAGCTTCTTTTCTCGGCCTCGTAGCTGCAGAGAAATGGTTGGCATTGCTTGTGCCTGCATCTGCTCTGAGAGCAATTTGCTCAAAGGCAAACAAAAAGGAACAGTCTCTCTAGCGAATTTTATTCATTCAGTCTTCCTATTCTCCACCTCCCCCTTTTTTGAAAAGCACAAAACACTTTCAAAATGCTTGGGTTAGCAGGGCTGGCAGGGAAGAAGTCTTGGTTTATTTTGGCCAATTGGAGTGAAGTGTCAACTGGAATCTCAGCTGGACCTAGGAAATAGGTAGCTGTCTTCTACTGAGTCAGACCATTGGTAAACTTCTAGCACAGCACAGTCTACATTGACTGGAAGTGACACTCCAGGGTTTCAGGGCAAGAGTCTCCCCGCAGAGGCTGGGAGCAAAGTCTTATCTGCAGATGCTGGGGATTGAACCTGAGACCTTTTGCATGCTCTACCACTAAGCTATGGCCCTTCCTGTAAGCATTACATGCAAATGATTTTAACAAAACCCAAACAGTATGTATTTTTTTCCTTTACAGAAAAGCTGCTTTGGGAGTTGGAAATTCGGAGCACAGAGGCTGCTCCTGTTTCTCTGCCATAAATGGTTCCTCCTAAAACCAGCTTTCTTCCAAACAATTTCTTATAAAGGTCTTTGGGGTGTTGTACATGTTTGCACTTAGGCCCTAAGGCAACAAATTTAATCAAGAGCCATTCTGACATCATTCTGATATGGATCTTTGTACAGTTACAGTGGGAAGGAGGCCACCACACTTTAAAAGAACAAGGAAAATTAAACCCAGCCAGAACTTTAGTTCATCTGGCCCAATATTATTTCCTCTGACAGTCAACAGTTCTTCGAATTCCCAAGCAGCTACCTGAGACCCTTCAGCTAGAAATGGTAGGACTGAATTGGGAACCTTCCATGTACAATGTGTTCACATTACCAGTGAGGAAGCAACAGAGAACGTGGCATTCATACAGGTGTTTTCAGATTTAATCCCTGGTTTTCTAGTTAAAAGAATTGCAGGTAGCAAGGAGAGAAAAGACCCTGGGGAGGTGTTGCCAGTCAGAATAAATACTGAGTATGGGGCTGGGTTGACAGAGCAATCCTATTTACACCTACTCATAAGTAAGTTCTGCTGACTTCATTCTGGTATGATCCTATTTAAGGGCTTGCCCACACTTCTGCTTGTCCCGTGCCTAGAAAACATGAGTCTGAGTGGTTTTTTGCCTGGCCCATACTTTTTAGGCATGGTCAAAGTGGATTTCCCCTTGTTCTGCTCCTTTTACATGGAAAACCTACTCTTTAGTGCTAAATCGGAGCAAATGTCAATTCAGAGAAAACCTGAATTGCCATTTGCTCCAACTGAGCAATAAAGAGTGGTTTTCCCCAGGGGAAAGCAGTGGGACAAGAGGAAGTATGGATAAGCCCTAAATGCACACAGGATTGCAGCCTAAGTCAGATTTTGAACACTTGAGTAGAATTGCACTTGACTTCTGTCATGAGTGGTTTGGATCTGCCTTCCTTGCCCATGCACAACAAACAAACTAGGAAGACAGCCTTGAAAAACGGCCAAATCCTGCCTCTATTAACATGCTTACCTGCTTTTCCAATCTGAACTGCCAAACGGGTGAGTTTCCCCTGCAACACTGACTTCTCCTTCTTTGGGACCTTCACCTTCTTCTTCTCCTCCTTCTCCTCGTTTTCCACCCCTTCTTGGCTTTTCAGTGGCTGGATCTCCAGGGCCACACCATCTTGAGTTTTTGCTGGATCCAGGGCGAAACAAACAGTGGCCGAATGAGTGGGAAGAACAGCTGAGAAACACTTTAGGTGCAACAGAAAGAGAAGGAAGGACGGCACAGAGAGGGAGAGAGAATCCCAGTGCACAGGAACCCCAACAACAGACACAGACACTTGGTAAACCTAGACATCCAGGGAGCCCTGTTCCACATCCCTCCGGAACAGATGACTGAAGCAGGTGGCAAAAAAATCCCCCCCCTCCCAAAGGCCAATACATTCCAACATCTCAGATGACTACACCTGGAAGGAAGGACAGCCTTGCTAGGAAGGCACAGGAGGCACAACTCTGGGGATCTGTTTCCCAGATCGGCTTGCTGATTTGCTGCATGTCCCTGTGCAAGGCATCTCCTCCATGAGCATTTCTGTAAGATGGAGTTATTGGTACTTACCTCACTGAGGTAGCAAGGTGGAAGCAGTGCAAAACCTAACCTGTGAACAGCTATTATACTCAGACTCCCATGGCATGACTAAAGTCCTCTGCTCCTCAGCAGAGGCTGGTACTGGCTGTTTTAGAGGCAAGTGCAAGCATCCAGGAGCGCAGATGGACAAAGTGCAAGGAACCTCTGTCCAGGCTCTGGGATGGTTTACAGCTGAAGAACTCAAAAGAGTTCAGCAAGTGATCCAAGCTGCTTGATAGTTAATATTTGCAGGAGGTTCTCCTTATAGAACAGCAGATAAGATTAGCTCTTATTTTAAATCATCACCTGAATAAATGATACAAAACTAGAATTGTTTTTAGCTGGAAAATCTTTCCTCTGATCAGATCCCTTGCATTGATCATTTTAAGGCCTCTGGGAGCTAGTCTTTTTCACTGTACATAACACAACAATTGTGGAGTTGTTGGGTGGGGAGGGAAAGAGGAAGGTTAATTATGAGGGGGCAAGGACTGAGTCAACTAATAGGAAGGGAATCTGTTAGTCTGTTTCCCACCTGTCACTTTTGTTGTCTAGACCACAATGTCTTTGGAACCTCTCCAAAATACAAGAGGCAGATCCTCAACTGGTGCATATCAGCACAACTGCAGCAATCTGTGTCCTCTTCCAGAGGCAAGGATTCAATCCCTAAAATCCCTAAAATAAACAAAACAGTTCCCCCCACCTTTTTTCTCTTCCCAAAGTGACGCGGGTTCAGATGAATGTGTACGTGGCTGCTTTGTAACTGATCTGCACAGTTAGGATTGAAGGACATGATGGGGGAGTGGGGGGCCAATCCCAAAATAACCCAAGAGTTCAGATCAGAAGGAGGGAAAACTCAAAACTGTTGAGAAAAAAGGAAGAGAAAGAGAAAGGAGAAGGTATAGGAAGAGGGAGAACAGACAGGTGCAGAAATGGGCTTCTTCACCATAGCCTGGAAAGAACAGGGGGTGAAACATATCAGAGAATAGACACTCACTTTGATTCAAAAGGCCATGAGAAGAACAGAGTGTAATGACCAGGTGTGCTGGACCCACCTCAGGCCCCTGATTAAAAAGCAAAGATTTAGGGTTTGGAGCAGAACGAGATAATAATTGGGGTGATCCTGGGCATTTATGCAGCTTAGCACAATATTGTGGGATCCCACAGGATAAGAAGCTGCAATTTCATTTTCAGCACAACCTCACAAATTTAACCATGGGGGGGGGGGGGAAGTGTTTTCTTATGTTCCTTGACACTTTTTGCATTTTTGTTTACATCTTGCGTACAGCAGCCTATCCTTTCTTCATGAAGAAATGAACAACTTTTGAAACTTAGGAGAAAAATATGTATGACTAAAACCCCGTCAGCCCTGACATACAATGCTCAGCTAGCAGGGGGTGCTGCAACGCCAGATATGGGAAGCTGCCCAGCAAGGACGGAAGTGGTGGGTGGTTAGCACTATGTTAATCATTACACCCTCTTCTAGAACAACAAGGCGAGATCCCGCCGTAGCAACAAAGAGCACAGACTCATGGGAAGAAGGAAGGAGGAATGCTCAGTAGTTAGTGTGGTGCTGGTTCAAAGGATGGAGAGGCTGGTTACCTTTGTTGCGATTTTCGGGGGCTCCGGGTTTTTTACCTGTTCAGACAAAGAGAGAAAGGGTGGAGCACTGAGCACACGGTTTGTGACATCGATGTCCCTGTTGGTGGACACCCGTATGCGGGGGCTCAGTGCTCTCTTGGGGAGGCTGTCGGACATGGGAGGAAAGCTATGCACGACACAGCTGCCACCTGGGCTGAGCACCATCACAACAGGGCTGGAGAAGTCCAAAGTTCCTCACAACTAAAAAGACCACTGCATATCCCCACCTTCCAGCTCTCGCCTTCGCTCTAATGGAAGCAGCAAGCAGCTGCAGAAACAAGCATCGCTTCGAATCAATGGAACTAGCCTTGGGACTAATGGATATTGGGGGAATGATGGTGGGGTTTGGTTCAGCTCCCTGCAACAACAAATGGGGAAGCTTATCCTTGGACTTCCATTCCATGTGGAATTTCTAATCTAGAGACTCCCAAACTCTGGTGCATCAGGCCCTCCCTGCCTCCCAAACCCAAATAAAACATCTTCAAAAGCATTAATATAAGGAACCTCTTCGGCTGCTCAGGTTACATTCCAGAGCAGCTGCCAAATGCTAAATAAAATTCTTTGCTACTCCACTTTCTTCAGGAAGCAGATCTTTGTATAATAAAAGAGCAGTACAGAGCTTGCCCAGAACTGTTCCTACTGAGGAATGAATCATATTGGGAGAGATACAGATTGACTCCAATCCTCTCTACAGGACAGTTCATAAACAGTGCTAACAGAAGCAGGCAATTAGAATTCATAATATGCCACAGCCATATAAGTCCATGGCCCACAGTGTGATGTAAACCTGCAAATATCAGAGAGAGCATCCCCTCCAGCAAAGCAGCTTTGCATCATTTTCTTATGGATTTCAGTCTGCCCTCAGCAGACCTGAATAAAGTTTGGCATGCGGATTTTGCCAGATGCAGCCCTTTTAGTTGAGAGTAATTAATCCAGAATAACTACCACGCCCTGATTTCGTACCAACCAGTCAATTTATGAACTTAAAAGAATAGGAAAAATCCATCCTTTTACCACTTATTCACTGCCCCAGTTTGTAAGTATGGAACAGCGGTTTAAAAAAGGAAAAAGGAAAAAAAGAGTGTGTTGGGGCAATAAATCTGCATTAAGTGACTAACAGCACATAACCCTACACACACACACTCATGCATAGGTTCCATGGAATTTGATGGGATTTGCACATACATAATTATGCAGCCAGACTGAGTGAGGAGTGGAATGGTTATCCTGTTGGTAATGTTTTGATTTTTAAATGTTCAGGATTTTTTATTTGTATTTTTTTCCCCCAGAAGAGAGAGAGAACCCCACCTCCGCCAACATGACTACTTTCTTTATGCAACTAGGGCACATACTGAATAATATTGCTCAGTATTTTGGGCTGGGCTGGGCGGGGGAAGGGGGTCTGTTTTTACTATGGCCGATTAACTGGTATGCTTGATTCAGCAGCTACAGTTTCTGCAGAGCTCTGTGGGTGTAGAAGCTCTACTGAGCCTTGGGGGTGCGGCTCAATTCATTTTGCATCCTCCAGGTACTAAATGATGTTTTTTGGTGAAGCTAGTAGCTACTACTTCAGGTATTTCAATTTCTTTCAGTTCTGAATTTCCAAAAGGTTAGGAAGAAGAGGCAACTCTTGTGTGTATGAATGCACACACACCTGACTCTCCAACCCAGCTTATCAATATATTTTATTTTTAGTTCAAGACAACAAAACAAAATTCCCTGGAGAGACAGTGTTGACTCCCATCTGGCTACTGGGGGGACAACAGTCTCTTCTCTGCTTCATTCTGTCCCTGTCTCTTTTATGCTTCTGACATTGGCTGTCCATTAGTATTGTTTCAGTGGAGAGGATGCTGGTGATCCCACTGCATGGCTTGCCGGGTTGGGTTAAAAGTACAGGTGCCACTTCTGCTAACTGCAGCAAGCAAGTCAGACCTGTGGGCAGGGTTCTGTTCGTGTAAATGACATGCCAACGTGTTTCGGTGGAAAGTGAGAAAGCATCAAAGCCTTATTTGGAAACCAAACCTACTGTGAAGAACTGGGTGTGAATTAGATTGGCTTATGTGCCAGCATAGTCAAATGCACACTGTCCTGCTCTGATTCAAATTGACTGCTTTGCTATAAACTAGCTCTGATCATGCTTAGCATTTCAAGTACTGGTGTAGAGCCAGCCCTTATCATTCTTAAGAGTATGAAATAAATGGTTAGTTAGGGCTGTCTGGACCCAAGCTACTATGATTCAGTTTGAGTTTATTCTTCTGAAAAATTAGACTAAGAATGACATACCCCACAGTCATCTAGTCTAACCCCCTGCAATGCAGGAATCTTTTGCCCAACATGGAGCTCGAACCCACAACTCTTGAGATTAAGAGTGTCATTTGTAGTCCAACAATGTTTAGGGACCCAAGGTTGGAAAATACTGCTCTAGTGGACCATGGGCACCAGCCTGCACAGGTAGCTGGTAGAAAGAACATAATTCTTTCACAAGACACCTCTCCCAGTCAAGTTATCCATGAATGATGGCAGGACATATGCATCCTACTGTTCCCTTTATTCCAGCTTCAGTAAGGCAGGGGCTTCATAATTTCAGATTACAACAAAAAACAGAGGAGAAATATGTACTTGGTGGCAACGTCTTAGGGACAAGGAGTTTGGGGAGGACTTTGATCATTCCAATGATGTGTCAACTTCCCTTTCAGGGTTTAGAGAACATGAGGAAAATTCTACTTGATCACACTAAGAGTTCTAAAAGAGAACTCAGACATATGTTTTTGGGAAGCTCAAAAGCACTGGGTATTCAGAGGTGTAATGCTATCATGACTAAATAGCCACTGATAGACAATTGACTTGTCTTTATCCTAAGTAAACTCATTCTTCAAGTGCCTATCCTTATACAGCCAAAACAGCACCATCCACACACAACAGTGAGGTATCAGCAGACTTGGAGGTTTTTAGATGTTATCTGCCCAGTCCTGTGGAACGCTCTCCCAACAGAGATTCAGCAGGCATCTTCCAACTTTTAAGCACCTGCTGAAAATTTTTCTTTTCTGCCAGGCCTATCAAGGCGATACGGTATTTCCACAAGGGTTATAGATGCCTGTTTTTAACATGTTCATGTTTTTATTCTATGATATTATGTTTCATGTCTCTATTCTGTAAATTGCTTTGATATTTTTATGATAATGTGATATATAAATATTTCTTATAAATAAATTGTTGTTGTTTAGTCGTGTCCGACTCTTCGTGACCCCATGGACCAGAGCACGCCAGGGACTTCTGTCTTCTATAAATAAATAGCCCAGTGCAAACTGCACATTCTCAATTCCCGGGGTGGGGGGATGGAACTGGATGTTTGAGAGAATGTCATGGCTGGCTGGTTGCTGCCCTATTTGTTCTACTCCACACTGCAACACTTTGTTGCAATTCCCATGTGTCCCTTTTAAGAAAGCTAACTCTGCCAGCTTAAAGAAAGTAGCTCAGTGGAGCAAATCCGTGTATTGTTTCTAAAACTAGTTACGGATAATAGGCCCCATGGAATCCTGTCCCCACCAACCCCAACCCAACTTTTCAACTTTACTGAGCAGCAGCTGAATAGGAAACAAGAGGAAGTTGCTGGAAATTCACTAGCCTCTTTCATGGCTACATCTTGAGTTCACAGCATTGGACACAGAACTCCCAACATCTCCTCCTCCTAAAACTCACAGGGTTTCAGTTCAGACACTCACTCAAAGGGGAGCATGTGTTCCACTCCAGCCACCAAGTGTCAATGCACCTAAGGAACTGTCAGATGATGCTTCCCACAAAAGCCTGGCTCCAGAATCTTCTTACCTTTCTTGACCTTCTTCTCCTCTTCCCCTTCTCCAGCACCCAGTAGAGTAAAAATGATTCCAGTTTGTGAGTTGATACCCACAGCAGAGACCATCATTCGACCAGAGCCCTCCATCACGTGAGTCCCTGTTGAAAAGACAAGGCAAAATGTGGAGAAAGGCAACCAGGAGGAATGGAGAAAGCACAATGAATTCTGCGAGAAAGTGATAGAGAAAAATAGAAGATGGAGCCTCATTTCTAGGCTCACTTGCGATTTCCAGAGCTTCATGTGTGCGCTGGCTTCACCATTCATTTCATGTGTGCACTGGCTTCTCCATTCATTTCAATGAAAGGGGCAGAAAAGCATATGCAAATAAGTGCATGCACAGAGTTGGCCTCTCTGCTAAGAAGGAATGGGGAAGCTCTTTCAGATGTGAACTCCATGAGCTAATGAGAGCCCACATGCCCACAACAGATAGCTGGATAAGGGCAACTCACTTCCTGAGCTACCCTTGCTTTTTCCTTCCATAGATTCCCATGCAGAAGAAAGGCATCAGGGATGTTATGCAGAGTGAATGATTTTGTTGGGCTATGAATGGAGCGTCATACTCCAGCACACATCACCATGTGCTTACTGAGAATGAAACAGGAGGAAGAAGCCTGTTATGCTGGCAGTTCAAAGTGTGCATGCTCCTCCAGCAGAGGATCAGTCTTTAGGCCTGTCAACATAGCACCTCATTGCTCAGAGTGAAAGAGGATAATCCTGTCTATAACGACCTAGAGCATCACAACATAACTTCTCTACCACAGAAAAGCTTATGGAATCTCCACTAAGGATGGCCAGCAGGGCATGGCTATAATTACAAGCAGATGCCCCCAGGATAAAAAGAACTCGAACACAACACCAAATGGGCTGGAGTTCAACTTATTGTCCCTAATGTATACCAGGATCTGAGTTGGCAATCATGACAGACTTACCAGAAAGCAGCATGGGGTCTTTATCCAGAGATTTCTTCACTTGGTCTGACTCCCCAGTCAGAGAGCTCTCATCAATTTTCAGATCATTGCCTTGGATCAGGATCCCGTCTGCTGGCAACAAATCACCTGGAAGAAGCAAAAATCAACATACTCTCAAGAGTTTTCAGCTATTCTCCAAACCTGAAGTGACTCAATTTTCACTAATTTCTGAGATCCATTTAGAATATTGAAAGGGGAGAGACACGAAACTTGCATTTCTACAGAAAGACAGGTTATGGGGTTGGTGTGATGCTTGCAGGGAAGAAAGAAAGTTCAGAACAGATATAGATAGTATGTGGGTTTTCAGGCAGGCTAATAACTGGGATGCGTTAATATGAATCTGAAGGAATCTGATGTTTACATCTTCAATCTTATTTTTTGGCTCAGAAATCTTATTTGCACAACTACTGAATGGGTAAGTGACCTCAGTGCTGGGTTCTTCATACTGCACAGCCGTTCCCCTCCTCACTTCTTTCTAGAAATGCCCATCTTCCAACTCTGTTGGTCAGAAATAGGAAGGAGAGTTAAGGAGAAAGAGGGCTTTTTTGGTGTATTGTTGGAAGATGGGCATTTCTCTGACCAACTCTACAATACACCAAAAATCCATTAGCCCTCTTTCTCCTTAACTTACTGTTAGATTCCCCATCCCTGCCGTTTGCCCATAATATCTTCCCACATCATTTTTCACCTCCTACACCATACCAACACAACACTGCCCCAGCTGCTCTCATAACTTTCAGGCCTATCACACCCACCTCTATCCTCGGGAATGAAGTTCTCTGATGGATAAGAGACATTTCCATTGCCAATGCAGAACATTCACATAGCTCAGGGATAATAACGAATGACAAAAACACCATGACATACAGAAAGAAGGAGCAGATTGTCTGGCCAGTTACTGTATTTCACTCACCATACTTGATCTGAGCAATATCCCCCACCACAATCTCAGCCACGGGGATTTGGATAACCTGCCCCTTCCGGATGACCGTGAACTTCTGTTCCTGTTCGATCCGACTCTGGAGGCCCCGGAACTGCTTCTCTTTGCTCCAGTCATTGAAGGCCGTGACCAGCACCACAATAAAGACCGAGAAGAGGATGGCTGCACCTTCAATCCATCCAGCTTGAGCCTCACCTTCATCCTCTACACCAGCTGCTGCTTGCCCACACACTGCCATGGGATGAGAGAGAGAGAGAGAGAGAGAGAGAGAGAGAGAGAGAGAGAATGTTTTCAGTAACAAACTTACTTTTACAGCCACTATCTGCCAGTTGCCCTTCACAAAAAACCATAAAACAGAATTGTTGTTTGTGACACCAGCATAATACTTGCTACCTGCCCATATTATGATGAGCAGGTAGTGAGACGAGGGAAGTAATAATGTTCTCCAAACCATTAATACAAAATAAGGAAGGAACTAGTCTGGGGTTTTTTGTAACAAGTGTCCATGGTGAGTCCCTTTGAAAGCAGAGGAAGGCACATTGCACTAGAAGCTCAGAATGACAAAGGGTCGAAAAGGGAGGAATTATTTTTATCCACATAATAAAGATCACTACATAGCATATTAACACATTTTCAAAAACATTAAGTCTAAAACTCCCTACACACTGACCAAAAGTGAATCCTGCTGGACACAGCAGGACTTACTTCTGAGGGAAAATGTGTTAAGATTGGGCCTGGAGCCTTGTAGCTCGACAGTGACAAGGAAAGTCTGTGCACAGTTGATGGAAAACTCCTATTCATTGAAGGAGACATGCTCAGGGACAGCCCATTCACAAGGCATTAAATGTCTTGATGACACCGACCAAGGACATTTAAGAAACATAAAATAACAAAAGTACCACTTGCTCTTTTCCCACTGTCATTCTGGCCCTATTTATTGCCCTTTACTCAGCTATTCCAAACCACCTTGGCTCACATGTTCAACATTACTCCATCTCTGAAAGGAGGAAAAATGGTTTCCTCTCTTGGTTTGACTTGTTACCCCACAAAGCTGTCCCACCCCCAAATTCAGGGGAAACAAGGAAAAGTACACAAACCAAAGCAAACTGTCAGAAGGTACAATGGTTCTCTCTGACCCCCCAAACCCCAAAGCCATCCCCAACACACACCTTAACTTCTCTCCTCTCCATCCTTCCCATCTTAGGGAAGCAGTAAACAACTGTACCCAGTATCCTAGATCATGAAGACTGTAATTTCCATGCAGCTGAAAACATGTGAAGGGTCTCAGATGAAAACCTTTGGTGGAATTCAGTGTCATGTTGATACAATTGTGCCACCAGCACAAGCATTTCTGCTTGGCCGGTGCGGTGATCTCCCCTTCCCACACCCACCCACATTGTTCTAGGGGTTCTCCTGACCCCATTACAGCAGATTTGGGAGAGGCGTGGGCTGTCTGGGAGGGGCACCCTCTTGTGCTACCAGGAATCTCTGTGCTGGCTTCCACTAGCCTACCATATTGCTTAAATCTGGCTCTCTGTGTTCGCAGTGACTTCAGATGGGAAGGCTCTATCATTAATGATTGCCTGTTTGTAGGAGTGGATCACTTGATGTTGCTATCACCAAGTAATGAATACGCAAGCATGAGCCAGCCCCTGGGATCTTAAAGTTGGAAGGGACTACTGAGCTATCAGGTTTAGTATCTGCCTGCAAGGCAGAACCAGAAGTGGTTGTGGTTCTTTGAAGCTCCCTAAGATACTTGCTAGCAATCCGCCCTGCTTCTTTTGGGATGCAGGCTGAGAGCCATTCTTGTTTAGACAAGGTTTTTAATATCCCTTAGGACTCAGGTTTTAGCTGGTTTATCTAATGCTTTTATGTTTATTACTGTTTTATGTGTATTCTACCATGTTGGAAGCCACCCTGATTTTAAGATGGGTGAGATACAAATAAAAATAAAATCAAGTTACCCATATGTCAGAAGCAGTGCCAAAAGATGACAGCAGGTGCCTGCAAAGTGGATGGCTCCAGATAATTCAGGCAAGTACCCAGATGTTATAGGGTGGGGCAGAAACCTCCCCAGAGCCACCAGCTAATCCAGTTTGGGAAAGATTTTTTTCCCCCAAGCCCAAATATGGCTCACAGCAATTACACTGTGTATACGTCTGCAACTACACTGGAAAAATCTGGGAATATTTTATTTATTTAGTTGTTGTTTTACTTCTTTCCACTTAAAGCAGCACTCATAGCAGCTTACACTTAAAACTGCAATATAAAACCCTTCAAACTATATAAAAACAATAGCCTAACCCAGCTCAGCCCAAATGCAACAGCTGTAACACCAGACGATAACAAAAATGGGTGAAGAGGACAGTGTTTGCTGACATATAAAAGAAATTGATGATGGCGACAGGTGAATTTGTCTGGGAAGGGAATTGCACCTCTGGAGCATCACTACCCAAAACTACTTTCAGGTGGCACTGTTTACAATGGCTTTCGCTAATTAAACAGAATTAATTTTGAGTATGTTTATTGTGCACAGGAGCCACCTAAAAATAATGCCATCTGAGAAAAGAGCCTGACTATAATCATGGTTGTGTGAAATTTGACTCCCTGCAGGTTCAACATGCAAGAACAGAACGTGGAATGTAGCACAGAATTTGGAATCTTGAGAACTTTCAGGGGGAGGATTAAGGAAGAATACTATGAAACACATGAAGCCTCTACTCCTGCAATCTGGCATCATCACAAAATGGCCCACAGCAGTATTTCATGTACGTAAGTACATACACACGCGCACACACACACACACACACACACACACTGCTTCTGATCTCACTGTTTTCTTTAGTGCTGACATTATCAAAACCAGCACTGCACTTTAAAAATCACAGGACTTAGACCGGGCTGCTAAGAACAGCCTGCTTTAGCTAGCAATTTTTTAGGGGAAATATTTAAATTTTATTTATTTATAAAATTATTTATATGGACCACACTGTATTGTAAAAATAGTAGGCCCTTGGCCAGGGTCTTGTTAGTCTGTTAGAAACATCTACATCAAAATGGCCTTGATCTCAGTTTGCAGGAAACAAAACAAATCAGGTGAGAGCAAGTCCAAATATCTGTCACTGTTCTGTAACCTTTCTGCAGGCCACCTGAATGGAGCTTGCAGGCCACCATCTGAAAACCTTTGTTCATCAGAGCTCTGTTGCTGTGCAGCCCTTTTGCTTCTCCATTGTTATGTAAGGAGGAAAATTGGACTAATCTTTACTGGAAACCATGCAGCATGCAGAAGAGGAGAGAATTATTACTATATTCCCCAAACTGCAGAGATAATATCTTTCTAGACAACAAAAAGACGTCCTCTGATCAACTTGCTTTCATCCATGAGCCTGATGGATGTTGCTAAAGGCTTAGCGTAAAGCTTTTTGAAATGTCCATGGAGGTTCGTCCACACAGCAGGCAGTAGCTGACACAATTATAAACACATTAGCTGGCAAAGGTAAGCTCTATAAAAAGAGCAGCTTGCTGAGCAGCAAGGGCCACACTGGAAATTTGCCGTGAGCCGTGGGCTACATCTAGTTTTCAGATTTTATTTGTGTGGAATGTGAATGGTGGTCATAATCTTGCAGCAGAAGAGCCACTTAAAATTGTGGGGTTCTTGGTCCCATCCCACTTTGTGGGCATATTACATGAAAATTTCCACAGGAGTGTAGATGTCTGTTGCACGTTAAAGATGAACAAATTTCACTGTGGCATAAGCACTCATGAATGGCTCAAGTAATGTAAATGGAGTTAAACGGAACAGAATGCAACAGGAGAGCCTGTGACAATTCTGTTAGAGCTTACATGCAGGCCACTTACATGCCACTTCACATCAGTAGTAATTGACCAACCATATTAGTGCAGTTGAGGAAAGCAGCAATTCAACTACAGCTTATTGGTGTGGTTCCATACACACCTATTTAGGAGATATCTCCATTGCATTCAGAGAAACCTACTTCCAGGTGAGTCTAAATGGATGCTAACTAAGCCCAGTGGCCCTTCACAGCAGTAGTGATGAGCAACCTTCTTCCTTGTGAACCTGCCCATATACTGAAGCTATCATCAGGGACCAGGGGCAAGGTGCTTCTACTCTCTGAAATTAGGTGGATGTCTTGGTGGAAATTAGGTGGAAGCATTCTTGGCTGAAGCACATAGCCCTCCCACCCCAGGGAGACTCACTTGGCAACCACTCCTATGTCTTCATGGTGTCAGGTAAAGATAAATTCCATCAAATTGTGATCTAAATTGGCTTTATTCTGCCTCCGTGATACTTTTGTGTGTTTTAATCATGCCTCTGCTATCTTAATATGTTTGGTATGTTGCTTTGATATGGTTTTAATTACTCTTATAGATTGTTTGCTGCCCTGAGAGTATATTGCTGAAGGGCACAGCAGACATATTAAAGAAAGTAAAAAATATGTAAATCTTCAGAGAGAAAAAAAATCCTGTGCTAAATTTTGTATCCAGAGGAGCAGAATGCTACAACCTCTTCATATGGGTGTACATATGTAAGTTCAACAAATATGCACATAGTTGCTTCTTTGTGTTATTTAATCTTCTTGTGCTGGTCATTAGCAGCAAAGAAATCTGCAATTCACTGAAGCCCTGCCACTTGCTCATTCAAATCCTACTCATCTGAAGTTTCATTAGGCACTGCCCACATACTTTCATTCAAGCCAATTTATACAGTCATAAAATCTTTTTTAAAAAGCTCTTTTTTTTAAAGAAAAAATGAATTCTAGGTCCAGTACAAAATTCTGTGCATGTGCTGAAGTATGGAATAAACAGCAACCTCTCCCATAGCAAATCTCATGTCTAAAAGAATTGTGGGAGAAATGATCATACTCAAATCTACTGGAGCATTGGTTATCCCATGAATGTGAGAGTGGCGAACAGATGGAATGTACAATCCCCTCCCACATGAAGTCATGGGAGTGATTTGTGGGAGCAATCTAGAGTAGACTTCTCTTAGCTGGTGCCCTTTAGGTATTTAAACTACAACTCCCATCAATCCCTGTCTTCATGGCCAAGAATGGCGGGAGACTGCAGGCAGGTTAAGACCAAGACATGCAAACATGACAAATAACATCTGGTGGGTTCCGAGTTGGAGAAGAATGAGTTAATGGAGGTCCTGTGAATTTAATATATATTCATTTATTCAAACAATTTATAGAGACTTCCGGGGAGGCGCCTCCGGCAATGGCTGAATTCCTCTGACCGGGAGGAATTTGCTCCGTGGGAACTTGGGTTTGGCCGCCACAGCGAAGGCGGAGACCCATTAAAATCACAGGCGGGAGAAGCCTGTGAGCGTGGGATTCTGCGGGCACCTTTTGCGCCTCCCCCACTTGCGGGGAACCCCAGTTTTTGGGGCTCTGGAGCGACGTGGGGTGAGTGGCGCGGTGCATTGAATCGTCTGCTTCTTCCACAGAGCGAAGCCGCATAGCCGTTGCCGGAGAGCGCTGACCTTTTCCTGTGGACAATTGGATTTTAAAAGTGGTTACCCGTGAGTAGAGTTTAAGCGGAAGAATTGGATTTCTAAATGTTGAATTTGGCATCGTAACGGGGAGGTTCAAAACAGGAAGTCCGCCTCCCCCTTTTGTAGATAGACTGAGGCAATGAAGTTGCAAGCTGGAGTCCTGGAAAGTCTTTTGTAAAAGATCAAATTTCCATCGGTAAAGAACAAAACCCCCCTTTGGAGGCAGGAGAAGAGGGGGGAAGTTGAGGACTGAGTATGCCTGCAGGAGAGAGCGAAGAGATCTAAAACACCGCCGCTCTGACCCTGGAAACGGGCTGCTAGGAGGACTGACGTATTGTGGAATGTTCATTGACAGCGTTTAGAACGTTCATTGACAGCTAGTTAAACAAGAGAAATACATTGTTTCTACTGTTTCCGGCTGTTTCAAAAAGGAGTAAAAGTAACTGAAAATTGAAACTAACTTGAAACTAACTTTGGATTGTTTAAAAGAGGATACTATTGACTATTAAAAATAGAAACTGTTTCCCCCTAGTGGAAGCTTTTGAAACCGGTTGTTTTACAAGAGTTGGGTTAGGGAAATTTCCAGCTGCAAGTTAAAAACCGTGAGACTCTGGGACTGACCTTGAATCTTTTAAGTGTTATGGTTAATGGAAGAGGAAAAACAGACCAGCCAACTGCGGACAAAACACTAAGGTCTGGGAAGACTTGGCAATAATCTAGGAGAGGTCCACCACCAGGCCCCCTTGCTCTTTTTGTTGTAGCCTATGTACCAGTATATGTAAAACCAAGAGAAATGTTGACAGAAGAGGCCCTAGTGGTTGCGTTATTTAAGATAAATGACTCATTGGATCAGCTTCACAGGAAAATGGACACGATAAATGTGAAAGTGGATGTCCCAATCACTAAAATTAACTTAAATATAGAAAGTATAAATAATACCAATATAGAAATCACCCAGAAATTGACACAGGAACCGATTTCGGTACGGCAAACTGCGGAGGAGGCCAGGGAAAAAGTTGTTGTTGCTGAATGTAAAGAAACACAACTGGAGAGAAAGAGAAAGCAAGCCCCAGCTATACAGAAGCAACTTGATGAATATAAGGTGACGCTTGCGATGACTGAACTTAAAGAAAAACAGAAGAATTTGAGGATTAGAGTTCACCTTTGGTGGACATGCCCAAGGATTAAGACACTTTGGGAGATGATTCATAATGAAATGAAAAAGGTATTTAAATATACCTTTTTGAAGAAACCAGAGGCCTTTCCCTTGGGCATGGTTGGCCAATTGGTGTTCAAGAAGGACAGAACTCTTTTCATGTATGTTACAATAGCAGCAAGAATACTCATTGTGAAGAACTGGAAGACACAAGATTTATCTATCCGGGAAGAATGGCAGATGAAGTTGATGGACTATATGGAATTGGCGGAAACGACTGGCAGAAATCCGAGACCAGGGAGAAGAGTCGGTGGAAGAAGACTGGAAAAAGTTTAAGACTATTTATAGAAATATTGTTAAAATAATGAATGTTAGAAAAATGTTGGAATGAAGTTATACGGCTTCAGTAGAAATGCTATAAGGAATTAGGTATAAATAGATTAATAGAGTATTAAAGGGAAATATAAGATTAGAATATGTTAAGATAATTATAGAAGTGAAAACAGAGGAAGATGGAAAGGAATTGCTGAAACAATTAATAGAAGTGGAATACAAAAAGGGAGGTGTGAGGAGGTCGTGGAAATAAGGGAATGAAAGTTAAGATATCGAAATTGTTTTGTGCTTTAAATGGTTTGCGTCTTGTTTTGATAATCTTATGTTCTTTCTTTTCTTTTCTTTTTCTTTTTCTTTTCCTTTTTTGTTTTTCTGTTTTACTGTGTTTAAATGGTTGGAAAATCAATAAATATTATTTTTAAAAAAAACCAAAAACCAAAAACAACAATTTATATATCCCTTAATGGCAATAGTCTCTAAATGGCTTACAAAGATGCAATGCAAAAAATAAAAATCAGTTAAAACTATAAAATCAGACATCAATAAAAATGCCTGCTTGGATTATGATGATGATGATGATTTAAAAACCATTAGGCTCTGGAAGTTAAGCAGAGAGGGGCCTGTTTGACCTCAGCTGGAAGGCAGTTCCATAAAATAGAGCCCACATTACTAAATGCATGGCTCCTAGTGGGTACCAGTCATGTACCTGAGCCACGGGAACAACTAACACAGACTCACCTGAAGTCCTCAGTGATCAGGCAGGGATATAAGGGATTTAACAACTTATGAGAGACTTAACAGAAAAAGCATTTTCATTCCCTTCCCCTATATCCATATGCCAATAAAATACGTCTCTTTATTCTCTCTGGAATTAATTTTTAGATCCCATATAAGATATGCTAACATATAACTTAACATTTCACTAATTCAATTTTAATAACAGGGCACAATCAGCTACTTTACTGAAGGGCTTTGGAATGCCTTAGGGCTCAGAGATCACTGGATAGAAGGCCCTAAATTAAGAAGTACAGCTGAAAAAGTGGCACATTTTCGGCAATAAATCTAAAGCGCTGTCACAAATTGATCTTTCAATAAGAGACATTTAAGAGCAAATTGATAAGCTAGACAGCAATAAGTCACACAGAACAGATGGTATTCACTCAAAAGTACCAGAGATCAAAACAATGAAATTACAAAAACTGCTAACTGTATAAAATCAGTTTATGTGGCAGAGGTATAGAAGGCAGCCATTGTAATGCTGAATTCTATGTGTGAATGTGTGTGTCTTAAAAGCTATAAAGTTGTTTGTGGAACTGTAGGACAGTGAGTCACTTTAGTCCCAGAAAAATCAGTGAAAATTGTAGTAGTCAGAAGAGAATTGGTATAGTCCACCCACGGGATGACCTTATAGAGCAGCCACATTAAAAACAGCTCCTGCACAGCCCTGCTAAAAGCACATTTAAGATCAAGACTCAAGATCTTAGGCGAGGACTAAGGCCTGTAAAAATACAGAGGGGCCAGGATTCAGGACACAGGGCCACTTGTCAAAGGGAACACCAACCAGGTGCTGAACAGGCCCAGAGAGGAACTTAAGCCAGAACTCAGGCTCCAAGAGATAAAAGACTCAAGGAGAAACTAAGACACATTTGACAAGATGGGAATCACTGGAAGACTCCTCAAGTGCCCAGGTGAACACCAAAGCTTTTGAGCAGCTCCAAAGAAAAATGGTTTTCAAGGAAGGGCAAGTAGGAATATCCTTCAAGGCGCAGCTTCCTGGAGCTAGATAAGGTCAAGACAGGAGAAGGAAGACAGCACATGAAAAGATGAAGAACTGAGGGCAGGAGAAATGATCTGGATCCATGGACAATAATAGCAAGAGATGTGTGCGGTGTCTGTCAGTCTTAGTGAATCAGGCTATATTCTGGGATAGCCAAGCATGAATGGAAATTCTCCAGGACTAAGCTTTGGACCTGGAAACACCATGGATCCTCTGGAATCTCCCCATGCTATTACCCAACTCCTAATACTTCCTCATCACTGCCCTTCTCCCTTGTCTTCTTCCCTCCCGGACAAACCATTTTTCTAGGCTGAGAGAGGGCAGCTTAATTTATGTTGCTAAGCAACTACCAATGACAAATGGTTAGATCAGCTGCTTGACAGTTCTTGACCACTATGGGGTGTGTGTCTACAGTAAATATCCTGCTTACTAATGTGATGGCCCTGTGGATGTTGCTGCACTCAAGACAAGCAAGATGACCACCTCAAAATATTATGACCCAGGACATGGCCTGGAACACGGCAATAAGAAACAGCAACATGGGCAGCAGGATAAATTCTAGGGAAGAGACATTGTGCCTATCTCTGTCACTACAGTTTCTTAGTGAAGAACCTTCTGGACTGATTCCTCCCAGGGTGGCCATTGGTTTCTCCTGGACAGGAAAGAGTGTAAGAGAGCTTCCTGTTTCGGTGCAACTTTGCTCTGGTGTGTTATGAGTTTCTGGCCTTCAGTCCTGCCTTCTGGTTTGCCCTCTCTCACCCCAATTGCTCTTCAGTCTGGACTCCCAGTTCCTGACTTGCACCAAATGTCTGCCCACGGCCCAGCCCTGACAACAGGATGACCACCTACTCCATGTCTAGTCATGTCACAAACGGTGACACTCACCTGACAAGTGAGGGGTAACGTATTTCTAGCATTGCAGGCAATGATGCTGTAGGATGATAAGGATAGACTGAATGGAACGATCTTACAAAAAAACCAAAATGACTTGGCAGTGAAATGCCAAATGAAATTCAGTGCAATGAGTGCAAAGTAATGCTCACTGGAAACGACTATTTAATGTAAGCATAGAATATCGAGCTCTAAATCACCACTCAGAAAACAGATTTTGGAGCCTTTTTTCACTGCTGAAATAAACAATGCACCACTGTAGCTATGAAGGTAAGCCAAGAGGTTAGAAACTATTAGGGGAAAAGAAAGGGGGTGGGGAGAAAACAACACAAGAAAAAGCTAACAATGCCCATATCAAAAATCATTGCTGCTGTGTGCACAACTTGATTCCATGAGCTGTTCTATTATATCACACACAAAAAGAAGACAGAATAGAGCTGGAGGGGAGCAAACTGTTGAGAACAGGGAACAAAAAGTATCAATGCCAAGGATAATTTCCATTATGAGGAAATCCCTTAAAGTCTTAACAGTACTTGTCCTTTGAGGGATGGCATCTTTGATGAAAGTAAGACTCTGTAAAATCCACAAGGAAAGGGCAGAAAAAGTGAATGAGGAACTTGAATTTTTGTCTGGTCTCTGTGATGGTATTTTGCACAGATGGAGATCCATCCCATCATTAGATTTCCCAAGAAAACAAGTAGGGAGCAACTCAATGAAATCAGCTACTACCAGCTTTCATGAAAAATTGTTTTTACGTAATGCACTGTTAATCTATAAAACTCTTGTTCACAGGATTTGTGGAGGCTTTTAGAATAACAGACGAAAAAGATGAAACAGATGAAAAATAAAAATAAAGGACTCCCAAAGTGCCAAGGTGATCATCAAAGCTTTAGAGTATCTCCAAAGATAAAAGTTCCAGAGTAGGAATATCATTCAAGGGCTAGATAAGATCCAGACAGGAGAAGCAGAACAAGTGCATGACAAGAAGATTGTTGGCTGCTACCATGACAGTAAGAGTATACAAACTCCCCACTCCCTTAAACCTCAAGCTCTTTCCTGCATTCCGTCTAGTCTCTGTCAGTCACAGGACACTGGATGGAATTAATCATTGGTCTTACTCAACGTGGAATTCTTAACTGATGGGTTTTGTAGGAAACAGCCACTGTGAGGAAGGATAAGTTAAGACACCCCGCTGATAATGGTAGTAACCCACAGGTTAGCAAGAAGAGTCATCACAAGCTAGCCAAAATCAGTAAGTCATGGCTTAGTTATTTCCTAACCATAGGCTACTAAGGCATAGTTTAGGGCTGGGGTTATTGGGAGTTGTGGTCTAAAATATCTGAAGGGCACCAGGTTGGTGAAGGCTGTTTTAGAGTCAGTGGTCAGCACTCACCTAATCCCAATGTATTTATCACCCTTCCTATGCTTTTAAAACATCTTTGCTAATGCTGTTATAAAATTATTTCAAGTAATAATAATTTGTTTTTTCTTACATGCCCTTAATTTTGGACACAGTATGAGCGAACACCAACAAGTACATTTAATGGCTTTCTTCCCACCTTCCCTTATCTCTGTGAATGAGAAATACTCTGCTCGATAATTGTCTAATTACATATCAGATTGACCTTAACAGTGTCTCTTCTCTTGTGCTCGAAACTATTCCTGGGCTGTATCTCCTGGGAGGGAGGGGAGGTCTGAGTCGAGGTAAATTCATTGGAGGACAAGCCCATCAACAGCTCCTAGCCATGATGGCTAAGCTCTACCTCCACTCTCAGATGCAGTATGCTTTTGAATACCAGCTGCTGAGTATTGCAGGTGGGCAGAGAAGCTTGTAGGTTTTCCACAGGCTTCTGGTTGGTCACTGTGAGAACAAGATGCTAGGCTAGAGGAGCCACTGGCCTGATCCAGCAGGCTCCTCTTATGTTCTTTCAAGTGTTTCAGCTCAGCTGCCCTCCTTCCTTGTTCAATACTGTCAACCATCACAGCCTCCTTACTGTCAGGGAAGTGCTTCAATTTGAACTGTCAGCTTACAGCAGCAATACAGACAACACTGAAGGCAGAAACAAGTGATATCTCCTTTCCTTTATGAGAGAATTTGGTGGGGGTGGTATTTCAGCCCCATTTTCTCCACTACAGTTTCCATTTCTCAGCCACTGATCTCTACCCAAGTCCATAAAATTATTTGGATACCAGCATAACAAAAATAACTTACGAACAGGATTCCATCTTCTGTTTCTATGCCACTTGGGTAATATTACTGCTTAGGCAGAAATTGCTATAGCATCACTGAAATACCATCTAGCACGTTTACTAGGATTCTGAAATACTGTACAATACAGTGGTACCTCGGGTTAAGTACTTAATTCATTCTGGAGGTCCGTACTTAACCTGAAACTGTTCTTAACCTGAAGACCACTTTAGCTAATGGGGCCTCCCGCTGCTGCTGCACCGCCGGAGCACGATTTCTGTTCTCATCCTGAAGCAAAGTTCTTAACCTGAAGCACTATTTCTGGGTTAGCGGAGTCTGTAACCTGAAGTGTATGTAACCTGAAGCGTATGTAACCTGAGGTACCACTGTATTATAGACAGGAAATTTTAGGGCGGCGGTGGAGGCAGCGGGATCCTGCATCTAAAGCCAACTACACTGAATTTCATTGGTAAAATTGAATTATTCAATTGCTGGGACTTGGCCAGGCCAAAAGACGTAGCTCTCCTTTGAGAATGTTTTGAAGTGATTAGGAGTAGCTCCTTTAATTGACAGAAGTTTTTGGATCAAGCTGTATGTTATTTGTTCATTGCGGTTGGCACTGTTAAGAGGGGAAGATCTAGGGAGCCGAGACTTGTGAGAGGGTAAGCGAGAAAGTGGGCAGGAAAACACAGCCAGGCTGCCAGCTGGGGAATTGGGGGGGGGGGGAGAGACTAAATTGTGTTTTAACTCTCAATCAGGTAAGGGAACAAAGAAGGGAGAATATAAAATTAAATGTTCAGCTAGGGAAAATTCAGCACAGATTAACAATTAACATAGATTTACACTCAGTGAAGGTCTGGACCCAGCAACACCCAAAACAGTCATTTCTCGAGAGCACAGATTATTAAGTCTATGAAATGAGAAGGATTTGGTTTATCTTACAAGGCAAGTCGCTTGTTCTAAGAAATGTGAAGGATCTACTTTATGTTACAAGGTGAGCCATTCTTTCTAAAGCAGAGATGAGGATTCATTGTTTCTAAAGCCATTCATTGTTTCTAAAGCAGAGATGAGGAATCTGTGGCCCAGCTCCCACCATCCCTGATTTTTGGCTGTGCTGTGGATGATGGGAGTTGGGAGCCCAACAACATCCAAAAGACCACAGGTTCCCTGTTCTAAAGCAATGGCCCACATGGTGGGAAGATATATCCCACTTGGGAAAGGGCCTAGTTTGCAGCTCTAGGGCAACACAGATTTGGCTTTCCCCTACCTCGACACAGCTGGCCTCCTGTTCCAGTGGAATCCAGTGGAATCCAGTGGAATCCAGTGGAATCTTACACAATGGAGCAGAGGGGCAAGAAAAGCAGGTGGACAGACTGCTGTGACAACCAGATAGGAGTGGTGAACCTGCTGAATGGCTTCAGGCCTTGAAGCATCTATTGTCATTATTAGCAATAGCAGAGAATAATAGAATTCATAGAATCATAGAGTTGGAAGGCCAAGCCACTGCAACGCAGGAATCACAACTAAAGAATCCCAGACAGATTCCCTGTAGTAGTAGTATTTACAAGCAACTCTTGGTTTAGGTTTGTCTGAATGATGTGCGATTGCACATGCATGCACAGTGCCGTACTCAGAAGTAGTCCCCAAAAGTCATAAAGACGTCATGAAAGGGGGTGGAACGGGGCAGAGTTGGGCATGAATATTGCCTGTATTAGACTTCTTAGTTATTTGTTATGCAAAAGGTCTCAAAGCAACTAACAACACATTTCGAAACCTAAACATAGATTCATTATAGCATTACACACACACACACTCGCTTGTGGCAGGTATCCAAAAGATGTTGACCGCACAGGTCAACAACCCATCCATCCCGCATTAGGATTTTCATCATAGAAGTTATTTTCACATGCATTCTAGGAACATTAAAATATATACTACCTCTCCCCACAACACCCCTCCCTCCCCAAAGGTCTGCCATTTTCCCACAGGGTCTCCCCCATGCTGCCCTGGGAGCCAAGCTATATAAACAGAGAAAGTGCAGATTACTTACTTTCATTATCACCACCAGGAGGGTGATAGAAAGACAAGCCCAGGGAGATTATGGCTGCAATTTCCAAGATGATTAACGTGACATCCTGAAGTGCTTCCCAGACTAACTGCAGGAAAGTTTTGGCCTTTTTGGGTGGGATGAAGTTCTGGCCAAATGCTTGCCTTCTTTTTTCCAGATCTGCGGGGTTCCCAGAGAGGCCTGCAAGAAAGAGGGTGTGTGGAAGAGAGAGCAAATTAAAAGGGAGTATCAAAAAGCATGATTACTTTGATTACTTTGAACCCACTCTTTATGCCCACTTTCCTTCATCTTGCACAGGTTCCATTATGTATATTACAAAGTACTTCCCACCCTGTGAACAGTAGAGCTCTCCTGCGGTAGATGTTGTTTGCAAATAAATATTGCAAACACGAAGTTGCTATGTCAAAGAGAATGAATAAGAGGTGGAGAACCACTTGCAGCCCAAGGGCAGGATTCCCTTCTGGAGGACACAAGCCAGCAGTGGGCGGAGCCAGAGGCAAAAGTGGGTGGAGCAACAAATGTAAATGTTACCTTTTTATCATAGGTGAGTTTGCACTCACACACCCCTCTCTATCCTCCATCCAGACTATGTAACACCACTGTATTTAACAAAATTAATACACCACTTGGTTTAATAAAACCTCTAAGCTGCTTACAAGAAATATAAACCTTATCCGCAAAGAACAGTTAAAAACAAGTACTGAAAAATATTTAAGAGATAATTAAAATTAACAGTAAAAGATAAACACATGTCAACATCTATATATCGGGATAGGCTTGCCTAAACAAAAATGTTTTGAGCAGGTGCCGAAAAGAGTACAGTGAAGGCATCTGGCTGATGTCAACAGGCAGGGAGTTCCGAAGTGCTGCCACCCTAGAAGACTGATTTCTTACAGCTGCAAAGTTCAAGGACGCATTCCAGCCAGGCAAAAACTTTCAGGGTGCAAAGCAGGGCCCATCAGGGGTCTGGCCTAGGCAGAATTCTGAGGGTCATACAAAGGCCCCAGACATTTCATCTCCCCACCCCTGCTCTAGACATGTTATAGCCTTGGAGAACTTTGGCATCCCAAGAATAGAATACTTTGTATTTATTATTACGCAGGCATGGAATCAAATATTTTCTGTGAAAATCTGGAATACCTCCACACACATCCCCTCATCTGCTCACTTTAACTGACAGTGTACTTAACACACCCACCCACATTGAAAAAGAAAAAGACAGCTGCACAGATTGGTAGTGATTGCTACACCTGTCTTTTGGGTGTCTTTCTTACAGCTGTTTAAAACCACATCCTGCTCCATAGCTGCTTAAGTTCAGGAGAGGGAGAGGAAGATCTACATTTTTTAAAAATAAAACTTTGCACAGAATAAATTAGGAATAGGAGGATTAGTAATTAGGCAAGGCCAAAAATGAAAATTATTCTGCATAATTCAAGTTAATCGCATAATTGGGATTTTTGAAATGTTAAGTGTACAGAATCCCATTTTAAATGCAAAGACAACTAGGGTCCACTTCCCAGATAACAATGTGCATTCGGCTGATCAAAGCAGCAACATAGGAAGGGGCTTAGCTATTGTCTCGCTTGTGGCAAGTATCCAAAAGATGTTGACCGCACAGGTCAACAACCCATCCATCCCGCATTAGGATTTTCATCATAGAAGTTATTTTCACATGCATTCTAGGAACAGAAATGTCTGCAAAATAAGAAGAGGCCTTGAAACCCATTCCCACCAATCAGATGATAATATTTAGCCCAAGCTCTTGCTGCTCCTCAGAAACAAAGGAGGAAAGCCAGCTGAGGCTGCATGGCAGCTCTCACTAGAAGAGAGCAAGGTGATTTTCCTGAAGCCCAGATAGTGGGGCGTGAAATACCAAACGGGAGCAGAAGGAGACCTGTGATCTTGCATGACTAGCTTTGCTCAAATATCAGGTCGGAGGGTTCACTATGCAATCTACCAGGGTGATCTGGGGAAAGGTGGCAAGCCAGCAAGTGATGTGAACTCATTTCACGGTTGCCAATTCCAAGGCAAGCTATTGGGGGGTGGGGGGAGACATTCTTGGTGCACAATAGAAGAAAAAGGGATTCAAGAAGGGATGGGAAGACTCTCATCTCTTCTCCGCTTCAGGTCTATGACCATGTTGGTCAACCCCCCCCCCCCCCATCTTATGAATTCTTAAGAGTCTGGCTCCTGCTACCTTTTACATGGACCAGCTAATTAGAAATTAAACCTGCACTGACCAGTCTCTCTGCTGCAGGGCTGTCTTAAGCATATGCAGCGCTGGGGTGCAAAAATCTGCCCGGTGCCCCCCCAGTTGCCCAGTCCCAGGCGCGCAGCAGGGCAGAGCCGGCTGGCCACCTCAGCGTCTCACTGGCTCAGTTGCCCCCAAACTCGCAGCACAGAGCCACCCACAGCGGAAGAGCCCACCACGGTGCTCCGACAGATGGGCAGGCTCTTCCCTGAACTCAACTCTTGGGCCCCGGACTATTGGCCTGGCGCCCCTGAGAGCCTGGCGCCCGGGTTTCCCACACCCCTAGCGCCTATGGGTAAGATGGCCCTGCTTTGCTGCAACTGAGGACAGGAGCAGCAGTGTTTCCTGCTGGAGGACTGGGTTTCCTGAATTAGCTGGGTGGGTGGGATGGAATAGCCAGCCCCTGAGATCTCTTTCAGCTCTGTGATGCTATGATGGCAGCTGCCAGTGCTGTGCCACTGCCTCAGCTTTAGGGGTTAAAAGGAATCACAAGGCTGTTGGGGGCATCGTATAAATACAACAAGTGTGGAGGGGTTTTTCCGTTTGAAGAGGCACATTTTGCCATTTTTAAACCGAGAAGTGACCTGATAATGCGTTTCTTTTCACAAGTGCCTACTACATTTCAAAATAAAATATTCTTTCTGACACATTATTTCTCTTTCTCCCTCTCTCTCTCTGACACACACACACACACACACACACACACACACACACACAGTCAGCTTACACATTTATTTCTGGATCAAACTGGACACATTAATAAATATATCCTTGAATATATTAATATTCTTTTTTGTTATTATTACGAAATGAACAGCACCTGTGCCGCTGTCCCCCTCGTAGATTGGAATTCTGGGCTGCAGATTCCCTCCCCTTCCCCACAAGCTCTTCACACATCAGTGGGACTTTCAAATCCCCAAAATAATTCATGCCCTGCAAGCACAGATACCAAACAATCCATACTGCGGGGGGGGGGGGGAATGAACCCCACTGCTGGAGCTAAGCACCTTATAATAATAATTTTTATTACCATAGAGCCTAACATGAAACATCCAATTCCTTTTACAACTAAAGGTGTTTACCAGGGTAGTTATAGCAGATACGAACCAAGTGGCAAAACTGCCTCAATTTATATTGCAAAGAGACAGCATTTTCCTTGGGAGAATGAAATTTATGAAGGAAATGGGATAACACGGCCGTGCAACAGCTGCAGAGAGGTTGAATACAATATTTTCATTTTCCTCCCATGCTTCCTTCAAGATCTCAGGTTGGTGTACATGACTCTCTCCATCCCTACTTTATTCTCACAACTCTGTGAGGCTGAAAGATGGTGACTGTCCCCAGATCAGCACTGGGGGTGAGTCAGGATTCGAACTCTGCTTCCCCTGGTCCTAGCCCGACACATGAACCACTATGCCATGCTGGCTTTCCTTCAATGATGTCACCAAGTAGGCTAAACCCAATGAATGACCACGCATGACCAGGTGGATGTGATGCCTCAATACAGCAAATGACCAAGTTTAAACAGTAAAGCCTTGGCAGAGAGAGATTGAGCACATCTTCATTGCTTGCCCATAGCTCTAACCATGAAGCCCTCTGTGGCCTAGAACTATAAAGACTCCTTCTCTCAAGGACTATCACTCTGGCTTTTAAGGTCTTCTCAAATGTAATAGTTGCCAAAATGTCGGACTGCCACTTAAGATGCTCAGAGTCTTGGCAGCTCCCACAATGCTTTGCTTGGGCAGGAAAGGACAGAATAATGTCCCTGCGTGGCAACAATCTGGCTGGCGCTTTCTTTGACATATGGGATGCTGCTAGGGGTTCCCAGCAGGCACATAAGCTCCGGAAAACTTGCCACGCTGTCTGACTGGTGACTTACACCTCTCCCTGCAGATGAAGGGGCAGGAAATGGAAAGAAGAAACTTGAGCTTACTGGAGTCTGCTGGCTTAAACAAATGTCCAGAGTGAAGAGAGAAATCAATGTTGCTTTTATCCAAAAGCAAGCAGATCAGAGCAGCTGGAAAACATGGAAGTGCAGCTCCAAGAGAGGGAAGGGGGGAGATCAGGGAGCAGCCAATGCAAGCTGCTTCATCCTCCTAGCTTTGGGAGAGAAGAAAGGATACCAGTCCCTACACTGATATTTCCCGAGCCAATTTTTTGTAGAGCTATGACCTCTGGATGGACCAGAAATGAGACCTGAGTGGACTTTCAAAGATTTCCAGAGACCAGTGGCTGACTGGGAATGTTCAAGGAAAGTTAAGCCTTCACGGTCAGTCTACTCTTTGTCATGAACTGGCTGGATGCAGAGGACCCCAAGGGAACCCCCAAGTGAAGAAGTCTCAGAGCCAGGGGAATGGTGGGGGGATGACAATGAGTGGTCAGAGGGAGAGGTGGGGGCAGACTGGGAGGACGAGGAGGTGTTGGGAACTGAAGAGGCAACAGGGTTTAGTGAGCAGGAAGAGGCTATGGCATAGCGTGGTTTGGACTCAGAGGAAGGAGAGGAAGAGGGCCAGGAGACAAAAATGAAGCAGACTCCTGAAGAATCAAGGAGTCTCCCCCTCCTGCTGTGACCAGCTCCCCTTCTCCCTGGTCTCCCAGAACATGCAGAGAAATGGAAGAGGGTGGAACAACGGGAGACAGAACAACAGAACACTAGCATTCTAGGGAAGAAACCAGGTGAGGAGCCTTAGACAGCTGTGGGAAGGTGGGGACCTTCAGTCCTCACGACTGCTTCATTGGGGCAAGACCTACTGGAAAGAATTGCTGGAATCACTAGAACTGCACTGTTTTGGTTTCTTTGAATGAAGCATTAACTTCACTGATACCAGCATGGGCGTAGCCACGATTTATGTTAGGGGGAGCAGGCTTCATATTAGGGGGCAAAACCTCAGAAAGTTAAGTATTTTTATGGATTTACTTGATTGGGGGGCAGCTGCCCATGATCAGGGATGATGGGCTATGCCCATGGACACTGGTTTTTTTAATTGCTGACCTACTCCTGACTCTGGCTCCTGAAATTCTGGGGAAAGATTCCAGAGAGGCTACCATTTCTTCACCTCCAAACTCCACCTCTGCATGCAATTTAATGAGTATTACTCCAAGGTAGATTGCCTTCTCCAATGGGGCACCTTTTGTATATTTGGAACTACAACTCCCATCATCCCTGATCATTGACAATACCAGCTGGAGCTAATGGGAGTTGTAGTCCAAGCCATCTGGCATGCACTGGGCATGGAGAAGCTTGGTGTATGCCTTAATATTTACTTCCATACTATTTTATGTACAGGAGTACATTCCCCTACAAGATGAGGTGTGCTTAGTGAAGAACTGTGGACTATTCTGCAAGCTCTCTCCTTTGTTCTGCTTTCCAGAAAATAAATAGGCAGAGGCAGCTTGAGAAGAGACAGAGGGCTCAACTCTGGTAACATAACAAGGAGTTCTCACCTTGCTTAAACTCTTCCCCAAGTGAGAACAAAAGCAATATAAGGGTGTGCTACTCAAATAACTTTGTACAAACACAACCCTGAGATTGTGTTCTTTAAGTACCGGTAATTACTCCAATATAACAGCTTCATTCTTGGGAGCGATTTCTTGCAACAGATTCCCATTGGAGGAATTGCACACGGAAGTGGAAATCTATGTGGATTTTACTACAAAGGCCTTGGAGCAGGTCCCTATCACCTCCTGTTCAGCACCCACTCTTGGGAAACACATGTTAATGTTTAATGTATGCTCACAGTATACAGAGGCAGCTAGTCTCTGTCACTGTTCATGCAACTCCATTCAAACTACCCCCCCCGCCGCCCGTTCTAATCCCAGGTCCCTCATCTTGTCTTTTCCAAATCCACACCAGACAGAGCAGAGGCTGAAGACAAATCCACCCCTTATAGCCACCCTCCCCCAAAGTAAGTGAAATACAATTCACCACAGAAAGCTCATTCCCGGTTTTCTCTAAAGGAGGACAGGAGGCCCACTGGACCAGACTGGGTGTGTCTCCATTGAAGTGGGCAAGCTCCATGCTCTGGGTCACTTTGCCTCAAATCAATTTGTCATTCTCCAAAGTAGGCTGGGGACTGATGGTGATGGGGGCCACTGTGGGCCTGGCTTCCCAGCAGCAGTCTTGCCACCATGTCCCAGGATGTTGAGGGGGCAGGGCAGGAGTGAGGGTGGGGTAGTTCAAGCACACCAGAACAGTCAATCTGGTGCAATGAGCTGCTATTTCTTGGGTATGCTATAGTTGGTCTTATTGACAACACATTTTTCTCTCAGCTACAGTACTCGCTCCTTCCCAGGCTCCTGTATTTCATGCATGCTGCCTTTCTTCTACTGTGTCTGCAAATTATTGGGTTGTTTGGTCGGAGTGTGCTTGTCTGACACCCTCCTCAATCAAGTTCTGGCTTTTGTTTTCTTTTAATCTCTTGCAAGCGCCCTGCATCCACAAAGCCACCAGCTGTTTGGGTGCTGTCAGGGAACTGCCATCAGTACTGGAGGGGGAGAGCGAAAGCCAGAGGGATTCCAGAGAGCATCCAGGGATTGGGAGGAGCAGCCCATCTTCTGGGGAAGAGAATCAGCATAGCACCAGGGGAGAAGGGGGGCAGCTGGGGGAAGTGGCGAGGCGGTCTCATGACTCCTTGCCTGGGACCAGCGGGGAGAGTAGGGGTCCTCCGTTGCCCACGCCCTCCCTGCGCAGAAGGCTTCCACGCAGAGAGGGTAGGCGGAGACTAGGCGTCAAAGAACTTCTTTGCTGGAAGAAGTTTAAGAAATGCCCACTCACGGATTCTGCCAGCGATTGAGTCAGCCACGGGTGAGTGGCTGTCCGGACAGAAAAGGTTCACTTTGGCAACCCAGCCAGGTGTTTGCACCCAGCCGGGGAGATAGGCACCTGCTTACGCACGAGCAACCCCTAGAACCATTACAGGTGCACAACTGTGCAACCAGCTACTAAGAGGAAAACAAATAAACTGTACACTGTGTGAAAATGGGGCTTCACTGACTGTAGCCGTATAAAAAGTACAGTGGATAAAATAACGACAACAACCAAGCCTTGTGAAGAACGGTTGAAGGAGCTGGGTATGTTTAGCCTGGAAAAGAGGCGAATGAGGGGAGATATGATAGCCATCTTCAAATATCTCAAAGGCTTTCACATGGAAGAGGGAACAAGCTTGTTTTCTCCTGCTCTGGAGGGTAGGACTCAAACCAATGGCTTCAAGTTTTAAGAAAGGAGATTCTGACTATGGAAAAATTTGGTGACTGTAAGAACTGTTCGACAATGGAACAGTCTCCCTCAGGAAGTTGTGGCGTCTCCTTCCTTGGAGGTTTTAAAGCAGAAGTTGGACGGTCATCTGTCATGGTCATGGATGCTTTAGCTGAGATTCCTGCATCTTTAAAAAACAACAACCCAGTAGTAAAATAATTTAAAGCAAATTACAGTCAAGAGAATATATGTATCGGGGTCAAAGGCCAGGACAAAGAGGTGAGTCTTCAGCATACAATGAAAACAGCATTAAGAAGGTGGCAGATGCACTTCTGTTAGGGGAAGGAATTCCACAGCTTAGGAGTTGCCACAGAGAAAGCCCTGTGAACCTGAAATTTACAGGGAGAAAACATTTCATTTGGTGTTGCTTATGGGTAACAACATGTGAACTTCACAGCTTCAATGAGAATACAAACACAAAGTAAACTCCAGAGTGGATAAGCCTTGACACCAATACATACAGTTGTAATATATAAACCTTAGAAACAAGCCCATCACAGTTACTAGTCAGCAGTTTTATTTTACTAGCCTGCTAAGGTGAGCAGCCTCTTCCTGTGCAGCTTCCATGGAAATGTAAGCTCCAAGCCACTTAGCAAGTTAGTTGCTGTTTTTATACTGCCTTCTGCCCAGCATGCTGGCAGAGAATAAATGGAGCTGTGTTTTTCCATGCTGGCCAGAAGCCTCTTCCTCTGTGGTCAGCATGGAAACTAAGAAGGCTAGCAGAAGAGGGAAGGAGCCATCCGCGTCTCCGCTGTCAGCACACTCACTTGCCTACACGGAACTCCTTGTTACCCATGCCAACCGGGCAAGTTAGATGTAATATATGCAGTGGTTTGTGGACTAACACCTGGGAAATTGGGGTTCTAGTCCCCCCTTGTCCATGAAGCTCACTGGGTGATCTTGGGCTGCTCACTGTTTCTCAGCCTAATCTGCCTCACAGGGTTGTTGTGAAGATGAAAATGGGGAAGGGGAGACCCATGAATTCCTTGGAGGAAAGGTGGGATAGAATTGCAAATAATAAATAAACACCACCTGCCAGTTCAGGGTACCTCATGTGAGAGACCCTAATAGCAAAGGACTCATGCTGACAATGGCAGTACAACCACCAGCTGTGGGCAGAAAGAGAAAGAACATTGAAATTTAGCTCTTATTTACGGTACTGTGTGAGTGCATGCACACATTTGTGTAGTTACTGAAATGTCCAAGTTAGCTACCCTAATTTCAGGCTATAGGTGTATAGGAAGACATTAGTGCAGGGTAGCCAATGGGTCTTAAACCCTCGGTAAGTTAAGGACTTCCCCTGCATGTGAAGACAGGTTCTGGCAGATTGAGCGGACGAGATCAATAGTGGGTCTAATGGTCAATAAGGCTGTTTCTGCATGTGCTGTAGAGGGGAGTGAGGGGCAGATGGGGATGGTTAACCTGGGATGGTAGCCCATTTGGGAGAAGGAAAACTCTCATCCTAAATCTCCGCTGCCTTGCAGGATATCTTCTCAGGGAGAAGAAAAGGCTAAGAAGTAAACCCTACACAAATCTGGATGGTCCCTAAGATGGTTGGATGGTGCCTTGTACGCCTCCTTCCAGAAACTCCTGCAGCCAAGCTGGTTCCAACATATTGCTCTGAGGCTGAGAGGGGAGTCTTGTTGTCTGGGCAGCCCAGGACCTCTGTACACACTGCCTAGGCTAATGCAACAGTCTGACTTCACCCCCTCCCCCAAGGCGCACTCCATTGCCTCTTGAGACAGACGGATGCCAACAAGTGCAGAGGCAGCCTTAAAGTAGAGCTTTTGAGAACTCAGTTGTGATGCTTTTGGAAATTTCATCCTGCAGTGTCTCTTCAGACAATAAGGAGAAGGTCAGAAGCATTTGCTTTAAGACAAACCACGGTTCCCTGTTATAACTCAGAGAAGCTTTATTTTCAAATTCTGGCTAGTTCACTAACTAGATTTTAAGCCTGTCTGGGTTTCAATTTGCCAAAAAGAAAGGAGAAGTCCTTTCCCTTCTATCCTTTGTCAGCCTTCTTTGGTCAGAAATCACAATTTCCAAAGTCCATGTACTATGTATGTTGATCTCTCAATGGAAACATTGATAAAACAAACATTATCATGAGGAGGCTAAAGTTTATTATAAAGACAAAGTGTGTTTGTGGTTTGTGATTTAAAAAGAAGGCTTTATCAGTAGCTAGTCTGGCTCCTATCAGCATGCCTTGAACTCTCTTTTTATCTAGAAAAGGGCAGAAGGAAGTCAACTATAAGTGAGAGGAGAGAAGTCTGTGTGCAAGAAATAAATGAAGACTGGGGAGTGGGGCAAAATAGGAAGCTTAAAGGTTATGGGAGGAAGAAAGAGATCCAGAAGAAAACGAATGATTGGTTGTGTAGTTCTTTAAGTATAGGGATTTCTCCACATGGTGCATAGCTAAACTTTGAAATTCACTCTCACAAAACATAGCGATGGCCACCAACTTGGATGGAGGATCAGTGGCAATTTCCCACATGCATGACAACTGTCCAACCTTTTGGTTTCTAATAATGTAACATTTAAACAAAATGTTTGTAAAATGTAAAAGTCTCAGTACTACTTTGAGAAGGAGGTTTAAAAAATTATTATTATTATTATTATTATTAATTATTATTATTATTATTATTATTATTATTATTATTATTATTTTACAGAACAACAACAAAAACTTTGAAGATTCAGAGAAACACCCATGTCCAGCAAGCTCAATAGGGGAAGAGGATGGTTATAACTCAGAGACCCATGTCTCAGCTTCAAAAAGAAAAGTAGCAAAAGAAGGCACACATTATTTTTCTTCCGTGAAAGCATCCAAGTTCAAATTACAAGGGCAACTCAAATTAAGGGGGAGCGCAGGAATATTTAAAGCAACAGGCATCCTTTAGGAAGCATTCTGCTGGGCGCAGAGACCAAAACTCTCTCCATCCCCCAACACAGGGTCTCAGCAAACCTTAAAATGAATTCCGTGATCACAGAATGGCCTGAAGACGGCTCTTGAGATGGAAGCAATTCTGAGCCATGAGTTTCTCCGTGATAGTGATAATTAGACAATGCACACTGGGCTGCCTTAACCTGAATGGGTTTACTGGAGACAGGAGATTAATTTGGGTTCTTTTTTGATACAAACTCAAAAGCACGAATGCCAGCTTCAAAAGCTAATACACTGATGAGACTTCCTTTCTTAGATACATCACATTCAATTTCTAGTGCAGGGATGGGGAACATTTCCCTTTCCCCCTGTTCAGAACGACATTACTTGGAGGTAATCTGCCAGGGGCTCCTTGCCAGCAGTGGGTAGATCCAAATCAAAATATAGGCTTGGCCAACTCTTAATCTTTCTCTTTCTGCCACCACATTTCCCTTTTATTCCTCACCCATCAGACTGCGAGGGGAGGACCCGATTGCTCTTGCCAGAGTCTGAGCTGTCTGCATGCAGAGGGCTTAGGAAATTAGGCTGAGGGCTGAAGGCTGCTCACCTTTACACTACTGCAATTAGCTGATGAGAACCTCAAGCTGGTGAAAATGGCCTTTACGTCAACTAAACACAACTAAATCTGGCACTTAAAATGTTTTGCCTTTGATCCTGAGCACTGCGCTGGTCTCCAAAGGGCTCGTTGCTAAGTAGAGAAGGGCAGATGAAGCAAAACTGGGACTGATGGGAACTGGGTATGCACATTCCTGGCAGCAGGTGCTGCTCTGCTTGGCTGGGATTCAGCACCACTAGTTGCCCACAGAGTACTCCTATATTTTAATAGAGAAAGAAAGATAGTCTCAAGAGACAGCTTGAATCAGCAAAATGGATTCAATAATTTTTTCATTGCTCACAGGAAAGTTTCTGAGCCTGCCATGCAACTCTGCTGAGCTGTGTCCAAATTTGGCATGCAGTACTCAAGTTATCCAAACTCTGGGGCTGTGTCCAGAAAGCAGCTTCCCCATGGCAGATTTAATGCTAAAGTCCTACTGCATGAGGGTGTGGCTGGCATAGTTCCTAGGTAACATGTACATTTTAGGTGCATTGATATTTAAAAGAATATTGACAGGAAATGCCCAGAGTTTTGCCAGTGCACCTCGCTTTAAGACCTATACGGTCAACCCAGTATTTCAATTGACTTCAGCCTTTTCAGATGTAAATGGGACCACACAGTCTCCACTCCCCAGCTCTTTTGTGAACATAAGAAAACGATCAGATGCATGTCCTTTAAAACAAACCACAGTTCCCTGTTATATCGAAACCCAAGATGAACTGTGGTTTCAGATCCTGGATTGTGCACAAGATGGATTTTAAACAAACCACTGGCTTATTTATGTAGCAGAAAGCCACGGTTTTCCCATTATGTCTGAAGCACGTCTTCATCTGGACAATGGAAAGCATTGTGTAGGAGACTGATCTTAGGGATGGTAAGTCCTGACTCACAACTGGGTATTGTAATCCAACCTAAGGTGGGTCACACCACAACTGTCTCTTTTCAAATGGTTCTGAAGAAAAAAACAAAGAAGGGATGCCAGATGTATGGGGAAAGAGAAGGTGAGAGTAGGAGCGAGAGAGAGAGGGAGAAATACTATGGAGAAATAAAAAAACACTGAAGAGAGAGCTCAACACAGGGTTAGTTTAAAAATTAGACATATGACCCTTGTTGCTGGTTGAGGTTAAATGTGGGTCCCAAGTCTGAAATGGTTGGAAACAATCAACAATGGGATTGCTTCGCTCTGGCCTGTAGACTGTTGAAATGCAAGTCAACCTAAATATTTGTTTCCAGCCCATTCCTAACCAAGTTGTACTCTAGGAAGCCCTGGGTTGAGACACTCCACTTTCTCCCATTGTTGTCTACATATTTGCATACAGAATCAAAATAGAAGACAGCATTTTGTGTTTGGTAATTGTTTTTATTCTTTTCAATAAAGTTTGTAAAGGAAAAAATAAAAAGTGGGGAAACTTTGTCTTGGCACCCTAAAGGCTGCAATCAGGGCTTAATTTTGAACCAGACAGAGATATCCCAGCTTCACAGTGTATTTTCAGTGCCAGTGTCTATAACGTCTGTCAACAAGAGAGGTGTTGAAGCTTATATCCTTAGCAATAGTAAAGAAATGCCATCAGTGTTATAACTCCTTTTCTGAATGCATTCCCAGCCAGGCATCCACCCTGAAGCCTCAATTTGTAGCAGCTCTGCTGCTGCCAAACCACTGGGAGACTGCATGGGCCTCCCCATCTGATCAGTGGCCTGCTGGGAAGATGTGTGGTGGTGAGAACCATGGAATGAGATATTCATATACCTTCCAGGTGCATGAGAATACATCACAGCAAAGCAGCTCCCACACTGCAAAAGGGGCCTATACCTAATCCAGTTCCTCCCCCTCATCTCCATGGCCTGTAGCCTTCCTTCTCTGCCAATGAATTCTCAAGCAACTCAGGAGGAGTATATTATCTGGATAAATCGAGCAATCTCGCACTTCCACAGGCTTCCACGCAGGTTGCCTACAAATGCACACTCCTTCAAAAGGAAGAGAAAAGACTCCTGGAGGGAAAGCCAAAAGCTGAAGGCCTGGGGAAATAAGACTGGTGTGTGGGGCGATGTAACAGATTCTTTGCCCAGCCCATGGAAAAAGCCTGTTCCCATCAGGCCACTGATGATGTGGAATGTCTCATTACAGGCAACAAAACCGTCTCAGTCTGCCAAGGTCAAAAAGTAGGACAAAGAAAGAGGGGGCATGTGGAAGGGTAATGGCAGAGGGCAGGAAGCAAGAAAAGGCTTGTGGCATGTGCGATTGTATACTGTTGAGTTGTTTTGCAGCAGCCTCAGATGCACCGAGAGCAGCAATAAACCAAAGTGAGATCATTTCATAGGCTGTGAGGGGTGGAGAAAAATACAAGTGTGAGAAGAAGGCAGAGTTGAGGGCCAGAACACTGGTAAAGATATGGCCAGGGCAATGACTAGGCCCAATCTTTCCCACCCACCCCATGACCCTGCCCAGCCAAAATGCCCCCAACATCCATTGTGGCACAGTAGGTCCCAGGACTGAGTGAGAGGATAAGCAGTGACTATGGCAAACACATTGCAACTTATTTCTCCCCACTGCTCTAGTCCAAGGGAGGCCCTAGGCTGGTGTGAAGAGTTCTGGGAGAAAATGGGGGCCCTTCTGGCCATGTCGGAAGAAAGCAACCCACATTAGAGCTACAGAACAGAAACCAGCTGGTAGAGGGGTCACTAAAAAGCTCAGGAACATAGGAGCCCTGCTGAATCAGACTAAAGGTCTACCTAGTCTAGCATCTTGTTTCCCACAAAGCCCAGCAAAATGCCTATGGAAAACCGACAGGTAGGACATGAGTGCAACCACCTTCTTCTGCTGTGGCTCCCCAGTGACTGGCATCGAGTAGCATACACAGAGATACTCCTAAAGATTTCCTCCCCACAGTGCTCATCTGTGCAATGGGAAAGGCCATAGCAAAGTGGGTAGAGCATCTGTTTTTGCATGCAGAAGGTCTGAGGATCAATCCCAAACCATACTGAGGAACCCACGATTAAGATTTCAAGAGGCTAGATCAGGCTTCCTCAACCTTGGTCCTCCAGATGTTTTTGGCCTACAACTCCCATGATCCCTAGCTAGCAGGACCAATGGTCATGGATGATGGGAACTGTAGTCTCAAAACATCTGGAGGGCCGAGGTGGAGGAAGCCTGGGCTAGATGGCCACATGACAAATGTTTCATGCAGCCCCAGCTAACTAAAGATCATTGTTGGAAGCTACTCATAGGAAGAGGCACACTTCCTTGTGCAGAATCCATCCAGTTCAGTACTGCCTACACTGACTGACAGCAGCTCTCCAGGGTTTCTTTTCAGCACCATCTGGAGATGTCAGGGGCTGGATCTGGCATTCTGCATGACAAGCATGTGCTGTACCCAAACACACCTCCCTCAAATCCCTTCTTGGCAGTAAGCCTTTTATCTGACCTGTTATTTAATCCATCCCTACCCCCCACCCCAATGCTATCTGTGGTTCTGACGACTTGCTGCCTGGCAGATATCCTGGCTACACATGGCCAGAATGCCCTTGCAGGCTCCAGCCTAGAACGGCACCCCTCTGAAGTTGGAATGGGGGGGGGGACGACGACAAATGCAAGTTGGTTATTAATTTTAACCAAATCAAGGTGTGCCTAGTTTGCTCCTGTGAGACCATGGCTCACCCAGTGGGCCATCCCCAGCTGTATGCGCTCACCGCTTGGCACAGGAACCACATGCCTCGGTGATCCAGATTTGGCATTTCCATCAGGACAGCCCCCCTTCTCTAATTACATCTTTAGATTGTCTTTCCCTTGCCACTTCCTGTTCCCAATTGCAGCTGTGAAATATGCTAATCCGCTGCTTACACCATGAGAAACAAGAGAGCTAATAATAACCTGCAAGTTTTCAAAGCGCACACACAGAAAAGAGTAGTTTTCAGCATCTCACCCTTCCTAGTGCAGCTGCCATTCCACACTGGCTGACCCCATGCGCTGTGTGACAACTGGCTGGGACCAGCCTGTTTCCTTTGTGCTCACTATAGCCTCCCCTACTAGGAATCCTTTAATGCTTGAATGGCAAGTGCCCACTCTCTGTTTCAGGAAACACAGCTCAAGTGAGACCGTCCCTCTTCTTTGGATCAGCTGGTGTCGGAAAAATGCAGATCCTTTAAAGTTACACAGAACTCTTTGTTAGGCTGTTTGGGATAAACATCAAGGGGGGGGCAGGAAAAAAATACTCGCTGCCTTTGAGGTGCATCATAGTACAGTGGTACCTTGGGTTAAGAACTTACTGTATTTTTTGCTCTATAAGACGCACCAGACCACAAGACGCACCTAGTTTTTGGAGGAGGAAAACAAGAAAAAAAATATTCTGAATCTCAGAAGCCAGAACAGCAAGAGGGATCACTGCGCAGAGAAAGCAGCGATCCCTCTTGCTGTTCTGACTTCTGGGATAGCTGCGCAGCCTGCATTCGCTGCATAAGACGTACACACATTTTCTCTTACTTTTTAGGAGGGAAAAAGTGAGTCTTATAGAGCAAAAAATACGGTAATTCGTTCCGGAGGTCCGTTCTTAACCTGAAACTGTTCTTAACCTGAAGCACCACTTTAGCTAATGGGGCCTCCTGCTGCTACTGTGTCGCCGGAGCACGATTTCTGTTCTCATCCTGAAGCAAAGTTCTTAACCTGAGGTACTATTTCAGGGTTAGCGGAGTCTGTAACCTGAAGCGTATGTAACCTGAAGTGTATGTAACCCGAGGTACCACTGTATTTCTCAATGTAATGCTATGTCTGCATATTATCAGTTTCAGCTTGATGAGGATGGGACCAGCCGGCACAAGAGATTATACTGTCTTAAAAGGTGAACCATCACTGCTGCCTTGCCTAGTGAACTGACTTCCACGGCTGTCTCCCTCTTGCCCTCCTTTAGTTTTTGCTGCTGTGTGAGCAGAGGCCACTCAGACAGTTCTAGGCACGCTGGGGCCCTTCTCACCCCACAATACAGTCATACCTTGGTTTTCGAACAGCTTAGTTCACAAACAACTTGGAACTCGAATGTTGCAAACCTGAAAGTGGGTGCTCCAGTTTGTGAGCTTTGCCTTGGAAGCCAAACGTCCAGCGCAGCTTCCGATTGGCTGCAGGACGCTCCTGCAGCTAATTGGAAGCTACACCTTGGTTTCTGAATGTTTCAGAAGTCGAAAGGACTTCCAGAATGCATTCTGTTTGAAAACCAAGGTGTGACTGTATGTCTCTTGGAGGAAGGGCCCTTCCTCAGAGTGAGGCACGGTGAGTGAGGCAGTCTTGGAGAGCGCCTGAGCCACTGCTCTGCAGTGGTGTCAAAGGTTCCACATTTTACTCTTTGCAATGGCAAATACTATTTAAAGTTTAAACACTTGTAAACTATGGAAGTTTAAACAGGTGCTTTCACAGAGCCAACCACTCAGCCCGATCCACTGCAATGAGGCAAAGGACTCACCTTGTCTAATAGGAGGGCTGGCCCCATATGTGAAAATCTGTCAAACTCAAAAGCTTGTATTCAGCAATTTCAACCATAGTTAAGTTTTAAAAGAAGTTCTATTGTCTGCACTGCATTCCTTGATCTAAAGGTCTCTTTTAAAAGTATCACTCTTTGCATTTAAGATGTAAGGGAAAGACCTGGCATTTTACTGAAGAGGCTTTAGATCAAGGGAGGAACCCAGCCAGGTCTGTGCATTTATGGGTATCACCTACCTGTGTGATGGTTAAGCCTCAGATCATTCTTGTGGGTTCTCTACCTCTTCATTAATTTTCAACATGTTCCCTTGAGGGTTTTGCAGTTGTATGTTCACTGGGCTGATAGCACCCGCATGCAAATAATCTTGGATTGCACTTTCTATTGTGTCTCACCCTAGTGATCACTTTGATTTTTCACAAGTGCACAAGTAACATCAAAAAGCTGCAACCTGCTCTACAAAGCTCACCTTTAGAACCAAAGTGTCCAAGTGTATGTGCACCCACACTAAAGTCTCATTAGGCTCCTCCAAAAAACAGATAATCACAATGTCCGATTCACATGATTTTTATCAGAATTTTTTGAGCATGGTAAGTTGGAGCAGGAATTGTATCATTCTTCAGACTAGTACAAACTGCAGTATGTTGTATGCTGCAACATCTGTGTCAACTTCAAGTCAGGCACGGATCAATGGAAGACTCAACTACAGCAGTTATGAACTTTTACTGTAATATATTAGGAGGATAGGAAACATTCCTTTACATTAAAGCTGCACCTGCTATACAGTGAATCAGAGATCATACAGGGTCATTTAAGACCTTTAAGGATCCCCAGGTACAGATTTCCTCTGAAGTGTAAAGCAAGGGGATAGATGGAGGCTGTAGGACCTTCCATTGCTTTTTCTAAAAGAACAAGAACAACATTTAGATTGCCAACTCAGAATGGACAACTTAGAACCCTATGCCACCCAGACCTGCTGGTGCAACCTAGCCATATGGGTGGAGTACAAATAAAGTTGTTGTTGTTGTTGTTGTTGTTGTTGTTGTTGTTACATATTTGCCTTTGGAGACTGTGTGGTCCAGGACTTGAATGCAGCTTGATTAATGAGGAAGCATGAAACACAGGTGCTTTGCGCAAACTATGACTGCACTCCCAGCTGCACTCAATTTCTGCAAGCAGGTTGGATAACCCTTACCTCCAACTCTTCTTAATTTGCACCCTCTACTCCAGGGGTCAGCAAAGTTTTTGTGGCTTGGGCCGGTTCACGGTCCTGCAGACGCCGCAGTGGGCAAATGCTATTTCCAGCAGTCCTTCCAGTGCGGAGGAGGTGTGTGCAGCTTCCCATTGGCTGCAGGAGCTTGCTGCAGCCAATGGGAAGCCGGCCAGCGTCGTGGAAGGTGGTCCCCGCTCTCCTTCACACCGGTTTAACGTGGCACACGGGAGCCAACTGAGCAGGCGGCGGGGGTCCCCAAGTGGGTGGCAGGGGTCCAGGGGCCAGTTAAATGACCCCTATGGGCTGCTTGTGGCCCATGGGCCTTAGGTTGCTGACGCCTGCTCTACTCTATGTATTTTACCTTTATATCAACATCAGAAATAATTTAAAACATCAGAGGTATCACTCAGGTTGGATATAGGAATCACACCACTCTTTAACGTTTCTGGACCCTGGCCTTCCATATCCTTGTTTCCTCCAGATGTTGTTGGACTAGACCTTCAATTAGTCCTTACCATTGACCATGCTGACTGGGACTGATGGGAGTGGTAGTCCAACATCACCTGGAGGGAACCAGGTTGGGGAAGACCATTGCATTTTGCATGTCCAAGTTTTAATGCCCAGCAAAAGAACTCAAAAGGGCAAGGCATGCAGGCAAAAGAATCCAGCGAAGGGAGATGTGCCACATTGCCAGCAGGGGTGCATGCACCCCTTTGAGACATTACTGAAGTCATATTTTTGATGGTTTCACATCACATCTCAAATAGTGGGATAATCCCAATAAGGAATTTAGGTCAGTGACTGAGATCCAATTCACACTGGATTCACAGCAGCTGCTTTATTAGTTTGGGCCTATTACTTCTCCGTATTCAAGGTGGCTAGTAGATCTGGAGGGGGTATATTCTCTTAAGCCTCCGAGGTGTATTCTCTTGAAGATTTTACTTTCTGCCCGTGGAGAGATGGGAGGAAACAATCCCACACAGGACCACATTTCTTTCCTACAGGAGAACTGACTATTTTGGCAATGAGTCATGCAACCTTTTAACTTCAAACAAGAAGTGGCTGCCATGGACCGAAGAGAAGGGGAGTGAAGCAGTCATCGCAAGTTTGGCGTTTGTGTGGAACAGCCTTGTTCTTTGTTATCGTGTTTGGAATCTTGATGTACTGTATTTAGAGGGTCTTTTGACACCAATGAAAAAAACAAAAACAAAAAAACCACACAACTTTTTTTTTTACTTGACAGACATCACACAATGCAAGATCATTTTACATAGATGAGCCCAGCAGATGATTTCCCTCTCTACCCAACAGTGTGAACAGTATGTCTCTTCTGAATTTGTCTAGCAAATTATCTTTGCAACTGGGGGGGGTGGGGTTAGCCTTTGCTGCCAAGCTGTCTAATTTGTATGCAGATTATTGGTCCCAGGCAGATGATTTATATACGCGAGCCTAACTATGCAGATCCAAGACATTTGAACTTGAACTCCATATTAACTGACACAGCCACTCAAAACCCAGGAACAGTTTCAAGCAAGAGGCCAGCTTTCTCCAGGCCTCCAGAGGCCACAAGAACATTTATTTCCCTACTGGGGCAATACATCTCCTTACCTTCCACTGGTGAGGTCTTCAATCTCTTGCAAATATTATGTACACCCCCATAGGTGTCGTTTATCCGGTTCACAGCCTCTCCACTGCGAAGTTCCATGAGGTTCCGCAGATCCATAACAGAGCAACCAAAGTCCCCCTCATGGTTGCCCTCAACCACAGAGTTCCCAGGGTGGTGATCGGCAGAGTTGTTCGTCATCTTGACAAAAGCAGATTTGATTCAAGCAGAGAGCAGCACGAGAAATGTTGTCTGCAACTTTTTCACTTCTGTGTCTCTTTCCTCAACGGAAACAGAGCAGGTAATGTAAACTTCTGAGCTCCACGCAGAAAGCAGCCCAGTTCTGTGGCCTGTATGGCACCAGAAGCCACGCCTCTGGGGGAAACGGAGGATCCTGGGTTAGAGGGAAGGGCTGGCGAGGGGGTGGGGATACCAGCGCTTCCTTTTGCAGTTCCCCAGGTAAAGCTGGTGAGCCTAGCCAAGCCCAACTTCTTCCAATGAAGGTGTAAACAGGATGCACATGTTACCGTGGAAGCAACCTTAGCAACAGCCAGTGTGCATCTCCCAGAGAAAGAGATGGGCTCCCTGGATACTGTCTTCAACCGAAACTGCAAGACAAGGAAACAAAAATTATAAGTTAATAAGAGACCCAAGAGGACAGTTTATATACACATGGGTGCAGCAGAGGCAATGGGAAGTATCCATTCTGGAAATGAAATTGCAAGGGATGCAGCCAAGTTTAAAGATTGTCCCAGATATTTTGCTGCTCTTCAGAGCAGCTCTGAATGCATTTAATGATGTTTTTGCTGCCTTTCCATTCACAAGAGTGCTAAAGGCTGCTGCTGATGATAATAATAATAATGATAATAATAATACACAATTGTAAATAACAATGTACTGCAAAAAAACAAAAACCCTTTTGGAAATCAGATGTACCAAGGCTAGCCTTTTTTGTTTGTTTGTTGAAGCCCCATAAGATGATGTGCTCAATTCAAACGGATTTGTAAATTCTTGGCCTCCGAGAGGAAAATACAAAGAAGACAAGAAAAGGTTACAAAATGGCAGGGAAGTGATACAAAGGAAGGGAGTTTCTAACTGACTTTACTGGCTTTTTACATTAAAAGGCTGCAAGCGGATCCTCCAGGGAAATTCCCAACCTTAACAGGGCAAAAATGCATATGCCATAAAGAACCACCACCTAAGGACACAAAAGCACAAGGGCTTCAGCCCTTGTGGCTTCTCAGCAATGCTGTTGAGCAGAAGAACCAAACTTTAAGGACTGGTGCCTGAGGCTGCTTTTCCCTCTCCTTCCTCCCCATCCCTTTTTCCTAGTGCGTCATGTCTTTTATAAGCCACTCTGGTGGCCTTTTCAGCTAAAGGGTGAGGTTAAGATGCTTTAAATAAATATAATAAAAACTGCTTTGGAAAGTAGTCTCTCCCCACCCTCGCCCCGCCCCCAGCCACTATGAAGGGAAAAACCAAGGGCTCAGCCTCCCTTCACCCCTGTTCCACTCTTGCAGGGAGGAATTTACAGCTCCTATGTTGGCGGAGTGGAGGAAATGCCCCCCTCCGCAGGGAAGCAGATTTTGAGAAACTTCTCAACAGTATGACCAGCTCCCTGTTGCAGGAAGCAGTGGGCTCTCCTTCACTGGATGCATTTAAGCAGAGGTTGGCTGGACGTTTGTCGGGGTGCTGCATCTTCATCCCGCATTGCAGATCTTGCAAAGAGCATGGGGTTGGGCTTGATGGCCTTAGAGGTCCTTCTTAGGGACTATGATTAGCTCTCTGATCTTGCTTTGATGTGCAGGGACGAGGCCAATCTATAGCTGCCAGCAATATTCTTCGACTTGACATGGAAGTGTGCATCCAGACTCCCATCAGATTTTGTGTGTTTGGGCAGGGGTAATAGATCTGTTTTGACCCCCAATAATATGCTACAAGAGTAGAGAGGTTTTCTATCAGTAGATGACCTTTCCTACTCTGTGCCTACAGATATTGATATACAGATGCTAGGCAGCAGAACTGCATTTTAATGAATGACACAATACTAAATGATGGACAGGAGTGGAAGGGAAATTTGCTGTTCTGTTAATTCTGCAATTCCTTTGGGGCTCTATTTTCTGGACCCAGAGCTATATCTTAATGGAAAACTCTTTAAGGTCACTGGGTTTGGCCTCTCAGGCCTAACTAGCTCGTGTCCTCGCCATACACACTGTACAAAATCAACAAAATGTCTGCTGTAAGCCAACATCATCCATCAAAGACATTTCTTAACCGTGAATGCCTATTGGACATCTTCCCTCCTTTCACAGAAACAAGGACCCAGCCCTAAGCCTTTCTTTCACTTTAGAAATACAACTCAAATTGCTGGATGTTAGGAAGCAGCAACAGGGAGAAAACACCTCTGTTTGAAATCCAGCTTTCCAGATGTTGTAAGAGAAAAGTCCTTTTCAGAACAGTGCTCACATGCTCCAATCAAGGCTCCAACCCTGCACAGTACATGCGGCAGTCAGAGGGCAGGGCTAGTCGGGGCAGGGCTACACAATGCAGTCTTGCTTCCCCCTTGTACACTGGGGGAGCTTGTGAACACCACCCCTGAAAAGGCTTCAATGGAATGTAGTAGATCCATTTCTTTAAAACTGGGGTTTACCTCAGCTGCATATAAAGTGGGTTGAGGGTCCAGGTTTTAGAGCAAAAGGGGATAACTTGATTCTGGAGCTGGGAGCTTCAGCTGAAGGAAATGTGACATCCAGACGGAGGCTGCAGTGGGTGGGAGGACAGGATTTAGCCCATTGCACCTGCGTGCCCCTTTTGCACTAAAATCTTACTTGATAAGGGATTCTGGCATACCCAAGTTTTTAAAAAACGGGTCTGCTGCTGTCACACACAATTTGGGCCAGAGAAAGTAGATGCACTTTCTGACCCAACTTACTGATTTTCTCCTAATGGAGAAGCAGCTTTCCGTGAAATTGTTTAAATAAGGACTTTGCCCTGGCACTGCATTTTGCACTCTAGCTAAGTCTGACTTTTAGCTAAATTGCCATGGTGTGTGTGTGTGTGTGTGTGTGTGTGTTCTGGTTTCCCACTGCATGTAATGGGCTTCTCTTCCACTCTGAATGCTTACCATGAACTTAGTGATCAATTTGCCTTGCACAGATTCACATCTGAACCACGGGCAACAAGGACCATGCAACACCAGAGTCTTGATGTTCAATGTGGCAACAGACACTCAGGCTGGGAGTGGCAACCCTTTACACTTTATGGGTTATGTAGGAGGCTGTCTTATACCAAGTGAGACCAAACTGACCCATCTAATTCAGTACCAGCTACAGTATAGTGGCTGGCAATGGCTCTCCAGGGTTTCAGACATAGGTTTTTCTCAGCCCTATCTGAAAATGCTGGCAAATGATCTACTAATGAGTTACAACCCTTCCCTATTGGTTGTATCCAATGCTAGTTCTACCCAAAGTAGAACCATTGAAATTAATGAGCCTAAGTGAGGCATGCTCATAAACTTCAGTGGGTCTATTCTGAGAAGAACAAGCATTGGATACAACCCTACGTCTCACTGGTCCCCCAACTCACTTTGACCATCTCTCTGTTCAAACTGTTCAAACTGAGGTTGGGAAAGGAATCTGGTTTTCTTAGCTCAGGTTTGTAAATCTCCTGGGTATGCATAATCTACTACAGAACAGACCTTTCCCTGAAGAAACAAGCAACATAAGAAGTCATTAACTTCATTCAAAACATTAAGACCAAAAATAACAACCTCTACAGCCATCTGAGTTAAGGAACGTGTACTGTTATCTTGCAAGAGCCAGAGCTTTACAGTTTCTGATTCTGAACTAGACATCAGGGACATCGCATGAGCTAATAAGCAGCTTCCACCACATACCGGAGCACCCAGTCTTGGCAAATGACAATCTGCCTTAAAGGAAATCGCCAGTTGCATAAGGATAGAAAAAGGAAAACTGTAACAGATGGACATTGCAGGAACCGAGGCGGGGATATGGAAGTGTTCAAAGGACAAACTGTTACGCTCCCTAGTCACATCCTCCTCAGCCTTGATAACAGGGTAAGTTGCATCCTTCGCTGAGAATCTCCAGCTTCAATAAGAGTGAATTCCTCAGCCGAAATATATGAGGGGATTTTGCTGTGCTATTCAGCCCCAAAGAATTTTTCTAGGCTGCCAAGTAAAGTTGTGACTATAGTACTCTCAGCCCAAGACCCCACCAACCTGTGACACTAATTATACATTGCACCTATGTGCACCCAAGGGCCAAACTAGGAGTGATGAAACTGAATGAATGAAGATCTGCTCTCTGAATTTTTGCAACAGCAACTAGGGGTGGCGGTGGTGGTGGCGGCAGGAAGGTGATCCAGTTCAGGATCCTGGTGCTGGCAAAGAAGGCTCAACCCTTTCCCCATGCTGTTTTCCCAATGCAACCCCCCCCCCCCAGCTGCCACTCGCACCATTAGGGGAAAATGTGTGTACACATGTATGCTTTTTTCCACAGGGCAAATAGCAGCTTTGAGGGGAAAACTTTAACTGGCAAATGGCATGGTGAAAAGGTGCCACAGTTCCAGTCTGGATTGTTTCCTCTAGCTGGTGGCTGCTATTTGCAAAGCAGAAAGGCATTCATTTGTTATTGGGTTTGGTTCACCCCTGAGCCCTAACATTTCCTTTGGAAGAAAGAAATTTAAAACAGAGGTGATCGTTGTACTTTGCTTACTTTTTATTTATTTAAAAAATGTACAATTATTTACACCCAACAATGTTTCCTTTCTCATGGCAACACAAGCCTTTTGCCAGTTGCCATTTCTTTGCTCCCAATTCCATTCCCTGTGTAGCTTTTCCCACTAGCAGCATTCCAAACGCTTGTTATAAATATTGTGTGTAGCAAGCCAACCCCTTTAATTCTCTGACCCAGTGTGCTCTAGTGGCTAGTGCTGAGCTAAGACTGGAGAGCTCAGAGTTCAAATCTCCAGGTAGCCATGAAAATCACAGGGTGACCTTGGGCAATCAACTCAAACTGCCTCACAGGTTTGCCATGCAGAGATAAAATTGGTGAGTGTGTGTGTGTGTGTGTGGCAGGTGGGGTGGGGGTGGGGAGATAGACCCATGCATGCCTCCCTGAGCAACTTGGAGGCAGGGGGAGGGAAATGTTACAGATAAATAACTATTATGCTAGTGCAGCAGCCAGCAGGACCATTGATCCCTTGCGTTGAGCATATAGTAGCTTATGCTCCAATTTAAACGCAAAGCTGACTGTGTAGCATGTTACACAGGTAAGCAGTTTTAGCTTTCCTTACTGTGGTTTTATAGTTTGTTGCAAGTTGTTCAGAGTGGCTGGGGCAACCTAGTAAGATGGGTGGCATATTATTATTATTATTATTATTATTATTATTATTATTATTAGGTCTCAGCTGCAACTTAAGAGAGGCAGAGATCAAAAAGGGTTCTGAGTGATGAGGAGAAATACTGGTTAGGAGGCAATGTGGTTCTGGTACCCACAGATAAAAAGTCAGTGGGGCATGATATGAAGCTGGAGAAGCTGGGAGGAGAAACAGCAACAACACTGTGTTGGAAAGATAGTGAAGCTCCCTAAGAGATTTCTGCCTTTTTCTCTGGCAGGGCCCCTATGCTTTTAACAGGTGCTTTCAGGAGTAGCTGGCGAGGAGGTGTTTCAGAGGTGGAAATTGAACTGCTGCAATTCCAGATCACGGGAATGCTGTGATGAAGAAAGCTTCACATGCTGAACTGCTGCCTGCAGTTGACAAGGGCTCATGACTAGAGCAGGCAACGCTGAGGCAGTGTGAGGTGGCCAAGTAGATTGTGCCTGTCTCTCCCTAAGATGCAACTATGTTTATTAAGAAAGTTTGTATGGTGAGAGAGGACACCAGAAAACCTCAAGCACAGGAAAAACTGTTGCAGCAGCTGAGAATTCTCTAGACAGCCTGAAAAGGTAATTTTGACATGTGTCATCACAATTCATCTCAGACAAAGCTCCGTCTCCGGGCCTGTTGGAACAATTTCAGTACATATCCGAAAAGGGATGCCCAACTTGCAGCTCACCCTGAACCAAAAAGGCAATCTTGGAAAAAACAATGTTTGGGAAGATCTCTTTAAGGTATGGGGGGAGCACAGTAGACTGATACCTTGGGAAAGATAGAAAACCTCTCAAACAGATCCTTGATAAAAACAGGTTCCTGTTTAACCTGGAGCAGCAATGCATGTTTATTTGTCCATCTGATTCACTGCCTATAAACCTGGTACTGAGAAATTCAGGTAGCAACTGCTCATCTATGTATAAAGGCATTCAAGCTTCCCATGGAAGGAGGCTAAGAAGAAAGATCCAATTAAACCAACCCCTGCTGTTTAATAGCATGTTGGGGAGGGGCAGTGGGCGATTATTATTTTTTGCTAATTTTTTATTCTTTAATAGCAAATAACATATTCTGGAAAGAGTTTAGAGGATAAGAAAAAAGCAACTAATTAATATTGTGATGGCAGAGTCCCTAATTACCCCTCGAGGAGCCTGCAGGGCACCTATCATTATCTTCCCATTCCAAACAGCAAGATTCCTTTCCTTCTCAGAGCTAGAGCTCCAGGGATTCCTTGCCACAGGTTGAGAGAAGGGAGATAAAAACAAAACTCTCTTTACGGAGGAAGGATAGGTTCCCTGCTCCTGTTCTCTGTCAGGGATACGCTTTACGACCTCTACACAGATGTCCAAAGTCAAGCATGCTAAGAGACAGAAACTGAAAATGGAGAATTCCAGAAGGATGTTCCCAGCCACATCTCACCATATTGCAGGCTTCCCCAACCTGGCGCCCTCCAGATATTTTGGACTATCTCAGCCCCAAGCAGCCCCCAGCCCCACTGCCAGACATACCAAGTCTGCTGCCTAGGATGTCGCAATATAGCAGGAACAGAATTTGTGACATTACCATCCCTGGAAAAATAATGGCAATTTCACAGATTTGGCTTGAGCCCTCACCATTTAGGACTTGTTTGGTTTTTTAAAGAGGATCAAATGGCCCCACTTTCAGATATAATATTTCAGTTAAAAGAAAGCCTCCCAGAATGGCACTTACATTTTATCTTATTTCAGTCTCTAAAAGGGCACCAAGCACTCGAGAGCCAGTGCCTTAGACTATAAGCTCATTAGAGGAAAGATAGCATGATGCTGTTAACATGGAACCTGATAAATCAGCAGAACTCCCCTGATCCTAAGGGTTTGCGGCTTAATTATTCCATAAAAGCCAGAGTAATTAATGCAGAGTTTCTGGATTCTGGATACAAGGAGTCAAGGGCCATCACTCCAGTCTTAACTTTGAAGGTCCCCAAAGGCTCCTCTTAGCTCAGAGAAAAGCCTCAATTTTGAAAGCCAATGCTCAATATAAAACCCTACTGTGTTCTCAGCAAGGAAACAAAAGGTCCCATGCCTGAGTTACGGAGCAAGAAGCATCACAAGCATGAAGAAGGGTCAAGATTCAAATCATAGTATCTCCAGCTTGACAACCCCCTGTCGCCCTAAATAAACCCCAAAAATAGTTCAGCTGGCAGGTAAGGTGAAAGGTCGGGCTAAGGCAGCTACAAGTGCTCCTAAGGCAACGCCATTCTACAACAGGGAAGCATCAGGCCTGAAGGCCAAATGAAGTCTCCCAGGCCTCCCTATCTGGTCCCTGGAATTCTCCTCAAGCCATGAAGCCATGCCTCACTGGCCCTCCTCTGTGTTCTCCTTGAGGGCTTTTGCCTGATAGAAATGTGTCCTTGAACTGTCATTAATGCCTCTTGCTTGCCAGGATGGATGAGAGATTGGGGAGCCTGTGTGTGTACCTACCAGTGCTATTTTTTCTAGAAGAGGTGCCAGAACTCACGATGAACGCCTCCCTTGTTCTCTTATAATGGCAATGGCACCCATGTGAGAGGTGCCGGAACTGAGCTCCGGTGAGTTCTGGTTGAAAAAAAGCCCAGGTACCTACACCTCTGATGGCACAAAGGAGCACACCTGTTGTTCTGCCCTGCCCACACCTGTTGTTTGATTCGCTACTTGCATGTGGCCCTTGCAGAATTCCCCACAAAGGAATGTGGCTCTCAGGCTGAAAAAGGTCCCCCACTTCCAGTTCTATATCATGCAGCTGAGGCACTTTTCCCCTGGATACATTCTGTTCACACAAACCCCAATGTGCCAGACAGACAATTGATGTGGAAGCAGCTTCCATTGTGGTTGCATCTGCAACATGTTGTAGAAGTAAAGGCATTTACCTCCAAGCACTACGGCAGGCCTCTTAGTCTACTGATAAAAAGACAAAGGAGAGCAGGACTGAAACTGAGAGAGGCTGCAACAGGCAAAAGGGAAGGGAAAGCAAAGCTTTTAAAGCCCAGCTAGTCTGAATGGTTGCTTTAGGGCTCTTTGCAGGTACATCGTGGATTCATTTCAAAGGAGGAAAAATTGCAAGAAGGGAGCCTCACGAAAGACAGGCTCTGCAAGGTTCACGCTCCAAGCATGTTAAGATTGGGAAGGTGAAATCTGAAAAAGTCACACACGCTAAAAAAAATCACCCTCCTCTCCATCTGCTCACCCAAAGCCTCCTCATTTCTTCTCCTAAGTCCCATCCAGCCTTGCTCAGCATACTCAAGAGTGCAGTCAAAGCCTCTCCCTAACTAGCATGTTCACCCACTCACATTGCACACTCTTCTCCTTACAATTTCTGAGTTTAACCAAGTGAGAAACGAGAGAAGGGGAAGCAAGGAGGGGGTGTCGAGGAGAATGAGCGCACAACCAAGGGGTGTGGAGGAGGAGGAGGAGGAGGAGGAGGGGGTAGTGAGCAGCAGATGAAAAATGATGGCTGATGCAGTGCTGCAGACGAACCTGCCCGGAATAATAAACGGCTGCATTACACCTCTGTCCTGCCAGGCGGAGATCATGCATTTGTTGGAACAAGGCAAAGGGCCTTTCTAGCAACATAGGCAGGGCAGCACTAGGCAGCCAGCAGCACAAATGATAGCGCCTTGGGGCCATCACTTGTCAGTCAACAGACAGCAAGCAGGAGGGAATGGGTGCTTCTGGAGAGAGTCATGGCAGAGAACAGAAGGGGGGAAACAGACATTTTTAGGGCATATCCACAGCAATGGAGGCACTGGAAAAAAGAACTCGGGAGGGGGGCAACATATATTTCTAGGAACATTGTGTTCTACATGTGAGGATGTCTGAAAGAGAAAAAAATCACTGTATATGTTAATGACTGGAGTTCAGCTGTAGTGGGGGGGGAGAGGGGGGAGCTCCTTGTTTGTGGGGACCTGCTGGTGCCACCCATGATCCACAGCAACTCACTACACAGATCTGCAAACAGATCTCAGAGTGAAGGGGTGGGAGAATATGCTGATGCAAAAAACTGAACTTATTTTCCTTCAGCACCGTTTGGGTTTGTGCACTTTTCAACGGACATGAAATATATATAACAATAAACTTGCTTCCCACAACTCTCCATTCAACTGAAGCTGCAGTGGAGGAGCATACGGGCATCAGATAACCCAGACCTCTGTAGCTTTCTACAGGGATATGTCTCCAACCATCACTATTTTTTTCTATGGGGGACCAAAGATGAAAGTCTGGGAGTCTGCCTTATGTCCCATAAACCCAGGAGTAACAGCTCTGGCTAAAATTCCAAGGAGCAAAATGTTTTATCAATGCAATAGGTCTCTTACGGAAGCAGCCTGGAAAAGCAGGGCCGGGCCTGTGGTTGGGTATGTTCACATGGGAAAAAGCAATATTCTTCAGCCTAAGCAAATAGTTCACAGCACTATCCAGAGGTGCTGAACTGCTCCTGCAAGCCATGTAGCACAGACACCTTTAGACTGATTAGACTGCAAAGGACGATCTTTTATCAGGGATGAAAGCCATTAGGGCAGGCACAGCCTGCGAGAGAGATCAAAGAGCAGAGATCAAGCGCAGGTGATTATTCTATTCACTTTGGCATGTGCAAGGAGTTTACAGGGAAATGTGTCTGGACTTATTCACTAGCCATGCCTAGCACACTTCTCTGGCTCTGGTTGGCCAAATCCAAGGAGAGTGGGAATCCGACATCACCTCTCCCTTTGCCGCAACAGCCAGCAGCTTCTCAGCCAAATGTTTCTCTCCCGCCTCACCACCAACCACCGCCTATCTGCTTAAAGAAGTGAAAGCTGTGATTTGGCAGCTGTCCCAAGGGAGTGGCATGGGTGTAGCCAGGGGGGCAGGGAGCAGCTGCCCCCCCATCAAGTAAATAAATAAAAATACTTAACTAACTGACCAACTGCATTGCAGATAACTCAGTTCTGCCCCCCTAAAACAAATCCTGGTTACGGCCACAGGGAGTGGGTTCCTACTCTGAACTTACTTTGGCCAGTGAGTGTTCCAGAGGGCTGCGAGGGAGATCCTTTTCAACCCCTTTGCTCGTGGAAGTCAGAAAACTGAACTGTGGCTACTCTCAGATGATGCAAAGGTACCCAATCCAAGATAGATTGCATGAGCTTTCATGGGGCTGAGCCCACTTCATCAGAACCAAGAAGGGTACCTGATGCATCTGTGAAGTGCACTATATTCCACATCATAATAAAGGTTAGCCTTAAAGGTGCCACAGGACTTCCTGCTGCAATGGAGTAATGTGTCTGGCTGTCCCTCTGGAAATTGCTACAGGGAAGAAGGCTCCCATAAGAAGACCTCTGACAGATCAGGCCAATGGCCCATCTAGTCCAACATCCTGGTCTCACAGCAGGCAGACAGACTCCTTTAGGAAGCTTGCAACCTGGACACGAGCAAAACAGCACTCTACCCACATGCAATTCCCAGCAAATGCTAGCAAATGGTATTCAGACGTGCACTGCCTCTGACAGGGTAGGCAGAACAGAGCCGTTGTGGCTAATAGCCATTGATAGTAGCCGTCCCTCTTTAAATGATACTGCAACTGTATATACAGTGGTACCTCAGGTTAAGAACTTAATTCATTCTGGAGGTCCGTTCTTAACCTGAAACTGTTCTTAACCCGAGGTACCACTTTAGCTAATGGGGCCTCCTGTTGCCACTGCAGAATTTCTGTTCTCATCCTGAAACAAAGTTCTTAACCCAAGGTACTATTTCTGGGTTAGCGGAGTCTGTAACCTGAAGCGTCTGTAACCTGAAGTGTATGTAACCCAAGGTACCACTGTACCACGCACCCATAGCAGTTTAGAACAGAGCAGTCTAACTTTCATACCAAGTGGGTCGCAAGGGTACTTTGACATGGGACCCACAGGCTGCATGCACATTGTACTGTCGTGTGCCGGGGAGGGGGGAGGCCACAAAGATGAAAATTGACATCCCTTGCAGCCCTCATGCTGCCTTCCCAAAGCTGGATAAGAGAGGTGCTGGGGTTTGGGAAGGAGGTGTGAAGCTCTGGCGGGGTCTTAGAGCTGAGAAAGTGCTAACTGGGCTTTGGGAAGGAGATTGGAGGACTTAGGGACTCTGTCGGAGCCAACACAACCTCTTTCCCAAATTGCCTCACTTACCTGGCTTTGGGAAGGCAACATGAGGGCTGTGGGGTGTGTGTGTGTGTGTGTGTGTGTGTGTGTGTAATGCTGCTGAGATCTGCCAAAAAAGACATCAAGGCCTCAGGCCATGTGTTGGACCACCTTGGTCTAAAATAACAAAAGTAGCAACCACAGTGGAAAGCCAACTTTCTCCAAAAGACCCAGGACCCAATAGGACTCTAGCTGTTGCTCCACCACTTCTGGGTGGGGATGCATACAGCCAGCTGACTCGAATCTGGATGAGCATCACCATACTGGTGTGCTTTCACATCTGCACCAGCTGTGCATGAGGAAGTTCTGCTTCCACAAACAGACTTCACTCTCAATACTGAGGTGGTTATGCCTTACTGGGTTTCACAGCCTCCTTAGTTCACTCTTGAGAGTGTTTGTGTGCAGGCAATTTCAATTTCGGGATCCACAAGTGCATGCAGGGTTGCAGTGCAAGGGTTTTGAGTGTGCCTACAGACAAAGCAGTTCCTGAATTAAATCCTTAGCACATCAGCACTGCAGGCAATTGCTCAGTAGACCACATGGCCAGACTACAGTTTAACCCCTGGCAAAACGTTTTCCTTACTAATACTGCATCTCGCTCTGTATGAAACCCCAGTATGAAACAAGGTTTGAAAAGGGAGTGGTTAACGTGCTTAAAGAGAGATGGTGCTTCAAGGAGCTCAGAGTGCTGAATTATCATTATTATTATTTTTAAAATATTTTTAAAAGAAAATTTACAACATGAAAACCTTCCTGACAGGCTTAAGAAAAAAAAAATCTGGGTTACTGATACTTTCCTCCCTGGTGCAAATCATTGTGTTTTATTCGGAGTGATTACAAGGCTCCTATCACACCTTTTAATTAGCACTCAGCACTAGGGCATATTTGAGTGCCAAGCAAGGTTGACTCACCTCTGCAGAAGTTATTTTGTCAGAGAAGGGAAAAAGAATTTGGGGGTGGGGGTGGTTAGGAATGAGAAGCCAAGTACCAAAGGCATTGCTGAGGGAAAGAAAGCAGGGAGAGGAGATGTGTTAAGTGCTACCTCTGGGGTTTATTTATGGATACGCGAACACCATGTGGAGACAGCAGCCTTGACTCTGCTGTTCTGGGAGAAGGCATCCAATTCTCACCCTCTCTCAGCTTGCACCCATGCTGAAAAGGAGTGGGTGCCAAGGGTCTCAAGGTTTATCTGGCTCAGGATTAGGCTATGTACACATTAAGGGCCTAAAACAGCAGCAAGGTATTTTCAAGTCATGTTTTTACGTTGCTGTACACACCAGAGAAGAGGCGGGGGGGTCTTCATCCAAAGGGCATTGCATGATTTGTTTCTCCACACCTGCAACCCCCCCAAAAAAACTCCTATTCAACGAAGCTATCATCTGAGCATGCCCTTTCATCTGCACATGCTCAATGAATGTCTCAAACGTACACACCTCAGATTAACTGCGGCCTCCCATCTTCAAAAGAGAGGGAAGCTGGTTTCAAGGAAAGCTAACCAAACACAAGTGTTTCTCAGGAAATTACAGGATGCATATGGATTGTGGCTAATGTCATGTGTTCTCAGCTTTAGGTACCAGAATTGGGACTGCACTGGAGACAAAGTAAATGGCAATGGGTACACAGCCTTGTTCCTGTCCTGGGAGCAGTGGCAGTAAACAGAACCTTGAGCATTCATTTTGTGCTAGCCCAAAAAATCCCCAAAACCCACGAGCAAAGGGATTGTGATGAGATCTTTGCATGTGCGCATGTCAGATTCATGGAGACAGGTTTTCACCAAACCTTACAAGGTTTCAGCAGCAAAAATTAAAAAGGCCACACAGTAATTCAGAAACAGAAAAGTATCAGGGAGGCTCCCAATATTATTTTTTCACAAGGTATTTTTTCACAAGATATTAAACCTTGGGATTTGAAGAACTGTGTCAGTGTTGCTTCCCTATATTGAAATGCAGGTTAATTTCATGTCTATTTCACTTCAGAGACTAATCGTCCAAGCCTGTGTCAAATACAAAACTGACATGAATAATGATGATGACAAGAAGTTAGCACTCATCTAATTATTTTAAAGCGGCGCTGACAGAAATTTTACAATCCCTCTAGGATAAAGAAAACTAAGCCTGGAGGGAGGCTCTTGGCTGCAACCAGCGCTGGCAACCCAACTGAAGTATTTCTTGACATAATTAGCCTGTGGAATTCATTGCCACAGGTTGTGGCGATGCCTTCTAGCATCAATGGCTCTTAAAAGGAATACATCAACATATGACATATACAGATTCCTTGAGCAATGGTAGTTGTGGCCGCCTTCTTGTTCACAGACAGTAATCTGAGACAACTCGATTGGGAGAACTATCGAGGAATGGGGAAGGGCCACAGCTTGTCCAAGAACTGTGTTGTTGTCATGACCTGCTTGTGAACACTCTTGTGGTATCTCACTAGCTCAGAGCATGAGACTCTGGATCCCAGGGTTGCGGGTTCAAACCCCATGTTGGGTGAAAGATTCCTGCACTGCAGGAGGTTGGACTAGATGACCCTTGTATGACCCTTGTGACCCCTTTCAACTCTATGATTCTATTAATTCTGTCTATCTAGCCACCAAAGGCAGAACACAGAGCCAGGTAGAGCATTGGTTTGAACCTACATGCATGCAGATTGTGTATCCCTAACTTCAGTTACTGTCTACGTTTCAAACATTTTGACATCTATAGTAGCAAGTACAGTGCTGGTTTCCCTCACCTTGTCTCCCCCTCTCTCTCTCTCTCTCTCTCTCACACACACACACACACACACACGGCACTATGGAGTCAGAGCACAGGTCAGTCACTATGCAAATATCCAGGGTACCAATTCTTATTAATCCAGTCCAATAGGTCTAGGTAAGTGGTGCACCATGCCCAAAACTGTGGCAATAGTTCTTTATCTGCATAATAGCAAGCTGCTTAGGGGCTTCCTATAGGCATCTGCTTGGCCACTGTTGGAAATAGGATACTGTGCTAGGTAGCTCCTTGGTTTGACCCAGTCCTTCTCATGTTCTTAAATGTTCATTGTAGTGTTTTCTGGTTAAGTATTCCCCTTGCTAAAAGAAGAGGGACACACCCGAGAGAGAGAGAGAGAGAGAGAGAGAGAGAGAGAGAGAGAGATGCCCTAGCTCAATGCCATCACATTTCAAACTCCCCAAGTACTTCATTCAGCATACAATGGTGATTAGCAAAGACAATAACAACATTGCCTGCTACTGCCTTTCTAGCTGAGAATAGGCTGCTGAGACTTCTAAAGACAACAAAACATTATGATATGTGGCATTCACTCCTCTGCACACTCTGAAGCAGGGGTCAGCAAACTTTTTCAGCAGGGGGCCGGTCCACTGTTCCTCAGACTTTGTGCGGGGCTGGACTATATTTTGAAAGGAAAAAAAATGAACTAATTCCTATACCCTACAAATAACCCAGAGATGCATTTTAAATAAAAGGACACATTCTACTCATGTAAATACACGCTGATTCCTGGACCGTCCGCGGGCCGGACTGAGAAGGTGATTGGGCTGGATCCAGCCCCCGGGCCTTAGTTTGCCTACCCATGCTCTGGAGGAAGAAGGTTTCCCCTCCCCAGCTCCAATCACATCTCTGAAACTATAGAGACAAGGGAGCATCCCCTTCCACATTGTTCAGTGCGCAGGAACCACTGAGAGTCCTATTTCAGCACAGCTTCCCTGAGTTGGGCACTTCAGGTCCTGCTCACAGCCTCCCAAATGTCACTTGCAAGGCAGAGCTGGAATTCTAACTTGTGGCTCTTGCAATCGACGGGGTGTCTACATACGTACAGAAATGAAATGAAATGAAATGAATAATAATAAGACACAAAAGCAAGCACAACTCTAGGAAAGTGTGGAAGGGCAGATGGCAAGGCAATGCTTTTCCTGCTCTGGACACCCTTTTCCCTACAGCTTAATAAGAGGCCAGCAAAACCCTGACATATGCAGTTAGTTTATAAAGCTGCATATCAGAGATTACAGCTTTGGACAGACATTTATCTTGGCAGAATAATTGAAAAGGCGGGGGAAGTAGCTGGCTGAGCTATAAAAAAAAGAGAGAGAAAAGGACGGAGAGGCCTTCCTCTCTTGATCCCTGCCCTCTGCACCACTCTATATATACGGGGGGGAGACAAAACCTTATTTATTTAAGCGGCCCAGTGGCAGTGCGTTGGCCGTAACAGCATCCCTCCTGCCCCCAACTACTTCTGATTGTTGTGGGAAGAAGAGGGGGAGAAATGTTGCAAATGGAAACACATATATGTGCGCGCACACACACTATCCAACCCTTTCACAACTGAAGCTAAAACTGCCCACCTGCAAAACTTTAGACTGGCAGCCCCCCCTGTTCACACCATACTGTGTGCTCATTTTAATAGCAGCCTGTCACATTAGGTTTTCAGAGCACAAAGGTGAGGGAATCAAGGCACAGCAAGGAGGTCCAGCCTCCTCAAAAAGAATCACAATAGGAAGGGGAATGAGAGACACAGCTGGGAAGGAAAGGCACTTCCTGTTCAAATGGAACAACCAGGCAGGTGAGTGGGATGTTTGCCCAAGAGCTTGGAAGTGGTGGGTGAGGTTCTGGAGGGAGGGAAAGAAAAAAAGTTTTGAACACCTCCTCCCAAAGTTTCTCACTGCACAGGGAAAGGCAATCCCCCTTTCCACCATATACAGAAATGAGAAAAACAGGCTGGTGCAAATAACTCCCAGGACAAGTGTGTCAGTTCAGATTGTAACTCGTGTGCATCGCTAAAGTTAACCCCTGCTAGCTGGCCAACATTGGCACAAGGCGATTAGGAGGAACAGCAAGATCTGTGTTATTTATAACCTGTCAAGAAATGCTAATGGAAGGCACAGAGAAGGTGAGTCATCACAGCTCCATCCACAGATTCAGAGGGTGGAGCAACATCTGGGCCCTGCTTGGGGGGTTTCCTAAGATGTGAGGTGGCTCATCTTGGACAAGGAAGCAGAGGGAACTGATTGTGCCTCATCTCAAAAAAGAAACAGAGAGTGGCGCATCTAGTTCTCATTATGGGTAGATCTTTTCTCTTTGCTTTCTTCTGACCAAAGGAAGGGAAGAAATGGAGTGGGGAGATCCCAAGACACTCAGAAACTGGGAGAGAGCAATCTGCCTCCTGGAACTTGGTAGAATTGCTGAAGGAGGAGACCATTGCCCCAAAGCCCAAGCACTGATAAGGGAAGGGAGGGAGTGCCAGAATAAAGTGGAAAAAAAGGAGCATGGAAGGGAGCGAGGGCAGGGAGATTGGAAATAACAGATTTGGACACAGGATTAACAAACAGAGGAAGCAATCTAGGACCAAGAGGAAAGAGATGACAAGGCCTTTTCCACTTTCCTCCTTGTGAGTTAAGTGCCCCAATTTTCCAGACTGCAATTAGTTTGGCCTGATATTTAAAGCAGGGGTGGGGAACTGAATGTGACCAGAATAGGCAGCTCCACCTACCTGTCAATCACTTGACATCCCAATGAAATCCAGTGACTTTCCCCTGTTTTGCCCACAGGCATCTTCAGAAGCCCAATTTAAAGGGCTATCTTGACCCAGACCTTGTGGAGATCCGACCATCAGGACATTGCATAATGAAGGCCCCAGGTCCCCTCTCTCTTCAGTTCAAGGATCAGGTGGAGGGTGGTGGGGAAACCTCTGCCCAAGACCCTTGAAGAGCTGTTGCCAGTCTGGTTGGAGAATACTGGGCTAGGTGAACAAAACCGCCTGACCTGGCACAGAGCTGTTGTTTCCTAATGAAATGAAACTGTGAGGCTGGTTCTTCTGAAGTAAAACCCTACCACAGGTGATGTCAACTGATCCATGACCCCACTGCCAACAATACTACTCACAACAAGGTAAGCGGCATTTCCAGGGGCTGTGACTTTGGCGAGTCTTTCCCGAGACTCGGCTGCTACAGGTTCTGAAAACTCACACACCAAAGGAACCTGCAGGGTCCAAACCCATTCTAATCATTAAGAATGTTTAGACAGGACTATGGACAGAGGGGATTTTGGCAGCCGTGTATTGTTCAACGTTGAGGTGCAGGAGCTCATTGTGACAGACCCCACAACCACACCCTCCAGGGAGAGTCCAAAAAATGCAGACAGCTATGTTGATCCATTTTACACATGGACATATGCACATACATACCAGATAGCATCAGTATACTGTATTGCATAATACCCTATTCATTAGGGTCAGCTGATGGCCTAAGGACAGTAAACTGGCCTCATTATCTGACTCTATGCTAATATACCACAAACAATGGTAAACCCTGAAAGTCTTGTTATCACCTCATTCACTTGCTGCAGCAAGGCAGGACCCCTGGCACTCTGGCAGATGAAATCACAGCAAGAGTTTTGTTTGTTTTTAACTATCAAGTGGCATATAAATTTTATGAAATAAAATAAATAGCTCCTGTGCTGGAAAGAAGTCTGGCAGTTGCTTTCCCTCTCCACTATGCCACAGGTTTGGGGACACAAGGCACCTTCTCTTTCTGTGAACCTCACAGCTACAAGCTATGTAGGGAGGGTCCTGTTCTTGTGTGTCTGAGGGTGAGCAATTGTGAGCTTTGTGGGGTAGGCAGGCAGCTGAAATAGGGGACTGGACAGGGGTCCCTACACAACGTTCTGTACCTTGGTTCCCCCCTCACATTAGTTCTTCCAGCAATTCTGGTTCAGCAGAAAAATGAGAAGCCGTCAGTGAAGAGAGAGACCTAAACCCTTCTGCTGACTTTATCCTCTATCACTCTGGGAGGGATGGCAACCACCAGGTGTGTTAAAACGTTTCACCATGGGTGACAGCAGGGAAATTAATGGAAATTACGTTAACCTCTCTTGATTGCTTCCTTCCCTCTACTTGCAGTGTAATAAAGTCTGCTGTTAACTGCGGCAACGATAACAATGATTAGCATTTTTATAAGGTTTTAAAAGTGGTCAAAGCGCTTACATAAATTATTCCGGGATCTCTCACAACAACCCTGTGTGGAGATGAGCCTGAGACAATAATGGCTTGCCTAAGGGCCAAAGTGTTCTTTATATGGTAGCGGCAGGATTGGGTCTCCTGATTTATTGGTGGTGATGATAATGATTATTAAAATACAGCTGTGGATCTGACCATAGCAATGGGGAGGGAGAACATGATTTTCTGGTGCTTTCCTTCCGTGCTATTTTTCGGATGAAAATGGTAACACACACACACACACACACACACACACCAGCAGCACCATTCTGTTTGGTCTAACCCCCCCCCCCAGTTGCTGTGGGCATCCAAAAATGTGACACGGCATTGCGCACATATGACGTCACACGCACGATATACAGGCACATGCATGTGAGGTCACACGTCTATGTTACAGTGGCAGGCACCCACAGTCCTAAGGGTGAGATGACGCCTCTGTTAGCCACAGTCTTATACTTAAGACCAGGGGTCAGCAAACTTTTTCAGCAGGGGGGCGATCCACTGTCCCTCAGACCTTGTGGGGGGGCGGACTATTTTTTTGGGGGGGGGGAATGAACGAATTCCTGTGCCCCACAAATAACCCAGAGATGCATTTTAAATAAAAGCACACATTCTACTCATGTAAAAATACGCTGATTCCCGGACCGTCTGCAGGCCGGATTGAGAAGGCGATTGGGCTTGATCCATGATTAAGACAAAACAATTTTGTCCTCTTTTCTGCAAATTGGTCACTGCAGAAGCACTACCTCTCATTTTCTCTCTCTCACACACGTGTGAAAATACAACTCCTTCTGATACCTCCAGTGGGCTGCTGCTTACACCATGGTAAATCTACTCTACCTGGAGCTTATTGGGAAATTTGTGGGTTTCCTTATCCCCACACAGAAAGGGGACTCTCACCCTAACTGCAAGACTCAGGAAAGCAGATGTGTCTGTGCTGCTATCTGGAAAGGCCAAACAGTTCCCTCTCCTCTGCATTTGGTGCTAAAGTGACTCTGCCCTCCACAGCCTTCCTCGGGACTCATCTATTTCTCCTTTTGACCAGTGGGCAAAATACCACACCCTTGGTGCTTGAGGGGAAGAAGAAAGTTCTCTTGCTTCCACACGCCTTGCTTGCCCAAAGAAACGTCCATCTTTTTATACTGCCCTTCACAGCACATGATATTGATGCATTCTGCCAAATATAACTCATAAGCAACAAAAAAAAGACTAATCCCAGAGCTCAGCAGAAGAATTAAAATAAAAAATGGGGGGAACCCTATACAGAGTCCCACTGTTTGCTCCATTATCACAGTGATCTGTATATAGTACGGGGTTTCCGTATATAAAGTATATAAAGTTATCATTGATCCAACCCAAATTCTGGTGCTGAGAGCTTCTTAAAATGGCAGAGTTGTGAGAGTGATAGAAATTGAAATATGAAACCTAGGAGCTAAATGGCATCTTAAACTTAGGTTATGGGTGCAACAACAGAATGCCTAGGTGCACTTTTTAAATCACAAGAATACAAAGCTGAAAATGAATGAACCGCAGCTGAAATATTATGTTCATTTTTCACATGGCCTAGTCCTTCTGCTGCCCACCCCCCTAATATTCTTAAGAGGGTCTCTTCTCCAGCCTTCAGAGACTAGCTAGAAGTGGGGAGGCAGAAAAGGGTCCTCTTTTCCTTCCAGCAGTGGCAGTTTTAATTGGAAATCTTAGGCACAGCACAGTGCCCAGAGATCAGAAATTGCTCTCGCTAATTAAATTCCCTGTCGCAAAAATGTGTTTAGAACGATGGGAGTTTTGAACACTGAGTTATGGAGCAACAAGGAGGAATCCTGAAGAAGTGTGTGGAAAATGCACCTCTGAAGCATAGCTCTGAATTTTTTAAAAAAGCTCATTCAAGTTTTCCAGAAATCAGCTTGCTTTATACATCTTTGCAGAGAGAAAGAGGGGTGTTAAAGTTATTCTTTTAGCACTGAAAAAAAAAATTGTTTAAAATGTGAAACTCTGCATCTGTATAATTTATTTAAAGCAATAAAGCAGCATAGTCTGACGATATAGTTGCTTTTTACAACCATTCTATCAACTTCTATGGGGTTAATATCAACAGTAGGGCTAGACAATATATGGTTTTCAACATGATGATATTTCACCCGCTAAACACTGTGATATACCGATATGTCACAATGTCTGAAATAAGGATGAAGCTATGTAGAAGCACTGGCTGGCTTCATGGTTTCCCCCTTGTTGTGAATTTTGCCAGCGACTGCTTTTGTGATTTGCTGCTCCCTTCAGGAGGCAGGGGAGAGTTGATCCAGCAGTTAACAGGGGCTGCAGGAATCGAGAGAAACATTGGGTGGCTTCCCAATTTTCCCCACATTGTGATTTTTGCACAGCACACACACACACAAAATCATGATTTGCGATATATTACAAGGTCAAAAAATCATGAAAACGATACCACAATATGTAGGGCTCCCCCCGCCCCCAGCCAGAATCCATTTTGGATTATACAGTCGTAACTTAGTTTTCAATCGGAAACCATGCCAGAAATCCATTTGACTTCCGAAAACGGTCGAAAACCAAGGCACGATTTCTGATTGGCTGCACTCACCTATGGGTTTGCAGCGTTTGGGCAGGGCTGAGAAAGATTCCCTGTCCGGAATAATGGACAATTGCTTCCAAGCAGTAGAGGCAACACTGAGCTCAATGGACCGTTGGTTTGACTTGGTGTTTAGAACGATGGGAGTTTTGAACACTGAGTTATGGAGCAACAAGGAGGAATTCCCAGCTTCCCATGTTTCAGTGCAGGAACTGCACTGCCAAGGTACAGTAATGTGTAACAGCGATGCTGTTAATTGCTACCCTCAGGATTTAAGCACACACCACTGAGAGCTACAGTGCTAGCAACGACTGTAGGAGTGCACGGAGCATTTCTAAAGCAGTCGCACAATGCTGGCAACAAGGAGAGATGCCGTATTACAAAACCAATCCCAACTGTTACACCACCTCATGTGAAACAGTGTCTCAGTAGCTAGAACCTCCAGGTTTGTCTGGGAGAGTTGAGAAATCCCCTCTCCTGCTTTCCTTCAAAGCGGGGCCTCCTTCTTTTCCAGCAGGAAATAGATGCACGAGAGGTAGTAGTACAACAGATGCAATCTTTCTTAGCACGTAGGCAAAAGAATAGGAAAGACTCTGCCTTGTGAATAGCTGCAGCTCTTGAAAGCATGGAAGCCCTGCAAAGTGGGGGGGGGGGGTGCAGCCACAGGAAGCATTTGCAAATCAGCCGAGGGATGTGACTAGCCACATGTCAACCTAGGGAACCCCCTGTCCTTTTTTTTGGCTCGTACTCTAGGATCCAATCTTCTGTCTCTCGGTTAACTTCCCACAAGCTACAGAAAACCTCGTCAGCACAGTTTATTTATAAGAATTCTTATAATAAAGGAGCGGTTCAGGCAGAGAAGCTGGGGTCCGCAAGCACTGCCTCCCTCTCCCACCCCAGATGGGAAGCAGCATCGCTGTGGCCTTTCTCTTTTCCTCAAACCCAAGCGCCTCTCAGACCCGTCACCACCCTCCAGTGCCATGGAAAGCAAGGGAGAGGGATGAACAAAGGCAGTCAGGAAACAGATCAAATTAAAATTCCCAGCCTCCCACATGGCGCTGACTCCCACACCCCTCCCTGCCAGCCATAAGCTGCTCTGACGAGCTGCAACTTGAGAGGCGGTAACGGGAAGGGTGAGCTGTTACCATAGGAAGCGCACTTTAAGAGCAGCATTAGCTCCCTCTAAGAACATTTACTGGCGATGATGGAAAGATGGAAAAAGCAACAGTGCAATGCTCCACCCTTTGCGGACGCTCTTGCCAAGGTCTCCACCAGCAGGCAACCACCACTTCTTTCCCATGAGCCCTCTGGAGCTGGGAGGGGGAGCTGGGCGAGGGTTGTGTGCATGTGCCGAGTCCACACGAATATGTATCCATCGCCCAAGATGGAGGGATGCGTACTGGGTCTCCCCTGTGGAATGTGCTGATGAAGGCTTGTGCTCCTAAACAGGAGCATTTGGGCAAGCCTGCTCGGCATTGAGGGTCTGCAGCTGCTCTACACCAGGGGTCAGCAAGGTTTATCTTGCCTGGGCCGGATTGGTCCTGCAGAGATCCCTCCGTGGGCCAGATTGCGTGTGCCCACAATTTTTGGCATCTGCGCAGATGCGATTTCTGGCACCGCGAAAGTGAGTCCTCGTGCCGTGCTGGTTTAACAAAGTGAGCGAGCAGGCAGCTTGATTTGAGGGCAGCTCGTGGGCCGGTCAAACTACTTCAGCGGGCCACTTCTGGCCCATGGGCTTTAGGTTGGTGACCCCTGCTCTACACAAATAGGAGGACACACATTTGCCTTGGATTAAGTGGGCTCCAGTTCGCCAAAGATGATGCCCACAACAAATCTGTTCTCGTTTTAAGGTGGCAAAAGGCACTGCAAGGTTTGCATGCTGCAGGGATGTGTATTCCCTGAAACGGTTTAAAGCTCTTGCACAAAATGCACACTTGCTTTCCCTCTTTCTTACCCAACTTACCAGAGCATTAAAAAACCCCAACCCTGTCCTTCCACAATAAGAGGACAATCACATCAGAATCAGTTCTAGCACAGCCCATGTTAGAGAGCCAGTGTGGCATAGTGGTTAGAATGCCAGACTAAGACCTGGGAGATCAGGGTTCAAATCCCCACTTGGCCAATGGTCCAATAGGTTCTTTTTTTCTGTCCTGCCAGTTTCCCTGGGAAAACCTGCCGTTTACTGCTGAATCAGAGCCAACGCCAATCGAGTTTTCAGCAGATTGGTCTTTGTTCTGATTCAGCAGTAAACAGCAGGTTTTTCTGGGAAAAGCAGCGGGACAAAAAAAAGAACCTCTCAGACCCGCCCATGACCAAAAATCAGAGCACAAATGGAAGGAATCAGGGGGCAAATGGAAGTCTAGATGAGCTGTCACTGGGTGACTTTGGGCCACTCACTGCCTCTCAGCCTAACCTACCTCACAGGGTTGTTTTGAGGATTAAATGAGGAAGGGTGAACCTTCATGGAGCTCCTTGGAGAAAAGAGTAGGGTATATAAATGCAATGATTAGATAGGTAGGTAGACAGAGAGATAGTATCCTGTACTGACTTCATAAAGCTGAGGTATGGGATGTAATTCCCACTCCTTTTTTGGGTGCAAACAATGCAGCAAGACAACAACAATACTGACATCACAGCCACAAATACATCAGCATATGCACATGTCAGGCCTAGCACATAGCACTGAGCAGAAGACACTGTACAGAAGACTTGCAGATTTGTACCACTTCCGATATACCGTACTCTATAGTTCAACTGTAACGTGCTCATTTCTCAGTGTGTAGCTGGAACAAAGGGGGGGGGGACACACACACAGTCGAACTCCCTCAGGGAGTGGGAAAGCCATCTGTTGCATATCAGTGAATCAGCTTCTACCATTTGCTATCTAACTGGACAGACACAGGAGACCCGCTTTTTAAGGACCATATAGTCACATGGACAGCCATGTATCCAAGACAAACAAATCCGGTTAACTAGCTGAAAAGCTGTCTGCAGAGTCTTGCCCTCAACTTCAGTAACTGAATTAAGTTACACAAATGTAACTTAGCTCACCAGATGCTTTTACCAGCCCTTCGTACGAGTCCGAAATTGCATGCTGCATGTTTCTAGCTACATAATACTTACAAACACACACAATGAGTCTAATTCAACATTATACCTGCTGTCTCCCCCACACAACTGTTTTGGAGGTTCTCCAAACACCCCCAGAACCAATGGGGGGGCACATGGGCAAGGGGGGGGGGATTCCTGTTGCAGAAGCAGAAATCCGTGCACAGGATTTCTGCTGAAATCCACCCCCATCATTCAGCCTAGACGCTGAGGTCCAGTGCCAAGGGCCTTCTGGCGGTTCCCTCGTTGTGAGAAGCCAAGTTACAGGGAACCAGGCAGGAGGGCCTTCTCAGCAGTGGCACCCGCCCTGTGGAATGCCCTCCCACCAGATGTCAAAGAGAAAAACAACTACCAGACTTTCAGAAGACATCTGAAGGCAGCCCTGTTTAGCGAAGCTTTTAATGTTTAATAGACTACTGTATTTTAATATTCTGTTGGAAGCCGCCCAGAGTGGCTGGGGAAACCCAACCAGATGGGCAGGGTATAAATAATAAATTATTATTATTATGATTATTATTGCACAGGGCTGGTGGCCCCCACCACTGCCTTGCCCGAGGAAAATATGCCTTTGGGGATACAGGGAGCTGGTTGGTGAGTTGTGGGTAGAGGGGTTTTTTCTGCTGAACTCTAAGAGGTGTAAACAGAGGAAGGGGGTTAGGATGAGGTGTAACGGGAGGTGGGTTGGCAATAGGTTAGGGGTTTGGCGAGTGTAGTATATAGTGGGGTTGGTGAAGAATGCAAGAAGGAGCAGCCCCTGCTCTCTCTGTGTTTATTCACACATACCAAGCTGCATTAAGAACGTCTTCCACATGGCCTCCTTGTCTTCTAATAGGAAGAAAATAAATACTAGGTGGAACTTGCTCCTAGCTTGCTGACCAATTGGGGCTCTGTCATCAAGCAACTCTGCATTTTCATACAATTTCTGCTTCTTGCAGAAGGAAAAATCTATGACTGGGATGCCCAGAGAGGAAGCAAAAAGGGGAACCTGCAGGCCAAGGCTAGCTACATGGGAAGGAGAAAACAAGAACAGCCAGGATGCTAGCAACGCAAGGCTGAAGCTGCAAACAATGCAAAACTTAGAATAGTGGCATGGGTTTGGGGCATCCCCAGAAGTGCATTTGATGGGGTAGAGATCAAAAACGTAATCATAGGGATACTGCCAATCAGGAAGATTTGTCAGATGATGGCAAAACACACCAGGTTTTCTGCTTAGTGCTGCATTCACAGAGATCCCGATCCAGGAGTACCAACACAATGTCCCATTCACACCAAATATATTGGCCCTGCATTCAGACACATAAGACATGGTTTATTGTGACAAGAATAAACTGCAGCGATCCTCAGGCTTGTGCACTCTCCTCTCATCCCATGTCCCTGGGAGGAGGAGCCTGTTAGCTTTGCTTCATCATAGTTTGTCGTGTCATCATAAAGTATGGCTTGTTTGAAAAACAACTTCGAGGTGGAGGAGGGGCAAAAGCTTGCTACAACCCTTTGTGTCTCATTCCCATCACACTAAACCAGGGGCAGCCACTGTAATACTCTCCATAAGTTGTTGGACTCCAACTCTCATCACCCCCTGCCAGCATAGCTAATGGTCAGGGATTATTTGAGCTATAGTCCAAGAACATCTGGGGGGCATTAGGTTAGCAACCCCTGTTCTAAAAGATGCATGGAAGTGGCCAATGCCTTTTGTCGAAAGCGTGATATAACCTGTTCCAGTCTGCAGGATCTGAAGCCCTTCACTAAGCAGCGGTGAGTAACCTATTGACCTCCAGATGTTGTTGGGCTACAACTTCTGCCATGCTGGCCGGAGGTCATGGCAACTGGAATCCAACAGCATCTAAGGCACCTGTGTAGTAAAGGGGCACATGGACACTGCTGCACTTAAGTGGCACAGCAAGAACAGTCTCAATAGTTGGAAAAGAAAAACTTTTAGAAACTAGTCACATGATGAAGGGGAAAGTTGCACCACTCATCAACAGTGATGCTGGGGAGTGCTGTTGACATTTATGAGACACAAAAGCCAGCTAGCTGGGGAAAGTCATGCCTTTTCCTTACCATATTATGGGTTGAGCGCTGTGAAAATGTGAAGCCCCCATAGGCTCCCAAACAACAAATGAGCAGCAAATGCACATCTGTTGCTCAGTAAGTGGATTGCCTGGGAAAGCCCTAAGTTCAGCATGCAATGCAATCTCTACCTCAAATCATGTTCCAATAGTTGTAATCTCTAGTACAAAACAAGTTCCGGTACTTACAGAGCCACAAGATCCCATCTAACAGGAGAAAGAGACGGACCACTTAGATGCCCCCCCCCGCCTAATAAACAGCTTCCTGTTTCCTGTGCTAAAGAAACAATTGCTAAGCTAAAGTGCTAAGTAAAGCCACAAGGATATTTGCAGCTTAAAAAAGAGAGAGGAAAACAAGGCAGGAACCGGAGCCCGATGCATCATCCAACAACACTATGGTTTTATGGAGATATAATGTTCTCGGATTTAGAGAAGGCGGAACAAAAAGAAAAGAAAAGAACAAATAATGCATTCCTTGGAATCATACCTGTTAAAAGCGACTTGAGAAGCACAGATATGCATACAAAAGAGAGGGAGAAAAACATTGCATTGTGCCAAGATGTTGCACAATGAGAAAGAAGACTATTTTGGAATTTTATTTCTCAAACATAATTTTTCCATAACACATCTTCATGTCCCAACAGAACATGATTTTATTTTTTAAAAAAATAAACCACCAAGTATCTGATTTTTTTATAGCAGAATTTGCAAGTATTTTCTGGACAGACAAATGCAAATCCACATTCTGCTCATCAATTCAAATGATCCTGTACCGGGGGGAAAACAACAATTCATCTGTAATAAGTTTCCAGCATTCACAAATTGTTCCCCAATTCCAAGTCAATCTTTTTCAACACAGAGATAAAAATGCAAGCATGCTAATGCATTCCACCTGCTGTATTTGAAATTCAGGTGCAGAGAAAACAAACTCTTGGGTGATTATTCTATGGGAATCACTGCTAGCTTTTTTAAGAGTCTTTTTCTTAAGGTATTCTGCCTTTGGCAGCTGCACCATAGGGAAAGAGGAAGAATCGTGTGTGTGTGTGTGCGTGTTAACATGTGCAAGGGAGTTGGGGAAGCCTTCTGGTAAGTTGTGAGGGGAAACTTTTCCATCTATGGCATTGGTATGTCTTTCTAAGTATCTGCCATAAATCATCCAAAGCCTCACTCTCGAGACTTCAGCACTGCTGGGACTAAGAGACAGACTGGGGACAGCACTGCAAAGGAAGCAGGGCCGAAGGGTTAATTTTGTAAACCAAACTCTGAGAGCAAATCAACATTTATTCCCATTCTACCCAAGATTTGGCACCAGCTCAGGTGCAATGCTATGTAGAACGTCCGTCGGGCAAGGGACATGAGCCAAAGAAACAGGAGCTGGGCTGAAATGATGAAGATGGGGGTTCCATTCCCAACTCTATTACCCAAGACAAAGCCATTGTTGCACAGCCATAAGTATAAACCGCTTCCCTATCCTTTTACTTACACACACACACACACACACACACACACACACACATCCGTGTCTTCACCCAGCACATTTTCTGAAACGGAAACCTCCCTCCCATCTGTGTTTGCACAATGGCTTATTTCTGGGGCCCTTTGGAGGGTTATTGCATTCAAAATAATCCTCTCAGCCTCCTGAATGAGGTAATGCAGAAAAGCATGAATTGGGGCAGGAGGATATATACTCAACACAAACAAATAATGCAGGCTGAGACTTGCCATTCAGCTGTGTGAATTAGTGGCTGTTGCCTCTGCCAAAGCATTGGGGGAGGGGCATTCCTTATAATTTTGTTCCCCCTTTCCCACATAGGCCTGTTTTCAACAAGCATCATTTGGGTTTGCTTCTTTTTTAAGTGTTCCATATTACAGAATATATAAATACATATAAGCTGGAGAAAGAATGTGCAGAAATCAGAAAGGCCCTGCCAAATGTCTCTCTTTTCCAAGGTTTACGAGATGCTGTTCTGCTACAATTCAATTGGAGATGCAGCCTGGCTGCCCCCTCCCCACTCAGGGAATGGGCAAGGTAGGATAGCCTTTGCTAACCTGGTGCGGTCTAGGTATTTGGTCCCAGTCACCATGGGAGTTTCAGCCCAAACATCTGGAAGGTGCTAGGTTGCAGGAGGCTGGTGTAGACCTTGTGGAGAGAGTGAACAGATAGATGAGGGAGATGCTTCCGCATATTCTTGCCTCCGTTTCCCATCGTTTATCAGCCTTTAAGACCAGTTGGGAAACTAAACAAAGAGAAACTATAGGGGGTACCAGTGAGTAAAGGCTTTCCTGTTTGGAAGCCCAGTCCAGCAAGTCTGGAGTGGAGGTGTTTTGCAAGCACTGTGGATATTCAAAGACGCCTCCACACAGAGACAAGATACACATCAAGAGCTGAGCATGTGCAAAGATGATGACAGCTCACTCACACTCTAACTCGCCTACCGATGGGGGTAACTTAACTATAAAAATATTTCCACAGCAGACAGAAAGCTGAATTTTGTTACACACAGAATCCAACAACCCCAATAATTACATAATTATAACAATTCTCTCTCTTGCTTTAAACTTATCTACGGAGATTGGATTTACATTGGTTGGTAATGTTGAAACACTGCTTTTCTGCAATTAGCTAGAAGAGGAATTAAAAGAGAGGTTCTAAAGAGCCTGTAACATACCATTATTATCCAGAAATGCCTTTCCCCTTGGCCAATATCATTCTCTAATGCTTACTGCCTAGTAAGTCATGCTCAGAAAAAGGTCTTTTCCAAAGTTAATTAAAAGTTTCCAGGCGGCAGGTGAAGCTCATGTTATTGCTTTCCTTGGACTGGTTGGGGGATTAGTAATTGCCCCTTAATTATTCACCTTCTATTTCCCACAAAAGTGAAGCACTAATTACTGATTTGCTTTAATTTCCTTGTATTTTGTGGTGAAATAACCCAATTTTGCTATAAAAGAAAAAGCAGCAATAATGAAATAAAATTAATAATTAGACACTAATTCATCATGACTCCACCAGCTAGGCTGAACAGAGAGCACTGAAATAAGTCAACCTGCAACAGGAAACTTTTGATTAAAGGCATAGAAGCCCTTAAAAGTTTCAACAGCACTTGCATTTTATTGCCCCCTAAAATTGACAGAGATCAGGCCTACTGTAAAAGCAAGAAAAATAAAATCACATGAAAGCACAACACTGAAAACACTGGAATGGAACGATTTGTCAGAGATATAATCTGGATAATAATTCCTGAGAAAAGGTCTTGTGCAGAAGCAATCAAAGTCTTATAACAATAGCAGCCAGTGCTCCAGTACAGATAGCATATGCAGAATGTTTGGTTATGGGAGTTCTGAACAAACCTAACACTGGGAGAGGTAGACTCTCTAGGAAATTATATTTGTGTGCAGAATGTAAACTCTATTTGGAGGGGATGCGCACACAACAACTGCTTACATCAGCCGAGATGCAACCTGCTGTGAAACAACAGTGGCAAAGAAGATGCAGATATGATACATTTGGCGCTTTCTTAGGACAAAATTCAACCCCTCACTCCCCACCAGATGCTTAAAGCAGCATCAGAGGAAAGTGGGGAGGATGATTGGGCCCCAAACTATTCCACAACCAGATTAGGATCCAGCAGATTTCAGGCTGGCTTGGCCCCAACCCTTCCCCATCCTTGGAACAGCCATTGTTAGGATTTTTTGCTGGGCTCTGGTGGTGAAGCAGCTGCAAGCATGTCTCCCACCCACACATTGGGCAGTCCAGTGTAAATAAAGTTTGAATTGCTCTGTTAGCCTCCCAACCTATAACAGCTGCATAACCGGGAAACTTATACTGTGTATGGAGGAAAGAGCAAAGCAGGCTCTTAGGGAACAAGATCCGTATCATGCACTATAATGTTTTCCTTGAAGACAAAGTAGAATATTCATTTGCTTGCTCATCCGCTGAAATTCTTGCTGCGGCTCCTGGTCATGGCTACCAATGAGCTTTCCCAACATTGCCTCTGGAGGCTGCTTTTGCAATGAAGATGCTGCTCACTGGGCAACAGCCCAAAGAAATGTTCATCGTAAGGAAGCCAGCCACAATTAAGGTGAAAAACCCTGCTACAGATCAATTACAAGCAGGCTGGTCAGATAGGAAGCCAAGATCTATTTTGGTACATTACAGACCCCTTTATGGCAGAAGCAGCAGAGCTAGTCTAACCTGTATCTCAGGCAAGCATTCTTCTCGCTGCATCACTCACAAGCCATCTTTGATGTGAGAAATAACCCTAAGGGGGTGCCAAGTGGTCCTAAATTGTAAAGGGGGTAAGGGGGTGTATTATAATCAGGAGGCACCAACACTAGCCTAGGAGCTTTAGGTCAGCAGGCTTAGGGGATAAGTCAATGTATAAGAAATGCAGTTCATTAAAACAAATGAAAAGCTTAAAAACTAATATATATAATATATATATAGCAGGTGAGAAATCCAGGGCTATAAACAACAAATCACTCTTCTCCAAATACCTAGGTAAGCAAATGAATCTTCAATAGACGTCAAAATACTGATGTAGTGGGGGAGAAAGTGTAGAATGATAGGTTAGTGGCAGGTGGAATCAAGCAGCAGTTGCTACTCTGGTATATACATCACATTAAACCACCGTTGAAATAAACTATGGTTTAGAAATTGCAGGTGCTTTACTCATAGAACCATGGAATTGTGGAGCTGGACAGGAACCCATGGGGCCATATAATCCAACCCCCTGCAATGCAGGGATCTTTTGCCCAACATGGGGCTTGAACCCACAACCTGGAGATTAAGAGTCTCATGCTCGACTGACTGAGCTACAGTACGTTCCGTGACTGGGTCTCCCGATGTTTTCACTTTCATTTAAAAGCAGCTGTGGCAGGCTCTAATTATTATCAGAGTGGTGTCTCTTGGGGAAGGAATTTTGCACATACTGACTACTGCCCTGGAGGCTGCAGAACCACAGTGGAAAAGAAACCCTGGTCCCATCATCTCCTTTGGGCAAAGGTAAAAGAGTCACCAGGTGCTATTCAAGCGAGAACACATGCAAGGTAAAATCGGCCTAGCCTGGAGCAGATATAAATGTCCTCTTATAAACTCACCTACTTTAATCTAGCCTTGAAGAACTGTTCTCCCTCCTCTTAACTTTCGCCTGCTCTCCTCCCCTTCTGTTCTGTGTCTTGTCTTTTTAGTTTGCAAGCCTGATGGCAGGGCCTCTCTTCAATCTCTCTTGCTGCCTCTTTTTATTATTATGATTATTATTGATGTGAGCTGCTCTGGGAGGCAATTGTCTGAAAAGCAGGATAAAAATAAAGTCAACTGTCTAAAAAGGAGAATCAAAAAGTATAGGAAATAAATGGCAATATTAACCATTTCTCCAATTTAAATCCACCACTGTTCAAGGTCCTGTTTCCCTATTTAGGATGAAGAAAAGGTACAGCCCACAGTCCACACACAGTGTGGCTGCTCTGATAAAAATCGGAGACCCCACAGCTGCTTCTAAAGTTGGGAGGGGGGACATCAGGAGACCTCATCATGGATCTTCTGTGTTGTGACATTTGGTCCCCAAATTACCCATTGATCTATTAGTCCAGAGCTGTCTATTCCTACTTTTCACCAACCTGTTGCTCTCCAGATGTCTTGGACTACAACTCCCATCAGCCCCAGCTGGGTTGGAAAAACATGGTCTACTATTAACTGGCAGCAACTCTCCAATATCTCAGCTGTTGAGGATGTTGGGAGTTGTAGCTCCAAAGATCTGGCAGGCACCAGGTTGGCAGAAGCTGATCTACTCTTAATTGAAAGTAGCTCTCCAAGATCTCAGGAGGGAATCAACTGCTGTCTAGGTCTTATTACATATTGTTTTAAATATGCTTGTGGGATGAAGTGGGGGGGGGGTAATTTGTTTGCTCTGCTTTTGTTCTTGTTTTTATTATGTACAGTCATACCTCGGGCTGAATATGCTTCATGTTGAGCGCTTTCGAGTTGCGCTCCGTGGCAACCCGGAAGTAATAGAGCACGTTACTTCAGGGCTTCGCCGCTCATGCATGCGCAGGTGCTCAAAATGACATCACGCACATGCACAGAAGTGGTGAAAAGCGACGCACATGTGCGCAGACGTGCCATTGCTAGTTACGTTTGCTTCTGGACACGAGCAGGGCTCTGGAACGGATTCCGTTCGCATCCCGAGGTACCACTGTATGTTATATTTTTATTTTGTATTTTTATGCTGTGAACCACTCTCAGATCTTTGGATGAAGGGTGGCATACAAAAAAATATGAAAATATGAAACTGCTAGAGATTCGATAATGGAAATATGGCAATATATGTGGCTTCACCATGAAGCTATTGTTCCTCCCCAAAATTTCATGCAAGCAACTCTGGGCAAGCGGTTCCTTGGTTTTCTCTCTCTGTCCCAGAGGAAAAGTATGATGCACTCACTCTTTCCATCGCCCTGAAGTCAGGCTAATAATACTGTCCTCCTCTCACCCACTGCAAGCAAGCAAGCAAACACACACACACACACACACACACACACACACACACACACACAATCAGCTCCACTTGAAGACAGAACACAAAGAGCTCAGCAGGTTGAGTAAACCTAACAATTTTACTTCCAGCAGAAAAGCTGCAGCGAGCCTAAGGGCCTGACTCTGATCTCAGCAGACTAAACTTCGTGTTTATCTAAGGCTGAACTGGGCACGGCCATGAGATTATCAGGAACCCCACCCATCGTGCCCACACTTAAAAACAACTCTAGAAAGACCTTAAAGTGGCAGTTTAGTTCCTCTATCCCTGGCCCCACCCTCAGCTGATTCCTTTCCCAAGCATGCAGAATTAATTGGTGAGGGGGAGAGTACTTTTGCAAGGAGTTGGCTGCAGTCATGCAAGTGACTGTGAGGAAAGGAACAACTTAGCCACATACTTCTCTTCTGTCTTACCGCACGACAACCTATGACTTAGCCCTAGCATCCTGAACTAAAGTCCATTTTCTATGGTGGTCACCAAGAATGGTTGAGAATGGGGATGGAATAGAGCTGAGCTTTGAGCTAGTACCCATCTGGTTCAACTCTTGACTTAACAATCAATGCAGTGAAGGTTTTAGGCCTGTCTTCCCCAACCTGGTGCCCACCCCAGATATTCTGGACTATAAACTCCATTATCCATGACCATTGGCTGGGTGGAGCCTGTGATTGAAAAGGGAAGTCTGTCTCAAGAGGTAGAGCCATCCTACAGGTTAGTTAGTTCAAGATGGAACTCAGCGTGATAAAGACTGCACTGGCTGTCAGTTCTTTTCTGGGCCCAATTCAGGTTTTGACCTATAAATGGCTTAAGGGCTGCAATACCCCAAGGACCGTCTCTCTGCATATGAACCAACCTGGGCCCAGCAATCATCATCTGAGGCCCTTCTTTGTGTGCCAGAGAGGTCCAGAGGGCAGCAACACAAGAACGGGCCTTTTCTGTGGTGGCTCCCCACTTGTGGAATGCTCTGCTCAGGGAGGCCCTCCTGGTGCCTTCATTACTTATCTTTAGGTGCCAGGCAATAACATTCCTCCTCTCCCAGGCCTTTGGCTGATTAAATAATACATGGCCTTTTAAACTGAGGGTTATTCTTTTTGTTTGTTATTGTGGGTTTTTGTATTTTTTTGTTGTAAATCGCTCTGTTGTCTTCGGAGGGCTATACAGTGGATGCTTGGGTTGTGAACATGATCCATGAAGGATGCATGTCTGCAACCCGCAGCGGCGCGTCTGTGCACGCGCGGATTGCGATTCGGCACTTCTGCGCATGCGCGACCGCTGAAACCCAGAAGGAACCTGTTCCGGTACTTCCAGGTTTCGGTGGTCCGCAACCCAAAAAAACGCAACCTGAAGCATCTGTAACCTGAGATATGACTGTATAGAAATGTAATAAATAAATAAAATAAAAAATACATAAGGAAATGCAAACCTGGGAGATAGCAAATTACTTGTAAGAATCTTCTGAGACCCTAAATGAGTTGATTTACCTTAAGGACCACCTGCCTCATTCGACCCTGTCCATAATCTTAAGATATGCATCAGAGTTCCTTCTTGTTTGTCCATTGCTGAAATTGGTTAGGTTGGGAAGCACACTATAATGAATCTTCTGGCTGGTAACTGCTCTTGCAGTTAACTTTTTTCTTCTTGCATTCAAAAAAGCTTTAAAACACACTATTGCCTTTCTTAACAATTCCTTAAGAGGAATTTTGGTGACCTAATTCAACACCTTTCATGCATTGTTTGTCTGTACTCCTTCAGTGCTTCATGCTGTGTCAGAGGTTCTATTATTTTTATTTCTCCATACAGTGCTTTGTGAGGGTCTGGCCCTGAACTAATAAATAACTGGAATGAATGAATGAATGAATGAATGAATGGTGAGTGTTTGAGAGTTCAAGGTGACACCAGGATTCCAAAGTCCAGGAGCAACAACAACAACAAAATGCAGCAGACACATAATAGACGGGGGTAGGGGGGTAGGAATGTGTTGGACAAAGTGGGCTCCGAGTCCATGAAAGCTTATGCCACCATGAATTTGTCTTTAAGGTGCCAGCCCACAAGTCTCTTTGTTGTGTCTGCTGAAAGAGGCTAACATGGCTACCACTCTGGAAATGTTTGGAATGGCAGACAGGGAAAGGAACTATAGTTCAGAAACAGGCACACATCACTGTCCATTTAACAAAAAGCTAAAGCCAAATCACTTGGCAAGATCTTTTCATCTTTCCACAAGACAACATCCCAGTAAAAGCAGATAAACACTGGTGGTGTTGACAAGAACTGCACACTTGAAGAGGCTTTGACATATAACCCTTTTTTTTTATTATCACACAATACAACTCTGTAGAATGGGTCCAAGTCAGAAACGATTTGGCAGTGGAGACCAGACTGTTGTGGTTGAATGAATCACAAGAGATGCTCGATTTAAAATCTATCACAAAGGGTCTTTCAGATGCACAGGAGCCAAGAAAGTACCTCTCCCTTACAAACAAGCAACATTTGCTGCCCAGACCCTGGAGACCACATGGTTATAAGGAACACATAAATGCCGACTCATCTATTCAGCTTGGTATGCCAGAGCAAACAAGGTGCAAAAAAGGTGGAGGATAAGATTAGCATTTGGACAATGTTTCAAAAGTAAAGTACAAGGTTTGTTACTGAAGAAAGGCAAATGAAGAAGTCCAGGTGCCATCTCCTCCCTTCTGAAGTTGGTATCTTTTTTAGACACCTGTTCAAGGCTACAGAGATTCAGGGAAAGTTATGCAACTTTAATATGGGGGTGGGAAGGGTAGTTCTTTAGTTAAGGCAACACGGGACTGTTGTGCTCCAGCTCTTGCAGTTTACAGTGTGCTTGGGAAGGTTACCAAGCAGATTTTGAAAAATGGCTTGCAATCTGGCTCAGGTCAGATTTTTCCTGCAGACAGGTGTCAATATGCTGCACAAGGATCATAACCGCAATCACTATGTGAGCCCATGGAATGTGCCTAGTCCTCGTCCTTTAGAGAAGCCCTTGGTGGAATCCAAAGCCTGCATAGCACCTAACCGAGCCTTATTTGAATGTCTGCCATCTCCTCCCACATTCCATCCTGACACTGTGACCAGATGCAGACTCCACTGCTGCACCATCAGCCAGCATTTTTGCTTCTCATCTCCTCACCCCCACATCTCATTTGCTTTGTTTACCCTTCTACCCTGATGAGGATCCTGGAGAACTCAAGAGTTTGCCCTAATACGCGTTTCAACCTAATATGGATTTTGGAACCTTTTAAGTGTTTCCTTATTCATAGATATCCATAACTGAAAACTAGATGAGATGCATCCATATGCAGCATGGGAGATTTAACTGCATGGTGGGAAAATCCCCGCCCGCCTGCCAGCCAGCCAGGATTTCCTCCCTGAAACTTCTTATTGTTATAAGACTTCCTTCCTGATGGGGGATGCTTCCTGGCACAGAGCTGCACAGGAATGAATCGGGCCTAAGGGAAGGGAAACATAGGCAAGAACATTGTTCCTATATCTTCCCACTCACCTATGTTTTGCGTTAAGGGACACAGGTGGCGCTGTGATTTAAACCACAGAGCCTAGGACTTGCAGATCAGAAGGTTGGTGGTTTGAATCCCCGCGACGGGGTGAGCTCCCGTTGCTCGGTCCCGGCTCCTGCCAGCCTAGCAGTTCGAAAGCACCTCAAAGTGCAAGTAGATAAATAGGTACCGCTCTGGCGAGAAGGTAAACGGCGTTTCCGTGCACTACTCTGGTTTGCCAGAAGTGGCTTAGTCATGATGGCCACATGATCCGGAAGCTGTCTGCGGACAAACGCCGGCTCCCTCGCCAGTAAAGCAAGATGAGCGCTGCAACCCCAGAGTCATCCGCAACTGGACTTAACGGTCAGGGGTCCCTTTATCTTTACCTTTATGTTTTGCTTTAAAACTCCTGCACACATTCAGAGTTGTATTGCATGATAATCAAAAGAAGATCAGGCTAATGACCCATCTTGTCCATGACCCTGTTCACCTAGTGGCGAAGCAGGTGCCCATGGCACGTCCGCATGCCAGACCCAAGCAAGACCACCCTCCCCTCTTGCAGTTTCCAGCAGCTGGTATTCAGGAGAACACACCTTCTGACCATGGAGGCAGAGCAGCCATCTTTGTGTCAGGATTTGGCAGTGACCCTGGCATGCCACTGTATTTTGGTCCTACCAAGCACTTGATAGCAAAACATAATCCCAGTGTTGGGTGCCAGGCTCTTTGAAGCATATAACCAAAAGGAAACAACTTTTGCCAGGGCATCAGCAGTAACAGAAGCTGTGCTGCACCTTTGGCACCAGGGTTTTGTGAAATGCATTTAGAAACCTGGACACAAGCCCTGAAATTATTACTGTTTGTTATTAATTCCCTGTCTCCTAGTCCTATACTCAGCACATGCAGAGAGAGAAGGGGGGCGGGGGAATCACAGCCTGGACACTTCCTTTACTTCCTTTTAGAGCAGAAAGATGGAATCCTGTCAAACAGAGGTGTTCCTTCCTTCTCCCAAAGGGATCCTCATACGGCAAGCTAAGAGATTCCCCCTGCTTGGCAGATGGGTTGTCCCCTACAGAATTTCCACTGAGCCTCCATGTGGGGCTATCTGCATGCTAGTGGCTCACAGAGTGGGAGGATGGGATTGTTTTGAAGAGAGCCTCTCCTCCTTTTGAAGCTAGATCCTGAGGATCTGCCCTCTGGGAATGCAAGTGATGCAGCAAAGAGAGATTTCTGGCACACAGTGCCTGCCAGCCAGTTATCACAAGCGAATCAGAGGAAAGGACGCCTGCGAGGACAAACATTAAAAATACATGGGAGGACTGACAACTCAGGGAAGCAGTTTTTCAGCTTGGGGAAAAAAATAATTCTCATCCAGGCATCCTGTGGTCTCTCCTCATGGCAGGATTAATTTGAGTTAGGTAAACCCTTCCCTGGGTTTCCAAAGTCACCAGGGGAAATGACAGATTCAAAGGTGACACTTGCTGCTTCTAGGAATTTCCCACCCACTCTCAACAGACCAGACAACTGTTTCTTGGGTGTAGTTTAAGTTTAGGAATGATTACTGTTGCAGAACACCTCCTTATTTGGAGAGCTGTAACTTTCTTTTCAAATATTTACTAATTCCCAAAAGCAGGGAAGAACCTGCAACCCTCTGGCCCCATCCACTACTGAAACATGGCCCCAGGAATTTTGCTGACAAACAAATGTGGCCCTCAAGTTGGAAAATGTTCCTCACCCCTGGTCTAGAAGTTCTTTAGGCCCTTTAGGTCCAAAGCTGCTTTTAGACTACAGTGGTACCTCAGTTTATGAACTTAACCCATTCCAGAAGTCCATTCTTAAACTGAAACCATTCTTAAACCAAAGTGTGCTTTCCCTAACGAGGCCTCCTGCCGCCGGTGCCCTTCCACAGTTCGAATTCGGTTCTTAGACCAAGGTAAAGTTCGTAAACTGGGACACTACTTCCATTTTTGCAGAGTGCGTAAACTGAATAGTTCGTAAACAGGACTTTTCTTAAACCAAGGTACCCCTGTAGTGGCTAAGAGATACCGCACAACTGTTCTGCTGTTTTATCCTCCCTTATCCCACTCTCGCACACATACACAACAGTCCCTTGTCATTCTGAGACTTCAAATCCACACATTTCTCTGAATCAGCTAGTCTGCCACCTCTGGTTAGCCTTATACCTCCACTGTACAGGCACACTAGCAGAAGATAGGATGATGTGTGCATTCCTTGAAGAACATATATACACAGTGTAATAATTCCTAGAGAGCTTTTGGAAGCACAATCTCCAACATTCATGGACTGCAGCAAGCTGCCTGGAACCTAGATCAGAACTGGCTCTGCGGGGCTTCAGATGGGTCTCCCTCAGCCCTGCCTGCAGATCACAGGGACGGAACCTGGGACCACACTCAACTGCTGCCCTTTGTGGTTCACTGAGATGTTATATGGTTGTTTTTTTCCATTGATAAATCTGCCTGTATACTAGGGATGCCTGAAGTTTGGTCACCATTTTTAAACTCACTAACCTGATTTGCACTTCCTGGATTAATTGAAGGGAAGGAGCTAAATTGTCCAGTTTTTGTACTTCTCCAAGCACAGCTCTTGGCTCAGAAGGAAAAAAATAAAAGGAGATACAAAAAAAAGTGAATTTTAAGATTAAACGCTCAAAAACACATACATTAAAATGTGACTTTTTATTCAATTTAAAAAATAAATTGCAGACTGGTGAGGAAGTGAGATAGAAGTGACTTCTATGAAATGGCACATGCAAAACTGTCCAGTACCAGAAACAAAACTGATTCGTCCTTCCTTACATGTAAGATCCGAGCAGAAGAAACTGGATTGTTGGGAGCCCGAAACTGGGAGCCCGACTCTGCTCACAGATTCAGGGTTTGCTATTTATTAGATTTCCTGTTGGGTTTGTATCCTGGAAGCTTCCGCATAAATGCTCTCATGAAAGCTAACAGCTACATGGCAAGCAAACAACTGCTTAAACAAAACACTACTGCCACAGATAAAAACAATGAAGTTCTGCCTTCCCAGGCCACAACCAGTTCCTGCCAGATGGCTTTTGCTTGCAGTCAGGCTCCACCCTTATTAATCTTACCATTTTGCCCTTCAACATTGGCATGCTAGCAGTCCTGGCATCCCGTCCAACCAATTGAGAGATATCCACATGTACTGGCAAGAAATGGATATGGAAAAGTTGATGCCAACCGTCATGACCCAAACTTCTCACCCTCTCAATCAGGTATTCATAGGGCTGTCTATGGTCTGTGATTATAAATCCAAGGTACGTGACAATAGCACCATAGCTCTAGCCTAAAGGAAATTTGTAACTGCATACACGCACATGCACAGAAACACACACAAACATTTATTTTGCTCCTGTTCTTTGGGAGGGAAGGCAGGAACTATGCAGAAAACTGAACCTTCAGTTTGTGATCACTGGAATCCTGCTTAGCCTGTTCTGGCTTTTGAAATTTCACTGGGTACTGCCCAAAATATTTTCAAACTGATCTTCACAATCAAAAGGACTAGAGACTAGAAAAGCAGTGGCGCTCCATAGACTTCCATGCTTGTATGAGGATGTAATGGAAGCGCAAAACATACCTGGCCCTGGCCGTTCAATATATTACATTTCCAATGGATTCTATAACTGGTTCGCATGGGTGTTTATATCTGAGTTAGCAACAGTACTACACTCCCAAATACATTTAGTTTTAGTTTAATTATCTCACTCAAGCTTCTCCACACCTCTCAGCTAATGTCTGGCAAGCGAACTCACCCTGCAGGGCATCCCTCAAAGTGGAGAAATTAATTCACAGAAGAACATTCATAGAAGGAAAACAAGAACAAGAATCCCAGGGGGAAGAGAATGAATTCTTGGATGGGGTTTCACTATAACTCCAAAACTGAAACTCCATCTTTCTCAGTAGAGGGCAACTCTAAAAAGCTCACTTTAAACAGCCATACTTCAAGCTTCCCACCAGCTCCTTCATTTTTGCAGTTCACACAAATCACCCTCAGTCTCGATTCTATTCCTGTAGTAACCTTAGTGTGAAAACTACTTTGGCGGTATCTCTATGGAGAATCGTGTCAAGATTTTTTACTGCCACTTTCTCTCAGTCAGCTCACAATGCATGCTTTACACCAGAAAAAAAGTATTTTGGCTACAAACTGCCTAGTAATGACTAGAAAATCCTTATCTAGCTAGCCATTTTCAGGGGAGAAATCATAAGTAGTTACTCCACATTCCAGATTACCCTTTGAAGGCAGTTTTGCCTGACATACTTGGAACTACTTCTAGCCCTTCAAGTTCGACCCCAGTGTGTGTTGACTCACAAGGAAGTCCCACTTTGTTCAATAGAATTTCCTTCCAAGTAAGGGCACAGAAGATTTCTGCCTGAATCTGTTTTGTACACCTTGCATGTTGCCATTTACACACACAAAAAAGGAGCTGTGCCTCTCCAAACACGCAGGAGACACTTGCCAGAGAGATAAGGCAACTACTCGTCTAAAACATACAGTGGTGCCTTGGGTTACAAATTCTTCGGGTTACAAACTCCGCTAACCCGGAAGTAGTACCTCAGATTGAGAACTTTGCCTCAGGGTGAGAACCGAAATCGCGCACCGGTGGTGCAGCGGCAGCGGGAGGCCCCATTAGCAAAAGTGCGCCTCAGGTTAAGAACGGTTTCAGGTTAAGAACAGACCTCTGGAAAGAATTAAGTTCATAACCTGAGGTACCATTGTACTGCTCCCTTTCACATATATAGGTGACCAAAAACACACGAGGCAGCCCTTAAACCAGCAGGTGAGGAACCTGCAGCCCTCTGGATGCTGCTGGACTACAACTCCCATCATCCCTGACCACTGGGCTGGGGCTGATGGGAATTGGAGTCTGAAAACATCTGGGGGTTGGACTAATGACCCCTGAGGTATCTTCCAACTCTATTGATTCCATGGAGGGTTGCACCTGACCTTAAAGCTACAGGAAGAGCTCTCTCAAGGCAACTCAACCTGAAGGGAATTCGAAAGATACCTGCTTGCACTCTGCTCTGAACCGCAGCATAGGCTTAAACAGATAGCTGAGCAAACCGAGAGGAAAAAACACGGTCAGAGAGGCCAACTGTAAAGAGCAGGAAAGACAAGGGATAGTGTTGGAAGGCCTATTGCCAGCCTGCAAAGCAATTAAGTTATTTTTGGCAGCAGAGTGAGGGGATTCCTATCTTGAAACTCTCTTAGGAGCTTAAAATAGGCAGCGTTATTTCCTCCCACTAATAGCTGCGACCCTGCAATTGCTGTGGTGGCCAAGAGCTGTCTGGACCCTGGAGGTATTATCCAACTGCAGGCCCTTGCTCTCGGCCATGAACTGCTCTGTGCTATCAAACAAACTTTTTAAAAGCTGCTTTTGGGTGAACTAAATAAAGGCTGCCAAGAGCTTGTAGGGACCAAGAGGCTTCTACACAACGTTCCCCACCAAACATGCATGGGTCTTGCTTCCTAGTACACATCATATACATAACTATGGCATACTGTATAGCACACACCAGTATTGGCTGGTGGAGCAGAAGAGCTTACCTGACCTCCTGTCACTTGCGTGGCTGTGGCTTACTGGGAGGGAGATTGCAGTGAGGTTGGGATGGTGCAACTGCACTAACAGGAGTGCCAGGTTTGCTCCGCCACTGGGTTTGCACCATGTCAACCTCCCCACTGCCTCGCCTCTTTCAGTATGCTGCAGCAACAACGGTAAGGCCCACAGCCCCACCCTGTTGACTGCTACTGCACACCACACACCATGCCCTCTTGTTTTAGAGCAACTGTTGTACAATACCTCAAAAGAAAGGTCAACTTAAGCATTTTAAAGAAGGAGATGGTCAAAAATAGCTTTATGTGTTGTTGCTTTATGCAAATGAAAACAGCCCTTTGTTCTCTTCTGATCTACTTGCTCTGCTTGGGAAAATGCACCCGTTCCATATCCCTTTCTCTGAAATGCTTTGCTTGATCAAAGGTTTCCCTGGCAATTGCTCTCATAAACTTGAAATGTTTTCCTTCCTAGAAGTAATCAATGTCCAATTATCCTTTTAAACATTCAGTTGGCAAGTCGCACCAACCAAATTCCTACTGAGTGAAACAGGTCACATCCACACCATATGTATAAAGCACATGTCTTTCCTCAAAGAATTGTGGGAACTGTAGTTTAAGGGAGCTGGAATTGTAGCTCTGTAGGGGAGTACACTACAGTTCCCAGGATTCTTTGGAGAATAATAATAATAATGTGTGCTAAATGTACTTTAAAGATATGGTGTGGGTGTGACCAGTCTTCGGCTGTCTGTCCTCCTTGTCATCCTTCACCCAAACCTTACAAGTAACTAAGTAGCCTGAGATCTCTCCCATGTCTCACATGATCTGCACAAGATGCCATTTACTGGTTCAAAAAAAAAAAATATGGAGCAATTCTGCCCCAGGCTTTGTGGCTTTTCTTGGTCTTAGTTTTATTTTTTCATGCTATATACTACCTAGAGAAATAGATAGAAGCTGAGCTCAAGTCTTTGTAGGAGTTCCTGGTGTCAAACAGAGGCTGCAGGGTTACTTGTCCTGCTAGACTAAAGATATCTGCCAACCTAGGGGAAAATCTATGGTGTTCTAACTAGAAAGGTGGGAGTAGCTGGCAAATGGCTCCACTTGTGGCTGTCAGGATGAGGAGGAACTAGAACCCCAATGAACATGAGCCACTTCCTGAACAAGGATGGGTAGGGTAGATGATCTGCTCAGATAGCTCAGTTGGCAGAGCATGAGATACTTAATCTCAGGGTTGTGAGTGTGAGCCCATGTTGGGCAAACGTTTCCTGCATTGCAGGGATCTTTGCGGTCCCTTCCAACTCTATGATGCTATGATGATGGCATTACGCATGCTGTCAGTAGAACTGACCAATATGGGAAAGGAACTAGCTAAAGATGTGGTATTCTGGCTTCTATTGTGATCCACCCTATATTTTGCCTCTATTGCCTTTGGTTATTGTCTGAAGAAGGCGGCAGGCTCCTGGGGGGTTAGATTACAAAAGGGGTCCTTGGTTTCACACTTAACACTCTGGCTACACAGCAATCATTTCAGTATAACTGAAAGCACAAAACCTATCTGCAGATCATCAGGTGACATGACTGCACACATGTCTTTTTCTCCAAAAGTATGTGGACTGAAACACAGCGACTGACTTGGGCTTCCCGGTGCAAGTATACCATGTGTACATGCTGTGGAATACATGAAGGTGATCATCGCACATCATTGTCTTCATGTGGGTTTCATGCTTTCCACAGAAGCCTTTTCAGTGAAGGAAAGAAAAGGCAGCCAATGAAGCAGCCTTCAAACTACTACCAAGAGACAGTCCTGTTTTCACAAATATCAGGCCGCCACCCCCAGGGATCAGCTAGCACAACCATGTCTCTGACAGCCAGGATGAGGGATTTTTAGATCAGATGCAGGGAGCCTCCCTGTGGCTTGTTCTAGACAGCCAGGCTCTCAGGTGGAGTTTGAAGCACTCAGATCTCTTTTCTGGATCCAAAAGGTAAAAGCCACATAGCCTGGAGAATTAAAGCTCCTTGAGTTCTGCGTGGGATGTCCACAAAATATTGCTTAAAAAGGTGCAAATCAACAGCCCAGTTGATGGTGACTTTGGGGCTTCAGTGTATTAAAAAAAACACTAAGAAACAACTTTGCTTCTGAAATCCTAAAGTCATAGCACTCCAAATTCCCTGAAGTTTAGTAAGTTTAAATACAGTACACGTGGGCAACTTCAGTTTTTACTTAGCAAACCCCCAGTGGTTATCTAAACAAGGAATGGAGATCATCCTTCACCTCTGTTTGAGCTTGCAGTATCTGCTGAAATTCACCAATATAAGAGAAGTTTGTTTTTTTAAAAAATCAAATCACATTCCATCCAAGCCATGTTAAGGGTTAAACAAAATACCAACAACCAAAAAAAAAAAAAAGGTAAAAAAAAAGGGAAGGCAATAGGAAAAAGAGTTCTCCTCTCCCAGAGAGAGCCAGCTTGCTGCTGGTCCTGCTTCCCTTCCCAGCAAGCTCTGCTCCTGGGAAAGTGTAGGCTGCTTTCCATATATATCTGCAAACTGTTCCATGCAGTAAGAAGGCTAATTAAAGGGAGGGCGGGAGAGAAAGACACATGTAGAAGACCGAAAGGCAATAGTTATAAGAAGAATAGTGCCTGGGACGAGGGCTAAATTAGAACCTTATGGAGCTGTGCTTATGATAGCCCTGGAAGATCAGACCCAGGCGAGGGGTGGGGGTGGGGCAATAGTCAGCAGCTGCAAAACTATACAGAAAAGCAATAATAGGAGTGCATGCATTTAAAAAATAAATGATAAGAAGGAAATTTTAATCTTAGGGTGGGTGTGCATGCTTTATGCTTTCCTGTCATTTATGCCAAGGCAGATCAGCTTCACTCCTGGGTAGTTGCCAGCTTTGCACTAGACACAAGGCTTATCTCTCTAGCCCATTCACCACTAGCTTCTGCTGAATTATCCACTTGCACCACTTGGGACAACATGAAAAGCAAAAGCACAAATATTTTGGGTCCCTCCTCTGGGAAAGCATGGGGAGGGGAGATTCACAGCTTCCTTCTGCACACCAGCACCATTTTAGATAGGTATATTATTTGCAAATAAATGTTAGCCGTGCACCTGGCTCTTTTACCTTCTCCTTTCTTTCTTTCTTTCTTTCTTCCTCTCCACCCCTCCTCCCCCTTTCATCCTGCCCCACAATGCTCTTTCTGCAGCACTCTTTCCAGCAGTGGCTGTCAGCCACGCCTAGCCATCAGAAGGAAAGAACATAGATATAATGGTCAGGGTCAAACAAGGTGCACAGACAAGTGAGAGCAATCCCCACTTCTGGCCTGTTGCTCACCAATGGAAATCCAGGTTGCCTTTTTTTTTTTTTTTTTTTTTTTGGTAAACCAGTATATACAGTGGTGCTGTTGCTGAACACCAGATTGGTTAAAATAACTGCAGTCCTGGATTTGATCCTGGATGAAGGTGCCAATGGGTTCCTATCACTGAAAACCAGTTAACTCCGATGCCTTCTGTGCAGAAAATGAGAAGAGATTCCTTGTCCCCCATGACCATTTGAACAGGCAAAGGGGAAATTTCAAACATCTTCAGCTAAGAATCCAAATTGGCTGTAGATAAGTCATCCCCAATTGGTGGAAGTAGAAAATGAAGTATTCGGTTTTGTAGTGAGGTATAGGATGGGACTTGAAGCTCACCTTTACCTCAAGGTTAAAGACTTCGCATCTGAGCTCCCTGAAAGAATCTGCACTCTCATCTAGGGCATGTTTAGAAGTAGATTTGGGCACTCTGCATTTGGCAAAAGCAAGAAACTTCCCTTGGATCCATCGACAGCTGTGGTCCTCATCTCTTGGTCTGCCTGCACATGAATCAAAGGTCTGGAAGACAGCCAGGCCCCTGCGTTGAACTGGCACCGCAGAAGACAATCTAGTCCTACTCATCTGCATATGGAGAGTATGAATGGAAGCTAGGATCCAACATGCCAAGGAACTGAAGCCCCCAACCCCTGCTGCATGTCCTGACTGTGATGCTTGCGGCCAAGAAAGGACATTGAGACAGGAGCTAGGGAGTCTTCCTGGAACTTTTGCAACTATCTTTGTGGGGTGACTGTGTCAGTGGGAGGTCAGTTCCTCCTTCTTGAACAGCTCTACTTCCCACACTGAATGAATGACTACAGTGCCTCAAGAATCCCCAAGGTGAGGAAACAGAGGTACATCAGTCATGTCTTGGAATTTTCCCTGGACCAGAGCTTGCTTCCCTTTAGAATCTTTGTCTTCCTCATTTTCTTTGTCTTTGGCTATCTTTGCCTTCCTCATTTCCCTTTACTCAGCTAAGGAGGAACCCTCAGAATAGATGCCGGCTCTCCTGACCTTGTTACTAGAGGAAACGAAACAGAAATCTGAGGTAAAGACCTTTTGTTGTGCAACAAATTCCACACACACCGTGCACAGTCAACACATCTTGCCTCAAGGTTGCACTTCTGCTGAAGGAATATCACATTTTCCAACCCCTTGAAACACTACCTGAATACCAGTTGCTAGAAATCACAGGAGGGGAAAGTGCTCTTGTGCAGAAATCCTTCTTATTTATTTATAAAAAGATTGATATACCCTTGTATCATAAAATATATCACAGCTGTTTACAACTATATAAAAACATAAAAACTTGCAGTAAAATAATAAATTACTACAAACAAGTTAAGATCAAATGAATTAAAAACAAACATCAACAGACCATTGTGGGTAACAACAACAACAACAACAACAACAGTTTATTATTTATACCCCTCCCATCTGGCTGGGTTTCCCCAGCCACTCTGGGTGGCTTCCAACAGAATATTAAAATACAATAATCTATTAAACATTAAAAGCTTCCCTAAACAGGGCTGCCTTCAGATGTCTCTTAATTGCCTGCACAGGTCTGGGGGAATCTAAAAAGTTTTCCACAGGTGTTTAAAAGTTGGCACAGAAGGAGCCCACTGAATTTCTATTGGCAGGGTGTTCCACAGGAACAGAGCCAATGATGCTTCAGGCTTGGTTTCCCATTGTTGTCAAATGAGCTTGACCAACTCAGAGAACCACCACAGACCAGGATTGTGCTTGAAACCAGCTTGCAGGTTTGCCACAGGTATCTGGTTGGCCACAAAGAGAACAGTCTGCTGGACTAGATGGGCCACTGGCCTGATCCAGCACACTCTTCTTATGTTCTTATTACATAGGACAGTTCCCTTCCACACAACAGAGGCTGGTCTATCAGGGCAAATAGGGGGCTGCCCCCCCAGCCCCCATGTCACCCACTGCCTGCCTCCTTACCTGGGAAAATTGAGAAGTATTAAGCAGGGGATGGCTCTGGCTGCCAGCCTCCTCTGCTCCTTAGTCCCAGTGTTGATCTTGTAGAATTCACCAGGGAGGAGGTTGGGGATAATACCAGAATTAGTTAGCTCTGCCTTTCATTGGTTCTAGCCCTGCCTGCTGAAGCCCCACCTCCTGCTGGGCTCCCTATATCTTTTGCCCTTTCAGTCCCCAGAAGCACCAGCCTCGGCTGCTCGACCTGCCCGCTCACTCCTGAGTTTTATACATGGCACAAAACAAGGAAGAAAAGTTCAAACCCATTTATCACTCGCCATCGCATGCAGACAAGAGAAGGGTATGGTTCGGCTGTCACAGGAGTCTATAGCTGAAAGGACGGACCAAAATGAATGGATTCTTTAAAAGCTTAGTGGACAGAAGACTCGTAGCAAACACAAATAAAAACCAGAACATGAAAAGTCATTTTTTTTGTGGGACGCCAAATGGCAGGCGGGTGACAATGGAGAAATATGAAACACTTTAGGAGGGGAAAGATCTGCAGCGTTTGTCGACGCTCCTACGCTGCTCTCAATTCAAACAGCTGCAGGAAATGGAATGCTCTTTTCTGACACATTCCCCCCATTGCTGCAGCTAATCGAGTGGGAAGGGCAGAGTTTTAGCACAGCACAGCAAGGACTCCAGAACAGCTTCTCAACTGCCGGAAGTATAGATGGAAAAAGAGCGTAACAACACATGCTGTGGAAGTTGTGCTCTCAGATATTCCATGGGAATTTCTAGGAATAAATTGTTCTCAGCATAACACCACAGACTATTTCTTTAGGATGGAAAGCACACATCTGATGGCTGCATAACACAAAGTCTTCTTCTTTGATTAATTAAGGTGCTCAAGGTGGCAGCATACTTGGTTTTCCTCTGCCCCATTTTACCCTTACAACAAACCTGTGAGGCAGGTTAGGCTAAGAGACAGTGACTGGCCCAAAGTCACCCAGTGAGCTTTGTGGCTGAATGGGGATTTGAACCCTGGTTTCCCAGGTCCTAGTCCAACACTCTAACCATTACACCACATTTGCTCTCTACAGAGAGAGAAATCTTCCACAGCCCAATACGGTTTGTGCATGTATGTATTTAAAAGATGATTTAGTATATTGTGTATTATTTGAACTTGTGCCACAAATTATTATTTTCCCTCCCCTCAAAGGCAGAAGGTTTATTAGCTTTATTAGATGGCAGAGGCCTGGCATCTAATAAACCTACCACCAAAAATCAGATAACATCTTCACCAGCTGTCATTTTCAGCTTCCCAAGTCTACATAGCCTGCAACCGTAAGTTAAGCTCCTTCAATTGAATTTTGACGTAACCATTCACATTTTCTGTTTCAAGCTCCACTGGTAGGATGAAATCGTATCTCCAAGCTTTCTACTGAAAATTGGACATGTAGTCCGTCCACCACCGCGACCTCAATAAGCAATTTTCTCCACCATGACAGTCGGAGCCAGAGTTGAGATTGCTGGGATGATGTGGATTTGCTAGGATTCTTAGAGATTCCTAATGCATCTTGCGTGAGCCCCTTGCTTACCTCCCAATTCTTATTTGGAGGCACTCCAGAGCTTACTTTGTAAGGCATGATGCTTCACTCTTTCAAGACTTGCTCATCATTTATGATGCAAGTTGCAACATGTTAGAGCTGACTGTCAAAACTAGTTTGGAGTGTAGCAGCAGCCACTGCCTACATCCAGCAACAATATATCTCTGAAAGTGAATTTCCCACTAATGTTGCCATCATCACATCCGTGTGAAAGTCGATCAGAAAACTGTGAGGCTTGTTGCATTGTAGTGGCTAAACTGTAACCCAAGAAAATGTCGGTTTAAATCTTAACTCAGCTGTGAAATTACTAAATGACTATCTCTCGATGATGATAATAATACTACTGAATGATCATATAGGGTTGTTGTAAGAATTAATAAAATAACTATACTGCACTTAACATTCAAAAGTCAGTGTATTAATATTGGTGTGCACATAATCACAGAACAGCTGAAGCACAAGTAGAAAAAGAAAGTCATATTTCCTGCATAAGACACATTCTCTGGGTAATGACAATAGGTGAAAAGTGCCTGTCCAAACTAAAACACACACAAGCAGAAAAGTGTCCTTCCCAACATATGTAACTTAAAACAGTAGGATTTGTTGTTCCTATAGAATGAACGGAGGCGTGCATATTTTGAGATGGATGCTTTTGTACTTACTAGGTGGGAACACGACATCTCAGCAATTCACTTCCATTGCTCTTAGTGCTAAGAAACCAAACATCTTCCCACAAACAGAAGCACTTGCTAGGGCAACGTCATCAGGCACCTGTTTACTGAATTAGTAATCACTATGCCATTCTCTGCGTATGAGCAAGGTTGTCTGGAAAGACCTCCAGCCTGGTCCCACAACATAAAATTAGCAAATTTCTTCCATTTAATCAGCTGAACAAACTACAGGTAACGGCTTCACACACTGCATGATTTCCCACTGAGCATACACTTGACAAAGAGCAGCAAAAACTTCCAGCTTCCCAACAAGCCTATTCCCCCCATAGCATAAGTTTGTTGCATCCACCGTTTGCATTTTTAGGGGTACTCATAAGATTTAATTTCGTATATGTCTAACAAATGAAATGTATGAAACTGCCCTTGGAGGCACAATTGTTCAGCTCTGGGAGCAAGAAACACACGCATCTAGAGCCAAAGCTCAAGAGTTAGTGTTTGCCTGAATTCATCTACACAACAAAAAGACTTTTACATAGTTGCCTTATTCATCTAAAAAGGCACCAGTGCTAACAATATCATTAAAAAGCCCATTCTTAAAATTCTGGAGCAGCCATGGAGGAGCCTGCCAACTTCTTAAGTATCATAGAACTTCAAAAACTGCATTGAGTCAACCACACAGCAAGTCAGTCTGCATCTGAGGAGGATGAAAGACCATTCTGCTTTGCACACACTTCACCATCTTCCTCCCATCTTCCCTATACATATTTGCATTCCATCCTTGACACCTTCCCAGCAAATGGTGAACAGAAGCAAATCAGGATCTATATTCAATGTACACAATGAAGGACTGTGATGTGGAGCTATTCTGGAGTCTCTGAGGGTTCAGCCCCCGTAGGTGGCTCAGGAAGAAGCTAAATAAATGTAATTTGGAAAAGGAGCTCAAGAGACAGGTATTATGATGATCAGAAGCTGATGGGGGAATAGAACCTGCCTGGGATGGGAACGTGTTTTCCCTTGGCTAAAGCACTTGGTGGAAACATTCCAAATTCTAATATGTATTTTCAAATGCACTTTTGAAGCAGTGCAGGAAGGTCTCCAGACAACTACCAAAGCACTGTAGCTGTCTCAGACCTCCCCACTCCCACAGCAGCCATAATCCTGAAACAGAAATGAGAGATGTGAGTCATAGGTTTCCCACAAATCAGGCTGCTGTCTTCAGAGCTACAACATGAAACAGGATCATGGGTGCCTGTGGTAGCAATCTGGTTATCTTTACAGAGAACATTCCCTCTCCAATCACATGCTAAAGGCATCTCCCAATTCTATGCTTTCATGGGTCATTACCAACTCTCCCTCCCCCCACTTTTTTTTTACTGCATCACAGATAAGAGCTGTGCCAGGAACTTATGCACTGCAGACCACCGCACTCTACACCGTGAAGCTGCGCGCTGCAGCATGTCAATGCATTCTGCAGCAATTGGATGCATTACACGTTCAGCTGCAGCACACTGCAGTGACGTCAGGACTGCATAGCTGGCTGTCCTGACAGAGCAGACACACAGCAGGGGGTGGGGTAGGATTGCTGGGAACAGAAGGCGCCCATGACCTGCTCCTGGCCCTTTCTTTACGGTGCCTCTCAGTGTTGCTAAATGTGATCCTTTAGCACAAAGTAGCCACACAGGAAACAAGCTAGCATGCAAAGAAACAACCCTGCATGAGTCTGCTCATCTGCAGATGGCAGGTCAGAATGAAGGATGGAAACTCATTGTTAAAAAACAAACAGCAGAAGAAGAATGGAAGTGAATAGAAGGTGGAAGGAGCAGAGATGGGAGGGAAGACAAGGGCTGGCTTGCACATTATGTCAGCTGCACATCATGGCAAATTGTTGGCATGTCATGACTACAAAAATTGGCCAATCTTTACTACTATGCCAGAAACCTCTCTCTCTCTCTCTCTCTCTGTGTGTGTCATAATGAAAAGCATCCCAATTACCAATGTCAAATGGTGCACTGCAGGTAACAGCTGCCACATGGAGTGTTTTACAGCAGCACCCACAAGACAGGGGCTGCAACACAAACTTGCACCAGCATGGAGCACTCCCATGTATATTGCTTCTGAACATATAGATTCCATAGAGCCATAATGGCTAATAGCTGTCAATAGACCAGTCCTTCATTTTTGCAGCCACACCTTTGGAAAGGCCACCTGGCTACAGGTCAGCAAATTCCGCAGGTCAAGTTCACATCTTTCGTGAAGATGTGCTTCCTTCTGCCAATATGAATTCTTGCACAATGAATCTGTGGCATATTTCTAGCCCTGGTCCAATTAAACCACAGACAATCATATGAAGCTATTTGGGCAGTTGCCAGGAAAGAGGCAGCTGGGACCTGAAGACGACCGCCTTTCAAGGGCAGCCTTAATTTTAAAAAATTAGGAAAAAAAGGAAACAAAATCCAGAGGTTTCTCCACAGGCCCACAGTCTTCATATGACATCTCACCAGCACAGAAATAATCTAACCGCAGGATGAAAAATGTACAAAATGGTCTGACTCTGATATAACACTAAACCATGGCTTGGTATTACATGAAGAAGACTTTAAGAACCCTTTGGCTTGTACACTTCCTCTTCCTGTTGCCTCTCCTGTTTGAAGAAACAATAGTTTCCCATTTCACCTAAACAAGCAATCTATGATTCTTACTTGTCCTGAAAACCAGGATTGGGAACAATGGCTTGATCCCAGCTTCCAATCCTAATTCGCAGCACAGGTGCAAACCATAGTTTACTAGTTCAGATGAAATCTTGGGGAAAGAGGAGACCACAGCAGAAAGAGAGGGAAGGGAGGACAGAAGTCTAAAGATCCTCAAATATTTATTGTTGAATTTAAATTGAGTTCTTTTTTGTGGGGGGCACCTGATGCTAAAGAAGAAAAACAAGGTAACACAACTGTTTTCTTAGGCTGAGCTGAAAATCCTTTTTTTTTTTTTTTTTTTTTTGCAGGCAATGGCAAACATATATATCCTGTATTCAAATGGGAGCACCTTAGGTCTTTGTGATGGGAAGATTAAACAGATGACATGAACATCCACGGACAATAATTCAATCATCATTTGTACAATATCAACCCTACCCATATATGACAATATTTGGGCTTCTTTGACTGTAGGTGGAGACTGAATTTGCAAGGGCTTGCTAAGTGTAGGATATGGACTATCAGCCTCCAGACACCACTTGCTGCATCATAAATAACCCACCAGCATCTCAAACTATGGGTATCTTGTGCTGCTTTCTCTTGCTCCCACATTCTCTCTCCAGAGGTTTAGACGAGGAAAGTAATTTCTAGCAACTCCAATGAGACCACAGTAAACAAGACCTGTAGACTTGTACAACAAGCTAGGCTGGCTGAGAAATCAAAATGACAATGATGTGGAAATTATCTTGTGCTTCTGCAGAACATGGGTATTTAGTGGAAGTGCAACTTTTAAACCAACGGCCTCCAAAAGCAGAGGAAGGACTGCTAAAGGAGAATTGAAAACGTGTGTTAATCTTGACCTCAAATTGCAAAATATATTTTTTTTTAAGTGGCTGCAGTCTTCCCTTTAATTCTGCAATATACTTTTGGATTGATACCTGCCCTTTATGACTAGTCAGCTATAACTATAAAGCACTACTTCACAGCTTTAAGAGAAAGCCTCCCTCTCCCATCTTAAGCACTGCCAAACAATTATGAAACTGTAATTCTACCGAACCACTTCCTAGGGTGGGACTGACTGGGCTTGCAGCAGCTGGAAATTGGATAAATCCTTTCCTTCAGGAAGAACTGGGCAAATGTTCCTTAGAATTAGTGGAATGGCTCCCACTAGCTTCTCTTCACTTTACACTTTCTTCAGGCCTTACTGTATTTCCTCTGCAATTTGTAAAACATCTATTATTTACAGCTTAAGTCTATATTTATGCATTGAAGAAACATCTCCCAAGACTCCCATCAGCCCCAGCCATGCAGGGACGAGGGGAGCAGAACATCTGGAGGGCACCAGGAATGGCAGAGAAACCTTCAGATTTCTTTTATTTTTTAAGAATAATTTTTTATTAACCGACCAATCACATCAAATCAAACCAAATTACATAAATTCCAAATTACACAAATTCCAAATTACACAGCCGAATTTTAAATTTTTGTTGGGGGTACCCATATTTCAAGTTCCGAAGGGGATCCAATCAACTTCTTGCTTCTTACTGCTGTTTTAATGTCCACAAATCTAACCTTATGATGTTCACAGTACTATCCCGTCCTTTCTTATTGTTTTTCCACATCTCTTGTTGTTATTTTCATATATTTTTCCTTTCTCTTTGTGACCTCTGATAGTCTCCACAAGCTGGTTAGAACAGTTTGTAATCCTGCGTGGATATTATTATTTTTTTATCCAGTAACCATATCCAGACGTTTTCCATGTAACATCACTTCTATACATCAAAACAGTCTTAGCGTCATTAACCTTCAGATTTCATGGTCTTTGTAAAAAAAAAACCATTAGACTTGTCCTTTAGACTTAAAATCACCACAGAAAGAAAGTCATAAAAACAAGCACTAAAGTTAGTATTTGGGAAATAGGATCAACCTCAACCTGATCAATGCAACATGGTTTGCAAGAGACTTAAGAATTTGGAGGGAGGTAAAAGATCAACTTGGTATATATATAGTTCTCTGGTCCTTAAGCCATTGGTCGTCACAGCAAGGGAGGGGAACTCTGATGAGAAAGCCCCAAGGGAGCAGAGGAGCCAGCTGACCAAATCAGGGGAGCCTGAGCCAGCTGAGTCAGAAGCAGGGGGAGAGGGAAAGGGCTGGATGCAAGTCCCATCACCAAGTAGGCACCACCGTTGGCACAGGGATGAACAGTCCCTGCTCCCTATGTCTACACTGTACATGCGCTTGTTTGTGAGTCCAGTCTTCTTGTTTAGGATAAGAGCTATCCAATGATAGCCTTGCAGGAGGGACATGCCAGGTGTCGCATCTATGTCTATGCTTTGCCTAGCCATGTATCCTAGACTCTACCACTGCACCTTTAAACTGAGATCCTTGGAACCTGAGCTCATGCTGAGACCATGTACTAGCTTCTTTAACAAAACCTTTGGGATTTCCCGAGCCGAGAGTCTGAGTGTTTCATTGGAGGGTGGGAGCCAGGACAAGAGCCACAATATTCTTCATTTTTCCCCCCCTTCCACAAAGAAGTCCATTTGGGCAAACTCTTTCATGGCCACAAGCCCAGCCATCTGCTCCCATGGACCTAGCTTGCACAGACTCCACAATCCTGTCCACCTGCCTGGAAGTTCCTACGCACCACCCCACAGCCAATGTCTCCAGGCATGAATACAGTGCCAGCTGCAAGCAGACACGCTCCCTCCCAGGCTGAGCTTTGCATGCAAGCAGAGGAGCGAGAGCAACATCAGAGCTGACCAGATGGGAGGATGCAATGGTGAAAAGAATGGGGAAGGAAAGGGGGAAATGGTTCTGCAAGAAGAATACAGTGGTACCTTGGTTTACAGCCATAATCCGTTCTGGAGGTCCAGTTGTAAACCAAAATAGGTTGTAACCCAAGGCGCGCTTTCGCCAATGGGTCCTCCGCCCCAAAATGGGTTGTAATCCAAAAAAAGGGACATGTACTTCTGGGTTTGATGTGGTTGTAATCCAAAACAGTTGTAATCCAAAGCAGTTGCAAACCAAGGTACCACTGTACCCTTCACCTGTGCAAAAGCAGGACCAAATGTACAGAGCAGCATATGAAGATCTCTACTGGCTTATGTACTGAACACTGGCGCTTCAGCTTGAGAAAGAGCCCAGCTCTTAACAACAACAACAACAACAACAACATTGCTGTTCCAGAAATGTTTTTAAAAGGCCATCCATTGTTTTGATGCTTCAATGAAGCAGCTACACAAATAATCATCTTTCCCTGATGATTTGTGTAAAGTTCCTTTTGTCTTCCAGCAGATGTCCCAGTAATTACAGGTTCCCAGGAGGTACAGTAGCCTGTGGCTTTTAAAAACCTGACCTTCAACAAGTAAGCCAAAAGGCCTCCTCCTTCTACCACCACCGCACAGGTCTCAGATGTCCTGTGTTGCAGAGGACCTTGTGAACTGTAATTCCTAACGGGTGAGTTCAGATCTGCAGGCACCAGATGCTGGGGGTAAGAGCAGCACAAATACATACTGGATGGGTCATACTTGAGGGCCAGGTGTGGGGCTGACTGGCAAGTCCGGAATCCCCTATGTAAAAATAAAAGCTGGGAACTTTTGCTCTCCATGATGCCCACTGCAGCATCCCATTTCCAGAAACTTAATCTAAATCCAAACCATGTGGGCCACAGGGTTTCACTTCTTACATTTAGGGATATCAGAGGGAGAAATTAGCCATCAACACCTGTGGGCTGGCCATGGAAATGACTTATGCATGTGCCAACGCCCCAGGCAATACCTTGTAGTCCACTTTTTGGCAAGAGATTCGGCAAAGAGATAACGAGGAATTTTTGTTTGGAAAACATTAAGCATCTGCAACCAAATACTTTCCTCTCTTGATGGCAATAGGGTCCTTTTCTTCTCATGTTGACTCACACTTTTGTCACCTTATTTTGGAAGCAGCTGACAGTAGTGAAAATAGTCAGGCATAGAATACTTGCAAAACATTCCAACAAAATGTTTCACTTCCATTTGTCAATGAGCTCATTCATCGTTGAGTTCAAAGTACCAGCAAACAGTATAACATTTCCAAGAGAATATATAACCCATCTTAATCACCAGCAACTATCTCCTCTGTGAGTATGTATCAAACAATCTGCTTCGGTCCTTCAATGGCTTCCCACACCGCATGGGCAAGCACAAATGAATGGAGCAAAAAAATAATCCCATGTGGTGTTAGTCCTGGCAACTAGGAAGAAGGAGGAAATGACTCGCCCACAGATGCACAGAAGTGTACTGCAAAACCAGAGAAGGGCGGGCAGTGTATTCAGCATATGAACAAATTTGTTCAGCTAACATTTGTAGCAGTCTCCTTGCAGACCTTACAGTACAACACAACAGTTTTCTAACCCAAAAGGGAAAGTTCAAGCGATAAAAAACAAAAACAAAAATCTTGTACAGTGTACCATAGAACTGCACTCAAATTCACTTTGCACATCCACTGCCCTGGAGAGCTGACTAATATGGAACACAGCACATTCCTGCAAACTCTCCAAGCTATGCTGTATGTTGTCACTAGGGAATGTTTTAAATCACTGCCCAGCTTCAAAAAATTCAATTTTAGTTTTACAACTCAGAGTATGACGAACTCTACTACAGCTCTGTGCAGAACTCTTATGCATATGCAACAGCACTATGTATGCTTACTCAAGAATAAATTCCTCTGTGTTCAGTGAAGGTTACCAGCAGGTAAGTCTGCAGAGAATTGAAGCCAATGGCTGCAGTCCTAAACACATTTAGGACCTCCTATTGCTTCTGCCATACCATCAAAATCCATCCAGGCTTTATCGCAAATATTGCAGGAGACCCAAGAAAACAGGAAGAGGTTTGACAACAGTGTCATTCTGTACATACTTCCTTTCTTTTGGAGCTACTGTAACTAAGTAGTTGCTATTAAGCACCCTTGTCCTGACATCACATTTTCCATCTTTAGCTGTCAGATCTCACAAACATGACTGCTAGTCCAGGGCAGCCATAGAAAGCCTTTTACCTTTTCAACTCATGTGACATGAGGTGTGGGGTGTGGCTGGGGGGGAAATGGCATTGTGGACTGAACTCTGCTGCGACTGCAGATTACAACTCCTATGAAACAGTTAAGACTTTGAGTAGCTGTTGGTTAAGCAGCCCATTTGGAGTCTCCTTACCAGTTTGGATGGCCAGGAGAAAAGAAACAAACAGTTACACCTGCTGAAATCCCCTCTCCTAATCAACAAATAAACCACCCACTCAGCAGAGTGTATGATGACCCCCCACTCCATGGTGAGAGGTTAATTCTGTCTTCAAAGGCTTTTTGCCCCCTGCAACAAGCCAGGAGTTCCCCCAACAAGTGGTGAACAACCACCAGGCTCATTTCACTTCAGTTTTCCTTCTGCCAAAAGATAACTGGCTCTAAGTGAGTAATGACAAGGGAAAGATTTGAACTGGCAAGCTGAAGGAGCCCCAATGTATTCTGTTCTCACTCTTGGAGGTTTGCAAATTCAAGCCCATTTCAGACCTGTTCAACTGTTATAATAATAATGATGATAATAATAATAATAATAATAATAATAATAATAATAATTTATTATTTGTACCCCACCCATCTGGCTGGGTTTCCCCAGCCACTCTGGGTGGCTTCCAACAAAGATTAAAAATATATTAAAATATCACACATTAAAAACTTCCCTGAACAGAGCTGCCTTCAGATGTATTCTGAATGTCAGGTAGTTGTTTATCTCTTTGACATCTGATGGGAGGGCATTCCACAGGGCGGGCGCCACTACCGAGAAGGCCCTCTGCCTGGTTCCCTGTAGCTTTGGTTCTCACAACTGTTATGGCTTGCTGCACACAGAAACCCGGGGATGGCAGTTCTATGAAGGGGGCTGTGGATTTTCAGGATTTGTCAGCACCTTCACAAATACCTTGACAAGGCTAAAAGGCCCAGAGTTTCGGGGTGGGGTGGGGGAAAGCTGTGAGAGGAAGGGAGTTCAAACCAGGGCCTGCCAAACTCCATTTCATCTCTCTTCAGACTCCAAATCATCTTCTCAACATGTAGAAACCAAGCAGAAACTGAGGTCATAAATCAGTAGCTTAATTAATATATTTGTTAGGCCAACTACAAAGTCACAAAGGGTTGAGCAAGCATTTAAGTCCATCAGAAGGGAGTGACAAGCTAGAAACTTTGCTCCCTTCTTTGTCATTTTTCAATGGAGCCTAATAATAGCATGAACAGTAGTGTGATGAAAATAATGCCATTATTATGCCATTGCTCACTGTCCCATACAGATTTCCCTCCCACATCAGGTCCATATGAAAAAGAAGACCTGCAACAACTATTAGATTTTTTGACACACAGACACACCTGCCCTGGGACCCGCAAATTTAATCTCAGGGTGGATGTTGATGTGGCAGATCCCTGGCTGTGCTCAAGCTACCCTTGTGACCTCTGTGCCTACCTTCTTGGAAGCCTGTTCCTCTTCTACCCACAAAGGCAAACAAGAAATGCCTTCTATCGATGATCCGTCAGGATGACTGAAATACTTACGATTCAGTACCTGCCCTATCAGCAATTCCATCAGACTTTGGAAAGGTCATTTAGCCTGCCTGCCTGCCTCACATTCTCCCTCACAAATGTACCATATGTAAAACAGGGACAAGAAGCCACCTTCCTTCTCACCGGTTATCTACTTAGATCTGCGCTGACAGACAAGAATTCCCTCCATCCCTTGTGACTTTGCACAGCACCAAGGCCCTCTGGTCTATATAATAAATACAAATAACCAACAACAGCAAAGCAAGCCTGGGTTGAGTTACAAAGAGCACTTCAAGGAGAACGCACACTGTGCACATCTCATCACCAAGATCGCATCAGTGGAGGCTGGAAGTGCTCTTTTTTTAAACACCAGTAAAAAAAAAATCGGTCCTGGTCTCTCTTTAAAAGGATGACAAGCCTAAAAGAGAAGATGGGGGGGGGGATATAAAAGCATCTCATAGATTAAGAATTCAAAAAGCTCCTTACCATTCCTGACAGCTGCTATCATTCTGCCTTTTAATAAGCATACTGTGAACGTCACAGTTTCCACAACCAAGCCTAACTGGCAGACGGCAATGGTGGGTGGGCGGGGGGGGGGGAGATACAGCCACGCAGAAAGATAGTTTTGATAAGACTGGTGGGGCTGAAGTAGGATGTTTGTCCTCTGCCTGGAAGGGCAAATGCACCTTTGCTCTCTCCAGCTTAAAAAGCATAACAAAAAAAGGATGATGGGAGGATGGGCGAACAGGGGACAGCACTGTTTCCTAAACATTCAGACAAGGAAAAGGTATTCTAGTCACAAGGAAGGACTGGTCAGGATGTCACAGAATTTAGGTCCCCCTCCACATGCACAGCCCACAACACAGCAAGGGACTGCTTCCCTAAGAAATCATTCTCCACAGCTGCTGGGGTGAGAGAGAAAGAGGAAGTTACATGGGTGTGGTCAATCACATGGGATTTCCCTCCACCCGTCACTCCAGCAGGAATGCTCAGAGAAGATGTGCACAGCCCATGTGGCTTTTTAATTTTATTTTATGTACTTAATAAGAATGAGAATAATTTTATTATCCATACCCTACCCATCCAGCTGGGTCACCCCTTAAGCAGCCACTGTTAAAGCAGATTTATATCCTGCTCTCCTAGCATACAGTCATACCTTGGGTTGAATGTGCTTCAGGTTGAGCGTTTTCAAGCTCCGTGGCAACCCGGAAGTAACAGAGCACGTTACTTCCGGGTTTCGCCACTCGTGCATGCACAGAAACTAAAAATGATGTCGTGCGCATGCGCGGAAGTGGCAAAACGCGACATGTGCACGCGCAGACGTGCAGTCGCATCTTACATTCTATTCAGGATGCAAACGGGGCTCCAGAACGGATCCCGTTTGCATCCCGAGGTACCACTGTATTTGCAATATGAAGAAAGGGGTAACAACAACCACAGGAGCTGTTCAGAATACAGTAACTACAGCAAAAGCAAGAAAACAGGAGCAGGCAGTAGGCAAGGCATTTAAAAAAAAAAAAATTATTTGTTTATTTCATTTCTATACCGCCTGGCAAACATTTAGCCTGCTGGGTTGATGACATTTTAGCAGAGCATATTAGGTTATTTGTATATGCTGCTCCCAGTAACAGCCAGCATGGTATGGCAGCACCATTCACCTGACCTCCTCACAGCTGAGTCACCTGCTGATTCCCGTGAAGGAGTGGGCGACTGGTGATGCAGCTGAGTGGCTGGCATGGTGCAAACCCACCAACAGGAACTCCAGGTTAGCTCTTTCAGTGTGTTTGCACTGCACCAACCTCCCCACCACCTTGCCCCCCATCTCCTTCCCAGTAGTCAGGAGAGTGCTGCTATCTCATCACCTTGTCTGCTACTGGGAGCAACACAAACAAGCAGCCTAAAACAAAGAGACATGCTGCTAAAAGCCCATCAAGCTGGTAGGCCAAATGCCTGCCATAATTTTTTTAAAAAATATTGATTAGTAGGCACAAGGTCAGTACAGATTACCTGAGTTCCACCTTTCAGGTGCAGCCACAGAGAAGGCTCTCTTCTATGTCCCAACTGGTCTTGAACAGCCAGGATTCACATATACTTCCCTGCAATGGGGGAATTGCACCATGGGAGATGTGGGCATCATGCTGCTAGAAGATGAAATCCAAGACTCTCTCACTTCACATCTTACATGAGCGCAAGCAGGTATCATGATCCCTGAATCCAGAAGCAATTCAGACACAAAGTTGGAGGCTGCAGAGGCATCAGCTGAGGAGCTAGATAAAGTTCAGGGCTCTAAGCAGATAGCTGGAGATCAGGGGACCACTATGACCGAGACTGGCTAACAGAAGACCCCAAAGTACTCTCCAGGACCAGAGCCCAGACCCTCATGGGTGCCTTCTTCCAAAGAACCAGATGCCTCCCATCACACTTCACCAGTCCAGCAATGTAGGGAGTGTAAAGGCAAAGGATCCCTTGACGGTTAAGTCCAGTCAAAGGCGACTGTGGGGTGTGGCGCTCATCTCGCTTTCAGGCCAAGGGAGCCAGTGTTTGTCCACAGACAGCTTTACGGGTCATGTGGCCAGCATGACTAAACCACTTCTGGCATAACGGAACACCGTAACAGAAACCAGAGCACACAGAAATGCAGAGAGTGCACCAGGAGGGAGGTTATGGAATGAGGGAGGAGTGCCTGTCTTCAGACCGGGGGTTGGGTTTTTAAGGCTCTGAAGTTCTCCTTGAGAGGGTGGAGCTTAGAGGTCATCTGGTGACAAAAGCTTAAACAGCCTTTGCCTTTGCTCTGCCTTACCACCTTCTCCATGGGATCCGGCATCAGACCAGACCAGGACATCATGCTTGCAAACCACACAGCAAAATGTCAAAATGGGCTCTGCCTTGTTTGTCAAGACTTGCGTGGAAGTCCTCAAAGGCCCACAACCCATTTCAACCAGCCTGCCCATCCACAGTGCTCCTGCGTAAGAGCAGCCCAAGAGGTGGTCTGGCAAGCCTCTAGCCCCGCTTGCTCCCGGCAGGCATGTGGGGCGAGCCTGAGAAGATGCTCTTATTCAACACTGCCCTATTATTTTGCACAATAGCAGGGATTAATTCTCAGAACAAACAGAGCTTTGCCTCCATTCTGAAGTGCAGCGATTTGTTAAACCCAATGCGGTAGTGTACACAGCTGCAAAATACATAATTTCTAATTAATGACTTGTTTTATGGCACTGTGCATACATCAGCTGAAAAGCAGTCCCTGCTCTGAAGAATTTATTCAGCGCACACAGATAAAGGGCGAGATGGGGCGGGGAGTCTGGGCTTTGAGGGCACCGAGAGGTAAGTGACTTGCTGACTATAGTGCAGTAATTCAGCTTCAAAGCTAGGGAAAAGCACCGAGATATCAAGACTTCAAGGAGATCCTGGCTGCTGATCCACAATCTTCAAACAATCTTCAATGACTGCATTTATGCGGTGACAGAAGTCTTGGCAGCCGATGCCTTCATTCTTTAAGACACACTCAGACTATATAAGGACCTTACAGCTTCAGTCAGTGCCCTCCATCCTTCCTATATATGGGCCAAAACAGACGTGCAATGCAGGAGATCTGTCAAACAGGATCTGTCATGCGTTTTTAAAAGTCTTAATAATACTCAAGGGCCCTACCAATTTGGATTGGAGGGTTAACCTCTCCCGCTGCACCAATTTTCTGATTAAAATCAGCCCCTGAAGTTTCCATTTGGCCCAGGAAGGCAAATATTGTTGTATCTGTTGTTTCACCATCCAGTATCCCTAACAGAAGCTTTGGGCGGGGCTAATCAATGCCAATAAAGGATACGATACGTGAGATATGCGTTAACCCATCCCCCTCAGTACTACTGCCTGAATCCAAGTGTGGGTGTGGAGCTGCTTTTAAATAAGGAGGGGGGACCTTCATGTATTACTCACATGAAGAGGGCTCCACAAGTACATGGGGCTTCATTGCTGGCCTTGCCTCCAGGGTTGTAAACTTAGGAAGGTACCTTATACAAAGTCAGGTCATTGGTTCAGCCAGCTTAACAATAGCTACACTGACTGGCAGTGGCTCTCCAAAGTTTCAGATATGGGAAGCCCTACCTGGAGATACTGGGGATTGAACCTGAGGCCTTCTGCATGCAAAGATGATGCTCTTCTCCCAAGTTATTTCTCTTTCCCTGACTGTGCTGGATCAATGTGTGGATTTCTGTGAGATGTACACACAGAGAACATGATACCCATAGACTTCCATGGCATGGGGGACATCTGCGCTGCTGCAGACTTCAGTGCACAACACATGACATCAGGGGCTGGGCCCCACACCCCTTGTGCTCATGAACATGAGAAACACATGAAGGGGGCTAAGGACACCAAGAGAACCAAGTATTGATCTGCCACACCTAGGTTGGGCTCTAATGCTGCCTCTGCTTGGAAATGACCAATCTGACTGCTATATCACACACCATTTTGCTCAGGGTATTGTGTAACACTTCCCTTTGATTTTATCTGCAGCCCCCCATCTGCATTTTCCAATCCATTTTAAATTTGATTGTTTAAAATTATTTGGGGTGTTCCAACTAGAAATGGAAAGGTAGGATAGAAATGCAGATAGCACAATCACATCTCCCCCAAACAGCTTTCCAGTGAAGTCCACAAAAGTTATTTTTACTGGCCCACCTCCCAGTGCCTAGTTATGTGATTCATTTCTGGTACATGAGGCCATAATAATTTTTTTTAATGACTCTTTTTCCTAGTTATTTGGTTTGTTTCACTGGATGCTTGTTTTCCTAGTTGACCTGGAGGGGATTCTTACTGAAGGTCACCAGGCAAGCCTGCCTTCATGCCTAACCTGAAAGAACAGAAACGTCTCTTAAGCTCCAGAGGAATGCCGCAAGTGCATTGTTGGTTCCAACACTCATTTCAAGTTTGCTGAAGACCTGCAGTGCTTTGTGGCTGTGCACCCTTGAAGCAACCAAGTATAGTAGCAGGCATGCACTTCCTTTCCTCCCCAAGAATCAGTTCAATTCCCAAGGCAAATGTGGGCAAACAAAGACAATGGGAAAACACTCATTTAATTTTATTAATACCAACCTATTTAAAATATCAAGGCAGTGTACAACAACCAGTACAATAAAACATAACATACCACAAATACAATAATAAAAATGACAGGCTTATCTTGTGGCATATATAGCTCTCCCTGTTCCACTTAATCCTTGCAACAACCCTGTGAAGCGGGTTGCGCTGGGAGACTGTTACTGGCCCAAAGTCACCCAGTGAGCTTCATGATCACGTTAGGACTAGAACCCTGGTTTCCCAAACCTGGGTCTGACACCCTAACCACCATGACACACTATATAAGCCTGTTGGTATACAGTGGTACCTCGGGTTGCATACGCTTCAGGTTACATACACTTCAGGTTACAGACTCCTCTAACCTAGAAATAGTGCTTCAGGTTAAGAACTTTGCTTCAGGATGAGAACAGAAATCGTGCTCCAGATGCGCGACAGCAGCAGGAGACTCCATTAGCTAAAGTGGTGCTTCAGGCTAAGAACAGTTTCAGGTTAAGAACGGACTTCCGGAACAAATTAAGTACGTAACCTGAGGTACCACTGTAAAAGGGTCTTCAAGAGATGTCTTGAGGATGCCTGCAGAATCTCTGTGGGAAGAGTGTCCTACGGCATGGAATCAGTCAGGCCTCTGTAACATGGAGGACCTGCCCTACATCATAACAACCGGTTAGGATTTGGGGACTTGAAATATTCAGATGAGGTCATTTTGGCTGCCCCTCTGATATGCCAAGGTCAGCCGGTGTTCCATCTCTGGCTCACCCGCTGATCTGTCAGATGAGCTTGGGCAAACAACACTGCCTTTCTTGCCTTTGTGGGCCTCCTTGCAAACTGGGGCCATAATGCAGCTGCCCACTGCCATGATGCGTGGTTCATGGAAGTGACGGGCTGTGACATCCTCAGGCAGCATCAACATTATTAAAATTTAATCCAGCATCACACAGAACCTTCTTTTCTTCAGACTACACATAGCGAGAGGCCAGACGGTGCCTCTCTCTTTTCCCCTCCAAGCAGAAACAAGAGAAAGGAAAGAAGATTAAAAAAGGAAAATATAGGGAAGGGTTGTAAGCCTATGGAAACTTTGTTATCCGTTGACATTAAAGCCAAAAGCAACTAATTAAACCACCATCAAAGTCAGATGTTTTATTAGCTCAGCCTTGGAAAATCTTGGCAAGGGACAGCGGCAAAGTCAGCTCCCATGACCAGCTGGAACATGGCATCTCTACCTGATCAGAACATCACCTGTGGATGTTCAGAAAGCGGGGGGGGGGGGGGGAGAAAGATATGGGCAGCAGTGTTGCAGGGATAATAAGCAATAGCAGCCCAGCCTCACTGTGCTTAATCCTGATAAATTTTGTTGCAGACTGAGGAGATATAATCTCCTGCTTTAGGGTCTGAACAAGCATTTAATTATTAGGCAGTATTAAGGATGAAACTATTACGGGTGCAGATTATCTCACATATGCCCTCTGCCTCCCTATGGGACACTGATGCTTAGCCACCACCAGAGATATGCTACTTAACAGATCAAAAGTCTCAGGCAGCCTGTAAATTCTTCCTATCCACTAAAAAACCTCCTTCTGCTCACCTCTGCAGCCTGAAACAGCTTGTCATTTCATCTCAAGATGGCCGCCTGAACAGTGTCGTCGCTGTACCCACACAACCCCTCTGTTCTGTTCTGACGAAAGCACAGATACCAAAAGCTTTCATCGAGTTGCATAGGTCTCCATTGCTTTGAAAGCCAATGCTCTTGCAACCTGAATATTCATCTGTGACAATCCATGATCAACCCCTAGAAAGGCTTGGGTCAGAGGGCTAGTCCAGACATATTATCTTCTTTCCAGAGAACACCAACCATGAAGAATAATATTTGAGTTAGAATACGGAAATCCACATATGTGTACCTAACATTTTTCCCAGGTATTTCTTCAGAGGAGGAAAAAATGCTGCCCTGGAAACAACGCCAATCAGGTGGCAATGCGTAATAGACTACTACAACAATAAGGTATTACTGTAACTCTCCAGGGACACATCCATTAAATATCCACTACAACCATTCAGACAAGAGATTGATGAAAGCTGGAACATCTCAGCAAGCAATGTTATCAGCTGGCAAACTTTGCCAAGACTCCCTGAAAGAAAAAATCTCAGAATGTAAGGCTTGTGCACTAAGAGTCAAATTATACATGATGTGGCAGATCCGATATAATGGATTTCCTGTTGGTTTGGGGTTTACTTTGACACAGTCATATGGGGCTACAAATTTGATCACAGCAGTGGCGTAGCAGAAGGGGATGTTTAACCCTTGTCTGTGCTTCTTCCCCAACAAATACCCCCCTCTTGAAGCTGCTGTTAACCCCACAGAGGGAAAACTAGAGGCATCTAACCTTATGGCACCACGACTAAATTCCACTGGTAGATGCGCACAGCAGAACTGTGGGAAGGATGACTGCAGCACTGGGTCACAAACTGACACCTTAAAGGAATGAGCAATCTATATCAACCGAGCTTTAAGCAGCTAATATTGGTTGATTTTAAAATGAGGGTGTAGTTTGTTAGAACATCTGCCCCGCTTGGGGAATACAGAACACCACTGTTACCATAGCAGATGGTTCTGAGTATCACCTCACCACCACACCCATCAGAGTGAAAGCAATAAAAAAACCTAAATTCCTTTTCACAGTAGTAATGCTGTGCTTCTGAGCATCTACACCAGGCATAAGCAAACTCGGCCCTCCAGATGTTTCGGGACTACAACTCCCATCATCCCTGACCACTGGTCCTGTTAGCTAGGGATGATGGGAGTTGTAATCCCAAAACATCTGGAGGGCTGAGTTTGCCTATGCCTGATCTACACTACATTGCTGCAGTTTTGGGTGGAGTAGGCCAGGGAGGCTAACCAGTGGCCCCTACACATGTTGTTGCACTGTAACTGACAACAGTCCTTATCACTGGCCATGCTGGCTCAAGAGGATGGGAGCCCACAGCTTTACCAACCTTTGAGTAGATAAACTGCCTGAAAAAGGACGTTTGTATCATCTGATAGGCTAGAATGTCACATAAACATCAGTACTGAAGAGTGTTTGTGTCTATATTACAGACAGACACTATGTCAAATTAGACAATACAAGAAAAGCGTGATCCACACGTCTTTTCATTTTTAAGAAATGGCAGGCACATGCAGGGGGTGTGGCGGGGATCGTACTCCCATCAGGATTGGGATTTCTTTTCTTAGTACCAGATATATATTTTTGCTAACTGTGGAACACTATTAACAAAACAGGGTAAGGGAACTGTGGAGATTCTATGCCAGACCAGCATCCCCAGGGCAAAGAAATGATGTGTCTCATTGTAGTAAGTTATCGTAGAATTTTCTGAGAGTTTAGCAAAGAGCTCTATATTTAATTGTTGATCCTGTGCCCAAAATGGCCTTAGTATCGCCAGCAAGGCCCAGAAGCCAATCTTGCTTCATCATGTAGTATTTAAGGGCTTCGCTCATGGGCACAAGATTTACTCAGGGCAGAGAAAGAGCACTGTGGAGGGTTGCTATACTCTCTGAAGCTTAAGGCTGGAGTGTGGTGTAGTGGTTAAGAGCAGTAGTCTCGTAATCTGGGGAACTGGGTTCGCGTCTCCGCTCCTCCACATGCTGCTGCTGGGTGACCTTGGGCTAGTCACACTTCTTTGAAGTCTCTCAGCTCCACTCACCTCACAGAGTGTTTGTTGTGGGGGAGGAAGGGAAAGGAGATTGTTAGCCGCTTTGAGACTCCTTAAAGGGAGTGAAAGGCGGGATATCAAATCCAAACTCTTCTTCTCTTCTTCTTCTATCCCTTCCTAAACCTTACCCCTCTCCCTTTATCATCTAACCTTGGGCAGGCAAATTCCTCCCCAAGGTATAGAATTTGGCATGTTTAGGGCTGCTTCAATACTGGGCATTTAGTGTGACATCACCTTGTTTGTTCATTCATTCATAGGTAGATATAGATATGACATACATTTGGGGGGGGGGGTTTCCACATGACATTGTACTCTACTCTCTTACTTTCAACCCTCATGTATTTTCCCAGTGCTTCTTCCTTTTTATCTCCCCTCACAACAGAAAATCTGATTTTGAGAAGAATGTTTAGACATGTTATGCCTTTAGTGATGCTGCTCCATCTTTTCAAAGACAGGTAAACCTGTCACATATTCACTGTAGCCTTTGCTATAGTGGGCACCGGTTTATATCCCTGCTAACATTTTTAAAAAATTATCTTTGAATTAGCACTAAATTACTTTCCAGTTATTTTTTTAAAAATAAAAATATTAGCAAAACCCTGCATATATTATAAAGTGTTATAGCACTATAACAC